>NC_141089.1:6557238-7774738 GCF_041138505.1 Cibotium barometz | reverse complement strand
CGTCGCCATGATTGTCAAACGCGACAAAAGCTTTGGCCTTGCTCCACACATGCATGCACTGGCTATCCCGATGGTCGATGCCGGCTAGCCTAGCGTTGCTTTGCGGTCCACAGTCCGCCTGAAAAGAGAGAGACAACATGAACAGCTGAGAAACCTTAACCCTTGAAGCGATCTGCGCAGCAGCACAGTTGCCCTAACCCTAGAGACGATCCGAGCCCAAGGCATTACAGCAGCTCAGAAACCCTATCTAAGAGACAGGCTATCTGCTCTACAGCTGACCCCACGGACGATCTGCAGTGAAACTTTAACCCTAGAGGCGATCTGCACATCACAACAGAAGGAGGTCTGCAGGCTTGAAACCCTAGCGATCCGCTTCTTCACCACAGAGATCTGCCATCCATGGAGAGCCTTATTCTGAAGACACCTCGAGCTCCCCTGGCCTCTCCCTTCGCTCTTTCTCACCGCCTTCGCTTACCTGGATCCAGCAGCGTCTCATCTTCAGCCCAGCCTTCTCTGCCATCTTGCTCCCCCCGTGCCGCTGCGAGCTTTGAGAGCCTGTCGTCTTCCTCCTTTAACGCACAGAATAGCGGCCTGTCTTCATTCTTTTCGACGCAGCAGAAGCCACGGTTTCTTTCAGCTGGTAAACCAAGACAGGTTTCTGCATCAGCTGCTGCAGAGAGAGCTCCTGTCTCGAGCAAACCATGGCAAGGAGCAAAACCCTTGCCTTTCGCCCTATCAGTAGCAGTAGGCATCATTGTGAGGTTCTTTGTTCCAAAGCCAGCGGCTGTTTCCACTCAGGCATGGCAATTACTGGCCATTTTCCTCTCGACGATCACAGGGTTAGTTCTCAGTCCCTTGCCTGTGGGGGCCTGGGCCTTTCTCGGGCTCACAACCTCCATTGTTTCAGGCACCTTGCCATTCGCGGTGGCCTTCAGTGCCATGACCAACGAGGTCATCTGGCTCATCGTCATATCGTTCTTCTTCGCTCGAGGGTTTGTGAAGACGGGCCTTGGTGATCGCATTGCCACTTACTTTGTCAAATTGCTGGGCAAAAGCACCCTGGGGCTATCCTATGGCCTGACTATCAGCGAGGCTCTCATTGCCCCTGCCATGCCAAGTACCACTGCTCGGGCAGGTGGAGTGTTCTTACCAATCATACAGTCACTGTCATTGTCCGCTGGTAGCAAGCCTCACGATCCTTCATCCAAAAAGCTCGGTTCCTACCTTATTCAAACCCAATTTCAGGTTCTGCTTTCCATTCCTTTGCCGTTGCAACTCTTTGTGCACATAATTTGAGCTTGTTGCCACGATTTGTGATGTCATCAATGCAGTGTTCTTGCCTACATATCTGAGCTTGTCACCATTTATGGATGCATGCCACTTGTGCAGATTTCATGCTTACTCCTTCAGCTTTCTGACACACTTCATGAATGCATGTCATTGATGTAGTTTGTTTTCACGCTTGCCACCATACTTCATCATGCAGCACATGTTTTGTCACTTATTCAAATATTCATGTCATGAAACTTGAGCTCGTTACCTCACATGCATACACGGATATAATGAGTGCAGGCATATGTTTTCACATGTCTATTTTATATTTGCATAAAGCTGGACTTGTTGCCTGCTGTCTAAGCAGACTGATGTTTTTTAAATTTCAACACACTTTCTTACTTATCTTACTGCCACAATGCCATCACTTTTTGAAGTAATTATGGCTCTATGTTTTATTGTTAGTTGATCAGGTTTGCAATGTCTTTAGACAAGGAATTGATCATGATTTGGTTCTAGAATAGGCTCCAATTGATTCTAAGATGAGTGGAAATTATGGAGGCCTTGTATTGTCGGTATGGAGTTGAACATTTTCACAGTTTGAATTGAAGTAGCGACCAGCATCCAAAAATGTTGGACCGAATTCTTGCACATGCTCGCCCCGTTTAAGGCCACTGATTATAAACAAGAAAGGTAGGATAATGGAAAATAGTATGGGACAAGGTCCGACAATCAAATCCCCAAATATTTTAAAGTAGGACTAGTTTCCAAACTCCTCCACCAATGTTGTCCCAAGTGCCTAGGTGTCTCTTGGATAGCCCTTACATGGCTATTCTAGTCAAGCTGCTTCATGCGTCCCTCGATCCTGAAACTTCGCGAGGAACTGACGCGCATTGACACCTTGTTAAGCTTCTTCAGAATGGGAAAAGGTCCGAAATTTTGAAACAATAACTTTGGGCATCGCTTGTCCATCTATTTGAACCTTTGTTTCATGATCCTGAGAAAAACGCAAATACCCTTTTGAAAATTTCGCATTCCTTTTGTCCTTGTTGTCCTGCTGAGAATAGACCTTTTGTGCTTTGGCCGACCTGTCTTTCACAGACTCCAAAATCTCTTGGTAAGTCTCCGTCACGCGGTGAGCATTGGGTGTTGAAGACGATGTCCTAGTCAATATAGATTGGAACGTCCGTCCAAATGCTGCCTCATATGGAGTCCTACAAATAGTTGAAGAAAAAGAGTCATTCAGAACAGCTTGAACCAAAGACAAAAAGTGTTCCCACTTACCTTGCTAATCATGGACATAGCACTTTAGCACGTTGATTGCCAATTGATTTTAAATCTCTGTTTGGCTGTCCGTCTGTGGGTGAAATGCACTAAAAAAATTCAACTTAGTACAAAAAATATCAAACAATGGCCTCCAAAAATGACTGGTAAACTTGGCATCGCGATCTCATACAATGGTCCTAGGTATGCCACCTATTGGGTATCAATGGCAGATAAACAATTTTGTAACATCTTCGGCAATCACATTAGCCCTTCAAGGAATAAGCATAATGAACTTGCTAAAACGATCAAAACTGTTAAACACTGTGTGTTACGCTTATGTGGACTGGGAGGCATATTTGCCACAAAATCCATAGAGATATTTTGATAGGGCCATGGGGAATTGGCATTTCACCTTTTGACAAATAGGACAATATTGCACATAGGTGAATATGCCGTGCTTCATTCTGGGTTAGTAGAATTGCCTCTCAGTTTTCTTCAACGTTGAGTTAATGCCCCTATAGTCACTAGTGATGGCGTTATGGATAGCATGGAGAATCATTATCCTAAATTACTTCAAGACATAAAGTCGACTTATGTAGAAAAGCCAACCATTGCGTATCAAGAAATTATATGGTCCTATGGCGTCCAATGCATGTTGCCATTGAGTACTGAATTCATAAGGATCTATGTACTTGTGCTTCATTTCTTGCACCAACAAGCTCCATCCATGTGGATTAGATGTAGGACATTTTTCCTTTCTTGCTTAATGCATCGGCCATGGGGTTGGCCTTTCGTGGAAGATAATCATGCCACCGAATTGCTTGAAAATCTAGCTCCAGTGGTGTTGCCGGTCACTCCATTGCGTTGTAATGGAAGGGCAATTGTAACACAGAAATCTTAACTATCTTAAACCGTGATTAAACACATAAATATGACAGAGAAAGAGAGAAGATAGACAGTTCTGCACAGTACACCACACGCCAGAAGATGGGCTGACCCCCCCTCCCCTTATGGTTAGATTACCAAAAAGGTGTCTGCTTCAGATACAACCTTGGGGGTGCCTAAGGTTTCTCCACTGGCATGCACGTGAATCTACCAATACAAGATGAAAACACAATAAAACATATGTCAAATTCAAGGCTCGTGAACCGAACAAGGGAGCTCTACCGGCTACAAGCACATGTAGGACAACTATGGACAACCCAGAACATTCCCACATCAGCCTGGGATAGCCCTGTATGCTTGTTTCCAACCCTATAGAGCCGAAGGAAGAAGTCGACCAGCTCAAAGAGGGACCAGCAGTCGACCACCCCTCAAATACACCTAGATGAAGTCAGCCAACAGATATGAGTGCCTTGGAGAAGTCGACTTGAAGAGATGGGGCTCCAAAACAGGTCGGCCAGTAGATAGGATGCATGGAAGCAGGCGATGAGCCCTTGTATGCTCCTAGAAAGCATCCAACCATCCACTCTCTGCCTGTAATAGAGCTCTCTGCCAAAAATAGCAACTCGTGCGCTTTTTTGGTCCAAAAAGGGGGGCGCCTACAAGCAAAAGGCCCATATGATGTCCAATGCCTGATACTTTGGCCGCCATGTGTATTAAAATAGTCCTGCCCAATGTGTACAGCTTATAACTTGTCCGGTCACTTATAAGTGAATGTGGACTTGCACAAATAATTATTAGCATGTGAAAACATAAAGCTGTAAATTGAGTTTCAAGAGCACTTACCACCTGTAAAACACATGTAGACCAGTTGTCAAACCAAAACAAGTGTGCTCACACGTCCTTAGGGTGCCGAGACGTCCCTGGCCCCATGGACAACACAAGTAATAATCTTAGGCATTGTCTAGGCAAACAAAACAAATCATCCAAAAATAAAATTAAAGACATGCACAGACATGAATGCAACTGAACTGGAAGAAACACCCATTTGCCCAATTGTATCAACTAGGTAAAATGTTCAGGGATCCAGTTTCGGAACCTTCCCAAAACATAAATACAAAGTGAACATCAAGATAGTGTAACATGCGGAAGCTTCGGGGGAGATCGGTAACTTCAATGCTCAGAAAAACAGAACACTTGTCGCGACGGAATTAACGCACAAAATTGAATATAGATGTGCAGAGAAAAAAAATTAAAATTATATATATATATATATATATATATATATAGAGAGAGAGAGAGAGAGAGAGAGAGAGAGAGAGAGAGAGAGAGGGAGAGGACACAATATTGGGTCCCGAATAGCCTTTGTAGGGCCCCCACCATGAATGGTGTATTTGCTTTATTAGAATGATGCAAATCTGAAAATAAATACAGAAAACTTGACCTTTCTTGGCTGAGATAACTCAGCCCTTGACCTCCAATTCTTCACCCCTTCTGCGTTAGCTTATCCTTGACTGTCATGGCCCTTTGATGAGCTTTAGCTCTTGGTGAAATATGAGATGAAGGAACTGAAAAGAGGCATGGGTATTTATACCCCTCTAGACAACCAGTCAGCTGGTTTTCCAGCAGTCGGCTGTCTAAAATATTGCCCACGACTGACTAAATTCAGTATAAATCACATTAAATGTTGTGCATGCTTTCCCTTCTTGGTTGGGCATTAGGCGCATGGTCACATGAAGGCTGGGCACTGAATACTTGCTGTTTTGGAGGCTGGGCAGCCTGTATGGGCTGCCCCATACTTGCCATACAGCCATCATAAGGCTGGATAACCTGTCGGCTACCCTTGGCATGCCCCTAGGGCTCAGCCCTCCATGGCCTACCCATGGCTGGTGGGTACAGCCAGGGCCTTATTTATTGCTGTTGTACGTACTGGTACAGATTTGGTACAACTTTGTACAAGTTTTGGCATGGCTGTACATTGATTTGAGTGAGGAAAAGGCTCATTTTCAGTTACTGTACTTGCCGGTATAGATTTGGTACATCATTGGTGAGCACTTAGTACTGTTGTACAGTATTTTGGAAGGGGAACAAAGCACATCTAAGGTGCTGTCCTAAATCTGCAGCAACCAGATTTTGGTGATTTTATCACATTCAGTGGGAGTAGAGTTGCATTCGTGCTTCCGCAGTGGGAGATAAACTTTGGGAGAACAACTGTGAGCACTTTGTGTACTTTTGGTGCAGTGTTTGCACATCTTGCAGGGAGTCAGGCATTGACTGTGACAGGTTGCATATTGCTATGGCAACCACAGGTGAGAGCTCTTCATTGCTTCACATCAAGAAGCTTGAAGGCTCACATAATTATGACATTTGGCAAACCCAGTGCTATAATGTGTTGCTCCAGAAGAAGAAGCACAAGCCCATCAAAGAAAGGGGTGTAATGTCCGCTTCTCTTACTGCTGAAGAGTGGGAAGATATGGATGAGCTGGCAAGATCTACTATCATGTTGTCTGTGTGAGACTCTTTACTTTTCAGCATTCGTAAAGAGAAGACAGCTTGGGGAATGTGGCAAAGATTGCAGGACTTGTATGCCTAGCAAAGTGCCTCAAGCAAAGTGTATTGGTTGAAGAAACTCATAGGTCTTCAAATAAAGGAAGGGGCGTCTATGACAGCCCATCTAAATGAGTTTAATGGTGTTGTCAGCCAGGTAATCAATCAAAAGTTGGCAATGGACGATGAGTTCAAAGCCACCTTTCTCTTATGCACTTTGCCAGAGAGTTGGGACACATTCAGGACAAACACTAGCAATTCAAATGCTATGCTGTCATATGCAGATGTGGAAGGTGCTCTTCTTCAAGAGGAGATGAACAGGAAGAACAACTCTGTTGGAAAGTCCAATGCAATGAATGCACGTGGGAGATCCCAGCAAAGGGGTAAAAGCCAAGAACGGGGAAGGAGCAAGTCCCGCTTCAAAAGGACTTGGAATGCCATTATTGTGGCAAGAAGAGACATATCAAAAAGCAATGCTACAAATGGAAGAATGATCAAAAGGAAAAGGGCAAAGGAAAAGACAAAGACAAAGATGAAGCCAAAGATGCAAAGCCAAAGGGCAAAAGTGGAGTCAAGATTGAAGAAGTCAATGTGTCACATGCAGGTGACAGTGAGGATGAAGTCCTATTCACGTCTTCACTTGATGCCCATTCACTCCTTGCAGGAGATGGTCATGGTATGCACTCATGGATCATTGATTCAGGTGCCTCCTTTCATGTCACAGGTTGCAGAGACTTGTTTGTCAGGTATACTGCTGGCAATGAAGGAGTAGTTTATTTGGGTGACAACCATGCATGCAAGATTCTTGGCAGAGGTGATGTGAGGCTTGTGTTTTCAGATGGCTCACAGCTTATGCTCCATGATGTCAGGCATGTGCCTGAGATCAAGAAGAACCTTCTTTCTACTGGACAGCTTGATGATGCTGATAATGTTACCACATTTGGTCGTGGAAAGTGGAAGATTAGTAAGGGCTCACTGGTTGTTGCCAGAGGCTCTAAGGTGGACACTCTTTACTTCATGCATGCTCGTGTTTGTCACCATGCTAATGTAAATGCAACCGAGCTGCCGGAAATCTCTATGTGGCATAGCTGGTTGGGACACATGAGTGTCAAAGGAATGGAGCAATTGTCTCGTTTTGGTTACTTGCCTTCTCTAAAGTTCTCAAGTTTTCAGTTTTGTGAGCATTGTATATACGGCAGGCAACTCCAGTGCCCCCGCAAGAAAGCTCTTGGACAGAAAGATGCTCAGTTAGAGCTTGTGCATACAGATGTATGTGAGATGCCTCAGCTTTCTTTGGGAGGGGCAAAATATATTGTCTTTTATTGATGATGCCACACGCAAGGTGTGGGTTTATCCTCTTCGTTTGAAGAGTGATACATTCTCAGTGTTTGAGAAGTTTGTTGCTCATGTTTAGAATCAAACTGGTAAAACACTGAAGGCTTTGCGTTCCGACAATGGTGGAGAGTATATGTCCAAACAGTTTCAGGACTTTTGTGATGCTAAAGGCATCAAGAGGGAGCTCTCTACTTCTTATGATCCTCCACAAAACGGGACAGCAGAGAGGATGAACAGGACCATTCATGAAAAGGTCCGTTCTATGTTGTCACATGTTGCGTTACCTCATGGTTTTTGGGCTGAAGCTGTTATGACAGCCGTTCATCTTATAAACAAGTCACCTAACACGAGGCTTGGTGGGAAAGTGCCAGAGGAAGTATGGACAGGGAAGCCTCCGTCCTACAAGCACTTGAGAGTGTTTGGTTGTGTTGCGTACGTGCACATACGCAGGGAAATACGCACCAAACTTGATCCTAAGTCTTACAAATGTATATTCCTAGGATATAGTGACAGAGGTGAAATGGGGTATAGACTTTGGGATCCAGTGAATAGAAAGATTATACGCCACAATGATGTCATTTTTGATGAAACATGCATGTATAAGGAGCCTGCAAGGCAACAGGAGCTTGGCAGAGTCATCTTTGATGATGATGGACATCGTGGACAACAACCAAGGGCTGTAAATCAGCCATTACAGCAGCAAAACCAGCCCTTAAATGGTGCTGAAAATGGTCCAAATGGATAGCCAGAGATGGCAGAAGATATCCCTATGGATATCCCACAGTTAGAGGAGATACCGGGCATGATTTTTCAACCTTATGGCATGGAACAGGAGCCACCAATAGGTGATATGCAGGCTGGACAGCAACCTGCAAATGATGGTCATTGGGTACGGAGGTCCACAAGACCCTCCAGAGCCCCTGACAGGTTTGTTCCAGGGGTTGACTACTTGATGCTCACTGACTGTGGGGAGCCCTCATGTTATAAGGAGGCTTTACAGAGGGCAGACAAGGCTCTTTGGGAGCGTGCTATGAAGTCAGAGATGGATTCTCTGCACAAAAATGGAACATGGAAGTTGGTGCATTTGCCTACAGGCAAGAAGGTTTTGCCATGCAAGTGGGTTTACAGGCTCAAAGTTGCGCCAGATGCAAAGCCAAGATACAAAGCCAGGTTAGTGGCTAAGGGCTTCAAGGAGGAATATGGTGTGGACTTTGAGATCTTCTCTCTAGTGGTCAAAATGACCACACTTAGAGCTGTACTAGCTTTGGTTGCTCATGATGATCTGGATTTGATTCAGATGGATGTGAAGACTGCTTTTCTTCACGGTGATCTCCATGAGGAGATATATATGCAACAACCAGAGGGTTATGCAGTGAATGGAAAGGAGAAGCTTGTATGCAAGCTGAAAAAGAGTCTTTATGGGCTCAAACAGGCACCAAGGGAATGGTATCATAAATTTGATACATTCATGAAATCCCAAGATTTCAGGAGAAGTGACATAGATCATTGCTTATACACCAAGAAAGCTTTGGATGGCAGTCTATTGATCCTCATCTTGTATGTTGATGATATGTTGATTGCCGGGAAATCTCGTAAAGAGATGGATGCCTTGAAGAAGAGGCTGCATCAGACCTTTGATATGAAGGATTTGGGTGATGCAAATCACATTTTGGGTATGCGGATACTTCGGGACAGAAATCAGCATGTGTTGTATTTGTCTCAGAAGGAATACATTGGCAAAGTTTTGCAGAGGTTCAATATGGAAGGGGGGAAGAAGACTAGTACTCCTTTGCCTCCATATGTGAAACTCAGTGCTATGGACAGCCCACAATCGGATAGTGACAGGGCTGATATGGCCAAGATTCCGTATGCTTCAGCTTGTGGCAGTCTCATGTATGCCATGGTTGCTACCAGGCCGGACATTGCATTTGCAGTGGGAGTGGTTTCTAGATACATACTAGAGGCCGAACTCAACCTATGAGACAAATCAATGTACAACTGTCAATGTCTTCTGGATGTCCAGAAAAAAAAAGGACAAAATGAACATGAAATAAACTATGAAAGTACTAAGCTAGTGGGGGGGTGTGATGGATGGAGCACTACTGCTAGAGGCTCAGTATGCAACCTATATGCGTAGGGTATACAAGAATGCAATGCAGATCTGTCTAGCTCTGTCAAATCCCCACCGGATCTCCTCGTGATCGCTTCTGGTACGAGACTCGAATCCTGCAAACAAACAAACAAACAACAAGGGGGTGCAGGCCTGACTCCCCTCCCAACCATGACAGCCGTGGGCAAGCCCACTGTCACCAATTGGCCGACCATTTGGTCCATCTCCTGTTTTGTGTCTGGTTCACTTGAGGCCAGGCCGGTGTCTCATGTGAAGAGGCCAGTATTTTTGCTTAACATGGATGGGAGCCAGACTGGTGCCACCGGTGTGTTAGTAGGATGGTGTCGTATGGACCGGAGCCAGACTGGTGCCACCCGTGTATGACCTGGACTGTGTTCTATCCATGGGATTGTCACGCCATGGAAGAGCCAGTATTTGTGCTGTGTCTTGCCTATGGGACTGTCACTCCATAGGGAGGCTCGTGCCTGGAACTGTGTTTTACCTATGGGACTGTCACTCCATAGGAAGACTAGGATTTATGTTTTACGTCGTGCCATTTTTGTGCCCGACAGATATTTTGTACTTGTTCCATGAACGGGAGATATGTCCATGATACTATTTGCACATGCACTCATGTTTTGCATGTTTGAAACTGTTTTTGCATGACTTGTATTCTTGTGTTTGCTTGCTTGACATGTCACTCATTGAGCGGGGACAACTACGAGTGAGTCGTGAAGTTTGCTCTGTCTTCTGACGAGTTTTGTTGTGTGTGAATAGGTGATAAGTGTATTGCACTTGTTGGTTTAATAGTTTTATTTCTAACCTTTAATGTTATAAGGTTGTAAGTTCACATTCATTTAAAAAGTGGGCACCCACTTGTGGGCCAAGGTGGGGAGGGAAACCCCACACTTAACCCCTTAAGTGTGTGGGGGTGGGTGCATGGCCACCTACCCACACCACACCATGAAGCTGGCCGCTCCCATGCAAACGTGGGGAGCCGGCTAGCTGTGATCTTTTAACTCCCCTTCAACATCTACAAAAAAAGCGACCACCCTTCTGCTCACACACACATGATCGTGCGCCTCCATCTCCTCAGGCTGCTCCTACACCCATACAGGCGACTGTACCCCCTTTACAGGCGGCTGCCTGCTCTGCATAGCGGCTGCTCCATCTCCTTCAGCAGGTGGCTGTACCTATTTTCCATCGGCGGCTGCTCCTCCATGCCTCTTCCTCTGCAGGCTGCAGCGAGGCGGTTTCAGCATCACAGCAGGCGGCTGTAGCTTCTGTACGTGGCTGCGTTTATTTTCCAGCTCTGCACTCTCCTTCTACAGGCTGCGTGGGGCTGCCCTCTACACTGCAGGTGGTGCAGGCTGCAGCCAGGCGGCTGTGCACTGCAGCCAGGCGGCTGCTGTACCTTCAGTTGGCGGCTGCGTTGGTTCTCCAGCAGGCTGCCCTCTCCTCTGCAGGCGGCCATAGCAGGCGGCTGTGCTTCTGCAGCCAGGCGGTTCCACCATCTCCTTAGGCTGTGCCACCTCCCTTTTCCTCTCCAGCAGGCGGCTGCCTTCTCTGCATAGCGGCTGCTCCATCTCCTGCAGTAGGCGGCTGTACCTATTTTCCATTGGCGGCTACGCTTCCTCCTCCTCCACAGCAGGCGGCTGTGTCCTGCTCAGCAGTTGGCTGTGCTCCTCTGCAGGCGGTTACACCTTCCCTCCATAGGCGGCTACAGGTGGCTTTGCACCTCCTAGGTGGCTACACCTTCTACACAGGCAGCTCCTCCTCCTCCTCCTCGACAGGCTGCTGCGCCCTGGTGTCCACCTCTAGTAGATGCACACAGATACCTTGGGTATTTGTCTTCCAATTGCGAGCTACAAGTAAGTGAATTCAGATTTAAGTGAAGAACTTTGTTGTAAATCTGATAAAGGATTCTCTCTACCGCTAACACCCGTTCGGTACTGCGTTCGGTACTGGGTAGTCCAAGCTTTGGAGGACCACGGTCCAAAGGTGCCGAGATCGGAGAGCCAGGCGTTAGTACGGGAGCGCTTGTTTGTGCGTGGTCCTGGAACACCAGTGGGGCGCTCTTCGTGGATTCCAATGAAGGCATAGGACTGTAGAGACTGGACCACTTAAGTGGTCGCTCTCCTTCGAACATCTACTTCGAGCCTCTTGTTTGGTACTGTATTCATTTGTACATGGACATCACCTGGTTCATTGAACCCATGGAGCATCGTATTTGTTAAATACTCCCAATAATATATCATATATTGAGGGGGGGATCGGCCCGTTCTGGCCCCAATGCTGGTGTCCATCTATTTCATTTCAATTTGCAGTTGTCATTAAGTTGTCCATTTCAAATTGTGATATTAAGTTGTGCTATTACGCGTGTGGGTGTCCAACGGAGCCACTTGACGGGATCGGTTTTATTGGTATCAGAGCACGGTTGTTTCCCTCTTCCTAGTGGGGAAAGGAACCTGTGTATTGGACACCCCGCTTCTAGCACACTTAACACAATGGACAGCCAAGGCCACCCTTTGGAAGTGCCTAATTCAAGGGGCCAATCAAGTGCCTCGCGTGGTTTTGATGCTTTACGAGGAAGGCACAAGCCCCTTGAAAGGGTAAATGATAGTGATTCAAAGGGACAACTGTCTCGAGGAAAGACAATCATGCAAGAAGAAGAGCCTGATGCAATGAGGGCTGAATTGGAGCATATGAGAAAGCTTTTGCAGGCACAAGAGCAAGAGCTAAAATTTTTGCTTGAAGATCCCCATGTGCAAAGTGCCATTGAAGCAAGGAAAGTCGATGCAATGGTAGATGTGACTTTTGAGTCCATGGCACGGGAAGTGGGCAAGAAGCCAAGGGAGTTGGCACTTTCTTACCTCCTCCGCAAAGGCGATATCAAAGAGGGGGAAGATGGAGAGCTGAAATTCAGAAATCCACCTCGCTTGAAGCATGGAGATCCCGCATCTCAAAGGTTGAGGTCATTTATGCAAAAGGAAGAGGGGACAGTCACCTCTCGTCATGCATCTTCTCCACAAGGCACAAAGCCTGACAGGTATATGTATGCTAGTGCTCATGGAGGGCATGATGGTTACATGCATTCAAGACATGTATCCCATGGTAGGGGTGACAGGTCTGCCACTAGAAGAGCTTTGCCTTCTGAGTTGTCTCATGGAGAGACATTGCCTTATGCGGGAAAGTCACATGCATTTGATTCACAAGTTCGTGGAGCACATGCCACCGTGCTTCATGAAACTTCCAAGATGGCCCATGAAGCCCATGCCGATAGGGCTGCCCCGTTGGATAAGGGGAAAAGAAGCATGGAGAGCATGATGCTTCCAAAGTGTTAGCATTTGTGGCACAGTTTGACATTGCTTTTAGCGATGAGGACTTCACTGAGAAGTCTAAAGTACGCCATGCTAGCATGTTTTTGAAAGGGACCGCTGCTCATTGGTGGATCACTGAAAAGATCACCAAAGATCCCATTTGCACTTGGAAGGAGTTTAAGGACAGATTCTATGCTCAGTTCTTGCCACCAAATGCGGAGCAAACTCGCACTCAAAAGTGGGATAGACTTGAGCAAAGAGATAATGAAAGTGTGCAACAATATGTCAACAAGTTTTGGAAAGTGTTGTTGGAGGTAACTCCTTTTATGCAAATCACTAAGGATGAAAGAAAGAGGAAGTTTCGCTCCGGATTGCAACCAGCTTATCATTCGGGCATTGAATTACACCCGAAAAATACTTTGCAACAGCTTACAGCTTCTGCTCTTGCTACGGAGCAATTGGTGCTGAAAATTAAGCAAGATCAAGGCGGTTCAAAGAGGAAAGACAAGGCTGTCCCAAATCTGCAAAAAGGTGGACAGCCACCTAAAAAGAACTTCCGGGAGATCCACAAGGGAGGTAAAGCTGAAAATACCTCATCTAAAGATCAAGGCCCAAAGAAGAACAAATTTGGCTTGACCCCGGAGCAAAGAGAGCAATATGCCAAGGAGGGAAAATGTTTTTCTTGTGGCAGCAAAGAGCATATGTTTCGACAATGCCCTGACCGCAAACCTAAGCACGAGGACAAGCAGACCAAGGCTAATGTACATGCAGTTTCCGATGTGCAGGGAAACACAAATCATGATGCAAAAGAGCGGATGGTATGCAAGGCTTGGGGTCAAATCAAGGATCAGCCCGCCTTATTCATGTTTGATGACTGTGCAACCGATAACTTCATCTCTATACAAACGGTAGCTGCCTTGGGTATTGAGGTTGAAAACATGGAACCTCAGATTGAAGCCGAAGCTGCTTTTGTTGGTAAAGAGGTGCAGGTTACCCCATTGATAGGGAAGTTACGCATACATATCCAGGGCTACCTTGATAATGAACATTTCTTAGTTGCACCATTAAATGGATGTGATGTATTGTTGGGCAAGCCATGGCATCATAGGCTTGAGCCCCGCAAAGAGTACAAGACCAACATGATTTCTTTTATGCATAAAGGCCGCATGCATTTTATTGATGCTGGCAAAGAAGGGGATTCCATCCCACTTGTATCTCACATCCAAATTAATAAAGCAATGAAAAAGAGTCTTTTTGCGTACTTGGTTTTTGTTCGTGATAGCATTGAACCAAGTCATCAAAATGTGGATGCTATGACTTATGATAGGTTGAATTTTCTTCATGCATTCAACGACTGTTTTGCTGATGCATTGCTAGGTGAATTACCTCCCCAAAGTCCCGAGGATCATTGCATAGATCTTGTGCCAGGTAGTTCTCCACCTAACAAACCTGCATACTGTGTGAGTGCCGCACAACAAGAAGAGATCATGAAGCAGGTAAATGAGCTTTTAGAGAGGTTTGGTTCAGCCTAGTTCCTCACCTTATTGCTCTCCTGTACTTCTTGTTCAAAAGAAAGACGGCTCATTCCGCATGTGTGTGGACTATAGAGCTTTAAACAAGCTTACCATCAAGAACAGATTCCCAATTCCGCGAATTGATGACATTTTGGATAAACTTGATGGTTCGGCTTGTTTCAGCCGTCTTGATTTGAAGAGTGGTTATCACCAAATATGAGATGTCCATAAAACTGCATTCAGGACAGCCTTTGGATTATATGAATTTTTGGTAATGCCTTTTGGTCTCACCAATGCTCCTGCCATGTTTAATCGTATGGTGGATAGGATATTCCGACCCCATCGCAAATTCACAGGAGTATTCTTTGATGATATCTTGGTTTTCTCCAAGAATGAGCAGGAACACAGAACTCATTTGGTCACAGTGTTCGAAGAGTTGCGGAAGCATAAACTTTTCATTAATGCCACGAAAAGTGAGTTCTTCCTTTCAGAGATACATAATCTGGGTCACATTGTATCCAAGGATGGAGTAACAATGGATCCTGCAAAGATAGAGACCATTCGGAATTGGCCAGAATTGCAAAACGTACATCAAGTACGTAGTTTTCTGGGATTATGTTCATATTATAGGCGTTTCATAAGGCATTTTGCTATGATAGCCACCCCTCTACATGATCTCACAAAGAAGAAAACCACTTTCAAATGGAGTTCAAAAGAATAGGATGCTTTCTTGCAACTCAAGCATGCTATCATATGTGGACCCGTATTGATTGTTCCTGACTTGCAAAGATCATTCGTAGTAGAATGTGATGCCTGTGGCGATTGTATAGGAGCTGTCCTAAATCAAGAAGGGCATGCAGTTGCATACGAGAGCTGTCGTTTGCATGATTCTGAGCTTCGTATGGATATCTATGAGAAAGAGCTCTTGGCTATAATTCATGCCTTAAAGATATGGAAACATTATCTTCTTGGGGCTGAATTTGTAGTCAAGACAGATCATCAAGGCTTGAGATACTTTCTATCTCAAACAAAGCTTTCGGAGAAGCAGATGAGAATGGCAAACTTTCTTTCCATGTTTCATTTTCAGATTGTGCATACTCCAGGAAAGATCAACGAGGGTTATCTTATGAAGGATAACTGCCTATGTGTCGTGAAGGATTTGCGTCCAAAGGTTATGGAGGAATGTCACGCTCCATCTTATGCTGGTCATAGAGGTATCATGCCCACTACACGCATGATTGAGAGAGAATTTCTTTTGGCCAAGCATGCGTAAAGACATTGAGGCTTATGTACGTGCATGTATTACTTGCCAAAAGGTGAAATTTGACAGGCAAAAACCTCCAGGTTTGCTTCAGCCATTGCTTATTCCCTCGCAACCTTGGGAAAGTATTACTATGGATTTTATTATGGACTTACCTAGATCCCAACATGGGAATGATGCTATTTGGACCATTGTGGACAGGTTTAGCAAGCAAGCTCATTTCTTGCTCGTCAAGAAAACCATTAAAGTTGATCATATGGTAAAGCTTTTTCTTGCTAATATTTTCAAGCATCATGGTATGCCTAAATCCATTGTTGGGGATAGAGATCCTAGGACTACGAGTCTCTTTTGGAGGGCTTTATTTGATAACCTGGGTACTAAACTTGAGTTTTCATCAGCTTATCATCCCCAAACGGATGGCCAAAGTGAAGCTGCAAATTCAGCCGTGTTGGATTTGTTGAAGTGTTATGTGGCAGATCAAAAGACTGCATGGGAAAAGTATCTTCCACTTGTTGAATTTGCCTACAATTATACGATCCATGCCTCCACGGGAAAGGCTCCGTTTGAGATTATTTATGGCAGAGTGGTATTGCCGTACAATTGATGCAAAGTGGGTAAACTAGGATTATTTTATTGATTACCCACAGTTGTTGCAAGCATATCTTGAGGCTTTTCAGTTGAGGACAACTCTTAAGAAGCCCGGGGGGATGTCACCACAATTGGCCGACCATTTGGTCCATCTCCAGTTCTGTGTCTGGTTCACTTGAGGCCAGGCCGGTGTCTCATGTGAAGAGGCTAGTATTTTTGCTTAACATGGACGGGAGCCAGACTGGTGCCACCCGTGTATGACCTGGACTGTGTTCTATCCATGGGATTGTCACGCCATGGAAGAGCTAGCATTTGTGCCGTGTCTTGCCTATGGGACTGTCACTCCATAGGGAGGCTCGTGCTTGGAACTGTGTTTTACCTATGGGACTGTCACTCCATAGGAAGACCAGGATTTATGTTTTACGTCGTGCCATTTTTGTGCCCGACAGATATTTTGTACTTGTTCCATGAACGGGAGATATGTCCATGATACACATGCACTCATGTTTTGCATGTTTGAAACTGTTTTTGCATGACTTGTATTCTTGTGTTTGCTTGCTTGACGTGTGACTTACTGAGCGGGGATGCCTGCCAGTGAGTCGTGAAGTTTGCTCTGTCTTCTGACGAGTCTTGTTGCGTGTGAACAGGTGGTAAGTGTATTGCACTTGTTGGTCTAATAGTTTTATTTCTAACCGTTAATGTTATAAGGTTGTAAGTTCACATTCATTTAAAAAGTGGGCACCCACTTGTGGGCCAAGGTGGGGAGGGAAACCCCACACTTAACCCCTTAAGTGTGTGGGGGTGGGTGCATGGCCACCTACCTACACCACACCATGAAGCTGGCCGTGCCCATGCAAACGTGGGGAGCCGGCTAGCTGTGATCTTTTAACTCCCCTTCAACATCTACAAAAAAAGCGACCACCCTTCTGCTCACACACACATGATCGTGTGCCTCCATCTCCTCAGGCTGCTCCTACACCCATACAGGCGACTGTACCCCCTTTACAGGCGGCTGCCTGCTCTGCATAGCGGCTGCTCCATCTCCTCCAGCAGGCAGCAGGCGGCTGTACCTATTTTCCATCGGCGGCTGCTCCTCCACGCCTCTTCCTCTACAGGCTGCAGCGAGGCGGTTTCAGCATCACAGCAGGCGGCTGTAGCTTCTGTACGTGGCTGCGTTTATTTTCCAGCTCTACACTCTCCTTCTACAGGCTGCGTGGGGCTGCCCTCTACACTGCAGGTGGTGCAGGCTGCAGCTAGGCGGCTGTGCACTGCAGCCAGGCGGCTGCTGTACCTTCAGTTGGCGGCTGCGTTGGTTCTCCAGCAGGCTGCCCTCTCCTCTGCAGGTGGCCATAGCAGGCGGCTGTGCTTCTGCAGCTAGGCGATTCCACCATCTCCTCAGGCTGCGCCACCTCCCTTTTCCTCTCGAGCAGGCGGCTGCCTACTCTGCATAGCGGCTGCTCCATCTCCTCCAGCAGGCGGCTGTACCTATTTTCCATTGGCGGCTACGCTTCCTCCTCCTCCACAGCAGGCGGCTGTGTCCTGCTCAGCTATTGGCTGTGCTCCTCTGCAGGCGGTTACACCTTCCCTCCATAGGCGGCTACAGGTGGCTTTGCACCTCCTAGGTGGCTACACCTTCTACACAGGCAGCTCCTCCTCCTCCTCGACAGGCTGCTGCGCCCTGGTGTCCACTTCTAGTAGATGCACACAGACACCTCGGGTATTTGTCTTCCAGTTGCGAGCTACAAGTAAGTGAATTAGATTTAAGTAAAGAACTTTGTTGTAAATCTGATAAAGGATTCTGTCTACCGCCGCTAACACCCGTTCAGTGCTGGGTAGTCCAAGCTTTTGGAGAACCACGGTCAAAAGGCGTTTTTGAACACATACCTTTCTTCGACCTCATCTTCTCTACCTACCGACTTGCTCGTTCATGAGGCATGCTTTGATACCACTGTCAAGTCCCCACCGGATCTCCTCGTGATCGCTCTTGGTACGAGACTCGAATCCCGCAAACAAACAAACAAACAACAAGGGGCCGCAAACAAACAAACAAACAACAAGGGGGTGCAGGCCTGACTCACCTCCCAACCATGACAGCCATGGGCAAGTCCACAGTCTTGGCTATCCCCACCGAGCCACGAGCTGAGCTAACTAGGTTGACGTACCGACCAATCTCCTTCTCGTGACGTCCCATACCGCCACGAAGCTACCCTCGCGGGCCTCGAGATTGCTGCCGGCCTCGGCTCCGTAAAGCAGGTGCACGTCTGCACTAGATCCAGGCTCCAAGACCATAGAGCTCTCACAAATCTCGTGAGACTCTATATGACTAATGACTAACCTTGGCCACCCTTTTATAGGCTCTTGGCTGGTCATCGGGTGTCCACACTTGGGTGTCTGCCCGTCCATACTTGGGTGCCCGCCCGTTAGTCTATCCCTAACTCAGCTCGCCAATCAGCCTGCCTAGCTCCAAGCTTCCCCAAACCTCGAAGCTAGTCTTGTGTGCGTGTAGCACAC
This sequence comes from Cibotium barometz, assembly GCF_041138505.1. Taxonomy (NCBI): domain Eukaryota; kingdom Viridiplantae; phylum Streptophyta; class Polypodiopsida; order Cyatheales; family Cibotiaceae; genus Cibotium; species Cibotium barometz. The sequence continues at coordinate 7,756,132 of NC_141089.1, read as the reverse complement.
GGTAGATACACACTGTGCACATGACAAGCTCCAACCAGTACCATAATGGGGGTGTTATATGTGATACATAGGCGATGGCGAGGCAAAAATACCTCGGAGCATGATCTCCGGGTGTGAGTGTAAGTGTAAGTGAGCCGCTTTTGGATAGTGCTGATGTCGAGCCCGTATTTGTGTGATCTCCCTCTGATGTAGTCTGGGAGTCTGGTAGCCTGGTGCTCTCGGTCTTCGTCTGGCTCGGAGGTCCGTAGCGCGCTGAAGTGTAACCCCCTCTTGTGTCAGGGTAGGCATTGGGATAGATCTATGGAAGAAATCAGTGAGCTGGAGCTGTCGCCCACCTCTCCTTGTGGTATGAGTCCGTAGCAATGTCTCTCTGTGGCGCTGTGTCTCTAGCAAGAACTGGCCAAATCTGAGCTGGTCTGCGGACTCCATGATCTGGCGGAGTGAGGGATGTCCACTGCAGATGGTGGTGTATCTCTCTCTAATGACACTACGTAGGTTCGAATCCTGTCTCTCCCAATAGGTTAGGTCTGAAAAAGATTTACGCTTTCACTGTTAATGGATAGGGAGAAGAGGACACAATATCCCGAATACCCTCTGTAGGGCCCCCACCACGAATGGTGTATTTGCTTAGAATGATGCAAATCTGAAAATAAATACAGAAAACTTGACCTTTCTTTTCTGAGATAACTTTGCCCTTGACCTGCAATCCTTCACCCCTTCTGCGTTAGCTTATCCTTGATTGTCCTGGCTCTTTGATCAGCTTTAGCTCTTGGTGAAATATGAGATGAAGGAACTAAAAAGAGGCATGGGTATTTATACCCCTCTAGACAACCAGTTGGCTGTCTAAAATATTCCCCACGACTGACTAAATTTAGTATAAATCACATTAAATGTTGTGCATGCTTTCCCTTCTTGGCTGGGCATTAGGCGCATGGTCACCCACATGCTTGCAAAGTTTCGTCACCACCATTAGAGCATGTTTGGGTTAGTAATTAGCGCCTAGTGTGGATTTTTTAAGTCTCTTGGTGCTTAAGAGGCCATGGAAAATCCTGCTCTTCCCCTCACCATCGTACCCAAACATGCTCGGATGGGGATCAAACTTTGCAAGCATGAGGGAGAGACCACCCCCACATGCTTGCAAAGTTTGGTCTCCATCAGAGCATGTTTGGGTTAGCAATTAGCGCACAGTACGAATTTTTCAAGTCTCTTGTGGGGACCAAATTTTCTGTGCATACTGCTGTTTTTCAGATTCAGTATGTTGTTTTTTCATCATAGGAACCCGTGATGATAGCGATTGTGGTCTAGAAAGAAGAGGAAAGATGTTTTTGAACTGTGTAAACAGTTTCAGGTGAGAGAAAACAGAAAAAAAAAAAGCATGTTCGTTTGCTTTTGGCTGCACGAAAGAGAAAGAGAGAGAGAGCGAGAGAAGCGACGGCTAGTCGTGTACTGCTGGCCGAGTACTATTGTACGAGGCGCACGCATGCAGTAGGCCAGGCCTACGTAGGCAATCGACCAAGCCTACGTAGGCAAGCGCCCAGGCCAGGCCTACGCAGGCAGGCGCCCAGGTCAGGTCTACGCAGGTGCCTAGGCCTACGTAGGCAGGCGCGCCTAGGCCAGGCCGGCAGGCGCCCAGGCCTACATAGGCAAGCTGGCGTAGACAGCCACACCAACCTCCATACAGGCGGTGCCGGCAGTACATGAGGCAACAGCAGCAAGGTGGGCGACTGCAAGATCACGCTGGCAGTCGGCGGCGCTAATCCAGGAGGGAAGGAGAAAAAAAAAGCATTTGGCGCTTTTGTTTTTTTAGATTAAACTTTTTTTTTAAAGGTTTAAAGGCCCCTCCAAGGTTTAAAGGTGTCTGTTTTTTTTAAAAGAAAACAGAATATATATATATATAATTTTTTATTTTAAACACAAAAGCAAAAGCTTAAGTAGCTTTTGGGGATAGTTATATAAACCCCTTAAGTGGACTTCTTGCCACACATCTCTCAAGTTTTCAAGCTATCAAGTTCCCTTGCACTTTTATTGTGCAAAGATCGAATTTTCTCTCCACTTGTCCTCTTCACGATGTCGACCCAAGAATCGGAGTTGAAGCCCCTTGTCGAACGCGAAGGCTTGCCGCTACGGAAGATACCGATGCCGATCTTTTTGACGATTATGTATCAAAATCAGATTTCCAAGAGTTCAAAGTAGCTATCGAAGCTTCTTCCTCGGAACGTTAGGCACAAATTGCCGCCCAGATGCAAGCCTTGCAGAACTCCATCTCTCTCTTGACCACTACCCCCTCTACTCTTTCGGGTATGGATACCTTGGCCTCTGCTATTACTCCGGAACCGTTCGGAGGCGAGCAAAAGCAGCGTACCAAGGAGATCGTGGACACTTGGCTACATAAGTGGCAGGTCCATTTTCAGTTTCATCCATATGATGATGGAAAAAAGATCCAGTTAGCAGTAGGTTTACATAAACTTCTCCATAAACTTTGTTAACTACAAACTTGTGCAGAAATTGAGTCTTGATACGACACCCAGCGATCATACCTATGAGGTACGCCTACCTGCGGAAAGGCAAGTATGGGATCGAACGGTGGAGATGCTTCCAATCCAGATTCAGGACTACAAATATACTCTGGAATGCTATGTTATGCACCTAGAAAATGTAGACTTGTTATTAGGGATTGAGTGGTTTAAGACTCTTCAAGTCCAGATAGATTAGTCTAGTCATATTTTTTCTTTTCAGCATAAGGACATCCAGTATTGATTCCACTTTCTTCCTTTCTCATCCCTTCCATGGATGTAAATGAATTAAGTGTGTTTGAAAGCAAAGAATTACAGAAGATACTTGATTCGTTTCAAGATGTATTTCCTAAGAAACTGCCATCGGGTTTACCACCTGAACGAGCCGTAGATCATCATATATTGACTTGATCCCTGGTGCTCATCCTGTCAATATTCCACCTTACAAAATGAGCCAAGCTGAGCAAGATGAGTTGGCTAAACAACTCGAAGATTATTTGAGCATGGGCCAAATCCGTCCAAGTAAATCACCTTGGGGTGCACCTGTGTTGCTTAGGAGAAAGAAGTACAACACCTAGAGAATGTGTATAGATTACAAGAGATTGAACAAGCTGACAATTAAGAACCGTTATCCTCTCCCTAGATCAGATGATCTGATTGACCGGTTAGCAAGAGCGAAATATTTCACGAAGATAGATTTACGTACTGGCTATCACCAGATACGTATTCATGAAAGGCATGTCGAAAGAACCGCCTTTCGGACTAGGTATGGCCATTACGAGTTTCTCGTATTACCTTTTGGGTTAACCAATGCTCCAGCCACTTTCCAGTAACAACTGATGAACGATCTTTTTCGTGACCATTTGGGGAAATTTGTGGTGGTGTTCCTGGATGATATTTTGATATATAGTCGTACTCTTGAGGATCATGTTAGACACCTCACGATTGTCTTATCTATTTTAAGACAGAATCGACTATATGCTAAGTTAAGTAAATGTGAGTTCTTTATGACAGACATCATTTACTTGGGACACAAGAACACTAGAGATGGATTGAGCATTGACTGTGACCAAGTTCAGAAGGTTCTGGACTGGCCTATACCGCAAACAGTGAAACAACTTCGTTCTTTTCTCGGTTTTGTTGTTTTTCTTCGGAAATCTGTGTGGAAGTACTCTCAGCTCACACTACCGATGACCGACTTATTGAAAGGTCGTGGACGTAAGTCAAATCAACCTATCACTTGGAATAACGATTTGGATATGGCCTTCAAACTTTTGAAAGATAAAGTCAAGGAAGCACCTATCTTAGCATTACCCGATCCTAGTCGGCCTTATGTTCTTGAAACTGATGCCAGTGACTATGCCATCGGGACTGCTCTATTTCAAGATGGTAGACCGGTTGCTTTTGAAAGTAAAAAGCTACACGACACTCAATCTCGTTGGCCAACCCTTGAGAAGGAGCTTTATGCTGTGATTCATGCTCTGAAGGTTTGGAGACATTATTTATATGGCTCCAAGTTTGTGGTATTGACTGATCATCAGTCAATCAAGTATGTGCGTGATGCGGATAATTTGAGAGGAAGGAAAGCTCGTTGAACTGAGTTAATGTAAGATTTTGATTTTGAGATCCGTTATCGGAAAGGGTCCATGGATAGTGTTGCAGATACGCTTAGTCGTATTAGAGAGGTGAATACTTTGTCGTTCACCGAGATTTCTACTGACTTATTTCAATCAATGAGAGGGCTTTGCAGGACTGATAGTTATTTTGGTCCATTTTGGCAGAAGATCCAGGACGGGAGCTCATTGATTGACCAAGACTCAATGACTGAGCAGACTGCAGGAGGCCAATGGATGATTCGGAATGGTTTACTATTCCGTAATGACAAAATTTATGTACCACAGATCCCGAACATTAGGTCCAAGATTCTTAAGGAGTGTCACCACGCCCCTTCTACTGGACACCCTGGGGTACACAGGACACTATCGTTAGTGAAACACACTTTTTATTGGCCAAAGATGAAAGGATATGTAGAAGATTATATTCTCAAGTATCAAATTTGTCACGCAAATAAAGCTGAATGCTTTAGACATGCTGGGTTGTTGCATCCTTTGCAAATCCCAGGTAATAAATGGGAAAGTATTTCCATGGATTTTATTACCGGATTGCCAAGAACACATCAAGGCCACGATTCTATTTGGGTTGTGGTAGATCGCTTGACAAAAATGGCTAGATTTTTACCGACCCGGAAGACTATTACAGCTACGCAATTAGCACGGCAGTTTATCTTCCTATCTTAGAATTTGCATATAACAGTACTAAGCATACAAGTATAGGTTTTAGTCCTTTCATGCTTATGTATGGTTTTCAACCTAGATCACCTGTTACAGTAGGATTCTCAGGACTTCAACATGATGCAACACGTAATTTTTTGCAAGATATGCAAGAAATGTTACAAGTTGCGAAAGAATCTATTAGAAGTGCTCAAGACCAAGACAGGTTTTATTCTAATAGACATTGTTCACCCAGAGAGTTCTCTGAACAAACGATGGTATATTTGCGAGTTCCGAAAGATTCCGAGACTTTACGGACAGGTTGATCTCCGAAATTATCCCCTAGATACTGTGGACCATTTCATATTACACGAAGGATTGGTTCCGTTGCATATGAATTGGATTTGCCTTCTCATGTGAAAGTTCATCTTGTATTTCATGTCACTAGACTTAAGGAAGTACTGGGTGGAACAGACCAATTAGTTACTCTTCAAGGAATCATAGATGTCGAGGACATGACATTTATTCCGCACAAACCTAAAAAGATTCTTGGATTTCGTGAAAAAAGATTGCGTAATACGCTTATCACGGAATACAAGATCAAGTGGAAGGATCGTGTTGAGGAGGACGCTACATGGGAGACAATGACTACTCCTCAGAGAGATTACCCTGGCTTTTTAGTGAGCTCACGAGTGACCTCTTAGAGTAAGGGAAGTATGTCATGTGCACAGTGTGTATCTACCGTGTACTACACGCACACAAGACTAGCTTCGAGGTTTGGGAAAGCTTGGAGCTAGGCAGGCTGATTGGCGAGCTGAGTTAGGGATAGACTAACGGGCGGGCACCCAAGTATGGACAGACGGGTGCCCAAGTTTGGACGCCCGATGACCGGCCAAGAGCCTATAAAAGGGTGGCCAAGGTTAGTCATTAGTCATATAGAGTCTCGCGAGATTTGTGAGAGCTCTATGGTCTTGGAGCCTGGATCTAGTGCAGACGTGCACCTGCTTTACGTACCCGAGGCCAGCAACAATCTCGAGGCCCGTGAGGGTAGCTTCGTGGCGGTATGGGACGTCACGAGGAGGAGATTGGTCAGTACGTCAACCTAGTTAGCTCAGCTCGTGGCTCGGTGGGAACAACCAACACTATGGATGAAACCGATCCCGTCGAGTGGGAATAGACTCCGTTGGACACCCACACGCGTACTAGCACAACTTAATATCACAATTTGAAATGGACAACTTACTAACAACTGCAAATTGAAATGAAATAGATGGACACCAGCACTGGGGCCGGAACGGGCCGACTCCCCCCCTCAATATATGATATATTATTGGGAGTATCTAACAAATACAATGCTCCATGGGTTCAATGAACCAGATGATGTCCATGTACAAATGAATACAGTACCAAACAAGAGGCTCGAAGTAGATGTTCGAAGGAGAGCGACCACTTGAGTGGTCCAGTCTCTACAGTCCTGTGCCTTCACTGCAAGCATGCGGGGGGACCCACCCCCACATGCTTGCAAAGTTTGGTCACCATCGGAGGATGTTTGGGTTTGCCCAATCCTCTATCGAGTTCTTTATCTAGTGTTTTGTGGACATTGAGGACGTTTGAACTATGCAAGACTTGATGGTCTTGGATCTTTGGATTATATAGAAGTTATGAATTATATGACTCCACTTACAGCAGTTGAGGACAACTGTTTCGAAGAGAGCAGTGATGTCACCATTTTTGAAATTTACAGGATTTACAGTCATTTATGAGTATTTTACACACTTAGCAAGATTTATGGACTTTTCAAAAGTGTGGGTGCCCAAACAATGATGGCCAGTCCATGTATTATTGAGAGAACCATTATCATTGAAGCCAGTATGAGTTCCTCTGGTTATCCTCATTCTGATGGGCAAACCGAGAGGGTGAATTAGGTTCCAATCATCTCCTGCTAGCCAACCTTTCCCATTAACGCTGACAACATACTCCTGTCGTGCGTATGCGAGTTGGTTGAAGCCTTGGAACTCCCACGGCGGAGGTGCTGGGTTCAAATCTTACTCTGCACGGTTGGGGGTGTCATCGCATGGGGGTGGAAGGAGGGCCCACTTACGGGGGTGTGAAAATCTCTGTAACAAAAACATGGACAACTTAAGAAAGTGTTTATTGGCAAATTTGGAACCACTACAAACTAATGTGCTGGAGTGTGAACAGATAAATTCTTAAGATTATTTTGGAGTATATATGTTACTGGTTTGACTTAAAGCATTTAGGAACTTCTCATTTGTTTGTGAATTTGGACAGGCTGCAGGACATTCTAGTGCTCTGTTCTTAACTGCAGCAGCTCAGAATCTTCTATGCATTAAATTAGCAGAGAGCTTGGGAGTTGTTCTGTCAAGTCCTTGGGTTACATGGTTCAAAGCAGCAAGTGTTCCAGCTATTGTTTCTCTAATAGCGACTCCTCTTCTAATGTACAAGCTTTCACCACCAGAGGTGAAGGATACACCTGATGCACCTGCCATTGCAGCAAAGAAGTTGCAGGAAATGGGCCCTGTGACACGAAACGAATGGGTTATGATGGCAACAATGCTTCTTGCAGTCTCACTATGGGTATTTGGGTAATGTTCTTCGTGCAATCTTAGCAGATAGTGATTGTCGTCTTGTGCTATTTTGTTTGTATTTATACATAGACAGATGCAATTTGATTGCAGCGCAAACTTTGTGTGTAAGTAAGGAATGGTGTAGGTTGTTGCACCCACAAATTTGGCACCCTTTGTTACATCTGGTGGACTATAGCCTCCACTTCATCAATTTAGCTGTCATTCGAGAGCCTATATTTAAACATATTAGCCTTGATAAGACTGCTCTACATGGCCAGGGAAGTAACATTACAATGTGTCATGTTTCTACACTAGCTCCTTCAATTTCATATGGAAGACATTGTTATTCAATTTCAGTTTGCCAGTTGGTGTTTTTTCTGCAGGTTCTGTACTAGGCTGACCACTGTCTTTTGGTTTGTACAGAGACAAGTTAGGTATTTCAAGTGTTGTAACTGCCATGCTGGGGCTTTCTGTGTTATTGGTGCTGGGTGTCCTGGGCTGGGATGATTGCTTAAGTGAAAAGTCAGCGTGGGACACACTTGCCTGGTTTGCTGTTCTAGTAGGCATGGCAGGTCAGCTTACAAGTCTTGGGATTGTACAATGGATGTCAGACTCAGTTGGCAAGATGCTATTTTCGTTCTCCCTGAGCTGGCCAGCAGCCCTGGGCATTCTCCAAGTATCGTACTTTTTGATTCACTATCTCTTTGCCAGTCAGACTGGTCATGTTGGGGCACTTTATTCAGCATTCTTAGCCATGCATATTGCAGCTGGTGTGCCAGGTGTACTAGCAGCCCTGGCTTTGGCCTACAACACAAACCTTTTCGGAGCTCTTACTCACTACAGCAGCGGACAGGCTGCTGTTTATTATGGAGGTACATGGCATTGCTATGATATTGGATTTTGTGTTCTTTTTCTTGCTGATACGACAGTATATAGTAGCTATGTCATGGAGCAGATAAGTTGCTAAATATTCAATTTGATGTGTGCAGCTGGCTATGTGGAATTGCCTGAGATATTCAAAACGGGGTTCATTTGTGCATTATGCAGCTGCATTGTGTGGGTTGTTGTTGGCCTTGGCTGGTGGAAATTTTTAGGTTTATATTAACTGCACCCACTGGTAAGTTGTAACCGCTTTTGTGAAGGAAGGTCTAAGGAGTATGTAATATTTGCTCAGAGAGCAGTAGTGGGTAAAATCATTGTGAGGCTCAAAAAATATATGGAAGCCTAAAAGGAGTACCCCTCTTTTCTACCCTTACATTTTAAATTCTCTCTGTCTGTCTGTCTGTCTGTCTGTCTCTCTTAGCCGTGGCAGGCCCCTTTCTATAGAATCTTGTTATTGTAGTGTTGGATAATGAAGCATGATTCATGTGTCAAATATATATTTACGTGTCTTGTAACCTGCCTGCAGGATTAGATTGATTGGTATCCCGCGTGAAGATGATTGTCGTGCCATTTTTGACACTTAGGGTTTTTACAGCAGGTTTGTTTTGAAGGATTAGGGAGGAGTCGTATGAGCTTAGCATACCTCTGCTCACAGTAATTCCTTGATGCAAGTGCATAGAGGTTTAGTAACTGGAGCATGAATTGTTGGCACAAGCTGAAATGATTTACTGAAATAAAAAGAATTATTGGGATCATTACTAAAGCTGTAACTTATGGAAGCTAGAGGACATTTTTGAACCCATGTCTCCTGCTCTGAAATTTTGAAGTTATTGTTGAAAAAATCTCTCCACGCTTCAGGAAACAGGTTCATCTTTGGGATGTGCTAAGAAATTGGTAAGGTGGTGCATCACATTGCAATGCATCCACGATGATAAAGAGCTATCTGATAGATTATAAGATAATTTGTCATTCCAGGCTGCTGTGAAAGGAGCCGGGTATTCTCCTACAAGGAAAACAAACTGGAAAAGTGAAAGATGGCTTCCAAAAGTCTATAGTTAAAGCTTTGTTTTAACTCCTATATTACATAATCTGTATGGTTCATGTATGCAAGAGAGAGAGAGAGGTCCTTGAGGAGGTCATGTATTTCTATTTCTCCTACTAATTGATTTGGCTCTTGGGAAAAATAATAGCATTTGACCGGGGAGCTAAGGTAAAAGTAGTCGAAATAAGGAAATAAAAGTGTATCTTAAATTAAGGAATGTAGTATTAATTTTTTAAAGATACCCTTAAAAAATTTATCTTAATTCGTGGAGGAAATTTTCAAAATGTAAAATCGAAATTACGCTATAAACCCTGGATTGTTTTGAATTAGAGTGGCCCATCAAGTGGGGAGCAGTAGGGCATGGTTATCCGTGCTCTATTTGCGAGCAATCTCAATTCAGACCAGAAGAGACCTTGTGCAACCAACACCCAAAGAAGACCAGGAGAGGATATAAGCAGCCACAGATAATAACATCAGGGAGAGTAGCCCCCTAAGCTCTAGTAGTCCATTGTTGAAAGGTTGACTCTAGCTCACTAAGCCTCCTCTTGGGCTATTTACCTTAAAGAAAACCTCATTTTGTATGTCGTGTGTGTGTGTGTGTGTGTGTTATTGGAAGCCTCTGAAAAGTTTTCATAAACTGTAGTTTCAATTATAAGGAAAATATCCTCGTACTCCTTGCATAATAGGTCTTGATTTCTCTCTCTCTCTCTCTCTCTCTCTCTCCCCCCCCCCCCCCCCCCCCCCCCCCCCTTCATGGTTTGTAGCAAGGAAAAATTAACTCCCTTTTCATGGTTTGTAGCATGTGAAAAAATTAATTCCCATTTAATTCTTCCTTTTCTTGAAAATTTTTTCCCTTTTCATGGCGTCAAGTAAAAACAAACTCCTAAGCATCCTAGCTAATGTCATGCTCTCCTCAAATGCATTATAGATTGTTGACTCCAAGGTCACTTAACCCCATGCTCCTATGAAACTCAATTGCACCCCATACTCCTATGAAACTCAGTTGCATCATTGAAGAACTTGGTCTTGGTAGGTGGCTAGACGCTAGCCATCCATGACCTTTTGAATGTCGTTTTGGTAGAGTATTTCCTCAATACATCTTTCACTATAGATGAGAGTGGAACAAGGAGGAGGATAAGGGGGTATTGGGCATGATTTCAAGGAAGAGGGGAATAAGTACGATTGCAAGGAAGAGGGAAAAAAGTACGGGTAAGATGAAAATTAAGAAATTATTTAAGTCTCAAGGCAAGGGAACCATACGAAGTTATGTACGCACAAATCAATGGAGGAGATGGGAAATGTCTTTTTGAAAGTTGCACTAATTAGGGAAAGTGGCATTTGACATGCATTAATCAATGCATTGATGAGTGCATTGCATGCCATAGATTAATTAGTGCACTATTAGTGCACTTACTTGTACTAATCAGTGCATTGACTTGGCATTGATTGGCATTGTATTTGATATATAGTGCATCAATCTCTAATAGATGCTATATATTTTTTTATTTTTAACATAATATTTGGACTTAAAAATTACTATATAGAAATGTGCTAAAAATGGCAAAATGTGCTAGAGCAAGAAGGTTCTTGACACGAACAAATGGGGATTGTGGATAAGGTAAGGAAGTAGAGCTATTTTTTTACTCAAAAGTCTTATATTTTTCTCACTTTATCTTATCTATGGATGCTTTAGGAGCAGATTTGTGTAATTAGAGTAAGCTTTGTTTCTGACCTCTTTTTTGTTTATGTTGCTTAATTTGATTAATTTTGTCTCACGAGTTAATTTTGTCTCACGAGAATGGTGGAACTGTCTTTGGATGTGATTTGAGGAAAGTTATCTCTCAACTTGGTTGATTTCATCATGACTATGAGTATTAGCCTTATATTAATTAGGATATTAGTGTACATTAGTATTTTTTATATTTTTAATCAAGATTAGATTAATCAAGGTATTAATGTGCCTTGATCTATGACAACAAGAGTGCAAGAGAATTGGCCTCTCAGAATGTTTACTTTTATGATTCAGTGTATGATGTGGAGAGACATAGTTTGGAGTATATTCCACTACCATTGTTGTCTAGCCACCACCAGGAATGGTATAATCCTAGCTTAGACATGTCAGAAGCATGTAGGGTAAAGATAAAAACCGATGTTCATGTTGCCATGAACCACAGGCTCTAGAGATGTGCATCTAAGTTGGTTTGTACCATTTGGTTTGTTTACACATTTGTTTGGATCCTGTGAAAGTAGTTGAAAACTAAGATTACTTAACAATGCAAGTGCCTATTTGAGGATTGGATGACTCAGTTTACTCGGTGAGTCATGGCATCTCAAGAGAACTGACCACGATGACATCATTGAATGCAAAATTACTATGTCAGATGTTACCTTTAGGTAAATTTGCACTTCTGGTGATTGTTGATGGTTTTTATTCATAAGTACTTCATTGCAAGACACCGATTGTTGATTGTTGAGTGTTAATTGTTGATTTTGATGTTGTTTGTTTTTTATGACAGGTACTTCATTGCAAGACAAACTTTGTGCATTCGCTTTAAGTATAGGATGTGGCGACTTCTACGAGAGGGGAGTGGCTCAGCTTGGACCAAGACATGCAAGATGACACACATTCAGTACTCATTGATGTGGTTATTCTTTGGGAGGGTCATGACCCTTTTGATGTTAATGTAGAGAGTCATTGGTCCCTTAGTTTTCTGAGGCAAGAAATCTAACTTATGTTTAATAATCCCCCTTGTAATTTCTATTTTAAGTTGGATAGTAGGAAGGTTGGGAGTTGAAGTGAACATTGCAAAACATGTAAGCAGTGTGTTGCTTTATTCTTCCAAGTGAATATAAGAAGTTGTTTCTCTAAAAGTGTTAAAAATTTAAATTTTCTTCATTTTCATAAACTTTTTTAAGTCTATTGTGTTTCAAACTCTTTAATATGTAAGAAAATAATGATAAGTATAAGTAAGTACAAACGTAAATATAAATATAAGTATATATTTAAGTGTAAATAATAATATAATTAATTATGCTAGAAATATAAATATATTTTTATGATTTGTTATATTTTAATGATGTGTTATTAATTTTTAAGTCTATAGATATAAGTTTAAAAATAAATATAACTTTAAGTATATATTTAAGTATAAATAATAATATAAGTAATTATGTAAAATATAATAATAATATAATAATAATATAATGTAATGTAAAATAGAAGTATAATTTATGATTTATTATATTTTAATAAAGTGTCCTTTATTTACTAGAGTATAAACATAAGGTATAAAAATAAATATACGTTTATAGGTATTTCTAAGTAATATAATAAATACAAGTATAAATTTATTAAAAATATTATAAATTTAAGTGTAAGTATAAATATGAGTATAAGTTATAGATCAAACTCATTTATACTATCTATTCTCTAGCTCTCCCTTTGTGTGCTAGCTCTTCCTACTACCCATCATGGGGCCGCCTTCCCTGCTTTCGCCCGCGTGGATTAGCAGTACCCGCTATGCTCACCTTGGGGACCAGATCTACCCTAGGTTTTGCAAGAGTTTAGACCTCAAGGCTGTCATCTCCTCCTTAGACCAAACTCCACCTTGCCTCCACCTTGCTAGTTGCATTTTGCGATGCAATCGAATGACTTCACCTACTCTATTCCAATTTCCACCTTGAGTTGGATTCCTTTGGAGTTCCTCTTCAACATTATGAAGAGTGGATCCAACCACAAGAAGGCGGTGAACATAGCTCTAGCTCGTGTGTCAGACAAGATTTTCGCACTACCGTTGTCCCAACCTCCTATGAAGAGCACATCCCACTCGATCTCATCGAGTGGGATATTGCTTTTACTATTTACATCTTGAACTCTAATGTTCAAGAGCCAGAGCCAGAGGATGATGACATCCAGGATCTCTCTCTAGTGGAATACATAGATACAGAGCCAGAGGAGACCACTCTAGACCCTGTCATTAAGGCCGCAGAGAGCTCTCGCATGATGGCGCTTGCATCTATCCAGCCTGATGAAACCCAAAGTCACGACCCACCACTAGCTTCATTGAGTGCCATCACCATCGAAGGAGTGGAGTATCTTCTCATGCAGGATGTGTTGGAGCTCTTGGATTTGAGGGAGGAGGAACTATATAGTATACTTGTGCGAGATGCCAGTGATGATTTCGTGGACTTTAATCAAGAAGCCCTACCACAGGTTGATGAGGTAGGGCGATATGATGAAAGTAGTGTAGATGATATCTTTGTTATCATTGCCGTCCAGAAAGCAGATTGAGGATGCAGCTTCTCAATATGAGATCTCATCCAGCGCTTGCAGAATGAACTCTTCGGACCTCGACCACATCATGCGACACCTATGGTCCAGAGCCGGACGATGGTGGCAGACCCATTCCAGGAGCAGATCTGGAGAGGCACCCTTGCAGAAGGAGCTTGACGAAGTAGAAAAGGTATCTCCTTTTACCAGTTGCTCCCCAGATTTGATATTTAGGGCCTTTAGGGTATGTAGACCCCACATGTATGATCCTATGCCCATCAAAGGCTGGGAAGTGCATTGTCTGAAGGCTTGCGTGGGAAGCCATGAATCTGCAAAAATCAGGGCTTCCCACGCGAGCCTTCAGACAGTGCACTTCCCAGCCTTTGATGGGCATGGGATCATACATGTGGGGTCTACATGCCCTAGAGGCCCTAAATATCAAATTTGGGACCATTCTAAAAAAAAATCACTCTCATGCATTGTATGACTGATGGGCCGACATCAATTTTATTGGTTTGCAGGAAATTGTGTATCTTGAATGAATTTGCATCGAGGCAGAGTGGAAGATCTGGGGGCCAAGGAAGGGTTCAGGACTATGCACTCAAGGATTAGATTGGCAAACTTGCCAATGATGTGATAGTCTTTCACAAGACTTGCTTTTCGGGGTATGCGGAGAACTTTTTGAAGATTAAAGCACTTACAAAGGGTGCTGCATTCAAACTTATTCTGACTAAATCAAGTTTGGAAAAAGTTATTCTAATTCGACGCGCTCAAAGTTATTTTACTTATTCGCAACTTAAAGGTCACGGCCTTTACATTTTGTGGTGGCCCGTGGCATTGTTGTTGTGCAGGGGTATAGGATCCCACCACATCAGGACAGAGCTTGAAGGGTTCCGTGTTTTGATTCCAGAGCCATCAAGGTAGCTTTAGAGTCTGGAGAGCCTAGTAGTAAGAAGCCTAGGATATAGCTTATGAATGATTATGTAACTTTGATGACTATGTAATTTTTTATGCTATGAATGGAAATTTGGGTTGCAGAGTTTCTTGTTTAATACGTGTCTTGTAATGTATTTTATTAGTTGACTCAAGCAAATAAATTTAAATTACACACGTAACTCAAATAAAAATTGAATCCATTCAAAGACTCATATAAATCAACAAATTATATAAACTCAAATTAAAAGAGACTTATTTGAAACACAAGATAAGAGAAAATTTTTTAAAAGATATACATCGAGCTTTACATAGTTTTTGAGAATTACATTCATGCGAGATATACAAAAATAAAACTAAAGATCTTGGCCCGGAGGATCTCTCCAGCGTCGCATTTTCATGTGTTACACAACTACATGTCCTTTTCATTGATGGTGACCCTCTTCGCATTGGACAGTTTTGCAAACACCGTGTCACAAAAAATGTCCACTAGGTATGCCTGCGCAGCCTCATGGAGTGCCTCCAAAGCTTTTCCTGTCCACCGCATAGGTAGTGGGCTTGATGTTGTGCGCGAACCCAGAACTCCTATCACGAGACGGTCATGCAGATCCTGCATGATCTCTCACACCACACGTTGGAAGGAGAGCTTCGGTATGAGCAGGTTCACCATCTTTTGGTATTTCCTAATCTCACGGAGAGCCACAATGCCAGGCCTCCACCTATGCTTGCGATGTTGCTACCATGGTGGTTGGACAGGGGGTACTCCACGTTCCACCTTAGGGGGCCAGACTCTCCTAGTAGTTTGCTTGGTGCGAGCCATGATCTTGGAGGTGGGAGAGAGAAATGAAAGATGAGAAATGAGGTGAAATGAGGGTTATTTCCATACTTATAGATGAAAATTTATATATTTTCTAAATCAGCTCAATACAGAAATTTGATACTTTTTAATTTTTAAAAATAGTTTCCTTATGATAATGAGCTCTAATTTTATGTATACATATAATTATCATGGAACAACTCCTAGATAAAATATCAACCCCATCAGAGGTCTGTAGGGCCCTTGTCCGAAGGCTCGCATATAGACCTGTTATTAAAAAAAGAAGGCTCTACACTACGCGAGCCTTCGGACAATGGCCCTACAGGCCTTTGATAGGGCTGATATTTTATCTAAGACATGTAAACTATATGATCTATGCATAGAATAAATTTCAACCCATTCTGATCACTGCACACCATGCATCAATTTTTTCTAGGGAAAAAATATTATTGTATAAAATAGCACTTACACATGCACATGCATACTCATGATGTAAGCCACACGATCTATGCATAGGACAAATTTCAGCCCATTATGATCTATGCACACCATGCGTCAATTTTTGTCAAAAAATTTAAGAATATACACCTACACATGTACAAATAAAAAAGCACCTACACATGCAGATGCACTTACAATTTTTTTTCCACGAAAATATAACAATATACACTGACATTAGAAATGAAGAAAACTTAAAATATTCAAATCAATGGGCAAGTCCGGTACACAACATTGGAAACAAGGAAACTTAAAATATCCAAATCCGGTACATCGCATAAAGTACAACTAGTTGAGTAGAACTGAAGGAAAACGTGAAAACACAAAGATACACGAGCATTTACACAACTCTTCAAACCATGTCATGGTTAAGGTTGAATGCATCACTATTGTTACGAATCCTACGAACAAGAGTGAGATCTGAGGGCTTGAGCGTGATGCGCTGGGCATGGATGGCTACCCATCATGCATGAGATCCACCAAGTAACTTTCAGCCGCCTCTTGAAGAGCAAGCAACGCTTGGGATGACCATCGCTCTACATTACATGCTTGCACACTAAAATATTTTGGATGTTTTGAATTGATGATGGGATCCAACACCTTATTCATTAGTATCAAGCTAACACGTTCAAGCTTTTGGCCCTTAACGACTTCATTCTCATCAAGCTTCAAAACTACCATTGCGACTGGGACCTTCTTTGATCCTTTTGCACTTGTCAGCCTATGGTACTTGTTCTTCCCAAGCAGCTTCTGGATGTTGTGAGTGATGATGAGGCTTCTTTGTCCTCCTATGTTAAAGTTCCTTGTGGCAATTGTTCTCCCTTTTCTTGGGGTGCACCTATTTCACCTGAGGAGGATGGCAGATCGGAGAGTATTGGGTCATGTAAAGTGGAAAGGTTTTTGAAAACCAAGGTGGCGTCTAGACTCTATCTATTCTTTGAGAAAAGGTAGCTTGCATACATTCAATACAAAGTTATTGTCTACATACAATTTGAAGGGAACTTCCTTGGATCCAGACTTAAGCATCTATGTATGTTCCAAATGCATTGACTCACCAATTGTGTGCATCTGTGTATGTTCCAAATGCATTGGCTCACCAATTGTGTCTAAGACTTTTGCATTAAGATCTTTTCATGCTTGCTTTACATGGAACGGTTTAGGGATGGGCACCACTCGTCTCTTGTGAAGAACAACCTTAATAAACCCTGCATCCAATTGCTTATAATTCATAGCATAGGATTTGGAGCTAATCCCTATCTTGTCACATATGCCTTGAGCATCTGTAGTTGTGAAGGTATTGCTTACCTCCTTCAAGCGTACTCTTGCAACATCATCACCAATGGTTTTGAATTTGGGGTTTTCCAATACATACTTCACCATAACTTTGATTAAGACCTTTGCATTGCATCATCAACCTCTTCACTTGGGTTAGAAAACATGTTCTTCACCATACCTTTGATTAAGACCTTTGCATTACATCATCAACCTCTTCACTTGGGTTAGAAAACATATTCTTCATGTTTGCACATTGTGCATAGACTCGCTGATTATATTGTCCACTCCCTTTGGATAACTCATTAAGTGGTTTGAGCAACCTCACACACTCATGTGCTTGTTTGGTTTTCGTTGAGGTTCCAGTAAAACAACAGTCTTTGCAAGCATTGTTGCCATCTTTTTGTTGTCCTTCTCCAAACCTTGCATTTTGCAATGCAGTTCTACATTGTCTACCTCGCAGCACCTGTAATGAGATTCCAAAATCCTTTTCCTTTCAAGAAACTCTTTATCCTGTACTTCCATGCCTGGAAGTTCTTCCTATCCAGCTTTTCACCACCAACAATCTGAACTGGATTATCCAACATGTTTGATCAATGCATACACCTTCCGCACACTTCAAATCTGTAAATGAGCCTTCCTCAGCTCAACCACACTCCAATGAATGTTCCAGATACTCCAAGGTAGCCAACAAACTCCAAATTTGATGTAGAAAATCAACCTGTAATCATCCAAGATGAACTGACTCACGCAGTCCGGGATACCCTGAATCGACATGCCTTCCAAGGCTCCAAATCACAATGTAATGGTGCAATCAAGTATGGGCAACTTGCATTGACACCTAATCAACCTCAATGTTGAAGACTCTTTAACCATATAGCCTCACAAGTAGCAATGGCTGCACCCCTGTACTCAGCCTCTGTACTGGATAAAGCAACTGTAAGTTGCTTCTTGCTACTCCAACTCACCACGGCACTTCCAAGTGTAAAAGCATATCCACTAGTAGACCTCCTGTCATATGCGCTACCTGCCCAATCAGCATCTGTGTAGCCATGTATGTCCAAGCTTTTATCACTCTCATAAAGTAAACGATAATGTGCTGTGGTCTTCACATATCTCATGATGCGTCTCACTGCATCCAAATGTGGTTTCCTGGGGCTCTGCATAAACTGGCTGACTAGCCCCACAGCATAACTCAAATCCGGGCGTGTGATAGTCATGTATATGAGACTACCAACCATCTTCCTGTACATAGAAGGATCATCCAATTCCTCGCCATAATCAGCCCGCAACTTCACATTTTGCTCCAATGGTGTACTCATAGGCTTACACCCTGTCATGCCATACTTTGCCAACATATCCAATGCATATTGGCGCCGTACTAACCATGTACCTGCATGATCTTTCACCACTTCAATTCCAAGGAAGTATCTCAACTCACCAAGATCTTTCATGTCAAATTGCCCACTCAAAGCTTTCTTGACATGCATCACATCTGCACCATGATCACCTGTGATAATCAAGTCATC
Organism: Cibotium barometz; assembly: GCF_041138505.1. Taxonomy (NCBI): domain Eukaryota; kingdom Viridiplantae; phylum Streptophyta; class Polypodiopsida; order Cyatheales; family Cibotiaceae; genus Cibotium; species Cibotium barometz. The sequence goes on along the minus strand of NC_141089.1, from coordinate 7,737,518 downwards.
CACATAGATGACTAGTAAAACAATCCCATGCTCTGTCTTCTTCACATAGAGTGAAGAATCTGCTGTAGAAATCTGAAAACCAAGTGAGATAAGATATTTGCTCATCTTATCACTCCAAGCACGAGGTGCTTGCTTTAGACCATACAATGCCTTTTTCAACCTGCATACGTGAGTGGGATATCTAGGGTGTACATACCCTTCTGGCTGTGCCATGTACACTTCCTCTTGTAGATCTCCATTTAGAAATGCATTCTTGACATCCATTTGATGCATTTCCCAACCGCTGCAGCCATAGCAATGACTGCTCTCACTGTGTCCATCTTAGCCCACTGGACTAAACGTCTCATCATAATCCAATCCTTGGGTCTGTGCATAACCCTTTGCTACCAATCTTGCTTTATGTCTTTCAATAGAACCATCAGATTTGCACTTCACTTTGTAAACCCATTTACATCCAATAACATTCTTGTCCTTTGGTAATGCAACCAAGTCCCATGTATCATTATGGACCAATGCGTCCATCTCAACATCCATTGCTTTCTCCCATACATGCTCTCCAATAGCCTCTGTATAGCATTGCTTTCTCCCATACATGCTCTCCAATAGCCTCTGTATAGCATGTAGGTTCCACATGCTTCACCATAGATGTCATATATGCATAGTGCATAGCAAAATCTCTATATATCAACCTGTCAACAGGATATCTGACCCTCTGGGATCTCCGCAATGCCTGCGGGTCACTCTGTACACCTGTAACTCTAGCATGTGGTGGCACATATCTGTCCTGCCTAGCACCAGGTGTGCGTAAAACAGGTATGCCAAGCTCCTCATCCAAACTCTCTGAACTAGATGACTCATAACCTGTGATTCCAATTCCTTCGACTTTCTTTTTGCCTTTATCCATAGCACTACTCCCAGTGCTCACACTCTCATGCCTCAAATGTCCTGACCATGGACGTACACTGCTACTCTCAGCTTCTGCCTGCTGGCCCAGACATAGTAGTAGAACTAGAACTTGCTTGTGGTGGCAAGTTCACAGGCACATCAGCCTCAAGTGACTCAATGACTCCCTCATCTTTTGCTTTGTACCAACTAGCAAGCTCATCAAACACCACATCTCGTGAGATGACTACTTGTCTAGTTTGTGGATTATAACATTTGTATGCCTTTCGATCCTGTGCATATCCAACAAATACATATTTCTCTGCCTTAGGATCCAACTTCCTTCTTCTTTCATCAGGCACATGTACATAAGCTATGCATCCAAATACTTTGAGGTGTCCAATGTCTGGCCTGTAACCTATAAGCCGCATCTCTGGCGTGCTTCCATGAATGGCTGTTGTAGGTGTTTTGTTCAATATATATACTACAGTAGCACATGCTTCTGCCCAATAGTAATCTGGCATGCTCTTTTCATTAAGCATTGCCCTTGCCACTTCACATAAGACTCTATTCTTTCTCTCAGCCACACCATTCTGCTGAGGTGTATACCTGCAAGTCAACTGTCTTCTTGTTCCATGCTTCCTCAAGAAATGCTCAAAAGCCTTTGAGGTGTATTCACCACCTCCATCTGTCCTCAGACATTTAATCCAACAGCCATATTGCTTTTCTGCAAAAGCTTTGAAATCCATGAACTTTTCCAACACTTCACTCTTCTCTCTCAGAAAGTATATCCATGTCATCCTGCTGAAATCATCTATATAAATGTAACATAGTATAAACTGCCTTTGATAGATGGGTTTTGTGCAGGACCCCATACATCACTGTGTACTATCTCAAGTGGCCTGTTACTTATATTTCCTTCTCTAGGAAACCTCAACCTTGCCTGCTTTCCAAACTGACAGGCTTCACAAATATGTCCATCATATTTGAACCTAGGCAATCCATTGACAATGCCTCTTGTTTGCATGTTCTTTAATCTCTGTATATTGACATGTCCAATCCTCTTGTGCCACATATCAATGTCCTGTACCACATTTTTACTTTTGGAGAACATGGCTGATTTTAGCTCAGGAATTCCAGCATCCATCTTAAACAATCTGCCTTCTTTCTTGCCTTTAGCAATCACTCTACATCCATGTTTGAAATCTTCAACGAAGCATCCATGCTTGTTGAAACGAACCTGTAATCCCTGTTCCACCATTTGACCAACTGAGGCCAAGCTCTTTGTGATAGAAGGCACGTATAACACATCAGACATAGACTTTGTTTGACCATTATGCATGACCAATGGTACACTTCCAACATGTGTAATGACATGCTGGGTATCATCACCTGTTTCCACATAGCCTTTTACATCCATAGGCTTTATATGCTCAAACCATTCACCATGACATGTCATATGTTTGATGCTCCTGAGTCCACATACCATGTGTCATCATTCTCAGCATTTGTCGTCATAGAACCCACAACATGCTTCATGGCAAACAAATGATTTGCAGTTCCATCATTACTGCTTGATGCATAGTTTCCACCATGTTGTGCATAATTTCCACCATAATGACCACCATGCTGTGCTCTACCCCCTCTCAAATCATTCTGTTTGCGGAAACAATCTCTCGCCATATGACCATATTTGCCACAATAATGGCATTCCACATCTTGCATAGAATTTTGTTGGCCTTGCCAATGTCCTCTTCCACGGGGGTTACCTCTGCCTCTCTGAGGTGCATATCCACGACCACCTCGAGCACCATATGAAGGCTGAAAATTCTGTTGTGGAGGCCTGTCCTGCCATCCATGACCATTACCACCACGTCCACGTGATGCGAATCTCCCCCTGCCTCTAAAGCCTCTCTGCGAGTAGAAAGCCTGATTTCTGCCATCATCATGGCTAGTAGATGCATCCAGAAATGAATCACTGAGCTTGATTTCCTCAACCAACAAGAGTGAAACCAACTCATCAAAGTCGGGTAGACCTGTACTCCTCACTGAGATAGATGTATCAAATGATTTATATTCCTTGCCAAGACCACGCAAGGTAATATCCACCAAATCATCATCAGTGCTCCTTTTATTCCTTTTCACATTATGTATCTGCTGTCGCAATTGAGACTTGCGAGCACTCGTATCCGTATCAAACATTTTGACCAAAGTATCCCATACATCTTTGGGATTCTCAGCATCCTGTATGTGTATTAGCATAGCATCAGATATACATATAGACAAATAATGCATCTACATATCAATTTTTGAAAACCCCTTTCTCTGTTTTTGGAAAAACCAGAAAAACCAGAAAAACCAGTAGAAAATTTGCTCTAATTCCTTCAATATTTGTCCAAATTGAGCAACCATGCATTCATTAGCTTAGCAATAGTGTCCATAAACTCCATGTAAGAGGAATTTGTCCAATTGTATAAGACCAAGGATTAATTGCTCAATTAAAAATGCTCTGTTTCTCTGCAACCAGTGGACAGCCTGTTTTAATCAGCTCATTCCTAGCTCAATTAGCAATATTTCATCAATCCAATCACATAGCCCTCTTCTCCAAAGTGTAAAGCAACCAATTGCTAAAGAAATTGTGGAAGATATCAAGTACCCAATGAGAAATTGATCTCCTCATAGGCAAAAAATTAGAACATTGCTCTGTTTCCTCTGTTCTGGCTGCGCCGCCTGCAAATGAGGGGTTTAGGAGAGTTTGTGTTGACAATTGATGATGGTAATAAGTCCCCAAGACACCTAGGTACATGTGCAATCCACCAATGGTTGGATTTTAGCCAAAATCACACTCCAAATGCTTCAATTTTGGGCTTCCTCTTCTCTGTTTTGTGAGGGCTCAAAAACCAGAGATTTTCATACATTCAGATGCTTCCAAAATGCTCCAAAATCACAATAGGGCTTGCATAGAAGTTGCCATTACATCCCTCATTGTCAGATACATGTTTGCTTTGCCAGATTTACATGTATTTCCACCATACATCAATGTTCCCAAGCTTTAATGGAAAGCTTCAAAAACCAAAATTTCTCTTTGCTTTGATTTGCTCTATTTTTCTTTGTTTTTGCCTGTATCACCTGCAATCCGCTCAAGGATGTTTAGAAGACCTTACCCGGTAGGCCAAGCTCTCAGATCTGATAGTATTTGGTGTGCTCCAAGCTTCATAGCTCCAATGGCAAGCTTCACAGCTTCTCTTCACAGCTTCTTCTCCCTCTTCTCTTCACTCACTCATAAACCCTAATAAACAGCACAAGGCTCTGATACCATGTTGAAAGAACGGTAGAGGGGGAGGAGAGACACACACAAAAGCAAACCCTAATGTATATTTCAAACCCTAACCATAGAGGGAAGCCATCTCCACTCTCACACAAAGCATAATGCACTAATCCATAATCCACACAACACACTATGAGTTGTGTCCACACTCTACTAACCCTAGCTAATGTCCACACACTATGACCAGCTGGACACGCGGTCATTTATGTCTCACACATGTTCCTACCTAATCTGCCAGCACATAGCATAGCTGGCTCACACTGACATCGAGCTTGAATCTCAACAGTTGATCGGGATAACAGTCAGTCCCAACAACACTTTGACGACTATAATGTCTTGATGCCTCCTTCTTTTGCTGCTTCACTTGCTGCTTGATTGTCTTTGTGTTCAAATTAATTTCCCTTGTGTTTGAATCAATCCTTTATGTCAGCACGTGAATTGTGCTACTTGGCGCGAAGCTTGAAGCTTGGGAACTGCAGTTTTCCAAACCCGAAGAAGAACCTGTAGTAGCTAAACCAGAAGAACCAGAATTTGAATCAGAAGAAGAACCGATAACCCCACCCCCACCACTGTTCATACCACCACCAGCACCTCCACCACCACATCCCCAACTTCTACATTATAACATGAGTCAGTGACCAATTGTCACATGGTGAAGTATCCCAAGTTCTCCGAAAAATCCTTGGAGGATGTATATGCTCACATCCTTCTTTTCGACATTGCTTGCGTGTGAACGTCCCTAGCCCGATATGGACCAGAACCTCAAAAAAGCAGCTTTCATCCCGACCTTACAAAAAAGTGCCGCTCTTTGGGTTGCTTAGAATGAGTATGCTCATTTTCCCACCTATGATGCAATCAAAGATGTCTTTCTTTAAAGATTCAGAGAAGATAAGACCTCCGTGCATGTGCTTGATAAGCTTTGCTGGATGAACTAGAAAAGCCTCACTGTGGAAGACTATGCTGCTAAATTTCGAAAGCTTCTCCACAAATTGGATGCAGCAAAATCGGCCCACGGAGGAGATCCTCAATTCCTATTTCATGAAGGGCCTAAGCAAGTAGCTCAAAAGGGAAGTAGTTGGTTTGCCACCATGACTTGCAAGCAGCTAGTTGAATTAGCTACTATAAGGGCAGAGCGCATGTTGGTAGGATCCGTCAAGAGCAAGGCCAAGACCAAGAGCAAGAAGAAGTTAAAAAGGTCCGCTTCTGACTCTTCGAAGGAGGAGGATAATTTTGATCACTCAAGTACAAGTGAGGAATCGAAGGAGGAGGAGGAAGATTGCAAGGTATGGTCAAAGAGTAAAAAGGCAAGAAAAATAGCCAAGGAACTGACTGCAACCATGGCTCAGTTGACCAACTCCCTAAGTCTTAGGATCTTGAGATGAAGTCAAATAGAAATTTAACGATGTATCATTTTGGTAGAATCATGAGACATGCGAATTGTGGCAGATAGCCAGATCCTCTCACGGGGATGAGGAAGAGCTTTGACCCTGATGTTCACAAAGCTCTTCACAGATCTCAACCAGGTCCCTTCAAAGGTGAAGGGGAACACTTAGGCAAGGCTGTGGAAAAGTGGATTGAAGCCATGAAAAAATACTTCGATGTCACTGGTGGATACAATGAAAAAAGTAAAGTAGCTCTTGCCAGGCTAAAGATAGTAGAAAGAGCCAGAGTAGCATGGAGAAATCACTGTGAGACAAACCGTTTAGATCGGAACACCTAAACGTGGGATGATCTCAAAGCATACCTCAGGAAGAGATTGTGTCCTCCAGGCTTCTTGGAAACAAAGATGAATGAGTTCCTGGAACTAACCCAGGGAAGCCGTACCATGGAGGAATATCACCATGCATTTGCTCTTCTCTTGTAATACTCACCACCGCTGGATGAAGAACAGCTGTGGGCCAGGTTCATTCGGGGAATGAACGAATCTTTGGATACCCTGGTAAAGAATGCTAAACCAATTTCAATGGCTGAAGCAGTGCGCATGGCGAAGGATTTTGCCAAGGCCTTTGTTGTCAACAACAAGGTCCCGCCAAAGCTAGAGCTCCCGCCGCATCCTTCAAAAGATTCCAAACTCTAGGGAGCACTTCCAAATTTCCACCTCCTAAAAGACATCAAGGTCCCAATCAGAACCAGGAGACGGGAAGTTTTAGAATGGAAGGAAGGCCTTTTCCTCGGAGCACATTTTCCAGAACTCCGGCTCTTTCCAGGATGCAGAAGGATGAGCTTCGAAGTGAGAACATGTGTTTTGGATGTCAAGGTTTTGGACGCCAGATTTGCCCAACTCCTTCTATGACAATGGGCCAGGGAAGCCAAGGTCCTAGGATGCCGAGACTGACTGCTTCGTATCAACCTAGTTAGGGTCTCTCTCGCCAAGATCAGGGCAACCCCAGAAGAGTGCCAGCCTAGCCTACAGCTTGCAGCCTCAATGCAAAGTAGTTTTAGAACTCCCTCCCAGAATTGGGGAGGCTAGAGAGAGAGAGTTCCGCCCCAGACAGCACCACCCAGGGAAGTCACAATACCTAATGCAATGGAGGAAGAAAGAGGACAGATTTATGCTGCCATTGAACATCAAGGGCAGATTCGTCAGTTCTCAGTCCTTCAGACTCTAGCAAAATACAAGGGTAAGCACTTTAAGCTTTTGATTGATTCAGACAGTACACATTCTTTTATTTCCCTTGGATGTTTGCATAAGTTAGTCCTAGATCAAAAAACAAAGAAACCTATGCAAGTAAAATTGGCCAGTGGGAAGATTCTTTCACACACCATGAGATAGACTGCATTTAGTTTAATCTAGATGGGAATGCGACAGAAGACTGCTAGTTCAGAGTCTTACCCTTGGGAATCTATTACAGAATCCTTGGAATGGACTGGTTTCACAAAAATCAGACTGACATTCACTATCACAATGGAACCATCTCTTTCCCCGGCCTTCTGGGAATCAAGTTCAAAGGAACTGGAATTTTCGGATCCCCAGTTCTGCAGTTAGTCAAAGCTTCTAAATTGCTGAAGGGACTCAGAAAGAAGCAAGTTGTCTATGTCGTTAAAATGAATCCAGTGGATAGAAAATGCAAGGCTAAGGAACCATAATGGCTAAGTGATTATGTTGATGTATTCCCACAAGAGCTGACCAAGATGCCTCTGACTCCTAAAGTAGATCATGAGATAGAGCTAACGCCCGGAGCTCAGCCAATAGCCCAGTGTGCATACAAGATGCCAGTTCCAAAAGCCATATAACTAACGGAGCAGTTAAGACAGCTGCGAGAGCAAGGATTCATAAGACCCAGTGTTTCACCTTGGGGTGCGCCCGTTCTCTTTCAGAAAAAGAAAGATGGAATGTTGAGACTCTGTATTGAATTACAGAGGATTAAATCAGTTAACAGTCAAAAATAAATATCCTATTCCTAGGATTGATGAACTTTTGGATATCGGCTAAGCGAAACCCAAATGTTCACAAAGGTAGATCAAGATATCCCCAAGACAACCATCAATACTCGTCGATATAGGCATTATGAATTTACAGTCATGCCATTCGGATTGACAAATGCCCCAACAATAATTAATCACCTCATGCAAGGCATCCTCAGAGAATACTTGGATGAATTTGTTTTTGTCTTCTTTGATGACATCCTGGTATACTCCAAGAATGCAGCTGATCATGAAGATCATGTGCGCAAAGTCAGCTGATAATGAAGATCATGTGCGCAAAGTCCTGGAGATCCTAAGGAAACACCAACTCTTTGCAAAAAAGAGCAAGTGCACTTTCTCTGCTGACCATGTCAAATACTTGGGATTTATAGTATCTAAGGATGGGATTTCTCCTGACCCCTCTAAAATCCAAGCAGTCGTGGATTGGCCAGAGCCCAACACAGTGAAAGAAGTCAAAGGATTCCTAGGATTAACCGGGTGGTATAGAATCTTTATACCCAGGTATGCTCAAATAGCATCCCCTTTGACTAACCTTCTCAAGAGCACCCTTTTTCATTGGATCGCTGTGTCAGAGTGCTTTTGATAAGCTGAAGATAGCTTTAGTAACCAACCCTGTCCTGAAATTGCCAGATTTTTCCTTACCCTTTAAGGTAGTGGACAGATGCCAGTGGTTTTGCCCTAGGAGGTGCACTCATACAGGAAGGTCATGCAGTAGCCTATGAATTTAGAAAACTCAAAATGCATGAGAGGAATTATGCTGTCCATGACTTGGAGTTACTCTTAGTAGTTTATGCTCTAAAGTTGTGGATACATTATTTCTTAGGATAGAGATTCACCTTGATGACAGATCATCAAAGTCTGAAGTGGATCTTTACCCAAAGGGATCTCAACATGCATCAAAGAAGGTGGATGCAGACCCTGCAGGAATGTGACTTTGAGATAAAGTATCGACCAGGGAAAGAAAATGTGGTAGACAATGTGCTTAGTAGGAAAGCCTCCTTGCTTGCAATAACAGTAGTGTCAAATCCATTGATCAGTGAAGCAAGAGAGAAGATCATGCAGGACAGATTCTTTTCCCCTATTGCTACCCTACTGATGCAAGAAAGCAAGACCCCTCAAGAAATGAGTCGAGTTCTTGGGTACAAATTGGACGAAGGATGCATGCATTACAATAATCGGCTATGCATTCCTAATGATGAGGAAACAAAGGGAAAAATTCTGAGAGAAGCCCATGATAGCCCGATAGCTAGACATCCAGGGTTCATAGATATGGTCTTCATTCGTGCACGACCCAAGAGAAGCTCTTTACCTCTAGGAAAGTACAAAAAGCTATCTCCAAGATATTGTGGGCCGTACGCCATTACCAAGAAAGTAGGAGATCTAGTTTATGAACTTCTTCTGCCTCCCCATCTCAAGTACATAATGTATTCCATGTTAGCTTACTTAAAAAGTATGTACCCAGTCCGAGTCATGTGCTGGTTGATGAACAATTGACTTCTCAAACTCAAGGCCAGATGGAACTCCAACCCGAAGAAATCCTTAATGTTCGGGAGAAGGCTCTCAGGAACAGAGTCCTTAGAGAGTTTCTGGTCAAGTGGAAGTTCTATCCTTTAGAGGATGCCACTTGGGAGAAAGAAGAAGAACAAATAAAGGACTACCCCCACTTTGCGAGATGAGGACATCTCGCATTTTAAAGCGGCCTTTATGAGCACGCATCCAAAAAAAAAGAGAAAGAAGAAGAAGAAGAAAGGCAACAAAGCAACACCTACAAACTCAACCACTACCCAAATCCATGTTGTAAGATCACCATATGAGTAGGCCAAAAGCGAGTTGTCAAATATTGTAACACTTGACCACCTGAGAGCAGCCAACTGAGCACCTAGGGGGGGTAATTATTGTTATAACCCTACTCCTTAGAAGAGACCTCTAGACCTCAAAGATATGTCGTCTCTATCAAGGGGGGACCTCACTCTTAGATATGACCTATAGGCCTCAAATATAGGTCAAGTCACCATAAAGGGGGGGGTGAAAATATGTTATAAAACCTCGCATCCGACCACCTTGAGTAGCCCAAAGATTGGGCACCAAAGGGGGGTGTCGAGAAATGTGGTGCCAAAGAGCACAAGGAAGGGGTAGGGAGTGAGTTGAGTAATCCAAGAAAGTGCAAAGCCTAGCATGAAGCCACATGAACAAAGGGATTTATCCCACATTGATGTACAAGCCCAAGGGTGTACCTCCTCATATAAAAGGGGGCCAATTCAGGCAATGAATCATATCACTTGCACCTATCTTAAGTTTCTCTATGTGTCCAAGTTAATTTATCTTGGAGTCTAAGTAGCTTGAGTTCAATTAATTAGCACACACTCATCATCATGAGTTCATTTAGGTATCACCCACTTTAGATTAGTCATGTTAATTGTATTGTCATTAAAGTAGGATTAGAATCTAATTACGTAGTTGATTGATTGATTCATAGTTTTATCATAAACATGGTGGAAGGATTAGACCTCGAATGAAGAGGAAGAGTATCTCCAGCAAAATGCAAATCTGATCAGCCTGAGGTTGATTTGGTTTGGATAATGGAAAGATACCGACCAACCCTTCAACACAAAAATGAAGTCACAAGGGATCAGCCTGATCTACTGAGTGAAGGGAAATTTTTTGATGAGGTCGAAGATTTTTATGAAGACTTAGCCAATGTGGCAGTACCCCAAGTCTGTAGCAAATCATTGCGGCGGCAAAGAAAGCCTTTGAAAGAGATATGTAGCAATACGGGTCAAATAAGATGAAATGATGGATATGAATCTAGGAATAGATGTTGACCTAAAGAGTGGTCAGAGTCAGTGCCAAGTTGGACGCTTCATTCCAAAAGAAGAAGTTTGGGTGTTTCTCACGTCCTTCAAGGATGTTTTTGCATGGAGCTACACTAAAATGAAAGGGATTGACCCTCGATTCAACCAGCATTAGATCAATCTGAGGGAAGATGCAGTCCCTATCCGACAACGATACCGGATGAATCCCAACTATGCCAAAAGGGTCAAGGAGGAAGTGGATAAATTATGTCGGATTCGTATATCTGATTGATCGGGTGACATGGTTGTCCTCAATCATGATTGTTTCCAAGAAGAATCAAAAGCTGAGGGTTTGTGTGGATTCTAGAAAACTGAATGCCGCTATACAATCTCAGACCCCTTCCCTTTGCCATTCGCAGTCTCCCTACTAGATGTAGCCGGCCATGAGATGTACTCATCCTTGGAAGGATTCAGTGGCTACAATCAAGTCCAAATGGCACCGGAAGATCTGGAGAAGACAAACTTCATCACCGAATGGGGAGCTTTTGCATCCAATGTCATGATCTTTGGGCTCAAGAATTCTCTTGCCACATTCCAGCGATGGTTCATGAGATTTTTGCCAAATTTTTGACCAGCTTTATGTGGGCATTCATTGATGATTTCAATGTCTTTGGGAAGTCATCCCAACATTTGACGCATTTGCAGTTTTACTTGGCCAAATGCTATGTTTCTAGACTAAGCCTGAATCCTGCTAAATGTGCCTTTGCCATCCAAAGTGGTATGCTCCTTGGCCACATAGTATCTCAAGAAGGCATTGACGGCCAAGGTGGAGGTGATTTGGAAAGCTCCAATCCCAACAAGTGTAAAGGAACTGAGAAGGTTCTTGGGGCAAGTTAGATTGCACAGCCAAATGCTCCGCCATCTAGCGCACGTAGCAGTTTCCCTAAATGACCAAATGGCATAGATAAAAATGCCATTGAGCCAGCACTTTTGAGGCAAGCCCCGAAGTGCTTGTAGTCGAAGCACCTAATTGGGAATTTTCATTTCACGTCTTTGTGGATGCCTTAGATGTGGCAATATGAAGTGTCATGATGTAGGAGGCCAAAAAATGGTTCCTGTCCATCTACTATGCCAGCGGAGATTATCAGATGCCGAGTGGAATTACTCCACCACACATAGGGACCACACATAGGGAAGCGCTTTTGGTATGATCTACTCAACAAGTTTTGCCACTATTTGTTGGGCAACAAGTTCATCTTCCATGTGGATCATTCCGCCTTGCTTTATCTTGTTTTGCAGAGCTTGGTAGGCAAGATGTCTAGGTGGATGCTAATCCTTTAGGAATTCGAGTTTAGCATTGTGCATACCCTAGGAGCAAGCCATATTGAAAGATCCATGTCCCCACCCCGCAACAAATTCAGGGGTGCTAGCAGCAGCGAAAGTAGCACTTCTTGCACGGGACAGGGTCCCTCACTTGGGGCCTCGCCCACACGGATATCCGGACAAGAGACTAATCCCTCGTTCTTCCAAAACCAAACCTGGGAAAACTTCCCTCGTCCCCCGGAAAGCACGCGCGATTCCTCCAGGAAAATTTTACTCTAACGTAGTCAAAAGCCTTAACTAACTGAACTGATCTGATCGAACCTATAAGTCCCATAGTCAGATCAAGGAAAAGATTGCACTTGGATCATAGAGACCAACGCTTCTTCCTCATTGAGAGGCACAGCCGTTAATTCTTTTCCATAGAACAATTTTTATCTGGGATTTACTTCATCTATCGTACCACCATAACAAAATTGAGTCTCATTTTAGGGACCCATCAATCCAGCTTAACTCCATCCAATCCTGTGGGTTAGCCAACTACCCAACCACTGTAGTGATGGGATCCATTTAAGAATTTGGTTAGGTTTTGTCTCGGGTACCAGGGAAAAGAGTTCCCACCCCCCCTAGCCGGATATTCATGCAAACTTAAAACTCGTCACACCACTTACACTCCCAATATGAAATTACCTTTTTCACAGAATGAGTTGTCTTTAAAACAATCATTTAATGAAACCATAGTGTCACTGATCATAATCCTCCAAAATATCTGGCTGAATCCTAATTTCCAATTTTTTCTTCATTGGTGTACCTATGGCATCATTGGCAACCAGAACGCTCACCACCTGTCCACTCAGGGGCCTTTTCGATAGTTTCTAGCTCATAGTAACCGGCAATATTTTCACTTATAAAAATCAAAATGGAATCTTCGTTAAAGATCAGCAAGATCAACCAACAGAGCCATATAAAAGAGCCATGGACTCATTTGTTGAGGACCAGCAAGGTCAATCAACCAGATCCATACCCGAATTCAGAAAACAACTCACTCCTTGTTCCAATATCTTTCCCGATGCACGTGTGGGTATCTTCGGTGACCCAGAGCCCGAGCACCGTATGGTCAGCACCCTATAGGATCCTTCGCAGGTCATTTAGCGCTTCACTCATAGGCCGCTTCCTTGGTCCCTCATCCACCGTACCGTAAGCTCACCATTTAAATCGAACCGAGGCTGGTCAAGACCTCGGCCGACCTTGCTACGCGAGACATCCTCCATTGACTCTCCGTTGGCTATTGCAACTTAATCAGATTAGGTCTCCACGACCTCATTCACAAGACGGTCAAAATGCTTCCCCAACATTCTTGACATAAAACAGTCATTTAAAAACATATCATAAATACAGTTTCAATAACGAACTCTCGTCTTTCCGTGTTGTTCCGCATCAATTCTCATTTATTTCATATGTATTCCCATTCTCATCACATCATTTTCCATCTCATCACATCTTTTCTCATTTATCCGCATCAGATCTCATCCACTCGCATCTACCCATATCCACATCTCATCACATCATATTCGTTCACATCACACATCACATCTATCTCCATTTACATCACATCACATTCATTCGTTCATATCCACCACATACATTCTCATAACCATCCCATCACATACATTCTATCCACATTATATCACATCACTTCTATCCACATCATATCTCATTCATACACATCTTATATCACATCACTTCTATCCACATTATATCACATCACTTCTATCCACATCATATCTCATTCATACACATCTTATCTCATTCATCCACATCCATCCAATCGTTCACATGTACGACTTCTCACATCTATCCATACATTCATATCTATCCATACATTCATATCTATCACTTCACATCCACATATATTCATGTCACATCACATCTCTTTACATCACATCACATTCTTTCACATACACATCTATATCCATTCTTTCACATACATCCACATCCACTCTTTCACATACTCATTCACGTCCATTCTTCACATACACATTCACATCCATTCTTCACATACACATCCATATCCATTCTTCACATACACATTCACATCCATTCTTTCACATACTCATTCACATCCATTCTTTCACATACTCATTCACATCCATACGTTCACATCCATACGTTCACATCCATTCTTTCACATACTCATTCACATCCATTTTCATCACATACATTCACATCCATTCTCTCACATACTCATTCACATCCATTCTTCACATACACATCCATATCCATTCTTCACATACACATTCACATCCATTCTTCATATACACATTCACATCCATTCTTTCACATACTCATTCACATCCGTTCTTTCACATACTCATTCACATTTATTCTTCACATACACATACACATTCACATCCATTCTTTCACATACTCATTCACATCCATTTTCATCACATACTCATTCACATCCATTTTCATCACATACATTCACATCCATTCTTTCACATACTCATTCACATCCATTCTTCATATACACATTCATATCCATTCTTTCACATACATCTACTCACATCCCATATCATTCATTTACATCCTAATTCACATGACATGACGTCTCATCCATTCATTCACATTTATCTGATTCACATCACATCTATTCACCTCACATCTCATCACCTCTATTCACATCACATCCATCCATCCATTCATTCACATCTATCTGATTCACATCACATCTCATCACATCTATTCACCTCACATCTTATCACCTCTATTCACATCACATCCATCCATCCATTCATTCACATCTATCTGATTCACATCACATCTCATCACATCTATTCACCTCACATCTCATCACCTCTATTCACATCACATCCATTCATCCATTCATTCACATCTATCTGGTTCACATCACATCTATTCATAGAATTTAAGAGAATTCTAATTTTGATATAAAAATTCTTTATGCATCTATTTATGCATAAAAATCAATTTTAATGGGAATAATACTTTTGAAATAAAAATAATTCCTTTATGCATCTTTCTATGCATAAAAATTAATTTTAATGAGAATAACACTTTTGAAATAAAAATAATTCCTTTATGCATCTTTCTATGCATAAAATCAATTTTAATGAGAATAACACTTTTGAAATAAAAATTATTTCTTCATGCATAAAAATCAATTTTAATGAGAATAACACTTTTAAAATAAAAATAATTCCTTAATGCATCTTTCTATGCATAAAAATCAATTTTAATGAGAATAACACTTTTGAAATAAAAATAATTCCTTTATGCATCTTTCTATGCATAAAAATCAATTTTAATGAGAATAACACTTTTGAAATAAAAATGATTCCTTTATGCATCTTTCTATGCATAAAACCAATTTTAATGAGAAAAACACTTTTGAAATAAAAATAATTCTTTTATGCATCTTTCTATGCATAAAAAACAAATTTAATGAGAATATCACTTTTTAAATAAAAATAATTCCTTTATGCATCTTTCTATGCATAAAAATCAATTTTAATAATTAATATCAGTGATATCCATGCATATTCATAGGTGAATATGTACATGGAGTAATCAGAAATTTTCTTTTAGATGTAAAAATGGTGGGAATTACTCTTTTGGAATAACATAAAAACAAACTTTCTTTTTCACAAAATTCTGGAAATTTTTACCATAACCTCCTTTGTATGGCTGACCATTTCTCATTTTTATCATTCTTTAATTGACTTAAATTATCCTAAATTAGATTCATAGAACTCTAATCTACACAATTTTCTAAATTCAAGAGAGTAAACAATAAGAAGAGTTTAATTAATCCTTTAGTTAATCTTTCTAGGATTAAGAAAGGCTCGAATGTAAAGAAGAGAAGGGGGTGGCCTTTTCATCAAAGCATAGCATTTGAATTTAATTCAATTTACAGCAAAACATAAAAAACAAGAAAACCATAGATTTAAAATTAAACAAGTAAGAAAATTAACTTACATAGAGCTTGTAAGCTCTCATTTGGCTTGAGAGATTAAGGGTTCTACTCTTGTTTGAAGCAAGAGTGGCCACCAATTCACTTTGGAGAGGATTAGGCCAAAAACAATTGAATCATTAAAAAATTCGATATAATTGGCTCAGGACATGAGCAAAGTAACAGTGCATAAACACCATTAAGCTTTTACAAAGGGAGAGGCTTCTATTTATAGGAAAAAGTGAGCCTCTAACCAAACAAACAAATTCTAGAATTTTCCAGATCAGTTTGGTCAATTTTTGATTATTTTTGGGTCGGTTTAGCTTACTTTTTTTGGATCTAGTTGAAATAGAAGAGGAGAGATGAAAATATCTCATTATTTTTGAGTTTAAAACTCCTCCATACATGTGAAATAGGCACCTTCTTCATGAGGGGAGATCCCCACACTAAGGTGTCAAAAATGCATCATTTCCTCTAAATATCTCGTAATTCTTAACTAATAAACCTTGTACTCAGTCAACTCTTCATCTTATGTGAGCATTTACTCATTTTTGGGGGGTTTTTTCTTGTACTCTTCAATTTATCTCCTCCCTACATTTGGATTAATCTTATTGGTACATAGGAACCTTAATTGGACCATAATCCAATTTTTTTTGAAAATCTGGACCCTTAGACTAAGGTCCTTTTTACCTATTTTCAATTAACTCCAATTGCACATTGGAAAGTTCTTTTTGAATTTTTGTTTCAGGGGAAACCATTTAGACACTAGGAGGATTTTTATATCCAAAAATATCTCAATTTTGAATTACCTCCCTCCTCTAGACATTTTCTCTCTCCAGGCCAAAATAGGGTAAAACAGGATTATTAAAAAATTCAATGTAATTGGTGTGAGGCAGCTCAGGAACACAGGAAGGCCGCTATAGCTCGCCGACTCACCACCTTCGGAACACTCACAAGCACAAGGGGCACCACCAGCTTCTCTAGCTGGAAAGAAAATCAACAGTAGACCACACCTTTCCTCATATCCCTACTCCTATACCCTCATCCATCCACCACCATCACACACCACAAGCTCAAATCGAAAAAAGCAAGACACCTCTATTGCTTAATCTGCAACTCAATCGGCGGAGTACAGAGGGGAACTTACAATTGTCCAAACACAAACACAAAAAATAATGACAGAAACTTGTCGATCACATCAGCAGGCGAGCAATCACACAAAGACAAGTTTACAACTGCCACCACTTCCGTTATTAACACATCACACACCCTCTCATAGCTCACACAACATCACCCGCCTTGCAATCTTGCAATAGATTTGTTTCCCTTGTCTGTGGCTGTAGCAGCCCATGACTCAAAAGAAACTGAACCACACTTGGTTCACGTGTCCACTAGACCCTTGCCATGCACAATTCAAGGTTTCAAGAACCTCTACATGATTTCTCATCATAGTCTTCCTTCCCCTTGCCTGCTACTACGCCCGAGAACTTGCAGCTCTCCCACAAGGTGGTATCGCCAGCTCTCTGCAGCTCTCTCCACGCTTAGCACTTAGCACTGTATGCCTTTCCTGAAGAAGCACCCTCCAGGCAGCATCTACGGCCAACTCCTCCAGGCGGCTCCCATACTTTGCTGCCCCTCTGACTTCGCCTGCAGCCAGTGCCTTCCCTTCACGTCGCCCAGCTTCTCAGTCGCCTGCTCTCTGCAGCCTTTGCCTGCAGCCATATTCTCTCTTGTCGGCTCTGCATGTTGGTCACCAACGCGGCTATCACTTGGCCCTCTGTAGCGCACTCTGTCCCTCAACAGCAAGGCAGTCACTCCATCGCCTCTTTGCCAGCCTCTACTCATCTGCAGCACCTGCGCAAGGCCAGTTTTTTCTCTATTTGGCAGCCCTTCTCCTTTCTAGCTGTCGCCTGCTGAATCCCCCCAAGGCGGTCCTCTTTCTCTTACCACCACTCCTCGCAGCCACTTCAGCGTTCTCTGTTGGTTCCCGCCATATCACCAGCCAGGCTCTTCACAGCACGATCACTCGCTAGCATCCTAAACCTAGGGCTCCAGTCACCACACGATGCCATCCTTTGCGCCTCTATGCCTACAGCAGCTCGACCAGCACGGTGCCTATCACTCACTCGACAGCCTGCCAAACCCAGCCTCTACCAAACCACTGTTAAGGCGACCCTCTCTCTGCAGTAACAACACCCCAGAAGGTGATTCCACTCCTTCTACTCGGCGACCCGACGGTTTGTTTCTAGGCAACCACCTTCTTTGGCTCTCCTCGTGCTCTGCAGCAAGACCCTCTCTTCTTTTCTCGGTTGCCACCCTCTCCATTCTTCACGCCTTCGCTCCTTCTAGACCTCAAGTTGGCAGCCCATAAGGCCTCCACCTGGTCATTTAATTGCTGGCCATGTGTATTACATTTTAATTATTTTTTTGAGCTTCAAAATGATGGCCACACAATACAATAAGAGCCCCTCCTTCCTTCACTTCGGATCATCACGCCGCGCCCACAATTTTCCAAAACCAGTGCTAGAGCTGCCCACAGCTTCGTGATCAGCAGCATCAACTTACCAAACCAGACCATTTCCCAGTCGTTCGGTGCCCTGCTTTGCCGGCCATCTCCACATTCATGCTAAAAATGGAGTGCCATCTCTGCATCCAGAATCAACCCCAGATTGACCAACCATCATCACATTCGAAGTTCCCGACACACTTTCACATGCAGGCATCACCATCAGCTCGTAAAAAAAACATAAAACCACCCACTCTGTACAATTGCCAGGGCATTCAGGGCAAAGTTTTATTGCACACCATGCATTTCATATGTACACGGACTCAAAACACCTTTACAGAAAAATGCTTGACATACTTTGCCCAACCCCCAGCCTGCTGAATCATTCATGATCAGCAGTAAAAAGCATTTTAAGACCTAAATCCATATCCAAAAACTGCCCTTTATCTGAAATCACATCTTCAGACATTGCATCCTGCATAATCACCATCAAACGTGCATAATACTTCTTCAGTCTGTATCCATTTACCCTGGAAGCATGTAAAGTCCCATCTAAATCTGCCAATTGATAGGTACCATTTGCAAATCCTTGCATCACCAAGAAAGGTCCTTCCCACTTAATTTGGAACTTCTTATGAAAGGAATTATCCAGCCTGCTATTATAACGTAATACCAAGTCATCCTTCATAATTCCTTTGCTTTTAGTTTTTTTGGTTAACTTCTCCAACGTCCTTGCCTGCATGTCTTCATAATGCTTCAAAGCATTATCCCTGTTTAGCTGTACTTCTTGTAAATATAACAGCCGCTCTTTAAGGGCATCTTTAGGTTCTTCCAAAAGCTTTTCCAACATTTTAACAGCTGGTATCTCCACCTCAATAGGCAATAAGGCTTCTTTCCCATAAACAAGATGAAATGGAGTGAAACCCATACCAGTCTTAATTGCTGTCCTGTATGCCCATAAAGCAGCAGGCAACTCCAGATCCCAATTCTTGCCTTGTTGCTCTGTCACCTTAGATAAAATCTTGATCAATTCACCATTAAAACGCTCATTCATGCCATTACACTGTGGATAGTAAGGTGTGGTAAAACTGCGACTGATTTTCATCTTTGTACACAAATAGTCCATAAGCTCTGCTCTGAAACCTGGACCCTGATCAGAAAGCAATTCCAATGGCACACCAAACTTACAGCAAATATCCTGATATACAAACTTTGCTACTTCCTTAGCAGTAATTTGTTTCACTGCCTTTGCTTCCGCCCACCTAGAAAGGTAATCAACTGCAGTCAAGATGTAGCACTTCCCTCGGCTGGTAATAGGCAATGGTCCCACAGCATCAATTCCCCATTTTTTAAAAATATCATAAGCAAGAATTGTCTTCCTCATTTCAGGCCTTAATATCCATCTACTGTGAGCTTGGCATTGTTTGCATGACCTGCACCAATGATTAACATCCTTATGTACACTTGGCCATACATAACCTTCCTGCAATACCTTATGCAAGGTAATCTTTGAGGCAAAATGTCCACCGCATGCTCCTTCATGGTTTTCCTTAAGAATTTTGTAGATTTCTTCCTTCCAAGGTACCCGTCGCATTACCAAATCAATTCCCTTCAAATATAAAGCATCACCAACCATCACATACCTTGCAGCTTTCCTGATGAAACCATATTTTTTTGATTTTTCAATACCATTAGGAATCATCCCTGTTAACAAGAACTCCTCAACATCCTGTAAATTCTCCCTGCCACAATAAAATGATGCATGAGCTTTAAGAACAAAAACTTCACCAATCATTCCCTGGGCTGCTTCATGAGCCTCCTCATTATGGCCTCGATCCACATGCTTAAGACTCCAAGCTTCAAATTCCTTCAACAAACCTTTAATCTTGAAACACATTTCTTTGAGTAACATATTCTTTGACTTCCAAACTCCCAATACCTGTTTTACCACAAGCAATGCATCTCCTTGAATGCGAATCCTGTGTACACCATGCTTCAAACATATTTGCAATTCAACTTCCAAAGTCAGATACTCTGCTTCATTGTTGCTATGTGCATCCACCTTAACACCCTTTTTTAAAAACAAGGCAACCCTGTGGATCATAAAGCACCAAACCTCCTGAGGCTGCATCATGGCTTTTCCTGTAAGAACCATCAAAATATAATAAGTGTGCATTCACTAATTCAGCCGCATCCTCAACTGGCTTCTTGATGGTTTCCTCCTTTTATAAGAGGAGGACTCTCCTTATATGTCAGTAGATCAGCTAAGGTAGCCCTGGTACTCTCTTCCACCAAGAATGAGAAAGTAAACTCTTGCAACTCAATCACCCACTTCATCATAGCTTTAGATAAATTTGTGCCATTTATCAACTGAGGCAAAAAAGTGTAGCTCGTCAAAAACACAAAGGGGCGAGGCAACAAGTAATGGCAGAACCGCCTACATGCATACATCACACTAACCATAACAAGTTCCACTTCTGATAACAACCTTTCTCTAGCAAGTTTTACTCTGCTAGCATAGTAGACTGGTTGCATATAATGTGATTCTTTCCCCTTCTGTAACAACATAGCTCCAATTGCATCTTCACCTACTGAGGGGTTGACACAAAATACCTGTTCCCAATTAGGCGCCTACATTGTAGGAATAGCTCCCAACACCTCTTTCACTTTTTGGAAAACTACCTCACATTCCTCCGTCCAATGCAAAGGATCATGCTTTGCTGCTTGCTGCAAAGGATATAACAACTGTGAAGATAGAGAGATGAATCGAGCCATATACTTCACCTTTTACACAAAAGTAGCCAATTTCCTTGTATTCTTTGGTGTAGGAAGAAGAAGAAGAGACTTGACTTTATCAGGATCCGGATCAATACCATTCTCTGAAACAACATGGCCCAAGAGCTTCACCCTCGGTTGAGCCAAAAAACACTTTTTTGGATTTAATTGACCACCACACTCATCATAACGCTGAAAAACTGTAGCCAGCCTATCACAATGCCCTTGCCTGGAGCTGTATATACAAAAATCATCAATAAAATCCTTCACAAACTTGTTCAAAAAAGGAGATAATACCCAATTTGCCCTTTTTTGATAGTAGGCTGGTCCATTCATCAATCCAAAAGGAAGAACTTTGTAGCAAAAACACCCCCACGGTGTAATGAAAGTCGTCTTGCGCTGATCTTCTTCTGCAATCTTTAACTGAAAATAACCTGAATACCCATCACAAACACTATACCTTTCATATCCAGCTACAATATCTAAGATCTCATCCAAAAAAGGTAGGGGGTAAGAATTTGTAGCAACATTCAAAGGCTTGAAATCCACACATATACGCCACCTGCCATCCTTCTTTGGACTCATCACTGTAGGACTTACCCACTCAGCTGTGTCCACTTGTGTAATGAAACCTGCACACTCAACAGCTTATCAACTTCCTCTCTCAGGGCCTGCATTTGTTCTCGTCCCATCCTGCACACCTCCACAATAGGGCAAATATCTGGAAGCTCTTCTAATATATAGTACTTTGACTGACCTCTTCTCTGACTCCTTTTCCATTGGATTCACAAGTCCCTTCCATTGCCTTCTCAATTTTGGCACCATCCCCACCAACTGCCCAAAGGTGATGTTGGCCTTCCTGTTCACCAAATCAGATTTCAAGTCATAGCTGGTTTGCCCATCCCCCACCAGCGGGAAGTCTGACACCTGGAATCTTCTACGAGGCTTCCGTTTCCTTTTAGCTTTCACATCTTCTCCTTCCTGCTGCTTCCCCTTCTTACAACTAGGTCCAGCCACCCCCTTTCCTTCTCTTTCATCCGTTGTGCGCTTGCCAACAGGCATCACATCCCCTTCTTCTCTCACCTGAACATTCTCCAGAGTAACAACATTCACGACCTTTGCCTTCCCCTTCTCCTCTGCTGTGATTCCACTGGGGCCTGCTTGATCCCTGATATCAATACCATAATCATTTGACCTGTCAGGTAACTGTGAAGGTAGTGGGTACATATCACCACCCATTCGCTGAGGCTTATCACAATCTGTGCTCAGGTGACCAAGCTCACCACAGTTCCAGCATGTAGGGATGAAACGACGGCCCCTACCGCGACCACGTCCATACCCTGCTTGTCCATCTCCCCCTTCATGATTATTGCCTTTGCCTCTACCACATCCACCACCTATACTTCCCATTAAATTCAAGCTCAAATTCTTCATAAGATCAACTATCTGTTTCATATCCTGTCGCAATCCCTCATTAGAACCTGCAGGAACCATAGGTACTCCTTGACTAGCTTGTGGCACCATCTGCATAGCTTGAGCTTCAGTGGGCTTCATCCTCTCCACCATCACTGCATTCATGGGTGTAGCCTCCACTCTACGAATCTCCGGCTGTGCTACAACTGGAATCATCCCCAGCTGATTCATCCGTTGTAACTTCCAATCTTTTGATTTAGCAATTTCCACCGCATCCTCATAAGACCTGGGCTTCTTCAATTCCACTTTCCAGCGAATACTTCTCTTAAGCCCGGCTACAAACTTGTTTTTCTTCATCATATCAGGAGGTACCTGGTCTTCCCCTAAAGCCCTGCATAAAGTTCCCCACAGCAAAGAGAATTTCTTGACATAATCATCAATTGATTCCAACTCACCTTGTGTTAGAGCTTGCATCTCATGCCAAACCTTGTCGGGATCTTCTACCTTCTTGAACCTGTTGCTAAGTGCTGTCTTTAATCCATTCTCGGTCATATCAAGATGTGGAACAGCAACCCTCAATGACTCCTCATAAGCCCTGTACCAGGTCCTTGCATCCCCTTTCAAGCAGATGCTCAGTAGAGTTGCAACACCTGTACCGACTCATTGATGTGGTTGCTTATGCATGCAACCTCCATCCTTTCCAGGAAATCTGTCACATCCTCATTAGGGCTACCATAAAACTCTAGATAAGACATCATTTTAACCCCCAAACTTCACCTCAAATCCCAAGAAAGCACCTTCCCTAGAACTCTCAACTCCTAGGACACACACCCTGATAAATTAAAGAAAATAGCAGAGCAATCCTCAATCAAACAATGCCAGAGCAACTCCTCAGTGGGGGCACCAGAAAGATGTGAGGCAGCTCAGGAACATAGGAAGGCCGCTATAGCTCGCCGACTCACCACCTTCCGAACACTCACAAGCACAAGGGGCACCACCAGCTTCTCTAGCTGGAAAGAAAATCAGCAGTAGACCACACCTTTCCTCATATCCCTACTCCTGTACCCTCATCCATCCACCACCATCACACACCACAAGCTCAAATCGAAAAAAGCAAGACACCTCTATTGCTTAATCTGCAACTCAATCGGCGGAGTACAGAGGGGAACTTACAATTGTCCAAACACAAACACAGAAAATAATGACAGAAACTTGTCGAGCTCCAGCCTGATCACATCAGCAGGCGAGCAATCACACAAAGACAAGTTTACAACTGCCACCACTTCTGTTATTAACACATCACACACTCCCTCTCATAGCTCACACAGCATCACCCGCCTTGCAATCTTGCAATAGATTTGTTTCCCTTGTCTGTGGCTGTAGTAGCAGCCCACGACTCAAAAGAAACTGAACCACACTTGGTTCACGTGTCCACTAGACCCTTGCCATGCACAATTCAAGGTTTCAAGAACCTCTACATTGATTTCTCATCATAGTCTTCCTTCCCCTTGCCTGCTGCTGCTGCTATGCCCGAGAACTTGCAGCTCTCCCATAAGGTGGTATCGCCAGCTCTCTCCACGCTTAGCACTTAGCACTGTATGCCCTTCTTGAAGAAGCACCCTCCAGGAAGCATCTACGGCCAACTCCTCTAGGCGGCTCCCATACTTTGCTGCCCCTCTGACTTCGCCTGCAGCCAGTGCCTTCCCTTCACGTCGCCCAGCTTCTCAGTCGCCAGCTCTCTGCAGCCTTCGCCTGCAGCCATATTCTCTCTTGTCGGCTCTGCATGTTGGTCACCAACGCGGCTATCACCTGGCCCTCTGTAGCGCACTCTGCCCCTCAACAGCAAGGCGATCACTCCATCGCCTCTTTGCCAGCCTCTACTCGTCTGCAGCACCTACGCAAGGCCAATTTTTTCTTTGTTTGGCAGCCCTTCTCCTTTCTAGCCGTCGCCTGCTGAATCCCCCCAAGGCGGTCCTCTTTCTCTTACCACCACTCCTCGCAACCACTTCAGCGTTCTCTGTTGGTTCCTGCCATATCACCAGCCAGGCTCTTCAGCACGATCACTCGCTAGCCTGCTAAACCCAGGGCTCCAGTCACCACACGACGCCATCCTTTACGCCTCCATGCCTACAGCAGCTCGACCAGCACAGCGCCTATCACTCACTCGACAGCCTGCCAAACCCAGCCTCTACCAAACCACTGTTAAGGCGACCCTCTCTCTGCAGTAACAACACCCAAGAAGGCGATTCCACTCCTTCTACTCGGCGACCTGGCGGTTTTTTTCTAGGCGACCACCTTCTCTGGCTCTCCTCGTGCTCTGCAGCAAGACCCTCTCTTCTTTTCTCGGTTGCCACCCTCTCCATTCTTCACGCCTTCGCTCCTTCTAGACCTCGAGTTGGCAGCCCATAAGGCCTCCACGTGGTCATTTAATTGCTGGCCATGTGTATTACATTTTAATTATTTTTTTGAGCTTCAAAATGATGGCCACACAATACAATAAGAGCCCCTCCTTCCTTCACTTCGGATCATCACGCCACGCCCACAATTTTCCAAAACCAGTGCTAGAGCTGCCCACAGCTTCGTGATCAACAGCATCAACTTACCAAACCAGACCATTTCCCAGTCGGTGCCCTGCTTTGCCGGCCATCTCCACATTCATGCTAAAAATGGAGTGCCATCTCTGCATCCAGAATCAACCCCAGATTGACCAACCATCATCACATTCGAAGTTCCCAGCACACTTTCACATGCAGGCATCACCATCAGCTCGTAAAAAAAACATAAAACCACCCACTCTGTACAATTGCCAGGGCATTCAGGGCAAAGTTTTATTGCACACCATGCATTTCATATGTACACGGACTCAAAACACCTTTACAAAAAAACGCCTGACAATTGGCTCAAGACAAGAGTAGAGTAATAGTGCAGAAACACCAATTTACTTTGGAGAGGATTAGGCCAAAAATAATTTAATTATTAAAAAATTTAATGTAATTGGCTCAGGACGAGTAGAGTAATAGTGCATAAACACCATTAAGCTTTTACAAAGAGGGAGGCTTCTATTTATAGGAAAAAGTGATCCTCTAACCAAGCAAACTGATTCTAGAATTTTTCAGATCGGTTTGGTCAATTTTTGATTATTTTTGGGTCAGTTTAGCTTACTTTTTTGGATCTAGTTGAAACAGGAGAGAGGAGAGATAAAAATATCTCATTATTTTTGAGTTTAAAACTCCTCCACACATGTGAAATAGGTGCCTCCTTCATGAGGGGAGATCCCCACATTGAGGTGTAAAAAATGCATCATTTCCTCTAAATATCTCTTAATTTTTAACTAATAAATCTTGTACTCAGTCAACTCTTTATCTTATGTGAGCATTTACTCATTTTTGGGGGTTTTTCTTTTATTCTTCAATTTATCTCCTCCCTACATTTGGATTAATCTTATTGGTCTATAGGAACCTTAATTGGACCATAATCTAAATTTTTTTGAAAATCTGGACCCTTAGGCTAAGGTCCTTTTTACCTATTTTCAATTAATTTCAATTGCATATTGGAAAGTTCTTTTTGAATTTTTGTTTCAGGGGAAACCATTTTAGACACTAGGAGGATTTTTATATCCAAAAATATCTCAATTTTGAATTACCTCCCTCTAGACATTTTCTCTCTCTAGGCCAAAACAGGGTAAAACATGATCTTTCTTTTATTTCAGAGAAGGGAATAATTATAAGATCAGAAGGGGAGGTTCTTATATTTGCACATCTCAAAAGTTGGAGGGAGGAATCTTACACATATAGTGACGTATTACCTATCCGCTAGTGAAGCCTCGATCAGAGTAGTGGATGATCTATCCCATGATGCGGAGTTATTCATAGCATAAGCAGTCATCCCAATTCCCCAAATATGGTATGACGAGTATGACAAAATGTCAGCATTTGTGGCCACAAGTCTGATAGAGGAAAACCTTTCTCGAGATCAGAGAAAGTAGATAGCTGTCTCTGAAGCTGGTCTTTCCAAGTGATAGCCGATCAACTATATAAGAAAGGCATTAATCAGATCCTCCGGAGGTGCATTCCACCTCATGAACAAGAAGCTGTCCTCTCAGAGAAGCCCATCAAGGAATCAGCGGAGAGATATCACTTCACATGAGAAGTAACCAGAAGGAAGATCCTCCACGTCGGTCTCTGGTAGCCATCTGTAATTGGTGATGCCTATAAATGGGCCAAACAATGTGATGTGTGCCAGAGCGACTCGGCCAGCTGACTATAGAGACCGAATGGCTCATAATCCGATCCTTCCCCTGGAACCACTCCAAAAATGGGACATGGATTTGTGGGTCCATTCAAATTGCTAGCTCGATTCATTAGTAACAAGTACATCCTGGTGGCAAGCGACTACAGCACTAAATGGGTGGAAGCCAGAACCCTCCATGATAACATGGCCAAGTCCACCGCCAAATTCCTTTATAAGATGATCATCAACCGGTTTGGCTGCCCGATTGAGCTGATTAGTGATCAGAGAAAACACTTGGTGAATGATGTTATCTGACAGTTGGTCACTCAGCACCTCATCATCCATAAGCGATCCATAGTCTATTATCCATAGCCAACAGTCAGGCGGAGTCCACCAACAAAATTCTACAGCGCATCCTCAAGAAGCTGGTCTCAATGAGAATCACACCGATTGGGATGAGAAGCTATACTCAGTGCTATGGGCGTCCACATAGCTTATAAGGTCTCCATTGGGATGATTGCGTTCAAAAATTTGGTATATGATGGCATTGAAGCTATTGTGCCCATGGAGTTCTTAGTGCCAAGCCTTCGGATCGCCATTACCGAGAAGCTAAGCCTCGAAGAATCCTTGCAGCATTTCCTAGATTAGCTCCTCTAGTTGGACGAAGATTGATTCAAGAGCTTCTTCATCATCACTATTAGAAAGGTACAAAACCCTAATTACAAGTATGTACACACATAAGGGTGTCATAGGGGTCTAGGCATAAATGGGCCTTTACCCCCAACAATCTCCCACTTAAAGGCCAATGTGCCTAAAAGTGATGTATAAAATACAACAATGTACATGCCAAAAGAAAAGACAAATGGCCTATCCGACACCCATGAGTTTGATACAATGTGCATGCTTCTATGAGGGCAGACCACAGTGAAATATTTGGCAGCTCGGTTGCATTTACAAGAGAATGTCCAATGACATCTGAAGCTATAAGATGATACAAAGTGTCAATCTTCGGTCCTTTGGCATATACCATTTGACCCTTCTTGATTTTCCACTGTTTCCCACCAAAAGTAGTGTAGAAATCTACATCATCAAGCTGCCCTGCGCTTATCAAATTCTTTTTTAGCATAGGAACATGTCTGACATCCTTGAGCATAAAGTGATTACCATCTGCAAAAGCAAGCTGAATATCACCAATTCCAGTGATCTGACAAGCATGGTTGTCCCCCAAATAAGCACATCCATAATTCCCACTGGAATACGTAACAAAACTCTCCTCATAAGGAGTCACATGAAAGGATGTGCCTCAGTCAACAATCCAATCCAGCTTGTCTGCTAAATCACCGGCAATGAGTGAGTGTGCATTCACATTAGACACGAAAAGCACATCAAGGAATGATATAACCTCAGGAACATGAGGTACAATAGCACCATCTGTCTCACTGCATTAAGCTCTTTTATCTTCACACTGCTCTTGCCTTTGCCTTTTACATCTTTTGCATTTGCATCTTCACCTTTGCTCTCTACCTTGCCTGCCTTCTTGTCCGCTTTCCATTTGAAGCAAAACTTTTGAATGTGTCCCTTTTTGCCACACACTAAAAGCATTCCATATCTTTCTTTGAGCGGGACTTGCTCCTTGACTTACCATTGTTGCCTCTTCCCCTTGATTGAGATCTCCCACGTTTAGGTGTGTACCACACCACTCTCATTCTACACACCCACCATTGTGTATTCTTACTCTCACTCTCTCTCGCGCTCACTCCCTTCTACTCTCACAATGTAAGCAAAGCAACAATCTTGAGCCCAAATTATCCCATAAGATAATATACGTGAGGGATCACTAGCGTCCCATACCACCATGATACCACCCATACATACCTTAACAATTTGAAACTCTCTAGTATGCTGTCTAGGAAAATATGAATAAAATCCTGTATAAAAGGAATAAGATGGCCTTATCCAGACTTTCACATACTAAAACTTGTCTCTATATACCTGAGACTACATCAAGGAATAACTCTTTCCGAGTACATCATTTAGAAAAGAAATTGAATTATCGGCGCCTTTCTAATGATAACTACCCAATAAACAATAAAGTTAGGGTAAAAAAATTAACTCACCTAGATACATAAGCAACTAGGTATCCGAGTTGGAATATGTACAAGAGTACAAGCAATATACTCCAAAATTACGTGCAAAAAACGAAGGCAAATGCTACCTTCAAAGCATATAAAATTATCCAAAAGATCAAAAGATCCTTATATAACCATGGATAGAAGCATAGAAGCTTCTCAAATCCATAAAAAAACCATAGTTGATTATAAAAATCAATGCATGCTATCTAATGGACATTAATCATGCCAAAAGAAGCATTAAAATTGATGGCCAACTCATTAATCCCCGGAGTATATGAACATGGTGTCATTCAAGCGAAACTCCAAAGTAAGCACAAGTGAAACACATGTGTGTAGCACTCAATAAAAAACCCCTAGACACAAGTAATCTAGGTAGAATCTATGAGTCCATATAAAACTTGGAAAACATCCAATAAAATCCACCAGAATAAACCGATCAGCTGACCCATAATAGAATTTGTCTTAGGCTTAAGAAATTAAGCATAAACCACACTGAAACATGTGCAAAATAAATTATCATGGAAAAGTGTCAAAGAAGGTGAAACACACTTTGAACGCAGATTATAGTCATCAAAAGAAATTAAGGAACATGTCCAAAAAGAATGGCTAAATAATGGTAAAAAATCATGAAAACACTATTTAAAAATAATTCAAACAGAAATAACTACTAATACGAGATACAATCATATTAATAATATGCGAATAAACCACATCTATCTAATGTCAACACGAGAAAACGTACTTCAACATTAAATAACCCTCGAAAATATTAAATTCTCGAGAAAAAGAATTATCATGATTTTTTCCTAATTTTCTAGGACCTCAAAATATAATAATTTTGAATTCCACCAAACCTATCTTATGGCATTCTAAACCTATATTATTACAGAAAATTTTTAGCAATTTAATTTACCAAAATACCATTGATATTTTAAAAATATCAAATTTTTAGGATTTTTAAAAATAATTTCTAGAATATTCCTAATTTTTACTGAGAATCCCATCGTTCACGAAATTTCCAATTCTGCCCGACAATTCTCAAATCGAATGAAAATTTATAATTTTAATGGATTTTTTAAATTTCTAGGTCAAAAAATATATTTTAAAGGAATTTAAATGGTCACCGCCCGAATGGACACACCGCATGCCAAACACCAATCCCACATTTTCTCAAAATTTAAAATAACCTGTCTAATTTTCCACTAGTTTTCCAGTAATTTTTAGGAATTTTTTGAAATTTTTAAATTACCCCGAACGCATTGGTTTTTCCAGAATACGGAAAGCCAAAAGTTTTGGGAAAAATGAAAAGACAAAAAAAAAATCGAAATGTGAAAGGTCAAAAGTTTCCGGAATACGGAAGGTCAAAAGGTTTCCCGGGAATGCGGAAAGCCAAAAGGTTTCCCGGGAATGCGGAAAGCCAAAAGGTTACCCGGGAATGCGGAAAGCCAAAGGTTTTCAAGAAAATAAATTCCAGAAATTTTCAGAGAATTTTTTTCCTCAAAAATCAGATTTTCCTTTTTGGGGCTTTTTTCCAAGCTAGAAAAGCTTTCAAAAGTTTTTTTTTAAATAAAAAAACTCATTAAAAAAAATAAAAAATACCAATATTTAAAAGCTTTAATTTAAAGCTTATGAAAAAAAAAATTTGGGGGGGGAGGTGGGGGGGCGATTTTCGCCAGGCGGCGGGCTGCAGCGCTCCCCCCCCACCGGTGTGCGCCTATTGAAGAGATGAGGATAGAAACTAATTTCCCTCCATCTTCACTCCTTCTCTCCTGTCCTCTTCTTCTCTCAATTTCCACTCCTTCTCTCTCTCTCTCTCTCTCTCTCTCTCTCTGTAGAGAAGGATGGTGAACTTTCCTTTGATCTAGGTGGATTAAAGGAGGAAGATGTTAAATATGATGTTACCAATGCCTATGTGTGCTTATCATGACAAAGACAATATGGCTACTCTTTTCTATGCAATATCTCAAGTGATACCTATGCAGGTTGCAAAGGAGCCAATACATGTATTAAGGTTGAAGGCATGCATTAATGGAAGGGTGGCACATGTTTTGATTAATATAGTCGAAGCACACATAGCTTTATCAACACCAAATCCATGTGCAATCTCAAATTACAGCTCCTAGCTTTATCTTTGTGGCATAAGGTTTAAGTGGCTAATGGGGCAAAGATGGATTGCACAATGATATGCAAGGATGTGAGGTTGATTCTCACAAATGATTGTACTTGCAAGGTTGATTTACTTGTATTGGATATGGGTCCCATTGACATTGTTTTGGGATGTGATTGGTTGGTAACTCTTGGGTCATTTCACATGAATTATAGCAAGGGTATACGAGTCTTATGCAAGGAAACCATGAGGTTACATTGACCGGAACTCATGTGCCTAGTATCAAGATGGCCACACAACTCAAGAGGGAGCTAAAGAAGATGGGATATATATATGTTTTACAGCTTTGCAAAGAGGAAGGCAATGAACAAAAGGGTGAAGTTATGCATGAAGGTATGAAGGAATTGTTGAAGGAGTATGAGGATGTGTTCCAAATGCCAAAGTGCTTACTGCCAAAAAGGGAGGTGGATCATGGGATAGAGATTGAACCATACCAAACCCATCAACAAGCCACCTTATAGATTGTCAAAAGTGGAGAAGGATGAAGTGGCAAAGCAAGTGTAAGAGCTCATGGACATGGGATGGATTAGTCCTAGCCAATCACCTTTTGCATCACCCATACTCTTAAGAAGAAGGATGGCTCTTTTTGTACGTGCGTGGATTATAGGAACTTGAACAAATCTACAATCAAGAATAGATTCCCCATTCCACGATTTGATGACTTACTTGATGAGTTGAAGGGTGCATGTTACTTCTCCAAGATTGATTTGAGATCGGGCTATCACCAATTGAGAATCAAGGAAGGTGATGAGCACAAAATGGCATTTCGGACTAATAGAGGTCTCTACCACTATTTGGTTATGCCGTTTGGGTTGTGCAATGCACCGACAACATTTCAAGCTTTAATGAACAAGGTTCTTGGACCTTTCCTCTACAAATGGGTGCTTGTATTCTTTAATGATACCTTGATATATAGCAAAGGGGAGAAGGAGCGCTCGATGCATGTAAGGGATGTTTTGGATGCTTTAAGATCCAACAACTTATATACAAAGGAGAGCAAATGTACATTTATGGCACAAAAGGTTGAGTATCTTGGACACATAGTGAGCAAAGAAGGCATTATGGGGGGTGGACCGTAAGAAGGTTGAGTGTGTTAAGAATTGGGCCACGCCAACAAATACCACTCAATTAAGGAGATTCTTGGGATTGTCATCATTTTATAGGAGGTTCATTAAGAGGTATGCTCATATTGCTGCACCTCTCACCGAGACAAGCTTATTAAGAAAGAGGCTTTCTTTTGGAATGCTATAGCCAATAAGAGCTTTCAAGAGCTCAAGGAGATGTTCACATCAGTCCCTATACTTGTATGCCCAGACTTCTCGAAGCCATTTGTGGTTCAAGCCGATGCATATGAAAGAGTCATTGGGGATGTTTTGTTCCAAGAACATGGAGTGGTCACTTTTGAGAGTCGAAAGCTTGATGAGAAGGAAATGGTTATGCATGTCCATGATCAAGAGATATTGGCAATACTTTATGCAACAAAGAACTAGCATCATTACTTGTATGGGAGTCATTTCTTTGTAAAGAGTGATCATAGAGTGCTTCAATACTTCTTGTCTCAATCTACTTTCTCTCCCAAGCAAAGAAGGTGGGTGGTTACATTGCAAAATTATGATTTTTAGATCTCTTACACGACTTATCACCTAGAAACGGATAGGCAAACTAAGAGGGTGAATAAGTGGGTGGAAACTTACTTAAGACACTATTGCCATAATACGCAAGGTGTTTGGTTGCCGCTTGCCGAGTTTGCTCATAATAGCACGCATCATGAGAGCATTGGCATGTCACCTTTTGAGGCACTTTATGGGTACAAAGTGAATATGCCAATGATGGTTCAAAAGCAAGAAGGGGTGAATCCTAATGCAAAAGAGGAGATGGAAAAGTTGGACGCACTCTTGCAACAATGTAAGGCTAATATGAAGCAAGCTCAAGAAAGGATGAGGCATTATGCTAATGCTCATCGAAGGCTATTGGAATTCATGAAAGGTGATTGGGTATTCTTGAAGATTCCCAAGACAAGATATGGTTCTCTCCAAGGGCTCGACAAATACCGAGCTAGCTCATCGCTACTATGGGCCATACATGGTGGTGAGTATTGGGATGAGCGGTTGCTGCTTGCCGAGTTTGGTCATAATAGCACACATCATGAGAGCATTGGCATGTCACCTTTTGAGGCACTTTATGGGCCATACATGGTGGTGAGGAGTATTGGGATGAGCGGTTGCTGCTTGTCGAGTTTGGTCATAATAGCACACATTATGAGAGCATTGGCATGCCACCTTTTGAGGCACTTTATGGGTACAAAGTGAATATGCCCAATGATGGTTTAAAAGCAAGAAGGGGTGAATCCTAATGCAAAAGAGGAGATGGAAAAGTTCGATGCACTCTTGCAGCAATGCAAAGCTAATATGAAGCAAGCTCAAGAAAGGATGAGGCATTATGCTAATGCTCATCGTAGGCCATCGGAATTCATGGCAAGTGATTGGGTATTCTTGAAGATTCCCAAGACAAGATATGGTTCTCTTAAGGGCTCGACAAATGCCAAGCTAGCTCATCTGCTACTATGGGCCATACAAGGTGGATGAGGAGGGCTGATGAAGTTTCTTATCAATTGGCACTTCCATCAACCTCTAAGATTCATGATGTGTTCTATGTATCACATCTCAAAGCTTACCTTGGGCCGGAGGTATTTATGCAAGACGAATTGCCTCTAGTGGATGGAGGGAATGATTGAGTATGTGCCGGAAACAATTTTGGGTACAAGAGAAAAAGTCCTTCGCAACTGTACATTAGTGGCTTACTTGATCAAATGGCGAAAAGGGAATACTTACCTAGAGGAATCATGTTCAATTCCTTGCATAAAGACTGTTCTAGTTCAGCTATAGATGAAAACTGCTAGATAGCCAAACATGAAATATATGAGGCCAGAGTAAGATGCTCTACACTTGATTAGTCTTCCATTATAGATTTATAGAGTTATTAAGGGTTAGGGGTCTCACTTTAGGGTAGATTCAAACACAATACCTTCTCCTTGGAAACATGGGCACTATAGCTATTTCTATCTATTGGAGCTATTTTAGAAGGGCTTTAGCTTTTTAAGCTTGGCAAGGAATATTCTGCATATTATAACTCGATTATATATAATCTCTTCAAATAGTGCTAAATTCCTTGTTGAGATCACATTAGGTAGCGCTTTTGAAATTTCAACGAGCTTATGGATGATCAAGCACACCTTTTGTTGTCAACTCTTTAATTTAGTGGAAGATATATATTCAAGGCAATTTAAAACCCCCTCGTAGATGTTATAGCTAGCAGTTAAAAAAGCACTAACTAATGCTGCTGATTGGGATGCATTGCTTCTTGTGTAAATGTTGTGCATTGTGTAGAATGGTGTTCCCTCTTGGGCTTGAGTGGGTGTTCCAGAAACATTTATGAATCCTTCTCACGAGTCCTTCGGAAGGGATGTTTCCGCGAACGGGTTTTATATGTACTTAGATGTGGCCATTTCTTCCACCTCGATTGCATAACCTACGAGGCTCTTTCCTCAATGGCACCTTCCGTGAGCGTTATGGCGTAACGGGGCACACTAACATATTAAGGCTTAAGGGGGTCCGCGACGTTCCTAGCTCTCTCTATAAGGGTTGGTTAAAAAGGGTGTGGGTTAAAAAAGAGGGTTATACATGGCAATCAAAAAATACTTTATGGTAAAGTTTTATCCCAAGTCCTACCCATGGAAGAATCTTCTACAATTATCAATAAGAACACTTTTCAAGTGAGTCGACTTTTTGAGCAACTATGGCGTTAGCTTCATTCCTACATACATATGTGGTGTACATGAGAGAACTTTCATAAGAAAGATGATTGCTACCTCACAACACCTTACAAATAAATCCTATAAGAGCATGAAATGAGCAAAGAAAGATAATACACTAGCCCTTTTCAAGGCCTACATGTGAATTTACATATGGTTCAATGATCACTTCTGAAGCATTTCTTCACTTAAAAAGCTTGCACAAATGTCATCAAAAAATGTTCTCAAATTTACACGTTCCAAAAATATAAACAATGTTTTTTCTTCATTAGCTTTCAAAGAAACATCTTTTTAATGTTAGGTTTCCATTTTTAAAACATTTTCTCTAGAAAGAATATTTTCACACATGTACACATACATTTGCATATACCTATATGTTTTTCCTTCCTCTAAGCTACAATGTTTGTGCTTCTTCAGTAGTTTTCAAAGAAATGTCTTTCTACCGTTAGCTTTCTATTCTTTCTAAAGTTTCTCTAGCTATAATGAATAATTACACACATGCACATAAATTTGAGCATACTTATATGTATATGTGTGTATATTACATGTATACATAAATGTGCATGTGCATGTGTGAATGCACACGTGTGTGTGTGTGTGTGTGTGTGTGTGTGTGTGTGTGTGTGTGTGAGAGAGAGAGAGAGAGAGAGAGAGAGAGAGAGAGAGAGAGAAGGATTAAATTTAATTGTTCTCATTTCTCGGTTGTGGAGTGAAGGAAATATATCAATAAAAGGGAAGAAGCTACCAAGAAGACATTATCTTAAGAAAGGTTGGTTTTCTGTTTTTTTGCTTCATTAAGAGTTTGTTTGAGCATAGATGTAAAGAAGGGATGCTATGTGATGGGATGTGTGATTCCCATGGTTTTTTACATTTAGCAACAAGGAATGTGAAAGATGGGCAAAATGGTACAAAGGGTATTGAAATCTTTAATGTAGATTATGCACCTACTAGATTTCAAAGAGAAACCTTGTGAAGATAAGCATCTTGGTTGCATGTCAAGAACATGCAAGTTTGGAGCTCTATGATGAGCTCTAGTTGATGCAAAATATTGAGGCAAGTTGGAAGGCACACGATGATAAACTGCTCAAATAGTGAGTAACAAACAAAGCAACAAAATGTATGCTTTGAAGTGAGAAAAATGTAAAAAGAAAGGGGAGAAGAAAGTAGACAAAAGGACAAGACATCTACTATGGGTGAAAAGCTCATAAACATTATTAAAGGAATGCTAAAAAAGGCAAAATGGAAGATGCAACTCAAGCTAGGTGAAACGTGAGGGTGTTTACAAAAACCCTCATGATAATTGTGTTTATAAACACCATTATCATGAGTATCAAAGCCAAGAATACTTGTAGAAGTGTAACTAAATATGGGGGAGAAGGTCAGACAACCCACGTCCAAGATTACACACTTGGTCTCCTACACAACCAGTGGGGTGGACATGCCATGCACCAACAACTAGGCTGTCACTAAGCTGTTTGGCCTGCTCCCATCTATTAAGAGCATGATGTGATGTATCAATAGGAGGATGCTTTGCCATTGGGACACACTGATGGGGGTGGAAAAGGACCTACTTTAAAATAATAAGGGGGCCTCTTTCTTGTGGTCTAAAGCATGCAGCCACCTTTAGAGGCCCTAGAGATACTTATCTAGGTAGATTTGTAGACCCTGATCTCTTTGGTGATGGCTCAATCACTAAGCTTTTGCAAAGGGTAGCATGGTATACACTAAATCCTAAAGCTACAGAGAGTTGGCAACCTTTATCGGAGAGTAAGAGTGAGAAAGAAGAAGCATATGTAGGTGAACTTGATAGAACCCACAACTACAAGCATAGCTCC
This sequence comes from Cibotium barometz, assembly GCF_041138505.1. Taxonomy (NCBI): domain Eukaryota; kingdom Viridiplantae; phylum Streptophyta; class Polypodiopsida; order Cyatheales; family Cibotiaceae; genus Cibotium; species Cibotium barometz. Next base: position 7,700,928 of record NC_141089.1, on the reverse strand, counting down.
AAGAAGGTGATGCAAGAGGATATGATCTTTACTACAATGTGTAGAATGCAACAATAGCTCTTGGATAGTATGAAGGTCGCAGTTGACCTCAAGCTTAAGAGTGGCAGTAATGCGACTAAATTGTTAATGGTCCGAACACATAAATCACCTTCGTAATAAAAAAACCTTGGATGTCTACATTTGTCACCTCACTGACACTAGATCAATACATAGCAGTAAGTATGAGATGGTGACATTCACTACATTAGAAGAAGAAACCTGCTCTTGCCAACACAAAAATATTGTCCATAAGCGGGCTCCTTGGTGGTTTTTCACAGTGTGATCGATTCCTCCAAGTAAGTATTCCCTTCATAATTACGACAAGTAGGACCTATCGTCGGCGGTTCCTAGAGGCTCAACATGATGTCCTATCTCATCGACTATGAAGGCAACCATTCTACCTATCTCATCGACTATGAAGGCAACCATTCTACCATAATCCACTAAATCCTATTTCCTTTTTTCACAAGTATTTGTTTAATCAAAATAGGTCGATTTTTCAATTTGGAAAGCACTCGTAGTCTTGGGTCCACCCTACCACCCACTTTCGAGTACTTGATCCTTTACAACTTAGACTAGTTTGATGAGATATTTTCTGTTCAAATAGTGCCAAATTCCTTTTGAGATTACATTAGGTGGCAGTTCTTATTTTTCATGTTTTAGATAAGTGCTTAGAGAGTCATGTTATCTGAGGCATCTATGTCGTCTAAATCACCCGGCCCAACCACGAGGCATTCCTTCACCACAATGGGCAAGGGATATTCTATATATTTTAACTTGATGAGATATTTTCTGTTCAAATAGTGCCAAATTCCTTTTGAGATTACATTAGGTGGCAGTTCTTGTTTTTCATTTTTTAGATAAGTGCTTAGAGAGTCATGTTATCTGAGGCATCTATGTCGTCTAAATCACCCGGCCCAACCACGAGGCATTCACTTCACCACAATGGGCACCCAACCCTAATTGGCTGCTTCCATTCGTTGGTCATGATGGTGCTTGAATACGGGTTTTTTTTTCGAGTCTTCAACATGCACTGATGACCTAAGGATAGCGGTATTAAAATTTTAACAAGCTTATGGAATGAGCAGGCACACCGTTTATTCTCAACCCTTCACTTTAGTGGAAGATATATATTCAAGGCGATTTTAAACGCCCTCGTCTCTATCTCTATATCTCTATGTTAAGGAAGAGTTTCACAAAGATGCCACGTAGCAAAAATTTAGAGGTTCAAGAAGGAGAGAAAGAGGCTTGAGGAGATTTAGGTAGAATTTGAATTTGGAGTCTCAGGGGTTGCCCACTAGTAGCTATTATGGCTAGCATTTAAAAGACACTAAGGGCGGGTTCAGATAAGGCGGCAGCCAAGCTGCCGCCAGCCTGCGCTGCAATCGCAGAGTGCCCCATGGCACCTTTCATTCACAGTGGGCGGTGGAAATCCACCCCCCCTTGCCACGTGATGGAAGAAGGGGGTTGATGTTGTGCCGACCCCCCCCCCCCCCCCCTCGCCCAAAACGTATTCCACTCTCCACGTGCAGGAGGAGCCCACGAAATTCCCAACGTCCATTTTTCCCAACGTTCATTTTCCAACGTTAATTTTCCAACGTTCATTTTCCAACGTACAAACCCCCCCTCCCCCCCCAACACCCTTCAATTTCCTATAAATTAAAGGGTTTAGGGTGAGATTTTGTACCCTCTAGAATTTCTAAAGAACATAATAAGCTTCACAAGTTCCATTCTCCAAGGTGCTTTTACATGCACTTCAATCATGCTTTCTTTTTATCCACCCATTTACCTTTCTTTTAATGTTTTTGTGGTACACTTGACATGCCTTTGACATTGTGTGCTTTTGTTTTTCTTTTAGGGGTGTGCGAAAAGGGCGGGAGGCAACGTGAAGCGAGCGCATAAGGTGACCCCTCACAAACCGCATTTCCATTATCATGACTTATCTATGTGTTTTTAATTTATGTGGTGCTAATATTCTCTTCGTGTTTGATGTAGGTACTATGGATTCCAACACGAGCCATGAATTTGATTCATCGCAACAACGAGGCGACGATGATCCTATTTTCTCCCAAACTTCTCTCCCGCACTCTAATTTCTATTCATTTCCCCATCCTCCTTTTCATGTGCCACCTCATGGCTTCCAAGCCATGCTCAATTCTCCTTCCTTTTCTCCAAACTCTCCCTTCATGTTTCGCCCCCCCCCATTCACCTATGGTAGCGCAACCTCCTAATCGATCATCCCCCCTAGGTATCCCAAACATGGGTTCCATTCCCAATTCCCCAGGAAGCCAACCATCACCCAACTCGCTCAATAACCCCCCTTTATCTTCTCAACCAAAGCGAGTTCGTGGCATGAGGAAGGAGCCTAGCGATGAGGAGATTGTGTCAGAGACCCAACCTGCGCCAAAGAAACCCAGGAACTCCAAAAAGAAGGTGGTGGTGGACTTGGGGGAAGATGACGACAACGACAATAAGAAAAGCAAGTGGCAAGACTTTTGGGTTGACCAACTCATTCATGTCAGGGGGGGCATGAGTGAGGAGTTCAACAATCCTGGGAAACAAGGGGTCAACTTGTGGGCAAAGGTGGCTACAAAGCTAGCCGGCATTTACCCTGATTTCAATAAGGATAGTGAAAGTTGTCGCAAGAAGTGGCAAGCGGTGCTAGCAAAATATAGAGTGGACAAAGCTCACAACTCGGTATCTGGCAATGACAGGAGGCACACATGTAAATGGTTCGATGTGGTGGATGAGTATTACCACGATAGAGCCACGGTCACTCCTCTTAGCCACGCTTCTTCATCAACAATGGATGATGCTACTTTCCCCGGCGGTGACAAGGATGAAGTAACTATAGCACTAGATGACGAGAAGCCACAAGCACCCATGTCCTCAAGTCGTCGAGTGACTCCCAAGTATGAGGAATCTTTGGCCACAATGGCCGATACTGGGAAACATCTATTGGACCATCTCAAGGAGACCTCTAGCCAAAATGTTGCCTTGGAGAGGGAGCGACTGAAGATATTGGCAGGATTGCATGCCACAATGAGTGAATTCCTTAAGGAAGGAAGGGGGGGCAACAAGTAGCCTTGGCGGAGGAAATTCTTGTTATTATTCTTGTATGAGTTTATAAAGTTTGGGATCTCGACGTTGCTTTGTTCCTATGCGTTGTATGGATTTATGAATGTTTCTAAGCTCCTAAGAAGCCATATAAGGTGAGAATTTAATATGTATCAACTTGTTTTGGATTTGCAGGTGACAATGGGCATGTCCAAAGACATTGCACTCTATTGTGCGTGGTTGTGTTCTATAGCGATCTATGAATTGCTTAAAGAACCAAGCATGCACAATGATGAGTGCATAGTGCAGACTTGGTTGCATGTTACCGAATGCATGGCACGATCTGTGAGGTTGAGGAAGATTGCGAACCGTAGGAGGGGTCATGAACATAGACAAGCGTGGGCATATCCACGGCCTCAAGGCTTTGTAAAATGCTATCTCCTAAGTGCTTATAGTGCTACCATGTTCAAGCAGCGTCTTAGGGTTAGCAAAGAAACCTTTCATTACCTTTGTGGGAGTCTAGCACCATTCATGCAAAAGAAAACCACAAACTTCCGTGTGCCTGTGTCTATTCAAGATAGGGTAGCCATTGCTCTAAGCAGACTTGCTACAGGAGATGGACTACTGGGCCTTGGTGACACCTATGGTTGCGCTAAGAGCACATGTTGTGAAATAATCCTTGCATTTTCCAAGGCAATTGTGAAATCGGGTCTCCGAAATATGTACATAAGATGGCCTTCAAGATCTCGGCTTGCAACTTTAGCACGAGAGTTTGAGGCACTTAGGGGAATTCCCTACGTCGTTGGTGCAATAGATGGTTCTCACATCCCCATCATTGCACCCCGTGACAACCATGTTGACTACTTCAATCGGAAAGGGTTCCACTCTATTTTGCTACAACTAACAGTAGCCGCCAATTGCTCAGTATGGAATTATGATGTCGGTTGGGCTGGATCAGCGCATGACTCCTTGAACTTCTCCAGAAGTGATATAGGGCAAGCATGTGCAAGGGGCGAGCTGGGTAACTATTGTTTGGTTGGCGACTGTGCTTACCCCGCACGGCCATACATGTTAGTGCCTTTCAAAGGATGCAAGGAAGGGTTGACACGTCTAAAGTACCATTGGAATTTCATTCAAGCGAGCACAAGGATGCCAGTTGAGAGCGCGTTTGGTATGCTCAAGGCAAGGTTTCGCATCTTGCTAAAAAGATGTGACATGAATCTACGTCATGTCCCAGATCTTGTTGCGGCTTGTCTTGTGCTACACAACATTTGTATCCAACATGGAGAGTCTTTTGATATGGAGTGGGTACGTGAGACGAAAGCAGAATTGTCAGCATGCTCTGGACGTGTAGAAGAGGATCGAAGAGCAATAGCTACCTCCATGAGGGAGCTTCAAGCAATACGTGAAATTGACATAGAGGATGCAATGGAGCGCGCTCAAGGAGGCAATGAAGGGGGTGCGAGTGACCTTGGAGTTGGCTCGGAGCGGCGAGATAGTCTTGCCCGAACAATGTATAGAGAGCAAGCAAGGATGAATGTCCTACAAGTTTTTGGAAGGGTGGCTTTAGAGGAGCTGGACTCACCTACCAACTCCGATTAAGCCTTTGTAATACAAGTCTTTTGTCTGGCTTATTGTGGTTTGTAGTGTGGCGTTTTTATTTTTGTAGTTACACTATGCTTTGTGGACATAATATAGCTTTGTTCTATGGTTTTTGGTATGGTGTTTACTCTTTCTTCCCCCGCCCCCCAGTGTTCACAGTGGGCGGCGGAAGAAGTCAGGCTCCCTTTTACTTCCCCCTCCCTATGTGAACACTTGGACGGCGGAAGTGTGCATTTTGTAAGAGTTCCACCTGGAAAAGTGTGTTTGAGAGTATGTTTTCCGCCGCTCCAATGTGAACCCGCCCGGCATGTGTAGTGTGATGCTTCCGCGAAGGGCCCGAGAAAGACACCCGAAGCCTCAAAAGCACCTCTCATTCGGGACTTGGAAGGGTTGTTTCCGCGAACAGCCCGAGAAAGTCCTCAAGACTTCGTGTAGTTACCTACGAGGCTCTGTACAGAAACCTTGTCAAGACCACGAGCTCCACTAGCATACATCTCTGCATTCTCCTCTCTATTTCCTACACCGACGTCCTCAGGATTCCAAGGGCCTTTGAGCATCCGAAACCCTGTGTATGGCATCAGCTCTTCTTGTTCTTTAATGGCCTCTCCTTCTTCTCTTCAGTGGGCGGCCTTTTACTCGTCACCAGCAGCAGTTTAAGCAAACTCGTGTCTTCCTCGAGATCCAGCAGGGAAAAGCCCCCTTTTACCGCAGAACAGGAGTACGCTTCTACTCCAGAGGGCAGAATGAGTCTGGTGGCGACCTCTTTCCCGCAGTTCATCTCCCTCATCTCCTGCCTCCTGCTCTCCCTCGCCTCTGCCGGCTTCTCTTACCTCTTCGCAGGTCTGGCCTTCCTCCAGGGGCCAACGTGGCCGCAATTCCCTGTCATCCTCATGTGCGTTGTCGGAAGCCTGCTTGACATGGAGATCCTCCTTGAGAAGGTCGACGAGCTGCAGAGAGTGTCCAGGGAGTGCATTCGTTCCCACCCTCACAGCTACGCAGGGAGACTCTCTTTGGCAGCCTCTTTCCTGCCTACCTCGAGTATTCAGTGAACGTTATGGTTATGGTGTAACGGGGGTGCGTGTTAATATAACGCAACGTTGGCTTTCTCTACTACTGTGTATATATGCCCCCAAAACTTTTTTAAATAATTAATTTGTTTGGTGGGAAGAAAAAAATTCACAAAGAAATGGGCGGACATAAAAATAAAATGGAAATGGAAAGGCTAATGTTTTTTTGAAACCTTAAGAGAGATCGGATTTTGCAGGCGGGGGAGATTTCGTGAAGGCGCATATATGGCAGAAATGTCGTTTAATTCTTTCGGTGCCGTTCACTGCAAAAGCGACGAGCCCTTAACCTTAATTGTTAAAGTAATATTAATTAATACGTGTGCATAGTGGGGGCATTGATTAATACACTGCAAATAAAAGCGTCAATATACACCACAAATAAATTAATTAACGGGTTGGGGGTGTGTATAAATCATGGCAATGAAAAAATACTTTGTGGTATAGTTTTATCCAAAGTCCTACCAAATGAAGTTTTGGATTAAGAATCTTCTACAATTATCAAAAGAGACGCTTTTAAAGTGAGTCAACTTTTTGAGAAACTATGGCATAAAATTGTAGCTTCAATTCCCACATACATATATCGTGTACATGTGTGTTTTCTATTCAAAATTGAAGAAACAAATAGGTTCAATATACGATTAAGAGTGAACTTTCATAAGAAAGATGATTGCTACCTCACAACACCTCACAATTAAATCCTATAAGAGCATGAAATGAGCAAAAAAAGATAATACACTACTCCTTTTCAAGGCTTACATGTGGATTTAGATGTAGGTCAGTCAATGATTACTTTTGAAGCATTTCTTCGCTTTAAAAGCTTGCAAAAATGTCATCAACAAATGTTCTCAAATTTGTACTTTCCAAAATATAAATAATGTTTTTTCTTCATTAGCTTTCAAAGAAATGTCTTTTAATGTTAGGTTTCCATTTTTTTAAAGAGTTTTCTATGAATAACATTTTGACCCATGTACACATACATTTGCATCTACCTATAAGTTTTTCCTTCTTGTAAGCTACAATGTTTGTGCTTCTTTAATAGATTTCAAAGAAATGTCTTTCTAGCATTAGCTTTCTATTAAATCTAGAGTTTTTCTAGCTATAATGAATAGTTAAACATAGGTACATAAATTTGAGTATATGTATATGTATATGTGTGTATATTACATGTATACATACATGTGTGTGTGTGCATGTGCGTGTGTGTGCATGTGTGTGTGTGTGTGTGTGTGTGTGTGTGTGAGAGAGAGAGAGAGAGAGAGAGAGAGAGAGAGAGAGAGAGAGAGAGAGATTAAATTTAAATGCTTTAATTTCTCGGTTGTGGAGTGAAGGAAATATATCAATAGAATGAAAGAATTACCAAGAAGACATTATCTCAAGAAAGGTTGGTTTTCTATTTTTTTCGCCTCATGAAGAGTTGGTTCGACCATAGAATATGCTCAATGTAAAGAAGGGATGGTATGTAGTAATGGGATGTGTGATTTCTCCCATGGCTCTTTGCATTTGGCTAAGAGGTGCAACCTTGTGCAAGTAAGGAATCCATGGTAGTGGACTAAGGATGTATCCCACCTTGAGCATACCGAAAAGGGGGTTATGCTGGTTAAGTTTTCTCATAAAAGAATAGCAAAATGGTAAGAAGGGTATTGAAGCCTTTCATGTAGATTATGCACCTACTAGATTTCAAAGAGAAACCTTGTGAAGATAAGCACCCTGGTTGCATGCAAGTTTGGACCTCTATGATGAGCTCTAGTTGATGCGAAAGATTGAGGCAAGTTAGAAGGCACAAGATGATAAACTGCTCAAATAGTGATTACAAAGCAACAAAATGTAAGCTTTGAAGTGAGAAAAATGTAAAAAGAAAGGGGTGAAGAAAGTAGACGAAAGGAAAATCCATCTACTCTGGGTGAAAAGCTACTGAACGAATGCCAAAAATGGCAAAATGGAAGCCGCAACAACTGAAACTGGGTGTAACATGAGGGTGTTTACAAGAACTCTCATGCTAATGGTGTTTATAAACACCATTATCATCATGAGTATCAAAGCCAAGAACACTTGTAGAAGTGTAACTAAAGATAAAGGACAAGGTTAGACAACTCATGTCCAAGATTACCGACTTGGTCTCCTACACAACAAATGGGGTGGACATGCAACGCAGCAACAATTAGGCTATCATCAAGTTGTTTGGGTTGGCTATTTGGACTGCATTGATTCCTGCACACATATACATGGCATACATGTCTTTTTCTATTCGAAATTGAAGAAACAAATAGTTCAATATACTATTAAGGCTTAACTTTCATAAGTAAGATGATTGCTACCTCAGACCTCACAATTACATCCTTTAAGAGCATGAAATGAGCAAAGAAAGATAGGACACTAGTCCTTTTCAAGACTTACATGTGGATTTAGACGTGGGTAAATCATCACTTCTAAAGCGTTTCTTCGCTTGAAAAGCTTGCACAAATGTCGTCAAAAAATGTTCTCAAATTTACACTTTCCAAAATATAAACAATGTTTTTTCTTCATTAGCTTTCAAAGAAATGTCTTTTTAATGTTAGGTTTCCATTTTTTAAAGATTTTTTCTATGACGAATATTTTCACACATGTACACATACATTTGCATATACCTATATATTTTTCCTTCCTGTAAGCTGCAATGTTTGTGCTTCTTCAATAGTTTTCAAAGAAATGTCTTTCAAATGTTAGCTTTCTATTCTTTCTTGAGTTTTTCTAGCTATAATAAATAATTACCCACATGCACATAAATTTGACTATACTTATGTATCTGTGTGTATATTACATGTACATACATGTGTGTGTGTATGTGCATGCACGCATGCAAGCATGCATTTTGTTCATGCACACATGGATGTGCATGTGTGTGTGTGTGAGAGAGAGAGAGAGAGAGAGAGGGGAGAGAGAGGGGAGAGAGAGAGAGAGAGAGAGAGGGAAGGATTAAATTTAATTGTTCTAATTTCTCGATTGTGGAGTGAAGGAAATATATCAATAGAACGGAAGAAGCTACCAAGAAGACATTATCTCTCAAGAAAGGTTGGTTTTCTGTTTTTTTTTTTGGCCTCATGAAGAGTTGGTTTGACCATAGAATATGCTCAATTAAAGAAGGGATGCTATGTGATGGGATGTGTGATTCCCATGGTTTTTTGCCTTTTGCAAAACAAGGAATGTGAAGAGGTGCAAGCTTGTGCAACTAAGGGATACATGGTAGTGGACTAACGATGTAGCCCACCTTGAGCATATCGAAAAGGGGGTTGTGTTGGTTTTGCTTGCTCATGAAAGATGAGCAAAATGGTAAGAAGGGTATTGAAGCCTTTAATGTAGATTATGCACCTACTAGATTTCAAAGAGAAACCTTGTGAAGATGAGCAACTTGGTTGCATGTCAAGAACACGCAAGTTTGGAGCTCTATGATGAGCTCTAGTGACGTAAAAGATTGATGCAAGATGCAAGGCACAAGATGATAAACTACTCAAATAGTGAGCAACAAACAAAGCAACAAAATGTATGCATTGAAGTGAGAAAAATGTAAAAAGAAAGGGGCGAAGAAAGTAGACGAAACGATGAGCTATTTACTATGGGTGTGAAAAGCTCATAAACATTTTTGAAGGAATGCCAAAAATGGCAAAATGGAAGCCGCAAACTGAAGCTAGGTGTAACGTGAGGGTGTTTACAGAAATCCTCATGATAATGGTGTTTATAAACACCATTGTCACATGAGTATCAAAGCCAAGAATACTTGCAGAAGTGCAACTAAAGATGGGGGAGAAGGTAAGACAACCCAAGTCCAAGATTACACACTTGGTCTCCTACACAACAAATGGGGTGGGCATGCCATGCACCAATAACCAGGCTCTCACCAAGCTGTTTGGGCTACACTCATCTATTAATAGCCTGATGTGATGTATCAATAGGAGGATGCTTTGCCAATGGCCTAGTGATGGGGGTTGAAAAGGACCTACTTTGAAATAATAAGGGGGCGGTTTTCTTATGGTCTAAAGCATACAGTCACCTATAGAGGCCCTAGAGAGACTCATCTAGGTAGTTTTGTAGACCCTGATCTCTTTGGTGATGGTTCCATCATTAAGATTTTGCAAAGGGTAGCATGGTGTACACTAAATCCTAAAGCTAAAGAGAGGCGACAACCTCGACTAGAGTAAGAGTGAGAAAGAAGAAAAATGTATTGGTAGCACATATGTAGGTGAAGTTGACAGAACCCACAACTCCAAGCATAGCTCTAAGAAGGTGATGTAAGAGGATACGACCTTGACTGCAGTGTGTAGAAGGCGGAAATAGCTCTTGGATAGTATGAAGGGGAAAAAATGACCTTAAGCTTAAGAGTGGCTGTAAGGCGACTAAATTGTTAATGGTTCGAATACATAAATGATCTTGGTAAATGACCTTGGATGTCTATATTTGTCACCTCATTGACAATGATCAATACATATAGCAGTAGGCAAGAGATGGTGACCTTGGCTACATTAGAAGAAGGAACCCTCTCGCGCCATAAATGACCTTGGATGTCTACATTTGTCACCTTATAGTTAGGCGGTGAGCAGGTTCCTTAGTGGTTTTTCACAATGATCTGTGGCATTTTGTGATGATGTATCTGGGATGATTCTCAAACTTGTGATATTTATTACATTGAAAAGTATTGATTTTAATAACATTAAAAAGTGGAGTGCGTGTGAACTTTGTATTCAGTTTTGTGTGTGTAATAAAAAAGAGAACTTTGGTTACAGGTGTGAACTCTGTATTGAGTGGTTGTTATGGCTCACCCTAACCCTCCTTGAAACACATCCAAAAAGAGCTTACGTGGTGAACTGCAACTATCGTGAGGATCTTTCCAATGGCCGAGCTCGTAACCCTTGAGGTCCCCAAACTTTACAACTCCTTGAGAAGCAATTCCACCGCGTCTCGCGAGCGTTGTCACACCGCTGCATTGCACTACGGGTCCTCGTCCCTCCTCTCATCTCACTTCACTCACACACACTCACTAGTATGCATTAGGGAGAGAGATTAGCAAGAGCAAGACTCAATTGCACAATGGGAGAGTATCTTATATTATGAAAGAAATTCACTTATATACATGGCCATAAGTGTTCACACTCACTTAAACTATGGCCGACCGGGCATTTTAGGCTCATAAGAGGCCTAATGCTATTACAATGACTACTCTCATAATATATCCATGAAGTACATCACTTAGGCCTTCATCCTAACTTGCTACCATACGCTCTTGAAGCGGGAATCACCATAAATACTTCGTCACACCATTACGAGCGCCCATCCAAGTTGTAGCTTTTGACACTATTACTTTAAATTTTGAATGTATGACCCTTTGGTGTATCTATCATGAATCCTTGATGTAAGATAATGGTGGTGGTTCTTATTAATCCCAGAATTGGATTAACATTCCCCCCTTCCTGATGTGACAATCGCGTCCTCGTGATTGCGTTGAAGACCTTTGTGTGGGGGGAATGAACAAGATTGTCGATGGCTTTGATGTTGAATGACGTTCAATGGTCTTTGTTCCTCCGGAAGGAATAAGAAAAGCTAATTAATGAATGAAGAGGTTAGTGGTGTATTGGTAATTCCTAACGGGGTGGGGGGTTTTTTGCGAATGATTGCATTTTTATATTTGTGTGACCCACTTTTTTTTTTGGCCCACTTTGTTTTTGGCAATCATCGGCAAAGTTACATGTGATTTTTGTTAATGGGGACACTAAGAGATATCAATAATGGGAGAGAAGAAAGAGAAGGATCCGGAGGAATGTAGACTTAATCATCCAAAGGAGATGGTCATTCTCAGTTCCTCATTTGATTCATTGAAGTGACATTTCATCATTTGAAGTAATTGGCTTGTGATGGATGATGTCCCTTTGTGTGGCAGGATTCTTGTCAAATGTTGTTGATTAGGACCTGATCCTGTCTTCTTCTGCCCATGTGCTTTTTATGTTTTTATGCATAACTAAGTGCTCTTAGAAGTAGATTTTCATGAAGTACAAGAATTGAGTCATATAGACTCTTATTGAACTGCTCTGTGTTTAAGTAGCCACTTGTTGGTGAGGATTGAAAGAATTACGTCGACTTGCGAGGCTAATATGGATATCTTCACTAAGGATTGAAGATCATTGATTTGTGAAGATGGTGGCATCGTTTGGAGAGATTTGTAATTTGAAGAAAAATTCCTAGCGGTGGGTTATACCATTGATCAGGCTTTCACCCACCATGGCCCCCCCATCCAGAGATATACCTGGAAGTTGTTGATGGTGAGGCATTGGTGCAAATTTTCTCCAATGCATGAGTATGAATTCGTACTCATGGAGTAGCTGCTGCTACATTAATTTAGCCAAAAGAATAGTAAGCAATAAGCTTAACAAATATATAGTGGCTATTGTGTGATATGGCTTAATCCATGATGAGACTTAAATCGTGAAAGTGCAAGTTCTTAAGCCTTGAGATGGAGCTCCTTGAATTTACAAATTTTAATCTCGAATTTTTTTTCCACATGAACTGCTAAGACGCAAAACACTGAGGCGTGAAAGACCAGACGTGAAAGTCATGACGTGAATGGGCAGACATGAAAGTCATGACATGAAGATCCAAGACGTGAAAGTCATGACGTGAATCTGCAGACGTGAAAGTCCAAGATGTGAATGATGAAGATGTGAATCTGCAGACGTGAAACTATAGACGTGAAACTGCAAGGACTGACATGGGCCGTGAATTTACAGTTGTGTTTGCACATGCTTAGGATGGATCATTTATCATTTCCAGAGGGGTGACAAGAGCATTTTTATATTTTTCTTGATGTGCTCTTAAGTCTCCGTATTTGATCTTGAATTTGGTGCTGAAATGATGTCGAGGTAGTAGGAAAAACTGCTAATTGTTTGCTTGAACAGACAAGCTCTTGTATTGGTGCTGAATGCACGAGAGTGGTTAAGTGATTTGCTTAACCACTCTCGTGCTGAATGCACGAGAGTGGTTAAGTGATTTGCTTGCTGTTGCTTGGGCCTCCATTTGTAGCAAACTTTAGGTGAAGTTGTTGGGGTTGAAGTCGGTGGTGAGGTTTTCTTCACACTGTTTGATTTTGGCAACCATATGATGGAATTACCATCATAGTATTTTTGTTGTTGAAGCGCATGCATAGGCACCCATCTTTGATGAACACTATAATTTGGTGGCCAATGTGCTTGGTGTTGAGGCTTCCTTCTTTGTGCAAGTGTAGAGGACTTTGTGATGCGCTTGGGGATCCAAGCTTTGGTATTTCTTTGGTAGTACCCTTGTGCTTTAGCAATGTTTTTGGTACCCACACTTGTTGCATTAGAGGAGTTCTTTGAGGAACTTGCATCATAGGCTTTTGTGGACGGTGTTGTGGAATACTTTTCTTCTTCCTTGGCTTGCGAGTGCTACGTTGAGGAATAGGTTTTGACTGCCGAGGCGCCCAAATTTGATCAGCACCTTCATAGTAGCCTTGAGCTACAAGTAGCTACTTCTCCACCCACATTTTGATACTATTAAGATATCTTGATTGTGGTAGTCTTGGTGGAGTTTTCTTTAGGGTTTATGTGGAAGGTTTGGGGCCCTCCTTAACTTTGGTTAGTGCTGAGGCTGTAGGTTTGAGATTCATTGGCATTGTTGATGATGAGGTTAGAGTCTCTTGTGGAGTGGTTGTCACTGGATGAGGCCTTTGAGCGTGCAATTGTCTCCTTTGGTGAGGTTTGTTGATGAAGATGCATAGATTCCGGGGCCTTTCCTTTGAGTTCCTTGTTAGAGATAGTTGGTTTGTTGGCTACGAGAACTTCTTCAAGAATAGCTGTTAATTGCGAGGTTTTGGCATCGAACTTCGTAGGTGAGGATGGGGTTGAAGGAGTAGAGGCTTTGTCGGAGTCGTTTGTTGACGCAGATGGTAGGTCATTGTGTAGAGGGGCTTTTGTGGAAGAGGCTTGTATCCTTTTGCATTCAGCATCATAGATATCCATTAAAGTTGGATCCTCTTCCTGGCAGTATGGTATTATCAACTTTTTGTTGTTGACCATCATGATGACTCTATCGCTAGCAAAGCACAGTGGTGCTTGGGCAGCAACAGTCCATTTATTCCCCAAGATCAAATCTGCTTCCAACACATACTCAACAAAAAACTTGCAAGTGAGGGGGTTAGTTTCAATATACATTGTATGTTCAAAGTACCCCAAACATGGCATGTTCAAGTCATGTGTAAAGGTAATCCTTTCAGGATTTACTCGTGAGTGTTGGTTGACCTAACAAATCCCATAGCTCGAGGGTCATGAGATTGTGTTCTCATGTTGGATAAAGCTGTGCTTGAGCTGTGGTGATTTCATTCGCAATTTCCAATCCAACCAGAATCCTAGATAGGGATCTTTTCAGTAAGATATGTTGGAAGTTCTAGCTCTTGCATAGCAATTGTACATTGCATACAGGAGTGTTCAAGGTGACTATTTACATGGATTCATCTAGTGAATACAACGATTCACTTATCCAAGGTCTGCTAATGATGACATCATACTCAAGGGAATCTAGGGTAACATGAAATGTAAATTCCATATCGCCAATCGATTGTTCGAGTAGTGTATCTAAAGTAACCTGGAACTTCAATGTTTTGTTCATTGGTTCCTTTTACAGGACTATTGCTTGTCGAGGTGAGTTTAGGTTGTCCCAATGACACCCAAGTGTCTATTGTCACATGATGTTATGACTTGCTCGAGGGCTAATCAATGCGCGTTTGCGTTGAACATCATTGCCTATAGGAAAATCCAACCATACCATGATAGAATCTTCCAAAGGAACCATAGGTGTTTCAGTTATTGTTTCAGCTTCAGATCCTGTGTCTATTTCATATTCCCATTCACTTTCATCCTCTGTTTGGGTCTCAGTTTTTTCAAGAGTACCCAATGGGTACAATGGCACACTTGGCCCTTTGAGAACTCTTAATGAGGGCTATTTGGAAGCTTGTGAATCCTCACAGTCTTGGTTTATGTAGTTCATTATGTCCTTGTATAACTCAGGTTGAGCCATTAAAGGTGCAAGTGTTGATATGATGCTGGCTTTATCGAGAGAAGAACATTTCTCCGAAATAAGGTTTTGAGAGACTATTTTAATCTTGTAAGGGAAGTATCGAATTTCTTACGTGCTTTCTCAAGCCTGTAGTTCGTACAGTCTGTTTCAAATCTCTTCAGTAGAGAGTATGTCTTCCTCTTAAAAGGAGAAGCGGTACTCCTCTAGGCTTTGTATCTTGGTTGCTGTTTTAGATTTGGCATTATGAGGTTCAATCACAACCGGTGACCCTGTAAGACATTCAACCAAGCTAAGCATGCTCTCCTAAGCTTGCTTTTTGCGTTCCGCATATGTCATGTGATCATTATTATCCATTTGGGGTGGTTGGGTGTGTTCTAGTTTCTTGATTGGTTTATATGGTGCACTGAGCGAAGAGTAAGAACTTGTCTCATCCTCACTTAGTGGTGTACTAGAACTTGTTTCATTCTTTGACTTTCTTTAGTTTGTCAGTTTTTCATTATGTTTACCCATACGACGAGATCGAATTTTCTTTTGGATTCTGGTATCATGTGTCGTACATATGGGTGTTGAGGTTTGTGTGGTGGTCTTTGATGTGGATGCTTCTGCATCATGTATAGCTTTTGTCTCTTTTGTGTTTATGTCCCCTTTTGGGTTTATGTCCCCTTTTTGTTTATGTCCCCTTTTGGGTTTATGTCCTTTACAGACTCCTTTTCCCTATCTTTTAACTCGACCTTGGTTGTTTTTCTTGGTTTTAGAAGGTTTTTCTCCTTCTTTTGGGTTCTGTTTTAAAACATGTTCTTCTACCCATGTTGAGGTATTGTCTTTTAAGTTTTTTTTTTTACTGTTTGTCGTGCCTTGGCTTATAAACGTGTAAGCACATTCAATGGCATTGTGGCCAGTTGCCCATTTTATACGCTTAAGATGTTAAGAGTTGTATTTTGTGAGACAAGTTGCATTGAAGTAACTCGTCTTGGGAAATCTTGGAACATGTGATCAATGCCACATCGTTCACACATTGGTCGCAAGGTGTCAGTGACTATGGGCATGGAAGTACTCCAAACTGTGCAGTCTGCCACCTTGTGAGGTCCACGACAACAATAGAAACACTGAAGTGCTTGATTAACTGCTTTCTGAGTAGTTTCTACCCTTTGGACTGTTTCTGTTTGGTGCACGGGAGGTTTTGAGTCCATTGTGGATGAAGTGGGACACTTTTTAGAATCATGGTCAAAGGTTTTACAATATATGCAGTATAGAAAAACAGGTGCCTTGTATGTACAATGAGGATTGGGATGGTCGTATTGATTGCATTCAACTCAAGGCATTTCTCTCCTCACTATTAGAGGCATTAAGGATGTTTGCTTTTGAAGATTTTCATCCTGTCTTATAGATGTCTGTGTAATGTTTTAAGCAAGGCTGCATAAAATTCTGGGAATGTCAATTCTAAGATCGATCTTTCTTTTGCCATTGCTTCACTTGGTTTAGATGAGGAACACCTCGTAGCATGATCATCTTCTAGCATGTTGTCATCTAAACGTGTTACTTCTTTACAACATTGATCAAATGTTTTCGGATTGGTTATAATGATCAAGTTATGTAAGCTGTTATTCTTCAAGCCCATCATGAAACATCTCCTCAATTGAACATCGTTTAATTTTTCCCATGACTCACAACGTGAGTCCAAGAGTTTTATCCGAAGGATAAAATCTATAATGGATTCATTTGGTTGGCATTCAATTGAATAGAGTTCTGTTGTTGCACTCCACCGATCACCTTGTCTGGAAAAGCCATGTATAAAGGCTGATTTCAAAGTTTTGAAGTTGGTCTTGATTGCTGGCATTAATGCGATGAACCATCGACTAGCTTTTCCCTCTAAGCATAAGTTCAACGCATGTATCTTAGTGGGGCAGTTGGGATTTCCAAAGGCTTTATATCTCTGTTCAAACATTTGAATGAATTGAAGAGGGTCTGTTGTTCCGTCATATTTGCCCATAATTTTAGAAATTTGTACAGCCGTATTTCTGTATGAATCATTGAGGCCGTATGTGAGTGCTCTTGTTGGAAGAGAGACTCAGTGAGTCCTTGGGCCAACCCCCTTCCTAGACTAGTTAGTATGTCCAAGGTGTGGGCATCCAGGAAAGGGTTGGTACTTACAGGATTTGTGGGAATGTTAGGCAAGGGACCAAAGCCCGGTGGGATCGAAGTCATAGAAGGTGTAAAACCTGATGACACGCTTGCTATAGGCATGGTCAATGGCATTGGGAGGTTAATTTGTGTCATGGGTCTTAAAATGGCTCGAAGATGTCAGCCATTGGGTTTAGTCCTTGTGTGACCCTTGGCCATCCCTCCATCCGCGGCCATGTCAAAGTGCCTAAATGCTCCTAAATGAGCAATTACAGTTTTTTTTTGTTAGTAATTTAGTGTTAGTATGTTAATCTGTGAGTGTATAGTATGTTAGTCAGATGAGTTACTAGGCGTGAAAATGATGTGAAAGTACAAGACGTGAAAGTCCAGGACGTAAAACCTAAGACGTGAAACATATGATGCGAATGTCCAAGACCTGAGTGAGCAGACGTGAATTATCAGACGTGAAAGTCTATGACGTGAATTAGCAGACGTGGGAGTCTAAGATATGAAAGTCTAAGACATGAATTAGCAGACGTGCGAGTCTAAGACGTGAAAGTCTAAGACGTGAAATTCTAAGATGTGAATTAGCAGATATCGTTTTTTTTTGTCTAGTGGGAAATACGAATTTTCCTTTTTGGAGGGAATATTTTTTGAATTTAGAATGAAAGAGATATGGGCATTTTCCCAAAAAAGGTAAGTGGAATAAAAAAAGTCAACCTTTCATGACACACCTTACACCCTTCATAAATGACCCCCAAAATGGACAAATTGACAACTCTGAGCATCTTCTCATTGAGTGCTCATTAGCCTTAATGAGTTATGTAAAAAATTGATTAAAAATTAATCCTTTCACTAATTTTTTCCTCTTTTACACTAATCAAGGACTCTAATTAATCACTAATCCCTAATTAATTCACACAATTGAGCAGACCATTGGATAGAGCAAGAAAAAACTAATCTTTGTGCATCAACAATTGTATAAATTAATCTAAATTAAGAGATTAATTAGACTCCTAATTATAGTCTCCTCTTTAAGGCAAAATTAAGCAAAGAGAGTCAAATTTCTCCAATTGATCAAACAATTAATGTGATTAGGTGTTTTGATGCATCTAGATGCTCTCAAAACACTTAAAAACCTCAATTTTGACTACTTATATGATCAATTTAGACTCCAATTAACATATTTTCTATTTTTTAAGCCTCTTTGAACAAGATTAATCACTCTTAATGACAAAAACCAGTCCATTAAGAGAAATTAGTCAAATTCAAGGGGTTTTTTAATGGTTTTAAGAATTTTTTTGAAAGATTAAGCTACTCCTAATGCTTGCTAACACTCTAATCCAAACAATTTCAACAAAAAACACACAATTAAACTAAAATTAATGATCTTAGATCTATGCTTAAACTAAAGAGAGCTAACATTCACTAAAATGCATTCTCTTGCATTGTTTAATGCAATGGATGCAAACTAAACCTAATACAAACTATGTGCAAGCCCTAAGAACATGAAAAACCACAAAAACAACAAATTAATCTAAAAATTAAGTAAAAATCATTCTTTTCAAAAACAAAAAAAAGAGCTATTCTACACCAAATCTCACACAAATCACCATCAAATCCACATCTTTTTCACAGAAAACCACTAATCAAGATAATGGGCAATGGGTTATGCGACAACCTGATGGAAAAAGCCAAGGGATGGCTCCCCGACAGCGGCGCCAAAAATGTTATGGCTCACCCTAACCCTCCTTGAAACACATCCAAAAAGAGCTTACCTGGTGAACCACAATTATCGTGAGGATCTTTCCAATGGCCGAGCTCATAACCCTTGAGGTCTCCAAGCTCTACAACTCCTTGAGAAGCAATTCCACCGCGTCTCCCGCGAGTATTTTCACACTGCTGCGTTGCACTACGGGTCCTCATCCTCCTCTCACCTCACTTCACTCACACACACTCACTAGCATGCATTAGGGAGAGAGATTAGCAAGAGGATTAGCAAGAGCAAGACTCAATTGCACAATGGGAGAGTATCTTGTATTATGAGAGAAATTCACTTATATACATGGCCATAAGTGTTCACACTCACTTAAACTATGGCCGGCCGTGCATTTTAGGCTCATAAGAGGCCTAATGCTATTACAATGACTACTCTCATCATATATCCATGAAGTACATCACTTAGGCATTCATCCTAACTTGATACCATACGCTCTTGAAGGGAAATCAACATAAATACTCCGTCACACCATTACGGGCGCCCGTCCAAGTTGTAGCTTTGGACACTATTGCTTTATATTTTGAATGTATGACCCTTTGGTGTATCTACCATGATTCCTTGACGTAAGATAATGGCGGTAGCTCTTGTTAATCCCAAAATTGGATTAACAGTGGTGTGTGCATGTGTGTGTGTGTGTAATGAAAAAGAGAAGTTTGGTTACAGGTGTGTGAGTTCACATCGGCTCCATAGGCCTAGTGGAAGGGCAAAATGCTAGACCCATGGGATGGAAGGGGGCTAGGCTGAGCTTATGGAACTGGTCTAAGTTGTAAAGGATCAACAAAAGTAGGTGGTAGGGTGGACCCCGAGTGCTTTCCAAACTGAGAACCAATATGTTTTGATTAGACAAATACTTGTGAAAAAAGGGGAATAGGATTTGGTGAATTATGGTAGAATGGTTTTCTTCATTGTCGATGAGATAGGACATCATGTTGAGCTTCGAGGAACCATTGATAGGTCCTAATTAAGAGAATACTTACCTAGAGGAATCATGTTCAATTCCTTGTATAAGGACTATTCTAGTTCAACTATGCGTGAAAGTTGCTAGGATAGCCAGATGTCAAGGTATTGATACATGAGATTAGTCTTCCGTTGTAGATTTATAGAGTTAGTAAGGGTCAGGGGTTTTATAGTAGGTTAGATTCTAACACAATACCTTCTCCTTGGAGACATGGGAAATATAGATATTCTATCTATTGGAGCTATTTTAGAAGGGCTTTAGCTTTCGAAGCATATTTTACATGTTCTAACAATGATATATTTTCTCTTCAAATAGTGCCGAATTCCTTCTTGAGATCACATTAGGTGGTGCTTTTTATTTTTATTTTTTACTTTTTAGATAAGTTCTTAAAGATCCGTGTTATCTGGGGGCATCTATGCCGTTCAAAATCACCCGGCCCAACCACGAGACATTCACTTCACCACAATTAACACCCAACCCCAAGAGGCTACTTCCATCCGTTGGACCCAGGTACTTTTTCAGAGACTTCAACGTCCTATCAATTGGATTAGTGACTGTAAGATAGCGGTATTAAAATTTCAATGAGCATATGAGATAAGTAGGCACACCGTTTATTCTCAACTCTTTAATTTAGTGGAGGATATATATTCAAGGCTTTTTTTTTGAAAGAGCTGGAAATATATTAAAAGAAAAGGAAAAAACAAAAACAGACCATACAATCTAGTCTGAGATTACAGCGAAGCTTTTATAAAGAAGCTTAACTTCATATAATTATGATACAGCTCGTTTCTCAATGCCGTTAGGCTGAGGATATATTTCTACAACTTTGAGTCTTTGATTAAGAGGTCCACTTCTTCATCTGCCACTAGGCCGTCCTGAAATCTGTGCTATTTTCGAATTTCGCAGATTTTCTCCTAGTAGTCCTCTTTTGCCTTGTTCACCTGACGCACCTCTTCCATGACATTCTTGGTATACTGCGCTTCACATGCTTTTAAGCTAGCTTTATGTAGCGTCTTCATCTGCACATATAATTCAGCTCTCAGCCCATGCATCAAATTAATGTGTGCATTTTTAAACAAACAGTTATTTCTATTAATCCAAACAACCCATAGAAATTCAGCATGTATGACATTCCAAATATCGGCAAAGCATTTAATTTGTTGTCCAAGAAGGATTTCCTGCCATGTCAGATCCCACTTCTGTACAGGGTATACACAATGGTTCAAAAACTTAATAGCTTACGTGTTGTGGGCACACCCTGTAAACAGATGTTCAATCATTTTTTGTGCGTAGCAACACCTTGGGCATAAGCCATTTCCATATCTCAAGCTCTAAGCTCGACAGGCAAGATTTTTTTGGAGAGATGAAAGGTGACCAGATTTTTTTAAATTTGAACCCTCACTGTTATCTATCCAAAAGGATGTTCCATCTTTTGTTTAGCTTGCAATGGAGCGGCGGGCCTCGGGCAAGGAGAGAAGGAATTGGCAATAGATTACATTTGGACTTCTAAGAAAATGCTTTATGGGTAAACGCGACTCTGAGTTGGATCAACGCCAGTCTGTCAGCAACCATAGCTTCATTCTACGTTGAATTATGAGTATGTCTTCCTCTGATAGTCTGTAGATATTTTTGAGCTCTTGTTCTGAATGGCACCTGCATTCATTTCTGCACCAAATATCCTCCCAGATTTGAATCCCCTTCTTGTGTAGCTTAAACGTTTGTTTATACAATTCTACAGGGATATTACTAGATAATGCTGAAGAGAACTAGATATCCAGATGCAGAATATGAGCATGTTTTCTTGTATTGCTGTGCAGTATGATTTCTGGTCTACACCTGTTCCAAGCTTGCCATATTGCTTTAACCAATGGGCTTCCGTGCGGCTTGATGTTTATAGGGTTGAAGAAGAGCGTCATCAGCGGAAGTTTTTTCCACTGAGGGAACTCTGTAAGACTGAATTTGTCCATGTTACGGCGTAAAAGAACTGCCCAGTCTGCTTGAGGCATAATGAAGCTTCGGGCATTCCATTTGGTTGCCATTCGGTCAGCAGAGTCTGTTATGTTTGGAAGACCCAATCCACCCTGTTTTTTGGATCGTGTGCATACATTCCAAGCACCTTTAGGATTCTGGCTTCCTCTGCATTTCCCGAGACCATAGGAATTTCCTGCATAGTTTCTCCAACTGCTTTAAGTCAGAGTTAGAGGGTCGCCAACATGACAAAAATTATATGGCAGTGGGGAAGAGGATATGCTTTAGAACTACTATTCTACCAGCCAGATTATGTTGTATACCAGACCATTTCCTGAATTTACTCTGCATTTGTCCACAACCCATGAAAATCTCTGATGCATAGACACTCAGAACCCCATTGGGATCCCAAGGAGCCTGAATATTTATCCTTCTTGAAGGACCATACAT
Source organism: Cibotium barometz (assembly GCF_041138505.1). NCBI lineage: Eukaryota > Viridiplantae > Streptophyta > Polypodiopsida > Cyatheales > Cibotiaceae > Cibotium > Cibotium barometz. The sequence continues at coordinate 7,678,835 of NC_141089.1, read as the reverse complement.
CCTTGATCCAGTGACTACTGTGATGGCTCTGCAAGCATAGTTATTATCCCAGTTTTTAAGTGGTTAATAAATGAACCTGATGTCAGACAAAATAACTATACGCATTTCCAAAATGTACGAATTGAGGCCGTGTCATTATGTATAAGGCCATTCGTATCATCAGCAAATTGTTGAAGACAAGTTTGGCTTTCATGCGGCAGATGGATGCCCTGCATCTGTCCATCTTCCATGGCCTTATGCACCAACCACTCGAGTGCATCAGCTACAATGGCAAAAAGCAGTGGAGCTAGATGACAGCCCTGTCTAATAGATTTGCACAACTGAAATGGCTTTGTTAGGTTTCCATTGACTGTGACCCTTGCCTTGGCATTACCAAATAGGACATGCACCATTTTTATGAAGTTAGGCCCCAAACCCATGTCTTTGAGGGATAGTAGAACCAAATCCCATTTTAGTCTGTCGTAAGCTTTGTCAAAGTCAATCTTAGAGAATATAAAGTCTTGTTGGGTCTCTTGGGCATGTTCAACTCCCTCCCATAGGGAAATAATGGCATCCAGAATGTATCTGCCTTTAATAAACCCTTTCTATTTGGGTCTTATCCAGTCCTGTAGATGTCTAGATAATCTTCTAGCTAGAGCTTTGGCATAGGTTTTATGGCTGTGGAGAGCATGGTGATTGGTCGCTTGTTAGATATATCTTCTTTGGCCCCTCTCTTATGAATAAGTTTGATGACCCCTTCGTTTATGGAGAGTGGAAGAGCACCAAATTTGATAGATTCTTTCCAAACCTCAAGAAGGGGAGTAGTCAGGAAGTGCTTGAAAGATTTGAAGAACTCTATGGGAAGGCCGTCAAGCCCAGGGCTCTTACCGTTTTTCATGGCCATAATTGCTTCTTCTATCTCCCCACTAGAGAGGTCAACCTCTAGAGTTCCAGCCACACTTTGAGAGACCTTTTTTCTTCAGAATTTTGAAATAGTCTGCATAGCTTTAAATCTTTCTTCTGATTGGGCTTTTCTGACAATAAAGATATCAGAAAAGTGCTCCTTGATAATTTCAAGGTTCTCAGGTATCGATTCTGCACAAGTTCCATTTTTATTCCTGAGCATAGGAATGTGATCTGTTGCTGCCTTCTTTTTTAGAATATTGAACATCTCTTTAGAAGGTCTGTCCAGCTTACCTGCCCACCATTCCCTAATGAACACCATTCCCTAATGAACAGTTTAAAGTGTTGGCATTGTATCTCATCTTCTTTTTTAACTGTTCTCTTACTGAAATCAAATTGTCTTGAAGGTGCAGCTGGCCTTAGCTTATTCTCTGCTCAAGAAACTATAGTTCTCAGAATTTCTAATGCCTTATGTCAGCCCTAATTTTGATCACTTCCTTTTTAATGTCCATAAGCAATTTTTGAGAGTCTCTCAGAGCTTGGCTCCATGATTTTAGAAGGGGAGGAGAAAGTATTGAAGTGCTTTATCCATATTAATTCCATATTATTTTGAACTGTCGAGAGTTGGAATAGTTTGGGGTCCATATGGAACCACCCTGACCTAACTTTTTGAGTCCCTTGGGAGAAAGAACAGAGAATTAGATAATGGTCTGAGAGGGCTATGCTATATTGCACTTTCACTTTAGTGTTTAAGAAGCTATTACATATGGATGATGAAGAGTAGCAATGATCCAATCTAGCCTTTCTCAGTTGATTTCGTTGCCTTCCATTGCCCCATGTGAAGTCATGGTTGCATGCTATATCATGAAGGGAATGAATGCCCTTCAGATCTACCCAGCTTGTCCTTTCTGCACCTCTGATAGTTTGTCCCAAATTCAAGAGCCTATCCTGAGGTGATTCCACCATGTTAAAGTCCTTTACAAGGATGATAGGGTCCACAAAATGGACAAGATTCCCAGAGCTCAGCTTTGGTGACCACCGGACCCGTGGCATACATTGAGACCAATGTAAACTTACGGTCTTGATGTTGTAGATGAATGGCGACCCACCTATTTTGGGAGCCTATCTAATGGTTCAGATACAAGCATCCATGAGTTGTGAAGTCCTACAGAAGTACCACCCCTGTCACGTGGCGCACTTGGATGCCACGTAGACATTTCTGTACAGAAGGTGCAGGACCTGGGATGGTGAACTGGTCCCATGTGAGCCCAGTCCGGGACGAGTCAGCCAGGGATCCATCTCAGTCGTCCGAGGTCAGGTGTGCATTGTCCTGCACATGAGTCCAAGGTCAGGTGTGCACTGTCCTGCACATGAAGCAGTGCCAGTCCGCACTGTGAGTCTCCCTCTGGAATGATGTCAGATGTTCTGTGTATCTGGTTTGCAACTGGATGCCAGGCCTCTGTAGGCATGTAGGTTTGCATGTAGAGATGGGGCCAGCCCATAGGGCTACCCCAGTGCGAAGATTTGCACTTGCACTCTTAGTATGGGCATGGGGGAGGTGTAGAACCACCCCCAAGGGGCCAGGAGGGCCCAAGCTTTGCCCACCAGCCAAGGCATGGGCTGGAAGGGCTGTCGGCCAGCCCTAGGGCTGCTGGACAGGCAGCCGACAGGGGTTGAAACCCTACCCAGCAGGTCAGGCCAGGTGTAGGGGCAGTCCCACACCTCTGCGCAGCATGCCCAGCAGCCAGGAGCTGTCCCAGAAAGCATGCGCAGGCTGGACAGCATTTATTAAAGTGTGAAAGCATTTTATTAAATAAAGACCCAGTCGTGGAGCTTCCTGAAGCCAGCCGACTGGATGCTAAGTGGAGTATAAATACTCCAGCCCATAATCCATGAATCCATCTCATAATTCACCAAGTGCTCCAAGTAGACAAGGGCCAGGACAGCCAAGAACTTGCTAACGCAAAGGGGTGAAGGACTGAAGGTCAAGGACAGGTTTTCCAGCCAAGAAAAGGTCAAGTACTTTGTATTTGTTTTCAGATTTACATCATTCTAATAAAGCAAATACACCATCCGTGGTGGGGGCCCTACAGAGGGTAATTGGGACCCAATACTGTGTCCTCTCCATCTCCCCCCTTCTCTCTCTATTTTCTGCACATCGTCTTTCAGTTTGTGCGTTAATTCCGTCGCGAAAAGAGTGCTGATTTCTGAGTTTTGAAGTACCGATCCTTCTCCGAAGCTTCCGCATAGTACAGTGGTATCAGAGCCTACTTCAAGGACGAAGATTCAGCAAAGAAAACCAGAAAATTTTTTCGCTCGTGTGGTTGGTTTTTAGACGCCGGTGGACTACCCCTTTCGGAGTGACTCCTGTCCCTCGAAGGACGGTTGGTTTTTAGCCTCCGGAAGCCTCCGGAAGTCTCCCACACAGATAGTGGATGGTCAGATTGCGTTCCGGAAAGGAATTGCATTTTCCCGCTATGGCGAGCTTTGGCGACGAGAGAGAACCAGAACCATGGGACCAGAGTGCACCAAGCAGCCCAGCTAGGGCACCCGGCTTGAGTGTCACAGACATGTTCCAGCAGATGATGCGAGCAATCGCAGACCAGACAACCAAGTTGGATGAGCAGAAGGCGCGGATTTTGGCTCTGGAGGAGCGTTCTCGCTCTCCAGTGTCGCGTTTTCCATCTCCTCCTCCCTCTCCTTCCGTATCCCAAATACCAGATCCTCGTCACAGGGACCCTCTCGCGGGGTCACAGCCGCAACCAAGCTCCCTGCTTGAGATGCAGATGCGTGCATTGGAGATTCGACAACGAGAAGACGACGCCATGCGACGAGTGGAACACGAGCGTTACCTCCGAGCTTTGGACGCTAGATTGACACCAGCGGCGCCCTCGAATCATTTTCCCGAGAAAATGAATTTCAGTAAGTATAATGGTAAACTCGATCCCACTACTCTGTATTCATGGTTACATCAATTTGAAGCTTACTTTGCCGCAGTTAGGAAAACAGATATTGACAAAGTGATCTTAGCTAGTTGGTACTTGGAAGGTGAGGCCATTCCTTGGTGGACTCAGTGGGCTCATGCCCACACCAGAGCAGGTTTGGCAGCTTATGTGTGGGACGAGTTCGTCCGCGACCTTAAGCAGCGGTTTCTACCGCCCCACTACCTTGAGCGACTCGAAGACGAGTTCAGGGGAGCGCGTCAGAACGCGCAACCAGTCCTTCAGTTTGCCAAGAAGATTTCGACCTTGTGTCTGCAATTAGGCTTATCTGATACGGACAAGAAAGGGCAGTTTTTGTATGGCCTGGACACGCAAATCCAATGGGAGGTGCGTATGTTTAGGCCAACCACCTTTGAGGACGCACTCTCGCTTGCGCAGAGTGCAGAAATGAAACACAATGGTGGCAAGCCCAAGACTTCCCAGCCGGCTTCTCCTAAGGCTAACGCCTCAGGGGGCAAAAGCCAGAACCAGACGGGGTCTTCCCCAGGACAGAGCCCGGGAGCCTTTGGCTCCAAGAACTCGAACAATGCGTCTAAGCTTACTCCAGACCAAAAAGCGGAGGCAGGCAAGACAGGTGGCAAGTTGAGTGCTGAGGAGCTTTCTCAGTACAGGAAGGAGGGTAGATGTTACTTTTGTCACACAAAAGGACATACTTCTCGGGATTGTCCGAAGAAGCCCCCAAAGGCCGCCGCCGCCTCCACAGCTTCCGTGGTGAGCACAGCTCCCACACCGACCCCAGCGGCTACCCCTAGTTCTTCAACCCCCGATGCTTGAGTTGGAGCAATTATTAGCCGGGAGCTCGAAGATAAGCAGAAGGGCGCCCATGACCAGGAGTATGAGCGCAACGAATTGCTCAAGTCCTTTGGCTACATAGGTGGCCAGAGAGTCGTTGTCTTGTTTGACAGCGGCAGCACGGAGGATGTGATCACGGAAGAGGCCGCTAGGCGTGCCCGTTTCGAGCTAACTCCGGTGGACAAACAAGTTGAGGGTTTTAGCACAGGTATGACAACGAGCGTCAAGTATGAAGCTCTAGGTGCTAAGTTAGTGATTCAGGGCATAGTGTTTGTGCGTGACTTTATGGTTGCCCCTCTTGTAGGAGCAGACATAATTTTGGGTATCCAGTGGTTTCACAAGTTTCTTCCTGATGTCAAGTGGGACAAGCACACGTTCCAAATCGATCGGAATGTGTCAAACACCCCGGTGACCATTAAGTGTGAGCCAGGTATTCCAAACTTTCCGCTCATAAGCCACTTGCAGGCTAAGCGAGCAATCAGGAAAGGCGCACAGTGTGCGATGATTTACATCCAGACAGCCCAGACGGTGGCCAGTGCTTCCGAGAAGTACTCGGTTCTCCATGAAAAGTTCCAGAAGATTTTTCTTCGGGACAGTCTCCCTCCCCAGCTCCCCCCGTCCAGACCGGAGGATCACAAGATTGACCTCCTCCCAGGCTCGGAACCCCCGAGCAAGTTTCCGTATCGCCTTTCTAAGGCAATGGAATCGGAGTTGGACCGCCAACTCCAAGAATTGTTGCAAGCTGGCTTCATCCGCCCCAGCGTGTCGCCATTTGCAGCACCGATCTTATTTGTCAAGAAGAAAGATGGGTCTTCTCGGTTGTGTGTCGATTATCGTGCACTCAACAAGCTGACTATCAAGAGCAGATTCCCGATGCCTCGCATTGACTATATTCTCGAGAGGCTGAATGGAGCTAAGGTGTTCTCTAAATTGGATTTAAAGAGTGGGTACCACCAGGTACGGATTGTAGAGGGGGACATCCCCAAGACAGCCTTCCGTACAGAACGGGCCCACTATGAATTTGTGGTTATGCCATTTGGATTGACGAACGCCCCAGCTACATTTAACCGCATGATGATGCGTATTTTCCGGGAGTTGATTGGAGTGTGTGTGTTCATATTCCTGGACGACATACTCATATTTTCAGCTCTAGTTGAGCAGCATGACATTGATGTGGAGAAAGTCCTTAAGTTGCTGGAAAGCAACGAGCTCTATGTCAATGAAAAGAAGTCAGAATTTTATCTGTTCCAGGTACATTACTTGGGATATATAATTAGTGCTGAAGGCATTCGACTTGATCCGGCTAAAGTGGCCGAGATTGTTAACTGGGAAGTACCTCAGACCGCTTATGACATTAGATCATTTGTGGGTATATGCCAGGCATATTCCACCCACATTGACAAGTTTTCTGATCTCTCGGCAGACCTCACCGATCTGCTAAAGGGAGTGAAAACAAGGAGGCAAAAGATTCGAATGACTCCACGAGCGTTGGAGGCATTCCAGAACCTCAAGGTGGCTTTGTCAGAAGCGCCTTGTTTAGCCCTTGCCTCGTGGGACGAACCGTTTCAGGTGATCACCGATGCGAGTAACATCGCAATTGGAGGTGTATTGCAACAGAATGGTCATCCAGTAGCTTACATGTCTCGTAAGTTACTGCCCGCCGAAAAGAACTACTCAGTCTATGATCGTGAACTCCTAGCAGTTATTCAGGCCTTGAAACATTGGAAACATTTCCTGTATGGCCGTGACTTCGAGGTTCGCACTGACCATCAGGCATTGCGCTGGATTCAGACGATGCCAAGTGCACAGTGGAGTGATCGACAACACCGCTGGAGTCAGATATTCCAGCAGTTCGGTGGTATGATTGAGTACCTTCCAGGAAAGGCCAATCCAATGGCCGATGCTTTGAGCAGAAAGGGACAAGTATCTGCGATTCAGACCACTAGACTTGACCTTGTTGGTACAGGACTAGAAGACATGAAGCACACGTACGCGGATTCCGAGGAATTCGGTACACAGTGGGAACAGGCATTGGATGCCACAGGACCATGCCATTTTCTGATACGCGATGGTTGGCTTTTCTACAAAGGCCGACTATGTGTCATGAAATCATTCCGGGCAGCTCTTCTCCATGATACCCATGATGCCATTACAGGTGGTCATAGGGGCATGAATTCGACTCTGGAGAAATTAGAACGACAATACTATTGGCCAAAGATGAGGCGTGATGTGTTTACATATGTACAACGCTGTGACATTTGTCAAAAGGTGAAAGCTCCTCGTGGAAAGAAGATAGGGTTGTTACAGCCTTTGCCAATTCTTGAGGGTCCTTTCCAGGACATTTCGATGGACTTTGTCACAAATCTGCCTCCCAGTCCGAGTAAGCGTAACACGCAGTGTTTAACTATTGTTGATAGGTTCAGCAAATTTGTTATGCTTATTCCTTGCAGGGCCAATGTGACCGCCGAGGATGTTGCCCAGCTATTCATTCGGCATTGGTACTCGATTGGCGGGATTCCTAGAACCATAGTGTCAGACCGAGATGCCAAGTTTACCAGTCATTTTTGGAGGGCATTGTTTGATAATTTTGGTACTAAGTTGAATTTTTCCAGTGCATTCCACCCACAGACAGATGGCCAGACAGAGATATACAACCAGTTGGCCTTTGATGTGCTGAAGTGTTATGTCCACGATCAGCAAGGTAAGTGGGAATCGTTTTTGCCTTTAGTTCAAGCTGTTTTGAATGACTCTTTTTCTTCAGCTATTAGCAGGACTCCATATGAGGCAGCGTTTGGAAGGCCTTTCCGGTCGTTGTTAACCAGGACTTCGTCTTCAGTACCGGAGGCGAACAGAGTGACGGAGTCTTACCAGGAGATCCTAGAGTCCGTTAAAGACAGATTGGCTAAAGCGCAAGAGGCCTACACCCGACAGGCCAATAAAGACCGAAGGGACATGAAGTTTTCGGAAGGGGATTGGGTGTATCTTCGGATTATGAAGCAAAGATTAAAGCAGGTGGGCAAGCGATGCCCAAAGTTGTCTTTCAGGAGCTTCGGACCATTTCCCATCCGGAAAAAGATTAATGAGGTGTCTATGCAGTTAAAGCTACCTCCGAGTTGGACTATGCACGATGTATTTCATGTCAGTTGGTTAAAGCCATATGCAGGTCCACCCCCTTCAGAGGTCAAAGACGAAGCGGAACCAGACATTATTGATGAAGCGGAAGTAATGGTTCCAGAACAGATCCTTCTGCACCATTTCAAGCATGGCTCAGGCCGAAGACTACGACAGTTCCTCACGAAGTTTCAGGACCGAGGAACTCATGAAGCGGTATGACTCGACAAAGAATTTTTCGAAGACTATCCGGCATTATTGACGGATTATTTGGAGGCTATGCAGCTTCCGTCAAGTTAAGCAGAAGGGGATGTCACGTGGCGCACTTGGATGCCACGTAGACATTTCTGTATAGAAGGTGCAGGACCTGGGATGGTGAACTGGTCCCATGTGAGCCCAGTCCGGGACGAGTCAGCCAGGGATCCATCTCAGTCGTCCGAGGTCAGGTGTGCATTGTCCTGCACATGAGTCCAAGGTCAGGTGTGCACTGTCCTGCACATGAAGCAGTGCCAGTCCGCGCTGTGAGTCTCCCTCTGGAATGATGTCAAATGTTCTGTGTATCTGGTTTGCAACTGGATGCCAGGCCTCTGTAGGCATGTAGGTTTGCATGTAGAGATGGGGCCAGCCCATAGGGCTACCCCAGTGCGAAGATTTGCACTTGCACTCTTAGTATGGGCATGGGGGAGGTGTAGAACCACCCCCAAGGGGCCAGGAGGGCCCAAGCTTTGCCCACCAGCCAAGGCATGGGCTGGAAGGGCTGTCGGCCAGCCCTAGGGCTGCTGGACAGGCAGCCGACAGGGGTTGAAACCCTACCCAGCAGGTCAGGCCAGGTGTAGGGGCAACCACATGTAATAAAGTAGGAACTTTATTAAATAGGATTAATAATGGGGACAAGTCCAGGTATAAAAGAGGGGGCTTGGCCCATGGATGTAACTTTTGATGATCATTTTTAGAAATGGAAACTCATGTTTCTTGGAGCTCATGGCTTCTTGGCTTGTGGAAGGCTATTTCCATTCTCTTGGTGTGAGAGACTAAACACACTTAGGCATCATGTTTACATGGTGATTACTCATATTTTCATGCATTACATCCCTTCATTCCAATTGGTATCAGAGCTCTTGATTTTGATCATGGGCATGCATGGGTTGTTGGGAAAATTTGCTTGAAAATTTGAGTTTCTTTTAATTTTTTTTCATTTTCTTGTAATCCTTGAGTGATTCTTGACAAATCTTCTCTAATCTTGCTTAATCTCATGGAGATGGTGAGCATTTCATGGAAATTGCTTGAATTTTGAGTGATTTTGGCCAATTTTGCCATTTTTGGACCAAATTTTGGGCCTCTGGACCAAAAATTTGGGGCAGTCGGGCCAAAACTTAGGGCAAGTGACTAATTGCAATTAACTTTTCTGTTAATCATGATTAGTAATCATCTTCTTCTTCCTCAAGCTTTCCATAGCCATGGGATGCTCTTCCTTTACCCGTTTTGATGCCAAACCTTGGGGTTTTTGTAGAGCTCATTGAGATCTTTCATTTGAGCCTCTTCTTGCTAATTTTTTTCTCAAGATTTGGGAGCTTTTGTTCATTCCTCCATGGCTGAAAGTTGAGCTTAACCTACCTTCCATGGACCATATCTTGCATTGCTAAGCTTCTAAACATTTCATATGCATGATTGGCACTCTAATCATCTCATGGAGGGAGTAAAGAAGCAAACGGCGGGCTGCTGCAGCCTCAAATCTGCGCTGAAAATTGGTGAGGGAAGAGCTAGGTGAAGCCTAGCTCTACTACCTCAAGACATGGAAGCCTTGCAATAGGGTTTTTAGCTATTATTTGGAGCATATTTTCAAGCCTTATTCAAGCACATGGGAGATGTATTTTGGCTGCAAATTTCAGAGCAAAAGAGAGCTACGTTTTTCTTCAACAAGAGGCTTCTTCAACATATTCTACCATTGAGGCTTTCCGGATGACATTGGTGAGTGGTATGATCAATTTCTTGCAAGTTTGAAGCATTTGGTGGAGCTTGGGAATGAATTAGGGTTTTCCACATGAAGAAACCCTAATTTTCAGAAATTAACCATTTGGCTTGACCATTCACATGCCAATGATGCTTGTCTATGCATTATTGCTTGCATTTGTGCAATGGATTGCTTCTCCATGCATTATTGATGGCAATGGTGAAAGGAATTGATTCCACATGAGCTTGGCCAATTCATAGATCATATTTTTGGAGATTCTCTTCACTTTGATTCAATTGGCATGCCATTGATGGAGTATCAAGTTTACTCAATGCTTTTGGGAGCCATTCATGCTTATCTTTATGCCACATAGATGCCTTGAATCATCTACATAGCCATTCAATGCTATGACTTGCATTTTGGCATAAGAAAGCATAGCTCTTGGATCAATTTTGGGGGATTGAACTCATATTTCACAAGTGTCAATGTGTTGTTGGATGTTGTTGATGTTGGAATTTGTTTGATGGATGGTGAACACTTGGAGTGAGGAGAATGAGCATGAGTTCATGCGTATTGATTCATGAGAAAATTGTAAATGGCATGAGTCATGCCATATACTTGTAAGTGATCTCTTCCATTACATTCACATCATTTTTGTACCTACACTCACCATTGCTACCACTTCAAGTTTTCTAGAATCTAGCAATGTGTGAGGGTACCTTGGCATTGGTTGGAGAGGCCAAGGGGAGAATGTCTTGAACTCTTTGTGCCGTGATTGCCTTGGAAAAGCGGTACAAAGAGGGATTAGGTACACGGAGTGAAGAAATGGCCTCAACCTTCACCTTGGAGGAAAACTTGGTGAAGGGGTGAGAAGGGCTTGGCCGGGAGATCGGCAAGCTTCAACGCGCGTCCTCAACAATCCTCACATCGACTTTATGGATGCATTTGGGCAATGGGGCCCCCTATTCCATCATATTGTGTGGATGTTGCTAATGCCTTGATGGACAAAGATTGCATAAGAGCTTTCATGGCATTGTGGGATGCAAAGAGCATTGTATTTTGATTTCAGAAATTGCATTTTCAGTTGAGATTTGGCTCCATTTACAAAGGAGACTATGACGAAATTTTTCCAAAATCTTGGCTATGCATGGCAATTGAGGTTGGTGAAACATTAATTGCAGACCTTGGGATGCAAAGGAAGTGCAAAAGGTGCTAACAAAGGTGTGGGAACAAGCAAGGATCATTGGGGGCACAAAAGGGTCACTTGGGCAAGAAAATTGCAGATTTACAAAACCCTAATTCAGTCCCAAACCTTTTGGACTGAATTAAAGGTGATCATACGAGCTCTTAGTGCTTCCTTAGAGCTACCCAATGAGCCCTTAACCTTTCCGTTTCGATATCTCTTTGGGGTAGAAATTAGGGTTTTTGCAGAAACAGTAAACCCTAATTCAGTCATAGGGGTTTTAAGGTCTTCAAGATCTAATCACATAGGCTCGTAGTACTCATCGAGGGCTTCGATTTGAGCTAAGAAGTTTTGCATTCGGATATTTCTAGCTCAAGTTATGCTCAAAATACTATTTCAGCCTATAACCCTGTAAACCCTAAAACAGAGAATAGTAGCACTTCTCACTTCTTAAGGGTCTTTGTATAGTGGTCTAGCACACCTCATTAGCTCTCCAACAAGCTCTAGACCACTTCAATCGGACATCCCTACCTCAAGTTAGAGCCAAATCTTTGAAACCGATACTTTCCATGGGAACGAGGACAAGAGGGCGACCAAAGCATAACACCTTGACTCCCGACGAGGTAGAGGGAGAAGAAGCAATTATGGAGCAAGGAATCTTAGATGCTCCGGAAGATACTTGTGGGCATACTTCAAGGGAAGTGCATGAAGAAGTGAATGTTGGAAGTGCCCACAAGCCCACCCCACAAGCGTCACATACCATCCCCATCGATTCGATCATGCAAATGCTGATGCAAATGAATGCGAAGATGGACACGATGGCTACAAGGGTGGAGGTCAATGATAGACTTGATACTATGGCCACAAGGATGGAAGTCTTGGAAGGGAGGGTGGCTCGGCCAATGAGCCAACCTTCATTTGATAGTGGTCATGGTGTTTCACATGCAGGCAAGCAATATGGGACAGCTTTTGAAGGCCGTAGGGAAGGCAAGCTACCTATGGCACAAGAGGGTTCTCCCAAAGTAATGCATGAGCATGCCACCAAGAATGCTACTTTTGGATTCATGGCGGATGCACGGAGGCCCCTTGTCAAGGACATGTTTCATTCTTCTTTTCACTCGGGTCCATCTAATTCCAATATGCACATGATTGATGAAGAGGTGGTACTCGATTGGAACCAATTGTCCTTTGTCCAAAGACAAAGGGATGCTCATGAGAAGTGGATGGAGTTACCAAATGACATCAAGAGGGACTACAAAGACTTTGCGCAATTCATGGAATCGTATATGAAGATGCAAAGGTTCAAACCCTCTACCCAACATGACAACCCATCCTACACAGCTTCTAAGGATGTCAAAGACAAAGTCTCACTATCAAAGTTCAAAGGTGATGGATCATCTCCGCAAGAGTTGGAGGAGTGGGCTACCAAGCTTGACACCTATTTCCAACTTTACCCAAAAAGTGAGCGTGATATGGTACAATTTGCTTCCCTACATCTTGAAGACTATGCTCATCAATGGTGGAGGTATATGGTCAAACAAGGGAACACGCCATCAACTTGGGAAGGATTGAAGCGGGAGATGAACTTGGCCTTCCTTTCATCCTTAGTGCTTGATCGATACCATGAAGAATGGTATGAGCTTTCTCAAAAGGGGATGATGGTGAGAGATTATATCAAGAGGTTTTTGAAGCTTTCAATGTATGTGGAAGGTTTGAGTGAAGACATGAAGATGAGAAAGTTTGTGCATGGGCTTGAACATTTCATCAAGGCGGATGTGTCGGCTCAAAGGCCTAGCTCTCTCAAAGAAGCTATGAGGTTAGCCGAACTTTATGAGCCAAAGTACAAGAGGTCTCAGCCCATGACCTTCGCCATAGACACACCCAAACCAACCACTACTACTTGTAACCTTGGGAAGGATCCTACCTCCACATTACCATCCTCTACTCCAAGGTTTCCTACATCATGTGGGAGTGGACAGCCAAAGGATGGAGTGCATATTGATGCCAAAAAGGGTCGTGATCCTACGAAGAAGCCCTTTCAACACTTCAAGGAGATTCAAAGAATGGATGATCAAAACATTGAGGAGTTGAGAAGCAAAGGGCTATGCTTTAAGTGCAAAGAGAGGTGGTCACCCGGGCATGCTTGCAAATCAAAGAAGATGATGATCACTATGATCCTCATGGACAAAGAAGAGAACAAGTATGACTCTCATGACATTGAGGAATGGGAGGATTGCAATGATGAAGTGCATGAGGATGGTGAGTTTCCTTTTGACCCGGGAGGGTGAGTTAAGGAAAATCTTGTGGATGGAGACATGCCTACCAATGCAGAAATTTCAGTTTGCATATGCTCTATCTCACAAAATGTATTGACGGGTTGCAAGGACCCAAGCACACAAAGGTTGGTGGGGCCTAGAGTGCTGAAACTACCTTGCCAAATGGATACAATTACCCATGAATATGGCTACTTGGCAATCAATGGACTATGCCCAACAACATGGCTTACTTGTGGATGATTTTCTTGGCCAAGTGGTATGATTTACTTGAGCAAATTGGGTAATATGAGGAGGATTATACATGCTGTAATTTCTGGACAGCTTTGGAAAGGTCTACTATTGGGCCTATTTTTCTACTCCAACAAGCTTCATTCGGCATCAAAATGGAAGACCATGATGTGGGACATATATGGCTGAGTGTACATATCATTTCCAGCCCATTTTATGGAGTTTACATGAAGAATTTTCAAGGTACTTCATCGACTAGAAGGGCTGTCATAACAGTCTCACTCATACTTTTTGGACTTGGAGCTTGGCGGACTTGTGTACATCCGGATTTTCATTGCATATGTGCTTTGGATGTACTTGAGGACTCTCAACCACTTCCCATTGATTACATTAGAGTCTCATATTTGGAGATTGTACACATTATAGATTTTGAGGACAAAATCTTTGGGAAGGGATGGTTTGTAATAAAGTAGGAACTTTATTAAATAGGATTAATAATGGGGACAAGTCCAGGTATAAAAGAGGGGGCTTGGCCCATGGATGTAACTTTTGATGATCATTTTTAGAAATGGAAACTCATGTTTCTTGGAGCTCATGGCTTCTTGGCTTGTGGAAGGCTATTTCCATTCTCTTGGTGTGAGAGACTAAACACACTTAGGCATCATGTTTACATGGTGATTACTCATATTTTCATGCATTACATCCCTTCATTCCACCACACCTCTGCGCAGCATGCCCAGCAGCCAGGAGCTGTCCCAGAAAGCATGCGCAGGTTGGACAGCATTTATTAAAGTGTGAAAGCATTTTATTAAATAAAGACCCAGTCGTGGAGCTTCCTGAAGCCAGCCGACTGGATGCTAAGTGGAGTATAAATACTCCAGCCCATAATGCATGAATCCATCTCTTAATTCACCAAGTGCTCCAAGCAGACAAGGGCCAGGACAGCCAAGAACTTGCTAACGCAAAGGGGTGAAGGACTGAAGGTCAAGGGCAGGTTTTCCAGCCAAGAAAAGGTCAAGTACTTTGTATTTGTTTTCAGATTTACATCATTCTAATAAAGCAAATACACCATCCATGGTGGGGGCCCTACAGAGGGTAATTGGGACCCAATACTGTGTTCTCTCCATCTCCCCCCTTCTCTCTCTATTTTCTGCACATCGTCTTTCAATTTGTGCGTTAATTCCATCGCGAAAAGAGTGCTGATTTCTGAGTTTTGAAGTACCGATCCTTCTCCGAAGCTTCCGCATAGTACAACCCCCTCCTTGAACAACATGGTTGGAGCTAAACCACTTGTGGTGTTTGGAGACTAGTTCCAAGTCTTTTAAAAGAAGCAGTCCTACAGCCTTAACTTCTTGTGAACAAATTATGACAGCTTGAAGGTTGATTTGGGACATCCAATTCTTTATAACCCTCGCTCTATTGCCATCAGTTAATCCTTTAGTGTTATAGGATAAAATAGTAAATTCAGTCATAACTTTTGATTTTTAGGGGGGGGCTTAGATGACTCTTGAGATCTCTTCTCTATGGAGATCAAGGACACCATTCCTCCTACCTGTGATTGCCTTCTTTTCAAGGCTATAGGGTCAGTCTTAGGATGTCCACTATTTCTCATGGACTGTTTTACCACTGACAACGAAGGTGACTTTTTATTTCCTAGTGGGAGGGATTCTTCTTCTGCTTGAGATGGGCCTGGATCAAGATTGATTTTGGATGCATCCTGGAAGTCCACATCTTCTAGTTCCTTTTCCAAATCAGTGTCATGGACCTGTGTGTTTGGAACTTCTTCATCCTCTTCCTCACTTGAGGAATCCTTGCAGGTTTGTGAGGGGTCTGTTATATCTACTAAAAGAGGAGAAAACCCATTTGGGTTGGTTCTTCTTGGGAGGTTTCGAAGGGTATGAGGGCGATTTTTGCCTTTTCCCCTTCTGCCCACATGTTGAAATCCTTGACTATCTTCTTTTTGGACAGTCTGTTGGGTTAGGTCTGGGGGGGCGGTGGCGAAAACTTGATTGGGCAATTTCTAATAAAATGATCCTTTGACCCACAATGGAAACAGGTATTGGGCACATTCTTAAACACAAGGGGTTGGTCTTATACAGTATCTAATCCAACATTGATGGCAAGAGAAGACGGGAGCTCCTTGCTCCGATCAATTTTAACCAAGGCTTGGGGGTGCCATCTGGCGTTTAGTTCGGCATTCGCTCTAACCCCCAAAAGTCTTCCTATCGGTTCCAGAAGCAATTTAATGATCATATGAAGGTGCAAAGGGAGGTTGGGAAGTTCTACCCAAGTAGGGCACAGAGAAGGTTTGGGCCCTATAAGAGAAAATTCAGGGGACCACGGAAAGAGAGACAAAGGGGAATTCCTAAGGACCCACAGTCCTGCCCCCAAAGCGTTAAGTGCCATATCCTCCTCTCTGAACAGGAAACAAAAATAGTTGTTTGGTAAATACTAAGTATGCTCAATTATCAGGCCATGGGAGAACTAGTTATTTTTGATCCAAGATTTTAAAACATCAGCCAAGGGGTCTTGGTCCATAGCACAACCCAATAAGTGCTTTAGACCGGTAAGTCTTCAGCCACTCTTAAACAAGATTTACAGGAAGAGTGACCGAAATCTTACCGTGTCTGTCTGTTGTAGCTTCTCCTCCAATAAATCCATTGCTTCCAGTCGGGTAATGTTGGGGTTGATGTCGATGTTGGCTCCTCCCGGCTTCTTCATGAGGGCGACCTTCAGTTGCAACATCTCCTTCTCCGTCAGATAGTAGAATCGACAAGTCTCCAGGGTTTTCTTCTTTTTGCAACTCTGGTTGGGACCCTCTGGCTGCTCCGTGTCTAAAAACAGGGCCTTTGTCGGAAGAGAAGGAAGAAACTGTCCAGCAGCAAGGAAGGGCAAGGGTGAAAAGAGCCCATTTTCGTGAACGACGATGTGTGCTAGGTGTGTCGACTGAGCCAAGGAGTCACCAAAAAAGGGGGCAATTTGCATGATGCCCGCGTGGCTCACATGTGGAAAGAGGAATTTCGAGGAGAGCCTCTCTACTTCATGATTGACGACAGGTGGGGCGACGTAACCAGAGTGCTAGGTCTGGTTGAATCCGTCTGGTTCCGTCCTAGAATCCTGCATGTTGATGGGACTGTTGTGCTGCTCCCCATAGCTATGAATCTACTGCATGACGTTGACCAATTGCAAACCAGCATTCGGCCTCGAATTTCCCACCTGATTAATGTGTAGTCCCTTTGGCCTAGTGATCATTGGGACAAAGGGGAAGACCTAACCTTCACTCACCCTGGAGCCGAACTAATGGGCGCGTGGAGAAAAGATGCGAAAGAGGACAAAAACCTAAGATAGGTCTGTCGTACATTCACAAACTACACCATTGTTGACGTGAAAATATGGCATATGTCAGTAACTACGCGGCTCTGTACAGAAACGTTGTCAAGGCCACGAGCTCCACGAGCATACATCTCTGCATTCTCCTCTCTATTTCCTACACCGACGTCCTCAGGATTCCAAGGGCCTTTGAGCACGCGCGAAACCCTGTGTATGGCATCAGCTCTTCATGTTCTTTAATGGCCTCTCCTTCTTCTCTTCAGTGGGCGGCCTTTTACTCGTCACCAGCAGCACTTTAAGCAAGCTCATGTCTTCCTGGAGATCCAGCAGGGATAAGCCCCCTCTTACCGCAGACCAGGAGTACGCTTCTACTCCAGAGGGAAGAATGAGTCTGGTGGCGACCTCTTTCCTGCAGTTCATCTACCTCATCTTCTGCCTCCTCCTCCTCTCCCTCGCCTCTGCCGGCTTCTCTTACCTCTTCGCAGGTCTGGCCTTCCATCCTCATGTGCGTTGTCGGAAGCCTGTTTGACATTGAGATCCTCCTTGTGAACGTCGACGAGCTGCCGAGAGTGTCCATGCACTGAGGCCTCTCGTCACCTTCATGACAATACCTAAACGTTAGCTCTCTCTCTATAAGGGTGTGCTACCTACCTCGAGTATAAGGGGGTGGGGACAATAACTCAACGTTAGCTCTCTCTCTAAGGGTACCCGTGTGGGTTAACGTTAGCTCTCTATAAGGGCAATGAAAAAATACTTTCTGGTTTAGCTTTGTCCAAAGTCCTACCAAATGAAGTTTTGGATTAAGAATCTTCTACAATTATCACAAGGGACGCTTGTCATGTGAGTGAACTTTTTGAGGAGTCCCTTGTCATGTGAGTGAACTTTTTTAGCAACTATGGTGTAACAATGTACACACATATACATTGTGTACATGTCTTTTTTTAATTCAAAATTGAAGAAACAAATAGTTCAATATACTATTAAGGCTCAACTTTTTTCATAAGAAAGATGATTCTTACCTCACAGCAAAGAAAGATAATACACTAGTCCTTTTCAAGGCTTACATGTGTATTTAGATGTGGGTCAATAATGATCACACCTAAAGCATTTCTTCGCTTGCACAAACGTCATAAAAAAATATTCTCAAATTTATGCTTTCCAAAATATAAACAATGTTTTTCCTTCATTAGCTTTCAAAGAAATGTCTTTTTAATGTTGGGTTACCATTCCTTTTAGATTTTTTTCTATGAAGAATATTTTCACACATGTACACATACATTTGCATATAAATTTGACTATATCCATATGTTTTTTCTTCCTCAACATACCCCAATGTATGTGCTTCTTCAATAGATTTCAAAGAAATAGCTTTTAATGTTAGCTTTCTATTCTTACTAGATTTTTCTAGCTACAATGAATAACTACACACATGCACATACATTTGACTATACTTATATGTATATATGTGTATATTACATGTATACATACATGTGCATGTGCATGCATGCACACGTGTGTGTGTGTGTGTGTGAGAGAGAGAGAGAGAGAGAGAGAGAGATTAAATTTAAACGATGTTATGATTTCTCGGTTGTGGAGTGAATGAAATATATCAATAGAATGGAAGAATATAAGTGCCTCGATAGGAGCAAAAATATAGTATCTACTTAGAAAAAAATGTTTTGATTTCAACAAAAAGGATTATTGAGCAACGATTGTTGGCAAAAACCAGCATCATGTTGCAAGCACATGTATATGCTATAAAACCTACTAAAGCCCAAATTTCTTGGCTTAATTTTAAAACATATTAAAAATGTTGATTAAGTATACTCTATAAAAGAAAGACATGTGATAGTAGAAAAAATCATCATAGAGAGAGAGAGAGAGAGAGAGAGAGGGTTAAATTTAAATTTTCTAATTTCTTGGTTGTGGAGTGGAGGAAATATGTCAATAAAAGGGAAGAATATAAGTGCCTCCATAGGAGCAAAAACATAGTATCTAGTTAGTCAAAAAATGTTCTAATTTTCAATGAAAAAGATTATTGAGCAACAATTGTTTGCAAAAACCAGCACCATGTTACAAGCACATATATACTTTATAAAACCTACTAAAGCTCAAAATTTCTTGGCTTAGATTCTAAACATATTAAAAATGTTGATTAAGTATACCTTATAAAAGAAAGACATACGATAGTAGAAAAATTCATCATATTTTGTTACTTCCCACTCTAGCCTAGGTTAGAATGAAAATGTTATTAGCATTGTTACCCTTATCGAGCAGAGCTCTGAAGTGCTACTTTATTTTGGTCACTTCTCTCCTTCGCAGTCGTTTACTGTGTCACTCATTGTTGTTTTGCTAACTGTGGTTGTGCTGAGCCACTTAATAGATGGTCACTCTCTCACTCACACAAGAGTGAGAGGCACAATGCATAACCTAACCATTCTCTCACTTTCACTCTCTTGCTCTCAAACAAGACCCAGAATGCATAGCCTAATCACATTCTCTCCCTCTCTCTCACACAAGAATTGACCCAAGAGTCTTCATAACTAAGCATTCCAACAATAGTTCACACTCACACAAGAGTGAGAGGCACAATGCATAACCTAATCATTGGACATGGGCACTCTAGCTATTTTTTTTTATACATATTTTAACTTGATGATGTATTTTCTCTTCAAGTAGTGCCAAATATGTGGTGCTTTTTATTTTTTATTTTATACTTTTTAGATAAGTGCTTAGAGAGCCGTGTTATCTGAGGGCATCTATGCCATCAAAATCACCCGGCCCAACCATGAGACACACTTCACCACAATAGGCACCCAACCCCAAGAGGCTACTTCCATCCGTTGGACCCAGATTCTTTTTCAGAGACTTCAATGTCTTGTCATTGCATCAGTGATCCGAGGATAGCGGTATTAAAACTTCGATGAGCTTATGGGATGAGTGGAAGATATATATTCGAGGCAATTTAAAAACCCCTGGTAGATGTTATAGCCAGCATTTAAAAAGGATGTAAACAGATGTGGGGGTAAGATATTTTGACGTAAGGGTTTTCTGCTGGTGTATATATATATATATATATATATATATATATATATATAATTATTGATTAGAAAAAAAAAAAGACACGGGCCTTGACCGGTTTGCTTCCGCGAAGGGCCCGAGAAAGACACCCGAAGCCTCCAAAAACCTTTCATTGAATCATTCGGAACATGGGAGGGATGCTTCCGCGAACGGCCCGAGAAAGACCTCCAGACTTCATGTTGTTATAGAGCCGTTCCATAGATCTCAAGACTCAAAACAGGAACATGGGAGGGATGCTTCCGCGAACGGCCCGAGAAAGACCTCAAGACTTCATGTTGTTATAGAGCGAACGCCTGTTCCATAGATCTCTGCAGAGCAAAAGCTAGAAGCTCCCGTCTCTCACCCAGTCATCTTAAGCGTGAAAATTATGGCATATGTCAGTAACTACGAGGCTCTGTACAGAAACCTTGTCAAGGCCACGAGCTCCACGAGCATACATCTCTGCATTCTCCTCTCTATTTCCTACACCGACGTCCTCAGGATTCCAAGGGCCTTTGAGCACGCGAAACCCTGTGTATGGCATCAGCTCTTCATGTTCTTTAATGGCCTCTCCTTCTTCTCTTCAGTGGGCGGCCTTTTACTCGTCACCAGCAGCACTTTAAGCAAGCTCCTGTCTTCCTCGAGATCCAGCAGGGATAAGCCCCCTCTTACCGCAGAACAGGAGTACGCTTCTACTCCAGAGGGCAGAATGAGTCTGGTGGCGACCTCTTTCCCGCAGTTCATCTCCCTCATCTCCTGCCTCCTGCTCTCCCTCGCCTCTGCCGGCTTCTCTTACCTCTTCGCAGGTCTGGCCTTCCTCCAGGGGCCAACGTGGCCGCAATTCCCTGTCATCCTCATGTGCGTTGTCGGAAGCCTGCTTGACATGGAGATCCTCGTTGAGAAGGTCGACGAGCTGCTGAGAGTGTCCAGGGAGTGCATTCGTTCCCACCCTCACAGCTACGCAGGGAGACTCTCTTTGGCAGCCTCTTTCCTGCCTACCTCGACTATATCCTCAACATAGGCTCGATGACATATGGTTTAACGTTAAGGTAGACCTCCGAGCTCTCGCCTGCGTATAAATCATGGCAATAAAAAAGGGGTGTGTATAAATCATGGAAAAATACTTTATGGTATACCAATAAAGTTTTGGATTAAGAATCTTTTACAATTATCACAAGGGACACTTTTTAAGTGAGTGAACTTTTTAAGCACCTATGGCATAGCAATGTAGCCACATATTTATGGTGTACATGCATTTTTTCTGTTTAAAAGCGAACAAACAAATGGTTCAATAAACTATTAAGGCTGAACTTTCATAAGAAAGATGACAGTCAACAATCACTTCTCAAGCATTTCTTCACCTAAAAAGCTTGCACAAATGTCATAAAAAAATGTTCTCAAATTTATACTTTCTAAAATATAAACAATGTTATTTTTTCATTAGCTTTCAAAGAAATGTCTTTTAAATGTTAAGTTTCCATTCTTTTTAGATATTTTCTATGAAGAATATTTTCACACATGTACACATACATTTGCATATATATTTGATTATACCTATATGTTTTTTCTTCCTGAACATACCACAATGTTTGTGCTTCTAATAGATTTCAAAGAAATGTCTTTCTAACATTAGCTTTCTATTCTCTCTAGAATTTTTCTATCTACAATGAATAATTACACACATGCACATAAATTTGACTATAGTTATATGTACTAGTCCCCCAACCCATCCTTCGGACAGGGAGGAATGTATACCATGGAGGCAGGCCTTAATTTGTAACCCATCTTGTGCTGCTGTTGCAAGCATCATTCATTTGATATGCATGTCCACGAAGGCATGCATATTCATCTTAGCATATCCTAAAAGTCCCTTTTGTACATACATGAGCACATTCCAAGAGAATTACACTTGCCATACTGTGCATTAGAGTGTGCATTAGAGCACCGCACCTACAAACATATCCATGAGCATGGCAAATGCATACATATCCATGAGCATCGCACCTGCATACATATCCATATGAAAGCGTTGCAGAGCAGAATATCATTCCCCATCAACCCTTGCCTACTTGTCCACCTTGGTCCTCTCAGGCATAAACTGCAGCTAATGCACTCCAAGAGATGTCTTGAGAAGGGAGTTCCGCTCTTGGTATTCTTTTGCAAGTGCACCACACTTGGCATACATATGAATTCAAAGTTTGATGTGTTTCATTGGCCTTGCTATGCATATATTGCAATTAGTGGAACTCAAGCTATTGCAAGAGCATTAAATTTGGCATACACATCCATCTTAAGATATCCCAAAAGTCCCTTTTGTACATTCATGAGCACATTCTAGGAGAATACATCCCTGCTCATACATATCAAGAAAAAGAGTTAAGAGCATTCCAACCTTGCTTTTTTTATGAGTACACACCAAAAGAACAAAACTCTCCTCTTATGCATGTTAAGAAAATACACATTTGCAAAGATTTGAACCCCTCTCTCTCTCTCTCTCTCTCTCTCTCTCTCTCTCACACACACACACACACACACACACACACACACACATTAAAATCTCTCTCATAGCACACATAAATCAAGTCTTTCTCTTTCTCTCTTCACATGCACACACATTTGCAACTCACATTGAACACACAATCACACACATTAAAATGTTTCTCTCTCTCTCTCTCTCTCTCTCCACACACACACACCATCTTGGATACACACAAAACCTACATTAAACACAAACATACACAAAAATTTGTGCCACCGAATCCACACCAACAGTAAAATAAAAGCCTCAAATTTATATATATATTTTTTCCAACCTTGAGACGCTTCGACTAAGTGCATTCTTTATCAGAGGCTTAACCCTTATTCTAGTTGCTTAATGCTGTGCCAGCCTTTTATCTTGTTATGTTAGAATTTATGTCCCTACGCCTTAAAACGCTTTCACTTCTTGTGTTCTCTTAACCCTTAATTTAGTGCTTAAGGCAATAGGTAACCCATTATCTTGTTGCTTATGGCACTAATGTCTAAATAAGTTCATGATGCATTATGATGTAGATTAGCACTATTGAATAGATTAAAAATTCCAACACGTTAAGAATTAATTACAATGGCACTATTGTTAAACAAATTAATAACGCATTAGCATGCAGATTGGCATGCACTATTGGGGGTACTAACCAATACAGAGGCTGAAAGACAGTAAATAAGCATACCACATCCTCAGTGGAAGCAAGTTGGTAGAAGCGATTCTCCACAGCTTGGGATTGGATGGAAGCATCCCGCATCCCCTGTGGTTTTACTGATGAAACGGAGGCCCTTAAGGGTGAACTCTGCACTGGTCTGGTGAGAAAGGCCTTCAGCGAGCAGTTGAAAGAACCGAATCGCATGGAAGAAGGCACATGGGAACTAGAAGAATAAGCTGCGTTTGAGGAGCTATTGCTTGGATGTCCACCTGCCCCCCACCCTCTTCCTTCCTCCAATTCTTTTTCTTAGAAGCTGTCAGTCCATGTCTATGGCGATGCAAGGCAGAAACCACTAGAGTAAGCGCCCTGCATGACCATAATTACTCCCTCCTTCGCACAGAGAGCCCGACTGAGAGGGACGCCTCTCCTCCTCGTGAGCTGGGGGGAAGCTAGGTGAAGTGGGGAGCCAGGGGGAAGTTGAGCGAAGTGAAGTTGGAAGTGATTTCTCCCTCCACCTTCACACAAAGAGGCTGACTGAGAGGGATGCCTCTCCTCCTCGCACCCTTGGACGACTAAGCGAACTGAGGACTCGAGGGGAGGTTGGGGGAAGTGGGGAGCCGGTCGGGGGAAGCTGAGTGAAGTGAAGTCGGAGGCGAAGCCTCACAAATGATCGTATCCACCAAGGTAAACAAGTTTTGGTAGATAAAGGTAAACAAGTTTTGGCAGATACATAAGATAGACCTTAGCTTGTGGTGGCGAATCGAGGCCCTCACTAGAAAGCTACTTCTAGTGGTAATCAAAATGTGGTGCTGGTCATGGTGCCTCTTCATCATTTCGTCTGCTGGTGCCATAAGATGGACTCGAGAGAGAAAGATAACCAAGGCATGGTATCACACTCTTTAATTAATCTGAGACCTTGAGTTACGAAAGAAAATTAGGTAAATTTTCCCCTTCTATTTGATAAAAAAGGAGTTAGGGTCTCAACCTAGGACAAGAAGTATCTGGATGTCAAGTGGAGACAAGATACATCACCTAATTATGCCCGTACTTTAGGTGAGAAGGAACGGGTAGATGTTTTGCTCTCTGCGAAGAGTATGGGAACAGATGGAGAGAGAAGGCATTGAGGATCTTGTGCAATATTTTAAGGGAAAAGAGGCCGATGGTGGTACCTCTCATTGTGATTGGCTTTCTGTTTTGATGGATTATGAAGATTTCTCTTTGAAATGTAAAAGGTGTGTTTACCATCCAAGAATTATAACATGTGGCGTACTGTGTTTCAAGGGATATGGGATATGTTTTGTGCTATGGAGTATAAACAACATTCCATGGCTGGACAAGTGTATGATTACAAGGAATTTTGTGTGTTTTATAGTGGGCACCCCACTACACAATCATGGGTCATGATTGCAGTGAAATCTCAGTTTAAGTCATCATTGGTTATGCAGGATATCCGAAGGCGGTTCATTATTGTGGAAGTGGAGTTTATGGATGAAAAATTATGGCTTGTGGGGTTGTATACGCCTAATGCTGCTGCACAACGTCGTCAATAATGGGATGATTTATTGTGTTTATGCAACCTTAAGCCTGGCTTTGTGTTGGACGATTTTTAATGTATGTGAATTGCCAGAGCATGCTTCTACACCTCACTCTATTATGGATGGGCTAGAGAGGCTCAATTGGAATGTGTTTGCCAATCAAGTTTTGAAATAAGATATGTGGTCATGGCTACACCCACATGAGAGAGGATTTACATATGCCTCTCAAACGGTATGTGGGTATAAGAGCTCGTTTGGACCGAATGTAGAAAAAATCATCATAGAGAGAGAGAGAGAGAGAGAGAGAGAGAGAGAGAGAGAGAGAGAGAGAGGGGGGGGTTAAATTTAAATTTTCTAATTTCTTGGTTGTGGAGTGGAGGAAATATGTCAATAGAAGGGAAGAATACAAGTGCCTCCCATAGGAGCAAAAACATAGTATCTAGTTAGTCAAAAAATGTTCTAATTTTCAATGAAAAAGATTATTGAGCAACAATTGTTTGCAAAAACCAATACCAAAATACAAGCACATATGTACTTTATAAAACCTACTAAAGCTCAAAATTTCTTGGCTTAGATTCTAAACATATTAAAAATGTTGATTAAGTATACCTTATAAAAGAAAGACATATGATAGTAGAAAAATTCATCATATTTTGTTACTTCCCACTCTAGCCTAGGTTAGAATGAAAATGTTATTAGCATTGTTACCCTTATCAAGCAAAGCTCTGAAGTGCTACTTTATTTTGGTCACTTCTCTCCTTCGCAGTCGTTTACTGTGTCACTCACTGTTGTTTTGCTGACCGTGGTTGTGCTGAGCCACTTAATAGATGGTCACTCTCTCACTCACACAAGAGTGAGAGGCACAATGCATAACCTAATCATTCTCTCACTTTCACTCTTTTGCTCTCAAACAAGACCCAGAATGCATAGCCTTATCACATTCTCTCCCTCTCTCTCACACAAGAATCGACCCAAGAGTCTTCATAACTAAGCATTCCAACAATAGTTCTGTAACGTCCCTCCCAAGCCATGTATGTATATATCTCTTTTAATATAGATTTTAATAAGGAATGAGAGTGTACTTAGAGAAGAGTGAGACAATAAGGCTAAAAACATTAGGAAAGTGTTAGAATAAAAATATTAGCTCTAAAAATCCTAAAAGAAATAAGAACATAAGGATAGTTTTATTAAGAGATAAGTATTCCCAAAAATAGAATTTCGAGTTTAGGTGATAAGAGGTCATATTTAGAGTACTTTTACACATTTAGAGTCCATGCATACTAAAAATGTGGAAAAACAACGCGTTTCTAAAGATGGTGCGTTCGCGGCTATATACAGACGTTTTTGCCTATTCTGCCCGCGCTAGCTTGTAGACCAGATGCCTTCCCGTTCTTTTGAGTGGTTACATGACTATATTCTGAGTTTTTATCAGAGAGTTATGGCCGAAACAATTTGCTGTTTCTGTCAGGGTCTCTACACAGAGAAAACTGTGAGAAGGCAGCAAGTAGCCTCAAGGTAATCCTAGGGTTTGAGATGCATATATCCCTTCATTCTTATCTAATATCTCAGAAAATAAGCTTAGATTTCTATGGTCTTTCGGAGGAAGAGACCAAAACTCCATAGCTTTTCTTTTAGAGAAAGAATACTATGTTGTAGACCTGTAGGAGAAGGCTATTTTGCCATAGATCTTAGAAAGAGAGAAGAGTCACAGTATGAGTAAGAGGATATAAAGCTTGGAGATTATTGGATGATTTCAATCATAAGAGAAGGTATTAGAAGACTCTATATTCTAAAGCTCTTGATAATACGAGCAAAGACAACGATAAACGACAAATTTCTATAAGGTATATACATACTTTGTTTTTCAATTATATATCATTCTTAGGGGTTGAGGTATGGCCCCGGCTTCTCTATTGATTATTACAATGATCTAATTGATTGATTTACCATTTAAAGTTTATATTCTTTTAAACAACAGCATATGCCTTTATAAAGAATGTCTTATCGCAATCTCAAGTTGAAATGCTAAAATTTGTGTGAGAAAAGGATTGTTTTCTTAAAGAAGGTGACATGGATCATAGTCATATGGTTTAGTGAATAAATGGATGGTTATCTTGGTTAAATTAAGGTACAGGTACAACTTCTCCCTGCCTTGACGCTGCCCCGTTCTTGTGCTTGTGTAGCCGGACGGCGGAGACGTTAGTAAGGCCCAGAGTTGGCCCATGGTATCCCTCATACCATTGGGAGAATGAGGTTTGCCGATTGAGGCAAGTGATTGTGATGATGCTGCCTAGTTCTGAGGGCCCAGGCTAGTGCGGTGAATTAGCCCACCCTAGTGCGCAGACATCCCTCTGAGGGGCGGGAGGATCAAGCGATGGAGCCTGAGAGGGCGACAGGCCGGCTTGAGTCCTCGCCAGCGGCCGACGATGAGGTGTATGGTCCCGTAGGGTTTTGCCCAGCATGTAGAGGCTGGAAGGCCGAATTCTAGATCATCGGCGGTATAAAGGAAAAGAATAAGAGAGCCGGTTTGGCTTGTATGAAATTGATTCATGATTAAACTTTGTTTTTATAAAGCTTGTCTTTGGTATGATTGTATTGTAGAAAAAGGCTGTTTTAACAAACCATGTGAAAAGGACCTTAATTAAGGAACATGTTTTTTTTTATGTCAAACAGTGTGGTAGGATTAATTAGAAAACAAATTGACGCGTGAGTAGGGTGGAAAGTGGGAGGATGAAATGCCCCGACGGCACCATCCTACGGACGGGTGGACCCGATTAGTCGGGTAGCTTTCCAACAGATTAAGTGAAAGCCCTACGCTAGATAAATAGATTCTCGGGCAACTCTATTCTAGAAGACTAGGCCAGCGGCTGTGCCTTGCATGGATGAGGAAAAAAGCGTTGCCTCTAGAAATCAAGTCTTGTAGTTGCCCAAATTTATGTGATCAATTACCCTATGGGTGATTTGATTTTAGAAGACCACGCTTCCCCTGTGGGATAGAACTAGGTCTTACCTATGAATCGTATCCTTGAATCTCTGTATGGTCAAGGTGTCGATGAGTAGGAAATTTTCTCTAAGATAAGACTTAGCGGACTATCTTAAGCGTTTCCCCCATTTGTGGAAGGGGGGGAACCTTACAAGTGGTATCAGAGCTGATCTTAGTTCCTAGGATTTGTTTTTCAAAGGTTAACTGTCAAGGGATTAAAACAAGTGATTGTTTATCATATGAGGACGAATCAATCATCTCTACTGGCCATAGAAGTTGTTTGAATATCCTCACATGTTGAGACAATCATCCTATGAAATTGTGCTTGTATCTTGGGGGTGCACACGCAAGATATTTGTACAATAAATTTGAGAAATAAGATTGGGGAGAAAACCTTTTGTGAGGAAAAATATAGGGTGATCAAATTAAGAAACTAGTGAGAGATTAAATGACTAGAAGGATAGACTGAATGACTAGAAGGATAGACCGAAACTTTGTTTAGAGAAATTTTCAGGATATCTCATTAATTTGTGTATTATAAACTATTAAGATTATAACTCCATTAAGATTTGAATAGTTGACGTGTGAATGCCATCCATTGGATGCTTTACACTAGGATAATCATCCAAGATTTTGAACCCATCTTAGACAAACATGGGTCTCGGATGTGTAATTCCTAAAGGATCATGCTCTTAGATGTGTTAATCCCAAGATACTAGACGTGTAATTTTCAGAAAACTAATCATCTCAGATATGTCAATCCTGATAATCTTTGGATGTGTCAATCCCAAGGCACCAGATATGTAATTCTCAAGAAAATGAAGAATCTCAGATGTATTGATCTTGACTGCCTTCAAATGTGGTGCTATGATAAGTATTTGATAGTTTTAAACTTTTAATGGATATAATGAAAGAAGCAAGCTCACCCTTTCTCGCGTTTAAAAATCGTAAGAAATGCCAAATTAGTTGGAAGCACTGTTGTCAATCTAACCCACTAGAACCAGAATCAATTTATGAGATGCCATGAAATTACACCTTCATGAAAGGTTTTGTCCTCCAGGATTTCGAGAGGACAAAATGAATGAACTTTTGGAGCTAACCCAAGAAAGGAAGACCCTAAAAGAATACCACTAGACTTTTGTTAAACTTCTCCGATTTGCTCCAGAGATGGATGAGGTAACTCTTCTCCATTAATTCATCTGGAAGCTTAATCTACCTTTGAATAATCTCATCAAAAATGTAAAACCATCCTCTATTTCAGAAGCCATAATTATAGCCAGAGACTGTGATAAAGTTTTTTTGTATAGAAAGTGTCGAGAAGGACATGAGTCCTTCCATGTTAATCAAGAAGAGGTCTCCTAATTCAACAGGAATGTCAAGCCCACCCCTGGCTACAAGGAATCATGAGCTAGAGCAAAAATTAGGTCAAGAAATAGGGATAGCAGGATTAAAGATAACCGAATTGAACAAGTATTTCTATGAGTAAATAGAAGAGGATTGGTGCAAGAATGTGAAGTAATGTGCATGATGAATAGAGGTATTCTACAAGACGTTACTAAAATTATGAAATTGCTATCATAGGTTAGATTGCGTAAAGAATTGATTTTCTTACATTTTTCCATGAAAATTTGTTAAGTACTATATTACATGGGGGTATAGAATAAGGATTTCGAAGGTTCATATCATATGAGAGGTATATGGATGCATGAATTTAGGATAATAAGGCCTATTAACTTTAGAATGATAGACATTTTGGAGGCACAACAAAACAAGCCAAACACATGAAATAAAAGACTCTTTAAGAACAATGTTTAGATAAAAGAAGATTTTTACCTAGTGGTGGGGACACCAATTTGAAAGAGACAGGAGGATTTACTTAGATACTACCCCAGCTCGCGAGATGAGGACATCTCGAATCTTTTAAGTGGGGGAGATTGTAACGTCCCTCCCAAGCCATGTATGTATATATCTCTTTTAATATAGATTTTAATAAGGAATGAGAGTGTACTTAGAGAAGAGTGAGACAATAAGGCTAAAAACATTAGGAAAGTGTTAGAATAAAAATATTAGCTCTAAAAATCCTAAAAGAAATAAGAACATAAGGATAGTTTTATTAAGAGATAAGTATTCCCAAAAATAGAATTTCGAGTTTAGGTGATAAGAGGTCATATTTAGAGTACTTTTACACATTTAGAGTCCATGCATACT
Organism: Cibotium barometz; assembly: GCF_041138505.1. Lineage (NCBI taxonomy): Eukaryota > Viridiplantae > Streptophyta > Polypodiopsida > Cyatheales > Cibotiaceae > Cibotium > Cibotium barometz. The sequence goes on along the minus strand of NC_141089.1, from coordinate 7,649,115 downwards.
AAAAATGTGAAAAAACAACGCGTTTCTAAAGATGGTGCGTTCGCGGCTATATACAGACGTTTTTGCCTATTCTGCCCGCGCTAGCTTGTAGACCAGATGCCTTCCCGTTCTTTTGAGTGGTTACATGACTATATTCTGAGTTTTTATCAGAGAGTTATGGCCGAAACAATTTGCTGTTTCTGTCAGGGTCTCTACACAGAGAAAACTGTGAGAAGGCAGCAAGTAGCCTCAAGGTAATCCTAGGGTTTGAGATGCATATATCCCTTCATTCTTATCTAATATCTCAGAAAATAAGCTTAGATTTCTATGGTCTTTCGGAGGAAGAGACCAAAACTCCATAGCTTTTCTTTTAGAGAAAGAATACTATGTTGTAGACCTGTAGGAGAAGGCTATTTTGCCATAGATCTTAGAAAGAGAGAAGAGTCACAGTATGAGTAAGAGGATATAAAGCTTGGAGATTATTGGATGATTTCAATCATAAGAGAAGGTATTAGAAGACTCTATATTCTAAAGCTCTTGATAATACGAGCAAAGACAACGATAAACGACAAATTTCTATAAGGTATATACATACTTTGTTTTTCAATTATATATCATTCTTAGGGGTTGAGGTATGGCCCCGGCTTCTCTATTGATTATTACAATGATCTAATTGATTGATTTACCATTTAAAGTTTATATTCTTTTAAACAACAGCATATGCCTTTATAAAGAATGTCTTATCGCAATCTCAAGTTGAAATGCTAAAATTTGTGTGAGAAAAGGATTGTTTTCTTAAAGAAGGTGACATGGATCATAGTCATATGGTTTAGTGAATAAATGGATGGTTATCTTGGTTAAATTAAGGTACAGGTACAACTTCTCCCTGCCTTGACGCTGCCCCGTTCTTGTGCTTGTGTAGCCGGACGGCGGAGACGTTAGTAAGGCCCAGAGTTGGCCCATGGTATCCCTCATACCATTGGGAGAATGAGGTTTGCCGATTGAGGCAAGTGATTGTGATGATGCTGCCTAGTTCTGAGGGCCCAGGCTAGTGCGGTGAATTAGCCCACCCTAGTGCGCAGACATCCCTCTGAGGGGCGGGAGGATCAAGCGATGGAGCCTGAGAGGGCGACAGGCCGGCTTGAGTCCTCGCCAGCGGCCGACGATGAGGTGTATGGTCCCGTAGGGTTTTGCCCAGCATGTAGAGGCTGGAAGGCCGAATTCTAGATCATCGGCGGTATAAAGGAAAAGAATAAGAGAGCCGGTTTGGCTTGTATGAAATTGATTCATGATTAAACTTTGTTTTTATAAAGCTTGTCTTTGGTATGATTGTATTGTAGAAAAAGGCTGTTTTAACAAACCATGTGAAAAGGACCTTAATTAAGGAACATGTTTTTTTTTATGTCAAACAGTGTGGTAGGATTAATTAGAAAACAAATTGACGCGTGAGTAGGGTGGAAAGTGGGAGGATGAAATGCCCCGACGGCACCATCCTACGGACGGGTGGACCCGATTAGTCGGGTAGCTTTCCAACAGATTAAGTGAAAGCCCTACGCTAGATAAATAGATTCTCGGGCAACTCTATTCTAGAAGACTAGGCCAGCGGCTGTGCCTTGCATGGATGAGGAAAAAAGCGTTGCCTCTAGAAATCAAGTCTTGTAGTTGCCCAAATTTATGTGATCAATTACCCTATGGGTGATTTGATTTTAGAAGACCACGCTTCCCCTGTGGGATAGAACTAGGTCTTACCTATGAATCGTATCCTTGAATCTCTGTATGGTCAAGGTGTCGATGAGTAGGAAATTTTCTCTAAGATAAGACTTAGCGGACTATCTTAAGCGTTTCCCCCATTTGTGGAAGGGGGGGAACCTTACAAGTGGTATCAGAGCTGATCTTAGTTCCTAGGATTTGTTTTTCAAAGGTTAACTGTCAAGGGATTAAAACAAGTGATTGTTTATCATATGAGGACGAATCAATCATCTCTACTGGCCATAGAAGTTGTTTGAATATCCTCACATGTTGAGACAATCATCCTATGAAATTGTGCTTGTATCTTGGGGGTGCACACGCAAGATATTTGTACAATAAATTTGAGAAATAAGATTGGGGAGAAAACCTTTTGTGAGGAAAAATATAGGGTGATCAAATTAAGAAACTAGTGAGAGATTAAATGACTAGAAGGATAGACTGAATGACTAGAAGGATAGACCGAAACTTTGTTTAGAGAAATTTTCAGGATATCTCATTAATTTGTGTATTATAAACTATTAAGATTATAACTCCATTAAGATTTGAATAGTTGACGTGTGAATGCCATCCATTGGATGCTTTACACTAGGATAATCATCCAAGATTTTGAACCCATCTTAGACAAACATGGGTCTCGGATGTGTAATTCCTAAAGGATCATGCTCTTAGATGTGTTAATCCCAAGATACTAGACGTGTAATTTTCAGAAAACTAATCATCTCAGATATGTCAATCCTGATAATCTTTGGATGTGTCAATCCCAAGGCACCAGATATGTAATTCTCAAGAAAATGAAGAATCTCAGATGTATTGATCTTGACTGCCTTCAAATGTGGTGCTATGATAAGTATTTGATAGTTTTAAACTTTTAATGGATATAATGAAAGAAGCAAGCTCACCCTTTCTCGCGTTTAAAAATCGTAAGAAATGCCAAATTAGTTGGAAGCACTGTTGTCAATCTAACCCACTAGAACCAGAATCAATTTATGAGATGCCATGAAATTACACCTTCATGAAAGGTTTTGTCCTCCAGGATTTCGAGAGGACAAAATGAATGAACTTTTGGAGCTAACCCAAGAAAGGAAGACCCTAAAAGAATACCACTAGACTTTTGTTAAACTTCTCCGATTTGCTCCAGAGATGGATGAGGTAACTCTTCTCCATTAATTCATCTGGAAGCTTAATCTACCTTTGAATAATCTCATCAAAAATGTAAAACCATCCTCTATTTCAGAAGCCATAATTATAGCCAGAGACTGTGATAAAGTTTTTTTGTATAGAAAGTGTCGAGAAGGACATGAGTCCTTCCATGTTAATCAAGAAGAGGTCTCCTAATTCAACAGGAATGTCAAGCCCACCCCTGGCTACAAGGAATCATGAGCTAGAGCAAAAATTAGGTCAAGAAATAGGGATAGCAGGATTAAAGATAACCGAATTGAACAAGTATTTCTATGAGTAAATAGAAGAGGATTGGTGCAAGAATGTGAAGTAATGTGCATGATGAATAGAGGTATTCTACAAGACGTTACTAAAATTATGAAATTGCTATCATAGGTTAGATTGCGTAAAGAATTGATTTTCTTACATTTTTCCATGAAAATTTGTTAAGTACTATATTACATGGGGGTATAGAATAAGGATTTCGAAGGTTCATATCATATGAGAGGTATATGGATGCATGAATTTAGGATAATAAGGCCTATTAACTTTAGAATGATAGACATTTTGGAGGCACAACAAAACAAGCCAAACACATGAAATAAAAGACTCTTTAAGAACAATGTTTAGATAAAAGAAGATTTTTACCTAGTGGTGGGGACACCAATTTGAAAGAGACAGGAGGATTTACTTAGATACTACCCCAGCTCGCGAGATGAGGACATCTCGAATCTTTTAAGTGGGGGAGATTGTAACGTCCCTCCCAAGCCATGTATGTATATATCTCTTTTAATATAGATTTTAATAAGGAATGAGAGTGTACTTAGAGAAGAGTGAGACAATAAGGCTAAAAACATTAGGAAAGTGTTAGAATAAAAATATTAGCTCTAAAAATCCTAAAAGAAATAAGAACATAAGGATAGTTTTATTAAGAGATAAGTATTCCCAAAAATAGAATTTCGAGTTTAGGTGATAAGAGGTCATATTTAGAGTACTTTTACACATTTAGAGTCCATGCATACTAAAAATGTGGAAAAACAACGCGTTTCTAAAGATGGTGCGTTCGCGGCTATATACAGACGTTTTTGCCTATTCTGCCCGCGCTAGCTTGTAGACCAGATGCCTTCCCGTTCTTTTGAGTGGTTACATGACTATATTCTGAGTTTTTATCAGAGAGTTATGGCCGAAACAATTTGCTGTTTCTGTCAGGGTCTCTACACAGAGAAAACTGTGAGAAGGCAGCAAGTAGCCTCAAGGTAATCCTAGGGTTTGAGATGCATATATCCCTTCATTCTTATCTAATATCTCAGAAAATAAGCTTAGATTTCTATGGTCTTTCGGAGGAAGAGACCAAAACTCCATAGCTTTTCTTTTAGAGAAAGAATACTATGTTGTAGACCTGTAGGAGAAGGCTATTTTGCCATAGATCTTAGAAAGAGAGAAGAGTCACAGTATGAGTAAGAGGATATAAAGCTTGGAGATTATTGGATGATTTCAATCATAAGAGAAGGTATTAGAAGACTCTATATTCTAAAGCTCTTGATAATACGAGCAAAGACAACGATAAACGACAAATTTCTATAAGGTATATACATACTTTGTTTTTCAATTATATATCATTCTTAGGGGTTGAGGTATGGCCCCGGCTTCTCTATTGATTATTACAATGATCTAATTGATTGATTTACCATTTAAAGTTTATATTCTTTTAAACAACAGCATATGCCTTTATAAAGAATGTCTTATCGCAATCTCAAGTTGAAATGCTAAAATTTGTGTGAGAAAAGGATTGTTTTCTTAAAGAAGGTGACATGGATCATAGTCATATGGTTTAGTGAATAAATGGATGGTTATCTTGGTTAAATTAAGGTACAGGTACAACTTCTCCCTGCCTTGACGCTGCCCCGTTCTTGTGCTTGTGTAGCCGGACGGCGGAGACGTTAGTAAGGCCCAGAGTTGGCCCATGGTATCCCTCATACCATTGGGAGAATGAGGTTTGCCGATTGAGGCAAGTGATTGTGATGATGCTGCCTAGTTCTGAGGGCCCAGGCTAGTGCGGTGAATTAGCCCACCCTAGTGCGCAGACATCCCTCTGAGGGGCGGGAGGATCAAGCGATGGAGCCTGAGAGGGCGACAGGCCGGCTTGAGTCCTCGCCAGCGGCCGACGATGAGGTGTATGGTCCCGTAGGGTTTTGCCCAGCATGTAGAGGCTGGAAGGCCGAATTCTAGATCATCGGCGGTATAAAGGAAAAGAATAAGAGAGCCGGTTTGGCTTGTATGAAATTGATTCATGATTAAACTTTGTTTTTATAAAGCTTGTCTTTGGTATGATTGTATTGTAGAAAAAGGCTGTTTTAACAAACCATGTGAAAAGGACCTTAATTAAGGAACATGTTTTTTTTTATGTCAAACAGTGTGGTAGGATTAATTAGAAAACAAATTGACGCGTGAGTAGGGTGGAAAGTGGGAGGATGAAATGCCCCGACGGCACCATCCTACGGACGGGTGGACCCGATTAGTCGGGTAGCTTTCCAACAGATTAAGTGAAAGCCCTACGCTAGATAAATAGATTCTCGGGCAACTCTATTCTAGAAGACTAGGCCAGCGGCTGTGCCTTGCATGGATGAGAAAAAAAGCGTTGCCTCTAGAAATCAAGTCTTGTAGTTGCCCAAATTTATGTGATCAATTACCCTATGGGTGATTTGATTTTAGAAGACCACGCTTCCCCTGTGGGATAGAACTAGGTCTTACCTATGAATCGTATCCTTGAATCTCTGTATGGTCAAGGTGTCGATGAGTAGGAAATTTTCTCTAAGATAAGACTTAGCGGACTATCTTAAGTGTTTTCCCTATTTGTGGAAGGGGGGAACCTTACAAGTTCACACTCACACAAGAGTGAGAGGCACAATGCATAACCTAATCATTGGACATGGGCACTCTAGCTATTTTTTTTTACATATTTTAACTTGGTGATATATTTTCTCTTCAAGTAGTGCCAAATATGTGGTGCTTTTTATTTTTTATTTTATACTTTTTAGATAAGTGCTTAGAGAGCCGTGTTATTAGAGGGCATCTATGCCATCAAAATCACCCGGCCCAACCATGAGACACACTTCACCACAATAGGCACCCAACCCCAAGAGGATACTTCCATCCATTGGACCCGGATTCTTTGTCAGAGACTTCAATGTCATGTCATTGCATCAGTGACCAGAGGACAGTGGTATTAAAACTTAAAACTTTGATGAGCTTATGGGATGAGTGGAAGATATATATTCTAGGCAATTTAAAAACCCCTGGTAGATGTTATAGCCAGCATTTAAAAAGGATGTAAACAGATGTGGGGTAAGATATTTTGACATAAGGGTTTTTTGGTGGTTTATATATATATATATATATATATATATATATATATATATATATAAACCATGAGTTGTGAAGTCCTACAGAAGTACCACCCCCTCCTTGAACAACATGGTTGGAGCTAAACCACTTGTGGTGTTTGGAGACTAGTTCCAAGTCTTTTAAAAGAAGCAGTCCTACAGCCTTGACTTCTTGTCAACAAATTATGACAGCTTGAAGGTTGATTTGGGACATCCAATTCTTTATAACCCTTGCTCTATTGCCATCAGTTAATCCTTTAGTGTTATAGGATAAAATATTAAATTCAGTCATAACTTTTGATTTTTAGGGGGGGGGCTTAGATGACTCTTGAGATCTCTTCTCTGTGGAGATCAAGGACACCATTCCTCCTACCTGTGATTGCCTTCTTTTCAAGGCTATAGGGTCAGTCTTAGGATGTCCACTATTTCTCATGGACTGTTTTACCACTGACAACGAAGGTGACTTTTTATTTCCTAGTGGGAGGGATTCTTCTTCTGCTTGAGATGGGCCTGGATCAAGATTGATTTTGGATGCATCTTGGAAGTCCACATCTTCTAGTTCCTTTTCCAGATCAGTGTCATGGACCTGTGTGTCTGGAACTTCTTCATCCTCTTCCTCACTTGAGGAATCCTTGCAGGTTTGTGAGGGGTTTGTGATATCTACTAAAAGAGGAGAAAACCTATTTGGGTTGGTTCTTCTTGGGAGGTTTCGAAGGGTATGAGGGCGATTTTTGCTTTTTCCCCTTCTGCCCACATGTTGAAATCCTTGACTATCTTCTTTTTGGACAGTCTGTTGGGTTGGGTCTGGGGGGGGGGGGGCGAAAACTTAATTGGGCAATTTCTAATAAAATGATCCTTTGACCCACAATGGAAACAGGTATTGGGCACATTCTTAAACACAAGGAGTTGGTCTTATACAGTATCTAATCCAACATTGATGGCAAGAGACGACGGGAGCTCCTTGCTCAGATCAATTTTAACCAAGGCTTGGGGGTGCCATTTGGCGTTTAGTTCGGCATTCGCTCTAACCCCCAAAAGTCTTCCTATCGGTTCCAGAAGCAATTTCACGATCATATTAAGGTGCAAAGGGAGGTTGGGAAGTTCTACCCAAGTAGGGCACAGAGAAGGTTTGGGCCCTATAAGAGAAAATTCAGGGGACCACGGAAAGAGAGACAAAGGGGAATTCCTAAGGACCCACAGTCCTGCCCCCAAAGCGTTAAGTGCCATATCCTCCTCTGTGTGTTTTATAGTGGGCACCCCACTACACAATCATGGGTCATGATTGCAATGAAATCTCAGTTTAAGTCATCATTGGTTATGCAGGATGTCCGAAGGTGGTTCATTATTGTGGAAGTGGAGTTTATGGATGAAAAATTATGGCTTGTGGGGTTGTATGCGCCTAATGCTGTTGCACAACGTCGTCAATAATGGGACGATTTATTGTGTTTATGCAACCTTAAGCCTGGCTTTGTGTTGGACGATTTTTAATGTATGTGAATTGCCAGAGCATGCTTCTACACCTCACTCTATTATGGATGGGCTAGAGAGGCTCAATTGGAATGTGTTTGCTAATCAAGTTTTGAAATAAGATATGTGGTCATGGCTACACCCACATGAGAGAGGATTTACATATGCCTCTCAAACGGTACATGGGTATAAGAGCTCATTTGGACCAAATGTATATTTACCAGCATGATTTGTTTCTGCCAGAGATATTGTCCATGCAGGTGGAATACAAACATATTTTGTTAGATCATTTCCCTTTGGTATTGGAGATTCATAGCAATTCTGTGGATGCTTATAGGCAATTATTAGGTTCTTGGAGCATACTATTTTCCATCAGTTTATGTTGCAGGTGTTACAAAACTTTCGAGGCCATGTAATCTCTGTTGGGGTGTCAGCTTGGGAGTGTTGTATGTTTAATATTCAAAAGCTTGCTCGCTAGTATGGGATTCATAATGCACCATATTTTAGGGAGAAGTTTTGGAACCTAGAATCGTTGTTGGTTGATTTGAACCATGTGGTTTAAGAGGACAAGTCTTGCCCTGCATTGAGATAGCTATTGATTGGTTGTCCCATCAGGTTGTTGCAACATTGCACGAGAATCAATGTGTGAGATATAAGCTTATGGCTCAAATGGATTCCCTAATGGATTCTAATTGTCAGTCACATACATTCTTTGCTCATTCGCAGCAAAAGCATGCACGTGAGAATATTGTCAGGATGCAAGATAGGCAAGGAGTATTGATCATTGATCCTACTTGTGTTATAGATGTGTGTATAGACTTTTATCGCCATTTTTTTTGGGTTAGCAGGAGGTCATATCTCTTGATGTCATTGTAGCTAGAGAGTCTTTGTTTCACTTAGTTTGTCACCAAGTATTAGACGTTTCTGCAAATGAATTGGAAAGAGATATTTTTGCAGATGAGGTGGAAGATGTGCTGAAGCATTTTCCTAAAGGGAAAAGTCCAAGATGGGATGGGCTCCCCAATGAGTTTTTCACGAAGTATGCTGATGAGTTGAAGGACCATCTTGCTTCTATTTTTCAAGAGGTATGGAGTACAAGTATCATGCCTACGAGTTGGAAGATTGGGCTTGTACGTTTATTGCCTAAAGTTCCATCCCCAGTCAATCTACGTCAGTGGAGACCAATGGGGGCCATGTATAAGATATTTGAAAAGGTCTGGCCAACATGTTACTCAACGATTTCCATTAAAAGAAATATGGATTCTCCATTTGCCCCTTACGGAGTGAATAAAAAAAGATTGGCCTAACCAATGAGAGAGCTGGGATTCTAGATCCATGTAACATGGATCTTTTTATCATATCTTTGCCCAAATCTCTTAAGACAATAAAATAATAGAGCCCATATCTTAAAAAAATAGAGAAATGCAAAATTTCATGTCATAAACTATTCTTTCAAGTCAGATGTACCTTGTGGTCAACACATGGAAGTTTGAAAATCGAATTTCATTTTTTCTCGAAAATTTACAGGTATGTTGTTCTCCACCATATCTCTCTCCTCCTAAAATTTCATCTCATTTGAACAAAATGTATGTGAGTTATGCCCATTTTCTCACATGAACTTTCTCTTCTCTGCACCACATATAGGTATCTTGATGTGAAGTGGCATCAAATTCTTGTGAGTAATTATCATATGTTTAGGGTTTGCCTATGTTTTGTCTTGATGTGAGAAATGATCATAGGTTTAGGATTTGTTTATGTTTTGTCTTGATGTGTTGCTATTTATTTTCACAGGAGCAAGGTTGTGAGCAACAAGGTTATGTAAATCAAAGCAGTAAGTTGCTATTTATTTCTTGTTGTTTTAATCTTTATTTATCTTCTTTGCATAGTAATGATTTGAAGTGGCATAAAATACCACAATAATGATTATAGATTTAGGATTTGTTTATGTTTTGTCTTGATGTGTTGCTATTTATTTTAATAGGAGCAACAAGGTTGTGAGTAACAAGTTGATGTTTATTTCTTGTTGTTTTAATCTTTATTTGTTGATTACAATCTTCTCTACACAGCAATGATTTCAAGTGGCATAAAATACAATAGTAATGATCATAGATTTAGGGTTTGTCTATGTTTTGTCTTGATGTGAGTAATGATCATAGGCTTAGGGTTTGTTAATGTTTTGACTTGATGTGTTTATGTTTATTTTCATAGGAGCAATAAGATTATGTAAATCGAAGCAGTAAGTTGCTATTTATTTCTTGTTGTTTTAATCTTTATTTATTGCTTACAATCTAACATATATATTTATTAATCATGCGGTCTAGTTTTATTAATTTAGATGTCTTCAAGGAGGAGGAATATCAGTAATATTCACACAATGGAGGTGTTTAACAAGAGAGATGATGAAGGTAACTGGATCCCTAATCAGTATAATAAGTTAAATTGGATTTTAATGCGACCAAGTACTCGTGGCAATTTCAAGGTCAAGCTTAAAGATGTCACCGACCCCAGCAAGCAATGGAAAGGTAGAATCATAAAGTTGAGAAGACGCACAAATGGTATGAGTACAATAACAGAGGCTTTCATTCAACATGTTTATATGCACAAAGAGATTTGAGTGCATCATGATAACTTCAGTGTGAAAGACATAAGCCTAACAGTAAGTTTATATCTCTGTGCTTTGTGTTCTTGTGCTTTGAGTCCATGGTTATTAGATATAGTTTTAATACAAGCATGTTTGCTGTTTATAGCATTATATCCATCAACTCTGCAGCATGAATGACAGAATGTAGAATGTTAGTGGAAAGCTAAATGTTTTACATGTAGAGATAGGTGCCTTGATCTATGACAACAAGAGTGCAAGCAAATTGGCATCTCAAAATGTTTACTTTTATGATTCAGTGTATGATGTGTCGAGAGACATAGTTTGGAGTATATTCCACTACCACCGTTGTCTAGCCAGGAATGGTATAATCCTAGCTTAGACATGTCAGAAGCATGTAGGGTAAAGATAAAAACTGATGTTCATGCTGCCATGAAACCATCCACAGGCTCTAGAGATGTGCATCCAAGTTGGTTTATACCATTTGGTTTGTTTGCACATTTGTTTGGATCCTGTGAAGTAGTTAAGAAAACTAAGATTACTTATCAATGCAAGTGTCCATCTGAGGATTGGATGACTCAGTTACTGGGTGAGTCATGGCATCTCAAGAGAACTCACCAACGATGATATCATTGAGTGTAGAATTACTGTGTCAAATGTTACCTTTAGGTAAGATTGCACTTCTGTTGATTGTTGATGGTTTTTTAAGTACTTCATTTTGCAAGACACTAATTGTTGATTGTTGATTGTTGAATGTTGATTGTTGATTTTATGTTTTTATGTTGGTTGTTGTTTGTCTTTTATGACAGGTACTTCATTTGCAAGACAAACTGTGTATTCGCTTCAAGTATAGGAGGTGGCGACTTCTATGAGGGGAGTGGCTCATCTTGGACCAAGACATGCGAGATAGCACGCATTCAGCACTCATTGATGTGGTTATTCTTTGGGAGGGGTCATGACCCTTTTAGCGTTAATGTAGAGAGTCATTGGCCCCTTAGTTTTTTGAGGTAGGAAATCCAACTTATCCCCCTTGTAATTGTTGAAATGTCAAGCTTGTATACAGCTGGAGGATAGCACATGGGTGCTGACAGAGTGACAGTATGGTAGATAGATATCGTGTGGTGTGTTTATGACCGCGTCCAGCTGGTCATGTGTGGTGTGGACATTACATTAGGTTTACTTGTAGTGTGGACATAACATTATGTTGTGTTCTCCTTTGTGTGCGTGAGAGATATGGTGACTATGGCTTCTCTCCTTCTTTATAATTGATGGATATGGATTAGGGTTTGCTTCTCTTGTGTGTGCTCCCTCCTGTTTCTGTTTTTTATCATGGTATCAGAGCCTAGAGCTCATTAGCTGTGTTGTGAGAGTGAGTGAGAGAAGAGGGAAGAAGAAGAAAAAGCTGTGAAGGAAGCCATTGGAGCTTGGAGCAAAGGAGAAGTTGTGGAGCACACATCGGCATCAGATCTGAGAGCTAAGGACCATTGGTAAGTGTAGCAAGACCCCCTCTGCGGATTGCAGGTATCAAGAGCAAGTGTATGAGAAGATTAAAGGTGCAAAAGCAAGCAGAAAATTTCTGTTTTGAAGCTTTAATGGAAAGCTTGAAGGAGTGTGTCTTGGCAAATGTATTGGATCAAATGCAAAGCAAACACTGAGGCTCTCATGTATTGTGAATGAACACATGTATTAGCAACTTTGGGGCAAGTCATTGCATGGGAAATTGATGCATTACAGGTAATTTGTGAAGGAAAAAATTCTGGTTTTTTGGACTCTACAAAAACAGAGAACATATGCCCGGTGGAGGATCGATTGCAGAAGTTAGAGGAAGAATTGAGCCAAACCCTTCAAGCACAAGTTGGTTTAGGTCATTGCTAAGAATCTTATCACCTCAATTGTGAATTGCCCCTCTTCTACAGCCCCCAGGAGCAGGCGGCGCATTTTGAAGCAACTTCTTGGACAGTTTGCAATGATTATGGTCCAATTCTCTCATTTGGACACCAAATTGGATGCTTTAAAGCTTGGAGTACTTAGAAAAAGTTTGATTGAGAGCAAGATAACATTTGGGGCAGCTCATTTGATGTATTTGGAGCTCATTGAACTCAATTAGCAGAGGGTTGCAGGTTTGCAGAAAGTCTGTCCAGAAACAGAGCATTATTAATCAAGGCATTAATCCTTGTCTATATCAAATTGGCCTAATTCCTTTGGTACAAGTAGAGTCCTATGAGTTGCTAAACTTTTGATTCAAAAAGTTTTGAATTTGGATAAGATTTGAAGGAGATAGAGCACTTTTAGTGAGAGGTGGTACCTGACAGATGCAGAAAAAGGCAAACCAGGGAGCTACAAAAATTGGTGGTTCTCATTCACCTTGAAGAATTTGATCAAACCCTTCTAGGATATGTTGGAGAAATGTGTTGGGAAGCCCATGCAAGTTGAATCATTGCATTTGGACAAGATTTGAAGGATTTAGAGCATAATCTTTGACTGGTTACTGGCGAGGGTGAGAAAAAAAACCAGCAAATTTTTTGTGAAGAAGTATCATTTGGTTTCAACTTTGATCGAGTGTACATTGTTGATGCATCATTGTGGGATGTAAATGCACACAATTTGCAAGCATTTGATGTGATTTGTTGACGTGATTTGGAGAGATTTGAAGCTTTACAGGTCCTGCATACAACTTGTCAAAGGGGTACATCTCCTATATTTTTGCAACAATGGAAGATGGTCCGATACAGATTGTTGGAGAGAAGCTTGACAGAACTAACTTTCAAGTGTGGAAGTTTCGAATGAAGAGTTTTTTGAAAGGAAAAGGTTTATGGAGTCTCGTGTCGGATGAAGACCCGGAGCCATTCCTACCTCCTCAACCAAATAATGCTCAGTTGCTGGCTCACAAGCAATGGGTAGAGCGGTCTTCGAAAGTGTTGCATTATTTTTCAATATGTGTAACAGATGCCTTGCTTATTCACATCCAAGATGCAGATACACCAAAAGAAGCATGGGGTATATTATGCCGAATGTATGATACAGACACTGGTGCAAGGAAGATACAACTAAAGCAACAGATTCACAGTGTAACACGAAGGAATAGGAGTATACATGAGTATGTTCAGGAAATCAAGGGTTATGCAGATTCCTTGTCATCAATCCATGCCCCAATGGATGATGATGATTTGGTTGCTCTCACATTGCGTGGTCTAGGCAAAGAATACAAATCTTTTGACACTTCCATCTCAGTAAGGTTGGGAGGAATGCCAGACTTTAATGAGCTTGTGTCATTGCTCATTGTGGAAGAATTAAAGCTTGGACTTGGTGGTATGAGTCTTACAGGTGGTGCATCCTCGTTGAGCAATGATGAGCATGCAAGGAATCAGGCTTTTTACTCATCTAGAGGCTTTCGAGGCAGGGGGAGATTTACCCCTCGAGGCCATGGAGGACGTGGTTGGAATGACAGGTCTACTCAACCACAATCAAATCAGAATTTTCAGAATTTACAGTCATCATTTGGATCACGTGGAGGTCGTGGATTTCAATCCCATAGGGGGAGAGTTGGAACAGGTGCTCGTGGTAGAGGACGATGGCAAGGTCCTCAACAAAATTTGAATGGGATTGAATGTCACTATTGTGGCAAACTTGGACATATGGCAAAAGATTGTTACAAAAAGCAGAATGATGTCAGGAATGGAAGACCACAACATGGAAATTATGCATCTACTAGTAACAATGATGGGAGTTCAAATCATCTTTTTGCAATGAAGCACATTATGGGAACAATGGATTCTCAGAATGCTGGAGATGAGTCATGGTATATGGATTCAGGTGCCTCAAACCACATGACATGTCATGGTGAGTGGTTTGAGAAGATGCAACCATTGGATACAAATGGTTATGTGGTCACAGGAGATGATACTCAGCATCTTATAACACATGTTGGCAGTGTGCCTTTGAGGATACATGATGGAAATGTGAAGAATATATCAGAAGTGTTATATGTACCATCCATCACAAAGAATTTGGCATCAGTAGGCCAAATGGTTGAGCAGGGATTACAAGTAAGATTCAATGAGAATGGCTGTTTTGTGGAAGACTTTAAGCATGGCTGTAGATTGATTGCCAAGGGCAAGAAGGAAGGAAGGTTGTTCAAATTGGATGCAGGCATACCAGAATTGAGCTCAGCCATGTTTTCAAAGAGCAACGGGATTGTGCAGGACATTGACATGTGGCACAAGAGGATTGGACATGTCAATATACAGAGATTAAAGAACATGCAAACAAGAGGCATTGTCAGTGGATTGCCTAGATTCAAATATGATGGACATATGCATGTTTGTGAAGCCTGTCAGTTTGGAAAGCAGGCAAGGTTGAGGTTTCCTAGAGAAGGAAATATGAGTAACAGGCCACTTGAGATAGTACACAGTGATGTATGGGGCCCTGCACAAAATCCATCTATCAAAGGCAGTCTATACTATGTGACATTTATAGATGATTTTAGCAGGATGACATGGATATACTTTTTGAGAGAGAAGAGTGAAGTGTTGGAAAAATTCATGGATTTCAAGGCTCTTGTAGAAAAGCAATATGGCTGTTGGATTAAATGTTTGAGAACAGATGGAGGTGGTGAATACACCTCAAAAGCTTTTGAGCATTTCTTGCGGAAGCATGGGATAAGAAGACAGTTGACATGCAGGTATACACCTCAGCAAAATGGTGTGGCTGAGAGAAAGAATCGAGTCATATGTGAAGTGGCAAGGGCAATGCTCAATGAAAAGAGCATGCCAGATTACTATTGGGCAGAAGCATGTGCTACTGTAGTGTATATCCTGAACAAAACCCCTACAGCAGCCATTCATGGAAGCACGCCAGAGATGCGGCTTACAGGTTACAGGCCAGACATTGGACATCTCAAAGTCTTTGGATGCGTAGCTTATGTTCATGTGCCTGATGAAAGAAGACGGAAGTTGGATCCTAAGGCAGAGAAATGTGTATTTGTTGGATATGCACAGGATCGAAAGGCCTACAAATGTTATAACCCTCAAACTAGACAAGTAGTCATCTCACGAGATGTGGTGTTTGATGAGCTTGCTAGTTGGTACAAAGCAAAAGATGAAGGAGTCATTGACTCACTTGAGGCTAATGTGCCTGTGAACTTGCCATCACAAGCAAGTTCTAGTTCTACTACTATGTCTGGGCCAGCAGAAGCTGAGAGTAGCAGTGTACGTCCATGGTCAGGACGTTTGAGGCATGAGAGTGTGAGCATTGGGAGTAGTGCTATGGATAAAGGCAAGAAGAAAGTTGAAGGAATTGGAATCACAGGTTATGAGTCATCTAGTTCTGAAAGTTTGGATGAGGAGCTCGGCATACCTGTTTTACGCACACCTGGTGCTAGGCAGGACAGATATGTGCCACCACATGCTAGAGTTACAGGTGTACAGAGTGACCCGCATGCATTGCGGAGATCCCAGAGAGTCAGATATCCAGTTGAAAGATTGACATATCGAGATTTTGCTATGCACTATGCATACATGACATCTATGGTAAAGCATGTGAAACCTACATGCTATACAGAGGCTATTGGAGAGCATGTATGGGAGAAAGCCATGGATGAAGAGATGGATGCTTTGGACAAAAATGATACATGGGAATTGGCTGAGTTACCTCAAGGAAAGAATGCAATTGGTTGCAAATGGGTGTATAAAGTAAAGTGCAAGTCAGATGGCAGCCTAGAGAGACATAAGGCAAGGCTAGTCGCTAAAGGATATGCACAAACTTATGGTCTTGATTATGATGAAACTTTCAGCCCAGTGGCTAAGATGGCTACAGTGAGGTCTATCATTGCACTAGCAGCACAAAAAGGTTGGGCTTTACATCAAATGGATGTAAAAAATGCTTTCTTGAATGGTGAACTACAAGAAGAGGTGTACATGGAACAGCCAAAAGGATATGTACATCCAAAATATCCTACTTTTGTTTGCAGGTTAAAGAAAGCAATCTATTGGTTGAAGCAAGCACCTCGTGCTTGGAGTGACAAGATCAGCAGATATCTTGTCAGTATTGGATTTGTGGTTGGAAATGCAGACTCTTCACTTTATGTGAAGAAGACACATGATGGTATCGTGATGATAGTCATTTATGTTGATGGTTTGATTATCACAGGTGATTGTGGGAAAGGCATTGATGAGGTTAAGGCCTCTTTATGCAAAGAGTTTGATATGAAAGACCTTGGTGATTTAAGGTTCTTTCTTGGCATTGAGGTGATTAGAACAAGCAAGGGTATATTGTTGGTGCAAAGGCAATATGCACTTGACATGCTGGCAAAGTATGGTATGACAGCATGCAAACCAATGTTGATACCATTAGAGCAAAACATGAAGCTTAGGGCTGATTTGGGTGATGAGCTTGATGATATCACCATTGTGTGTGTGAGAGATATGGTGACTATGGCTTCTCTCCTTCTTTATAATTGATGGATATGGATTAGGGTTTGCTTCTCTTGTGTGTGCTCCCTCTCCTGTTTCTGTTTTTTATCAGTAATTTCTATTTTAAGTTGGATGGTAGGAAGGTTGGGAGTCAAAGTGAACATTACAAAACATGCAAGCACTGTGTTGCTCCATACATCCTTGAGATTGTGGAGTCAATGTAATTCTTATTCTTCTAAGTGAATATAAGAAGTTTCTCTAAAAGTGTTGTAAATTTAATTTTTCTTCATTTTCATAAAATGTTGTGTTTTTTAAGTATACTGTGTTTCAAACCCTTTAATATGTAAGAAAATAATGATAAGTACAAGTAAGTACAAATGTCAATGTAAATATAAGTATATATTTAAGTGTAACTAATAATATAATTAATTATGCTAGAAATATAAATATTATAAATTTAAGTGTAAGTATAAATATGAGTATAAGTTATAGATCAAACTCATTTATACTATCTATTCTCTAGCTCTCCCTTTTTGTGTGCTAGCTGTCCCCCCATCATGGCCGCCTCCCCTTCTTTCGTCGCGTGGATTAGCAGCACTCGCTATGCTCACCTTGGGGACCCTAGGTTTTGCAAGAGTTGACCTCGAGGATGTCATCTCCACCTTAGACCGAAACTCCACCTTGCTAGCTGCATTTGCGATGCAATCGACGACTTCACCTACTCTATCCCAAATTACACCTTGAGTTGGATTCCTTTGGAGTTCCTCTTCAACATGAAAAGTGGATGCAACCACAAGAAGGCGGTGAACAGAGCTCTAGCTCATGTCGGACAAGATTTCTGCACTACCGCTGTCCCAACCTCCTATTTTATGAAGAGAACATCCCACCCGATCTCATTGAGTGGGATATTGCTTTTTCTATTTACATCTTGAACTCTGATGTTCAAGAGCGAGAGGATGATGACATCCACGATCTCCCTCTAGTGGAAAACATAAACACAAAGCCAAAGAAGACCACTCTAGACCTTATCCGTTGAGGCCACAGAGAGCTCTTGCATGGCACTTGCATCCATCCAACCTGATGAAACCCAAAGTCATGACCCACCACTAGTTTCATTGAGTGCCATCACCATCGAAGGGGTGGAATACCTCCTCATGCAGGATGTGTTGGAGATATTGGACTTGAGGGAGGAGGAACTATAAAGTATACTTGTGCGAGATGCCAGTGATGATTTCTTGGACTTTGATTACCAAGAAGCCCTACCACAGGTTGAAGAGGTAGGAAGATATTATGAAAGTAGTATAGATGATATCTCTGCTATCATTGCCATCCAGAAGCAGATTGAGGATGCAACTCCTCAATATGAAATCTCATATGATGAGTTCGAGCGCTTACAGAATGAACTCTTCAGACCTTGACCACATCATGCGATACCTGTGGTCCAGCTGAACGATGGTTGACCCATTCTAGGAGCAGATCTGGAGGCACCCTTACGCAGAAGGAGCTCGACGAAGCAGAAAAGATATCTCTTTTTACTAGTTGCTCCCTAGATTTGATATTTAAGGCCTTTAGGGTATGTAGACCCCACATGTATGATCCTATGCCCATCAGAGGATGGGAAGTGCACTGTCTAAAGGCTCGCGTGGGAAGCCCTGAATTTGCAAAAATGAGGGCTTCCCCATGCGAGCCTTTGGACAGTGCACTTCCTAGCCTCTGGTGGACATGGGTTCATACATGTGGGGTCTACATGCCCTAGAGGCCCTAAATATCAAATTTGGGGCCATTATTAAAAAAAATCATCCTCTCCCATGCATTGCATGATTGATGCTAACATCAATTTTATTGGTTTGCAGGAAATTGTATATCTTGATGAATTTGGATTGAGGCAGAGTGGAAGATCTGGGGGCCAAGGAAGGGTTCAGGACTCTCCACTCAAGGACATTGGCAAACTTGCCCAATGATGTGATAGTCTTCCACAAGACTTGCTCTTTGGGGTATGTAGAGAACTTTTTGAAGATTAAAGCACTTACAAAGGGTGCTACATTCAAACTTATTCCGACTAAATCAAGTTTGAAAAAAGTTATTCTACTTCGACGCTCAAAGTTACTTTACTTGTTCTCGACTCAAAGATCGGGGCGGCCTTTACATTCTGTGGTGGCCCGTGGCATTGTTGTTGTGGGCGTATAGGGGATCCCACCTCATCAGGATAGAGCTTGAAGGGTTCCATGTTTTGATTTCCAGCCACCATCAAGGCGGCTTCAGAGTCTGGAGAGCCTAGTAGTAAGAAGCCTAGGATATAGCTATGATGATTATGTAACTTTGATGACTATGTAATTTTTAATGCTATGAATGGAAATTTGGATTGCAAAGTTTTTTGTTTAATAAATTTCTTGTAATGTATTTTATTAGTAGACTTAAGAAAATAAATTCAAATTACACATATAACTCAAATAAAAATTGTATCCATTCGAAGACGCATATAAATCAACAAATTTTATAAACTCAAATTAAAAGAGACTTCTTTGCAACACAAGATAAGAGATTTTTTTTAAAAAGATATACATCGAGCTTTACATAACTTTTGAGAATTACATTCATGCAAGATATACAAAAATAAAACTAAAGATCCTAGCTCGGAGGATCTCTCTAGCATCGCATGCGTTGAACACACTAACTGCATGTCCTTTTCACTGATGGTGACCCTCTTCGCATGGATAGCTGCAAACACCATGTCACCAAAAATGTCCACTAGGTATTCCTCCAAAGCTTTGCATGTCCACTGCATAGGTAGTGGGCTTGATGCTGCGCAAACCCAGAACCTCCTATCACACACGGTCTTGCAAATCTTGCATGATCTCTCACAGCACATTTTGGAAGGAGAGCTTCGGTATGAGCAGGTTCACCGTCTTTTGGCATTTCCTAATCTCACGAAGAGCCACAGTGCCATGCTTGTGTTAAGATATCGAGCTCATCTAGTGAGGCGGTGGACACTGATGACCCGCCTGGGGGATAGGCCCCACACTTACACCACTGGCATGGTTGTTGAGATCATGGTGGGTGATATGCGGCCAGTGGGATGACAGGCTGTGTGACAGCCATTCTAGAGACTGGCATAGTTATAGCGCCAGCTCATTTAGTTGGGTTCACACTATAGAGAACCCTAGTATGTATTTGGTTGAGTACCTTTTCATATAGTGTATACTCTTATCTTTGTATATGGTGTGTTGAGTGTTGTGTGAAGAAGAAGATTTTTAGCCTCTCACCTTGTGTGTTCTCTTTTAGGGTTTTGTGAGTGTGTGTGTGCTTGCAAGAGCTCAAGCTCTCTTCTCCCTGCATCTTTTCATGGTATCAGAGCCTGGTTCATGCTAAGGGCTGAGCTGCAAGCAAGAGAAGCACAGGAAGCGGTATGAGGGTAAGAGCTTCATCTACTCTTCCCTATTTGTGTTGGCGACTACACCCTTGTCGGGAGCTCTACGGAGGCACCAGCAAACGATCTCTGATTGAGGAGCTTTCTTCGTGGGAGTAAGGCTATAGGGCAACTATATTGTCCTATCGGACTTGAATTTTTGGGCCGAATATGCGTTTTGCGCGTTAGGACCTCTGTTTTTTGGAAAGCAGGCGATTTTGAGCACTGCGGGTCTCTGCAGAACTCTGTTTTAAGAACTGCAGGAAGACAGATTGATTGTGTAGACATTGTGTGTGCTGCAAGGAGGTCAACAGTTGCCATTGGGTGTATGTATGCACATTGAGGTCACTAGTTGTGACATTTGAGTGTAGTACAGTACCGTTGCAGAAAATACAGCAGTTTGTGTTGTAGGACAAACCAGAGTGCTGTTTCTGGTAAATTTGTGTGTCTGGCAAGATGTCAAATGATGGTATAAACCAGATTGTTGCTGAGAAACTTGATAAGAACAACTTCCATGCTTGGAGGTTCAGGTTGACAAATTTCCTGATGGGAAAGGGTTATTGGGACTACATAGAAGGTGAGCATTAAGAGGCACCGGAGATCAATCCGACTGCTACAGATGTGAAAGACTTCAAGGATTGGAACCAAGGAGCCAGAAAAGTTATGTATTAGCTCTCTATCAGTATACAGGACACCATGATGGGCACATACAGGACACCATGATGGGCACATACAGGATGCCAAGTCCGCCAAGGAGGCGTGGGACTTGGCGCTTTAGATGTTCATTTGAGCCAGTGAGTAATTAAGGTAAACATTTCATCAACTATGTTATAAAAAATTTCACTAACACATTCATGACCGCACACCGTAAGTCAATGCCATATTACCAATAGGAAAATGGCCAAGCAGAGAGCACCAACAAAGATCTTATTTCGATGTTGACAAAGACTGTTGAGGCTCAATGCACTGACTGAGAGTCTAACCTCAGCAATCATACAAAGTTGAAATTGGTTGCATGCCATTTATGAGATGGTGTGTGGAGACAGTAATGCCTTGGAAGTTCATGATCCCTAGCTTAAGTGAAGCTATTAATGAAAAGCTTGATGGGAATAAATGGCTGACCGATTATTTGTTTTGGCTGTAAATTGCAATGCAAAAAATGCTGACAGAAAAGGATCGAAGAAAGAGGTGGTTTGACCAAAATCTCAAGGATAAGGAGATAGAGGTAGGAGATCTTGTACCTATGCATGGGATCTGTAGTGAGAAGAAAAAGCTCAAATATACTGGAAAGGGACCACTTAGAATTTGTGAGAAGAAAAAGCTCAAATATACTAGAAAGGGACCATTTAGGAGATCTTGTACTTATGTATGGGATCCGTAGTGAGAAGAAAAATCTCAAATATATTGTAAAGGGAATGTTAAGGATTTGTGAAGTTACTCCACAAGGTACTATACGTGTTGAGAATCTTGACAGAGTTGAAACTATCGATTTTCTTAATGGTAGTAAGTTTAAAAAATACTATGGGCCTCTTACCAAAGAATCCTTATGTGCTTCTCATGACAAGAAAGCCGCTAGGAAAAGGGGCGCTTAAAATAAAGTCCAAGCCCAGCAGGAGGCAAGGGAAATATAGGAAAAACTTTAACAATATCGAGAAGAAAACCTTGGATCTACTATACAAGCTTATATTGGAGAGAAAATTGACAACATGGAGTATTACATCCCAGCTCTCAGAAGACCCATTAAGTTGCCTAGCCCCCCATGGATGGTAAAGTGTTTTATAATGCTATGCTTGACACGGGTGCTATTTACAATCTACTCTATTTTTCTACATGGAATCAGTTGGGTAAGCCTCAACTTGAAAAGTCAAACATGAGAATAGAGGGTATAAGTGCCCAACATACCAAAGAACTTGGTTAGCTTAGAACTATCTTCTAAAAGCGTCAACATCAACACGATCCAATGTTGTTTCCTCCCTTTCAACATCCACCTCACCACCACAAGGTTCTTCATCTTCAAGCTCCACATTTGCATCTACCCTCTATCTATCTCCATAAAAAACCAACTACTGATTGGGCATCAACAAAGAAAACCACAATCTACCCTTAAGTGGGTCCCTAAAGCCTCTCCACTAGTTCTCAATCTCACCAACCCACTATAAAATAACCCAAGAGGCTCCGTCTCACAATAAAAATTAATCCAAACTGCAGGTTACCTCTCAATGGATTGCAACTTGTCTTCTTCAAGTTCAAGGATACTATGAGGGTAACACATGGATTTGGGTGTTGAAGAGGATGTAGATGTCTATAGCCTCATCATTCATAGACACATCTCTCGGCCAATCAACAATCTCTACCAACCCTAATGCCAGAGTAGAAAAGGAAAAACAAGTTGATGTACCTTCATTGCCAACATTCCGCAAGATTTGGATTCCAAAATCTATTCAAAAGATGGCCAGCCCCTTAAGAAAAGAAGACTCTGACAATGCCTCTAGCTCCCATGAGGCCTCTACAAGTTCTTCAATGCCTACTTAGCCTCCATTTTCAAAAGTACTTCGCGAGAGCCCATTACTTGAGAAAAGGCTTGCTACTCAACAAGTTCTCATATTAATGTTAACACCTCTCTAGGAATCTGCAAGTCCTACTCATGCGTATGAAAGCGTATTATCTCATGACTATTCAACAACATCAACATCAACAACCAGGTGCACTCCAAAAAGCAAGAGTCCTAAGTGGATAAAAGCTGGAGAGGATGGCTTTAGAAAGCTTACATAAGCCTTCGTAAAGTACAAGGATGACCTGTAGCAATAGGAAGGGGGGCGTTTCCATAAAGCCTATATCTTTATCCCCATGTTTTGTTCCTCGACAAATTTCATGTCCACATTAGGAGGGAGCCTATTGGAAAAAGCTAACCTATGACAATATAGCGTTCACCAACATGCCATGAGCATGGACTTTACGTGGATTGATGCGAGTGACCCTATCCTAGACCTTGGTTGTATGGATTGGTACTATCAAGGGTAGTTAAGTATTTCTCCTTTCCAAACCCACTCACACTATTTTTATGCACCATCAGGGGGGAGCGATTTTGTGGAAACACCTTTGTGAAACTATTCTACCAACAGTTAGATCTTACGGTCTTGGTTGGTAGGCTATAGATCTTAGATGAGCATTCTTCTCAATCATCATAAGTGTGAGAGGGATGGGGTCCATGCTTTACGGAGTAGAGGAATTGAACCTTATTACATACATGAGTGTGTGTGAACACTATTGCGAGCAAAATAGGTAACTGACGAGGGTTACCTGAAAAGATTCCCTCCCAAAATGTGTGAAATCTCAAAAATGGCTTTAAAACATAGTTTTTTGAAAACACATCTAGAATTCCATGTATAAATTTTAAAAATACATGAATTTTGCTATTTTTTTCAAGATTGAAAACACGTGTGACCTTCGTAGATTTATAAACTGCTGTTGTTTGTGACATAAAAATAAACTTGACTTACAAAATTATATAGGAGTCTACATAACTTAAAGAAATATCAATCTTTTTCAAATAAAAAAATATTTTATAAATTTCATGAATATAAGACACTTTTTTTAATGGACTTTTTGGAACAAATTCTACCACTATATATAAATATGCACATTATTTGATAAGCACTCAAAAAATATTAGAATACATAATAATATATGCTCCATAATTTATGAAAAATTCTACAAATATCCTTGTTGAGTCTATTTCTAGACCCAAATAGTAAAGCCTTTAGTATATACTTACCTTGAGAGTTTGCATAATATAATTATTTGCTCTATTATTTATAAGCAGATAGTAGGGGGCATGATATACAACTAATGTTAAGAGTTTAAAGAGCTCAATTTATAGGTGTGCAAAGGTAGACTTGTATTCATATATATATGTAGAATATGGTAACTATGGAGGCTCTGAGTAAACCTAAGCATGTCAAAAGAGATATTTTTTAAGACAATCTTAGAGGCAGACATTATATAGCCTATGGGTGTAAATTTCAACCCACATAGGTATTTGTTTTCATGAAGGGAATTTTTTTGTTATATAATATGGATAAGGGTGGCGGGAAGAAATTGTAGCCTATATCATGTACATATGTGGTGGTGGCAAAAATTCATAGTATGCATATGTTGATGTTTGATCCAGATAGCCATTATCATGAACATAGGTGATGGTATATCTAAGAGTAGTGTAGGAATGAGCTCTAGTTATAATTATTTATAATGCATGTGAAGGATGTTGAAAGATGGTATGTCTAAGGGTAGTGTAGAATGAACTCTGGTTATAATTATTTAGAGGACAGGCAAAGGATGCTGAGAGATGCAATCTTCGCTCGTGACATTGTCTTTGTGTACAAAGAGAAAAAAGAGAAGCTTAGGGCTTCTCGAATGGTGGTAGAGAAGACCTTAGAGTTTTCAGCTCTGATTTTATATTCACGTGATCACAAATTTTTTTTTGTTAATAACATGTGTGAACATGTTATTAACATGTTCACAAAAAAGCCGGTGGCAAGCGACCTGGTAACCGGAAAAAATCCCGCCGGGCTTTTGCTATACCCCGGCGGGCCCGCCGGGTAAAGCAAAAGCCCGGCGGGTCCCAGAGGGGTCGTCACATAGCCCGGCGGGGTACATTTTTCTATATATATGGGCCCGGGGGGCCCTTTGGGATTTCACTGCTGACAGCATACACAGGTAATGAAAACTTGTGTGTGTGTGTATGTGTGTATGTGGGTGTGTTCGTGCGGGCAGCCGCCCACTGTCGCAATGCGCGGCAGGATGTGGGTGGTCCGCCACACGAGGGATGTGTGTGTGGGTGAGTTCGTGCAGGCAGCCACCCATTGTCGCAATGCGCGGCAGGATTTGGGTGGCCCGCCACACGACTGGTGTGTGTGTAAGGCCATTCTTCGGAATGGTGCTTACCCTGGGGCACTTAGTCGGTAACGCGGCTAGTCTGTGTCCTATGGTAAGTATGGCACGCCGTAGCGGTACTAGTCGGTAACGCGGCAAGCATAGTATCGTTATGGCGATGTCACCTTTCCTTCCCTTCCCTTTGTCAAATGCGGACATATGGTCGGTAACGCGGCCAGTGTATGTTCGTATCCTATTGGTATTCCCATAGAATCGGGCATCATTTTGTCGTTAACACGGCAAGTTGGTGTCGTCCGCTAGTGCATAAAATGTTTTTTGCATATTGCGGCATTTGATCGTTAACGCGGTCGAAAAAGTGTCGTAAATTTGCTTGCGTATTTCGGCATATGATCGTTAACGCGGTCGAATAAATGTCGTAAATTTGTTTGATTTGACTTGTATTGTTTTTATTGTGTTTGATCCATACGATACTTGGTTGCTAACGCGGCATTAGTATTTCATGGATCAAAGTTTACATCATATTGTCTAAACGTTTTATTTTATAATATCGTGATTCGTAACTCGAAAAATATGAATCTCTCTCTTCTTACCCCCCTCTCTCTCTCATGATACACTTCACAACTCTTTCTCTATCTCTCTCATGATTCACTTCACAACACGATGTGTAGATAATGATTTTTTTTAATTTCTCTTAAAATATACATAATTCTTAATAATTTCTTTTTTCTCCCTCTATTGACTTAAAAATTAAAACAATACATTATTTTTCTCTTTAGGAACTCACAAAAACATTAAAAATGTCATCTAATGTTTCTTCTCTCTATCTGTCACAACTCTCTCTTCCTCTCCTCTCCCTCTCTCTCTCTCATGATACACTTCACAATTCTCTCTCTCTCTCTCGCAATGATACACTTCACAACTCTTTCTCTCTCTCTCTCTCATGATACACTTCACATCTCTCTCTCTATCACGATAGGTATGTAGATGAGGAGTGCTTTAGGATTACAAAACATTATTTTTCTCTCTTTAGGAACTCACAAAACTATAAAAAATGTCATTTGATTTTTCCTCTCTCTATCTGTCACACCTCTCTCTCT
Organism: Cibotium barometz; assembly: GCF_041138505.1. Classification (NCBI taxonomy): domain Eukaryota; kingdom Viridiplantae; phylum Streptophyta; class Polypodiopsida; order Cyatheales; family Cibotiaceae; genus Cibotium; species Cibotium barometz. The sequence continues at coordinate 7,622,974 of NC_141089.1, read as the reverse complement.
TCCTCCCCCTCTCTCTCTCTCTCATTCGATAATGTATACACTTCGTAAGTAATTATGCGCATGTTGCGGTTGTCTCACGTTCGATAATGTATTGCATGATGTTAAGTTCAGTAATATTGTTTGATATATTCTGTTTTTGTTTGATCATTGATAAGTAATGATACACTTGTTGTTGTTTTCTCACGTTTGATGATGTATTAGATGATGTTGAGTTCATTAAAATTATTTGATATTCAGTTTTTGTATGAACATTGACGATATTGATATACTTGTTGCTGTTCTCTCACGTTTGCTTGATGTTTATTTCAGTAATGTTTGATATTCTGTTTTTTTGTGTTTAGTGATATTTGCTAGATTCACGAAGACGATCAACATGCTTTCCCCCGAAGAGCGCAAAATTGTTCTGCCAGCAATTCGCATTGAAGCGGTCATCACAGTATCACAATGTACTGATGATGTCGTCAAAAAGATCAATGAGTCTGAGATACTCATGAGAGATCTTATAGACCAAATATGGGAAAATGCACAGCGTCGGCTTCGAAGCGGAGGCAACGCTGAGTTGCTAGATAGACAGAAGATAGCAGATTTCAACCATCAGCACATAACACGAACCATTTTGGGGAGCATGCGTGTAGCATGCAGTGATCTTAGAGATGCTGCCCCGCCTGAAGCCAATATGCAACGTCTACAGTTATGGGACGTTGTATGGAGCGAGCAAAGAGCCAAGAGCAAGCGCATGAAGGCGTTGGATGCAGAGTCCCTCCCCAAAAGAGTGCGCATTGCCCAGGACGTCGCTGCAACGTCCAGTCAGGCAGATGCAAGTGGTACAGGTGTCACCATCTACAATTCTATGTGCACACATCTTATTGGCATCCCTCACGAGGCACTTCACGAAGGACGAACAATAGGCTCCGGTGTGTTTGGAACAGTAAAAGAGTATGCAATTAAAGGTATATCATTTTTACCGGAGCACATCACTTTTTGTGGAAAGCACTACAAAGGAGAAGGCAGCGCGAAGTTCGAGAGCTTCCAGGCAGAGCAGGGTATGCAAGTGCTACATCCATCGATTGTCCGATGCATTGCCTTTACAAAAGAGGCTCCTTGGATCACAATTTTCCCGTACTATAATGGCGGCGCTCTTGGTGATACTCTTCTGAAGGTTCCCTTCAGATTTAGTGAGTTCACCAGAGCAATTTTTCGTTTAGATCGAGGATGGAGACAACCCTCGCCTGATAATATCCCTTTAAGTCATCTAGAACTTTCAAAAATAAAACAAATAGTAATAAGCATGCCACATATTATGCATGCCCTAGTGGAAGGTCTAGCGGCAACACATATGGCAGGTATTGTACATACCGACCTACATCCTTTCAATGTAGTGTTGGATTATACAAAAGAGCTAAAGCCACGCATAGGTATTATCGATTGGGGGTTGCTGCTGAGAGCGCCCAAAAAACGTGTGTCTCTTAATTTTGTATTTGAAGCAGAAAAGAACCCGGAGAAGGTGGCACAGGCAGTCTCCTACGCAGACAGAGAGCGAAATAAACGGCCGTGGATAGCCCCAGAGCTTTATGATCCATTTTTGGCAGATGCATATACTCCTGCATCTGATGTTTTTGCCTTGGGATATTTATTACAAACTTTATATGACTTTTGGAAGAAAGTGCAAGAGTTGTGGATGGATAATAGTTCCCATGACAAAGTTACCATGGATACTATTATTCATAGAGTCAAAAATTGGATGTTTCTGCCTAATCGCGATGAGCGAAAATCAATTTTGCAAGTAGTTGAATTTTTTAGATCACTAAATACTGAACCTACGAGGGCACAACGTCCTCTTGTAGAGCTATCGGTGGCATTCACCCCAACTTTGTAATGATATAGTATCAAGAGATGAAGTTTCAGGAATTTGAAAATTTGATGTGTCCAATGTTTCAAAATTTTGTTTCTCTCTTCAAAATTTGATGTGTCCAATGTTTCAAAATTTTGTTTCTCTCTTCATTGAGTCTTTGCAATATCTCTCTCCTCTTGTGGTGTTTAAGTTTGTGTTTTCTCTTCAAAATTTGATGTGCGAGCATTGTTTGAAGTGTTTTTGGAGTCAAGTGGATATTTCTCATCGAGTCTTTGCAATACATATCTCCTCTCGTTGTGTTTGACTTCAAGATTTTGAGAGTAATGGTCAATTTATCTTACGTTGATCTTTACAGTTCATTAAAATCCTAAAGTCATTTACGTTCATGCAGATATGGAGCAGGCGCAAGCGAACGAGCATCAGGAGTTAGCCAAGAAGGCATACGAGCGAATGAAGGCCCTTGCACATGGCCTGACAGCCCGCGAAGCTACAAGAACAGCGTGCAGGTTATCGAAATGGACAAATCCAACTTATGCCCAATGGAAAGACATAAACAAACGCGTAACCATAGAGATGATAAAGGAAATATGGCCATGTCCAGATGGCGAGATTAAGAAGGGAAGATGAAAGATTTCTCGTTGCACTCACAATGATATCAAAACTAATGCCGAGCGCATTTTCTTGGAGGTGTACGGTCGTCCTCTCCATAACGCCGACGCTTCACTCTATTTTGCTAAAATGCTATATGCTCACTTTATCCTGGAAACTCCAGTGGACTTCGCCTCCAGAGAGGCCACTGTCAACACCCACGACATACGTGAAGAGACAGTGACATTCACAAGAGAAGAACTTGCTCTCATGGTGGAGGGCGCCGGACTGGAGTTAAACCAGGTCAAAGAAAGCTTAGGGGCACAGCTAGCAGAGAAGGAGAAAGAAGCTGACCGATTAACTCAAGCGTCAACTCCTCCCCCGGCCAATAGAGGGATTCAAGAGCAGCTAACAAAGATCAGCCAAGATGTGCAGAGCATCTCTTCACGTATTGCTCCTGTGCGCCAAGGAAACCACATCTCTTATTTTTTGATACATCCTGATCTTGTGGGAGTTTCTGCTGAGGCTACAAGTTCCTCCACCCCCCAATGTCCTGTATGTTACAAAGTATTCAATGGGTGGAGCGGCCAGTATATACTACCATGTGGACACTACTACCACTTAATATGTTTAGTGAGACAAATGCAAAATACTTCCACATGTGCATTGTGCAATGTCCCAATAAATCAAGGTATTTATACAGTGTTCGGCATGGCTAGCGAATATAAACCACCAGGACCTTTAGATGCAACTCCTAGTGCAATTCGCAATTTATTTCAAGATGAGAGCTAAGAAAAATAAATTCTACTTTTGTATTGATAATTTCTCCAAATATGATCATTTGTACAAGTACTTTTTATTAAATTAATGAAGTGACTTCTTCCTCTATGTCAGTATCTTGCTCCAAAATTCTTTCACCGTTTACTCTCTCGTCTGCTAAATTAAGCTCATCTAAGTCAATGTCTAAATTGTCTTCTATCTCAAGGGTGGTGCACAACGTACGTCCAACATCAAAGTTCTCGTCTACATCTTCACAATTGTACATCCATCTGGGCATATCTTCTTCATACTCTTCGCTTTCGATGTCTCGCAAGATCTTTTCATTGCAGTACATGTAAACAAGTTTATCTGCTCGATCTGCAAGAAGTCGATTGCGAATAGTACTATGAATATATTTATACATGCTCCAGTTTCTTTCTGAGCCTGAGTTTGAAGAGCACTGACTTAGAACCTTCATCGCAAGGTTGCGCAATAAAGCATAATGCTCACCACCATTCATCATCCACCACTTCCATGCAGGTTGCTCTTTAGCCATTTGTTGAACAAGGGAGTTGGAAAATAAACCCTCTTTCAACCGAAATGAGGTCATCTCCTTTATGCACTGTACACGATCATCATCATTAAAGTGTTTACCACTTTATAAAAATCTTGCACCACCTCAACGTTGGACATCAAATCCATATTCCAATATTCAGGATCTAACATGTAAGCAGCACTGTGCAGTGGTGAATGCGCTCCAATCCATCTAGCATGAAAGTACTTCAACAGAACTTTTCTTTGTCTACTGGAGAATGGTACACGCCATTGCTTTTCCACCACTGAATGCTCTAATTTCTCAGGACACTCCAAACTCCGCTGGACAGTCCACCATTGCATCCATGCTTTTCCGAGATTAGGCGCTCTTTGATCAAGGCTTCGTACAGCATACATAACAGGCATCATTACATGGTATGCATCCATCACACTGTTCCACCAACTTCTTCTCGTAAGCGCTCCCTTCAAGACTTTGATTTTCTCTTTCACTTTTTCAAGTTGAGTGTTCTCCCAGTCATGAAATGCCATGCATGTAAATGTTTCACAAACTGCATCTTTATTTCTAAGAAGAGACTCAAAAGTGTAAAAGTGAGTGCAAAACCTAGTCTCCGCTGGAAGCTTTAACATAACTGACATGCGAGGTCGAAACATATCCAAAACTCTCTGTCTCTTGAGCATGAATTTCACAAGTTGGCGAGCAGTGTCGACGATTGAGGCAAACCATTTGGTATCATCAGATTTATACCAATCTTTTAATACAAGATTCAAACTATGAGTATTACAGCCTACCGGAAAAATATGTGGATATTGTCGCTGTAGGATTCTGGATGCATTTTTACAATTTTTTGCATTGTCCATGATGACTTGGACTACATTTTTGGCACCCACTTCCTCTATCACAGAGCTAATGACTTGAGCAATGTAAGCCCCAGTTTTGATTAAACCAGCTGAATCCACGACACGGATGAAAGTCTCACCTCTAGGTGAAATAACCATTACATTAATTAATGGTTTTCTTTGCACATTAGACCATCCATCACTTACTATACTACATCCAGAAAGCTCTATATTGCTAAGAATTATTCTTTGTACACATTCTTTTACCTGCGCATAACATTTCTCTAATAGATCATTTCGCATAGCATGGTACGTAGGCGGTGAAAACCCTGGTCCAAACTCACCAATTTTCTTCCATGCTCTCTTCCAATGCTCACTGTCCACCATCATCATAGCACTCCCAGAAAAGTAAATCGCTTCAGCAAGGACGAGTTGTGCATCATCGAGTCGACCTTGACGTAGGCTTTCTTGCAATGAAGTTTGACGCATGGGTATATTTCCTACGTCAAAGTTTTGCTTGCAAGAAGATGCACTGGGTAGATTACTTTCTGGCTGCATATTGCCGTTCGGGGTACAAGTAGGCGATGTAGCGGGAGTTTGATGATTAGAACAACAGTGTTCTTGCTGCCTTGATACATTAACGATAGGAGTGTCATGTTTTCTTGAATCTTTCTTTTGAATTTCTTCTCTTATGCGTTTGGCCACTATAGGTGCAGAGGGGTGGGTACATGACTTTTTCTTCGGTCCGCCTAAAAAGTGTTCTCTTAGTCGAGGCGCCCCACCTGATTTTACTGCATGGCATAGCTTACACTCCCAATCTATGAATCGATCACCAACGTTAATTGCATATTGCCACTCTATCCCAAGTGCCTTTTTTTTCCTGCTATTTGAAATTTGGACTCTATTGGAGGTATCACTGGATCCAACATTGTCCTCCATCTCAACAAATAACCTATTCAACCAAGCATATAACAATGAATACACAAATGAAAAAACAACAAATCACTCACGTATAACAAAACATACATCTGCAGACAAAGTACTTCGAAACTATCTTGACAAATACAAAAGATCATCACATAACACAAAACTATTTCAAACTATCTTGCAAGGTCTTACTACAAAACTACTTTGAAACTATCATGCACATTGCACCCCCAATGAAGGATGCCTTTTGTACCCAATTAAGGATACTTTACACAATCAAAGATCTATGCTTGCCCAATACTCTAGTATAGGACAATAGACCTTCTCTAACATTCACAAAAAAAAATCAAAGATCTATGCTTGCCCAATACTCTAGTATAGGACAATAGACCTTCTCTAACATTCACAAAAAAAAATCAAAGATCTATGCTTGCCCAATACTCTAGTATAGGACAATAGACCCTTGTCTACTCTAAACTATATCAAGTATCAAGAACCAATACAAGCCCCTAAGCAGGACTCTTGGCTCCATCAAACCATTCATAAAGCAGCATGAGGTAGATTACGTACGTGGCTCAAATGCAAAGCTGAATGACTCCAAATTTGTCCCTAAATCTCCGCAAGTATTAGCTACGAACCACACCCTGCCCCCAGTTCAAAGAACTAAGGACGAGTGGCCCAATAGCCTTAGGAGTGCCTACAAGGAAAGACGACAGCCCCTAAAATAAGGACGTTCTTCCCAAGAGGACACTTCTAGCAACTCGAGAGCTCTACAAGTACTTTGAGGAGAGATATCACGCCCCCAAAACAAGGACTATCTTCCCAAAAGTTGTACGATGGGTGTCGGGCAGTGTTTATATACAGAATAATACCCCGCCGGTGTTTTTGTTTTTCCCGACGGGCCCGTCGGGCTTTTATCTTTCCCGGCGGGCCCGCCGGGAAAACTCTGTATCCCGGCGGGCCCGCCGGGAATGATAGAAGCCCGGAGGTGTTACTGGAATAGTGGGTTCCGGCAGGTCATTTCTCAGGTCATGTGAATATACAATGTGATCACAAGTTTTAATATGTTAACAATAGGTTTTGTTAACGTGATCACGAAATTGTGAAGACGTTAATGAAATCCCTGGTTTTCAGGATGACGGTAAATTCAAGGTCCCCTATGCTGGAGAGCATACTACTGTACATAGGCATGGCAAAGTCCAAGCTCACATGCACCCCCCTCCTTGACATAGATGGTCGCACCACGTGTATTTGCTTATAGTTCTTCAGCTTTAAAATTGAATTATAGAACAAAAACCAAGATTGGCGTATCAATCGACTTGTGGTATTCCAAATCAATGGAGCCTTGTACATTTGGATTAAAACCAATGGATTACAGGTCATCATGGATTATCTCATCTAGCTCTTCTATTATCATGATTTTTTGGCATCTACTATGTAGCAATATTATTTATGATACAAAGGTTAGATGGTTACATAGACAAGCATTTTTTTAAATGACCTCCTCTCAAATTTGTAGTCAAAGGTTGCAACCATACGTGTTTTTCACGTCCTTAGCCGTAAACTTATGTTCTACCTATATCACCTTATCCTAGGTATATTGTTTCTTTAATTCTATGCAAAACATCAAGTTTTATGGAAAAGTTGATGTTTTGCATAAAATCGATGTAAAACATCAATTTTTTCATAAAACTTGATGTTTTGCATCAACTCGATGCAAAACATCGAGTTGTGTGGAAAAGTTGATATTTTGCATCGAGTTGATGCAAAACATCAATTTTTCCACACAACTCGATGTTGTGCATCGAGTTGATGCAAAATATTAACTTTTCCACACAACTAAATGTTTTGCATCAAAGTTGATGCAAAACATCAAATTTTTCACACAACTCGATGTTTTGCATCAAAGTTGATACAAAACATCAACTCTACCACAAAACTTGATTTTTGTATCAAGTTTCAGATGCTTTGGAGAAAAACGTTGGAGGATCGGAGGTTGATTTTCACAAACGGACTTTTTTAGCAATTCCGTTCACGATGGCATGCTCAGACGACCTATACCATAAATTTTGAGTATGAATACGACTATGTTTTGATGCGATTTGCAGACGTCACAAAGCGACTTGCTATCGCATCAACAAAACATAGTCGTGTTGATACTCAAAATTTATGAAATAGGTTGTCTGAGCATGCTAGCGCGAACGAAATTGCTAAAATAGGCCGTTTGTAAAAATTGATCTCCGATCCTCCAACTTTCTTCTCTGGAGCATGTGAAACTTGATGCAAAACATCAAGTTTTGTGGTAAAGTTGATGTTTTGCATCAACTTTGATGCAAAACATCGAGTTGTGTGGAAAAGTTGATGTTTTGCATCAACTCGATACAAAACATCGAGTTGTGTGGAAAAGTTGGTGTTTTACATTGAGTTGATGCAAAACATCAACTTTTCCACACAACTCGATGTTTTGCATCGAGTTGATGCAAAACATCAAGTTTTATGAAAAAGTTGATGTTTTACATCGATTTTATGCAAAACATCAACTTTTCCATAAAACTTGATATTTTGCATTGATGTAAAACATCAAGTTTTGTGGGAAGTTGATGTTTTGTATAATGTTGATACAAAACATCAAGTATTGAAAAAAAAGTTGATCTTTTGCATAGAAAGATAATGTTTTGAATATAAAGTTAATGTTTTACATCAACTTGATGCAAAATATCAAATTTTCATAAAAGTTGATGTTTTGTATCAAGTTGATGGAAAACATCAACTCTTAGTTGAGAAGTTCTTACTTAGCATTAAGTTGGCCGCAAATGGTATAGCTAAAACATCCTTACTATGTGTAGTAACCAGTAGGATTCGAACCTAAGTCCCTGCCTGATATTTTACAAAAAAGTATTTTGAAAAGTATAAAGTTTCGTTTCTTAAAGAGATATTTTTCATACTTTCTAAACTCATTTAATAACTAAAATTACCATTTAACTCTTTTTTTGTCACATCAAGGACACATCTTCTTTAAAAATGAGTGTGGAAATATTTTTCAAAATTAGATAACTTTTAAATAGCTTATTCTAATATTTTAAAATTCATATGTACGTAACGAACTCTTTTTAAAAACGTATATATTATCAATTAAGAAATTGTGATACTCAAGAGCTTCAAAATGGATTTTAATACTACTCTCATCGAGAGTCAAAATAGGGGTTTACAATTAAGATAATAATTGTATCAAGATAACTCTTTTGTAATATAATTATACAAATAGTTTTTTATAGTTGCACTCTGTAGCACATCCTCAATCATACTAACATGGCAGATGACCCAAGGAGTCTAAGCTTCAAGTGTACACATAAAAGAAAAAAAATATATTTATGGATAGTGAAGAAGAGGATGCCTCTTCTACCTTCTCAGGGAAAGGCACATCAACTAGTGATGGTGTAGCAATAATTATGAGGAACCATACCTATGCCATAAGCTATATGTTTAGAAAATGGCTTCTTTTACAGTTGTATCATTTTTTTAATGGATTGAAGATGGAAATAATAAACATTGTCTCTATTTTGGCATGTTTTTTGAAAATTTATTATTAGATTTTTAATTATAATCTCAAAAAGTAAGCAAAACGAAGTCTTTTTTTTTCATGTAAATTTTTGTAAGAAACATGTAAAGTACCCAAAATATTATCGTTTTTGGTAGTGTTGTATGCATGCGTAGATCACTTTTTAAAAAGACGTAAAAAAACTGAACTTTTTTAATGGAATCGTTGAAAGATGCCAAATGTTTCTCGTTTTCAAGAAATATTACCTATTTTGTCTGTAACAGTGTTTGTGGTCAATGTGAGTGTGTGTGCTTTATGGAGTAGAGGAGTTTAACCTTATTATACATGAGTGTGTGTGTTCAATGTGGGTGTGGGTGGAAACTTATTTTTTAAAACCTTTTTTGGGGGAGATGAATTTAGTGTTGATATAGGTCATGTACATAAGGAGGGTGGAGGAGGGTGCTTTTAACTCAAGTATATGAGGAGATTAAGTGTGTGAACCACCCCTTTTAGAAGTTTTTTTAATTGTATATCACTAGATTAAATCTATTAACCTTTACCATGTCTTAAATTTGATTTATTTTCAAAGATTAAGGCCAACTTGGTAGTTTCAATGGTTACCACCTTATCTTGCTGTCGTTGGCTACCATACTGATCTTCATCACCCAAAAAACTTTGTCGTCCTATCAAACAACCTCAAAAGTTTTTATGTTAATCAAGATTATCCCTTAAGTTTGACAATACCATTCCCATCTTGTGCTCGCCAGTGTTATTTTCGTTGTCATCTTGTAATTATCATCATCGCCACCACCCACCTACTCGTGCCTGCTATAGTATCGAATATTGGCTGTTCACATCATCCTCTCTCCAATTCCTTAATTGAAGGTGGCTTAGTACACTCGACTATCACACATACCACCATACACATCTTCATCACATTGATAACTACAGCCCTCTATTATTTTTAGTACACACCACCTGTGTAGATGCTATCATCGTCATCTCTTCAACACAGATGTTTCTTCTTGAAATTAGCTCGTCATTATCATCATCATCAACTTTTCACCATCTCTTCCATGCTCTTTCTCTACCATGTACATCCTTCCTTTGGTGCTCAAAATTGACAATCTTCACCACCATGCTTCTTCTCACAGCTGGTCATGTTCTGCCTTAAACATCGAGTCATCTAAAACTACAAAGGGGTGAGAGGTGTAGTTTTTAAAATTTCAAAACTACAAAAAATGCTTAAAATTTGCAAGTTTTAGACCTTTGCAAAATATTAAAGACCAAAATTCCTGAAGTGATCTACAGCTTATAAAAATGAGTCACCTCAAACACGCATGAAACCTTTGAAAACTCCTCTTTTCATCAAATATTTTAATTTTTACAAAATAAAATAGAGATAAAATTGTAAAACTTACTTAAATACCAAAATATTTCAAAGAATACAAAAGACTCCAAAAAACTTACACATACAAATATAATATTTTTAATTCTAACTTCACATCTACATTAAAAGAATAAAAAATGACATTTTTTAAAGTACTTTCAAAGACAAATGTAAAGACCACTAGAAAAAACCTTAAAATTTGCACGTGTTCACAACCAAGAGTACTTGCCAAAAATGGCTTACAAGATTTGAGCAAAAACACAATGTCAAACTCCAAAAACTAAAGTTCTCAAAACATGATAGACTAAGCGAAAAAGGGATGCTCCTCTTCGACATGCATCTCACTTTGATGCTCCTCTTCCTGAGATGTAGTACGAGGTGGAGAGTGGTGGCCATTTCCACAAGTTTCCTCTACACCATCAACATCTTTGTATGGCTCTAGATCAACAAACTGCATGCTCTCCTCTTGGCCAAAGGGAGGTTGGGGATCTCTAGAAGCATCAACAACTTGAGGGTTTGCACATTCTTCATCCCAACCTCTTGAAACTCATCAAGAAGATCCTATGAAACGAATACGAAGGCATGAAAGATACAGTTGAAGAATGAACTTCATACTGTGGAGAAAAAGAGTATGTCTGTGAATGACTATGCATTGAAGATCAAGGGTATTGTGGAATCCCTTGCATCTATTGGCGTTTCAGTAGATGATGACGATAAGGTTGAAGTCTGTCTATGTGGTCTCAAGCCACAATACAAGGCGTTCAAGACGTCTATTCAGACTCAGGAAAACATTCCCAATTTCACAGATTTGGTGTCTATGTTGATTATAGAAGAGAAGAGCTTGAGTGAAGATCAACAGTCTTCACAAAACAAAAATAGTTCAGAGCAACAAGCCTTCTACACAAGTTCAGGAAGAGGATGAGGTAGAGGAGGCCGTGGACGCGGCCAAGGAGGTGGCCGAGCAGGTAATCAGAATTATGGCCAGCAAAAGCAGCAACAACAGTCCCAGAATTCACAACAACAACAACACGCAAGCGGAAGAGGCCAATTCAGAGGTAGGGGGAGTCAAAGAGGTCGTGGTGAGAGAGAGAAATGAAAGATGAGAAATGAGGTGAAATGAGGGTTACTTTCATACTTATAGATAAAAATTTATATATTTTTTAAATTAGATCAATACATAAATTTGATACTTTTTAATTTTTTAAAATAGTTTTCCTTATTATGAGCTATAATTTTATGTGTACATATAAGTATCATGAAACACCTCCTAGATAAAATATCAACCCCATCAGAGGTCTATAGGGCCCTTGTCTGAAGACTCACGTGTATAGACTTGTTGCTATTAAAAAAAGAAGGCCTCTACATGCGATACATGGTGGGATGTAGTGAATGGTTCCCAACAGGTTTGAGTGGTGGCTTCACCTCTCCTTTCTCATTTGATGATCGCATGGAAGGAGATGTTGGCACACACTAAATGGAAGCCTTCCAGTTGAATTCTATTGCAGGTGAGGTGTTAGCTACTTCACGACTTCTGGAGTGGCCTGACAAATTTGTTGAGCGGCCAAAATTCAATAGAATGGATCGATTAGGACTACTGAGAATTATGGATACTTTGTTGCCACGTAGAGCCGCTTATTGTCTTTTCATAAAATCCTTCAATATTTACGAGCTCCACGTGGATATGTATAGTTAAGGGAGAAGGTGAAGGCAGGAATTACACCATTTGGTGATATTCCTCAATTGGAGGATTAGCAACCTTGGTTAGATTGCGAATTTAAAAAGCTCGAGGACATTGTCCAGTGTACAACAAATCAAGTGTACCATATGATGGTGGAAGGTAAGTATCACTGAGAAGACTAATAGGGTATGCCCATCAGGAAAAGTAGGGCCTGATGGATGGAAGTAATCTTATAGGGCTGGTGGTCTAAGATTCCATATCAAGGGAAGGTGTTCCTATGGTGCATGCTAGTTGGAGACCTACCATTGGGGGACTAGTTTGCGAAAGCGATGGATTTGGTAATTTTGCGTTTTGTATATATGCTTGGAAACATGCTTGCATCTTTTCATTTCATATTCGGTGGCAAAGAAGGTGTAGGATTTACTTTCTCGCGTATGGATTTCGTTGACCAGATAGACTCGTAAAGGTTAAAGACTGGATTTTTGGCAAGGTTCTAAATGGTCTGGATAACCTAGAACATTCAGTTTTCTTCCATTTTTTAAGGTGAACAAGTTTGTGGCATATCTAGCTAACTAGGAATGCCTTCATATTTGATGCAAAAGTGGGTATTACAGCTCACATAGGTTGTATAAAAGGGCTACTATTGTGGCAAGTCTCTTCCTTGTGGTCAACTCATTTGGTGGAGAATGACACGGCTATATATTGGATGAGGGTACTCCGAGCTACACCTGTGGTTTCGGAGTAATTAGTGAGGGAAAGCTAGTACATCACATGGCAGCCATGGTTTGGAGTAATTAGTGAGGGAAAGCTAGTACATCACATGGCAGCCATGTGGCCATTTGTAAAGTAATTTTGGTAATATATCTTCTATTACGAAGAGAGAGAGAGAGAGAGAGAGAGAGAGAGAGAGAGAGAGAGAGAGAGAGAGAGAGAAGGATTAAATTTAAATGTTCTAATTTCTTGATTGTGGAGTGAAGGAAATATTTCAATAGAAGGGAAGAATACGAGTGCCAAAAATATAGTATCTGGTCAGTAAAAAATGTTCTGATTTCAACAAAAAAGATTATTGAGTAACAATTGTTTGTAAAAACCTACTAAAGCCCAAATTTCTTTGCTTAATTTTTAAACATATTAAAAATGTTGATTAAGTATAACTTATAAAAGAAAGACATACAATAGTAGAAACAATTCATCATAATTTATTACTTCCCACTTTAGCCTAGGTTAGAATCAAAATGTAATTGTCATTGGGAACTTGTTGAACTTACTACCTGTAGGTAGAAGTGCTACTTTCATTTTGTCACTCATCTCCTTCACACTTCTTTAGTGTGTCACTCACTGTTATGTGCTGACCGTGGTTGCTGAGCCACTTATAATAGATGTTCTCTCTCTCTCTCTCTCAAACAAGAGTTAGAGGCACAATGCATAACCTCATTTTCACTCTCTTGCTCTCAAATAAGAGGCAAAATGCATAGCTTAATCACACTCTCTTTAGCTCTCTCCCTCTCTCTCACATAAGAGTTAAGCCAAGAGTCTTCTTAACTATGCATATTGACCATAGTTTATACAATAGTTCTATTATGGCTCACCCTAACCCCCCTTGAAACATATCCAAGAAGAGATTACTTGGTGAACCACAACTGTCGTGTGGTGAGGATCTTTCCAATGGCAGAGCCCGTAACCCTTGAGAAGCAATTCCACCATGTCTCTCGTTTGCATTGTCACACCGTCGCGTTGCACTATGTGTACTCGTCCCTTCTCTCACCTCACATCACTCACACACACTCACTAGTATACATTAGAGAGAGAGAGACTAGCAAGGGCATTAGCAAGACCAAGACTCAATTGCACAATGGGAGAATATATTGTATTATGAGAGAAATTCACTTATATACATGGTCATAAGTGTTCACACTCACTTAAACTATGGCCAATCGGGCACTTTAGGCTCATAAGAGGCCTAATGCTATTACAATGACTACTCTCATAATATATTCATGAAGTACACTTCATCCTAACTTACTACCACATGCTCTTAAAGTGGGAATCACCATAAGTATTCCATCACACCATACGGGCGCCCGTCCAAGTTGTAGGCTTGGACACCATAGCTTCATATCATGAATGTATGACCTTTTGGTGTATCTACCTTGACACCTTGATGTAAGATAATGGCGGTAGCTCTTGTCAACCCTAGGAATGGGTTAACATTCCCTCCTTCCTGATGGTGATCGTGTCCTCGTGAGCACGTTGAAGACCTTTGTGTGGGGAGAATTGACAAGATTGTAGATGGCTTTAATGTTGAGTGACGTTCAAATGGTCCTTGTTCCTCCGGAAGGAATAAGAAAGGTTGGTTAGTAAATGAAAAGGTTAGTGTTTTTTTTTGGAATTCCTAACGAGTGGTTGGGTGGGGTTTTTTGTGAATGATTATATTTTTATATTTTTGTGAACATGCTTTTTTTTGCTCACTTTGTTTTTGGTAATCATAAACAAGGTTACCTGTGATTTGGTTAGTGGGGACACTAAGAGATGCTAATAATGGGAGAGAAGAGAGGGAAGGATCCGGAGGAATGTGGACATAATCATCAAAATGAGATAGTGATTCTCAGTTCCTCATTTGATTCATTGAAGCGACATTCAACATTTGGATATGCCTTTGATGAAGTCCCTTTTTGTGGCAAGATTCGTGTTAGATAATGTTGAGTAGGACCTGTTCCTACATGCTTCTTCCCATGTGCTTTTTATGTTTTATGTATATTTAAGTGCTCTTATGAAGCAGAGATACATGAAGTACAAGAATTGAGTCATATAGGCTCTTATTGAGCTGTTGCTTTTTGTTTAAGTAGCCACTCATTGGCAAAAATTGAAAGAATTACGTTAACTTACAAGGCTTAGATAGATATCTTCACTAAGGATTAGAGATCCAAGTGTTGTGAAGACTTGTGTTTGGAGAGGTTTTCAATTTGAAAGAAATTTCTAGATAATGGGTTGTACCATTGACCAGGCTTTCGCCCACCATGGCCCCCCCATCTAGAGATGTACCTAGCTTTGGTGCAAAGTCCTCCAGTGCACGAGTATGGACATGTACTCATGGAGCAACTGCTACATTAACTTAGCCAAAAGAATAGTAAGCTACAAGCTTAACAAAAATGGAGTGGCTGTTTAAAATCATTGGGAGTTGTTTGTAATATTCTACCATTTTTAGGTAGGCCATATGTATGACTCCCTTGTGTTTGTGTTTGTGTTTGTGTTTGTGTGTGTGTGTGTGTGTGTTTTTGTTACCACCTTTGCACAACAGGTTCTTGTGGCTACTCTCCTTTTTGAGAGAATAGATTCTTATGTCTGCCGTGTAGCTTCTGCACTTATACTTCACATCCAGAGGGGTGAAAAGAGCATTGTGAGTTTGTCTTTGATGCGCTCATAAGTCTTCGTGCAGACGTGGGAATTGATTCTTGAATTTTTGGCTCAAATGTTGCCAAGGCGGTAGGCAAGACTGCTGGTTGGTTGCCATTAGGGTGCTTGAACACACAAGCTCTTGTGTAGGTGCTGAATGCATGAGAGTGTTTGAGTGACTTGCTTGGTGTGTTGCTTGGACCTCCATTCTTGTCGAACTTTAGGTGAAGCTATTGGAGTTAAAGTCCATAGCAAGGCGGTCTTCACTTCGTTCAATTTTGGCAACCATATGATGGGATTACCATCATAGTATCCTTGTTGTTGAAGCACGTGCACAAGCACCCATATTTGATGAACATTATAAATTGGTGGAAGATGCCTTTGGTGCTGAGGTTTGTTTCTTTGAATAGGCTTAGGGGACTTTTTAATGTGCTTGAAAATTAAAGATTCGGTATTATCTTGGTAATACCCTTGTGCTTGCAATAATCTTTTTGGTACCCTCACTTGGTGACTTGGTGAAGTTCTTTGAAGAGCTTGCATAGGCTTTTGTGGACGATGTTGTGTACTTTTATTTTTCCTTGGCCTCTGAGTGCTACGTTGAGAAAGAGGCTTTGATGATCAATGCACCCAAATTGGTGCCTTCGTAGTAACCTTAGGCTACAAGTAGTTTATTCTCCACCCACCTTTTGATACCATTAATATACCTTGATTTGTGTTGTCTTGGTGGATTTTTCTTTTTGGTGGAAGTGGAAGGTTTTGGGCCCTCCTTCACATTGGTTGGTGCTAAGGCTCAGGTTTGAGACTCATAGGCGTTGACAATGAGGTTCGAGTCTCTTGTGGAGTGGTGGTTACTGATGTGGAGGCTTTAGAGCATGCATCTCCCTCTTTTGGCGAGATTAGTTGGTGAAGAGGCGTTTGCTCCGGGGCTTTGCCCTCGAGTTCCTTCTTTGAGATAGATGGTTTCGGTTAAGGATCTTCTTTAGGAATAGCGGTTGATTGCAAGGTTTTGGCATCAAACTTTGTTGGTGAGGATGGAGTTGAAGGAGTAGATGCTTTATCAGAGTCGATCGTTGATGCAGATGGTAGGTCATTATGTAGAGGGGCTTCCGTTGAAGAGGCTTGTAACTTTTTGCATTCAGCATCATAGAAATCCATTAGGATTGGATCCTCTTCCTTGTAGTATGGTATTGTCAACTTTGTGTTGTTGACCATCATGATAACCCTATCACTTAGCAAAGCACAATGGTGCTTGGGTAGCAATAATCTATTTATGCCCTAAGATCACATTTTCTTCCAATACATACTCAACCACAAAAAACTTGCAAGTAAGGGGGTTAGTTTCAATATACATTGTATGTTCAAAGTACTTAAGACTCGATGTACATGTTAGCACGCAAGCTAATGTGTGGGATATCGTAGTAAATGCTGATTGGAATATGGCGAACCTAAGGGAGTACTTAGGCCTTAGGTTTGCACTGAAAGGTGACTTTTCATTTGTGATTGATAACACACCTCTACGTAAGAGGAAAGAGGCATCTTACTTTTGTAAAAGCATTTCCTTCCCTAGATGTATCCATATCAAGCAAGCTATGTAACAGATTTTAAGAGATTAATTCAAAACAATTTTGGCTACTCGCAATTTGCGTTCAATTTTGTGCACTTTTAAGTTATGTCGCGTGTTTTTATTTTTTGGAGGTTTTAAGTGAATTTTTAAACATAAAAAAAGTTTTAAAGACCTGTTTATTAGTTACTTTTGGCCACCAAGATCAAGGGCATTGTGAAATCACTTGCATCAATTAGTGTTTCTGTTAATGAATGATGATGATAAGGTGGAAGTGTGTTTATGTGGTCTCGGGCCACAATACAACGCGTTCAAGACATCTATTCAGACTCGGGAGAACATTCCCAACTTCACAAATTTGGTGTCAATGCTGATCATTGAAGAGAAGAACTTGGGTGAAGATCAACAGTCTTCATAAAATAGAAACAATTCAGAGTAGCAAGCCTTCTACACAAGTGCAAGTAGAGGACAGGGTAGAGGTCGTGGACATGGCCAAGGTGGTGGCGGAATAGGTAATCAAAATTATGGTCAACAGTAGCAATAGTTCCAGGATTCACAACAACAACATATAGGTGGAAGAGGCCAGTTTAGAGGCAGGGGGAGCCTAAGAGGTCGTGGTAATTGGCAAAGGCGGCATAATGATACACGAGGGTGTTTTTATTGTGGGGTAAGCCTGGGCATGTGCAGGCAGATTGCTATAAGAAGCAGAGTGACATGCGAAATGGAAAAGTGCAGCAAAACAACTTTGCATCCTCTAGCAAAAATAATGAGAGGTTGTTTGTTATGTAACATTTGGTTAATGTTGTGTTTGAAAATGATGTAGCAGCATGTAAGGATGATGTATGGTATGTTGATTTAAGTGCTTTGAACCACATGACAAGTCATGTGGTGAGTGGTTCAAGGAAATGAAAAGTCTTGAAAGGCCAAGTTTTATTGAAATAGGGAATGACACCGTTCATCAGATTGCCCATGTTGGAGATGTGCCATTGTCTATGCAAGATAGTAAAGTGAAGTACCTTGTAGATGTACTTCATGTTTCAAACATTACAAAGAATCTAGTTTTTGTTAGCCAGATGATTGAGCAAGGTTTGCAAGTTCGGTTTAACACTAATGGTTGTCATGTAGAAGACTTCAAAGATAAGTGCAGGTTGGTTGCAAAAGGCAATAGAGTGGACAGAATGTTTACATTGAATGTGAATATGCCTGAAGTGAGTGCTGTAATGTTTGCAAATGGTTCAAGAGTTGTTGCAGATACATACATTTGGCATAAGAGAATTGGGCATGTTAATGTGCAAAGAATGAAGTCTATGCAGACTAAACAAATTGTGACAGGGCTGCTTAAGTTTAAAGTTGAAGGTATGCAGAAAGTTTGTGAAGCATGTCAATTTGGAAAGCAAACAAAACATGTATTTCTACTTGACAGAAATGTGAGCAAGAATGTACTAGATGTTGTGCATTCAGATGTATGGGGTCCTGCAACAAAGACTTTGTCTATGGGTGGCTACAGGTACTACGTAACATTCGATGACCACACGAGGAAAGTGTGGGTGTACTTTATGAAAGAGAAGAGTGAAGTGTTCACTCATTTTCAGAATTTCAGAGTTATGGCTGAAAAATAGACAGGAAAGCATGTGAAGTGCCTAAGGTCAGATGGAGGAGGAGAATACTTCTCCAGTGAGTTCTCTGAATTCTTGCGAAAGAATGGACAATTTACATGTAGATACACTCCACAGCAAAATGGAGTTGCTGAGCAAAAAAATAGGCACATTACAGAGAGATAGCACGAGCATTGATGGCTGAGAAGAATATGCCACATAGTTATTGGGCTAAGGCTATGTCTACAGTAGTTTATATCATGAACAAGACTTCTACAGTAGCTATACATGATGTAACACTAGAGGAGATGTTTACTGGCAAGAAACCTTATTTGTCTCACTTGAAAGTTTTTGGATATATTGCATATGTGCATGTGCCAAATGAGTTACGTACAAAGCTAGATCCAAAAGCAAAAAAATGTGTGTTTGTTGGGTATTCCCTTGAGCAAAAGGGATATAGATGTTATAATCCTGCTACACGTGAATTGAGGGTGAGTAGGATATTGTATTTGATGAGATAAGTAGCTGGTATGCTGTTGAAAAGGATGTTGTTGGGGTTGATGTAAGTGGAAATGTGGTTTCATAGAGTTCAAGTCAGCAATCACAGTCATTGAGTGGACCAAGAGAGTCCTCATCTAGCAATTCTATTGATAGACCATGGAGTGACAGGCTGCGTCATAATACCGATCCTGAAAATGTATTTGGTACATCACATAAAGGGAAAGAGAAAGTGGTTGAGCCCCTTGGTATGCTTAATATTTTTGTAGGGCATTCTCTTGTTGATGGACATTCTAGTGGCTCGGAGATGAGCCTTAATAAGGCGCTTGGGATTCCAGTAATGAGGGCAACTGGTGTGAAGAAGGCTATGGAAGGCATGAATGCAAAGTTACAAAGATCTGGAGGAAGAGTCAAAAATCCTATGCAGAGGTTGACTTATTATAGTTATGTGGCACATCACTATGCGTATATGGTAAAAGTTGTGCAGGTTGTGGAACCCACATGTTTTGATGAGCCTGTTGGAAATGTGTGTTGGGAGAAAGCTATGGATGAGGAGATGGATGCATTGTATGGAAATGAGACTTGGGATTTGGTGCCATTGCCTAAAGGCAAGAAAGCTATTGGCTATAAGTGGGTGTATAAGGTGAAACGTAAGAGTGATGGTAGCATAAGAAAGTACAAGGCTAGATTGGTAGCCAAAGAATATGCGCAAACACATATGATTGATTATGAGGAGACATTTGTCCTAGTTGTAAAGATGGCAACTATGAGAGTTGTGATCGTGGTGGCTGCAGCTAAAGGCTGTTTTTTACATCAGATGGATGTCAAAAATGCGTTCTTGCATGGTGACTTGCAAGCAGAGCTGTATATGAATCAACCACCAGGTTTTGAGGATACAGGTTACCCAAAGTATGTGTGTAAGCTTCCTAAGGCCTTGTATAGGCTCCACGAGCATGGCATGACAAGATTGCTAAGTATCTTGTCACTATTGGTTTTCATATGGCAGATGTAGATCACTCTTTATATGTGCACAAGAGTGATAAGGGTATTGTGATAATCACCATTTATGTAGATGATCTTATTGTTGGGGGTGACAACTTGGAAGAGATTGAGCATGTGAAAAGAATTCTCAAAAGGAAGTTTGAGATGAAGGATTTGGGAGATCTGCACTACTTTTTGGGAATTGAGGTCATTCGGACACCTGAGAGTACTTGACTGTCAAACAGACAGTATGCATTGGACATGTTGTCCAAGTATGGGATGGCTGATTATAAGCCAATCTCGATGCCATTAGATTAGAATGGCAAGATTAATGTCTAGATGAAGGTTATGTGTTAGAGAATCCCACTATGTAGAGGAAGATTGTGGGGAGTTTGATCTATTTCACAATCCACAGGCTAGATTTGAGCTACACTGTTGGCTTAGTGAGCCAATTTATGCAGGTTTTGCTTGACAGTGTGCGATGCACACTTCGATATTTGAGGGCCACTATTGATTATGCATTATTTTGTGCAGCAGATATACCATTGGAGCTATATGGGTACACAAATGTAGATTGGGTAGGTAGCTACCAGTGGATTTATGTTTTCATTGGGGAGTTCTACTGTGACATGGAGCAAAAAGAAGCATCCCACAGTTGCCTTGTCGACGAGTATAGAGGTACAATACAGAGGAGCTGCGGTGGCAACACATGAGGTAGCTTGGTTACGCAAGCTACTTATTACTGATTTGGGGTTGCATGTGGAGAGAAAGGTTGTCATATATTGTGAAAATCTAAGTAGTATACAGTTGGCCACAAGAACCCGGTTTTCCATGCGCAGACGAAACACATCGAGGTGCATTACCACTTCATCAGGGAGAGAGTCTTGGTAACAGGTGACATCGACTTGGCCTATGTTAGCACATAGGATCAGGTTGCTAACATCTTCACGAAGGCCTTGGGAGCTAAGAAGCTCCATAGATTTCAAAATATGCTTGGAGTTCCTGAGCTGGAGTTAAGCTTGAGGGGGGGAGTGTTGAGATATCAAGCTCAACATGAGCTAACACTCACGGGGTGCTTACATGACTGTTCGACATTTATATCACTGGCGAGTTTGGTAGCTGGCACCGACATATCTTCACCAAAGATTCGATAGCTAGACTACACTGACTAGTCCACATCTACTCACTCCTCTTATCGTGTTCACATTATGGACCGCTTGTATATACTCTATTATCTGTGTTAACCACTTTATCTTCTTTGTAGACCTCTTTTTTTGTGTGAAGAAGAAGAAGAATTTTCAACCTCACCTTTTGTGTTCTCTTTTAAGGTTTGTGTGAGTGTGTGTGTGCTTGTAAGAGCTCAATCTCTCTTCTCCCTTGCATCTTTTCAAGAACAAGGACCATCAAACAACACTCAACACTCAACATCAAAAGCCGTCAACAAAGCTGGTCACTTCTCTCCACACAAAAGGTCTTCAACGCAATCACGAGGACGTGATCAACATTAGGAAGGGAGGAATGTTAACCCATTTCTAGGGATAATAAGATCTACTGCCATTATATTACATCAAGGAGTCATGGTAGATACAGCAAAAGATCATACATTCAAGATATGCAGTAATAGTGTCTAAATCTATAACTTATACGGGTGCTCGTAATGGTCCGATGGAATATGTATGGTGATTTTCGCTTCAAGAGCGTGTGGTAGTAAGTTAGGATGAAGTCCAAAGTGATGTATTTCATAAATATATTATGAGAGTAATCATTGTAATAGCAGTAGGCCTCTTATGAGCCTAAAGTGCCCAGTCGGCCACAATTTAAGTGAGTGTGAACATGTATATAAGTGAAAATCTCTCATAATACAAAGAACTCTCCCATTGTGCAATAGAGACTCTCTTGCCAATCCTCTTGCTAATCTCTCTCTAATCCATGCTAGTAAGTGTATGTGAGTAAAGTGAGGTGAGAGGAGGGATGAGTACACATAGTGCAATGCGACGGTGTGATAACGCTTGCACAGGAGAGGCACAGTGGAATTGCTTGTCAAAGAGTTCTGGAGCTTGGAGACCTCAAGGGTTACGAGCTTGGCCATCGGAAAGATCCCCATGACAATTGTGGTTTGCAAGGTAATCTTCTTGTTGGATGTGTCTCAACGGGGGTTTGGGCAAGCCATAACATTGTTATAGTGTATGGAACTTCTATGTAATAAAAATCCATGGCGTGGCTCTTTAAGTCTTTATAACCTATGATGTGACTATGCTCTTCATTTGTTATAGTGCATGTAACTTCTTCTAAGTAATAAAAATCCATGTTTTGTGAAATTTGAGTACAATTATTGTAAGTACTCTTCAATGCTGGCATAGTGGATTGCACCTGGATATACCATTATTCCAAAAAAAAAACCTGCATCTATCAAGTAATAGTCGTTGGTAATTTTGTTGATAAAACATCAAAAAAACCATCGTAAAATAAAAAACATTTTGACGCTTATTGTTTGTAACACGTGTTTTGATGAAGCTTTCAATGCTTATTTCTGCGGGTATTTTGAGAATTTGGTATTGATACTTTTTTTGACATGCATTTCGATGCTTTCGGGTTTTTTTATCATGTTTATTTTTGTTGAGAAAAGCATTGGCCTGCCTATAATAGTGCAAGTCAATCAAGCTCATTTGAACATTTCATTTACCTCTTCAAGTCACATGTAAGATTTTTTTCTACTTTATTAATTTTCTTTAGACTGTTGGAGTGTTTGTAACTCAGTTAATTCTCCAGTCTTTTTTTTGAAGTCTTTCTTTTTCTTAAGGAGACATGTACTAGATTTTGTTGAAAAACCTTATTCTTTTGTTTTGTTAAAGTCACTAAGTTAACTTTAATTTAGGTCCTTGGATTCTAGAATCCAAATATTATTTTCTTTTACACTTTGTTCTTGGTTTTGTTTTTGTAGGATAAAAGCCAACGTGCTCCTCTCAAAAACATTCCTCATGAAATGAAAGGAAAAGGTTGGAAGAGTCTCAAAATTTGGAGAATGTTCCAAACTTATCAAGCTACCTTTCAGAGAACGTGGATTCGTGATCCTCTTATTAGCTAGTGTGTTCACGAGGATAGAATTGGGAACATGGAGAGCTTTGTCATAGTTCCTCCTTATGTTCTAAACATCATCAATGCACCATATGGTTTTAAAGCACCACACTCTGTGAATGATGATGTTAAATATGGTGTTTCTTCTTACAAAAAAGTAATTGAAGCTTTTAGAAAGGTTGCTTCTTGTGAGTCTTGGGCATTGGTCTTCTTTCATGCCCATGACCAAATATCTAATATAGAGAAAGATTTCATTGATAACAAAATGGTTCACCAACTCTGCTTCTGGTAAGAAACTTCTATTTTAGAGAACTCTCCATTTTACTTCCTTGACTTTGTTTGTATCTTAGTTACTTAACTTTGTCATTTTTTTGTTATAGGACTAAGCCCAACATTCAAGGGTACAAACTTGATAGGCTTTTCTTTGCTCTGCTATGTTTGCTACAATCCGTTTTCGCTCTCCACCTTAACTCAGTGGTAGAGGGAGTTTTAATTTTGCTGTAAAGCCTACTCATACAAATATTTTTCAAAGGCCAGGGATCTTTAAAAAGCTCAAAGAGTTCAGTGACACCGCCAACAAGGTCATGAACCGATATTAAAAGCCTTAACTTCTTATAATGGACTTCATTGACCTCCTTTCTTTGAAAGGAGAGTGGATCTTGGATTTTTTTTATTAGCATAGGTATAACTTCTTATAATGGACTTCATTGACCTCATTTCTTTGAAAGGAGAGTGGATCTTGGATTTTTTTTACTAGCATAGGTATAACTATGATTAGTGTATTAAAGAGAGGTCATAATGTTGTTATAATGGAGCTTGATCCTATGCAACAAGTAAAATTCATCTAGCAAAGGGTTGTTGCTCTCAAAGATCTTCTTGATGAGTTTCAAGAGGTTGGGATGAAAAATGTGGGTGCAAACTCTCAAGTTGTTGATGCTTCTAGAGAGCCCTAACCTCCCTTTGGCCAAGAGGAGAGCATGCAGTTTGTTGATCTAGAGCCATACAAAGATGTTGATGGAGTAGAGAAAATTTGTGGAGATGTCCACCACTCTCCACCTCGTACTACATCTCAGGAAGAGAAGCATCAAAGTGGGATGCATGTGGAAGAGTAGCATTCCTTTGTCGCTTAGTCTATCATATTTTGAGAACTTTAGTTTTTGGAATTTGACATTGTCTTTTTGCTCAAATCTTGTAGGCCATTTTTGGTGGTGGCAAGTACTCTTGGTTGTGAACAAGTACAAATTTTAAGGTTTTTTCTAGTGGTCTTTACATTTGTCTTTGAAAGTACTTTTAAAAATGTCATTTTTTATTCTTTTAATGTAGATGTGAAGTTAGAATTAAAAATATTATATTTGTATATGTAAGTTTTTTTGGAGTCTTTTGTATTCTTTGAAAAAATTTGGTATTTAAGTAAGTTTTGCTCATTTTTATAAGTTTTAGATCACTTGAGGAATTTTGGTCTTTCATATTTTGCAAAGGTCTAGAACTTGCAGATTTTAAGCATTTTTGGTAGTTTTAAAACTACACCTCTCGCCCCCTTGTAGTTTTAGATGACTCGATGTTTAAGGCAGAACATGACCAGATTTGAGAAGAAGCATGGTGGTGAAGATTGTCAATTTTGAGCACCAAAGGAAGGGCGTACGTGGTAGAGAAAGAGCATGGCAGAGACGGTGAAGAGTAAGAGTTAGGCGTGACTAATTTGATCAAGAAGAAACATCCATGTTGAAGAGACGACGATGATAACATCTGCACAGCTGGTGTGTATTCGAGGACTGTAGTCATCGATGTGATGAAGATGTGTGATAGTCGGGTGGTGTACTAAGTCTCACCTTCTTCAATTAAGGAATTGGAGAGAGGATGATGTGAACAGCCAATATTCGATACTATAGCAGGTGGTGGTGGCGATGATGTTCATGATGATGACACCGACAACGAAAATTACACTGGCGAGCACAAGATGGGACTCTGGTGTTGTGAGACTTAAGAGATAATCTTGATTACCATACAAACTTTTGAGGTTGTTTCTATAGAGAGGGTATGCTCACCTTTGGGTGATGAAGATTAGTATGGCAGCCAACGACAGCAAGATGAGGTGGTAACAATTGAAATTACCAAGTTGGCCTTACTCTTTAAAAATAAATCAAATTTAAGACGTGGTGAAGGTTAATAGATTTAAAGTAGTGATATACAGTAAAAAGAACTTCTAAAAGGGGTGGTTCACACACTTAATCTCCTCTTAGACTTGAGTTAAAAGCACCCTCCTCCACCCTCCTTATGTACATGACCTATATCAACACTAAATTCATCTCCCCCAAAAAAAAGGGTAAAAAAATAAGTTTCCATCCACATTGACCACACACTCATATATATATAATAGTTAAATTCCTCTACTCCATAAAGCACACACACACTCACATTGACCACACACTCACCCACACTGACCACACACACTCATGTATATAATAAGGTTCAATTCCTCTACTCCATAAAGCACGGACCCCATCTCTCAAACTTATGATGATTGAGAAGAATGCTCATCTAAGATCTATAGCCTCCCGACCAAGACCCAAAAGAAAATTGAAATTATATCAACAAGTGCAAAGGCATGTAATTGAAGTCCCCCCCCCCCCCCCGCCCCAAACAAACAAATGAAGGAGAGCTAGGAAAAGAAAAGAGGTGCCCAAAACCTCATTAAAGGCACCAACTCTAGAATCCAAAATTTATCAATTACTTCAATCCTTGGAAGTTGTCACCTTTTCACTTCAACTTAAAAGAAACCAAGAAATTCCACAACCAGAGCTAACCTCTTACACTATTCATTCCTTCAATCACTACACTTGATTGAGGGAAAGCTCATGTGGATACCTTGATGTGTGTCCTCCCTAGTAACACCGACGTGATTGTTATGCACCAACAAACCTTGGAAAAGCTATTTAAAATGGAAAAAGATTTGAAGCATAGAAAACAAATACCTAATTATGTTAACACAAATATTTGTCACATCTCAATTGTGTTTATGGTGTGTTGAATCAAAGTTAAGATGCTATTTATGATGATTGTGATGATGGTATTCACTCCATCTTCATTGCTCATCTTTTAGGTATCATGCTTTAGTTGTCATCTTTTAGATATCAATAAATACCTAAGCAACATCTTAATTTGTTGGCTTGTTTGCATTATTTTAGGTCATGGTCATCTCAAAGGTGCACTCCCTTGGGATCAAATTTTCTTGTATATAACAAAATGTTTTTGGTTAAAAATGGTAATGAACATATTTTCTTCTTTGTTAATTCAAAATTTTCTTATTTTTTGTTAATTTTAAAGGCCATACATTTTTAAATAATTTTTGTTGAGTCTTATATTTATTATATTTAATATTATTTTAGATATTCTCTTTGGATTAAGAGTTTTAGTAATGAATGTGTTCTCATGTTAATGTTACCTTGTGCGAAATAATGATATATGTTTAAAAGTAGTAATATTTGGTGTGTCCTATACTTGATGTACATAAAAATGAGATTGTGAAATACTATGGTATTAGAGTACTTTTTTGGGCATGTTAATGCTTTATGATGATTTCCTTATAGACCGTGCAATGGTGGCCTCAAGGACTGTGTTGTTTACGTGAAATAGCTTAGCCCAAATAGTTTAGCCAGAATAGCTTAGCTTGATTCTTGCACCCATCACTAAATTCATGAAATTATAATGTAGCCCAATGATCTTATAAATAGACACCCTAGTACATGTGAACATGTCCCCTTTCTCCTTTATTTATGTATTTTTAACTATAAATTTTTCACGGATAATAAACATTGGTTATATTTGAGAAAATATAATTATTGTGGTTCTAAAATTGGATTTTTCATTTTGTTTTGTCATATCAAAGGCACATACTAAAAAGGTGACAATACTATCCTAACAAAAAACATTATAAATCTTATGACAACGTCTCGTCATGTTAGAAGAACCACATATTGTTTCATGATAGGTCACTTTAAAAGATATTGCATTGTCTCTATTTTATTAAAAAATAATAAGTTTTAATCTCTTATTTGTTCATATGTGATAATAATGAATGCCTAAAGTTGTTCAAGATGTAAGGGGGACCATACAATGTGTCTCCATACTAATTCTCTAAGGAAATCTATAAATTTATTGCTTGTGACCCTTTTTCCATTTTAATTGCAAGTATCAACCATATGGTGTCTTGAATCAAGTAGGTGGAACTACAACAAGGGAGTGTTTTAAAAACAATTACCCTCCTTATCAATCACATATCTAATTCAATAGCTCACAACCAAGTGGCTTTCCCCCCATAGTAGTAGAGAAAGTAAGATTTATTTAAAGCTTTATTTATATACTCTTTTAAATGTGAATGACAAACAAAGCATAAATACTTTATTGACATAAACATCTTATCATTATATTATTTATGACTTGTAATGGCCTAATATTTACTCACTATTAATGCTTGACAAAATCCCTTCATTTAAAATAATGAAACTTAGTGTAAACATTTTTAACTAAACTCCTATGATATCCTTAGGGTGTGTGTGTGTGAAAATGATTTTTGGATCCTATTATTATGGGTGCAAAGATACATGTATGTGCATGTAAATGCTCTTTGTAAACATGCACATGTACTCGCATGTTGTGTGTGTGTTAGTGTGTGTGTGTGTGTGTGTGTGTGTGTGTGTGTGCATGTGGGTGGGTGAGTTGGTGAGTGGGTGCATGGGTGTGAGCATGATTGTGTATATTCACACACTTGCATGGTACATGTGTGTGTATGCATGCATACACACACACACACACACATGTACTATGTACACACAAATACATACATGTGCATGCACATGTACTATGTACATAATGCATGTACATGCATTTGCATGCACATATACCATGTGTGTGTATTTGAATTCACATGCGTGTATTTTCATACACATGTATTATGTGTGTGTATCTACATGCACACACATGTAGTATGTGTGTGTATGTGCATGCACATGTCACATATGAAACATGTACTATCTATGTGCCTTTTCATGCACCTGCACTATGTGTGTGATGTGTATTTGAGTGTGCATGTATGTATACATATAGTAAGGTGGAATTCAAAGAATTCCCAAGACATTATTATCTACACTGTATTTAAGGCAAGATAATTGTTATTTCTTTTGTTTTTAAAAACCGCTAGAAACCTTATTTCCCAAAGCTTAGCATAATAGGTTCTGTAATAGCTCCATTTTCATTGTGTGTGTGTTAACACACTTGTGTATGTATGCGCGCGCGCGTGTGTGTGTGTGGTGGGGGTGTTGGGGGGGCAGACTTGCCTGTGTGTTTTTTGTCAACAATTTTTTAAGTCATTATGATCATCGTACACTTTTATGCCTCATTTTGTGTTTATATTTTAGTCATTTTTATGATAGAATCGGTAAATATATGCTTTGGAGACATTGTAGTATTGACTTGGAAGCATCTTGTGAGCTAGTTTTGTGTAATAAGATTGAGAAAACATGTTGTATAAGCATATGAAAGTTGCTTGAAATAGAATTATTTTTATCTTATGGAATGTTTTTTAATCATCAATTTTAAAAGAAGTAGTTAGATTGAGAAAACATGTATACAAAAGCATACAAAAATTGCTTGAAATAGAACTACTTTTATCTTACGGAATATTTTTAAATCATCAATTTAAATGCTTTAACAATAGCAAAAAGTGTAAAAAATATGGTTTCGTGCTGATTATGTCACCTAGAGTCTTATGTCTTGTTTGACATACAAGCTAAATGGAGGCCTAAATGATGGAATTTGACTTTAAGGTGACTATTGAAGATTTAGAAAATTTCCAATAGTATGATTTGGAAGGTATAAGCCGTATTAGATGGCAATGCCAACACTAAAAAAAACACAAGGTATTATCTTGTTTCATCATATTGATGGTTATTTTGAAAGTACTACATGTTTGATGCTTCTAATGAAAAAGCAACATGGCATACTTTTCAAGGCATGGGATTCAAGAACCCAAAAGAGATTTTATGCAAAAAAGAGGTTTTCATGGTTGCAAATTGTGTGATTTAAGAGTTAGAGTGTGATTGAGTGTCAGAGAGAGTTTCAATTCGTCGGTTGATTTTAAGCTCTTGTGAGTAGGTTGTATTTTTTACATTCAAAATCAAAGAAAATCTCCTTCTTTTACAATGTTCTTCTTCTTTCTTTCTATGGATAAAAAGAGTCTTTCTATTTGGAGTCTCACATAAACTTTACACTAAAATGTGAAATGTTTCTTTGAGATTGAGTCTCCCACTTGGTATATCATATAGTAGTCTGAGTGCGTATTATCTTTCAAGGGTACTTGTATGCCAAGTTAGATTAGCTTATTGATATACGTTACATTATATTATTTCAAGGATCCTTTTTCTTACCATTCTTTAAGATTTTGAGTTTCTCCACTTACAATATATATATAAGTTTTCAATATTATAAGGTTTTCATTTCTATTATTATTACATAGTGCAATTGACTCTCAAACATGTAGGTGGTTCATTGTTTTATTTCTGAGATTGTATAGTGCAATTGGATTTTATTTATCAAAGCATTTACAAATTATCTTCAAGTAAAGAATTCGTGTTTTAGATTGTATTAATATGTTTTGAATTTTATTTATCATAGCACTTACAACTTATCTTTAAGAAAAGAATAATTTTTTTGGATTACACTAATAATATGTGAAAACTTTAAGGTATTGAATTTACAATTGTATCTTCAAGCAAAGAATAAATGTTTTGGGTTGGACTAATATGTGAAAACCTTTAAGGTATTGATTTTATTTATCAAAGAATTTACAACTTATCTTCAAACAAATCCTTAATATTTTAGATTGCACTAATGCATGAAAAACTTTATTTATCAAAGCATTTTCATCTCATCTTCAAGAAAACAATACTGCATTAATATGTTTTGAATTTTAGTTATCAAAGCATTTACCACTTATCTTCAAGAAAAGAATAAATATTTTGGATTCCACTAATATGCTTTGAATTTTATTTATCAAAGCATTTAGAACTTATCTTCAAGTAAAGAATATATCTTTTAGATCGCATTAATATGTGAAAAACTTTAAGATATTGATTGATGCCACTCAACTTGGCTTTAAGATTTTCTTTCAAAATCTAATGTAAGTTGAGTTGCAAAGAAGTTTTAATTAGGAGTTCCATATCTCAAAAGCTGTAAAGATTTTCCTTGCACCTAGTATAGCATATTTGTTTACTACAATCTCTCTCTCTCTCTCTCTCTCTCTCTCTCTCTCTCTCTCTCTCTCTCTCTTCTTCATGGACCCCGTACTCTTCCTCTTTACATCTTCATAAGATATCCTTAATCTAAAAATAGTAACATTTCAATTCTCACATAAGTAAAAAATTAAAAAATTCATTGAATAAATTTTTACAATATCTATAAGTATTTGTATGGGCACATACATGTGTATATGTATGTTTAAGTGCATGTGCATGTATATGTATGCATGTGTGTGTTCATGCATGTGTGTGTATGTGTGCATGCATGCATGTGATTGTATGTGTGCATACATGTGCATGTGTGTGTATGTGTGCAAAGGCATGTAAATAAGTACATGTATGCATTCATGTGTGCGTGTATGTATAGAGAATAAGGTGGACTTAAAAGTAGTAGTACCTAGGCATTCATGTGGCCATTGTTATTAAGGCGATTAAAGTATATAGAAGCATAAATAAAAGTGTTTTTGCATACATATATATATACATGCACACATGTGTGCACTATGTGGGTGTTAAAATTCTTTCATGCTTTCAGTCATTTTGATAAATCTCCTTCATGCGTTCAGTCATTATGATAAAATGTTGCAATGCCTCACTTTTTTTTAAATAATTCACTTGTCATTTATTGTAAAGTTGGTGGATATATGTTTTAAAGATGTTAGACAAAGATTGTGAGCTATGTTTTGAGTAACAATGAATTAGAATTAGGAAAAATGATGCCTACACAAGTAGTAAATATTTTTTAAAGCATAACTTTGATCTTATGGAACTTTTCTAGATCAATGATCTTAATTCTCTATTAACAACTCTAGAAGCATGTAAAAACCTTTTTTTTGAGTTATTTTTTCACCCAAAATTACGTGTCCATTTTTATATAAAAGTTCTTGAGACCTAATTGATGGAACTTGACTTTAAGGTGACTATTGGAGATTTTAAAAAAGTACTAGTTTTGTATGTTTGCAAGGCATAAGTCCCAAAACATGGACAACTTGACCAATACTAAGAAGAAGAAGAAGAAGAAGAAGAAGAAGAAGAAGAAGAAGAAGAAGAAAGACAAGGCCCTATTTTGTATATGAGATGTTTTATCCGACTTACCACTATTTCTAGAGTAATTTGTTCGGCACTTTCAACTAAAAGTAACATGTCAAACTTTCTAAGGCACAAGATTCAAGATTGACATGGAGGGTGATCAGGTGGTTTTGAAGTCTTATATGCATAGCACAAACTTTCAAATTTGCAAATCAAGAAAAGCTACTTCTTTCATAGTTCACTTCTTGCTACTTTTTATGTATGAAAAGATTCATGTGATTTGGAGAGTGACATATAGTTTACATTAAAATGTGAAAGAGTCTTTGAGATTGAGTATCCTCCTACATGTAGCATTGTAAGTAAATGAGGCTTCACTTTCAAGGATACGTTTATGCTGCCGAATGGGAATAGCTTATAGACATATGTTACACTATAGGGTTCCTACCATCTTTTATCTTATTACTATATATATTGGAAAGACTTTGGATCAATATACTTTTAAACAAATAGGTCTCGATTTCTCTTGTTGTCCTTTTTTCTTGCAATTTACGTTCAAAAAATTGAGTGTATCATTCAGGTGATTCATTTTTATGTTTCAAGTTTCAAATCTAAGGTTGTACTATGTGTAATCAAATTTTATCTATCAATACATTTACAATGTATCTTTAAGCAAAGATTAGGTTTCTCAGATTGCATTATGTCTAGAACTTTAGGGTGTTGATTAATGCTCTCCAACTTATTTTTTAGATTTATTTCATTTTTTTAATGGAAATCGAATTGCAACAAAGAAGTTTGGAGTTCCAAATTTCAAGAGCTTTAAAGCGTTTCCAAAAGTCCATGCAAAACATCTAATCTCAAGCATGATGGGAAACCAATTTTTTTAAAGAGTTTCAAGCCTCAAAGATTTCACATCTTTTGGCACCACTCGGCATAATGAGCTTTCTAGATCAATCATTTTCTAATTTCCAAATGTTAGCACGTATTCCTATCTTCAATTTATAAAGGAAGCTTTACCCATGGATTAAAAGAAGTCCAACTTTTTAAGAGGAGTAAAGTCATTGGTGTTTGTTGTCTTCATTTTAAAATTTCTTTTTAAAATAGAGCATTCTAGTCTTAGTTCTACTCCGGGAGATATGTTTAGTTGTTGTGACACTACTTTTGTTGTACCTTTTAGAGAGTTGTTGTGTATTCTATGGATTTGGGAAGGATGCACTTTTGAAGAAAAGAATAACCATGATCTTTTAACTTTTTGTTGTACCTTCGAGAGTAACCATGAACTTTAACGTTTTGTGTGCATTGTATAAGTTTGTCAAGGATGTAAGCCGTTGTGTATTCTATAAGTTTGTCAAGGATGTAGCCTTTGTGTGTTTTGTTTGTTCGCATGCTTCAAAATAGTAATAGATCTTGATTTGGGGGTTGAGGGAATCTTATTTTTGAAGGACGAAAGCTTTTGATGATAGTTCGATGTTTGCTCAAATGCGTTGATACATTAATAGATTCTCATTTGGAGTGTGTCACTATTTCTAGAATATGTGCTCGATTTTTTATATGTAAAGTCCATGATAGAGTGTAAAAACGCATTGTGAAATTTTCATTTTTGTCATCTTCTTGAGCATATAAGAAGCATGCTTTGCCATTATTCACTTTCCAACCATGGTCGACATAATGTTACACAATGATGTGATAGAATAAAGGGCTCCTTTAAGAAGGGCTCATGATTGGTGTGGAGGCGTGAGGGAGGATGAGAGAGAGGTGGGGAAAAAGCAATTGGAGGGTTTGGAAAAGCAATTGGAGAGAGAGAGAGAGAGAGAGAGAGAGGGGGGGGGGGTGGGGTTAAGAAGAGCATGGAGGTGGGGAAAAAGCAATTGGGGAGAGAGAGAGGGAGGAAAAGTTTAGTGATGGGAGTGAGGTGATGATGATGGGAGGTTGATGGGGTAAAGGGGAGGGCGTTAGAAGGTGATGTGTTTACGTCGGTGACCCCATTAGTAGTGACTCCTGAGGAATGAAAATGCCACCCGAGTGTGAAAAGGGAAAAGGAGTGTGAAAAGGATGACAAGAAAACGGCGTGGTACAAATTAGCCGCAAGTGAGCAGAAGGTTAGTTTGACTGCATCTTGTGGGAAAGTGGAAAGGAGGTTGATCTCTTGCGTCCCGAGAAGGGATACTAGGTGCTAAAGAGACTTTGTGCTGCCTACAGCTCTCTCTTTTTCTTTTTTTTGGCTGCCTACAGCTTTCTCAAAGGCAGAATTATATGTATTTTTTTGGTTAGCTGTCCCTTGAGCTCTCCTTTTCACACTTGAAGTTACACAGAAGGGTCTCCTTCTTCTTCAAGACAATTCTCTCTCTCTCTCTCTCTCTCTCTCTCTCTCTCTCTCATTCATTTTCTTTCAAAAGGTATTCCTTTTTTTTCCTCTTTATCCCTCACTAGTGCAGAGAAGAGCTTTAGCTTTGCCTTATTTTTTGACCTAGTGGCTTCATACACAGCAGTGACACTGGTTGTTTTTTGACTTGCCTCCATAGAGAGAGCCAGCTCCAGATTTAATCCTCTTGATCAAAGCTACACGTCTTATATTAATTATAGGCTCTTAATGAAGCATTCTTATAGCCTGCAAGGTGCCATAAATCCAGTTTATTTGCTATCATAGAAATAGCTGATCCGTGGATCTCGTGGTGTTGTTTTTTAAACCTAGTTACATACACAAGAGTGGTTGTTTTTGACTTGACTCGGCTCTATAGAGGGAGTTTAATCTTGTCGATCAAAGGTATACCCTTTGTCTTATTTTCATTATACGCTCTAGTTGAAGAAGCACAGTTAATATGTAGTCTTATAAGCTGCCATAATTGCTTTGATAGAGCTTAGGTGATCGGTCGATCTCGTGCTGTCGTTGCTTTAGCATGGCAGAGAGTCCACCTCTTTCCAAGAAAGAGACAGCGATCAGCGCGCTTGCACAAGATTTGGATATCACCGACGGAGCATTATCTGCAATTAGCTCTTCTATCACCACTACAAATACTAGGTCATCAATTCTGCCCTCCATATCCCCTATAATCACAGCCTTCTGGAGCTCCGTGCAGCCAACTAGTGTGCCTTCCGCCTGTAATTATACTGCCACAAGTTCTAGGACTAGCTTAACCTTAATAGATCAAGACCATGACCACAATCTTCTGTTAACTAAGGATCATCACCCCCTCTTTGATGATCATCAAGGGTTTTCTAGTGCCCCCCATGATCAATTCTCAGGGTTTAGCATTCGTATGCCTCCTTCTCACGTTTCCTCTCCTTTCTTCTCAGATCAATCTGCGGCCGATTGCTCATGGCCGCCCATCGTAGACCCATACCTAACCATTCAGAAGCAATCGTTGCTGTCCCCAGCACCTGAAATATCAGGATTGGCCGACCTTGATGCGATTAATTTCGAGCTAGGGTCAATTTCCAGCTTGAGTACTGTAAGAAGAGCAAGCTCTCATGATTGTAGTGCCATCAAGGGGGCGTCGTCGATAGCCACATGTACAGCTGATGATCAATGCCTGCAGGAGAAACCCTTGCTTGCTGGATCTCCTAGTTCTTCTCAACAGCTGCAGAGCACATCATCTGCGCGAGTTCATGCTGGAATCTCAGCAGACGGCCCTTCCTCCATGTCCTCGTCTTCAAGCGAGCAGCTTGGGGATGAAAGCGTAGGCCACAAACTAGAAGCCGATGCAGACGAAAACGCATTGATGAATGATAAGGCGAGCGCCGCTGAAGCGGCGGAGGACGGCGCCGAGGGTGGCGCCGCCGGAGAGGAAGGCAAGCGTGCCACCAAGAAGCCGTAAGAGAATATCGATTATCTTTAGCTATAAATCAAGTTAGCCCTAATGATGCTAAAGATGATATTTTCAAATGTGATGTGCGGTTATGTTAGGTTATGATGATTATGTCGTATAAATTAAGCAGTGCTAAACCCAGGAAGAAGGGTCAGAAGAGAGCAAGAGAGCCTCGAGTGGCGCTGGTGACAAAGAGCGAGGTGGAGCATCTAGAAGACGGCTATCGTTGGCGGAAGTATGGTCAGAAAGCAGTGAAGAACAGCCCTCACCCGAGGTTAATTTCTAACCCTTACTCGATCCTTGTTATATTATTTCCATCCCCAGTCAATTAATCATCATTACAGTAATATTAATTACACCTTATTTCTAACGTGTGTATATTTAAATCTCTCCTTTGGATCTCCTCGGACTCAGCGGAGATTCGAAAACTACACAACCACGTTCACGTTGCCCTCGCATTTCAATTTTCCAATATAATTGTTTGCTTTTTTATGCCCCTTTTATCTCTGCTCGCCTACCACGTTGGTTGGTAACTTGGAAGGTGGTCCTGTATGACAATACCATGGTGTCAGACCTGATGTAGTCATGCACGGGATCAAATTGCATAGATTCGCAAGCAATGATTGATGCCCTAGTACTAAAGTAATGCATGTGCAAGAGCACGCGAGAGTGCCTTTTTTAAATTTTCGTTCCATCCTTTCTTCTCTGCTGCAGAAAAAAAAGCTTGTAAATGATTGAGGATTTTTGGGGACTTGAGTATTTTCCTAAGGTTTTTGTGAGGTTGATCATTTGGCAAAATGGTCGTGATTTATTTGGTGGTGGTGGTGGTTGTGGTGGTGCATGTGCAGGAGCTATTATAGATGCACCAACAACAAGTGCTTCGTGAAGAAGAGAGTGGAGCGTTGCTCTGAAGACCCATCACTAGTAGTCACAACATATGAAGGCCAACACACGCACCACAGCCCTGCAGTCCTTAGAGGCTCCATGGTACCTGATACCGGCTCTATTAGCAATATTAATACCCTACTGCCCTGGCAGTTACCCTTCATAAACCCCAATGTTTTGCCCCCTAATTTCTCTACTTCCTCTAATATGAACTGTCTAATCCCTTCTCCATTGCCACCCTTGCCAGCCCCATTAATCCCCACCTTTGATACTGCAATGGCCAGACAACAGCTTCAAGCCCGCTTAATCACTACGCAACAATCAGTCCCGGAGCTAAGGCATACGCAACCCATGCAAATCAGTGCACTCGAGCATCTCAGCGCCACAAGAAGTATCTCCAGAACATTCCAAAACCCACCTCCTGTTGATAAGGGCTTGCTCGATGACATGGTTCCACATCATCATCATCATGATTAAGGTGACACCCATATTAAAACGACCTAATATATAAGATCAGCTGTGCCCATCACGCTTTCAAAAAAAATAAATGCAGGTAAGCGGTCTTCCATCACCTTTCCAAACTTTATAATATGAGTCTTTTCGCTGTCAATTTTGTCTCTGAATTCAGCGCTTTGGCTATGTCATTTTCTGCTTTTCAGATGAAGATCAGCCCTTCTTTTTATCATCCTATACTAGTCTAATTTTCGCTAAGGAAGGTCCTGATTCCGCCCCTTCGGGTTCTCTCTCTTTCCTTCTCATCATGTGGCCGGACTCAACCGTGACCACCAACATAGTCAAAAGTTGAACATGGTAACCATGTTTACACTAGAACACAGGTCCCTGGAAAATCCATTATGATGGTTACGATTCTTTGGTAACAATGGAGAAGTATCATGTTGATATCATAAACAACTATTTAAATATACATGGTAAAGCAGGATGTTTATGTATTTTTGACTCTGGATGATCACAACTAGCTATACAAATGTTTCGGTTTACTGGTGGAACCTTTCGAACTAAGGACCGTAAAGCGGCTAACGAGGACGATATCAAGACCAAAGTGCGAGGTGACGTCCCCCCTCTCTCTCTCACACACACACACACACCCAGTTTTGTTATGAGGCTTTTAGGCATAGCATGAGATAGTAAATGCTTTCGTGTGTGTGTGTGTGAGAGAGAGAGAGAGAGACTCATCCAGTGTTGGTGCTGTTATGAGGCTTTTAGGTATAGCATGAGATAGTAAATGCTTTCGTGTTCGTGTTCGTGTTCGTGTGTGTATGAGTGAGTGAGAGAGAGAGAGAGAGAGCGCGCCCTGTTACGAGGCTTTTAGGCATATAGCGTGAGTTTCGTGTGTGTGTGTGTGTGTGTTTTTTTTATAGAGAAAGTGTGTGTGTGTTTTTTTGAGAGAGAGAGATGGTGTGGATTGCCGAGTGACCATACATAAGAATAGCACACCATAGAATATATCAAACTCCCAGCAAACATAATGCTTCCAACTTGACACATATTGGGCCTGAATTGGCCCTCGGACTCACTTCTAAGAAATTCCCCATATCACCTATGTACAAAGTCCTATACCCTATTTTGCTTGTTTGCGTGGAAATCAGCATAGTTTTCTTTGTATACAAACATGTAGGATAATTCTCTACATCTAGATTGGAATTTTAGCTCCCCTAATGTGAATTAGATACATGAGTTGAGTGTACACGGTTTATATAGACCTCATTATAAATTTCTCCCATAACACTAATTTGGACCACATTATAAATTTCTCCCATAACACTAATTGACACTAAAAATAATAATACCTACTATACTTATGAAAAAACCATTTTGTAGACCTTAGCAGTAAATTCTCTCATGTGGATGCTAATCATACATTGTTTCGAGTGATATCCTTGAGGTTTCATCCAATATTGTCTATAGATGTAACGACATATTGGATGATGTTAAGTAGGTAGTTCAAAGCATCATCTTTAGGATTTGTGTAATGTAGTTCAATGAAAGCTATCATGGAGACATGGATATTGAATGAAGGTATGGGACTTGAAATTCCACCAGCTAGAGCTCACCAAACTTGTATAAGCCTCACTCACTAAACTTGCATAAGCCTAGCAAATCAAAACTGCACGTACTTGCTCATGAAACTTGTATGAGCTAACCAACCCAAAACTAGCTCACCAAACTCAGGTGAGCGAAAGAAGTCAAAATTGCATGAGCCTAGCAAACAAAAACTATGTGAGCCTAGCTCATCAAAGTCACATTAGCCTAGCACGTCGATCAAACTACGTGAGCCTAACTTGTCAAACCTACGTGAGCCAAGCAAGTCAAATTTAAACCTAATGTGAGCTTGCACAAACATAATGTTAGCAGTATAGCTTGGCAAGAAAATTGTCATATATAGATTTGCCATTCATTTAGCTAGCTTCTAGTCTCTATTCACTTTGAGCCCTTCACAACCCCATCACCGCCTTGTAGAGAAAAAAGGGTTGCAGGGCTTCATTTGTGTCAGTGATACATCCATTATTGTTTTGGATTAGCTCAATTGGTAGAGCAGTGGATTGTTATTCCATGGGTTGCAAGTTGGAATCTTGTATCTGGAGAAAATAATTGACACAAACATGAGAATTGATTGACTAGAGCTTTTAAATAGGCTTGCCCTTGAGACGGTGGTATTTAAAAAAAGCCATATAGAAAAAATGAGAGAAATGGTGAGTAGATTAAATGGTGAAAAGATGAGAACATGACGAAGAGTTGCTTGCTTTGGGTATTGGTGCTTTTATAAGATGTGATGACCCTATTGGTACCACAACGATCTCAGAATGACATCTATGAGACAAAGATGCCCAAAACAAAGATTTTCAATGGGATTGTTGAGCAAGTGTCTCTCTTGCTCCAGAACAACAGTCTGCCATTCCTCGGGGAGCCTACCAAACTTGCATGTAAAATTTAAACATGATATGATTTTGCACAGACATGACAAGAGCTTGCCAAACCCGTGTGATCCAAATTCATACAAACTCGCGTGAGACAAACAAAAACAAACATTCATTTTTGTACACAGTTTTAGAACATGTGTAATAACATGTTACTCACCTAGTTCAAACTCGTGTGGAGAGTGAAAACCTAAAACTAGCGTGATTTCATCAAACTATTGTGGTTGACTCTATTCAAATGTGCTTGAGTGGCCTAATCTCGAAAACATTGATATCATGCTTCCTAACTAAATGGAACCCTTCTTATGCAGCCACCTATTGAGTGAGTGTTAAAAGCTTATTCACCAAGAAAAAATTTTCACTCTTTGATACAATCCCTGTCTTAGAGAATTGTTGAAATTTAATAATAATCCGGTGCAATTGTAGTGCATCTAACCATACTTCTTGTGTTAAAAGCTGATTCACTAAGAAAAACTCTTTGTACTCTTTGATACAATTCCAGTCTGAGATAATTGTTGAAATTTAATAATAATCCGGTGCAATTGTAGTGCATTTAACCATACTCCTTTAAACCCACCTAGTCTTATGCCCCATCAAAAGTCCGACACTCGAGTGCTTTTCCCATATAAGGAGGCAAGCTTCTATCGATTTTATCTCAAGGAAGTATGAGCCAAAAATATTGAGGAAGTCTTGGGTGGAGGACTAGAAATAGAAGGTAACGGTCTACCAAGCCCTAAATTTATCTACAGGCTCTGTGAATAGTGCCATGAACTTCGTGAAAAGAGTGTTTAGTTATACTATCTTTGTGCTAGTGCAACTGCAGGACCATTAAGATTTGGGCTAGTTGAAACTACACAAAACATGTCTAGTGCCACACTTTTTTGAATTTTTTGATGTTGATCCTAAGTTGGAAAT
The DNA here is from genome assembly GCF_041138505.1 of Cibotium barometz. Taxonomy (NCBI): domain Eukaryota; kingdom Viridiplantae; phylum Streptophyta; class Polypodiopsida; order Cyatheales; family Cibotiaceae; genus Cibotium; species Cibotium barometz. Next base: position 7,582,887 of record NC_141089.1, on the reverse strand, counting down.
GTTGGGTAGCCTTGGCCAGGTAGCCTCATTATTACCTTTATGCTAAATGGATCTCTTTTGTAGGACCATTAGGGGCGAACAACCAAGAAAGCCCAATCCACAAGGTAATCCACAAGCACACAAAGTGGAAACAGAAGCACTGCATCTTAAATGCAATGGCTGTTTACTTGGTGGAGTCATATATGTTAATAGATAATACAAAAGGTATACTCTAAAAATTCTAAGTGAATTTTTCATGAGGGTCCCTTCATCACCCTTAAGCTCTTGTAGCCAATATGTAAGCATAAATACCTTTATCCCTTTACAAGCATAACTAACTACATTTGTACATATGTAGGCTAGCTTTACCTACCTACAAGGTATTTACTCTTGGTATGATGTCTTATGGACTTAGTATGATGTAATTTATGCTTACAAGGATCAAAACACCTTTCTCCAGTGTTGTGTTTCACCACAAGTCCTTTGATTATCTATGTGATAGATGTGTGATGATTAAAGTCTTTTATCGTATTTTTCACATTTCTCTACAATGAGGACCTAGCAAGACTTAACATACCAATTCATATTTATTGAAAAGTGTTTCTATGAAATATATCAATAACTATGGAAGATATGTTCACAACCCATAACTAAGTCAATAAGAGATTAGCAAGTTGACCTTGGTAGTAGGTGAACTACATGATCACATACTAGTCTCCAAAATTCCTATAAAAAACATGTTGGAAAGAAGTTAAGGTTAATGATGCATGCTCTAAGAAAGTTTTTCATCGTGCTTATCTAGAATCAAATTGTATATTTTTTAGTTTTTTACATTATATGCTTCCATGTTAACATTATATGGACTTTGTTCCTCTTTGTTTATATGCTATCTAGCCTTTCCATAGCATAGATCTTTCTTTAGAGTCCATTTAGACCATAGGATACCTTTCCATATTTGTTCTTAATGGAAATATCCTCATTGCTACTTTTATGGCTAGCACAGTATATCATGTGAAAAAACTTAAGTTGTCTCTTTTCATACCGTAGTATTCATAGGTCTCACATTTTCCTAATTTTCTTGTGTTCTTTGATTCCTATTTTTGGGATCATCGTCCAACATCATCTCGAGCAATGATTGCATCTTAGTTACAAACATAGCCTACATGTGCAAAAACATCATCTACAAGACTAAATTCTAAAAAATAAAACAGGTTCATAGATTAGCCCCAAAAAAGAAAATAGAGAGTCTCAGCCTTTACGCTACTACTAGCCCTTACTCTTAATCAACAGAGGACGTCTCGGGTAGCAAGGTCGGCCGAGGTCTTGACCATGCAACAGAATTGTACTTTATTCGAGATAAAATATAAGACCCATATATTTACATCACATTAGCACAAGGCTTGTGGAAAGATTTCTATCATGGGTGCTATGTAGAGGTTGGAGTTTACTAGCAAGTTTTGGGTAGCCATAAGGTCCGACTACTATTTGTAGAAACCCCCTTAGAGTAATTGTCAAATCTCAATGTTCTCTATATGTAGCAACACCTTGCTTTATATCTTGAGGAAGATATGTTGAAGACAATACTATTTTAGGCTTTCAATATTTCTCCTATGTTGATTTCTCTAATTCATTGACATAATTGCACAATTGTGGAGTTCACTTTCCCAGTGTTGCTCAATAAGGTTGCCCATAAAGGCTTAAACACCTCTTGAGTGCTTGGTTCACTTTCCTAGTGTTTCCCAAAAAGGCTTGCTTCTGATTGAAGATCTCTTGATTAGAGCCTTGAGACAAGTTTTGATTCCCCTAATGGGGGCTAATAGACCTACATTTCCAAAAGAGGTGTAAGACTTCTTCAGAAGCTCTTTTATACAGTGGGCATGGGTTGTCAATATTTAACCATTTTCCAATCTCATCTCTTACTTGAAGCTTAAACTTTATTAATCTCCACATTAGCATGTTGAGATATTGGGTATTGTAATAGCCTTCTAAACCATAAATGTTTGCCTCTTGCAAGTCCAAGATGGGTCTCTAGTTTTCTAACATTGGGAAGTATTATTGATCCAATCCTCACCTTGGCTTTTAGTTTAACTAAGGGTTTACCTTTGGAGATACTCTAGTAATGCAATCACTTGTTAGTGTGCAACAAAGACGTCAATGGTAATGTGTCTATTATCTCCACAAGAAAAGAGCATTCCTCTGTTATGACCCTATAATATAGCTTTCTAGTCCATCCATCCTTGTTATTCATCCTTACTATTATTCATTCCATAAATCTTGGCACCTGCAATATGCCCTTTACGTGTAGCAAGCCTACTAGCCTTATTGGGATTCGAGTAAGCTAGAGGCTTGCCTTCTCTTTCTTGGGCTAGAGACTACTAAATGCATTTTTTCCAAGGATCCATCATCCCTTGTAAGAGGCATTTAGTGCTTCCACTTTTATCCTTTAAGATCCCCTTGTCAACATGACACTATCTTGATCTTACATAGGGATGGGGAGAAGAGTCTATCTCTCCCTTGGTTGAAACGGTCTTTTCAAGAGGTCCTCTTTCTAATTAGATCTTGAACCTTTAGCAGGTGGGTGCCTTAATGCATGACAACATACAGATCCTAGTGACATACACCATTCTAGTGCTTGGATGTACATAAGAATCCACTTTTAATTTTGTGTGGAATTCTTATAATTTGATGTCTTTCATCATACTAAACCTAAATCTGATTGCCCATATATATTTGTTTTTAGTTAACTTTTTATGATCTAGTCTCACCTAATTTAAGGGGAGATTACTACATAATAATTACTTAATAAATGTCATCACAAAGAATAACAAGGCATGCCACCAAAAGATATGGACACATGCATGATGAAAGAAAAATATTATTATTATTCTATATCACAAGATATAACAACTTCAGTATTTTCTATTTTGAGTCTCATAGTGCCTTGATATTTTCTCATAAAAATAATGCAAGAGAATTTATGTATGACAAGCATCACTTGGCTCTCAATATCAAAAAACTCACAAGAACTTGACAATTGGCATTTGTTCCTTGACCAACATATGTTCACTTGTGAATTAAATCTATATAGGTGCATTGCTCCTTTCTTTATATTTTTAAAGAGAAAATTCACACATAAAATTGAGTACATAATAAAGAGATGCTACTCTTTGAGTAATTTTATAGTCAGAGAAGTAAACCAGTCCCATAAGGGAGTTGTTCAATCAATTGAAGTGACAACTTTGAATAGTTATTAGGAGATTCATGTATTTGAGCCAATTCATTTTTTGTGTTCAAGTTTAACCAATTTATTAGGATTTAGCTTTAAAAATTAGACAAGTGTCAAGATTATAACTAAAATACATGATTTTTTAGACTTAAAAATAAAGGCGATGCCAAAAATTCGAACCGAGGATTTTGAGGTGTTAGATTTTATCATGGTGCTACTATACACAAGCACCATAAATGAAGGTAAAGCACATTAGACAAGTTGTCAATGATGCCACCCAATAAGTGTGCTGACCAACATGCCTACATGCGATACACACTAGACCACGTGAATCATCTTGATTAAGGGAGATTCTTCTAGAGATCATTTCAAATAGATAACACTATACATCCAAGGTTTTGCTTGTATGAGGAAGGGTTTTTTCACATTTCTTTTAAATAGATAACATTGTTTTAAAACCAAATTATTAGTTATACTAGTCGTGCTAAAGTATTACCTCCAAGAGTTGCGTAATGTTTTTCAAAAGTCATCCACCTTAGTTTATCTCCAATTTAATTTGTTGCATATGTTATGTGAATGTGAAAATCAAATGACCACCTTAACTTATAACTTTATTACGATGATGTGTTAAGGTCTCTCCTAATATATATTATTGTGACAAGGGAAAAAAATGATGTGTGTATGCAGGGTGATACATGTTGAGGAATAAAAGGCATGAGCATGTAAGTTCTTCTTTACCAAGCTTAGTGGTTGCATAGATGCCCCGAGATAACACGGCTCTCTAAGCGTTTTAAATTTTTTTTATACAGAGGTTGTTGCCTCTATAGGTAGTTTGGTTTATATTCTTCTATAGGTAGTTTGGTTTATATTCTTTTGGGTAATCTTGTTGTAGTCTATAGGGAGTTTGATTTATATCCTTATGATCAATGTATAGAATGCCCACAAGTGCGAACCCTAAGGACTTAAGGCCGTGACCACCTCACGTGGTGGATCTACGCGACAGGCATCAATTCTAACATGAGTTGGATAACTGCACTTGGATGAGTAATGTAATTCTTTGGATCTATGTGACGACAGCCATCAATCCTAGCGTGAGTCGGATAACTGCACTTGGATTAATGTAATTCTTCTTGTTCTGGCCGTCGCTCTCCTTCTAAGTTCTACCCTAGAATGGCCTTAGAGCCCTTCCTAATTGGGAGAGCAGCGGCAGCCTTTCTGCCCCGCCTCTGCCCTAGAATAATACCCTTCCCCATCGGCTGCTGCTGCAGCATCTATCGCCCTTTAGTCCCTTATTTTGAACTGTTGCCAGCCATTATTTGTAGCCACATGCTCCGCTCCCTCTCCATAAATTCGGCAAATCACGAGCGCTGTATGGTTCGCAGCGGCACACATAAATTCAGATGACCGCGGCATGCATGCCCCATGCAGGATAATAGTGGAGAAGTGGCGTAATGCAGGATAGGAGAAGTCCATGGAGTACCTATCTTCTCGGGTATCTTACTGATCGGACATGGCAGCACCCTCCTAACCATGGAGCTGCGATTCTTCATGGGGACGTAACTGTAATTTCAAATCCTTTACCCGCTGAGTACATTATCGGATCAGATAAATCTTAAGGAGAAGATTGGATCAGATAAATCATCATGGAGACATAACACACAGCATTCACCGTTGCTCTTTCAATGGGGAGATAAGGTGTGTTCTTGCTGGTTGTTTTCTTTTAAATTTTGGATTCTTCACGCTTTCAACTAAACATTCTCTTCCATTAGTATCCAAAGATTCTCTTCCATTAGTATCCAAAGAGGGTGAGTAGCACCTTTCCAAACATTCTTTTCCATTAGTTACCCAAAGGGGGTAATTACCACCTCTTCCAGTAGTATCCAAAGGGTGTAAGTAACCAAGCTGGTCACTTTCTTTTTAACTTTTGGATTCTTTATGTTTTCAATTAAATATTCTCTTCCATTAACATCCAAAGGGGGTAAGTACCACCTTCCATATTTTAAGAGTGGGCATGCTCTTTGGACATGCCCCACATGCAAGCAAGTCGTTTGGACATCCCCTACATGAAAGCCATCAGGTTAGAGAGAATATCTTGAATAGTTGTTATCACCATCTACCCATCCATCCATGTTCGAGATCCAAAGTGGCAAATCTTTGCTTGCACAGGGCAATCTATCAGTTATGCTTGATTCGTGGGTGACATTGGGAACCTTGTTAATCCCACCTTCGTAGACACACACCAAACATGTGAGGTCCTCCTAGAGGAAATGGACTCCCCATGATTTCAATCTAGACCTCCCTTTTATTGTGAGTCCTATGCTCAAACCACTAAGGCAAAAGCAAGCAAATAGAACCATTTAAAAGACTCTTATCTGTCTAATGTTTTGTAACCTATGAAATAAGACCATTGTTTGTCCTCATATATTTTGCTTCTCCTTCAACTATTGTATATAATGTTGAAAAATACTAATACTAAAAACTCAAAAACATGGCTTTGGGATGAGCCCTCAATTCAATTACCACCGTAACTTCATGCTGCCACCACATGTAGATACATGTTTCAATAATTGTAAATGTTACACTTTTTTCCACGTACTACTTCCTTATACTTTGGTTGTGAGATTACCTACCTTTGAATGTTGATGGTGGTGACTTTTATGTGGGGGATATCAAAGCAAGCCATTTGGACATCCCCCACATGAAAGTTGCTAGATTGGAGAGAACATCTTGAATGGTTGTTATAACCATCTAGTCTTCAAAGATGCATCCATCAAGATCCAAATTGGTAGCTCTTTGAGGAGCCAACTTGTATAGGGCAATCTATTAGTTATGCTTGATGTATGGGTGCCATCGGGAACCTTATTTCCACTTTTGTAAACACACACCAAACATGTGAAGTCTCCCTAGAGGATACCGAGTCCTCGTGATTTGAATCCAAGGCCTTCCTTTTACGAGTCCTATGCTCAAACCATTGAGGAGTGGAAGGATGTAAACGTGCTACGCTTTTTTAGTTTTTAGCAGTGTTAACATAAAAAATGGGCATGTGGTAAAATTTTTGCAAATAAAATTAGATTTTTTAAAGATTATACATAAAGATTTTCTTCTTCAAGAGATTTCCAATGATGTATAGCATGATAGGAATTTTTGGATTGTGGGTCATCTTTGGATCCAAAAATCATTATAAAAAGTCATGCTAACTAGCACTTGTCCCGAACACAAAAAAGTGTAGCACGTTAACAAGCTTCCATCCTAAGGTTAATGCAAGCAAATAGAACCAGTTAAAAAACTCTTATCTATCTAGGATTTTGTAACTCATGAAATAAAAACCTTTTTTTTCTCTCAAATATTTTGTTTCTACTCCAACTATTTCATATAATGTTGAAAATAAGCAATGCTAAAAAGCTCAATAACATGGGTTTGAGACATAGCTTATAAGATCCCTTAATTTAACTACCATTGTATCTTCATGTTACTACCACACGTATATGTAAATCTTATACTTTTTTCCTAATCTTTCACCTACTTCTCTCTTATCCTTATATTTTTCGATGTTACCTGTCAATGTTGATGGTGGTGGCCTTGTGATAATCAATCCACTCACCTAGACAATCTGTTAGATTACCGTAGCACCACTACAGGTGCTACACAGGAGGGGACGGCCTCTGGCTCACCACCCAGCCACAGAGGAAGAATGAGGATTGCCCCTCATCCCCCAGGCTATATAGTGTGTGGCTTACCGTCCACACTAGCCTGGCCGCCCATGACTCCACATGGGCGTCCTCTCCCACTGAACCTCGGATGGCCATGTCCTCAGCACTCTGGCCAAGGCGTTGACGCTAAAGCCCCGTTTGGTCATCCGGTCTGCTGTCGGTCACAGGCGTTACAGCCTACGTGACATTACTTTCCCTTAAGAAGAGTTTTCATCCTCGAAAACAAACTGGTGGGGAAACCTCTTGGAAATTGCACTACGGCATTCCCAAGTAGCTGCCTCCTCATCCTTGTCTGTCCATTTAACAAGTATCTCCTGGTACACTTTATGTCGGGTTTGTCTGTCTCACGATACTCTAGAATCTTTTCAAGTTCATGTGGTATCTTTGGTGGCTCTATCAAGTCCACCAAAATCTCTGGAGAAACTGCGTTCTCAAACCCGTGAATTGATTTCTTCAGTTTACTGACATGGAAGACAAGATGGACTCGAGAACTCAAGTTTATATGCTACGTCCCCACTCTCTGGTAACTCAAGTTTATATGCTACGTCCCCAATCTTCTTAAGGATTTTAAAAGAACCACAATATCTCGAAGAAAGTTTATCACACTTTTCCGGTTTCATGGTTTCTGACTGCGCAAGAACCTTGAGAAATACAAAGTCACCTTCTGCTTTCTACGTCCTTTATCTGCATAAGTTTTAGCGCGATCCTGAGCGCTACGAATGCTCTTACGTGCGGCTCTGAGCATATCATTCATATCTTCAAGGAAATCCTTGACAGATTGAATCTTCTCCTTTTCTAGGCCTACAGCCATCAGAGATCTCGGCTGGAATCCATACATTAATATGAATGGAGTAAATCCAGTCGCCGAGTGTTTGGAGCTATTATAGGCAAAATCCAATAAGAGCAAGTACTCTTCCCAATTAGATTGCTTCTTAACTAACATAAGAACGCAACATATCTTCTAGAATTTGGTTAACTCTTTCAGTTTGACCATCAGACTCCGGACGATCTGCCGTACTCATACTCAGAGTAATATCCAACTTTTTGAAGACTTCCCTCCAAAAATGACTGTTGAACTTTCTATCGCTATCCGACACTATATCTGCGGGCAGGCCATATAGCTTGTAGAGATGTTCAATAAAGAGTTTTGCCAACTCTGGCGTTTTAACAGCTTTCTTCGTGGTATGATAAACTTTGCCATTTTAGTTAACATGTCCACTACCACCCACACCGAGTCATTCCCTCGTCTTGGGTAAACCGGTAATGAAATCCATGGAAATGCTTTCCCATTTCCCTTGAGGAATCTTTAGCGGATGGAGTAGTCCTCCAACCTTAAGACGTTCATGTTTATTGACCTGGCACTTATTGTATTTCAGCACATAAGTCTGGACGTTCTTAAACAAACTAGGCCAATAAAACTGTCTTTTTACTAGTGCATAGGTCTTCTGAATCCCGGGATGACCCACACTTGGACTATCATGACTTTCTTTAAGAATTTGGGTCCGAAAGTCACCAATAGTACACATACTTTGCCCTTGTAGAGTAAGTACCCGTCGTCAATGGAGTAATTAGCATATTTCTCCCCCCGACAAAGTTTATTACCCCCCTTTGAAGCCGTGGCAGTCAAAGGTGATGAAGGGCCTACGTCAGAGCTCTCCGACTCCAAACTATACCCGGAAGACACGGCTAGTCTCTCCGGACTAACTCTCGCTTCCCTTCCCGTTGCACCTTAGGCCATTCTCTTCGGACTAGCAATCCGTGCCAACGAGGGAGGTGGTCGCATCTGTGAAGAAGTGCGTACGCGTACAGCGTGCCAGATCTCTGTAAAAGATAGATCGTGCTCACATAAACCACGTAGTGACTCCAAGAAATCATTCTTGAAGATTGTGAAACTAAATTCATTAATCTGTGGCATGCGACTAAGTGCATCTGCCACCACGTTATACTTAACCTTTCTGGTAACGTATCTGAAGGTCAAACTCTTGTAGAATCTCCGCCCACCGAGCCTTTCTACCCTTCAGTTCATTTTGATTTGAAAGCCATTTCAGACTTTCATCATTCATGGTCTGTCCAGACCTCAAAAGAAGCACCATATAAATAGTCTCTCCACTTTTTCAATGCATGAACTATCGCTAGTAACTCTCGCTCGTAAGTCTAGTAGTTACACTGCACACAACTAACTTTTTACTCTCAAATGCAATTGGGCATCCCCTTTGCATAAGTACGGTCCCAATGGCCTCATCACTAGCGTTTGTTTCCAAGACAAATGGCTCATTTGGATCAACAATAGTCAAAACAGGTGCAGCTGCTACGGTCACCTTGAGCTTATCAAAGCTCTTCTGTTGGGCTTCCCTCCAACTAATGTTTTTAGTTTTTGACCGTAACTGGTCAGTCAACGGGACTGGGATCTTTGCGTAGTTCTTCACATACTGTCGGTAGAACCCCGACATGCCAAGAAAAATCTACAGTGCCTCGAGATTCTTCGGCGCTGGCCATTTAAGAATAGCCTCTACTTTTTCTGGCTCCATCCGCGTACCATCGGCGGATATAATATGGCTAAGGTAGTGAATTTTTGTTTCAAAAATTTCACATTTGTTCCTTTGCAAATAGTTTGTGCTCTCGCAACAACTCGAACACTAGACACAAATGCTCTGTGTGTTCTTTTTGTGTCTTACTGTACACAAGAAGGTCATCTAGGAAAACTACTAAGAATTTTTCCAGATATAGACGTAAAATGCTATCCATCAACGTCATAAACGTCGTTGGAGCATTGGATAGCCCAAATGGCATAACCAAAAACTCAAAATGCCCGAAACAGGTCTTAAATGCTGTCTTTGCAACATCTTTTACTTTAATTCTAACCTAATGATACCTTGATCTCAGGTCTACTTTTGTAAAGTATCTCGATCCATAGAGTTGATCAAACAACTCATCCATGCGTGGCATCGGGTACTTGTTCTTAATCGTTATCTGATTAAGAGTCCTATAGTCTATGCACATCCGCATAGATCTGTCTTTCTTCTTTTACCAGAAGAATAGGCGATGCCCACGGACTTGAACTAGGCCGAATGAAGCCTTTGTTCAAATATTTCGTCAATTGTTTTTCCACCTCCTGTGCCTCGGAGTGGCTTTGTCTAGAATGCATCGATCCCCTTTAGCTTGAGTACTATCTCCCTATAGTCTGAGATGTACTGAGTCAGGGATTTGTTCTCCATCGAGCACTTGTCCCATAACTCCCAGCTTCTCTCCACCTTATATAAATTGGTCATTATGAATTTTAGGTTATGTTTTTCAGTTTAACCGATGCACTTGATACTTTTGCACGTATGATGAATCGTATATTTCTTAACCATCAGCATTGTGTTATTGTTTTCTTTGATAATTTGCTTGTCTTTAGTAAGAATCATGTAGAACATGAAGAGTATCTTGCATTAGTGTTTATCTTCTCAAAGAAAATAAACTTTATGTGTTAATCTGAAAAAAGTCTCTTTTTCAAAGATGAAATTGAGTACTTAGGTAAAGGTATCACAGATAAAATTGAGTACTTAGGTCACATTGTTTCAAGTGAAGGTATCAAAGTTGATTTAAAAAAAAAGGAAAAGTCATTGAGACTTGATCTACTCCAACATGTGTTAAAGAAGTTAGATCTTTTCTTGGTTTGGTTGGTTTGTTCGTAATTTTTCATTGATAGTTTTTTCTTTGACAATGTTGCTTAAGAAAGGTCTAGTTTTTCGATGGGGTGAACATCAACAAAAGTCATTTGATAGACTAAAATATTTGTTAACTTAATGTCTCTATCCTTCAACTTCTAGACTTTACTCGATCATTCTTCCTCGTAGTCACTGATGCTTGGCTCAGGAATCGGTGTTGTCCTCGTGTAGGATGGACATCCTTTAGCTTATGAGTGAAAAATTGATGCCTTCTGAAATTTTGTATAGTACATATGATAAGGAGTTATTAGTCATTGTCCATGCCTTATGCATGTGGAAACATTATCTTATGGGTTCTGAGTTTATGATTAAGATCAACCAACAAAGTATTAGACATCTTCTTAATCAACCTCTTATCTCATACCTCCACATTAAATGGACATCTTTTATATAGAGTTTTCATCCTCTTATCCAATATCAACCTAGTAAAGAGAATGTAGTGGCGAATGCACTTAGTCCATGACTTTTTATTTCTAGCATTTCAGTGCTTGTTGACATTCATTCTTTGCATGATATGTGTGACTCATATGTTACAGATTTTGTTTTTTTAATGTTTGGCCCAAGTTAGAAACTAATAATTGGTTGCCTCTTCATGATTATGCATATAATGGTGGTTTTCTTTTCTTTCAAAAGTGTTTATGTATTACACTTCCTTTTAGATCTTTTATTCTTAAAGAGATGCATCGTCCCTCATATGTTAGTCGTTGCGGCATTCTCACTAATCTTTGCACCATAGAAGACTATTTTTATGGGTCACATAATTAAAACATGATGTCGCTTCTTTTGTATCAGAATGTGTGACATATCAACAAGTTAAAAGACACCAAGGAAAACAATATGGACTACTCATGCCTTTACTTATTCTGGCAGCACCATGGGAAGAAATTTCTATGGACTTTATAACTAGTTTACCTACCACATCTTCTCGAAATGATATGATATAAAAAATATCGACAAATTTAATAAGCAAGCTTATTTCATTGCATGTGGTAAAACATTGAATGCTTCACATGCTGCACATCTGTTTATCAAAATCATCTTCACAAATCATGGTTTATCTAAAATCATTATTTCAAATCATGACTCGTTTTGGTAATCATTTTTGGATGGCATTGTTTTCAAACTTAGGCACTAAGATTGATTTTAGTTTTGTATATCATACAAAAAGTAATGGAAAAAGTGAGACCACAAATAACACTATTTTAGATCTTTTAAGGTCTTACACTATCTCATCTCTTGAAAATTGGATCAGTATTTGTATCTTTTGCAATTTGTCTATAATAACACACCTCATACAACCATTAGCAAAGCTTCTTTTGAGATTGTTTATGGTAAAAAATGTTGGAATTAGGGTTGCAGGAATGCACACACAACTTCAAGAAGATGAGGAAGCTTGAGCACAACACAGTAGTGTATTATGAGTGCCAAAATGAAAGATTACAAGCCCTAGAAGATGATGGGCGTATATACAATGCACGGGGGAAAAAACCTCCTAGTGAGGGAAAAAGTGCCCCGGCGGTCCTAAGTGTGTTCACACACATCACTACTATAATATGGTAACAAATCCCCCCTGGAGTGATGCGGTGAACAAGAGCTAGCACTCATGTATAGGGAAGTGTCTAGCTATGTGGACGAATCCACAAAAGGGAGTAAGCCCAAAGCTTTGCGAAAAGCTTCGAACTTCTCACGAGGCAGAGCCTTTGTGAAAAGGTCTGCAAGGTTATCCTGTGTTGGCACATAAGCCAAACTGATCTCTCCTGCAGAGAGTCTCTCCCTGACATAATGGTAGTGCACCTCAATGTGCTTCGTACGAGCATGGAACACTGGGTTCCGCGCAACTGCTAATGCGCTCTGACTGTCAGTGAAGATGGTGGTGGCAGATGGCTGCCCAACACCCAAATCAGCCATAAGGCGTCTGAGCCACACACACTCAACCGTAGCTGTGAAAGCTGCCCTGTACTCAGCTTCACAACTAGAAGTGGCCACAGTAGGCTGCTTCTTGCTCAACCATGATATGCATGAGCTTCCAAGCATGAAGCAAAAACCACTCGTGGACACGCGCTCAACCATGATATGCATGAGCTTCCAAGCATGAAGCAAAAACCACTCGTGGACACGCGTGTGTCATAACAACCAGCCCAGTCAGAATCTGAAAAAACATGTAAATCTGGCGGCAATGATCCCCCCTTGGGATAAAACAACCCAAGATGCCGAGTACCACTCAAATAGCGAAAGATACGCTTCACTGCCTGCCAATGCTTAATGCCTGGGCTATGCATAAATCTGCTCACCTGTGAGACTGCAAACTGAATGTCTGGCCTCGTAATGCATACATAAATGAGGCAACCAACAGCTGTCTGATAGAGTGTGACATCAAAGTGATCTCCAGCATCATGAAGACTCAACTTCAAACCTGTCTCCATTGGAGTAGCAATAGGCTTGCAGTCTTCAAGGCCAAATCTCCGCAACAATGTTTCAATATACTTTGTCTGACACAAAGCAATACCTCCATCACACTGCTTAAATTGTATCTCCAAATAATGATGCAAATGCCCCAAATCTGACATCTCAAAAGAGGCATTCAAATCAGCCTTAAAATCAGCAATATGACTCTCATTTGGTCCTGTGAGCAGCATGTCATCGACATAGAGAGCAATGATTAGATGTACACCATCCACACGTTTAACATACAAAGTGCTTTCTGTTGGACTATTCTGAAACCCATGTGCAGTCAAATATGCATGTATTTTTTCATACCAAGCTCGTGGAGCTTGCTTTAAACCATATAAAGCCTTTTTTAACCTGCACACTTTGTTTTCCTGCCCTCTTTGAACAAAACCACGAGGCTGCGATACATACACCTCCTCATGCAAATCTCCATTTAAGAACGCAGTCTTTATGTCCAGCTGATGTACATTCCAACCATTATGAGCTGCTAATGCACAGATGCTACGAACAGTGGTCATACGACATGTGGGAGCAAAAGTCTCATCAAAATCAATGCCCTTCTCTTGAGCATAACCTTTTGCAACAAGCCTAGCCTTATGGCGATCCACTGTGCCATCAGGCTTACGCTTCAATTTGTATACCCACTTAGTGCCAATGGCCTTCTTGCCAGGAGGCAAGTCACATAAAGACCATGTACCATTCTTCATAATAGCATCGTATTCTGCTTGCATAGCAGCCATCCAATTTTCTGAACTTTGTGCCTCATCAAATGAAACAGGCTCACTTTCATCGCACATACTAGAAACAGCCAATGCATAACAATCTGACGCATAAGAGGCACCATGAGAGCCAGAACGAGTGCGACTAGACAAAGGGGCATCCAACTTGCTGTCACGCAAAGTCTGCACCAGCCATCTAGGCATATTCCTAGAGCCCTCAATCTCTTGTCTCTCATCCTCAAGTGCATCATGCACATCTGCATCAGATATAGGCTGATCTGTGCCATCATTTAAAACCTGCATAGGCTGAAAAACTGCCTCATGAGGTATTGCACTTGACTGTGCACCACTGAAAAGAGGCAACAATGTATCATAGACATCACGTGAGCTGATATCTGTCTCCTTAGTACATGAAACCAAGGGCTGAACTGCATCTTCCACAAATACAACATCACGGCTAACCAAAATGCGCTTTGTCTGTGGATGATACAAACGATAGCCTTTGCTCTCAGCACTATATCCAACAAAAATACATTTGACAGCTTTGTCATCCAATTTTCTGCGATGTTGCACAGGCACTAATGCATATGCCAGGCAACCAAAAACACGTAAATGGCCAACAGATGGCTTGCGGCCATGCCAAGCCTCATATGGAGTGACAACCTGTAATGCTTTGGTGGGACACCTGTTTAGTACATAAGTGGCACACATGACAGCCTCAAGCCAAAAACCATGTGGTAGACTTTGACTCTTAACCATACATCTTGCCATTTCCATGAGAGACCTGTTTTTTCTCTCAGCCACACCATTTTGCTGTGGTGTATACGGCACTGTACATTGGTGTTTTATCCCACGCTCAGCCAGAAATGCATTAAATTCTGAAGACATATACTCCCCCCCTCGATCTGAACGGAGGGTGCCCATCTTACTTTCTGACACATTTTCAGCCATAACCAAAAACTGTTTGAAGCACAAAAACACTTCGGACTTTGCCTTCAAAGGATATACCCATGCATGCCTGGTAAAATCATCAATGAAAGTCACGAAGTAAAGGTAGTTTCCAAATGATGGAGTTTGCATGGGACCACAAACATCACTGTGAACAAGCTGCAATCTGCGTTCAGCTCTCACTGATCCATCTTTGGGAAAGGAAGCACGCTGCATTTTACCCAATATGCAGCCCTCACAAACATGCTTGACAGGTGCCTCAAGCTTAGGCAAAGAAGACACCATTTCAGATTTCTGCAGGCGCAGCAAACTTGCAAAATTCAGATGACCAAAACGTGCATGCCACAGTTTTGCATTTGAAATAGCCTGCGTATCCATAATAGCACATGCTGAATCCTCTACACATTTGCCATCCATATTGAGCTTATACAGCCCTCGACATAGTGAACCAGATGCTACAATGATGTCACCACAAGAGAGATCATGAACAGTACATCTGTCATCCACAAATTTTACAACCAAACCTGTTTTGGCAAATGCGGAGACTGACAGCAGATTCTTTTTGATCCCTGGCACATACAATGCATCAAAAAGTGTAAAGGTGTTGCCATTTGCAACATTCAGCACAATCTGTCCAACTCCTTTAACGGGATAAGAGGAGTTATTGGCACAAGTGACAGTATTCCCTGTGGGAGCAGACTCAAGGAAAGTGAATAAACTGCGCTGCGAGGTGATATGCTTAGTGGCACCACTGTCAAAGTACCATACATCTGAATCTACTGCAGACATACATGTGTCATGCAAAGATGGGTCATAACTGCACTGCGCATTGAATGCCCATTCTGTATCTAGCACAACATTAGCAGATTCATTGTTAGAAGGAGAGGCATCTGCAACAGCCATACCAGCCTCTTTCTTCTTAGCCTCTTTCGCAGCCAGCTTAGGACACGCTTTGATGACATGATCATTTCCCTTACAGTACTTGCAAAATGTCTTCTGTTTGTCACCCTTCTTCTCATCTTTGTCTTCCTTCTTTGGTTGCGCAGCATTTGCAGATTTCTGCTTACTAGAAGAAAAGCCAGCTTTACCTTTCCCGCTTCTCTGACTAGCACCGAAAGCTTGATCTGCGACACGCATATTATTCCTGTTTTGCCTTGACTGGTCTTCTTGCAGCAAAACAGAAACTAACTCCTCAAATGATAAGGCATTGGGATTGCCTTTCATCATCAAGCGAAGAGTGGAAGCAAAACCCTGATAAGAATCTGGTAGACCATTCAAAACAGTCTGCACAAGTGAACTGTCTGACAGGATTTCATCTGCAGAAATGAGCTGCTCTTTGAAATCCTTAATCTTTGTCAAAAAGCTATCCATAGAATCACCTTCGTTCATATGCTCATTCTCCAACTGTTTTCGGAGGTAAGCAACACGAGCCTCATTTCTTGCCTGATACAATGTGGCAAGTACATCCCAAGCATCCTTAGAAGTCCTGCAAGAGCGAATATGTGGGATAATGGTACGTTTGACAGACAGCGCAATCAAGGCATGAGCCTGCGCATCTCTACCATCCCAACGAATCTGCTCTGCTGAAAGTGGTGGTTCTCGAACAGCTGCTACAGCACTTGTGCCTGCACCATCATCTACAGTACCTGTTTCTGATGTGTTTGCAGCATTCCCAGCCACAATAGGACGTGCATCAATACCCTGCACAATGTTCCATAACCCCTTTGCTACCAATACATGTCGCATCATATATGCCCACAATGGATAGTTGGTGCCATCCAACTTATCCTCAGCAGCCAACATGCGGAATACATCATTGTTGTCAGCCATGGCCAATGACTGTACTACTAGATGTAAATGCTGTCTGTAAGAGGTAAACCTGTATAAAATCGACCTGTGCTATGCAGCACAGCCCAAAACAGACGAATGGGCACTTGTCCTGCAGATTTTAATATTGACAGAAAATCTGCACAGTAGGACGATTTTGCCTGCGCAGTACTTGGAATGCAAAAACGGAGGGCGAAATGACTTCAGATCAAAATTCTGAAACGACCGAGCCCTATGGGCTCACCCACGGCATATACTAACCTGCAGACGCTCGTGAAACCTCGTTGCAATCGGAGGAGATGAAGCGGCAGGTGCCGGTGATGCTGCCCGGGAGGAGGAAGCCTGCTCTGATACCAATTGTTGGAATTAGGGTTGCAGGAATGCACACACAACTTCAAGAAGATGAGGAAGCTTGAGCACAACACAGTAGTGTATTATGAGTGCCAAAATGAAAGATTACAAGCCCTAGAAGATGATGGGCGTATATACAATGCACGGGGGAAAAAACCTCCTAGTGAGGGAAAAAGTGCCCCGGCGGTCCTAAGTGTGTTCACACACATCACTACTATAATATGGTAACAAAAAACTTCCAACTCCAATTACTAGACTTTCTCATTTCCAACAGTCGATGATTTTGTCATGACTCGTAATTGTATTTTGATCGAAGCTCGTGAGTCTATTCTTAAAGCTCAACAAGCTTACACTAGAAAGGCTAATAAGCATAGAAGATTAATTTTTTTTGAAGAAAATGATTTATTTTGGTTGCATATAGAAAAGCGCAGATTAAAGTATGTTGAGAAACATCCAACCATTAAATTATCTCCACGATTTTATGGACCTTTTAGAATTACTGCTAAGATCAATGAAAATGTCTATCGTTTGTCCCTTCCCGACCATTGGAATATTCATAATTCCTTTCACATTAGTTTACCTAGACCTTTCAAAGGTATACCACCTTGTACTCTCATTTACGATGACCCACCTCTCTTAGACTAGGTTGATAGAGAAATTTTGTTCCTGAAAGCAATTCTTAATTGTGAGCAAACTACAACTCATAATGGTAATATTTATGTTAGATATTTGGTTAAGTACAAGAATCATTCTATTAGAAGAATCTTAGTGGATTCCAAACATGCTCTTGTTAACACTCTTCCCTGATCGACTCCTTTATATAGACAGTTGTAGTGAATTTTATACTTGGTATTAAGACTGATGTGGTCATGTGAAGGTTATCGATTTGAGGTATCACACAATTGACAGTTTATTTTGGTATTTGATATTGATATGTGTGAAGGTCACTGATTTGAGGTATCACACGATTGGTAATTTATTTTGGTATTTGGTATTGGTATGTGTGAAAGTCATTGACTTGAGGTATCACACATGGTTATTTTCTTTGCAAAGGTCACCAAATTGAGGTATTGCCAGGAGATTTTGATATTGTGGAATCAAATTTTTTGTGATGGATATTTTGAACTTGATATTTGCATTCATGCAAAGGCCACCGAATTGAGGTATTGCACGTAGTTGTTTAAATATTCAAAGGTACTGACTTTCAAGTATTGCATGTTTAGTAAAGGATAGTTGGGAGGAATTTTAAAATTATTAGAATTATTTGACATTTATGGATTTATTCGATGGATATTTACTTTATGTGCAAAGGAGACTAATCACCTCTAACTTGTCACATATTTTGAGCTTATATTGTGAATGTGAGTGCAGATCAGTGGGCAGGGTTAGTGTGTGGGATGTGCATAGATCCACTGGGCTTGTTTCAATGGAAATTTATTGACGCATAACGTATGGTGATTATTTATGAGCAATGGTAGTGATATTTTATGTGCATATTAGTGTGCAACATTTTGATATACATTAGTTTTATTTCATGAGTAAACCTTAGAGTGTTCACACTTTTGTATTTAGGCTTATGCAAGTCCAAAATGGAGATCCATATTTTGGCAACATGTATTTTTGGCTCTTACTTTTTGTAAAAGGTAATATATTTAAATACATTATGAAGAGGACGTGAGTCACTCTTATGGTGGGGCTCGGGAGATTTAACCATTCTTGTGTCGTACTTTTTGTAAAAGGAAATATATTTAAATACACCATGAAGAGGACGTGAGTCACTCTTATGGTGGGGGAGATTTAACCATTCTTGTGTCGTATGCATAAGCTTTCATCTATTTTGAGCTTTGAGTATTCTTCTCAAGTTTATTTTTATGGAGGGCCTATCATGAGCTTCCAGCATTGGTATCAGAGCCAGAGACAGGGTAAGAGAGATTTGCTGTATTTTTGTCGTCATACCTTCTTGTTTTAGGGAAAAAAAAAGTTTGTGAATTAGGCACTCAGATGGTCTGAGACTATTGTCCTTTGCATGAAGGTGAGGAATGTCAGTACGAAATCCAGTGTGCGACATCAATTTGTCAGAGCGTCGCTCGAGTAGACATGTGTCTACAGTGGACACTATAGTGGGGACAGTTGCCAGTGCATTGGCCACTGGCAAGAAAACACATCGATCGCAAGCGCACTGGCTAGCAAGCACGCACATCACCGCCACCAGTACATCGGCAAGCAAGGACATCGGCTACTAGCAGAAGAGAGCACATAGCACCGCTAGTGCATCGGCAAGCAAGGACGCACACCAAAGGTCGAAACACGCAGCATCGATGGCAGACGGCACGGTCACGAACCGACGAACCTCCCCCCCTTCCCCCCCACAATTAAGCATGGATATCTTCTAAGAGACAAGGGTAAAGTTAAGTCCCTTCTTCCCTTTATACCCCTTGAACACATCCCTCTCCACACTATATGGGATATTAGGGTGCCTACGTGGTAGCTCCTGCTGAGGCCATGAGAGAAGAAGAAGGAGGAAAAAAAAGAGAAAAAAAAAAAGAGAAGAAGAGAGAAGAAGAAGAAAGAGAAGAGAAGAGGAAGAAGAGAGAAGAAGAAGAGAGAAGAGAGAAGAGAAAAGTAAGAAGAGAGGAGATGAAGAGAGAGAAAAGAAGAGGAAAAAAGAAGAAGAAAAAAGAATATATATATATATATAATCTTTTTGAAGGGGTCTTTTTTTCAAAGATCTTTCAAACCTTTGTTTTGCTCAATATCTTCGGCTTCTTCAAAGCATCTACAACCATGGATTCCGATGACGGCACTCATTTGCTGACCCCCTAGATACACAGCTGCATGTAGCTGACATCCTTCTAACCCTTTCTGACACCATTCTCTCAACAAAAGATCATTTTTTCAATTATGAGGCAGCTTAGACCTCCTAGATTATTAGAGACGCTTCTTCACAGGAGCTCTATCTCAACAAAATAAAAAAAACAACTTTTTCCAAGCTCCAAAACACAAATTCTCAATGACCATGTCACGGATACAAGCTATAAACTCATTGTTCTCTTCATAAAACAAAGATATACTGTCTCAACACCCCTGAGCCAATGGGTCCAAACATATCAGCAAAACACACTAAAAATTGAGAATTCTCCACTCGTAGATTCTAGGATAGACTCAATTCAGCTCTTAGCTGACCTATAGCAGTTACAGATGAAGATGGATTGAACTAAACCAAGTTCTAATAGAGTCACCTCATAGAAATCATTGGGGACTCTTCTCATAGTAGCTGATTCTCTAGACTTTGCACCTTCTCTGCTTTGATTTCCTCAATTGCACCCCAAATGCACTTCTCTTCAATTTTGCAACCTTTGAAAACTGGAATCACCCCGTCTGCACAAGTCTCTCCATTGTAGTTCTTTCACACTTCCCTCACAATTGCCTCCTCTTCTTCTCCTCATCTACTTGGAATCACCCCGTCTGCACAAGTCTCTCCACTGTAGTGCTTTCACACTTCCCTCACAATTGTCTCCTCTTCTTCTCCTCATCTACTTGTCTATCCTGTAAATTATCTCCCTTTTTCCCTTTTTTCCCGTCGCCACCTCGTTGCCTTCTGGAACATTTGTGTCGGCTCCCTCCATCATACATATGCTTTCTCTTTTTATTTTTTTAGCACCTGCTCTTTATCCTCCCTATTGCCAAACTGTCCTAGCCACCTTGGATTCTTTACACATCATCATTTATTTACTATATATGTCCACATTCCATATTTTTTTGAGCTTTGGGCACCTCTCATAGCATCATTAACAGTGATTAAATCACATACACCATAGAGATAAAGATTGAACACCATTTTTATATTTTTCATTCCTGATGGTGGTTAAGATATGAAAAAGTGATTGTGTGTATTTTCCTAAGGTCTAATCACCATATAATTACAGAAATGTCCATGCTAATGCCTAAGCTAGTGTATGAGTATTGCGTCCACTAACACACTTGGCATACCTAATGGGATGGATGCTAATCCAAAGTGCGAACCCACATAAATGCCAAGGCATGCCATTAATGAAATCCTATGAGGTAAATGCAATACCATGCTATATCATACAATATGAGAATATGAGTATATGGAACCATGAATCAATAATGAGATCAACACTCCACAAGGAGTGAAACATAAGAATCTACATGAAGCACCAACATTTGCATCATATGTTGAGAATAGCCTACCACTAAAAAGATATGTTTATGTAGATCCACTAGGAGAGCTGGAACATATGAAACAACAAAAAGCGATGATGAAACTCTAGCAGGTGGAATAGGTGCCCAAGATGGCACAAAACCAAGAAAATATGTCAATGAAGCACATGGTGAATAATCATTGCCACATAAACCACATCAAGTAAGATCCCAACAACTGCATCAAGAAAGCATGGATGGTTGGATCATCCTCAAAAGAGAAAACCATCATATCGGAATAATCCACCACCATGGGTACTAGAGAAAGAGTATGCTCCTCGTAAAACATCATCTAGAGCATCATCAGGCTCTAACTTGAACATATCATCATAAAAGATATCATCATCATATCAGGAACATGTGTGTCACAAATAGGGGTGATAAGATAAATGTTCTCCATCCTCCCTATGCATAGCTAAGCACACACTGGGAGGGCCTTCAAGACATATATCTCCCATGTATGCTAGTATCAAAGAATATACACACATAGAACCATAAATGTATAATATCCGCATGATGATATCTCCCATATATGTCAGTATCAAAGAATATAACACATAGAACCATAAATGTATAATATCCACATGAAATCCACATGTCAATAGCATAAGGAAATCCATGCTCTCGCTTTTCTACGGCATATAATCCATAAGCACATGCCTAAACATCCATCATGCTAGGAATAAGAAACCATGGCATGGATAGGCAAAGCCCCATCATAAAAGATATCATCATCACGAGGAACATGTGTGTCACCAATCAAGGTGATAAGATACATGTGCTCCATCTTCTCCAAGCACAAGGGCCTTTAAGAAATATATCTCCCATGTCAGCATCAAAGAATATAAGCACATAGAACCATTGCCTATTTCTCATTTCACCATGCCTAAGGTAGTGTATGAGTAATGTGTATGAGAAATATATCTCCCATGCCTAAGGTAGTGTATGAGTAATGTGTATGAGAAATATATCTCCCATGTCAACATCAAAGAATATAAGTACATAGAACCATTGCCTATTTCTCATTTCAACATGCCTAACATAGTGTATGAGTAATGTCTCCACTAACAACAAGAAAGTTATTAACATTTTATGATTATATTGTCTACGTGTTTAAATTTGGGACATGCCATATACACTATATTTATGACACATGAAATGTGATCGGACCATATGTTTAAGTGTACGATTTAATAGTGTGATGTTTTGTTAGAAGAGCTCAATGTTAAATTTATTTGCCAATTGGGTGAGGTTAGCCATTTTTAGTGAAATAATTGTTTTTTGCAGTAACAAGATTAGAGGGTAAATCAAAGTGAGAAAGGTTACTATACAACCACCCGGGTTTTCATATTCATGCCTTTTTGCATCGGATTTCTAACAGCTTTTAGTAAAGTTGAATATTGTAGACTAGAATGAAACATCTCAACAAGTAGCACCAATATCTAATTGATAGAGTGAAGATGTGGAGATAGTTAAATGCAAGTTAGTATGCAACAAGGGGAATCCGAAGAAACAAGTACATAACCAATTGATTGAAATGCATGCATTCTTTGTTTGCTTTTGTCGCATTGGTTACGGAGGGGACGATAACATTATGTTGAGAGAGAGAGAGAGAGAGAGAGAGAGAGAGAGAGAGTTGAGAGGAGAGAGAGCTTTATTCTTATTATTACATGTTCCTCTTATACTTATGTTCATGAGTGTGAGAGTAGAGAGGAGTGAGTGTCCTTTTATGAATAAAGGTAACCTCATGGTGATAGCTTGAGGAGGCGGAAATGGAGTGGGGCTAGCTACCACTAGCATAGCTTGGAGTCTTTGGAGATATGATCTTGGATGTTGGCAAGATCCCCATGACGACATGTTAAGGTAAGCATTGTCCATTACATTGGGAGAGGGATAGTGTAGCCTGTAACGTTTTTAGTGCCACTATCAGGGATACATTGGTATTTTCTACTCTATTATCACTCCATGTCATCTTCTTACAAGTCTCTTTTTCCTTAATATGGCTATTTGAAGTTGTGTGATTGGTAGAGAAGAGAATAAGATGTGGATAAGGTTCTGAGAAAAGACAAGAAAAGAGATAAAGAGAACTATTTTTTATTATTTTAGCATTTGAAATTGTTATGTACATTGTTTAAGAGTTAGGAAAGCAGCAAGACAAGAATTAGCATCAATACTTGTATGGTGGGAGCTCAATCATGCCAGGGAACACCTATTTGCTACATTTTTAAAAAATCTTAAAAAAATTAAAAAACAAAGAGCCATTGATTCCATATCATCTGTACAGTCATGTTGCAAAGGAATAATCTAGAAAAACTAAACTAGAAAAAGTAATATTTGCATTGCCAAATCAGTGATTTTTAGTCGTAACTTGTGGAATCACGTCGCTATGATTATGTTGTCTACAAAATTATGATTTTAATTCTACTGTCTACAAAATCATGACTTTGATTTTTGACCATGTCGTGATCCTTTGACAAGTCTAATTGTCCCATTGACTTGGGGATTATGCATCAAAGATGCCTTATCTCTCATAGATTTTATCCTATCCAATCGTGATCATGGATCATGGATGGATCATGGATCACAACCTGTGATGATTACCAATCACACGACTGTGATGACTAGCTGTGTGGTTGGCCACATCATAAATCATGCCTAAGAATCACATCTGTGATCAACAATCACAGTGTGATTGCCACATCACTATGATCAACAATCACAGTGTGATTGCCACATCACTAATCACGGCGGTGACAAAATTAAAAATTTGATAAGAAATAAATCTAGAACAGTTATTAGGGGTATCAGGGTACTCATTTGAACTTTTATTGACTTGTTTGGGTAAAGATCATCACCGTGATTCTGTAGAGGATCACGGCCATAATTCTCAACCTGTAGGATCACAACTGATATCTTGAGAATCAACAAGAAAAGTGCTCGAGGGTGTTCCTAGGGGCCTCATGACACTAGGGAAAGCAATGAGAATTTGAGAAGCTTAGGGTAAGCTACCCCAAGCTCACATAGCTAGCACACATAGGAGTGTGTTTCTTTTTTACTCAGGGTGAATTCTTTTGAATCATCAAGTAGAGAGGAATCCATGGAGAATCTTCTTTAACAAGGAATTAGCGAGGGAGAAGGGTACTTCTTCTCCAACAACACTGATGTGAAGCCACTTAAATAAAAACCCTAACCTAGGTCTGAAAGTGATCAAAATATCTAATATAGATTAGGAAACACCTAATGAAGATTAGGTGAATTATTAAGTGATAAGCTAATATAGATTAGAGAGAAGGAACACCTAATGAAGATTAGGTGATATAAGCTAATGTAGATTAGAGAGAGAGAGAGAGAGAGAGAGAGAGAGAGAGAGAGAGAAAACTCTAAGACCAAACAATGGAAAACTCTAAGAGTGAACAATGGAAATGGGAGGGGGGAACGGGGCTCTTTATATATCAATCAAGTTAGGGCTAAGGTTTTTGGACACAAGGGACAGATATCAATTGATGATTGGTGTTGCTACATAACTCAACTGAGTTACATGAAAATTTTGAAAAAATAAATTGAACCTTAAAAGATAGATGTCATCATCGGCTGGCTCTCCATATAACTCTGTTAAGTTTTAGAAAATATCGAGTTAAAAAATGAGCAACATGGCACACATTGGCGACCATTCATTGGACCTTCAAATAACTCGATTAAGTTACGTGGAAAATGCATGATCTTTTAAATGCATTCCATGCATTAAAATGACACGTATACATCAAGCACAGAGTTTTCATGTAACTTAATCGAGTCACGTGAAAAATACACTTTTTTGAATTGTGCTTTCTATGTTTACAATTTTGGGGTACATGCATGATGTGCATGCATGTCATGGGTGATTATATAACTCAATCGTAACTCAATTGAGTTATGTGATGGATATTCATATAGATACCATGTAACTCGATCGAGTTAAATGGTGGATGTCCATTGCGTATACTTGATCGAGTTACATGGTGGATGTCCATTGCATAACTAATCAAGTGTTATGTTATACCTACGTGAACCTACGTGGATGTCCATAACGTAACTCGAGCAAGTTATGTGGTTCCTATATGGATGTCCACCGAGTAACTTAATCAAGTTAAGTGGACGTCCACAGCAAAACTCGATCAAGTTATATGGTCACATCACCAATGTTCAAGGTGATATAGTAACTCTCTTTTCCCATCATACTATCCCCTTCCCCTCTGTTCTTTTCGGAGGATAATCAAGCAACATAACTAAATTTTTCTAGTTATCTCAAAGTGTTCTACTTATTGACATTGACATTTTAAACTCAATCTCACGAACATGACTTGCATCAAGTTAGGGAGTATGTTAACACCCTATATATGTTTTATGCATTACTTCGGTGCTCAAGCTTTGTAAGACACAATTAACTATAAGGTCATTATTCTACCAAAATTTTTCTTTTTATCTTTTGGGCTACCCATAGTGTGAACTGGATGGCCTAGTATATAAGTGAACTATTGTATTGATATTGGTGTGAATTGTATGTGAGTGTGTTAACCTATTCCTAGGGTTAACAAGAGATACCGCCATTATCTTACATCAAGGAGTCAAGGTAGATACACCAAAAGGTCATACATTCAAGATATGAAGCCTCTCTAATACATACTAGTGAGTGTGTGTGAGTCATGTAAGGTGAGAGGAGAGACGAGTACATGTAGCGCAATGCGGCAGTGTGACAACGCATGGGAGACACGGTGAAATTACTTCTCAAAGATTTGTAGAGCTTGGAGACCTCAAGGGTTGCGAGCTCGGCCATTGGAAAGATTCTCACGGCAGTTGCTGCTCACCAGATAATCTCTTATTGGATGTGTTTCAACAAGGGGTTAGGGTGAGCCATAACATTTTTGACGTCGCTGCCAGCAGGGAGCCATCCCTTCGCTTTTTCCATCATTTTTCTCTAATCTATGCATTACCCATTGTCCATTGTCTTTATTTAATGGTTTTCCATGAAAAATATATGGATTTGATGGAGATTTGTGTGTGATTTTGTAAGAATTAGCTCTCTTTTTTGTTTTGTAAAACGAATGCTTTTTTAGTTAATTTTTAGCTTAATTTATTATTTTTGTTATTGTTAATGTGGTTTTTAATGTTCTTAGGGCTTTCACATAGAGGGTATTAGGCTTAGTTTGCATCCATTGCATCAAACAATGTAATCAAATATAAATTTTAGTGAATGTTAGCTCTCTTTAGAGTTAAACATAGAACTCGAATCATTAATTTTAGCTTAAATTGTATGTTTTTTGTTGGAATTATATGCATTAGAGTGTTAGTAAGCATTAGGAATATTTCTTAAAAATATTAAAAAACTCTTAAAAATGACTAATCTTCCTTAATCGATTGGTTTTTGTCATTAAGGATGATTCATCCACTTCAAGAGATTAAAAATTTAGAAAATGTGTTATTTGGGGTCTAAATTGATCATGTAAGTAGTCGAAATTAGTATTTGTAAGTGTTTTGAGAGCATCTAGATGTACCAAAACGCCTAATTACATTAGTTTCTTCATCAATTGGAGGAATTTGACTCTCTTTTGCTTAATTTTACCTTAAGAGAAGAGATAAAAAATTAAGAGCTTAATTAATCTCTTATTTTAGATTAATTTATATATTTGTTGATGCACATAGCTTGGCAATCCCTTTCTCTATCCAATGATGTGCTCAATTGTGTGAATTAATTAGTGATTAGGAGTTAATTAGAGCCCTTGATTAGTCTAAAAGAGAAAAAGATTAGTAAAAGAATTAATCTTTGATTAATTTCTAATCACTTTTTTACATAACTCATTGAGACTAATGAGCATTGAATGAGTAGATGCTCATGAGTTGTCAAATTATCCATTTTGGGGGTCATTTATGAAGGGTGTAAGAGGGTGTCATAAAAAGGTTGACCTTTTTGATTCCCACTTGCCTTTTTGGGATAATGTCCATATCTCTTTAATTTAAAAGTCAAAAAATATTTCTCCCAAATAAGTAAATTTGAATTTCCCACTAGACTTCATTTTTTTTTTCAAAAATTAGTTCACGCGTGAACCATTTTTGCATTCTAACGCCTTAAGGGTTCATGTCCTAGGAGTCCGTGCCCAAAAATAAAATTTGAAAATCGGTTCACGCATGAACCATTTATGCACTCTCATGCCTTAAGGGTTCACGTCCTAAGAATCCACGCCCAAATTTTCTTTTTGAAAATCGGCTCATGCATGAATCATTTTTGCACTCACGCCTTAAGGGTTCATGTCCTAGGAATCCGTGCCAAAAAAAATCAAAAATTGGTTCACATCCTAAGTGGTTCACGGCGTAAACCCTTAAGTGTTTCACATGCAAAAAATATTAATAATTAATTTTTTCGTGAAGTCGAGTTCACGACGTGAAACACCAAGCATCTCATGGCGTGAAACAGTCCACGTTAAAAAAATCAAATTTGATAAAATCTGTAAACTCCGCTTTACGCCATAAATTACACCCTGCTAGTTCATGGACATGAAAGGGGGGTCGTCGGCCTAAAAAAAAACTCTAGAAAACAGTCCTATTTAGATGCTCATATCTCATAAACCCTGAATCTTATGAAGGCGCTCTAGTGCTTATCAAAAAGCCGACATCGAGCTCTTCAAATTTGTTCTTCACTGTCCGAAGGTAAAATCAATCGTTTAGGTCTCTGACTAGTATCCTCAAAATTCGAGGCAAAAGACGGTCCTTAAAGCACTAAAAACCGCCCAAAACAGGGAAACAAATTTCGTCTTGAGACAATGATGAAAAATAGGTTTTAGGACCTCATCTTCCATCTGGGAATCTACTAGCATGTACCTTTTTCGAAAAAATATATCTAAGGTCATTCACGTGCGTGTAATGTCTAAGCTAATCAGGGCAAACGGACACTTGTTTGACCCAACGAAGAGTACGCTAGGCCTCCTGAGACTGTAATGGGCTGTGACAAAATCTAAAAAGCAAAAAAAAAAGTATGCTTTCTCATTAAAGGAGCAATTAGTAACGTCAAGATATGGCAATGGTAGAGGGATTGCCAGGGCTCACACACAGATTGAACCCAATAGCTAACATCTTCAAGCCATTGAGATCTATGTCCCAACTGCAACTCCCAATACCATTTGCCATGCCTACAACAAGCGCATCATCGGGTTTTACACCCCCTGTCACTTAATCCCACCGGGCTTTGGAGGATTACCTAACATTCTCAAGAATCCTATAGGTACCAACCCTTTTCAACCCCTAGATGCCCACACCTTAGAGGGCTTGTCTAAGGACTGAGTGAGTCCCTACCCACAAGAGCACTCACATATACAACCTCAGTGACTCATACAAAATACGGCCATATAGATTTCCACAATTTGGAAAAATATGACAGAACAAATGATCTTGTTCAATTCATGAACAGAGATGTGAAGCCTTTGGAAATCCAAACTGCCCCACCAAGGTATATGCATTGAACCTATGCTTAGTGGGAAAGGCTAATCGATGGTTTATCATATTGATGCTGACGCGGGCGATCAAGATAAACTTCAGAACTTTGAAGTCAGCCTTTATCCATGGTTTTTCAAGACAAGGTGATCGATGGAGTGAAGCAAGCAAACTATATTCAATTGAGCGTAAACCAAATGAAACCATTAGAGCAAGTGAATTATATTCAATTGAGCGTAAACCAAATGAAACCATTAGAGACTTTATCCTTCGGATAAAACTCTTGGACTCACGATGTGAGTCATGGGAAAAATAAACGATTCTCAATTGAAGAGATGTTTCATGATGGGCTTAAAGAATAACACCTTACACAACTTGATCATTGTATTCAATCCAAAAACATTTGATCAATGTTGTAAAGAAGCAATACGTTTAGATAACAACATGATGGAAGATGATCATGCTACGAGATGTTCCTCATCTAAACCAAGTGAAGCAATGGCTAAAGAACAATCGATCTCAGAATTGTCATTCCCTGAATTCTATGCAACCTTGCTTAAAAGCTTTCAATCGACATCTCTAAGAGAGGATGAGATCCTTCAAAACCAAACATCCGTAATGCATCTCCAAGTGATCAGTAAAATCCCTTGTGTTACTAGTGCAATCACTATGACCATCCCAATCCCCATTGTGTGTACAAGGCACCTGTTTTTTGTGTACTACATATATTGCAAAACCTTTAGTCATGATACTACCCAGTGTCCCAATTCATCAACAATTGACTCAAAACCTCCATCTCCCGTGCACCAAACAGAAACAATCCAAAGGGTAGAAGCTACTCAGGAAATAGTTAAGCAAACACTTCAGTGTTTATATTGTCATGGTCCTTTTTACAAAGCGATAAACTCCACAATTTGGAATACTTCCATGCCCACAATCACTCACACTTTGCAACCCATGTGTGAACAATGTGGCATTGACCACATATTCCAAGATTGCCCAAGGCGACTTGCTTCACTGCAACCTATCTCACAAAATACAACTCTAAACATCTTAAGTCTACAAAACAGGCAATTGCCCACGGTAACCTTGAATGTGCTTACATGATTTCAAGCCAAGGCACAAGAAATGGTCAAAAAGAATACCAAAGATGACACTTCAAAATGGATAGAAGAACATGTCTTAAAGTAGAAACCAAAAGAGAAAACAAAATCATCTAAACACAAGAAAAACAAGTGGCAACAAACTATCGAAGCCAAGATTGAAAGAGAGGACAAGGAAAAGGAGCCAATGGAGGGCCTAAACCTGAAAGAGCCAGAAACTACACATGATGCAGAAGCATCCACCTTAAAGGCTACCACACAAACCACAAGACCCATATGTGTGACACAGGATATAAAAGCCCGAAAGAAAGTTTGATCGCGTCGCATGGGCAAATATAATGAAAACCTGACGATCCAAAGAAAGTCAGAAGATGAAACAAGTTCGTTAAAGCAACCTCTCAAAACCTCATCTGCCGAAATGCTCCTCTCATGATGAAGCCAGCATAGCATCAACACTTGCACCTTTAAAGGCTAAACATGAGTTATACCAAAACATAAAGAGCTATATAGCACATTACTGTGAGGATTCGGAAGTTTCTAAATAAAGCTCCATTAGAATTGTCAGAGGACCAAGTGTGCCATTGTACGCATTCGATACTCTTGAAAAAATTGAGAGCCAAAAAGAGGATGAAAGTGAATGGGAATATGAAACAGAAACGGGATCTACAGCTGAAACAAAAACTGAAACATCCATGGTTCCTCTTGAAGATTCTATCATGGTATGGTTCGATTTTCCTGCACAGCAATGATGTTAGTGTAAACGCGCGTTGCTTAGCCCTTGAGCTAGTCATAATATCATGACAATAGACACTTGGGTGTCATTGGGACAACCTAAACTCATCCCTAAAGGCAATGGTTTTGCAAGAGGAGCCAATGGACAAAACATTGAAATTCCAAGTTACTTTAGCTATGTCACTCGAACAATTGGTGGAGATGTGGAATTTACATTTCATGTTACCCCATATCCCTTTGAGTATGATGTCATCCATGGTGGAACTTGGATACATGACTCGTTGTATTCACTTGATGAGTCCATGCAAATAGGATTGAAAATTTCTAATAAAATTACCACAATCCAAGCACAGCTTTATCCAACTCGAGAACACAATCTCATGACCCTCGAGTTATGGGATTTGTTAGGTCAACCAACACTTACGGCTCATCATGAAAGAATTCCATTTACACAAGACTTGAACATGCCAGCGGCTGTTCTGCATCGTTGATGTCCGAATCGAGTGCTTGCCATTCGCCTCCAGTCAGCTTCCAACATCTGTAAGGAAAGATAATAGAGAGTTGTTGCTTTCCAAGCTGGTACTGAACGACCATCTTCTCCGACACCACCATGCACTTTATCTTGTCACCCTGATGTTGAATAACCTTCAAATCCCACGAAGGTGGCAGAAAGGCACTCATTGCTGTGCCTTCCTTTGCAATCCACATTGTAGGAGTCCGGTGAACATCAGCCTCCTTGAACAAAAACACAAACAAATGTAAAGGCATGAAGAACGTGAGAGTCACACGATATGACCCCTAGGTGCACTTAATTGCATTGCACACATCAATCTCAATCCGACGTCTGGTTAGTGCAACCAAAGTATTGTCAGGCTTTGGCCAATCATGGTCCGTGAGACTTGGTGTAGGGAGCCTCCGTAGAGTCCCAGAACCATCTCTTGACGTGGGTACAATATACTCTGCATGAAAGAAGAAAACTGAGCACTCTAAAAGCTCTGATGCCGAACAACCAGTATATAGTAGCTTGCCGATTTCAAAGTGGTGCGCCTCAAAGGTTCCAGAAAGGGCCTCT
This sequence comes from Cibotium barometz, assembly GCF_041138505.1. Taxonomy (NCBI): domain Eukaryota; kingdom Viridiplantae; phylum Streptophyta; class Polypodiopsida; order Cyatheales; family Cibotiaceae; genus Cibotium; species Cibotium barometz. The sequence continues at coordinate 7,551,377 of NC_141089.1, read as the reverse complement.
AAAGGCTCCCATTCCACAAATGTCGACGGAAAGATGTCTGCACAGAACATTACAAGAACACACTTGAAAAAATCAAGCTTCCGTAACATGAAATGATATTAGCATGTCTCAGTGCAGCCCATAAAACAAGCACAAATAAAACTTACAATTTGCAGGAAAGCGTTTGTGATTGGCATTGTCAACACAGAGTTGCGATGCCTTGTAGACGTGTTGGATCATCACCTGCTTGCTCCCGTCAGCCCCCTGCTTGAGATCCACTATGCGACCCTTCCAATGGTGCGACTTTAACCCTATGTATCTGCGAGAGACTTTGTGGGCTCCCCTTGTGCTTGGATGCATCGTCACCCACATTCCTTTTGCAAACGTGCTTGTAACCCACAAGCCAGTGTCATCTTGTTCGTTTTTGCTGCTACTAAAGGACTCCACCCTTGAACGAGGTCGGTGACTCATTGTGCTTGGCTAACCGATTAAGCTAAATGCTATGAAGTTGTAGGTGTGTAAGAAGATCTCTACAACCTAATGCTAGCAGAGCATATAAGCTGGCAAGAGGAGTCAAGAATGTGTATAAGCTAGCAAGAGGAGAGTGAAGAATGTGTGCAAGAAAGAGAGGATGGACTTGATGGGGGAAAAGGTGGACTGTTTTCCAAGCTTTCCATAGCCAAGAAGATCTCTGCAACCTAATGCTAGCAGAGCATATAAGCTGGCAAGAGGAGTCAAGAATGTGTATAAGCTAGCAAGAGGAGAGTGAAGAATGTGTGCAAGCAAGAGAGGATGGACTTGATGGGGGAAAAAGTGGACTGTTTTCCAAGCTTTCCATAGCCAAGAAGGCACAGAAAGATAGATCTAACTTTAGAAGGGAAGGGGAAGGCTGAATGGGGAGGGAGGAGGCCAAAAAAAGACTCTTTTAGTTAGAGAGACTCAAAACTGAATTGCTAGTTTTAGAGAGAGGAAGAGGGAGTGGGGAAAGGGAAAAGTAGCTTTGAATGAGGGATAATGATGGGGGGGCGTTTTTGGCCCTAGCCCACTTTTTGAGGTGGGGTCATTTATACCAGTTTGAGCTGTCTTTATTAAAAAAAGGTGGGAAATTTGATTTTATTGAAAGATTTTGCATTTTTCAGCCCAATTTCTTAAAAGAAATTGGTATGATTCAAGTTTGACCCCTACATATTAGGGGCAGGGAAACCCAACATTTTTCTTCACATGGCCTTCTCCCATTGCACCACTCCTTAATGACTGTCATTAGGCTAGGGGCAAATTAAAGGGCTCAAGAAGACCCCAAACAAGTCCTAATGTGGTGGTACCTAGCTCTTCTAAAAAGGTTTAGGACTTGTGGTAATGCTAGGTAAGGGACCAAATCCTGGAGGGATTGATGTGACAGGGGGTGTAAAACCTGATGACACGCTTATTATCAACATGGAAAATGGTATTGGGAGCTGCATTTAGGGCATGGATCTTAATGGCTCAAAGATTTCAGTTTAGGTGTGGGCCCACGTAATCCCTCGATCGTTGTCATATCTTGATGTCACCAATTGGTCCTTAATGAGCAAGCAAACGTGGTTTGTTTTCTGCTTTTTAGGTTTTCTTACAGTCCGTTACAATCTCAGGGGCCCCGGGGCACCTTTCTCTTGCGTCTATTTGCCTTAATTCACTTAGGCACTAAGCGCACATGAACGACCTCTTAGAGATATTTTTTCAAAAAAAGTGCATGTCACTGGTGTCCGAGATGGAAGGCGAGGTCTTAAAAGGGCATGTGAACGCCCTCAAGATAAACTTTTCCAGAAAAAGTGCATGCTAGTAGCATCCCAGATGGAAGAGGAGGTCTCAAAACCTATTTTCTATCACTGTCTCAAGATGATTTTTTTTTAATGGAAATATTTTTCCTTTATCCCAGCTCGTTTTTTAACGTGTTCCACAAGGAGATAAAATGTTGTATGAGAGAGTTGTAGTATTTTTGGAGTACTATAACTTTGTCTCTCTGACTTTTTCGTGATTTTGTCAATTAGACACTCAAAAAGCAACCCAAATATGGTGCACGGTCTTTTTCGGGCTATTTTGGGCATTTTTTAGTGCTTGGATCCATTTTGCCTTGATTTTTAGGTTGAATTTTGAGGCTACTGGTTAGAGGCCCAAATGATGGATTTTTCCACTCAAGATTGATTTCGAAATGCAGGCTTTCCAATGAGCACTATAATGCATTCATCAGACTGATTATTTAGAAGATACATGCCTCCAAACAAGGTTGTTTTGTTTCCCCCCATGGGTCCTTTTCACATTGTGAAAGTGCATGACCTTTTCACGCCATGAAATTCATCTCACGCACATTTCACGATTTCTTTTTAAGTGGACCTTTTCATGACGTGAAAGTGCAGCCTGGACCTTTTCACGTTGTGAAATGTAGTATTTCATGGATTTTTTTTTGGGAGTCTAGAGGGAAATTTGAATTTCCTTGTATGGAGGGAATATTTTTTGAATTTTAAATCGGGGAGATGCGCATTTTTCCAAAAAGGTAAGTGGAAATAAAAAAAGTCAACACTTTTATGACACCCCCTTACACCCTTCATAAATTACTTCCAATAGTGGTTATTTGTCAACTAAGGGGTATCTTTTCAATCTGAATATTCATTAACCTTAATGAATTATGAAAAAAAGTGCTTAAGAATTAATCAAAGATTAATCCTTCCACTAATCTTTTTTTCTTTTGAATTGATCAAGAGTTCTTAATTAACTCTTAATCATCAATTAATCCACAGCATTAAGCATCATTAGATAGATCCTTGGATTGCTAAGCTTTGTGCTTAATCTAAAGTGTAAACTAGCTAATACTCAAAGATTAATTAAGCTCTTGATTTTAGCTCTTTTCTTTATACAAATTAGACCAAAGAGAGTAAACGTTCTCTAATTGGTGAAGAAATTGATGCAGTTAGATATTTTTATTCATCTAGATGCTCCTAAAGCACCCAAAAACATTAATTTTGACACCCTACACGATTAATTTTGACCTCGAGAAACACATTTTCTAGTTTTTTGTCTCTTGGACTGGATTAATCATCCCTTAATGACAAAAAGCAATCAATTAAAAAAGATTAATCAATTTCAAGAGTTTTTAAAAGTTTTTGTGAAATTTTTCAAATGATTAAGCTACTCCTAATACTTGCTAACACTCTAATGCATACAAATTTAAAAAAACACACAAATCAAGTAGAAATTATGATCCTAGATTTATGTTTAACTCTAAAGAGAGCTAAAAATCACAAAATTGCAATCCATTGCATTGTTTGATGTAATGGATGCAAATTGAACCTAATACACTCTATGTGCACACTTAACAAGCACTAAAAACTAGATTAAAACTAACAAAATAACACATTTAAGCTTAAAAAATCATTCTTTAAAAAGACAAAAAAGAGAGCTATTTCTCACAAAATCACACAAATCTCCATATTAACCACTGTTTTCGTGGGAAACCATTAATCAAGACAATGGGCAATGGGTTTGCATAGATTAACAATGGAAAAAGCTAAGGGATTTCTCCTCGGCAATGGCGCCAAAAATGTTATGGCTCACCCAAACCCCCATTGCAACACATCCAACAAGAACCGCAACTGTCGTCGAGATCTGTCTGATGGCCGAGCTTGTAACCTTTGAGGTCTCCACACTCCACAACTCCTTGAGAAGCAATTCCATTGCACCTCCTCACAAGCGTTGTCACACTATTGCATTGCACTACGTAGACATCTTGAGCCTTGAGAGAAAATGAGTGAAAACCCTACAAAACAAACATAAACAAGACATATTAGCAAAATAGTGAAATCACACACACACATAGAGCACCATAGACACATTCAAAATAAAGGGAAAAGTAATCAAAAGCAAGGGCAAAGGAGAGGGGGAAGGGCTACCTACTAGCTACAGTCTCATGAAAAATTTAAACTTTTTGGTGGCCCAACACCTTTCCATTTAAAATTAGAATATACTAACTAGGCCATGCATGAAATATAAAAGAGGCTCCACCTCCCCCTCATTTAAACCCACATTCGCATGCCTATTCAACATACATGGAGCCCATGAGTGCTATGAACATTTTAAATTTCATGAATTTAGATGAGAAAATGTTATGCTTGTGCAATTGTTGCAAGTACAAAGTTGCTTGATGTCGAAGAATCAATCACATGGATATCCAACCTGAGCGAAGTAAATGAGTAACCACAAAGACAAGCTTGGTGGGATTGAAACCCAAGCAAGCTTTGACGGGATAGTTTTCTTATTTGGGACCATTAATGCAAGATTTGGCACACACTTGTCATAATTTCTTGTAAATATTACTACATATATCCTTGTATTTGGGAACATTAGTGCAAGCTTTGGAAAAAATATTATCATATTAATTTCTTATAAATATTATTACATATCTTTGTATATGTTATATATACAAAGATATGTAATAATATTTAAAAGTAACTAATATTTGGGTTGATAAGGACTATGAGAACTAAGAACACTTGAAGTTTTTTAAAAAACACACCAAACAGAAAAGAAACAAAATTATATTTTCGATGTTTTTTTTGACGCTTATATCAACGATATCCTAAACGTGGATTTTAATGTTTTTTTCAACTAAAACATAGATGATTATTTTGACAGTGATTTCGATGCTTATTTCAATGATGTGAGTACTGTCAAAACTAATCGTGAAAGGCTAAAGATCTTGTAGTATTGTTGAATGAGGATAGTATATATGCAATCTATCCCAATCTTTGCAATTGCGCTTCTTGATCATGATTCTTTACATGTGTAGAAAAAACATTTCCCTAAGAAAAAGTAATGTGAAAATGAGCATGCAATAAACAAAAAAACTTTCACTACAACAATAAAAACAAAAAAGAATAAACTTACTTATCAAACTCCTTTCCCATGTCGTCTCTAAATAGAGACTACCATCTTTGGCACAAGAAAGAACATTGATGATTATGTTCTTTTAAACGACTACCTCTCCCACTTTCACTTGCAGATGGAATGCTCACTTTTTGACCTTTGATTTCTCCTTCTTTCCATAACTTAATTTTCCTCTTGAAGGTCCCAAATCTCACCATTATAAAAGGTAAACTGGAAGAAGTTATTGTGCCCTTTAGTATTGGCTTTACTTGATTTTTCCATTCTAGGTTTCTTGGTCCAACTTTCTCACAAAGCTTGATCTTGAAAGGCTCATTAACTTTCTTTCCTTCTTTGATATGGTTGAGCCATTCATTTTATTTATGAAATAAATAAATTTTTTGAAGAAATGGCATGGACAATCTCATCTCTGAATCAGTGTTGTGGTCCAAAGCTAAAATATTTGCTTCATCATCAATCAAATCTCAATGTAGACCCAACGTAAATCAGTTTTATAACTTTCAACAAGGGGCTACTCTGCACACAACTCTTTTAGTGCAACCAAAAAATGAGTTCCACCCAAAACAAAGTACCTATACTGATTAACCTTTGACTTTGGAATATTCTCTTATCAGCACAAGTTTTCTCAAGCACAAGAAGTGGTAGGACATTTGTAGTGGGCTTGTCTTTCATTAAGAGTTTGACATTGCAAACAATGCTACGAACCTCAAATCTTCTTTGATTTGTAGAAACTGGAGGAGGATGCTCGATGTTCTCCACACGAAGAAATAATGGCCTCTTTTCCACCATATTTTGTTGCTTAGTCTTTTCTCTCACGAGGTTCCACTTCCTCTGAAATCTCACTAGTTTTTGTTCTTTTAACACTTCTTAGGTGCTTTCTTCTTGCACAACTTGTGATAACTTCAAAAGGATTGGCTCCTTTGTCTTAACTTTGACTTTCAGAATTGATTTCCTGTGATGAAGAGCTTTTTGTTTCTTGGTAGTCCTCGTCATTATCAAGGTTTTGTTAAGGTTAAACATGCTGAAAAGCATCACAAAGCTTTGTAAAAATAAACAAGAAGAAGACATTAAGCTAACGTAGCAAAAAGAAAAGCACTAAGACAACTAAGAAAGACATTACAAGAGCAGCCATGAAAATAACCTAAACAGGTACTTGTATTCCAGAATACAAACACTACAAGAGGCGAGGCCATTATCCATGCTTTTTTTGATGCTTTAGAACTAAGCTTAAAATCCCCTAAATGTCGAAATACCTGTTGAAAAAAGTGTCGAAATAGAAACGTTGAAATAAGCACCAAAATAAGCGTCAAAACAAGAGTCGAAAAAAGTAAATTTATCATGCATTTTTTGAACATGTTTTCGACAACTATCTCAACTGATATTTCGACTACTATTTTGACTGTTATTTCAACTGTAATTTTGACACTTATTTTGATGCTTTTTTTGATGGATGCAAGAAACTTTCGATGCATTTTTCGACGGATGTAGGGAACTTTCGACACCATTTTCGACGAATGCAGGAAATTTTCGACACGTGCAGGCATTAATTTTTTTTGGCATAATGGTGCATCTAGCTACCGTCTTGTAGTTGGATGCACCATTATGCCAAATTTATAGAGTACCAAAGAGGCAACTGTACTCTGATGTGAAGAACGAAGCGAATTTATTGAAAAAGTTAGAGAGAGTGTCATAACCTTTTCGACATTACAAAGTAGGTACACAATTCACACAAGTGAAAATAATGGCCAAATTGTATTGCAAGATGTGAAATTTACATATTAAGCTCTGATGAGATAAGCCAAAATTGAAATTTACACATCAAGCTCTGACGAGATAAGCCAAAATTTGCATACAATCTATACAAGCTCAAACAAAGATGTGAGCTGACCAAAATGTGTATGTACAAGGGGAAAGACATGGCCAAGGCCACTCTATGCGGAGCCCTCACTCAGGATCAGGCATTGGTCCTTGCAAAAACCATACAAGATACTTTTTTTGGTATACCAAAACAATGATCTAACATGACAAGGCAAAGCAAGTATACAAATCATAAGGTTAAGGCTTGCCGTACTTACCATATCTACAATGTGCCCCAATTGAGGTTGATGCCTTCTTGCTCAAGCTTCTCCAAAAGAAAGTATGTGTTATGGTGGCGAGCAATGTCCTCCTCTTCTCCCGTTGCCGACCGACCAACCACTTGATTCTAAAAGTACTAAAACAATAAGATAAGCGTTGATACTTACAAAGTAGACATAACATCAAATGAAACATACAAGATAAATGTTGATACTTATTACAAAGTAGACATGGAATGCATCCCAACCGCCGCTTCCAAGGTGAGAGCTTCCTACGCTCTCCATTCGGGATTTGGCTGCATCCTCTTGTTGCTTGTAGCATTGGGGATTTCGAGCATGTTTTTGCCTCTCCTCATTCCAATCCTCGGTGCTCATGTACCAAGGCTTCTCACCCCCTGCCTTGACTCTCCTAGTCACATCTCCCCGCCAATGTTTTATGACGTCCACCATGTGGTCCTTTATCCACCTTATGGGGACGACATCACTACCGCCGGTCGGCTTGTACTCATCCTTGATTTGATTTATGACTCTATCTTTCTTATCTTTATCCAACTTTGGCCATAAAGTCATAAAGTGATTTGCAAAGACAATGTGGCAAATCTCATGGATGCGGCTCTTCATCTCTTGCCCGACATTATCTAAAACTACATTGCCATTGACAATTGTGTAAAATTTTTCTCCGCCGGAAAGTGTGGGCTATGTGAAAATGTTGCGAGGCGATGATCGCGAGCGTGGAGTGTTTCTGGCGCTAGATGGGGAAGGACGCTCATGTGGGAGTGTAGACCCATCCGTGTCCCCACTTGGACAACAGTCGCCTCCACCTCCACTACTCGAGCGTTTTGCTCTCTGCGAGTGGACGAGCGACCTGAGAGGGAGGGGTTCTAGTGGCTCTTTTTGGGGTTTCTACAGGTGAACTAGGGCTAGCGGTGGTGGTGCCCCTCTCCCAAAATATTTTTGTGCCATCGCTCTTTGCTCGGGCGTGGCTTGTGCTAAAAACCCATGAACTAGTCAAGCAACATGGCATATGGAGAGAAGGATGGAGAGTAAGCCAGTGTCTCATCTTGAGTGCGAGACGTGTTTCTACACACATAACAAAGTCCACATGGACACTTTAATAAGAGCATACACATGAATTATCCCTCAACATTCATTATGCATAAAGCATTATGCATAAAGCTATGCATGAGGCTTATGCATAAAGCTATGCATGAGGCTTATTCATAAAGCATTATGCATAAAGCACTATGCATAAGGCCTTATGCATAAAGCACTATGCACGCATAAGGCATAAAGCATTATTCATAAAGCATATGTATGAGGCCTTATGCATAAAGCTATGCATGAGGCTTATGCATAAAGCATGAATGAGCATTATTCATAAAGCATGAATGAGAATTATGCATAAAGCATTATGCATAATGCTTATGCGCAAATCTATAAAACAAATCCCCAGCACCCAAGGGTGCAATAATAATAGAGAAAAGAGAGGAAAGATAGAAAAGCACTTACCTCTTTTTCGTGATGTTAAAAGAGAGGATTACAGAACCTACAAAACCAACAAAAGGGTGAGGAAAGGATTAGTAATGCATACATACAAAAGCTTATGCGCATGAGGCCTTATACATAAAGCTTATGCATAAAGCATTATGTATGAGGCTTTTGCATAAAGCACTATGCAAGCCACGTAATCCTAAACTAAATCATATCCTGGTACTATGCATTAAGCATGCATGCATAGAGCTTAATGCATGCATAGATTAAGCTCTATGCATGCATTAAGGTGCATAGAGCTTAATGCATGCATAGATAGAGCTGAATGCATGCATAGAGCTTAATCTATTCATATATCTCTATGTATTATGAATGCATGCATAGAGCTTAATCTATGCATTAAGCTATACGAATAGAGCTTAATTCATAGATTAAGCACTATGATTAGAGCTCTATGCATGTGCATTAAGCTCTATGCATGGAGGACCTACAAAACAAAACCCCTCTTTTTAGTAGATAAAAATAGAGGAAAGAGAAAGGAATTTACCTCTTTTTGGTGAAGTTGAAAGAGAGGATTACAAGACCTACAAAATAAAACAAAAAGTTGAGAAAAGAATTAGTGATACAAAACCCTAAAACTGTTGCCATATACATAGGCAGTGATGTGTGTGAACACACTTAGGACCGCCGGGGCACTTTTTCCCTCTTTAGGAGGTTTTTTCCCCCGGCTTGTATATACGCCCATCCTTCTAGGGCTAACTTATCTTTTGTACATTGACACAATCTAATGCACTTTGTGTTGTGTGCATTCTTGCTTCTTCTTTTCCAAGCTTTGTGTGCTTTCCTGCAACCCTAATTCCAACAATTGGTATCAGAGCAGGCATCGGCTCCCAGGGCTACGTCGCCAGCACCCTCCGACTCACGTTCTCCGATTGAGGTTAGTTTTCACGAGCGCTTGCAGGTCCTTACTAGTATGTTCTTGAGTCCGTGCATGGCCTTGTGTGTTAAAAGATGTGGGTTGGTTTATGGTATATCATCAGGCATATAATCAGGATATTCATTCAGGCATATATCAGTATGAGCATCATATGGGGGTGTTTCATCACCAACATGAGCATTCTGGAATCATCATGAGCATTGTAAGGCATTCGTGTGCATCAGCCGATAGCATTGCATCAGCCCTGACAGCATCTATAAACCAGCCAAGTTCATGAGCAGATTCAGGGTTGGCCGCTGGCCGACCAGCACCAGTTCACTCATATAAATAGATGTGCATCACATTCACTCCATCAGTGCATCTCACCACCACAACGTTTTCAGCATTCAGTCCAGCATCGCCTCCCAACGCATCAGTCCATCTGATCTCAGCAAACGCATAGAGCATCATCTCCAGCCAGAGAGCATCTGCGTCTTAGTTCAGCATCAGTTCCCAGCCATCCCTTGAGCGTTTCCTTCCCAGGAGACAAGGGAAAGATAGTGGGACAGCAGTACATTTAGTATATCAGCATATTCAGCATATAGGCAGCATATTCCGCATATAGTTCATCATTCCTATCTCCCACATAGAGGGAAGCCGGCATCAAAGGGTGGACCTCAGCATTGGAGCAAGGAACAGTCCTCAAAATTAGCATTCAGCCTATTCCTCTCATCCCGAGAAGGATAGTCATCTAGGATAGCATCATAGATCTATTCAGATCTTGTTGTAGCCCATTCATCTAATATAGCTGCATTGCATTGCATTGACATTATCTGTCTTTCTTAAGCATTGACACTATCTGTCTTTCTTAAGCATCATTAAGTGCAGTTTAGTTAGACTAAGGTTGTGTTTATGACGGTCAAAGACCTCACATGTCACATTGGTATTAGAGCATTATAGGGTAACCAACCTTAGATCATTTTCATTCCATCAATCATTCAGTCAGACGTCATGTTAATCGCCTCCACACAGTTAAACCTAGTTCTCAAAATCTTGCAGGCCACCCTTAGGGATCTTCCCTTAGGTATGCATTAGTAACCCATCCATCTGTATTCTTGCACAGCATATAGGGTTGCACATGGCTTGCATAGTAGTCATCTTAGCAGTCATCTTAGCAGTCAGTCTTGCATCTACAAGGCATACATGTTTGCCCATGAACTCTTTGGGGAAGAATGACATCCATCATCAAAGGAGGACATAAGTTTTGGGCTTCAACTAGCAGCAGCAGGGGGTTTCTCTTCCATAGAAGATGGAAGTTTGCTCCAACATTGCCTCAGGAGGTTCAGAGCTTTAGGAATGACAGAGATGGTAGGTGAAAAGATTCCATAGACATGCCAGGGGTGACTCAGGTATTTCCAAGCAGTTTTAGCAGCATTTGCCATTCAATTCTCGTAGTAGATAGAGTCTTTGGCTCAAAGGATTTCACTCCTACAGACGACCTCAGTCCCGGTATAGCAGAAGACAGAAGGGGGCAGTGGTTCGGTGGAGAAGGATCACTAGAGGAGTTGAAAGGTTGCCAGGTATACCACCCAGCAACAGTTTAGCAGAGGGGAATGTCATGTGCACACCCATCAGGTGTACAAGTGGCATGGCATCATTAAGCATATAATCAGGATATTCATTCAGGCATATATCAGTATGAGCATCATATGGGGGTGTTTCATCACCAACATCAGCATTCCAATCATCATGAGCATTGTAAGGCATTCGTGTGCATCAGCCGCCCGACAGCATTGCATCAACAGCATCTATAAACTAGCCGACTGGCATTTTATGGCATTTTTATGGTATTTATGGCATTTTATGGCAGTCATGAGCATATTCAGGGCTGGCAGTTCACTCATATAAATAGATGCACATCACATTCAGTCCATCAACGCATCTCACCACAGCATTTTCAGCATTTAGTCCAGCATCGCCTCCCAGCGCATCAGTCCATCTGATCAACAAATGCATAGAGCATCATCTCAAGTCGGAGAGCATCTGCGTTTCAGTTTAGCAGTTCAGCATCAGTTCCCAGCCATCCCTTGAGCATTTCCTTCCCAGGAGACAAGGGAAAGATAGTGGGACAGCAGTACATTCAATATATCAGCATATTCACCATATAGGCAGCATATTCAGCATATAGTTCATCATTCCTATCTCCCACATAGAGGGAAGCCAGCATTGAAGGGTGGACCTCAGCATTGGAGCAAGGAACAGTCCTCAGAATTAGCATTCAACCTATTCCTCTCATCCCGAGAAGGATAGTCATCTAGGACAGCATCATAGATCTATTCAGATCTCGTTGTAACCCATTCATCTAATATAGCTAGATTGCATTGCATTGACACTATTTGTCTTTCTTAAGCATCATTAAGTGCAATTTAGTTAGACTAAGGTTGTGTTTACGATGGTCAAAGACCTCACATGTCACAGAAGGCTTGATGGTACAACTCAATGGCATGACTCACATTGTTTGTCAACTCACTTTGCTAGCACTACCAAAGGATGTTGTCAAAGATTAGTGGCGTACATAAACCTAAAATGCTAAAAAATGGAGCTATAACACCTTTGTTAATAATATCCCTCAATGGAAAAGAAAGGAAGTGGGCACTAGCGTCCTAGAGTTAGAGGGGAGTACAAACTCAAAGGAAGAGTAGGAAAAGTAGTTCTCTATACCCCTAGAACAAATCGTGAGCAAATAAGGGAGAATGTTCACAAGTGACTTTCCTCAAATAGTTACGTCGTGAAAAAATAAAGTTTTTCACGCCCAAAAAAAGAGAAAAAAATCATGAAAAAATAGGTGAGAATGTTCACATGTGATTTTTCTCAGAGTCATGCTATGGAAAACTCAAGTTTTCCATGCCCAAAAAAGTTACTAAAAAAGGATCATAAATCATGCTTAGCACTTCATAAGAGTCATGGGAACAATAAAGGCCACTTAAAAGCATGATATTCTCAAAAGTGAAAAACCATTGAATATATTCACGCCACGAAAACTCATGTTTTTCACTTTAAAAATATGTTCTAAAAAAAGAGGAATCATCCCTAGATCTTCATAATGATAAGAAGAATCATGAAAGTAACTTAAAAGCACAATACCCAAAATTTTAGTTGGCATGAGGGTAAAACTTTGGAAGTGCCACCACAGGGCTTCTCTCCTCCCACCTACAAAGTTTTTCTCCCATCGATTGAGTATCTTGAGTTTTTCACGTCCAAAAAAATTATTTCAAAAGCAGTAAAATCATGCCAAGGACTCCACAATGATCAAGTGCTTCACAAAATTAGCTAAAACACATGATATTCAAAAGTTTAATTGGCATAAAAAACCTATGGAATTTCACAGTCGTTGAGTATCTAGAGTTTTTCATGTTCAACTTCCAAGAGTAGCATAGATAATTCCTAGCTCTTCCCAATGATCAGGTGAACCATAAAGTCACTTTAAAAGGAAAAAATTTTAAAAGTTCATTTGTCATGAAAAACTAATATTAATCTTCACATTGTGAAAAACCAGTCTAGTTTTTCACACCGAAGGAGCCTTGTCTATTTCAAAAGAAATCTCATAGACTTGCTCAATTATACCCACCTGATCACAATTTCACAACATTTCTCATCCACTTTCATGACCAAAAGTCAGACGTGAATATCTCAAGATATTCATACCATTACACCTCTTTGTTTACTATTGCACCAGTTTAACATCATTTTGTATCAGATGTGAATATGTTAAGCTATTCATGTCATGAAAATTTGCTCATATGACTAACTAATCATTATTAATTGCACATAAAAAAAGATAAGAAGAAAAAGAGAAAAAAAGGTTGTTACAAAAAAGAACAAAGAAAAAATACATGCTTCACTCATACCTCTAGGTCACATTGTGAAGAGAATTTCATAAGTTACATGGCTCAATACTTGGATGAAAAAGCATATATTATCATCAACTCCTAATCACATCAATGGGTAAGCCCATTGGATTACCACTCTTCTTTCAATTAGCTAACTATTTTTAGTCCCCACCCACTGGTGGAAAATTGTACATAAGTCTTAAGAAACCATAACCTCATCATCAACATCCTTTTAAGTAGATCTCCCTGGATAGGGCGCCATGGTGAGTGAAATCCTGGTCAATGGTACGACCCATCACTTGGATTTTTAAAAAAAGATGTAAGAACAATCAGTGACACCCATTCAAATATTACTAGTATAATGAACCCTTCAATAATAACATCTTCACCATAAAATCCCACACTTCCCTTGAGAAGTTGAACTTTCAATAAGGCATCTACATCAAGAGTTTGCTTGACTCACTTAATGCACTTCATTGTATATTTTCTAGTAAGAGGACCAAATATAATTATACATCAAAAAATAAAAAATGCATGGGATGAAGAATATAGGGATGGTTCCACTTCAAGATTACGTCAAAATAATTCAGCAAAGTCCTATAAATAATGACCAAGAAGCTATAGTGCATCACTTCAATGTATCAAATAAGGAAGATGATGATTGTGTCAATGTTCCTTTGGACTCCCAATAACTTCTTCTTTATTGCTAACAAGTCTTCAAATCATTTCTAAATTATATAATCATTGTAAGGTTACTTGTGATTATAAAGAAAAAAAGATAAGAAAATGAAATCATTGTCAAAATCACCATCCTGTTTACTAACTTCATCATTTCCTAACTAGCCTTCTCCATTCCTATTAGAGGAACAACCATGGAAAATTCATGAAACATCATAAGAATAAAAAAACATCTTCTCAATTCTCCCCATAAAAAAGTCTTCTACTCGATGAGGATGAGGTCCACATTAAGCAGGGGTGCCATTGTAATTCTACATCAAATAGCAAAGACAGAGGCACCAAAAGCATGTATGATCAATCATGAAGCAACAGTGTCCAAATCCATAACTTGGATAGGTGCTTCAAAAATGGTCCAAATGGAATGCTTATGGTGATTCCCAATCTAAGAGCATGTGGCAATAACATAGAAGTAATACCTCGTGAACGTAAACCTACTTGCGATTGCCAAAAAATGATTTTTTAAAAATGCATAAAATAGAGACCCCCATCACATTTACTAGCATTGTCATTTATTAAGTAGGCCTCTCCATTCCTTCCAGAGGACCATTTGGAGAAACAATGACCATCCAAAGGAACAACGATCATTGAGCATTCATGTAGCATCATAACCATCAACAAGTAGCTTCTTCATTTTTTTTTTCAAAATTAAGTCTTTACTCAATCATGAAGGACACAATGAACATCAAGAAGGAGAGAATGCTAACCCATTTTAGTGTTAAGAGGAGTTACCACATTAAATAACAAAGATCGAGACACCAAAAGCATGAATGATCTATCATTCAAGCCCAATGTGATTGAGAAGGCCAAGACTTAGATAAATCAAATGTAGGTCCATATTTAAAAGATTTAAGGATCCTTGCCTGATTGAATCTAAATGGGAGATGCATGCGTAATGTTTGATTGAAAATGAACAAAGGATGTTCAAGGAACCCCCGTTAATTTCAAAAAGGAGACTTTGCCTCAAGAAGCAATGGTATCAAATACACCTTACTTAAGTATTGTAATGAAATGGATGGAGTGCTAATTTTATAATTGTATTAAAAAAGGATTGCAATTTAGACTTATGTTTTATTTAAATGGTGGGGATGACCTCCCATCGTAATTGTATAGAAAGGAGTGCTACTTTTATCATTGTAATAAAAAAGGATTGCAATTTAGACTTACGATTTATTTGGTTTTATTTGAACGATGGGGATGGCCTCCATCGTAATTGTATAGATAGGAGTGCTACTTTTATCATTGTAATAAAAAAGGATTGCAATTTAGACTTACGATTTATTTGGTTTTATTTGAACGATGGGGATGGCCTCCATCGTAATTGTATAGATAGGAGTGCTACTTTTATAATTGTATTAAAAAAGGATTGCAATTTAGACATGTTTTATTTGAAGGATGGGGATGGCCACTCCCATTGTATTGATCACCCCCACCATTGAGCATAGGAGACACCATTAGCCTCTCACTCGTGGGGTGGAGGTTTCACAACCTCTCACATGTGGGGAAGTGGTCCAATGAGGAGTTGTGGGGATTTGACTTAACCCCCTCCTTATCCCACCAAATTGATCACAAGATGAGGTCTTTGTGATGCAATTGACGACATGACCCAAGACTCCTAGAAGAGGCTAGTGGAATATTCAAAAGTCTCACAGTTCAAATGGGTATTGGTCCCATGTACCCAAGATGAAAGAGTCCACGATATTCAAAATTGATATGATATGGGTAAACCAATGAGCTTTCTAGGGAAAGAATCTACCTTGTGTGCAAGGTTTGACTAAGATGAATTAGTCTTTCTATGTATGAAAATCCAAAATATAAAATTATATTTTTAAAAAGAAAATAAAAACCCATCCTTGAGGCCGAGTGGTAGGGTGGTCTTTGGGTTAGATTAGCAATGGGTCCAAGCTCAAGTCTCCTTCTTTGTTTGGATTAGGGATGGATCCAAGCTCGGGTATCCTCCCTTATTTCACTAACGGAAGCAGATGACTAGGAACTTATAATTATATAATTAGTAAATTGTTGAATTTACACTACTTGACATAATCTAAAAGTTCCCTAGGAAGAGAAACTTCTTTGATCCCCTTTGGTTCAAAGGATTATCCATCCAGATCTTGAGTGGGAGGGTAGCTACACCACTCAAAGAGTGTAGGAATAAACCAATGTCATGGGGCTTTGCCCAACCACACTTGGGAGCATAAAAAAGATCAACTGAGAAGCCAATGTTCCATGACCTAGCTCACAAATGCAGGGGTAGGGTGTGTCACTCACCTCATGAAGAATACTTGTGATTCTCATAGGAGGATGTTGCTGCATAGCCACACTCCAAAGCTCCATTCCACTTGCTGCCACCATCACACTCTAAAGGAAGCTTGACCCTCCTTATAACTTACTCTCTCACCTGCAAGCAAGAAAGCACACATAAGAGCTCAAACAAGAAAGAAAGAAGAAGTAGCATAGGATAGTAGATAGAGAAGACGAGCACTCTATTGAATTAGCATAAAAGAATGAGTTGTGAGAGTTATATTTTGCCTCTTATGTGTGGCTGCTAGAATTTACACTATTGGGTGACCAAAGTTAAAATTAGGTCCTGGGGCTCATTCGGCCACTCTAGCTTGTGTGACACCTAATCTACAAATATTACTCTCTACCTAAAATCCATGGTATGCCCTTAATAGAAAAGCGACAAGCACACACATAAAATATACAACACATGGTTTACAAGTGAATTCTACATATTGCGGCACATGTGGGGCCCAAAGGTGGTGAAGATGATACGGTGGCCAACATCAACGTAATGGAAGTCTCCAGAAAGGGTTAACATGCTTCCCTTCGTAATGCAGATTCCATCCTCAAAATATGTTGAGTGCATTGAGTCTTTATGCTGGATGCATGTTGGTGTTGGAAATGTCAGAGGCCTTGTAAGGTCTGTAAGGCAACATGGTATACCCAATAAGATGTTCCTATGGAAAATAATTCAAATTTAAGCATAATGCAAACACCTAATCAAGCAGTGAGGAAATATTATTGTGATTGGTCAAATTTTTCTAGTGATGAAGACAAGGGTAACATTAAGATTGGTCCAAATTTGATCTAAACTAAGATGGAGCAAAGAGTATGCCTTGGGTTATGACCCTCCCTAGTCTCTACATAGTCTCTACACACTGTCACTTTTGTAAAACCATCTTTAGTTATTATCTAGCCTCATAAACAAAATTGCTAAGTGATTATTACAAACCTTCACCTTTTTTTAAAAAAAAATTTTTATAAGAAGATAAAAATGTAAAAGTATGGCACCACCCTACAGAGACCCAAGCAATGGCCCTAAGGCCTCATATAAGAGTATTTAAGAATTGCTAAGTACCCAACAATGTTTTAAAAAAACAATAGCATTAGTTGAGGATGGGTTTAGAATACATCAGGTTAGTTGTATGTTTGGAAAGTCAGTCTTGCGAATTGTACTTGTAATGTTGAGAACTTTCCTTGTACTTCCTTTGAACCTTAAAAATCAGTGTGACATGTCGTCATATAACTCATATGCAGGGTCAAACTCAGTGTCACTAAGCTCATCATCCTCACGGTTTTATTCTAATATATACACCTCCTCTAGTGTATGAGGTAACAGGTTGAGTGCATCCTCAAGCTATGATATGGCATAAGTACTACATGCAAGTGAGCTAAGTAGCTATCGCTAGCTAAGCTATCTAAGAAATGACCCACCACCATAATCGAGAAAGAACAAGGAGTTAGTAACATTATTTCATAAAATGACAGTGTAAATACTTAAGCTCTTGCCTCCTCCCCTAATCTATAAGCTCTTCCTATGCATTTCTTACTTGGTAGGGTCCTCCCCCACTGGGTAAAGTACACTTACATCATCATGTCATTGTGGTGTTTCTCCTACCATGGACTATAAGAGTCCTACCCCATAGTGCCTACAATAATCTCTACAATGCATAATCTCTTGACCTCCTCCCCTACTCTATAAGCTCTTTCGGTACATTTCTTACTTGATAGGGTCCTCCCACTAGGTAAAGTACACTTACGTCATCATGTCATTGTGGTGTTTCTCTTACCATGGACTGCAAGAGTCCTATCTCATAGCACCTAAAATAAGTTCTACAATGCTAGCATAAGTAGGACATTGTGGACAACATGTGGCGCTCATAGCTAAGACATGATGCAAGGGGATGAAACTATAGGTAGAACAGGTCCACAAAGGTGGTTCCACAACATCACTCCCCTAATGGTGCATAAAAATAGCGTGAGTGGGTTTGGAAAGGAGAAATACTTAGCTGCTCTTGATAGTAACAATCTAGACAACCAGGGTTCAAGATAGGGTTACTCGCATCAATCCACCAAAAGCCCATGCTCATGGCACGTTGGTGAAAGCTATATTGTCATAGGTTAGTTTTTTCCAATAGGCTCCCTCCTAATGTGGACATGAAATTTGTCGGGGAACAAAACATGGGGGTAAAGATATAGGCTTTATGGAAACTCCCTCCTTTCTATTGCTACTACTACAGGTCATCCTTGTACTTTGTGAAGGCTTATGTAAGCTTTCTATAGCCATTCTCTCTAGCTTTTATCCACTTAGGAATCTTGCTTTGGGGTGCACCTGGTTGTTGATGTTGATGTTGTTGATAATAGGCTTTCATAATAACCACAGATAGGACTTGCTGATTCCTAGAGAGGTGTTAAGATTAATATGAGAACTTGTTGAGTAGCAAGCCTTTCCCCTCAAGACTTACTGGGCTCTCTTGAAGTACTTTTGAAAATGGAGGCTGAGTAGGCATTGAAGAACTTGTAAAGGCCTCATGGGAGCTAGAGGTGTTGTCAAAGTCTTCTTTTCTTAAGCACCAGACCATCTTTTGAATAGATTTTGGAATCTAAATCTTACATACTGTTGGTAATGAAGGTATATCACCTTGTTTTTCCTTTTCTATTCTGGCATTAGGGTTGGTAGAAATTGTTGATTGGGCGACCGATGTGTCTTTGAATGATGAGGCTATAAACATCTACATCCTCTTCAACACCCAAATCCATGTGTTCATAGTATCCTTGAACTTGAAGAAGACGAGTTGCAATCCATTGAGAGAAAACCTGTGATTTGGATTGATTTTTGTTGTTACGACAGAGCCTCTTGGGTTTTTTGATAATGGGTTGGTGAGATTAAGAACTTGTGGAGAGGCTTTCTTTGCTACTACTGATGCCCTACTGGAGACTTTCTTTGCTACTACTGATGCCCTACTGGTAGTTGGTTTTGTATGGAGGTAGATGGAGGGTAGATGCAGATGTGGAACTTGAAGATGAAGAACCTTGTGGTGGTGAAGTGAATGTCGATGGGGAGGAAACAACATTGGATCGTGTGTCGATGTTGAGGTTTGTTATTGCGGAATTCAAATGCTTATTGTTGATCCAACACATTTGATGTGTAGGCAATGCTTGTGGAGTGTAAAAGTGTAGGGTTAGGATTTTTTTTGGCATTGAGACACTCCTTGTGGCCTAGTCAATTTTGCATTAAGCCGCTATCATCTAGGTCTGTCCAAGAACGACATGTTCTTTTTAAGGTTTTTGTGGGCATGACCAAAAAGCTACCAACAAAGTGCTCGTTATTACCATAGAAGATAGTTCTAAGAAAACCAAGTACTTTGGTATTTTGGGCACTTATACCCTCTATTCTCATGTTTGACTTTTCAAGTTGAGCCTTATCCAACTGATTCCATGTAGCAAAATTGTAATTAGCACCCATGTCAAGCATAGCATTAAAAAACACTTTACCATCCATAAGGGCTAGGCAACTTAACGGGTGTTTTGAGAGCTTGGATGTGATTCTCCATGCTGTCAATTACCTCTCCAACATAAGCTTGTATAGTAGGTCCAAGGTTTGTTTCTCGATATTGTTAAAGTTTATCCTGTCTTTCCCTTGCCTCGTGCTCTACTTGGACTTTCTTTTGAGAGGCCCTTTCCTTGGTGGCTTTCTTGTCATGAGAAGCACGTAAGGATTCTTCGGTGTAAGAGACCCACAATATTTTTTAAACTTACTACCATTAAGGAAACTGATAGTTTCAACTCCGTCAAGAATCTCAACATGTATATTACCTTGTGAAGTAACTTCACAAATCCTAAACGGTCCCTTTCTAGTATATTTGAGCTTTTTCTTCTCACTACGGATCCCATACATAAGTACAAGATCTCCTAAACGGTCCGTTTCTAGAATATTTAAGCTTTTTTTTCTCACAAATCCTAAATGGTCCCTTTCTAGTATATTTGAGCCTTTTCTTCTCACTACAGATCCCATGCATAAGTACAAGATCTCCTACCTCGATCTCCTTGTCCTTGAGATTTTGGTCAAACTACTTCTTTCTTTGGTCCTTTTCTGTCTGCATGTTTTGCATTACAATTTGTCTTTTCTTTGTAAGTTATTCTAAAACAAGCAACTAGTCAACCAATTCATTCCCATCAAGCTTTTCATTTACTCTACTACCCTTAAGCTAGGGATCGTGAACTCCCAAGGCATTACTGTCTCAAGTCCACACACCATCTTAAATGGCATGCAACCAATTTCAACTTTGTATGATGTGCGATAGGTTGATAAAGTTACAATGTGCTTAGACTCTCAGTTAGTGCATTGAGCCTCAATAGTCTTTGTCAAATCGAAATAAGAACTTTATTGGTACTCTTTGCGTGGCCATTTTCTTATGGTGGTTAATATGGCATAACGGTGTGTGATCATGAATGTGTTAGTGAGATTTTTGATAACATCATTGATGAAATGCTTACCTTGATCAGTCACTAGCTCAAATGGACATCTAAATTGGGTAATGATGTTCTCATAGAGAAACTTAGTTGTCGCCTATGGAATCCATTTTTCATGAAGATCTTGCTTCAGCTCATTTGGATACATAATCTATGGCAACAATGATGAAGTGTGCTTATGTGCCACATGCAAGAGGACTAATAGGGCCAATGAAAGCTAGGCCCCATTTTTTAAAAGGCTTCTTGAATTTGATAGGATGCAGTGGCATCATGTCCTTCTTTTGTGGGTTGGCACAATGTTGGCGCTCATCACAACCTTTTACATATAGCACATAGTCCTTAAAAAGCATTGACCACTAGTACCCCGAGTGGAGTATTTTGTTGGCTATGATTTCTATCACAATCTACCCCATGGTGTGCTTATTCCATGATCATAGGTATTCGTACTCCCATGGGTAGCATCTAAGAATATTGTCCTTACCTCTTCTATGTAGAGTTCTAGAGCAATAAGTTGGTAATTTTAGGAAATTTCTTGCTAAATATTTTCTCAATTCCTTTACTTTTGGAAACCCATTAGCTAAAAAGTTAACGATTTTCTCACTCCACTCTAGAACAGCCTCAACCTTGAATAGTATAGCATCTGGTGGCTCCTCATTAACTCCGATTGGTTCTTCACCATTAGGTATGTGTGATAGATGATCCGCTATGACGTGTTTTTTGCTAGGCCTCACAGCTACAGTGAAATCAAATTCAAGAAGAATCAACATCCACCTAGTGATTCTTCCTATGGAGCACGGTTTGTTGACAAGGTATAGCAAGGCTTGATGATCAACATAGAAAAAAAAATCATTAGCTAGAAGGTAATGTCGAAATTTCTTTACGACATATACCATTCCTAAACCTTTATGCTTTGTGGTGGTATAATTCATCTTATCCTCACATAACTATCGACTAGGGTATTCCAATTTGTGTTTTCCTAGTTAGGCTAGGACACATCCAATTGCAAAGTTAGAAGCATCAATATGCACATGGAAGATAACATCCCAGTTTGGCACCCGTAGTATGGAAGCACTAGCCAAAGCTTGCTTTAACGTGTCATATGCTTGTTGTCATTCTTCTGTCCACTCAAATATAATAAGAAGCTTGTACAAGGGAAATGAAATCTTGGCTTAAAAGAGGATGGATCACCTATATTACCCTACATATACCAGAAACTCTTGAAATCCCATATAGTTCATTGGTGGGAGTAATTTTAAAATAATTTTGATTTTAGTCTCATATGTGGAAATCCCATTTTTGGACACTATATGTCCTAAGATGACTCCGTATTTAACCCAAAATTAGCATTTGAATGGGTTTAGACATAGGTGATAAAGTTTGTATCATTCAAATATCTTTCGTAAAATAGGATAAATGCTCCTTCTATAATGAAATGACTGCATATATCATCTAAGAAAGCTTCAAGAAACATGCTTAGAAAATCTTTAAAGGCAGTGTTTATAAGCCATTGCAATGTGGCCAATGCATTTGTTAAGTCAAATGGCATAACTCTATAAGCATAAACTCCATGTTCTGTAACAAAAGTAGTTTTTCCTTGAGTGTGCAAAATGGACAAGTGTCCACAATACCCTTGAATGTGCTTATATGCTTACAAGCCAAGGCACAAAAAACAATAAAAAAGAATGCAAAAGAACATATTTCGAAATGGGTCGAAGAACATGTTTTAAAATAGAAACCAAAAGAGGATGCAACACCTTCTAAACTCAAGAATAACAAGGGCCAACACACTATAGAAACCAAGGTTGAAATAAAGGATAAGAGAAAGGAGCATGTGGAGGACCTAAACCCAAAAGATTCAAAAGCTACCAATGCTGCGAATGCATCCACCTCAAAGGCTACCCAAATGTGTGACACATGATACAAAAGCCTGAAAAGAAGGTTTATTCTTGTCGCATGGGCAAACATAATGAAAACCTGACGATCCAAAGAAAGTTAGAATATGAAATAAGTTCTAGTATGTCACTTAGTGAAGATGAAACAAGTTCTTACTCGTCACTCAGTGTACCTCACATGCCAATCGAGAAACTACAACCCACCCAACCACCCCAAATTGAAAATCATGATCACATGGCATATGAGGAATGTAAAAATCAAGCTCAGGAGAGCATGCTTAGCAATGTTGAGTGTCATACAGGATCCCTGGTTGTGATTGAAACTCATAATGTCAAACCTAAAAAAGCAACCGAAACATAAAAACCGGAGGAGTATCGCTTTCCCTTTCAAGAGGAAGACATACTCTCTACCGAAATGAACTCATCACGCCAAGAAAAGTCATCAAAGGAAGATTGCAAGAATGATGCAATTGAAAAAGAATGTGAGGAATTCAATGAATTCCTGACAAAATTTAATTAGTCTTTCAATGCTCATTTGGAGGAGTGCTCTTCTCTCATGGTGAGGCTAGCATAGCTTTAACCCTTTCACCTTTAAAGGCTAATGAGTTGTACCAAGATCTCAAAAGCTACATACAACAGGACTATAAGGATTCGAAAGTTTCCAAAAAGACCTCAGTAGACCCGAGGTACCATTGTACACATTGGGCACTCTTGAAAAATTGGAGATCTAAGAAGAGGATGAAAGTGAATGGGAATATGAAATCAAAAACAGGATCTGAAGAAGCTCAACTAAACACTAAAACATCCATGGTTCTGCTTGAGGATTCTATCATGGTATGATTAGATTTCCCTATGGAAAATAAGGTTAAGCACAAATGTGCATTGCCAATTAGCCACGTCAAGCAAGCCATAACCTTGTGACAATAGACACTTGGTTATCATTGGGCCAACCTGCAATCATCCCTAAAGAAAATTCTCTTGTGAAAGGTTCCAATGGAGAAACCATTAAAGTTTCAGCTATGCTACTCAAACAATCGGTCAAATTATGCAATTTGACTTCTATGCAACCCCAGATTCTCTTAAATATGATGTCATCCTTGGTGGAACTTGAATTTTTTAAAAATATCAAACTTGTTCAGACCTTCCGTGTGGGACCTTTAAACACTCCATACTCACATGCACCTACTACGATATGGGCATGTATTAGAGGCCTATTTAGACGATAGTGTGTCTATCGAGCTAGGTGCGCACCAACCTACACTAGGCTTAGGACCTTTAGTCAAAACCCAATTTAGCATTGTATAAGAACCTACAATAGGGTCTAGTGATACTTCGTTTGATTTTGAGTCAATGAAAGGATCCCATCCCCAAGAAGTGGTCCATGCCACTTATACACCTGATGGGTGTGCACGTGACACCTTCAGATGGTTTTATTATGATAATAGTAAATGTTGGTGCTAAAGCTTTGACTCGTATCTCTTTAGATATTGATACATCTACTGATGTGAATTATTGCATGTCCTTGTTATTCAAAGTGTAAGCTGGTTCTTGTGGCTTTTTTGTTTTTGGTAGAGGGTTCTTGTGGTTTGCTTATTGTTTCTTTGGTTCTACAACACCATTCAAGACATGTGAGTGCTTCTTCTTGATTTAAAAAAAGTTAATAATAATAAGGATATCATTTCTTTGATAGCTTTGGGCACCTAGATGATGGACTTACCATTAAGCAATGGATAAATGTGTAAGAATTCATTTTTATGAACTTTACATTATGGGGTTGGTGCCCTCATTGTCGAGGTTACGTTAAGTTGAGAGGATTATGGGGTTGGTGCCCTCGTTGTCGAGGTTGCGTTAAGTTGAGAGGATCTTGAGGATTTATTAATGATCTAGACATTTCTATTATCTTCATAGAATCCATGTGCTTGTAATACTATATTATGAACCCATAACGGATGAGTTAGAAGATATTATTGAGGATTTATTTTATTGAACTCATAACGGATGAGTTAGAAGAAGATCTTGAGGATTTATTAATGATCCACACATTTCTATTATCTTCATAGAATCCATGTGCTTGTAATACTATATTATGAACCCATGTGCTTGTAATACTATATTATGAACCCATAACGGATTAGTTAGAAGAAGATCTTATCAAGGTTTTTTGGGTTTTTGTTGTGCAAAAGAGGTTTATAAGTAGTCTACTTTCCAATATTTTGAGATTTGCATTATGAGCATTTTTTCTTGGGTTGATGAGGTAGTCAAATGCAATGGCCACCTTCATAGTATCCTTGAGCTACTAATAACTTCTTTTCTACCCACCTTTTGACATTATGAAGATATCTTGACATTGACTTATGCCATGGATATACCTTCTTTTGTGAAACTAAAAGTTTGGTACCTTTCTTGGCATTTGCTTGTAATGGAGTAGCGGCATTTGTTCATTTTAGCACCATCGATGACAAATCTTGAGAGGGGCTACTACTGGTGAGTTCACTTGGACGGATTAACATTTTTCACTTGCAGTAGTAAAGAACTTTGGTGTCATCCTCGATGATGATTTGGGATTTCTTTCAAGAGGGGATATCAATGATGAGGTTTTTATGATAGAACATTTGTTTCCTTTGGCAAGGTTGATCGAAGAGGGGCTCTCAAAGCAGAAATTTCATCATGAGGTAGGTATTACCAATGTAAAGGGTAGGTCTTTAATGGCAATCATTTACAAAAGTTCTATTTATGTTGAAGGTTGTGGGTTGCTAGAGAGAGATTCAATCTATGTTGTTGGTTTCAATCGAGTATATGAAGGGACATCTTTCAAAATGATTGTCGAGGTTATGAAGTTAGAGATAAAAAATTATTCTTTTAATGAAGTTAAAGGTTAAAACCTATTCTTTTAATGATTAGAATGGATTTTAAGGGAGAGACCTTGTTAGAAAAAGGGCTTCTGATGGAGAAGGCAAGTTTTCAAGTTGAGGAGCCTTTTTACGCCACTTAGCATCCTATAGATCTTTCAATGTTGAATCCTCTCTATCACAAAATGGTATCACCATCTCCTTGTTGTAGACTATTGCATACCTTGAAGGTGATTGTATTGCTAAGGAAGAATGGTTATAGTTAAGGGGGTTAGTTTACATGTAGATTTTGTGTTCAAAGTACCCCAAACATGCAAAGCAAAGGCCGTGTGACTTGAAGGACCTTTAACCCGCATGCATATGGAGAAGAGAGAAAAAGAGGAAAATTTGAATAGCCTTAGAAGTCGTTGAAAGGAATATTTGAGCATGATTCTTTCACGCTTATTCCAAAGACCTTTCATGGCATATTGATGTCTTGCATGGAGGGAATCCACTCAGGATGAGATTGTAATGCAAGCTGACCTAATAATTTTCATAGTTCAAGGTTCATGAGATTATATTCATGCCATCGATAAAGTTGGGCTTGAATTGTGTTGATATATCCAAATGATTAAAATTCTATATTAAATCTTAGAAGATTTTAGAGTGGAATCAAGTTTAGATTTTGGGGTTTAAAGCTCCATGGGTTTAGGTGGTAAAGGTTACATTTCTAGAAACGATTCCTTTTCAAGCGTAAGAGTAGTGTGAATGTAGTAGCCAACCACCAATGGGTGTTCTAAGGTGACAATTTACATTAATTAATCAATAGAGTATGAAGAATCATTTCTTCAAGGCTATCAAGGGTAACATGGATCTCCTATTCTATGTCAATTCCCTCAAGGAGAATAGTGAAATAACCTCATATTTCCACCATGCGTTCCGTATAAGCATCTATTATATCCATGTGTCTAGCGGTGATTATTAGGGGTAGGATACCCAAGTTTCCATGGGGATACGATGTTGTGATTGGCTCTAGGATGTATCATCACCCATTCAACATTCTTCCCATCGGAAAATCTAGCCAAAATTTGAAAGGCTCCTCACTTTTAGTTTCAATTTCCCATTTACTTTGAGATGGAGAAATTGAATCTTCCTTCCCTGATTTATTCCCAAAAAATTAGTCTAAAGACTCATTTTATCTCTCAACATTCTCAAGAGTACCTAATGTGGTGCTTAATGTGTATAATGGCATTGTATATCCCCTTATTATGTTTATTGAGACTTGTTTAGAAGCTTGTGAAGACCTTGGAGATTTATGTGTGGCATTAGAATACCTTCTATGTAATCTTTTAGATGTCCATATAAGTCACTATTAGATTGGAGGAATGTAAGGATGGAATAACATAAGGTTATGTCTCCTAGTGTAGATTTAAAATGATGTGTAGAAATATTCATCATCACAGACTCTCCAGATCTTCCAATCTCATTTTCACTTGAATGTTAGCTTGTATCTTCTGTAGATCTTCTTCTAATCTTGATGCATTGGCTTTGGTATGTAGCACCTCTTCCTTTTGAAAAGGGAATTGGTTTTTTTCTTTGTTCTAGTTTTGGGAAACTCTATTGGTTTTAAGAAGATGTAATTCAATGTCAACTAGTGACACCCAGTCAATAGCTCAACAAATTTGAGCTAGGGACTCTTGAGTATGGTCTCTTGATTATGTTGTTCACTAGGACTCTTGAGAGGAATCTTAATCTCATCTTGGGGTGGTAGGTTGGGTCTTAGTGCTTTGATTTGACTTTCAATTACACTAAAGGAGGTACTAGACCTCATTTCTTCATCTAGTATTCTTAGATCACTATATAGTAGGAAGTTCCCATTGTTCTTTCCCATACGATGAGAACAAATTTTCTTTTAAGCACTTGTAACAAAAAGTATCGCATCATGCATTGGGTCCTTGGCAACAATGCTTATGCATTGTGTTGCCTTTACCTCCCCTAGGTTTAGACTTTCCCTTTCCCTTGCTTCGAGGTTTATTCTTAACCTCACAATGTTTGTATATTTATGACTTTCTTGGGTTTAGGAGGTTGTGAATATGTTTTTGTTCCTTGTTTCAAGATATTCTTTTCTACCCCTAGTGTAGAGTATTCTTTTGTAGGATTTTTAAAAAAGAGAGTAGAGGGGAACACATGAGACACACCTAATGATTCATTACTCTCATTCCATCAACACACACCAAGTAGAAAAGCCCCATAGCTTTCCTTCATTATCCTCCACAAAACATAGCACATTATCTAATGATAAGTTCACATTGAAATAAACCCACACCCACTTGGCCAGTTGGGCACGACCATTATTGTCCACACACACACTACTAGGCTAGTGTCCACATGCTAGTGCTATCCACCAGTTTCCAATGGGCTTTCATTCTCAACACTCCCCCTCAAGCTCACCATGTCCAACTCATGTACTCCAAGTTTGTCTCTGAAGTACTCATACTTCTCTTTACCAAGTGGTTTGGTAAACATATCTATAAAATGCTCTTCAGTCTTCACATATGTTAAATCTGTTTGACCATCCAACGCTTTCTCCCTGATGAAATGATAGTGGACCTCTGTGTGTTAGGTCCTTGCATGATAAACCGAATTACTAGTCGATTGAATACTGCTCATATTGTCACAGTGTATTACAATAGCTCCATCATGATGTTATCCCAAATCACCAAATAAGGTTTTCAGCCATGCCCCTCACATGCAGCCATAGCTTCTCCTCTGTACTCTACCGATGTGCTACTCTAACTCACTACACTACTTCCCATGCTAAATGTATATCCACTAGTAGATCTCCTATCTCATAAGCACTACTTGCCCAATCTACATCTCTGTAGCCATACACCATCACATCCTTTCCATGCTCATAGAATAAATCATAATGGGCAATGGTCTTCACATATCTCATGTTCCTCTTGGCAACATCCAAATATGGCTTCTTAGGACTCTGCATAAACTGACTAACTAGTCCCATTGCATAATATAAATCTAGTCTAATAATGGTCAAGTAAATCAAGATGTTGACCATCTTTCTGTATATAGTAACATCATCCAACTCATCACCAATATCAGTCCTTAGCTTTATGCTCTGCTCCAATGGTGTGCCATAGGCTTGTATCTAGTTATGCATACTTTACCAACATATCTAAGGCATATTACCTTTTGCACCAACCAAGTACCATGTGATGTCTTGATAATCTCAATGCCAAGAAAGAATCTTAGCTCTCCTAAATCTTCATGTAAAATTGACTGCTGGTGGGTGAAAACTACAAAATCGACGAGTTCGTGCGGAATTAGACCAAATCCTTTAAGCCTCAGGGGTTTTTGACGACAACTATAAATCGACATGTAGCTTCAGATTGAGCAAAAAATGTCACCTTCTACCTCACTCAAGCCTGGGCACACTTCAAAGAGAAATTTTGGTAATATAAAGATTAAAGCTTGATTAACATAGTTAATCATGTGTATATGGGCTTCAATATCAAGCATACTCACTGCTCTTGAGGACTACAAGGTTTTCTTGCTCATTCATTTACCAAACCTACTCAAACTTTTTAACCAAAGTCATCAGCTTTTTTGCATAATTAATAAAAAATTAGCATCACTAATACCTTGATTAGTGTTAATTATCAAAGTTATTCTTAGTATCTTATGATTGGATTTGCACCTTGGATGTTGTTAAATCTTAGTAAGAACCTCAAATCTCATGTATGCTATGAACCCTAAATGTAATGCCACAATATGTTATGAAATGATGAAGGGGTTCATCTATGCCACCATGTCATGCTGTGGAATGATGGTGATGCTATGTGAAAACATGATGAGGATGTTGGTTATGAGAATTTTGATGCTATGCCCATTTCATGTGATGATCGAGAATCATGTCACTGTGTATGCTAATGAAGAATGCTATAAAGTATATGGATGCTACCTCAATAATGGTGATGCCATAAAGACCAATGAAGATGGTCTATGGATGCTGGCTCAACAATGAAGATGCCATAAAGACCAATGAAGATGGTCTATGGATGCTGGCTCAATAATGGTGATGCCATAAAGAACAATGAAGATGGTCTATGGATGTTGGCTCAATAATGGTGATGCCATAAAGACCAATGAAGATGGTCTATGGATGCTGGCTCCACAATGGTGATGCCATGAAGACTAATGATGGAGGCAACAATGATGATGAAGACCCAATGTTATACTCCAATATAATGATGTCCATGCTTATGGTATGCTTATCTTATGGATGTTATGCTTCAATTTTATGCTATGTTCAATGGATGCTTTCTAATGAAGCCATGGATAAAGAGGCTATGCAATGCTTATATGGTTAAAGGATGATGGTTCGGTATGCTATGGTGAACTAATGTATGCAAGACTTCAATGTATGCTTCCATCAAAGACTTCAATGTATGTTTCCAACAAAGCCTATTTTAAGATGTAGGCCATATTTATGCCTATATAAGAGGATGTTATGATGGTGGTACCATGATATGGCCGTGTCATAAATGGATGTTAATGCCATGATGATACTATGATGGATGTTAATTATGGCTATGTCAATGTATGATCAACCTTGGGATTGGGCAACCCTTGGTCAAGATGTGTCCATATGTATATGGATGTGTCCATATGTATATGGATGTGACGATGTTTTATGTCATGTCCTATGATGATGTCTGTAAGATTCCTCCCTCTAGCTTTTGAGGTGTAAAGATGTATGAACCTCCCCTTTTCTTGTAATTATTCCCCTCTCTGAATTAAAAGAAAGATCTTGTTTTACCCTAGAGAGAGAAAATATCTAGAGAGAGATAATCTAAAATTGAGATATTTTTGGATATAAAAATCCTCCTAGTGTCTAAAATGGTTTCCTCTGAAACAGAAGTTCAAAATGAACTTTCCAATATGCATTAGGAATCAATTAAAAATGATATAAGGGACCTTAGCCTAAGGGTCTAGATTTTCAAAAATTTCTCGATTATGATCCAATTAAGGTTCCTATGGGCCAATAGGATTAATCCAAGTGTTGGGATGAAATAAATCCAAAGAATAAAAGAAAATACCCAAAAATGAGTAAATGCTCACATAAGAGGAAGAGTTGACTGAGTACAAGGTTTATTAGTTAAAAATTAAGAGATATTACTAAAAACATGAGATATTTTAGAGAAATGATAAATTTTTGACACCTTGTTAAGGAGGGGGAGACCTTTGAGGTAGGCGCCTTCTTCACATGTGTGGGAAGGTTTTTTAATTCAAAAAAATTATGATATTTTTATCTCTCCTCTCTCCTTGATCAAACTGGATCAAAATAGGAGCTAAACTGGTCCAGTTCTTGTCCAAATTCAGCCAAACTGAAGTTGGAAAATTCTAGAACTTAGTTGGACTCAAATAGTGACCTCCCTCACCTATAAATAGACCCTCATTCTTTTGTATTCTATACCATGCCAGTATTGCATTAAAATAATCATATTTTCTATTATTCCTTAAAAATCCTCTACTTTTGGAGAGATTGGACCTTCTCTCTCTCTTCAACAACTCTTGGAGCTTTCTTCTCAACTCACTAAACCAATTGATTGGTTGGGGGCTTCACTTCTAGATAAAGAAGCAAGCCAAACCTAGAGGTAGGAAGGAATTTCATGGTTTTTGTTAATATTCTCAAATGATTTCACTTCTCAACCCCTCTCAAGCTTAAAAAGTTTCTATAATTAGTTGTTTTTAATGCAAATAAGCTTTCTCTATGAACTTTATTGATAAATCACAAAAAGTTAATCTTTATGCTTATTTAGAATGCTTTTTATGTATATCTCTCTCTCTCCCAAAAGAATAGTCATTCCTATGACTAATTCTTTAGAAAAAGAAGTCTTCTCATTCATAAATTCTTAATTCAAAACCAAACTCTAAGCTTGTTAAGCTAGAGATTAAGAAAATAGTTTTTTTTAACTTTTATGTTAATAAAATGATGATAAATTAATGATTTAATTTCATAATTTAGATTTAAGTTTAAGGATAGTTTTTCTATCATAATTGTATTACAAAGTCTTATTATTTTTAGAAAAAAAAATTATCAGTAATAGCAGCGAAGCTATGGTAAATTTTTTAGAAAATAATGCATATCTTATTTTTATGCATAATGCTAAAAGAGGACTTTCTACCATATTCTAAGATTGGACATCCTATGCTAAAAGAATTATTTTCATCAAATTCATGGAAAACAAAATTTTAGTATTTATGCATAAATAATTAATTAAAGATAAGAAATATTTTTGCTAAATTTATTTTTATGCAAAAAGAGGAATTCCCATGATATTTGAGAATCAAGTAATTAAATGGTAAAAGAGTATGTTTTGGTAAATTTATTTTTATGCAAAAAGAGAAATTTTCGTGATCATTGAGATCCAATAAATTAAATGGTAAAAGCGAAATTTTTGTATAATTCAAATTATGAGTATTTATCAAAAGTGAAAATTTGAGCATTATTAAATTTATTGAGAAATATGGGTAGAATTGATTTTTGTAAATCCCATGAATATTTTACTTAAAAAGAAGAATATTGAATATATTTCACTTGAGAAATTTGAGAAAGAATATGAAAATATCCATTGAGAAAAAGTACCTTTAACTAGGCCAAGCAATTGGTAGAAACTTAGAAAAGTCCCATCGGGTATCAAAAGTAGAAAATCGTACTAAATGTGATATAAATGGATGACGAGATGAGATGTGATGTGGATAGATGTGATGTGATGTGGATTTAGATAGATGTGAATGGATGTGGATCGGGGTAGATGTGAATGGATGTGATGTGATGTGATGTGGATATGGGTAGATGTGAATGGATGATATGTAATATGAATATATGTGGACGTGATGTAATGTGGATGGAATGAATGTGATGTGATATGGATGGAATGAATGTTATGTGATAAAGATAGATGTGGATGGAATGTATGTGATGTGATGAGGATGCAATGAATGTGTGGATGTGAATGGGTGTGATGGGTGTGATGGATGTGAATGGGTGTGATGAGATGTCAATGGATGCGATGAGATGTGAATGGATGTGACTGTGATATGATGATATCTGAATGGATGTGATGTAATGTGAATGGATGGATGAGATGTAAGGTGGATGAATGTGGGTCTAGCTAGATGTGAATGGATGAGATGAGATGTGATGTGGATCTAGATAGATGTGAATGGAGGATATGTGAGGTGAATGGATGTGATGTGGATCGAAGTAGAGGTGAATGGATATGAATGGAGGAGATGTGATGTGAATGGATGTGATGTGGATCGAAGTAGAGGTGAATGGATGTGATGTGGATCGAAGTAGATGTGAATGGATGAGATGTGATGTGGATATGGGTAGATGTGAATGGATGAGATGTGATGAGGATGGATGTGACGTGATGTGATGAGGATCTGAATAGATGTAATTGGATGTGATGAGATGTGATGTGATGTGGATAGATGTGATGAGATGTAATATGATATGATTAGATGAGAATGGATGAAGACGATGGGAATACATATGATTGGATGTGGAATAAGTAATGTGAATTGATGTAGAAGAATGTGGAATAATGAGAAATGATGTGGAACAATGTGGAAAGATGAGAGTTCGTTAGAAACTGTATTTATGACCTTTTTTAAATGACTGTTTTATGTCAAGAATGTTGGGGAAGCATTTTGACCATCTTGTGAGGAATGAGGTCATGGAGACCTAAGTGATAAAGTTACAACAGCTAGACGTCTTGCATAGCAAGGTCGACGTCTTGACCAGTCTCTATTTGATTTAAATAGTGAGCTTCTAGTACGGTGGATGAGGGATCAAGGAAGGGGACTATGAGTGAAGCGCTAGGTGAGCTGCGACCAAAGGAGCCTAGAGGGTGCTGACCATACGGTGCTTGGGCTTTGGGTTCCCGAAGATATCCACGTGTGTCGAGGAAGAAAAATGGAACAAGGTGTTAGAGTTGTTTTCTGAAATCGGGCATGGATCTGGTTGATTGTCCTTGTTGGTCCTCAACAGATGAGTCCATGGCTCTTTTATATAGATCTGTTGGTTGATTTTGCTGATCTTAAACAGAGAGTCCATCTGGATTTTCTTATGTGATTATATTATCGGGTACTATGAGCTAGGAACTATTGAAAAGACCCCTTAGTGAATAGGTGGTAAGCATTCTGGTTGCCAATGATGCCATAGGTACACCGATGAAGAAATGATTCGAAATTAGAATTCAAGCTAGATAATTTGGAGAATTATAATCAATGATACTATGGTTTCATTAAAAGATTATTGTAAAGACAGCTGAATTGTTTCATTAAAAGATTGTTTCATTAAAAGATTGTTTTAAAGACAGCTGAATCTGTGAAAAAGGCAATTTCATATTGGGTGTGTAAGTGATGTGACTATCTTGAACTTTGCTTGAAGCGCCGGCTAGGGAGGCCTGGGAACTCTTTTCCTCCTTGGTACCCGGGGCAAAACATAACCAAATTCCTAAATGGATCCTATCATTACAGTGGTTGGGGGCGATTAGCTAACCCATGGTATTGGATGGGGTTAAGCTGGACTGATGGACCCCTAAAATGAGACTCAATTCTGTTAAGTTACAATAGTTGAAGTAAATCCCGGATAACTCTTGTTCTATGGAAAAGAATCAACGACTATGCCTCTTGATGAGGAAAAAAGTGTTGGACTCTATGATCCAAGTGCAAGTCTTTTCCTTAATCTCACCATGTGACTTACGGGTTCGGTCGGATCAGTTTGGTTAGTTAAGGCTCTTGACTATGTTAGAATAAAAATATTCTGGAGGAATCGCCTATGTTTGCTGGGCAAGGGAAGTTTTTTCGGGTTCGATTTTGGAAGAACCGAGGGATTAGTCTCTTGTTCTGATATCCGTGGGGGGCGAGGCCCTGAGTGAGAGATTCTGCCCTACGTAAGAAGTGCTACTTCCGCTGCTAGCACCCTTCGAAAATCGTTGCGTGGAGAGGACAGGGATCTTCAGTGGTATTAGAGTGAATTGGCTAAAGTGGAACAACCGAGAAGCTAGAAATGTCAAAAACTCATGAAGTACCAGTAAACGATTGTAATTGTGTAATGAAATTCATACAAATTGATATTCAGAATGAAGATTCCTAAATTAGAAATTGGGTCTTCAGATGGAAGTACCGCAATTATATGGAACCCCTGACTTGCTTGAGGCCTAGATATGATGGTATTTACCTTATAGCTCCAAGGACCGTGACTACCCGTATATACCATGAGTATATCTGCAGCTCTTTACTGACAATATATACGAGTAAATCTAAGACTTTGAAGTTATAAGCAAAAATGCTATCTAGAGGATGAATTCGAATGCTGGTTGATAAGAATTGATGAGTTGATTTCGATTCTGATTGAAAGATGATTATTCCTGAATTCTCGTTGAAGGAAGATAAGTTGAACAAAGCCACAATAATGAGGATGAATGGGACAAATCCTAGTGATGATGTTAGTAATTGAAATGACGATTATGACTTCAGTAGATCACTATGAGATCAGTGGATTGTGCTGACAGATTGCTACTATTAACCTTTGACCCAGTGGATCTAATTAAGGGATGACAAATTGAGAACCTGCATAACTGAAATTCTCGTGGTATGATGGACCATTATTGTGTTAAGGATATGAATGATATGTTCTGAATGAATTGTTCTCTGATAAGGAGTTCTGTATGTTCTTCTTGTAGAAGGGATCTTTATCCCAAGATTCTACGTGGATTGACCAGACTATAAGGAACCCTAGAATCCAGTTGGATCTAAAGTCAGATTTGAATTATAAATAAAGTTGAGCATCTTGGTTAATTTGGGAAAAAGGGACTTAACAAGAATTTTCATATTGATAGGATCATGGATTGAGGTCATCGCGGTAGGAATGTTAATCCCCAACTCGATGAGGAAGAGCTCAACCCGGATGTTCATAAAACTCTTCATAGATTGCAGCCTCGACCTTTCAAGGGTGAAGGAGAAAACCTGGGTGAGGCTATGGAGAAGTGGATCGAAGCAATGGAAGAACACTTTGATGTCACCGGGGGTACAATGAGAAGAGTAAAATGGCTCTTGCAAGGTTGAAGATAGTAGAAACAACTAGAGTGGCATGGAGAAACCACTGCGAGACAAATCGTCTAGATCAGAACACCCAGACATGGAATGATCTCAAGATTTACCTAAGGAAGAGATTTTATCCTCCCGACTTTGTGGAAACCAAGATGAATGAATTATTCTTAGAATTAACCCAGGGGAGCATAACTATGGAAGTGTATCACCGAGCATTCGCTCTCCTCCTCAAGTACTCGCGCCACTGCTGGATGAAGAACAGCTGATGGCCAGGTTCATTCAAGGATTGAACAAACCTTTGAATGTCCTAGTGAAGAATGCTAAGCTAGTTTCCATGGCCGAAGCAGTGTGGATGGCGAAGGATTTCGCCAAGGCCTTTGATGTCAAGGTCTCGCCAAAGCTAGTACCATCATCTTTCAAAAGATTTCTAGCTCTGGAAGGTGATTCCAACTTTCCACCGACTAAGAGACAACAAGGTCAATCTCAGGATATGGGAAGTTCTAGAATGGAAGAAAGGTTCTTTTCTCAGAACTCAATCCCCTGGATTTCAACTTCAGAAGTTCCACCCTTGAACAAAGAAGTGAAATGCTATAACTGTCAAGGATTTGGACATCGAAGTATAGATTGCCCAACTCCTTTTGGATCAAGGTTTGCGGGGCAAGAAAGTCAGGGACCAAGATTCTAGCAGACTCCAGCTACCTCCTCCCAGAGTAATCAGGTTCCTTTTCGTAAAAATTAGGGAAATCCCAGAGGTAGACCCTCTAAACAAACCTTAATTTCAATCCAAAGTAATATAAGACCTCCGTCTCAAAACAAGGGAAGTCAAAGGGATGTTTCCAAATCGACCGTCCACTTCCAAGGTAGTAACGTTGGAAGTGATTGAAGAGGAAGAAGATGAAAGAGATTATACTCCATCTGAGATGAGGACATCTCGCGTTTTTTAAGTGGAGTAGGATATAAAATTCCTCCCTTCAGCTTTTGAGGTGTAAAGATGTAAGAACCTCCCCTGCTGTTCTTATAATTATTTCCCTCTCTGAATTAAAAGAAAGATCTTGTATTACCCTAGAGAGAGAAAATATCTAGAGAGAGATAATCCAAAATTGAGATATTTTTTGATATAAAAATCATCCTAGTGTCTAAAATGGTTTCCCCTAAAATAGAAGTTCAAAATGAACTTTCCAATGTGCATTAGGAATCAATTAAAAATGATATAAGGGACCTTAGCGCCTAAGGGTCTAGATTTTCAGAAATTTCTCAATTATGGTCCAATTAAGGTTCCTATGGGCCAATAGAATTAATCCGTGTTGGAATGACATAAATCCAAAGAATAAAAGAAAATACCCAAAAATGAGTAAATGCTCACATAAGATGAAGAGTTGACTGAGTACAAGGTTTATTAGTTAACAATTAAGAGATATTACTAAAAACATGAGATATTTTGGAGAAATGATAAAGTTTTGACACGTTGTTTAAGGAGGGGGAGGCCTTTGAGGTAGGCGCCTTCTTCACATGTGTGGGAAGGTTTTCTAATTCAAAAAATTTGTGATATTTTTATCTCTCCTCTCTCCTTGATCAAACTGGATCAAAATGGGAGTTAAACTGGTCTAAATCTTATCCAAATTTAGCCAAACTGAAGCTGAAAAACTCTAAAACTTAGTTGGACTCAGTTAGTGACCTCCCTCACCTATGAATAGACCCTCATTATTTTGTATTCTCATATGTGAGCTATACCATGCCAGTATTGCATTAAAATAATCATATTTTCTATTATTCCTTAAAAATCCTCTATTTTTGGAGAGATTGGACCTTCTCTCTCTCTTCAACAACTCTTGGAGCTTTCTTCTCAACTCACTAAACCAATTGATTGGTTGGGGGCTTTACTTCTAGATAAAGAAGCCAGCCAAACCTAGAGGTAAGAAAGAATTTCATGTATTTCACTTCTCAACCCCTCTCAAGCTTGAGAAGTTTCTATAACTAGTTGTTTTTAATGCAAATCAAGCTTTCTCTAAGAACTTTAATGATTAATCATAAAAAGTTAATCTTTATGCTTATTTAGAATGCTTTTTATGTATATCTCTCTCTCCCAAAAGAATAGTCATTCCTATGACTAATTCTTTAGAAAAAGAATGCTTCTCATTCATAAATTCTTAATTCAAACCCAAACTCTAAGCTTGTTAAGCTAGAGGTTAAGAAAATAGTATTTTTTTGCTTTTATGTTAATAATAAAATTATGATTTAATTCCATAATTTAGATTCAAGTTTAAGGATAGTTCTTCTATCATAATTATATTACAAAGTCTTATTCTTTTAAAAAAAAGTTAAAATTATCAATAATAGCAGCGAAGCTATGGTAAAATTTTTAAAAAATAATACATATCTTATTTTTATGCATAATGCTAAAAGAGGACTTCCTATCATATTCTAGGATTGGACATCCTATGCTAAAAGAATATTTTTCATCAAAGTCATGGAAAATAAAACTTTAGTGTTTATGTGTAAATAAATATTCAAAGAAAAGAAATATTTTTGCTAAATTTATTTTTATGCAAAAAGAGAAATTTCCATGATATTTGAGAATCAAGTAATTAAATGGTAAAAGAGTAATTTTTGGTAAATTTATTTTTATACAAAAAGAGGAATTTCCATGATAATTAAGATCCAAGAAATTAATTGCTAAAAGAGAAATTTTTGGCATAATTCGAATTATGAGTATTTATCAAAAGTGAAAATTTAAGTATTATTAAATTTATTAAGAAATATGGTAGAATTGATTTTTGTAAATCTCATGAATCTTTTACTCAAAAAGAAGAATATTGAATATATTTCACTTGAGAAATTTGAGAGAGAATACGAAAATATCCATCGAGAAAAAGTACCCTTAACTAGGCTAAGCGATTGGCAGAAACTTAGAAAAGTCCCATCGGTATCAAAAGTAAAAAACCGTACTAAATGTGATGTAAATGGATGAGGATGAGATGTGTAGACAGGTGTGATGTGATGCGATGTGCATCTAGATAGATGTGAATGGATGAGATGTGAGGTG
The DNA here is from genome assembly GCF_041138505.1 of Cibotium barometz. Lineage (NCBI taxonomy): Eukaryota > Viridiplantae > Streptophyta > Polypodiopsida > Cyatheales > Cibotiaceae > Cibotium > Cibotium barometz. Next base: position 7,512,715 of record NC_141089.1, on the reverse strand, counting down.
AATGGATGTGATGTGATGTGATGTGGATTGAGGTAGATGTGAATGGATAAGATGTGATGTGGATCGGGGTAGATGTGAATGGATAAGATGTGATGTGAATGGATGTGATATGGATATGGGTAGATGTGAATGGATGAGATGTGATATGAATAGATGTGGACGTGATGTAATGTGGATGGAATGAATGTGATGTGATATGGATGGAATGAATGTGATGTGATAAGAATAGATGTGGATGGAATGTATGTGATGTGATGAGGATGCAATGAATGTGATAGATGTGAATGGGTGTGATGAATGTAAATGGGTGTGATGGATGTGAATGGGTGTGAATGGGTGTGATGGATGTGAATGGGTGTGATGAGATGTCAATGGATGCAATGAGATGTGAATGGATATGAATGTGATATGATGATATCTGAATGGATGTGATGTAATGTGAATGGATGGATGAGATGTAAGGTGGATGAATGTGGGTCTAGGTAGATGTGAATGGATGAGATGTGATGTGGATAGATATGATGTCATGTGATGTGGATCTAGATAGATGTGAACGGATGAGATGTGAGGTGAATGGATGTGATGTGATGTGATGTGGATCGGGGTAGATGTGAATGGATGAGATATGATGTGATGTGATGTGGATATGGGTAGATGTGAATGAATGAGATGTGATGAGGATGGATGTGACGTGATGTGATGAGGATCTGAATAGATGTAATTGGATGTGATGAGAGGTGATGTGATGTGGATAGATGTGACGAGATGTAATATATTGGATGAGAATGGATGAAGATGATAGGAATACATATGACTGGATGTGGAATAAGTAATGTGAATTGAGGTAGAAGAATGTGGAATAACGAGAAATTATTTGAAACAACGTGGAAAGACGTATGACCTATTTTTAAATGACTGTTTTATGTCAAGAATGCTGGGGAATCATTTTGACCATCTTGTGAATGAGGTCGTGGAGACCTAAGTAATAAAGTTGCAATAGATGACGGAGAGTCAACGGAGGACATCTCGCATAGCAAGGTCTCAGCCGAGGTCTTGACCAGCCTCGGTTCAATTTAAATGGTGAGCTTCTGGTATGGTGGATGAGGGACCAAGGAAGCGGCCTATGCATGAAGCACTAGGTGACCTGCGAAGGAGCCTAGAGGGTGCTGGCCATACGGTGCTTGGGCTCTGGGTCGCCGAAGATACCCACGCATGCGTCGAGGAAGCAAAATGGAACAAGGTGTTAGAGTTGTCATGGATTTGGTTGATTGTCTTTTTGCTGGTCCTCCACAACGGATGAGTCCATGGCTCTTTTATATGGATCTGTTGGTTGATCTTATTGATCTTCAACGGAGAGTCCATCTAGATTTTCTTATGTGATTATATTGCCAGGTATGAGCTAGGAACTATTTAAAAGGCCCCTAAGTGAACAAGTGGTGAGCGTTCTGGTTTTTGCCAATGATGCCATATGTACACCAATGAAGGAATGATTGGAAATTAGAATTCAAGCTAGATATTTTGGAGGATTATGACCAATGATACTATGGTTTCATTAAAAGATTGTTTTAAAGATAGCTGAATCTGTGAAAAAGTTAATTTCATATTGGGTGTGTAAGTGATGTGACTATTTTGAACTTTGCTTGAAGCGCCGGCTAGGGGACCTGGGAACTTTTTTCCCTAGTACCTGGGGCAAAACATAACCAAATTCCTAAATGGATCCTATCACTACAGTGGTTGGGCGGTTGGCTAACCCATGGGATTGGATGGGGTTAGGCTAGACTAATGGATCCCTAAAATGAGACTTAATTCTGTGAAGTTATGATAGTTGAAGTAAATCTCGGATAACCCTTGTTCTATGGAAAAGAATCAACAGATGTGTCTCTTGATGAGGAAAAAAGCGTTGGACTCTATGATCCAAGTACAAGTCTTTTCCTTGATCTGACCATGTGACTCGGGTTTGGTCGGATCAGTTTGGTTAGTTAAGGCTCTTGACTACGTTAGAATAAAAATATCCTGGAGGAATTGCCTATGTCTACTGGGCGAGGGAAGTTTTTTCGGGTTCGATTTTGGAAGAACTGAGGGATTGGTCTCTTGTCCGGATATTCATGGGCGAGGCCCCGAGTGAGAGATTCTGCCCTGTGCAAGAAGTGCTGCTTCCACTACTGTTAGCACCCCTCGGAAATCATTGCGCAGAGGGGGTAGGGATCTTTCAATGTCTATGTTATGCATGCTATGCCAACCTCTGAGCTTAATGTGAGTGACAAGTTGGAAATGGGCAGTTATGCCAATGTACGTTCATGTTGGTGTCATCACCTCTAGCCACTGATGATGTAGGCTAAGTTATGTATGTATGTGTCTCCATTAAGGGGAGGCAAATATCATGTCTATGTATGTCAGATTACCTTCTTGGATGAGACCCATTTGGGCACCGAGGGTGTTGAAATATGATACCTGTCGTCATGTCATGTATGGGACACATGTATCTGGGAGTAAGGTAAATGAAGCCTAGAATGATATAAAATAGGAATGGATGAAGGCTAAGGTTCTGTGGGCATGTGAATGGATGAATGTAAGAAGGAGTCAATAGACAAAAAATAGGCACATGGAAGGTGCAAGGCTACACAAGACATGTGGGTATTTATGAGCACATGGATGGTACAAGGGTGTATGGAGCATGTGGATGAGAGCTCTATGAGAGATAAATTAATGTATCAAGGTTATTTTCTTAATGCAAAATGTGATGCCTTGATTAGTTTTTCCTCATACCTTAATCATCTCAATTAGTGTTGATACCATACTCTAATGATGTCTTCTTTCATTTATTATCCACCATAGCTCTGTCTTGCAACAATTACATACTCCATAGCCATCTCATATTATTCATTTTCTGAATTGTTCTTACTGCTGGGATTCTCAACTCATCATCAAGACTCTCTGAACTAGACGAGTTATAGCCCACATTCCCAATGCCAATGCCTTCAACTTTGTTTTTACCCTTGTCTAATGCACTACTCTCAGTGCTCACCTCATGTTTCAATCTTCTTGATAATGGACTCACATTGTCACTACTAGATGTCTCATAGGGGCCATACATACTAGTGGACTCTCGAAAGGTAAATGTACATCCACATTTGCATCAATGTCATCAATCATGACCCTGTCACTTTGCTTATACCAACTAGTCATCTCATAAAATATCATATCTCTACTAAATGAGATCTTGCTTTGTCATTGGTTTGTAGCATTTATATGCTTTTCTATCTTGTGCATACCCAATGAACACACATTTTTCAGCTTTTGGATCTAACTTCCTCCTTTCTCATCTGGCACATGCAGATAAGTAAGGCATCAAAAAACTTTCAAATGTCAAATGTTAGGCCTAAAACCTATCATTCTCATCTCAGGAGTACTCTCGCGTATGGTAGGTGTCTTATTTAAGATGTACACTGCTATAGCACATACCTCTTCTCATTCATCAATGCTCTTGCCACTTCACCTATCACTCTATTCTTTCTCTTAGCAACTCAATTTTGCTGAGGAGTATATCTACATTATGTGAGCTATCATCTAGTATCATGTCTCTCAAGAACCCATCAAATGCATGTGAGGTATACTCACCATCACCATCTGTTCCTCAAACATTTGATCCAGTGACCTATTGCTTTTCCACAAGTGCTTTGAACTCTTTAAACTTGCCCAATGCTTTACTCTTCTCTTTTAAAAAGTAAATTCGTATCATCCTATTGAAATCATCAATAAATGTAATGTATTCCTTGCTCCCATTTATTGATCAAATTTGAGTGGGACCCCAAATATCACTATGCACAACCTCAAGTGGTCTCCTATTCATTTGACTATCTCTAGGAAATGGCAACCTTGCTTGTTTTCCAAATTAACAGGCATCACAAACATGCGTGCTCCCATCACAAACATGCGTGCTCCCATCATACTTGAATCTTAGTAGACCACCAAAAATTCCCTTTGTTTGCATAGATTTCAGCTTTTGTATGTTCAAATGTCCGATCATCATCCTATTGAAATCATCAATAAATGTAATGTATTCCTTGCTCCCATTTATTGATCAAATTTGAGTGGGACCCCAAATATCACTATGCACAACCTCAAGTAGTCTCCTATTCATTTGACTATCTCTAGGAAATGGCAACCTTGCTTGTTTTCCAAATTAATAGGCATCACAAACATGCGTGCTCCCATCATACTTGAATCTTACTAGACCACCAAAAATTCCCTTTGTTTGCATAGATTTCAGCTTTTGTATGTTCAAATGTCCAATCCTCTTGTGCTAATATCAATGTTTGGCACTATCCCATGACTATGAGAAAACATGGTTGACTTCAATTCTGGTATGCTAGTATCTAGCTTGAACAATCTCCCTTTTTTTGACATTTGGCAATCAATTTATAGTCGTGCTCAAAGTCCTCAACAAAGCATCCATGCTCATTGAATCTCACCTGTAAACCTTGTTCTACCATTTGTCCAACAACAAAGCATCCATGCTCATTGAATCTCACCTGTAAACCTTGTTCTACCATTTGTCCAACAACATATGCCAAACTCTGTGTAAATTAATGGCACATACAACACCTCAAACATGGTTTTCACTCTCCGGGGGTTCACCTAAAAATATGTAAGTATAGCATGCGAGTTCAAATGAAGGGTTTTTTTAATTTAAAATTTTAAGGTAAATTTATAGAATAACATTTATAGAAGGGGGTTTTTTAATCAATTTTGAAAAAAACCTGTAAGTCTATAAAGAAAAAGGAATCATTTTATTCATGAAAAATTCGTAGGTCAAGGGTTTTTGAAACTCCCCTTGAACACACATGATACATAGGAATTTCTAGTAGTGCAACCCCCGAGTTTGCACACTGCCATCATTCATCCTCAATGGTACACTACCAACATGTGTAATAGGATGTTGTGTATCATCACCTATAGCTACATATCCCCGCATTTGTGTAGGCATCATGTTATCAAACCACTCTTCATGGCATATCATGTGGTTTAATGCTCCTGAATCCATATACCATGTTTCATCACTCTCTTTACGTGACATCTAGAGGCAAAGTATAAATTGCTTATGAACTTTATACGTAAACAACAAGCTATGCTTTCTATCAAAACACAAAAAGCCGACAATTTACAGAGCTACCTGGACAAGGCAAATGTGTATCTCAAACAAAAGGAGGAGACCAACAAAAAGATCAACATAGAGCTGAACAAGGTGAAGGCTTTGTTGGCAGGGCTCAACATTTAGTTAGAAATTGTGCAAAGAACTCTCAACAGCACTAATGCGAGCATGAAGGCTCATTTGGACGTAAAAGATGAATGTATCAAAAGATTAGGATCTGAGGTGACACCATTTAAGCATAAAAAACTTTGAAGCCCCTTGACACCCTCCTCTCTATCCTTAGAGCGAGATAATGTTAAGGAGATAGTCTTAAGCCAAATAGCCACTAAGCTTTCAGAGCCTATTCACCAAAACCACCGCCTATAGCAAAGTATCTAAAATTGGTAAGGCATGCACTCAGACTTATGGCCCTATATCAGAATATATTATTGAAAGTGCCTCTGACGTTGCTACTCAGCTTGGGAATCATAAACAAGCAAGTGCCTATGTTGATGGACACTTATGTAACAATGCTAGTGTTTCAAGTGTCAATCTCGATGCATGATCCCATGGATATTTACATCACTAACCAACACCCTATCATAAATAACTACATAGCTTGGTTCTACCTTTTTAAGAATGCAACCACAGAGAAATCAAATCAAGAGTAGAGAATGCAACCACAGAGAAATTAAATCAAGAGCTAGAAGCTGAAGTGTACATACACAGGGCACCCTTTCAAGCTAAACAAGGGGCAAAAAACCTTGAATGGCTCGTAGATAGGGACAAAAGGCTGGCTACTATCACAAGGTACCAAAAGTTTAAGATACTCAAGTACCCACCAGCCTATCCCCTAGAGGTATTCCTCGTGCTATATATACAGATTTATAAGCAAATGGAGAAGCAAAGAGACCAGAATGCCTACTTTGACACAACGCATGTTGCATGCCTAAACTATATAGAGCTTGATGAGTATTATGATCTTGATGACAGAGATTAAAAATGGGCCACCAAAGAAGGACAAAGATTCAGAGGGTGGTGATAAGAAGAAGAGCCTAGGGAAACTAAGCCAAAATGAAGATGAAGACACCTAGGAAGCCAAGGGCAAGCTTGAATCTATTCAGTAGCAAAGAAAAGAAGAGCACAAGGCAGATGACTCACTCAAGGACAAAGGTAAAGCGAAAGTGAAAGAAGGAGATGGTACCCTTCTAGAGATGTAATCAGATATCTCCACCACCAAACCCACAGGGCACATTTAATCAAAATTGAATATAGCCAAACCCAATAAAGACCTATGGCTGGAGTGACCCATTGGAACCTCCCTCTTACCGAATTGGACCAAAGTGAGGATAAAAACCCCCCTCGGAGGAGGATGTTTATGATTTGCCACTAGAAGATGTCAATTTTTTGTGGCGCAACAACATCACAAGTGTAATAAGTTAATATATGCAATTGATGTCCAAAGCCAGCAGAGGCAACCCCACCACACATCTACTACATGGACATGCCCATTATAAAAGCGTATCTCTAAAAGCGGAATGGTGAGAAAAATCTAGAGCACTTGAGGACTATTTTCATGCGATTGTTGAGAAGGAAAATTTTTATACATGGAGCACCATTATGAATCAGCCGAAGTGATAGCAACTTCCCTAGGTTCCACAAGGCAAGTCTTTTTCGGGACACGTATAGACATGCCCTTACTGCACAAAGAAGAGATCCACAACCATGCATCTACAAATAGAATGTGTACTCAAAGAAGTTACAATACAATGAATACTTAGGACCTGTGCAGAACAGTCGGCCACCTCCAATGTATCCACAGATGCAGTCGGCCAAGTCCAAGGTCCTCCTAAAAGATAAAGTACAAAGGGTGTATCTGCGCAAAAGGTCATGTTAACCGGAGTGGTTAACATACCCCCTCCCTAATGCAGGTCCGTCCTTAGAGCTGGCTGGATCTATGGGTAATATATTTAATAGATTCTAAAAATTGTTACATGAGGTAGGAGCAGAAGAGGCTCGATATGGTGGAAGACTTTATAACTAGTCCAAAAATTGGTCTCCATCATGTCTTCGAAAGTTTGAAGGTGCCAAGCGGGCATACATATGACACGTTCGTAAAATAGCCAAAGATCTACTTGAGAGTGGGCTCTTTGTTGATGTCGAAAGCAAGACCTTGTGCGCCTTCAAAGTAATGGTTCGAGTTCGGGAAGGACTCTAGTAGCATAATGATGAGGTTGAAGAAGCAAATGGTGTAGAGCGAAGGATGAACTCATGGAAGCGCCAGAGTATACTCTCTTCTGTGCATGGATTCTATGTAGATGGGGGTGCGCACCACAGGAAGTTGAATTTTTTGGTTCTTCTACTTCTCTTCATGAAAGATGTTCCAAGCCCATCATCCGTCGAATTGGGAGGTAGTCAGGGCTGATCCTTTGTGCACAATGTCTCCCACATGAAAGGTTTGGCGAGGAATGGTTGCCTCTAGGCTGGCAACCATTCCTCGAAGGTTATGGGGTGAGCACGGCAGGTGGCTGATGACTACTGCTGGGTTTGGGGTGGGTGGTCGCACCGCCATTGGTGATGCTTGGCCTGGAGGTACGCACACAAGAAGTAGATGTCCAGGTAGTCGGTGATACAAGTGAGGGGTTCAACCTAGAGTTGTTGACTGAGTAGGATGGCTATAGTCTACTGCTCGAACTTCGTGCGGTCGATGGGATCACGCAAATTTAGAGGGTTTAGTGGAGGGTTGACCTCCTCACTCTTCGAAGGTGCTGGTGGCGAGATCTCCCCTTCTTTGAGGTTCTACGCGGGTGGTTGTTGAGTCAGCACAACGGGGGTGGAGGGGTTGCTGATGTTGTGGGTCCCGTGGGGCGAGGCTGGTGTCGAGGATTGGTGGGAGTTTAGCGAATATGGAGGGTATGTCTTTGAATGTTGTGTGCATTCCGAGTTGGATTAAGAAAGGTGTTGAGGGGGGTGGGGGTGATGGGGGTGGGTGGGGTGGGAAAATGGATGGGGGGAGAAGAAGATTCTGCATGAAAAAGAGGAAGAGTAGAGGTGACAGAGGGGGATGGTGATGGTGGGGAGGGTTGGTTGCTGGGAAGTGTAGAGGATGAGCTAGGTGGTGGCAGGGGAGGTGGGGGAGAAGAGGTTCGTGGGGGTGGAGGTGGCAAGCTGCCCTGCCTATCATCGCCTTTGTCTTTGTCATTTGGGGTAGGGCCACCTCTTCAACAGCAGCTCTGCAAGGTCGTGGACATGAAAGAAAGTGACCGCATCTACAGCTTTGTCGACGGTGAATTTGAGTGGGAAGGCCATGTGTGCATCATCAAACTAGTAGATGCCAGCTGTCATTAGTTCCTTTCCAACTGCTCGAAGTACCTCTGGTATAGTATCAACACAAGCCTTCTCGGGTATAAAAGGGGGAGATCGTCCACCTGGAGAGAAAGATAAGAATTGTTGTGAACGAACCGCCAGACACCAACATCCCGTATAAGTAATGGAGCACTCTTATGGAGATCTGAGAGAAGTAGGGTGGGGGAAAAGCTATCAGGGACGGACAGGTCGATGAATTCTGTTGGGTTAGAAGGGAATCCAAAACATAAAAGATGGCATCAGCCACCAGTAATAAGGATAGCCTAGAGAGGATGTTAGGGGAGCTCATTAAAATCGTGAGGGTGTTGGAAGGAAAGAAGGTCGTGGAAGAGGAAATGGGGAATGAGGGTTATGCTTTGGATGGGGATCTTAGTGAGGAGGTAGGTAAAGTTATTATGGTGGGAGAGGGGCTCATTGAGATAAAGATTGATGAACACTCTAGAAATGGAGGTTGATGAAATGATAGGGTGTCTGTGGGGGGAGGGATAGGAGTGGGAGCTCTATGGCGGTGTCCACCTTGTGGTCTAAAGTACTGGAAGAGGGAGCAGAGTCAGTGGAAGGGGGTTGCGCTGCCTTGGGCTTAGCCTCTCCAAAGTTCTCTTTGAGTGTGCGGAATGTTGCCTCTGAGATCTCTCGGTAGTGCATGAAATCTTTCTAAGTGCGAGCAAGGAGGTCTTTCGTTGTCTAGGCCCGCCGACTCTAGCCATCTTGGTGTAGGCCCTCGATAATAGATAGGTTGTTATGTGCCCTCTATGCTGCTTCGTGGGTCTGAGTCAGCTCAGCTGGAGCTCTGTGATTCGGGCAAGGGCGTGCCCTAACTACTGTGTTTGCACATCAAACTTAGTTTGCAGTTGCATATACTGGAAGTTGGTCTGGAATAGCTCCTCAGACATAACCCTTTCTTGGGCCTTGGCTAGCAGCATCTCTTGTTCGAAAACCTGGGCTACCTTTTGCTGACGGTAAAGGCAGTCAGTCATTTGTGTGATGATCTCTCTTGCCATGTAAGAGAATCCAAGAGAAAATTTTGGTACATCTCCGTGGGCTGCATGTACGCTTTCTGCATAGGCTTGGCTGGAACTGAAGCTTCCAGAGCGCGCCCAACGGAGAGTGTTGACTGTGTTCTATATTGCTCTGGGGGAGGAAGGGCCTGCCTTTGCATATGATGGCTGTTGAGATTCAAGCTCGATCTCAACTTGTGCCAGCCGTGATATATGTTGGCATGTTAGGTAGCAGCATGTGTGAGACATAAATGACCATGTCCAGCTGGTCATAGTGCGTGGACATTAGCTAGGGTTAGTTGAGTGTGGACACAACACATAGTGTGTGTTGTGTATTATGGATTATGGCTTTATGCATTGTGTGAGAAGGGAGATGGCTTCCCTCTATGGTTAGGGTTTTCTCCTGTGTGTGTGTCTCCTCTCCCTCTACCTGTTTTTCATCATGGTATTAGAGCTTGGTGCTCTCTATTAGGGTTTATGAGTGAGTGAGAGAAGAGGGAGAAGAAGCTGTGAAGCTTGCCATTGATGCTGTGAAGCTTGGAGCACACCGATTTCTATCATATCTAAGAGCTTGGCCTATTGGGTAAGGAATACTAAACACCCTTAAGCAGATTGCAAGTGAATGAAGTACAAACAAGGCAAATTAGGGTTGCCCAAAGCAAAAGAAAATTTTGGTTTTTTGCAAGCTTTCCATTCGAGCTTGGAAGTGGTGATGTATTGTGAAAATGGATGCAAATCTGACAAAGAAACATGTATCTGGCAAATGGGAATGTATTGGAAACTCATGTGCAAGCCCTACAGTGAATTTGGAGCAAATATGATGCATTTAAGTGATTGAAAATTACTGGTTTTGAAGCCCTCACAAAATAGAGAAAAAGAGTCACTTGGTGGATGAAATTAGAGCTATTTTTTGGCCTAAATTAGACATTTGATGGTTGTACACATGCCTCGGTGTGATAGGCAATCATATATACTCCCAATTGACACAACAATCATCCCAAATACCCTCAGGAGCACAGGTGGCGTAGCTCATACAGAGAAAACATAGTATTTTACTCATATTTCTGATAAGTGGAGTCCAAATTCCACTTGTGTGGTTGAGTAATTCCAATTTTTGCTTAGCAATTGGATAATACACAAACTCAAGGAGGTTGCTACATGATTGGTTGGAGAAATTATGCATTATGGAGCTGGAAAGGAGCTGATTAAACAAGCTGTCTACTGTGATTAGTGAAACAGAGTGTGATTAATTAGCTAATTACTCTCTTATCTTAAACAATTGGCCTAATTTCTTTTACATGGAGTTAGTGGACATCATTGCTAAGCTAATGAATGCCTGGTCTCTCAATTTGGACAAACATTGAAGAAATTAGAACAATTCTACTACTAGTTTTTATTGGTTTTTCTCAAAACAAAGAAGGGGGTTTGACAAAATTGTTATGTACACACCTTGGTTGGTGTTGATATGTAACATTGAGCTTGTTTAGGTGTCAATGCAAGTTATCCACACTTGATTGAACCACTACATTGCAATTTGGAGCCTTGGAAAGCGTACCAAAACAGGGTACCTTGGACTGCGTATGCCAGTTCATTTTGGATGCAATCAGTTTGATTTTCTACATCAGAAGTAAAGTTTGTTGAGTACTTTGGAGTATCTGAAACACTTATTAGAGTGTTCTTGAGCTGAGGAAGGCTCGTTTACAGATTTGGACGTGTGCGAAAGGTGCATTTGCATTGAGCAAATATGTCAGACAACCCAGTACAAATTGTGGGTGAGAAGTTGGGATAGGAAGAACTTCCAGGCATGGAAGTACAAGATTAAAAGTTTTCTGAAGAGAAAAGGTTTTTGGAATCTTATTACAGGTGCGGAGCTAGAGCCGGAACTACCCTGACAACCTACACAGCAACAAGTTGTAGCTCATAAGCAATGGTCAGAAAGAGCATACAAAGTTTTACATTATCTGTCTATATGTATCTTGGATGCTATACTCATACATATACATGATGCTGAGAATCCCAAGGATGCATGGGATACATTGGTAAAGCTGTTTGATACAGACACTAGTGCTCGCGCAAGTCTCAGTTGCGACAACAGATTCATAATGTGAAACGGAAAGGAAGGAGCATCCATGATTATGTACAAGAGATAAAGAAGTATGCAGATGCATTGGCAACAATCAATGCCCCCATGCCTGATGATGATTTGGTAGACATTACCTTGCGTGGTCTTAGCAAGGAGTATAAGTCCTTTGATACATCCATCTCGGTTCGGAGTACAGGTTTACCAGATTTTGATGAGTTGGTTTCACTCTTGCTTGTTGAGGAAATCAAACTCAGTGACTCTTTTCATGATGCATCTACTAGCCATGATGATAATGGCAAAAATCAGGCTTTCTATTCACAAAGGGGATCTAGAGGCAGGGGGAGATTTGTATCATGTGGCCATGGTAATGGTCGTGGACGGCAGGACAGGTCACCACAACAGAATTTTCAGCCTACATATGGTGCTAGAGGTGGTCGTGGATATACACCTCAGAGAGGCAGAGGTAATCCTCATGGTAGAGGACGTTGGCAAGCCCAACAAACATCTATGCAAAATGTGGAATGCCATTACTGTAGGAAATTTGGTCATATGATGGCATGTGATTGTTTCCGCAAACAAATGATTTGAGAGGGGGTAGAGCACAACATGGTGGACATTATGCACAACATGGTGGAAATTATGCATCAAGCAGTAATGATGGTGGAAATTATGCATCAAACAAGCAGTAATGATGGCAGCGCAAATCACTTGTTTGCCATGAAACATGTTGTGGGATCTATGATGACAAATGCTGAAAGTGATGACACTTGGTATATGGACTCTGGAGCATCAAACCATATGACTTATCATGGCGAATGGTTTGAGCATATGAAGCCTATGGATGTGAAAGGCTATGTGGAGACAGGAGATGATACCCAACATGCTATCACATATGTTGGAAGTGTACCATTGGTTATGCACAATGGTGAAACAAAGTCTATGTGGCAGATGTCTTGTATGTACCTTCTATTACAAAAAGTTTGGCCTCAGTTGGTCGAATGGTGGAACAGGGTTTATAGGTTCGTTTCAACGAGCATGGTTGCTTCGTTGAGGATTTCAAAAATGGATGTAGAGTCATTGCTTCCAAAGGCAAGAAAGAAGGTAGGTTATTTAAGTTGGATGCCGAGATTCCTGAGTTGAAATCAGCCATGTTCTCTAAAAGCCGAAATGTGGTACAGGACATTGACATGTGGCATAAGAGGATTGGACATGTGAACATACAAAGGTTAAAGAACATGCAGGCAAGAGGCATTGTTAGTGGGCTGCCTAGATTCAAGTATGATGGGAATATGCATGTTTGTGATGCCTGTCAGTTTGGAAAGCAGGTGAGGTTGCCGTTTCCTAGAGAAGGCAACATGAGTAGCACGCCACTTGAAATAGTTCATATAGCGATGTATGGGGTGCACAAAACCCATCCATTAAAGGCAGTTTATATTATGTGACATTCATTGATGATTTCAGCAGAATGACTTGGATTTACTTTCTTAGAGAGAAAAGTGAAATGTTGGAAAATTTTATGGACTTCAAAGCTTTTGCAGAGAAGCAATATGGTTCTTGGATAAAATGTTTGAGGACAGATGGAGGTGGTGAATACACCTCACATGCTTTTGAGCATTTCTTGAGAAAGCATGGCATAAGAAGACAATTAACTTGCAGGTATACACCTCAGCAAAATGGTGTTGCTGAGAGGAAGAATAGAGCATTTCTTGAGAAAGCATGGCATAAGAAGACAATTAACTTGCAGGTATACACCTCAGCAAAATGGTGTTGCTGAGAGGAAGAATAGAGTCATTTGTGAAGTGGCCAGGGCGATGCTCAATGAAAAGAGCATGCCAGATTATTATGGGCAGAAGCATGTGCCACTGCAGTGTATATACTTAATAAGACACCCACAGCAGTAGCCATACATGGAAGTACGCCAGAGATGCGGCTTATAGGTTTTAGGCCAGACATTGGACACCTCAAAGTGTTTGGGTGCATAGCTTATGTACATGTGCCTGACGAGAGAAGGAGGAAGTTGGATCCTAAGGTAGAAAAGTGTGTGCTTCTTGGTTATGCATAGGATCACAAAGCATATAAATGTTACAATCCACAAACTAGGCAAGTGGTTATCTCACGAGATGTGGTGTTTGATGAACTTGCTAGTTGGTACAAAGCAAAGGATGAGGGTGTCATTGATTCTCTTGATGCTGATGTGCATGTGAACTTGCCACAAGCAAGTTCTATCTCTATGTTTGGGCCACCAGAGTCTGAGAGTAGCACTGTATGTCCATGGTAAGGACGCTTGAGACATGAGAGTGTGAGCACTGGGAGTAGTGCTGTGGATAAAGGGAAAAAGAAAGTTGAAGGAATTGGAATTACACGTTATGAGTTGTCAAGTTCAGAGAGTTTGGATGAGGAACTTGGAATACCAGTTTTACGCACACCTGGTGCAAGGCTAGGATAGATATGTGCCTCCACATGCTAGAGTGACAGGTGTTCATCTCAGAGTGATCCGCATGCATTGCGGAGATCCCAAAGGGTGAGGTATCCAGTTGACAGGTTGACATATCGTGATTTTGCTATGCATTATGCATATATGACCTCTTTGGTGAAGCATCTGGAACCTAAATGCTATATAGAAGCTATTGGAAAGCATGTATGGGAGAAGGCAATGGATGTTGAGATGGACGAATTGGTTCATAATGAAACATGGGATTTGGTTGTATTACCACAAGACAAAAATGTCATTGGTTGCAAATGGGTTTACAAAGCGAAATGCAAGTCACAGATGGTTCCATTGAACGCCATAAAGCGAGATTGGTAGCTAAGGGTTATGCACAAACCCAAGGCTTGGACTATGATGAAACATTTAGCCCAGTTGCAAAGATGGGAATAGTGAGAACAGTCATTGCTATGGCTACAGCAACAAATGGTTGGGAAATGCATCAAATGGATGTGAAAAATGCATTTCTAAATGGTGATCTACAAGAAGAAGTTTATATGGCACAGCCAGAAGGATATGTACACCCGAGGTATCCCACTCATGTATGCAGATTAAAGAAAGCATTATATGGGTTGAAGCAAGCACTTCATGCTTGGAGTGATAAGATGAGCCGATATCTTATCTCCCTTGGATTCTCAAAGAGATTCCTATTGAAGAACTCTTGTTTTTGTCACTCTTCCTCCTTAAGCGGCCTTCTTGGTAGCTTCTTCCTCAGCAGCAGCTGTTGCTAGCTCTTCTTGTGTTGGTTGGGGCTGGGTGGCAAAGGAGCCTGTTCCATGACTTCGAGCTCATGATGGGGCCTCTTTGCTGGTGGGGGGTTAGGAGAAGTAGATGGAGAGGGCAAAAAAGTGACCACTGCATCTAGGCTACTTAGCTGGATTACCCAGGGCAACTCTTTCCACCCGACTGCGTAATAGAGAACTCTGGTAAGTAATGAGCAGCTGCTAACTTCCCTTAGGGATTAGAGGGGACTGCATGTAAGCAACGAGTGGCTGCCAACTTCCCTTAGGGATTAGAGCGGATTGCATGCAACTCTCTGAAAAGATAATTGGCCCAATTCATCATCTGGCCTTGGTGCACCCGAGCCAAGGTAGATATACTGTAGTGACTGAAGCAGTATGTCCACCTTGTGGTTAGTAAGAATTGCAATGCTCGGGCTAGCATGACAAGATCTTACATAATATTTTTCCGTTCGACACCATCCTTGTTGGGGCTTCCCTTGAATAAACCTCAGGTTGGCTTCGATGCATTGGTAAGTCAGATGTATAGCTAGTCCATATGGGAGAGAGACAAAGCATCTCGGACTAATTGCACACTGAGCTGCACCCAGTGCCTTTTGGCCCTTGTTATCCATGTCCTTAATCACTAGTATGTTGATTGGCGTCATAGGTCTCTATGAAGTATAAAGTATTGTATAGGTCCATCCCCCATGGCTCTAAGGTTGGAATCTACCCAAACCAAGCTGTTTTAGCTTCTTCACCAAAGCGGGGTCTGCAGTAGCCACAGCCCTATAACACGGCCCTATGTAATAAAGGAGCTTGTGCTCCACCTTATAATTGCTTTTCATAAGGGAATGTATTGTATGCCCGTTGACCTGCTTCATGAGAGCTTCTCTAAGATAAGAGAACTGGGTCGGGTACTTAGTATACTCCTCAAAGCGGCTACATGATGCAGGTCGCTTCCTCTGAATAGAGGCGTGATGGAGAACCCCTTTGGGAGCAGTTGGATGTTTCTGACATTGTGCAGGTTGGTGGGTGAGTGTGAAATCTCAAGAGAAAAATCTACAATAGTTTGGCTAGGAAAAGAGTTGAAAGTGAGGAAATGAGGGAGTGGGTCCCCTATTTATAGGTATGGCAAAAGGGTACGACCATGGCAAATCCAGGGAACGACCATGGCACTTTCAAGGAACGGCCATGGCAGTTGAACTGTGGAAGCGAACAAGCGTGGCAAGTCTAGCGAACGGTCATGGCAACTCCCGCAAACGGGCACAGCTTATGAGCAAATGGTCACCGGTAACAGCATATACAAGCATAAACAAGTGTGGCAAATGGCCACCGGTACAGCATATGAGCAAATGGCCACCGATAACAGCATATAAAAGCACAAACGGGTGTGGCAAACCCAGTGAACAGGTGCAGCTTCTGATTTGGAGAAGGGAACAAGCGTTCGCTCGTCGAGGATGAGGAGAGAATGGGCATTCGTAGAGCAAACGGTCGTGTGGCAACCCCAGCAAACAGGTGCAGCTTATGAGCAAATGGCTGCCAATAACAGCATATACAAGCACAAACGGGTGTGGCAAACCCAGTGAGAATAGGTGCAGCTTCTGATTTGTAGAAGGGAGCAAGAGTTCGCTTCGAGATGAGGAGAGAATGGGCATTTGTTCAGGATATCGAGAAGGAATGGCCAAGGGCTTTGATGAACATTTGGAACAGTCGTGGCACACTTCAAATGGTCGTGGCAAGGCTTGGGTAGGTTGGAATGGTCGGGGTAGTTGTAGAATGGCCATGGCACTTTAGAACCTGCAAAGAAACGCCCGTGGAAATCTGGAATGCCTGTGGCCTTTTTTTGATGGGCACCCTGAAATAGGTTTTGTATCCAAAGGCTATGCTGCTAGCACCCCATTGCGGGTTTTGTGCTGACCATGTGGCCAATTCAACAAAATAAGGAATCGATTCCAATTATCCAATGGAGGGGGTAGGTAACACTTCCTTGAGGGATTCTGAAGCGGTTGGCAAGGAAGTACCTGAGGCTGAAGGAGTTGATGAGATGGTGTTGTTGTACTTTGTTGTTGTAGCCTCACAATCATAGGTGGGGAGATTGCTAAAGTTGAAGATATATCACTAAGGAGCTCTGTCAGTGGGGCGGCAGCATGGGGGTTGTACTGTCACTATGGAGCTTCTACTTTCCTTTCTCCTGGGGTAGTCTTTAACGGCGGTGTTGCCTTGGGCAACCATTGAAGTGTACGGGATTGCTAAGTGACATGGGGTGGAAGTCGAGGTTGGGGATATTTGGGGACTCAAATGTGAGGATTTCCCTTGTAAAAGTGCTAGGCTCCTAGGAGAGGTTTGGGGATCAACTGGGGAGTTGGTTTTGGGTATACTTGAGGGTCCAGTTGAGGGTTGGAACTTCAAGCAGAGCGCTCAGGCTTGCGTTTTTCTTGTATCCCCTATATGTTGAGATATCGAGCTCGTCTAGTGAGGCGGTGGACACTGATGACCCGCCTGGGGGATATGCCCCACACTTACACCACTGGCATGGTTGGTGAGATCTTGGGTGATATGCAGCCAGTGGGATGACAGGCTGTGTGACAGCCATTCTAGAGACTGGCATAGTTATAGCGCCAGCTCATTTAGTCGGGTTCACACTATAGAGAACCCGTGTATGTATTGGTTGAGTACCTTTCATATTATGTGCTCTTATTCTTGTATATGGTGTGTTGAGTGTTGAGTAGAGAAGAAGAAGATTTTCAGCCTCTCACCTTGTGTGTTCTCTATTAGGGTTTTGTGAGTGTGTGTGTGTGCTTGCAAGAGCTCAAGCTCTCTTCCCCCCTGCATCTTTTCATGGTATCAGAGCCTGGTTCGTGCTAAGGGCTGAGCTGCAAGCAAGAGAACCACAGGAAGCGGTATGAGGGTAAGAGCTTCAACTACTCTTCCCTATTTGTGTTGGTGACTACACCCTTGTCGGGAGCTCTACAGGAGGCACCGGCAACGATCTCTGATTGAGGAGCTTTCTTCGTGGGAGTAAAGTTGTAGGGCAACTATAGCGTCCTATCGGACAGAATTTTCTCGGCCGAAAACGCGTTTCGGGCGCGTCTGGACCTCCGTTTTTCAGAAAACAGGCGATTTTGAGCACTGCGGGTAAGTCATCGATTCTCTGCAGAACTCTGTTTTAAGAACTGCAAGAAGACAGATTGACTGTGCAGACACTGTGGGTGCTGCAAAGAGGTCTACAGTTGCCATTGGGCGTATGTATGCACATTGAAGTCACTGGTTGTGACATTTGAGAGTACTACAATATCGCTGTGCAGAAAATACAGCAGTTTGTGCAAAAAAACCAGAGTGCAGTTTCTGGTAAAATTGTGTGTTTGGCAAGATGTCAAATGATGGGATAACTCAGATTGTGGCTGAGAAGCTTGATAAGAATAACTTCCATGCTTGGAGGTTCAGGTTGACGAATTTCCTGATGGGAAAAGGCTATTCGGACTACATAGAAGGTGAGCATGAAGAGGCACCGAAGATACCGGATATAAATCCGACTGCTGCATATGTGAAAGAGTTTAAAGACTGGACCAAGGAGCCAGGAAGGTTATGTATTGGCTATCCATTAGTATACAGGACACCATGATTGGGCACATTCAGGATGCCAAGTCTCCCAAGGAGGCGTGGGATACCTTGGTAAAACTGTATGAAACAAATACCAAGGCACGCAAGATACAGTTGAAGAATGAACTTCATACTATGGAGAAAAAGAGCATGTCTGTGAATGACTATGCGTTGAAGATAAAGGGTATTGTGGAATCCCTTGCATCTATTGGTGTATCAGTAGATGATGATGATAAGGTGGAGGTCTGTCTACGTGGTCTCGGGCCACAATACAAGGCGTTCAAGACGTCTATTCAGACTCGGGAAAACATTCCCAACTTTACAGATTTGGTGTCTATGTTGATTATCGAAGAGAAGAGCTTGGGTGAAGACCAACAGTCTTCACAAAGCAAAAACAGTTCAGAGCAACAGGCCTTCTACACGAGTTCAAGACGAGGACGAGGTAGAGGAGGTCGTGGACGCGGTCAAGGAGGTGGTCGAACAGGTAATCAGAATTATGGCCAGCAGCAGCAACAACAAAAACAGTCCCAGAATCAACAACAACAATAACAACACGCAGGTGGAAGAGGCAAATTCAGAGGCAGGGGGAGTCAAAGAGGCCGTGGAAATTGGCAAAGGCAATATAATGATGCACGTGAATGCCATTATTGTGGTAAGCCTAGACATGTGCAGGTAGAATGTTATAAGAAGCAGGCTGACATGCAAAATGGGAAAGTGCCGCAAAACAACTATGCATCCTCAAGCAGAAATAATGAGGATAATAAAAGGTTGTTTGTTATGCAGCATGTCGTGAATGCCATGTCTGAAAATGTTGATGCAGCACAAAAAGATAATATATGGTATGTGGATTCAGGCGCTTCGAACCACATGACAAGTCATGGGGAGTGGTTCAAGGAGATGAAAAACCCAGAAAGACCAGGTTTTGTGGAAACAGGGGATGGCACTGCTCATCCAATTGCCCATGTTGGAGATATGCCATTGTCTATGCAGGATGGCAAAGTGAAGTACCTTGCAGATGTACTTCATGTACCGAACATAACAAAGAATCTGGTTTCAGTTGGCCAGATGATTGAGCAGGGTTTACAGGTTCGGTTTAACCCTGATGGTTGTTATGTTGAAGATTTTAAAGACAAGTGCAGGTTGGTTGCAAAAGGCAACAAAGTGGGCAGAATGTTTACATTGAATGTAGACATGCGTGAAATGAGTGCTGCGATGTTTGCAAATGGTTCAAGAATTGTTGCAGACATAGTCATTTGGCATAAAAGGATTGGACATGTAAATGTGCAGAGATTGAAGTCTATGCAGACAAAAGAAATTGTGATAGGGCTGCCAAAATTTAAAGTGGAAGGTATGCAGAAAATATGTGAAGCATGCCAATTTGGGAAGCAAACAAAGCATGTGTTTCCACATAACAGATATGTGAGCAGAAATGCACTAGATGTTATGCATTCAAATGTATGGGGTCCTACGAAGACCATATCTATGGGAGGCTGTAGGTATTATGTGACTTTCATTGATGACCACACAAGGAAAGTGTGGGTATATTTCATGAAGGAGAAGAGTGAGGTGTTCACTCACTTTCAGAATTTTAGAGTTTTGGTTGAAAAGCAAACAGGGAAATATGTAAAGTGCCTAAGGTCAGATGGAGGGGGAGAGTACTTCTCCAATGAGTTCTCTGAATTTTTGAAGAAGAATGGTATTCGGGGACAGTTTACATGCAGATACACTCCGCAGCAAAATGGAGTTGCTGAGCGGAAAAACAGGCACATTGCTGAGATTGCGCGAGCATTGATGGAAGAGAAGAATATGCCGCATTGCTATTGGGCTGAGACTGTTTCTACAGTAGTATACATCATGAAGAGGACTCCAACTGCAGCCATACATGATGTAACTCCAGAGGAGAGGTTTACTGGCAGAAAACCAGATTTGTCTCATCTGAAAGTCTTTGGATGCATTGCATATGTGCATGTGCCAGATGAGCTGAGAACTAAGCTGGATCCAAAAGCTGAAAAATGTGTGTTTATTGGATATTCCCTTGAGCAAAAGGGATGCAGGTGTTATAACCCTGCTACACGTGAGTTGAGGGTAAGCAGGGATGTTGTCTTTGATGAGATGAGCAGCTGGTATGCTGCTGAAAAAGAAGCTGTTGGGGCTGATGTGAGTGGAAGTGTGGTTGCATAGAATGCAGGTCAGCAATCACAGTCTTTGAGTGGACCAGGAGAGTCCTCATCTAGTGGTTCTATTGATAGATCATGGAGTGGCAGGCTGCGTCATAATACCAGTCCTGCAAATGTGATTAGTACATCACGTAAAGGAAAAGAGAAAGTGGTTGAGCCCCTTGGTATGCCTGACATTTCTGCAGGACATTCTCATGTTGATGGTGGAGAGTCTAGTGGCTCAGATATGAGCCTTGATAAGGAGCTTGGGATCCCAGCTATGAGAACACCTGGCGTAAAGAAGGCTATGGAAGCCACGAATGAAAAGCTGCGAAGATCAAGGAGAGTGAAGAACCCTGTGCAGAGATTTACATATGATGGTTATGTGGCACATCACTATGCATATTGGCAAAGGTTGTGCAAGTTGTAGAGCCCACATGCATTGATGAGGCTGTTGGAAATGTGTGTTGGGAGAAAGCTATGGATGAGGAGATGGATGCACTATATGGAAATGAAACTTGGGATTTAGTGCAATTGCCTGAAGGCAAGAAAGCCATTGGATGCAAGTGGGTGTACAAAGTTAAACATAACAGTGATGGAAGCATAAACAGGTACAAGGCTAGGTTGGTAGCCAAAGGATATGCGCAGACATATGGGACTAATTATGAGGAAACTTTCAGCCTAGTTGCCAAGATGGCAACGGTGAGAGTTGTGATAGCAGTGGCTGCATCAAAGCAATGGTCTTTACATCAGATGGATGTAAAGAATGCATTCTTGCATGGGGATTTGCAAGAAGAGGTGTATATGTTGCAGCCACCTGGTTATGAGGATGTGAGTCACCCCGAGCATGTTTGCAGGTTGAAGAAAGCCTTGTATGGCTTAAAACAAGCACCAAGAGCATGGTCTGACAAGATTTCTGAATATCTTGTCACTATTGGCTTTCATGTAGCCAATGCAGATTTCTCGCTGTATGTGAGACATGGTGATAGAGGGGTTGTGCTTGTTGTCATCTATGTAGATGACTTGAGATAACTTGATCACATTACGGGGGACCATGATGCAGAGATCTTTGATGTAAAGATCTTGCTTAGACAGAAGTTCGAGATGAAGGATCTGAGGGAGCTCAGATACTTCTTGGGCATTGAGGTGATTAGGTCACCACATGGTATTGGATTACTGCAGAGACAGTATGGCTTGGACATGTTGTCCAAGTATGGTATGACAGGCTGTAAACCTATTTCTGTGCCATTGGATCAGAATGGCAAGTTGAGTGCAGATTCAGGAGAGATCTTAGAGGATCCTACTATGTATAGGTGCATGGTAGGAAGTTTGATCTACATGACGATCACCAGACCAGATTTGAGCTATGCTGTTGGGTTGGTGAGTCAGTTTATGCAGGTTCCACGGAAACCGCATTTGGATGCAGTGAGACGCATACTGAGGTATGTGAGGTCTACTTTGCATTGTGGACTATTCTATGAGACTGGGACAGAGATATGTGTACATGGGTACACAGATGCTGATTGGGCTGGTAGTATCTCAGATAGAAGATCTACCAGTGGATTCATGTTTTCTTTGGGGAGTGCTGCTGTGACTTGGAGTAGCAAGAAGCAGCCTACGGTTGCTCTATCGAGTACAGAGGCCGAGTACAGAGGAGCTGCTATGGCAGCATGTGAGAAAGCTACTTGCAGATTTGGGTCTATCAGTGGATAGACAAGTTGTCATTTTCTGTGACAACATTAGCAGTATACAGTTGGCCAGGAACCCAGTCTTTCATGCTCGTACGAAGCACATAGAGGTCCCCTACCACTTCGTCAGAGAGAAGGTCTTGGCAGGAGACCTTGATCTTGTTTATGTCAGCACAGAGGATCAGGTAGCTGACATCTTTACCAAAGCATTGGGTACAGAGAAGCTTCGCAGATTCAGGGCTTCGCTTGGTGTACATGAGATGGAGTTGAGCTCGAGGGGGAGTGTTGAGATATCGAGCTCGTCTAGTGAGGCGGTGGACACTGATGACCCGCCTGGGGGATAGGCCCCACACTTACACCACTGGCATGGTTGGTGAGATCTTGGGTGATATGCAGCCAGTGGGATGACAAGCTGTGTGACAGCCATTCTAGAGACTAGCATAGTTATAGCGCCAGCTCATTTAGTCGGGTTCACACTATAGAGAACCCGTGTATGTATTGGTTGAGTACCTTTCATATTATGTGTACTCTTATTCTTGTATATGGTGTGTTGAGTGTTGAGTAGAGAAGAAGAAGATTTTCAGCCTCTCACCTTGTGTGTTCTCTATTAGGGTTTTGTGAGTGTGTGTGTGTGCTTGCAAGAGCTCAAGCTCTCTTCCCCCCTGCATCTTTTCACTATAGGATTGAGTTTGGTGAATTTGTTGCCGACGTTGGAGATGAGGAGATTTGGGTGCATGTGGACGAAGGGGATGGTTGGATCTTTTGGGGATCCATAATCGAGATTCGCCCCCATAATAACCTTGTGCTACAAGAAGCTTCTTTGGTACCCAAAGGCGAGATGGTAAGCCCGGTGGGAATTTGTAGTGTTAGGTATGTTAGTTAGGTTAGTGCGAGTTGGTGGGGTAGCAACTTGTGAAGTGGCAACGTGAGTGGGGGTTGTTGCCATGCATGGTGGTGGTGTGGGTGGGAGAGGCATTGATGTGATCGGAATGAGAAGTGGCCTCTTTTTCAGTCGAATGGATTGATAGGGATGAGGAGAAGGTATGATGGTGGGTGGTGAAATGGAAAGTGCTTGGCATGGGGAAGCAGCAACAGGTATAGGCTCTTCGTCCATCATGAGAATAGTAACTTGGCCCGAAGCCAATTATAGGGTTGCCATCCGTGCATCCCAATCGATGTTGCATCGGTTATGTCCCATTCAACCCTTCCAAGGAGGATCTCTTCCAAGGATAGTAACTTGGCCCGAAGCCAATTATAGGGTCGCCATCCATGCATCCCAATCGATGTTGCATCGGTTATGTCCCATCCAACCCCTTCCAACCCCTTCCAAGGAGGATCTCTTCCAAGGAGGATCTCTTCATGCCAATTATAGGGTCGCCATCCGTGCATCCCAATCGATGTTGCATCGGTTATGTCCCATCCAACCCCTTCCGAGGAGGATCTCTTCATGCATTATTTCTGCAAGTATCACATAGAACTTCCCTTCCAAGGGATTATTTCCAATGTGGAATAAAAGTGTGACTGTGCCTACACAATGAACATGCTGTGATGCAACAGTGGTAACAATGGCAAGGTTCTCTTTGAGTGTGGGTTCCCCAAGGGAACACCAAGTTTCATAAGACATTAAATTGTAATTAGCCCCTGTATCAACAAGAGCTAATTTTTGGACAAAGCTTGTCAGAGTAGTCATACCTAACTACAACCGAGCTGGCATCACCTCCCAATCTTCTTCTTCTAGGTCGACCACTTGGGCCATGTTGACCATGATATATCTCTGCCTAAGCTTGGCTTTGCCTTGCTTTGGCCTCTTCTTGTGCAGCTTGTTTCATATCCTCATGGTCTTTCTTTTGCTGTATTTTATCATGGATGGCTTTTAAGGTGGCCTCAGTGAGAGGGCCGTAGTAGCATTTTAGTTTGCTACCATTGAAGTAACCAACCATCTCAACACCAGTAAGTGTTTCGATGCGCACTGTGCCTTGTGTTATCTCAGTGAGTGACTAGGAAAGGTCCTAAGCCTCTGAGCTTGAATTTCTTTTTCTGTCTTGGTATTGAATAAGAGAACAATGTCACCCTCATTCATATGTTTATCCTTAAGCTGATCGTCAAACCATTGTTTACGCCTTAACTTCTCAACAATCATGTTGTATACAGCTAAAAGTTGTGTTTCGTTGAGCTTTTCGAGCTCAAAAAGATGGCAACCTAAGAAGACATTTCTAATGAGCTTTTCTTGTACTGCGACATGCAAGCTGGAGACTAAGAGCTCCATGGGCATGACCGCTTTAGTACCATAGGTTAAACTGAAAGGGGTAGCATTGGTCGCTACCTTGTATGAAGTTCTATAAGCCCAAAGTGCAACCGACAACTTTTGTTCCCAATCATTGTTCGACTGACCTCCACAATTTTGGTCAGAATGGCACATAGGATTTTGTTCGTGCTTTCTGCTTGGCCATTAGCTTGTGGGTAATATGGGAAGGACTTTCTGTGGTGGGTGACGAAGAACTCTTGCAAGAGGAATTTGATTGCCTCATTAATGAATTGTGTCCCATTGTCGTTGACAAGCTTAAGGAGGCAACCGAAGCGGGTGATGGACTTATTCATAAAGAAATTTAGCAGTCGATCTAGCATCAGACTTGCGAGTTGCACGAGCTTCTACCCACTTGGTGCAATAATCCATAGCAGCAATTATATAACGTGCTTGAGTGTATTTGGTTGCCAGATTGATAGGTCCGATGAAATCTATGCCCCATTTCTCAAATGGCTATAAGGACACTATAGGCTTCAGGGGAATATGGTCTTTGAAATGAGGAATGGATGTACGCTAGCATTCATCACATTGTTTGACATATTCTGCAACATTAGCCATTAGAGTGGGCCACCATAACCCATGAAAGCACTGGACTCCTTTTAAGTTTATGGGTCGTGGCAGCTCTAGGATGAGCCACACTTTGCTGTCATCAGTAGAGATTCCCTGCCTGGATATGATGTGTCCCTAGGATAGAAAGATGCATAAAGGATTTATTTTTATTTCAAAAGTTTTATTCTCATTAAAATTGATTTTATGCATAGAAAGATACATAAAGGAATTATTTTTATTTCAAAAGTGTTATTCTCATTAAAATTGATTTTATGCATAGAAAGATGCATAAAGGATTTATTTTTATTTCAATAGTGTTATTCTCATTAAAGTTAATTTTTATGTATAATTTTTTTTTATAAAAGTGTTTTTTCACTGAATTTGATTTTTATGCATAAATAGATGCGTAAAGAATCTTTATATCAAAATTAGAATTCTCTTAAATTTTATGTTTAAATTCTATGAATAGATGTGATGAGAAGTTGTGAATAGATGTAATGAGATGTGATGAGAATAGAGATAGGTGTGAATGAATAGATGTAATGAGATGTGATGAGAATCAGATAGGTGTGAACGAATGGATGGATGGATGTGATGTGAATAGAGATGATGAGATGTGAGGTGAATAGAGGTGATGAGATGTGATGAGAATCAGATAGGTGAATGAATGGATGGATGGATGTGATGTGAATAGAGGTGATGAGATGTGAGGTGAATAGAGGTGATGAGATGTAATGTGAATCAGATAGATGTGAATGAATAGATGGATAGATGTGATGTGAGATGGATGTGATGTGGTGTGATGAGAATCAGATAGATGTGAATGAATGGATGGATGGATGTAATGTGATGTGATGTGAATAGAGGTGATGAGATGTGAGGTGAATAGAGGTGATGAGATGTAATGTGAATCAGATAGATGTGAATGAATAGATGTGATGTGAATAGAGGTGATGAGATGTGAGGTGAATAGAGGTGATGAGATGTGATGTGAATCAAATAGATGTGAATGAATGGATGGATGTGAGGTGATGAGATGTGATATGAATCAGATAGATGTGAATGAATGGATGGATGTGATGTGAATAGAGATGATGAGATGTGAGGTGAATAGAGGTGATGAGATGTGATGTGAATCAAATAGATGTGAATAAATGGATGGATAGATGTGATGTGAATAGAGGTGAATAGAGGTGATGAGATGGATGTATGTGAAAGAATGGATATAGATGTGTATGTGAAAGAATGTGATGTGATGTAAAGAGATGTGATGTGACATGAATATATGTGGATGTGAAGTGATAGATATGAATGTATGGATAGATGTGAGAAGTTGTACATGTGAACGATTGGATGGATGTGGATGAATGAGATGACATGTGTATGAATGAGATATGTGGATGTGAAGTGATAGATATGAATGTATGGATAGATGTGAGAAGTCGTACATGTGAACGATTGGATGGATGTGGATGAATGAGATGACGTGTATGAATGAGATATGTGGATGTGAAGTGATAGATATGAATGTATGGATAGATGTGAGAAGTCGTACATGTGAACGATTGGATGGATGTGGATGAATGAGATGACATGTGTATGAATGAGATATGATGTAAATGAGACGACATGTGTATGAATGAGATATGATGTGGATAGAAGTGATGTGATATAATGTGGATAGAATGTATGTGATGGGATGGTTATGAGAATGTATGTGGTGGATATAAATGAATGTGATGGATATGAATGAATGTGATGTGATGTAAATGGAGATAGATGTGATGTGTGATGTGAACGAATATGATGTGGTGAGATGTGGATACGGGTAGATACGAATGGATGAGATTTGATGCGGATAAATGAGAAAAGATGCGATGAGATGAAAAATGATGTGATGAGAATGGGAATACTTATGAAATAAATGAGAATTGATGTGGAACAATATGGAAAGACGAGAGTTTGTTATAGAAACTGTATTTATGACATGTTTTTAAATGACTATTTTATGTTAAGAATGCTGGGGAAGCATTTTGACCGTCTTGTGGATGAGGTCGTGGAGACCTAATTTGATAAATTTGCAATTGCTGATGGAGGACGTCTCGTATAGCAAGGTCCTCGGCCGAGGACTTGACCAACCTCGGTTCGATTTAAATGGTGAGCTTCCGGTACGGTGGATGAGGGACCAAGGAAGCAACATATGAGTGAAGCACTAGGTGACCTACGAAGGATCCTAAAGGGTGCTGACCATACGATGCTCGAGCTCTGGGTCACCGAAGATACCCATATGTTTGTTCAAGGAAGATATTGGAACAAGGAGTAAGAGATGTTTTCTGAATTCGAGCATGAATCTGGTTGATTGAACTTGCTGGTCCTCAAAACGGATAAGTCCATGGCTCTTTTATATGGATCTGTTGGTTGATCTTGCTTATCTTCAATGGAGATTCCATTTTGATTTTTATAAGTGAAAATATTACCAGTTACTATGAGCTAGGAACTATTGAAAAGGCCCGTGAGAGTGGATAGGTGGTGAGCATTCTGGTTGTTGCCAATGATGCCGTAGGTACACCGATGTGAAGGAAAAATTGAAAATAGGATACAACCGGATAATTTGGAAGTTTATGATCAGTGATACTATGGTTTCATTAAAAGATTGTTTTAATCACAGCTGAATCTGTGAAAAAGGCAATTTCATATTGGGTGTGTAAGTGGTGTGACTAGTTCTAAGTTTGCATGAATATCCGGGCTAGGGGACCTGGGAACACTTTTCCCTGGTACCCGGGACAAAACCTAACCAAATTCTTAATTGGATCCCATCACTACAGTGGTTGGGTGGTTGGCTAACCCACGAGACTGGATGGGGTTAGGCTGGACTGATGGATCCCTAAAATGAGACTCAATTCTGTTATGGTACGATAGATGAAATAAATCCCGGATAAAAATTATTCTATGGAAATGAATCAACGGCTATGCCTCTCAATGAGGAAAAAAGCATTGGTCTCTATGATCCAAGTGCAATCTTTTCCTTGATCTGACTATGAGACTTATGGGTTCGGTCAAATCAGTTCAGTTAGTTAAGGCTTTTGACTATGTTAGAGTAAAAATTATCTTGGAGGAATCGCCCATGCTTTCCAGGCGAGGGAAGTTTTTTCGGGTTCGGTTTTGGAAGAACCGAGGGATTAGTCTCTTGTCCGGATATCTGTGGGGCGAGGCCCCGAGTGAGAGGACCCTGCCCCATACACACGAGAAGTGCTACTTCTGCTACTAGCACCCCTGAATTCGTTGCGCGGTGGGGAGGACAGGGATCTTTCAATTTTTGTCAGGGTTAGCTGAGAAACTGATGCAACTCTTGGCAGCGGGGGCTGAGGTGAAAGAACCGAGGGTGGTAAGGGCATTTCAGGTACCCTT
The DNA here is from genome assembly GCF_041138505.1 of Cibotium barometz. Lineage (NCBI taxonomy): Eukaryota > Viridiplantae > Streptophyta > Polypodiopsida > Cyatheales > Cibotiaceae > Cibotium > Cibotium barometz. The sequence continues at coordinate 7,484,224 of NC_141089.1, read as the reverse complement.
AGAATTCCTCTATGGGGGGGCCAAAACTAGTCTTCCTAGTTTTATCAGCTCTATGTACATTTATTCCTCATGACAGGCATTACACAAGCCGTAAAGCTCGATCATCCCATGTCTCATATACAATCAACACTTAGTGCAGTTATAAAGAGAAAGTACAAAGAGTGTAGCTACGCGAAAGGTCATGTTAACTGAAGTGGTTAACAATCTCATTGTGTGCTCCCTAGAGCTTCTCCATTGTGTTCGTGTGTATGCATTCCTGCAACCCTATTTCCAACATTTGGTATCAAAGTATACGCTCCTTGCCTCTGTTGCTGCCTACTCTTCACCTTGAGTCGCCTTGGACCAAGGAGCCCTTCTGGGAGAAGAAAGAGGACCGTGAAGTGTGCAGTACTTTGTTCTGAAGTTCTTCGGTCAAATTTTCATTATGGACGTGTTTGGAGGACCGTTCACGCAATTTTTGATTTTCTTCTACTACTACAGACATCTTCGAGGATCGGATTTGCATTGTTCTTCATCACATTCATGTATTGGTAGCCAACAAAGGGCCATAGAATGTTGTGGTTGGTACTAAGACATGTCATGGTTCCTCTAATGAACATAATGCAGAAGACACATCTACAGACAAAGACTCAATTTCACATGGTGTATTTCTACAGCATAGCATACCTCCTACGTAGGAATAAACAAAGTGAGATGGAAGAGATGCACATGCACATGCATTACTTGCTTTGTCAATCAAGAGGAGTATCATTCCTCATATTCGGTCATGTAGGATTGTTAAACATGCTTGGGATGCCAGGTCATTTTGCCATGTACGTAATGAAGCACGTGTTACTTATCTACGCAAACAATTAGAGTCATAGCGTATGGATGAGGAAGACTCCATGGACAATTTCCTTACAAAAATCAAGGATTTTAAGGAGTAGTTGCTAGTGTTGATGAAGTACATCCTGACAGTTCATTGGTACCTACCGTCCTCTTGAATGTGTTACGACACTCGTATCAAGGTTTCACTTCTACCATGGGACTCATGATGAAAGGCAATCCAAATGCCTAGAAGTTTAAGGAGTTGGTTTATGTGCTCTTGTAAGAAGAGCAATCCAGGCAAAACAAATCTGCCATGGGTACAGGAGACAGGCTTTTGCTACCATTCAATAAAGTGGCACAGGTAAATCCTTTCTTCAAGGTAGTTACAAGCTAAAATTAGAGTCATCGGGAAACCCTCTACAAACAAGGAAGGCGACAAGCCAAAGAAAAAAAGCAAATGCAAATATTGTAGAAAACTTGGTCACTACATTAATGAGTGCAAGAAATGGCTAGACAAGGAGAAAAAGAAAGACTCGGGTATGGCTGTAGAGCTGATGTGCCAGCATCTAATGCAGAAAACAAAGAACCTACAAACTCCTTGTGCAATACAGTGCAGTTTTGACATTTCGCATAAGGATGTATGCATAGCTCTTACAGATGTACATGTATGGTATTTTGACAATGATGTTAGTAAGCACACTACTTCTCATCCCATTTTATTCTCATCACTTCAATCTAGTCCACAAGGAAACACTATTACATGTGCAAAGAAATCTTCATATAATGTAAAAGGAGTTCATAAAATTGTTCTCATTACTACAACAAATGGTGAAACAATCATGCTCTCAAATATATTATATGTACCAAGGATCAAGAAGAAATTGTCATCTATCTTTGTCATTACTAAGGCTGGCTTAGTGGTCCAGTTTGTGGATGACAGATGTATTGTTCATGATCATAGTGATGGCAATACAATTGTTTCTTCTAGTACTTTGTCTCATGGTCTTTACAAGACAGATACAAATGAAAGACAAGAGCATGATGTATGTATAGTCTCTGCCATACAAGCAACGGTTGATGCTAAGTTGTAGCATACACACTTTGGTCACTTGAACTTTGGTAGTTTGCTGCGTTTGCATAAGCATGACATGGTGTTTGAGCTGCCACATCTTGAATTCCCTATTAAACATATTTATGAGGGTTGTATGCTTAGAAAAATGTAGCATTATGGTTCAACTAGAGCTGTCCAAAAATTATAGCTTACACAGTGTGATGTATGTGGTCCTATGAGGACACCATCTATTGGGGGCTACCTCTATTTTGTCACATTCATTAATGATTATTCCAGAGATACCTAGGTATATCCATTGACACAAAAATTAGAGGTTGTTATGTGCTTCAAGCACTTTGCTGCTATGGTTGAAATGCTTCTACATGAAAGATTGGTACCCTGTATATATTGATTGAGAAGGGAAGTATATGTCTAAGGAGTTTCATGTATACATGCTTGATCATGGGATAAAATGCCAATGTACTATGCCCTATACACCTCCATAAAATGGTGTAGCTTAATGCAAAAATAGGTCTCTCATGTGGAGATGGCACGTTATATGGTCAAAAGTCAGGAGTTACCTCATGGTTTATGGCTAGAAGCAGTCCTATGTGCAACATATATTTTGAATAAGTGTCTATTGCATCCAGTAGCTCAGTGGCCAAAGAGTGCATAGTCGAACCACTTCCCACGTCGTGAGCACCACCTCGATACTACACGTGTGAAGGTGGCAGGTTGTAACCACCAAAATAGCCATTGCCAAGATCAAGAAGATAAAGCTTCAAAGGGCGGCTGATCACTACTACACAAAGGTTGCACATTGCTAATAGCTCACAGCTAATAGTTGACAACCAGTAGTGTGAAGTCAAATATTGTCATAGTCTTTAGGAAGTAGTAGTCTCTGTGTCAAGAAGTTGCTCTGTAATGATCCTGCAATGATTCCAAAAGTAATCCAGTAAACAAAGAGCAATATGCTGAAAATATTGATGCATCACTAAGAGGAATACACAGGCTAAGTTGGACTGACGTACAAGGAGCTCTACTATCGGTGGCACACATACATTATTAGGACAAAAAAAGAGTAAGAAGAAATGCACCAAGGGGCTGCCACAAAATAAATGGTTCGATGATGAATGCAAAGAAGCTAGGCTGAGGATAAAAAATATGCAGAATAGTGACGCACGCAGGGAAGCAGAAAAGCACTTCCATGCACTCACCCGAAAGAAAAAGAGGGCATACATTCTAGAAAAAGAGTGGCAAGATGCCATTGAATTTGCCAAAAATCCAAGAGGTGCATGGAGGGGCACCAAAGGGAAAGCAAAGGATATCATGGGAGACTTCACGGAGGAAGAAATGCTCAAGTATGTCAAGCAATTATATATGCACCCACATGCCCCACCTATGGTCACAAATGCAGTCCACCTTAATAGCCTAGATTTTTTCTCACTAGAGGTTGTGAATGAAGGCTTGAAGAAAATGGCTAATGGGAAGGCCGTTGACACATTACACCTCAAGGCTGAGCTACTCAAGTGGACAAAAGAGTATACAAGAGAATGTATTGCTCTTCTATTGAATGATGCAATTGTCAACAGTTTCCCACCAGAATGGCAAGAGAATTGGATAAAGCCTATCTATAAAGGGGGAGATAAGAACCAACTCACCAACTATAGAACCATTATGGTTGGATCCACTATGGCCAAGCTATTTAGTACAATTGTTGAGAGCAAACTCAGCTTATGGGCAGAAATGAATGAGAAGAGAGCCATTGGACAAGCTGGGTTCCGGAGAGACCATAACACAGTAGATCACTTGGTCACAATACGGGTTCTGATGGAGGAGAACCCCTCTTTTGCTGCTTTGTAGATTTTAAGAAAGCATTTGACACCGTACCAAGGAACGGCCTATGGGAAAGAATGGTGCACTTAGGGGTGCCAAATGACCTAAGGGTGGCAGTCTATAAACTCTATGAGAAGGTGGTCTGTCAACTCAAAGGCACAAATGGAATGTCAACCTCTTTTTACAGCAATATGGGTGTCAAACAGGGCTGCCCTCTGTCACCAACTTTGTTTGGCCTATGCATTGATAGATTGGAAGAGTTGGTCAGGGAAACAGAGCCTGCTGAACTGAAAGATGCCCCTCAAATTTTTGGATACACTATATTACTGCTACTATATGTAGATGATGTAGTATTTTTTTCATACACAGCAGAAAACATGCAGCAGATGATGCACATGCTCCATGAGTTTTGTAAGGAAAGTGGCCTAGCAGTCAATGTCACCAAAACTAAAATGATGGTAGTGAAAACAATTCAACCTACCAACTATCCATGCATTCTGTATAATGGACAACAAATTGAGATGGTGCAGTCATTCAAGTATTTGGGAGTTGATGTCCCGGCAAATCACAGGTGGAATCAGTGTGTACAAAGAAGGATTGATAACAAACGGTGCTCTATGGAGTTGAGGTATGGGGTGGCAGTATCTCTCCATCAACATGGAATGACATTGAGAAAATGCAAAAGGCATTCCTTAGAAGACACTTGGGAGTCAAAATTACCACTCCTTACTCTATATTACTCCTTGAAACAGGCAGCAGACCCATTGAGCTCCGAGCACTTGAAAGGGTTTTTAAGTACATAAGGAAGATCAAATCCATGAAGGTAGAGAGACTACCGAGGAAAGCATGGGAAGCAAGAAAGAGACCACAAAAGACAAACAAAAGTAAGATGCTATCATCAGGATGGATGCATGACATCAAGGGCTGGTTCCAAAGATGGGGTGTAGCCTTGTACCTAGATAAATCACCAGACAAAGTAGACGAGATAGCACTCCACCAAACATTATTGGAAGCACTACATTGCCAATGGCAATCAGCAGAAAAAAGGGCTAAATATGAATACTACTGTTCGCACATTAATCCAAACCATTGGGTCACATACTCACAAGAAGAAGATAATGCTCAGAAATACATAAGCACACCCATTCCTACTAATGCCAGGCGAGGTCTTGTGCTCATCCGCACCCGGTCACACACTCTCGAGATTGAGAGAGGAGCATGGAGCGGTGTCTCGAGAGAGAAAAGATTATGCCGGCTATGTAGTCTGGGAGCAGTGGAGATAGAGGAGCATGTTCTTTTAGCATGCCCACAATATCAACACATGAGAGATTTCAGCACCATTTTAGAAGGATACACCGCCTTAGTGAATTTGCTCTCGCATGGCCAACTTACTGCCCTTGGCATATACTTCATCAAAATTCTCAAGCACCGTGACTACCTTGTAACGCAATTGGCCACACACTAGTCTTTTTTTTTCCCTCCCATGAAAGGAGGAGGCTTTGTTTACAGCTTTTGTACTTACTTCGTGGGGGTCCCATGGGCCGTTTTTCCGCCTCCCGAGGACGATAATATATTCTTCTTCTTCTTCTTCTATAATGTGTTGAATAAGAGTGTTGTGTCTCTGTTTTAATAAACATGATGTACACTAGTGAGAGAGTTATGCAGCAGAGTGAGAGCAACGTGTGTGTGGCATTCTAAAGCAGAGCGGTGTTTTGAGTGTCCCCATGACCACTCTAGAGATGGTGTTTGAATCCAAAAGTTTTGACAGGTGGCCATGACATTGCCTAATTGGTCTGTTACTTCAGATTATTGTCTTGCCATTCTGTCGAGAGGGAAATCGACGAGAAACACCTAGTGATCCTGCTAGGAAACTCTACTGCAACTCCGCTGAAAAACTTCCTGATGAGGAAGACCTCTACCGTAACTAGGCCAAAAATCTTTCCTTTTTAGGAAATTACGACAGAGCAAAAAAGTCTCCATTGAGTAGCATTCTGCATCTTCAAGCAAAGGAAACTCTGAAAGAGAAAGTTTTGGTTTTGCTCAAACTGATCTTGCTAGAATTAGATCCCTAAAACAAGTTTGCGAAGAAGCCACAACATGGAGGGGCTTTTTTGGGCAAGTCAACACGCAGAGAACCTTCCACCACACAAGGCAACCAACAAAAATGGAGTCAGGCATGTCTTTCGCATGCCTGTGAACTTGAGGATGGAGAAAAGTAATGCCTTCCAAGAAACCCTCTAGGAAGCTCACAGTTGGGAGTGTCTCGCACCGTTCCAATGAAAAATCAACAAGTTTTATCATTGAATACAAGTGTAAGCTATGATAACGATTTATAATTCACATTGGACTATCAATATTCTTAGCACTTACTACTTATAGTAACCTACCAAGTTAGACTACCAATGCAATATTTCTCCCACCAAGACAGGCTCCAACTATGTCTCTCAATTTTGTTGTTGCTCGTCCAAATATGTAGATGTTGTTCCGATATATGAGAAGCTCAACCTGTCGCTTTCACATAAGCTCCACATCACCATCCATCAGTATAAAGAATTTCATCCTAGCTCCAACTCTTCATTCAGGTATTGCTCGCCGTCACTTTGTAAGAAATCATCGACAAAGGAATTTCGTCAAGATTGTTACTTCAATCACAATCAAGATTTGACATACTCGAGTGCTACCAGCTAATAGAAAGTGACTATTTGTAGTTGCTATTATTACTTTCATGTACGATCGTCGATCTTCCCTATTTTGACATTACCAATTAGAGCCTTCGTTCACCAATCAGGTTCCAATGATCTTAGAAAGGGGTCATGGAGGAGATTGGGTACATTTCTGTTGTACTCCATGGTACTCTTGGAGGTATATTTTTTGAGCATCCTCTGATAGAGTTTACACCTTTACACTAGGGTTTGAGTGGGGTCTCAACGGGACTCCCGGTTCATGGAGGTTCTTGTGACTTGGACAAGTCTCAACCGGCGGAGAGTAGACATCTTGACTATTATCAAGACTGATTCACACATGTGATTCAACACTTTGCTGACATTTCTCTATGCACACATCAGATAGCTTTACAACTATCAGCATGTGGAGGATGGGTCATAGTGCCACTTGATTTACCTTTAGATGCACTAGTTTTACTAGTACTTATCAAGTAGTTCCATGTGCAAGTTAAGGTTCTATAGGATAAATACCCCTTTCTATGATTGCATGAGCATGGATGAACCAAGTGATGTGGTTGGTTTGAAGTTAGCAGATGTTGGATGATCTTTCCCTTGACGGATATATACATTTGTTGAATGTCTTCTCACAAGACATTCTTTGATTCGCCTTGTCTTAGTGTTTCTGGATGAGAGATGCTATGGCTTTGGTACGTGAAGAGGTTCTTTGGGATTTTGGATCTCTTGGATGGAGCATAAACATTGAGGTGGGCAGATACACAAGATGGAAAGGTACTGAGTTTCTTCAATACAATTGGAAACTTTGTTATGTTGGGATTTATTCTCTTATAAGGAGAGGTATGATTTTGTTTCGGATAGTATTTGGGATTTCCTAGGAATATTCTCTTGTTTGTTGAAGAGTTGTCCATGTGGAATGAGGAAGTGTTGATGCTCTTCACAAGATTCCTATATAGACCTTGGTTGTGGTAGCAATACTCAGAGACCAGCTAGCTATATCTAGTTGTGATATGTGTCAATGAGTAGCTATGAGCATGGTGTCATTTGGGGTGTTCACATGGTTTGTCATTTTTTTAATGCTTTGCACTTATGGCAACCACAAGATTGATGGAGTAGGGAATGTTATATTTGGCAGATTGATTTGGGGTCTAGCATGTGAAAGTAAGCACATTCAAGTAGGAGTCTAGTTGTGTCAGAAGCAAGCCATTCATGTGGTCAACCTTAACCATAAAGGCAAAGAAGCTGAGACTCTAAGAGCCCAAATGGTTGAGTATGCATGTCTTTTCAAAGGAGTTGATAGAAATGCCTCCATCCACAAAAGTGGACCATGAGATAGAACTTGTCCCTGAAGCCCAGCTAACAACAGAGGGCTTACAAGATGTATGTGCCCAAGGCCAACGAGCTTAAGGAGCAATTAAAATAGTTTTTGGAAGAGGGATTTATCACGCCAAACATTTCTCCTTGGGGTGCTCATGTAGTGTTCAACCCACAAAAGGATGGGACACTTTGGTTGTGTAAAGATTATCGTCGATTAAATCAGTTATCCATCAAAAATAAGTATCCCATTCCTCATATCGATGAACTCTTGGACAAATTGTATGATGCCCAAGTATTCACAAAGATTAATACGAAGTCAGGCTATTATCAGATCGAGATTAAAGAGCAAGACATACCCAAGACGGAACTCAATTCCAGATATGGCACTATGAGTTCAAGTAATGCCATTCAGGTTCACATATGCTTCTGCCACATTCAACCGCCTGATGTCAGAGATCTTGAGAGAGTAGCTCAATAAATATGTGCTGGTATTCTTTGATAACATATTGGTCTTCGAAGATGTAGGAGATGATGAAAAGCATGTTCATTACGTGTTAGAAATCCTGAGGAAACATAAGCTCTTTGCCAACAATAGTACTGCACTTTCTTCACTGAGTGATCACATCGAATATTTGGGATTTGCGGTCTCCAAGGAAGGAATCTCTGTTGCTCCTATCAAAGTGCAAGTTTTGAAAAACTAGCCCCAACCCAAAACAATTAAAGAGGTTCGAGGCTTCTAGGTTTGAAAGGTTTATCAAGGATTCTACCAAATTTGCCTCACCCTAAATTGCCATTCTAAAAAAGGATGTTCCTTTTGAGAGTCTCAAGTGGACCTTTACCCTGACCAGATCTGACATATGACAATGCAAATGGATGGAGAGACTGCAAGAATTCGATTTCTAGATTAAGTAAAGACCACAAAAGGAGAATGCTATTGCTCTAGCAAAAAATAAATATTAATATCTAACCTCATGTATTTTCTTAAGATAAATATTAATTTATAATTTAAGAAAATAAACTATACTGAAGTGGACAAGGCACTTGCTGTAATTTCCATTATTGTTAATCTCAAAAAATACTTTTTTTTTGGTGTTCACACATTGATAATTACATTTAATTTGACCCTCGGGTCAAATTTTGTTTGACCCTCTGTTAAAGTTTGACAAAAAATGGACAACCTTAACGGGAAGCGTAATTTTTATATTTAAAAATTCACTATGAGAAAATGGCATCATGCGGGGTGCTCGTTGTTTGGAAAGGGCAAGATCTAATCAGGTCAAATAAACAACCAAAAAGTTGATTTGCTCACAAAAATGATATTGTAAAGAGAGAATTTTAGAACAACTAAACATGTCGGGAAGTGTGTAAGAACCTTGCCCTAGCTTTGAAATTGTATATTGAACTCTCTTCTGGGCCAAACATGTGTGTTTGGACACTCTCCTGTGAAAAAGAAGCAACAGAAGGTTCAAACATAAGGTCACATAACCTTAGACTTCACAAGCCTCTTGAGGTAGTAATTTATACCTTTCTCTTTCTCTTGTGATTTTAGGGTTTTTCTATTTTTAATTGATTTTTAATAATGCACCTTAGATTTTTTTTGATTTTTTATTTCAAGGAAATATATTTTTGATATTTGTAGATTTTATGGATAACGAGTGTATGAAAAATGGAAGCTTTAGTCGTGGCCTCTCATGTAGCCAACTCTCACACTAAGCAAAAACATTCTATGCATGAAATAGACTCTGTAGCTTCTATATAAGAGAGAGGGGGTAGCTTAGGAGTGCTAAAATAGAAGATTTCTTTGCTGCCGCTACCCACAATCAAGCAAGAAGAGGACGTCATCTTGAGAGGATTAGCTTCATCAAATCATCAAATCAGGTCCTAATCACTTGCTCTCAGACCCTAATCGCAGAGTAGAACCCTTCTATCAATTCATTTGCAAGTAATCTTAAGTTCAATCTCTGGTTTAATCTCTAGGATGTTAATCATAATCAATGATGAGATTAAGCTCATCTCTTAATAATTGAGTCATCGACAGTCATTGGTGATTAAGAAGCCTATTTAGCTAAAGGCTAAGGGGTTTTGATGATCTAGGGATGAAAAAATCAATAGGTTCGAGCACAGCATTAAAAAGGGATTAGTGTGGATGATCTGTCTAATTGTTATCAAGCTGTCCAGGCCTGAAGGAGACGCTCATGCAGAGCTTGCATCTTTTTATGGCTTAGGAATTTGAGTAAAGTTATAACATAAAGTTGTAGAGCTCATGGAAGAATACAAATGTTGTGACGTATCATTTTGCTAAATTCTTGTTCATTTAAGAGATAATTAGGTTCCAAAGTAGGGATCTGCATTGTTTTAGCAGTTTACTGTAAATTGCAACCTCTGCTTTGAGACGCTTAGAGACCTTGTTTGGGACCCTTCACTAGGAGCATTACTGTAGAGCAAGTTTAGGGGAGTAACCTCGCTTTCGAAAGTTTCTTTAAATTCATGATAGTTAAGAAGATATGGGTATTCAAAGTAGAGGGTCTGAAATTGTTTCCGACGATGAATATGTTTCCAAGTCCTAGAGTAAGACATAGACATAGCATGAATCAAGCTTGATCTAGGAGTTCCACATAGATTGTGTTTGGAAAAGTAGGGCTTTTTAGCAATACAGAAGAGGACCTTATAGTTAAAATTTGAACATTAAGCTAATTCGCATTGAGCTGCAAGAAGCTCCCCTCGAACCGTGGCATGTGCTACCCCCGCCATCACCCCCCTCGCTCGCATTCAGCCGCCCCAGCTTCCTCTGTGCCCACCCCTCTCCTCCCCGCTGTCCTCTGCGCACAACGCACCCCCCCCCCCCCCCAATTGCGACATGTGCTGCCCCCACCATCACCCCCCTTGCCTCTGTGTTAAGCCGCCCCAGCTTCCTGTGCGCCCACCCCTCCCCTCCCCCCCTGTCCTCTACGCACAACCCACCCCCCCCCCCTTTCCCCGGTATCCCCTTGGGCTCCGTCTCTCCATCCCCGTTCCTGCAAGCAGTTTCTTTGTTCTTGGGTAACTTTGACTTGGCAAGCCTTGGCCCCTTCTGGTCTTCAGCCCTGCGGCGGACGACTCCATGGCAGCCGCTCCATCATCTCGGATGGAGGCTGTCGTCCCTTCCCTATCCTTCTCAGAAACGGACCTCCAGCTCCTCGCTACAACATTTGCATCTCTAGAGGCCTCCACTTTGGTGTGTAAGATTGTTGGTAATCGCCTGGCACGCGGACATCTCATAGATCTTCTACAAGCTACCCTCCTTGGAGTGCCTACAAAGATCATAGACATTCATCCTTTGGGGCGTGGCTACTACCAGGTTGAGTTTGACTCACCAGCGACATCAGATAGAGTTATACAGCTAAGCCCCGTCGTATTGCGTACGTCCAAAGCCTTCTTTGAGAGGTGGCAGCACGGTTTCGACCCTATATCCGACCCATTGGCTAGTGTTTTAGGCTTTCCCGTGATAGTATGCTTCCCAAGCCTCAGGAAGGAATACCTTCCTCTTCTCCCAGTGATTGGTGGAGCCATTGGGAGAGTGATGGAATCCCCCCCCCGAAACTACCGCTTCGTCCCTCACATGGGTGGCCGGGATTTCATCCCTTTGCATGTGTATTGCCTCTCCGAAGACATGCCTCACGTCATATCCCTCAGGGAGACCCCGTCCTGCAAAGTGGAGTATTTAAGCCTCCCTGGCCAATGCTTCATTTGCTGGCAAACACGACACCTCGCCAGAGCTTGCCCTCGACGCCAAGAAGATGGTGTGAGCTCTCTAGTGCCTGCCCTTGGATGGAGGCATCCACTGACTCTGAATCCCACTCCGTCTCCGGGTTGCACTCAAGGGAAAGGAGAAGATCACCGCGCCACTCTTTGGTGTGGATGGCGTGGAATGATGAAACACCACACAGATCCGAATGGGAACCACTGTGTCCTCAAAATAGCAGTTTCTTCCATTGGAAGACATCGAAAGAAACTGTAATCCATAGGCAGCCCGAAGACCTTGGGGGGGCCACCGGGGACTCTGGCGACATAGCCCTCACTTGGGAAACGACGATGCTCATCATTAACGGCTTCAAGAATCGATGAATCAAATGGTGAACAGAGCTCACCGGCTACCTCTGCTCTGGGTAGGGCATTGCCGAAGAGTGACGAGAGTGCTCTAGAGAGGCGGAGGGAGGGGGGAGCCCGCGGGCTCAAAAGAAGAGAATGGGGCAAGGGGGACTGGTGCAAGAAGAGTCGGAGGTGAGGATGGAGGATGAAGGGAGGGGGGGTGAGGGACATGGGAGCGGCTGATCCACCGGAGAGGGGCTTGGCGGGGCCTTAGTGGGGCTAGCTAGCCTCACTGGAATCTGAGAACCTAAGGAGTCTTAGCGGGGTAATGGCTGCCAGATCGAAGGGGCCGGAGGTGGGACCCTCGTAGTGACTTGGGGGGGGGAGGGGCATTGTGGACGGGTGGGTGTTGTGATAAGTGCTCGAAATGGTTCTCTGACAAAACCGTTTCCTCCTGTACTCTGCCAGTATTGCGCGCGGGGTAGCGGCGCTTAGCTCTGGAAGTTGGCTGGCGTCAATGGTGCGGGCCAACGGTCTGCCACTCTCCAGTTACAAAGTTGTCTGTGGTTGGGTCCTACTGCTCGGCTGCCTGAGAGCCTGCCTCTCTCCCCACCCCCTGATGATGATCTGAGTTGGGACTGAAGGGGGTGGGGAGTGGGCGACCGCTGGAGGCGGTCTCCTGGACTCATGATTTACCCATCACCGATGTGCTCACCCATCTCTTGCCCTTGGCTCGAATGGAGCTGGGAGGCTCCGGCCATAGAGATCAGGACGGGGAAGTGGTGTCTTCCAGCCTGGAGGTGCTGCTCTTTGTGTTCCTACATATCTGAGTTGCATACCCCCACCCCCCCTCATACAGATACCTTCATTGTGATCGATGGAGTTCAAAGTATGTCTACTCTCGCGGGCGCTTGGACAGAGTGGTGACACATGGAGGACAGGATCCGCATCCACTTGGCACGCCTTCGCCCCACGACCAATTGTGATTACTCCCCGTGGAAACCATGCCCAAGATTCTTCGAGTGGAGGGCACTTCCGATAGTTCCACCTCCCATAGAGATTCATATGCAGATAGCCTCATGAAACATTTAGGGTTTAGGGGAGGCCTCAATGCTTTCAACCGCGAGGCGTCCTCTGAGGAGAGCTACAATTGGGGGACCCATCGACGTTCTCTTTCTCCAAGAGTACCATCTTTCGAAGGGATGTACCCATCGATGTGGGAAGATTTTACCAAGCAGGAGTCATACTTTTTGGTCTTCCTCTTTCGGCCCCTTTGGGACGCAAGGAGGAGTTTGTATTTCTATGAGCGAGGTGTCATAGTCTCTGGGCATGTGCAATGGGATACCATTAAGGATTGGAGAGGACTATGTGGGCTTCCTCAATGTTTATGCCCCGAACGTCGTAGCAGGTAGAGCCATCTTCTGTAGTACAATCTGTCAGGTCCTTCCTCAGGCTGACTTTTGGTGCATGGGTGGAGACTTTAACATGATGGAGTCAGCAAAGGACATACTCGGAAGAGGCACGGCTATAGTCTCGGGCACAAAGTACTCTGCATGGGAGGAGTTGATCCTAGCACTCAGGGGATAGGACCCTTGGTACTACCAAAGTTTGGGCGCAGCCCCGAGAGCCTGTGCTTCTCGCGGTTTGATAGGAGGAGCATCGGCCCCAACCTCTCTCGACTTGATAGATTCTACATGGATGACTGGGCTTACGGTAGCGGGGGCTTGATTGGCATCTTGGCAAGCACCACTTTCTATGATCATGCTACAGTTATTCTGTGCCCTCGAGGCAGGACAAGCATGTGAGCACTAGGATTTCAGACAGCCTCATACAAGACCCCAAGATCTACATCAAGATAGCGCATATATGGGTGGAACTGGATTTTATCCCAGGTTCTGTTGCATGCACCTTGGACGCGGGCCTTGATGAGATAAGTAGATTTTTTAGGAGGTAGCACAAAGCAGATTGGAGGGATTTCGTGAGCAAGAGAGGAGCATTCGGAGGGACTTGTTTCTCTCCAGCGTCTTCAGGAGAGTTCCCCCGATAGCCCGTGGATTGAGAGTCAGCTTGCTGCCGCCCGTACAGAGATCAGATCCGGTGAGCAAGAGAGGAGCATTCAGAGGGACTTGTTTCTCTCCAGCGTCTTCAGGAGAGTTCCCCCGATAGCCCGTGGATTGAGAATCAGCTTGCTGCCGCCCGTACAGAGATCAGATTCGGAGAGCAGGAGAGGAGAATTCGGAGGGGACTTGCTTCGGAGGAGAATTTGTGAGCAAGAGAGGAGCACACTGAGAGGACGTGCTTCTCTCCATTTCAGGAGAGTTCCCCCGATAGCCCATGGATTGGGAGTCAGCTTGTTGCCGCTCATACAGAGATCAGATCCATGGAGGACAGGAGGGTGGATTACAGATACCTTGCCAGAGCTTCCTTCTGAACCCAAGCTGGAGATAGAGTCACAACAACTTATTTGAGATTGCAAGCCCCCATAGGTGGAGAGATGGTATTTGCAGGTTGTGTGGCCAAGATGGAGCTATTGTTTCTGAAACCACCCCCCCATGTGAGAGCCATTGCCACTGATTTTTCCCTCCTCTCACGGGTGGCCCATTATCCCCATAGGTGGTGGACGCGCGTGAGAAGGTCTAGCAGCACACGAGAGGTGTGGTTCCCACCTCTCTCCAGACCTTCTTATTGACTCCCTTCACAACAGAGGAGTTCGCATGCACAGAGGCATTGACGGCTCTCCCTAGGGCCAAATGCCAATGGGATCTCATGGAATGCGGCCTTTGAGCAATCTTCAATGAGATTATGATTATATGTGCCATGCCAAGGAGGCTTTCAAAAGGTTTGATTCACTTGATTCCTAAGGAAGGTGGTGATAGATTAAAGATCCGATAGTTAAGACCCATCACCCTCCTTGGGACCGCCTACAAGATTTTGGAAAAGGCCATCAGCTTGAGACTTCAGGACACTCAAATAGGTTTTGTTTAGGATTGGAGCATTTTGGAAAACATCTTCACTTTTTAAGAGGCGATAGCTTCAACCAAGATGCGGCAGAAGGACCTCATTGTGCTCCTCCTAGACGTTGAGAAAGCTTATGATAGAGTTGATTAGAGCTTTCTGGAGGGCACGATGTACCGGATGGGGTTCCTAGTGGACTAGATCCATGGTGTTTCAGGACTTTACTCAGCCTCTCATAGTCAGGCTCTCATTCAGGGAGAGCCCAAGGTGAAAGATTCCCTCTTTCTCGCTCGGTCTGGCAGGGCTATCCACTGGCACTTTACCTCTTCCTATTTGTCGCCGCGGCCATGAGCAATTTTCTCTCGGCTTAGGAAGTGAGGCTCTAGGGATTGCGTCTCCCCTTCGGTACTCAAGAGAAGCTTCTCCGTACCCGGGAGGAGCTGCTGGACTCAGAGTTTGCAAATGACACAACAACATACCTATTCGGAGATGTGGGAAATCTCCTGAGATTCGCAGAGGCGATCGAGATCTTTTGTCGCACATCAAGAATATACACAAGTCATGTGGTTTTTGGGTAGGCTCTACACACGTCCTAACTTGGCGCCCAGTTGAGGCTTTCCAATGGATCTGGAGGGGCTCTCTAGTCCACTATCTAGGATGCCAGGTGGGCATGGTTACTCTTTGCATCTGCAATAGAAATCAGCAACAATGAAGAGAGGATCTGATACATACATACGTCACAATCGTGACATTCCCTCCCATTTAAAATAAAACCCATGTGTCAAATGATAGACATCCGTTTGTCAAAGAACTCCTGAAGAAGATTAGGGTACTGCTGCATTTCTTCATCTGTTTGCCAAGTGGAATCAGACTCATCCAAATCCATCCACTTCACAAGAAATTCTGTAGTTAACTTTCTTCTTGTTTCCTTCTGTCGCACGTCAAGAATTACTACTGGAACAAGGATAATATGGTCATCTTCAATTTCTGGTACATATGAAGATAAGTCTGGAACAGGCAGCCAAGAAATGTGAAAAGTCGGATGAACCTTCCCCCATGAAGGTGGAAGTTCCAACTTGTAACTGACAACTGAATTTTTTTTAAGAATCTTGAAAGGCCCATAGAAGCGAGGTCGCAACTTTGGAAAAACTGACTTCACTGTTTTGTAGCGGTGAGGTGCCACACATACAACAAGACCAAATCTCCTTCTTGAAAATCTGCATGTTGACGATACTTGTTGGCTTGTTTTTGATATGTTTGTTGTGTTGCCATATATATATAGGCAGTGATGTGTGTGAACACACTTAGGACCGCCGGGACACTTTTTCCCTCTTTAGGAGTTTTTTTCCCCCGGCTTGTATATACGCCCATCATTCTAGGGCTAGCTTATCTTTTGTACATTGACACAATCTAAAACATTGTGTGCTGTGTGCATTCTTGCTTCTTCTCCTCCAAGCTTTGTATGCTTTCTTGCAACCCTAATTCTAACAATTGGAATCAGAGAAGGCATTGGCTCCTAGGGCTACGCCGCCAGCACCCTCTGACTCACGTTCTCTGATTGATGTGAGCTTTCACGAGTGCTTGCAGGTCCCTATACTCTGCAAATAATCCCGTAGGGCTTTGCATTCTCAGAAATCGCATCTGAGGTCGTTTCGGGCTCCGTTTTTGCATTGCAAGTTCTACATAGGTGTTTTCGTCATTTTCTGCAGAAATTTTGACAGTGCAGTTTTCTGCAAAACAAGCATACGTATTCTATTGTGGACCGTACTACATAGCACGAGATGTTCTCTATTCAGTCTTTGCTTCATTACAGGTAGCTTTTGCATCAGTTTCAGTCAGTGGCCATGGCTGATAACAGCAATGATGTATTTCGCATGTTGTCTGTTGATGACAAATTGGATGGAGACAGCAACTACCCACTTTAGGCATACATGATGCAGCATGTTTTGATTGCGAAAGGAGTGTGGAACATTGTGCAGGGTATGGATGTACGTCCAGGTTCTGTGGATGTAGAATCTGTTGAGGATGTTGCAGGTTCTAGCAGCTCTACTGTTGCTGCTGTTTTACCCACTGCTAAACAAGCTTGTTGGGATGGTAAAGATGAGCAGGCTCATGCCTTGATTGCACTTTCTGTCAAACGTAACATCACCCCACATATTCGTTCAACTAAAACAGCAAAACAGGATTGGGATATTCTAGCTGGTTTGTATGCAGGTCGTAAAAACGAGATAAAAATCTCTTACCTACGTAAAGAGCTAGAATCAAAGATTATGCAGGAAGGTGATGACATAAATGTTTTTCTTGCTGAGATTAAAGATCTCAAGGAACAGTTGATTTCTACAGGTGAGATTATTCCTGATCATTCTCGTGTGCAGAGTGTTCTTGATGCTTTACTTGAGTCATATCAGACTTTTGCTTCCACGTGGAGACTTGTTACTGAGGACAGACCTGATGTTGTCAAGTATGATACTTTAGTCAACAAGCTCTTGCAAGAAGCGCAGTCCAGGCAAAACAGGGCTAGGCAGTGTGTAGTTGATCAAGCATTTGTAGCTGCCCAGCAGAGAAGAAGTGGTAAGGCAGCCCCTTCCATTGTTTCTTCTCCTATTAGTAGGTCTGCAAGTTCTTCTCCTTCCACAGGTAGCAACAATAGGTCTGAGAAGGCTCTTGATAAAGGCAAGAAAAAAATGAGGTGCAACTATTGTAAGGCAACTGATCATGTCATTAAGAATTGCCCTAAGCTAAAGGCTAAAGAGGTAAAGAAGAAAGAGTCAAATGCAGCCACAATAGCGGATGCTTCTACAAATGCAGATTCTGCAAATGTTGTGCCGGACACAGAATGGGCATTTAGCGTGTATTGCCAGTATGATTCATCTGTACATGATGCATGTTTGGCAGTTTTTGTTGACTCTCATGTATGGTATTTTGACAGTGGTACTACAAAGCACATTACCTCGCATCGTGATATGTTCACTTGTCTTAAGGCTATCCCTAATGGGAATACTGTCACATGTGTCAATAATGCTTCTTACCCAGTGAAGGGCATTGGTAAAATTATGCTTACTGCTACAAATGGCAGTGCTTTCACACTTTCAGATGCTTTGTATGTGCCAGGGATAAAGAAGAATCTATTGTCTGTCTCTGTGCTAGACTTGGACTTGTTGTCAAATTTGTGGATGACAGATTTACTGTTCATGATTTGACTTCTGGTGATACGATTATTGTATCTGGCACCTTGTTTCATGGACTGTATAGGCTCAATTCTTATGACAAGTGTGTGGAAGATTCAGCAAATGCAGTTTCTAATGAAAAGGCAGTTTCAGATGCAAAACTATGGCATGCTCGTTTTGGTCATCTGAACTTTGCTAGTTTGCTGCGTTTGTAGAAATTTGATATGGTTTCTTCATTGCCCCCTCTTGAGGCACCATTGAAACATGTTTGTGAAGGCTGTATTTTGGGCAAAATGCAGCGTTCTGCATTTTCAAAGGATGGTTCTGTGCGGGCCACTCGCAAATTGCAACTTGTACATAGTGATGTATGTGGGCCTATGCAAACTCCGTCATTTAGTAAACACTTGTACTTCGTGACTTTCATTGATGATTACTTAAGGCATGCATGGGTATATCCACTGAAGGCAAAGTCCGAAGTGTTTTTGTGCTTCAAACAGTTTATGCTTATGGTTGAAAATGTATCCAATTGTACTGTGGGCACCCTCCGTTCTGATCGAGGGGGGGAGTACATGTCTAAAGAGTTTGATGTATTTCTGGCTAGTCGTGGGATAAAACACCAATGTACAGTGCCGTATATCCCTCAGCAAAATGGTTTTGCTGAGAGAAAAAACAGGTCACTTATGGAGATGGCACGATGTATGGTCAAGAGCCAAGCTTTGCCACATGCGTTTTGGCTTGAGGTTGTCATGTGTGCTGCATATGTACTCAACAAGTGTCCCACTTAGGCCTTGCAGTCTATTACTCCATACAAAGCTTGGCATGGTAGGAAGCCTTCTATTGGTCACTTGCTTGTCTTTGGTTGCTTGGCCTATGCTTTAGTGCCTGTGCAACAACGTAGAAAATTGGATGATAAGGCTGTCAAATGCATTTTTGTTGGTTACAGTGCTAAGAGCAAGGGTTACAGATTGTATCATCCACAATCAAAGCGTATCTTGATTAGTCGAGATGTTGTTTTTGCGGAAGATGCTGTGCAGCCTTTGTTATCATGTACCAAAGAGACAGGTGTGAGCTCACGGGATGTATTTGATACGTTGTTGCCTCTATTTATAGGTGGGAATTCAAATGTAAGTCCTAATGAGGCAAATATTCAGTCTATGCAGATTTCAAACGACATCATAGATCAGCCTATTTCTGATGCAGATTTATAGGATGTAATTTGAGGATAGGGCTGAAAATGAGCATGCTAGAGGTATGCCTAAATGGCTGGTGCAAACCTTGCGTGATAGTAAAATTGATGCACCAATGTCTAGTCGTACTCGTTCAGGTTTTCAGCATACCTCTTATGCATCAGATTGTTATGCTTTGGCTGTGTCTAGTATGTGTGAAGAGGAAGAACCTCTTTCATTTGATGAGGCACAAAAATCAGAAAATTGGTTGGCTGCAATGCAAAATGAATATGATGCTATAATGAAGAATGGTACATGGTCTTTGTGTGATTTGCCTATTGGTAAAAAGGTCATTGGATGTAAGTGGGTTTTTAAGTTGAAACGAGAGCCAGATGGTAGTGTTGATCGCTATAAAGCTAGACTTGTTGCAAAGGGTTATGCTTAAGAAAAGGGCATTGATTTTGATGAAACCTTTGCTCCCACTTGTCGTATGACTACTATTCGTAGCATTTGTGCATTGGCAGCTCATAATGGTTGGAATGTACATCAGTTGGACATAAAGACTGCGTTCTTGAATGGAGATTTGCATGAGAAGGTGTATGTATCGCAGCCTCGTGGTTTTGTTCAAAGAGGGCAGGAAAACAAAGTATGCAGGTTGAAAAAGGCTTTATATGGTTTAAAGGAAGCTCCACGAGCTTGGTATGAAAAGATACATGCATATTTGACTACACATGGTTTTCAGAATAGTCCAACAAAAAGCATTTTGTATGTTAAACATGTGGATAATGTACATCTAATCATTGCTCTCTATGTCGATGACATGCTGCTCACAGGACCAAATGAGAGTCATATTGCTGATTTTAAGGCTGATTCGAATGCCTCTTTTGAGATGTCAGATTTGGAACATTTGCATCATTATTTGGGGATACAATTTAAGCAGTGTGATGGAGGTATTGCTTTGTGTCAGACAAAGTATATTGAGACATTGTTGCGGAGATTTGGCCTTGAAGACTGCAAGCCTATTGCTACTCCAATGGAGACAGGTTTGAAGTTGAGTCTTCATGATGCTGGAGATCACTTTGATGTCACACTCTATCAGACAGCTGTTGGTTGTCTCATTTATGTATGCATTACGAGACCGGACATTCAGTTTGCAGTCTCACAGGTGAGCAGGGTTTATGCATAGCCCAGGGTCTCAGCATTGAAAGGCAGTTAAACGCATCTTTCGCTACTTGAGTGGCACCATACATCTTGGGTTGTTTTATCCCAAGGGGGGATCGTTGTCGCCAGATTTACATGCTTTTTCGGACTCAGATTGGGCTGGTTGCTATGACACAAGAGTACCCACAAGTGGTTTTTGTTTCATGCTCGGTAGCTCATGCATATCTTGGTTGAGCAAGAAACAACCTACTGTGGCCACTTCTAGTTGTGAAGCTGAGTACAGGGCAACTTTCACAGCTACGGTTGAGTGTGTGTGGCTCAGACGGCTTATGGCTAACTTGGGTGTTGGACAGGAGTCTGCCACCTCTATCTACACTGACAGTCAGAGCGCATTGGCGATTGCGAGAAACCCAGTTTTTCATGCTCGCACAAAGCACATTGAGGTGCATTATCACTATGTCAGGGAGAGACTCTTAGCAGGAGAGATCAGCTTGGCCTATGTGCCAACACAAGACAACCTCGCCGAAAAGGCGCTTCCTCGTGAGAAGTTCGAAGCTTTCCGCAAAGCTTTGGGCTTGCTCCCCTTTGTGGACTAATCTACTTAGGGCTTGGCACTCCCCTATACATGAGTGCTAGCTCTCATTCACACCATCACTCCCAGGGGAGATTTGTTGCCATATATATATAGGCAGTGATGTGTGTGAACACACTTAGGACCGTCGGGACACTTTTTCCCTCTTTAGGAGTTTTTTTTCCCTGGCTTGTATATACGCCCATCATTCTAGGACTAATTTATCTTTTGTATATTGACACAATCTAAAACATTGTGTGTTGTGTACATTCTTGCTTCTTCTTCTCCAAGCTTTGTGTGCTTTCCTGCAACCCTAATTCCAACATGTTGCACATGGATGCCACATCTGGGACTGAAGCAGCTTTCTTGCAAGGAATGAAATGTGCCATTTTGGAAAATCGATCAACCACCACAAGAATCTGAGCATTGCCTTTGGATGAACGAGGCAAAGTGGTAATAAAATCCATACTGATACTTTCCCATCTCTCATTGGGAATTGGCAACGGTTGAAGTAACCCTTGAGGAAGTTGTCGAGATGCTTTCATTATCTGACATGAATGACAAGCTTTGACAAATTTGATAACATCTTGCAGCATCTGAGGCCAGAAGTATGTAGCAGACAAAAGCCGATATGTCTTGTTGATACCAGGATGAGCAGCATAAGGAACTTCATGATGCTCTTGAATGAGAATCTTTCGCAATAATGAAGTATTATGAGGCACACAAATGCGATCAGAAAAGAACAGCAACTCATCCATGATGGTGTAGGCTGCAAACATGTTCATTTCTACAAGACTGGGATTAGAAGATTTGAGAGCACGGAACGCATCTCAAAATCTCTATCAATCAAATACTCATTTTTGAAACAAGCAGGGATTTCCATTTGTACATCTGTGATGGCAAAATTAGTGGCTCGAGGCATGCGGCTCATAGCATCTGCAACCACATTCTGAAGACCAGGAACATACTGGATAATCATGTGGAAATTAGCCAAGAATTCAACCCATCAGCCTTGTCGACAGTTCATAACAAGTTGAGTGAAAATGTACGTCAGAGATTGATGATCTGTACGTACAACTGAATCTACTCCAAGAAGATAATGTCTCCAAGTCCGATAAGCATGCACGATTGCCAAAAACTCCTTATCATACATAGGATACCTGCTTTGAATGGCTGAAAACTTCCTGCTGTCAAAAGCAATGACACGATCATTTTGCATCAAAACTCGACCAGAAGCACGATCTGAGACATCTGTCTCATTACATCAAAGGGTTGGGTGGGATCTGCAATGACCGGGGTTGTCGTCAAGGCATGCTTGAGATCATTGAAGGATTGTTCAGCTTCAGAAGACCACTGAAGTTTGTCCAGCTTTGTTAATTCTGTCAAAGGAGCAGTCATCTCTGAAAACCTATGCACCTTGTTGTGATAAAAGTTAGCAAGTCCCAAGAAAGATCGAACATCTGAAATGGTGAGAGGCAAAGGCCAATCCACAATAGCCTGAATCTTCTTAGGATCTACTACAATCCCATTAGCAGAAATGATGTGACCAAGATATTCCACATGGTTCTTGAAAAATTCTCTCTTCTTCTTGTTGATGTACAGCATATTGGTGCGTAGTACTTCAAAGACAATCTATAAATGCTATTTGTGATCGACCATAGATCGGCTAAAAACCAGAATATCATCGAGATTAACGATCACAAACTTGTCCAAGTAGGGCCCAAAAATTTCATTCATCAGGGTCATGAAAGTGGCAGGGGCATTGGTTAACCCAAAAGGTATGACCAAGAATTCATAATGGCCATATTTTGTCCGAAAGGCTTTCTTGTATTCATCACCATTACGGATACGAATTTGATGATAGCCGGACTTCAAATCAATCTTGGAAAACACCTTTGCACCAAGCAGTTGGTCGAACAACTCATCGATGCGAGGCAAAGGGAATTTGTTCTTGATTGTCGGCTTGTTGAGAGCACGGTAATCAATGCAAAGCCGCATTGATCCATCCTTCTTTTTGACAAGCAAAACCGGGGCTCCGAAGGGACTTTTGCTGGGACGGATGTGACCTTTGTCCAGCAACTCCTGTAATTGCTTTTGTATCTCCTGAGATTCAGAGTAAGAAACACGGTATGGAGCTCGGGTTGGAGGAGGTTGACCTAGGATAAGATCAATCGGGTGATCCACAGGACGAGGAGGAGGCAATGTCGTCGGAAGATCATTCGGAAACTTGAGATTGCTCACTAGTTTTTGCTTCAATCTCCCGTAACATGACCAAGGATGTTGTACAGTCACGTTTGCGGACGAGGTGTTTGACTTGCAGGGCAGAAACAACAGTGATGGGTTTGGCACTGAAAAGGCCACGAAGCTCCAGCTCTCGACCATCATGGTATAACTAGATTGAATGAGAACAAAAGTTGATCACCGGATCATATCGATACAGCCAAGATTGTCCCAGTATCATGTCATAATGTGACAATGGCATCACTGAAAAATTAAGGTGATCTTGGTAAATCTTGAATCTGGAACTGAAGCTATTGCACTTTTTTGTTACAATTAAGGAAGGAACCATCAGCAAGCTCTACTTGAAAAGCATCCATAAAATGTCGCGTCTGTAGGCGAAGCTTGTGAACCAAAGAAGTGCCCACAAAATTAGTGGAACAGCCACTGTCCACCAACACATTGATGGGATGGTCGCCAATGAAACCCAAAAGACTAAGGACCTGCTTGGAAAGATTCACCGAAACAGGGTTGGTACTTTGGCCATTAAGCATCAGGGTACTGACAACTTTGGAAACGCGAACAGAACAAGCTATTTGTTTGATTTTGTCTTTCACAAGAGGCGGGTCATGATCACCATGGTGGCAACTGTCCACCTGAGAATTGCGCCGAGTGTTGGAGGGTTTAGGGCGCTGAGGGCATTCATACCACCGGTGATCGCCAGAACAAATTGTACAGAGGCCTGGACGACTAGGTTGGGCTGAAGTGGCAGTCGATGAAGAGGTTTGCTGTCCTGAAGTGGTTTCTCGCTTGAAGTTGCGCCGATCATTGTTGCGACGGTCCTGTCGGAACCGATCTCGGTTTTTGCTGTGCCAGAGGATTCGGTCTGAGAGGATCCTGCGTTTGACACAAGAGCTTGCCCGGAGAAGCGCGACCGGAAGGACTGTTATCCAGAATATGGTCGCCGAGAGTTTGGTTATCCAAGATTGGGACGCTGGGGTTGGCTAGTTCCATTGGATCGATTCCGCTGGTAAGAACGAGCGTCAGAGGAAAAGTTCCTGGGAGGACGCCTGTAATCACTAATGCGCTCGACATACGAGATTACTTCATCCAGGGTGGCAGGATTGTACTTATGGACTTTGTCTTGGATCGAGGGTTCAAGCCCGTCAATGAAGCTGTGAAGCTGGTCAGAGGGGCTGAGTGTCTCTATCTCGAGAGCCAATTTTTGAAACTCTCGGCCACGGAGCCAATTTGACTCAGGCGATAGAGAGAAGACCTGGCATGAAAGTTCGCATTGGCAGGCTCAAAAGCCTTGCGAAGAGCACGCCGGAATTTATCCCACGTCGGAGTAGATTTGCCATCTGAAATCCTGCGTCGCCACCATAGGAAGGCGATATCTTTCAAGAGGGTACTGGCCAATGCCACCTTTTTATTTTCGGGCAATTCGGTATTTGAGAAATAAACCTCCATCTTGTAGAGCCAGTGATCGATTAACCGCTTATCACGGCGGCCATTGTAGGGCTCAGGTAACTTGATATCCATCTTTCTTGTCTGTGCTGTGGTCATTAATTTATACAAAAGTTTGAGTTCAACATTGTCTACCTCAACGGTCGGCGGATCGGCAGGAGTTGAAGGATCGTCCTGCTAGCCCGCCGAGGATGATAATGATGATGTTGGTAAACGCGATCGACGCGCTCGCTGTGACTTCCTGGATCCCTCGCGCTAGTGTTGGTTCCGTTGTTGCATGTCTTCCATTTGTGATCGCATTGATGCCATACCGTCGAAAAGGTCCCGTTTGAAGTCCTCCAACTGTTGTTGATGAAGAGTGGTCATCTGCAAGGCCTCCATTTGAGGATCGGCGGGTGGCACGTTGTCGTGCGAAGTCGACATCTGGAGAACTCAGAGTGAGTACCAATGTGAAGCAAGAAAGGTCCACCCGAAATGTAGGATGGAAGGAACAGCTGTTGGAGAGGCAGTAACGGGGTCCTCGTACTCGAAGTCGGGGTCCTCCACTTCCTCGGGATCGTCCTCGGAGGTTACTTCGTCTGCTTCCACTTCTTCGTTTGGTTCCGCCAAAGAGCTGGTCACAGGAGATAATGGAGTATAATCGGGGACGAAGATCTCGCAGCAGTGGAATGTCACAAGAGGACGCGTGGAGGAGATATTGCGGAGGCCATCCACACTGCACTCTGGAAGAAAGTGTGCCAACTGAGGGTACTGTGACAGAAAGTACTCGAAATGAATAAGGTGTAGTGGCTCGCAGGTGAGGAAAATAGTCCAAATCGCCCGTGTCGGGTTCGGTTACATGAGAGCTGCTGACATGTATGCGGTACACCTGTGAGGCCGGGGCTACTGGGATAGGAGAGTCTGAGAGACTTGGAATCCACCCAGCATCGGCGAGGAGTGGCATTGGTTCCGGAGTGGGGGCACGAGGAGGGCTGTGTTCAGGAAGAAGAGCCTCGGGGATCTCGTCGATGTAACTCAGCAAGGAGATGTGCATGTCGGGTTCCTCCGGAAAGTTGTCCATGAAGCATGCACGTAGAGGGCGAGAGCACATAGACTATGTAGCGTGGGCAGAGCCGGGAAAACCCACTGACCGCCGGGAGGAAGATGGTCGCCGAATCGCCGGGGAGAGGGGGGCGAACGTGAAGATGGCGACATCCTGACAACCGGGGGGGGTCGTGGTTGTAGCCAAATCGCCAACGGATAGGGGTGTCAGTTCACACTAGCGCACGCCCGTTTTTTTTTTTTGAAGATTGAAGACCCATGTGTCAATGTTATGTATTTATTTTTAGTTTTATTTTTTTTTGATGGTGTAAAGGTGACATGCGTGGATCGCGTAGCCGACCGGAAGGAAAAAGGTGCGCCGCTTCAAAAGGGCGCCGCCAGCAAAGCGAAGAGGTGGCGGGCAGTCGCTATTCGACGACAAGGGGCTCAGGGTTGGCAGCTGCATGAATCAAGCGAGGGGCTCATAGCCTACAGCACACAAAGCGAGGAGGGGGGAGCAGTCGATACTCAACAGGCGAGGGGCGCTCAGGGCCGGCAGTTGCACATAGCGAGGAGGGGGCACATAGCCTGCAGCGAACGAGGCAAGGAGGGGGGTGTTGCGCCAGATCTGCCATTGCTCCGTAACTCCCATACAACACACGTGTGCGTTGTCGAGGGGGGAGAACGTTGAGTGAAGAGGCTAAGTGGCCCGCAGAACCCACGGGGGGAGGAAAAAAATATTTTACATCATCATGGGCAAAGCTTTACGCCAAGTCCACCATCGCTCCGCTGCTTCCATACAACACTGAGGACGAGGGAGTGCCGCGGAGAGGGTGAGGGCTTCACAACCCACGGGTAGGAAAAATTTTGCTTTGATACCACTGTGAGGATTATGTTGTTAATCCCTCATATTGTGTGTAGTTACTACTTAAGTAATTAACTTAGAGAACAAGAACCTTCAGGAGAACACTTGAGAGAAGATTGAATTGACTTGAATTGAATTAAACTGAGTACAATAGGTCTCTTATATAGGAGATGAAGAGACACATTTGAAGAGGCATGTCTTTTGACGAAAAGACATGACCATAGACGAAAGAATAAAACTTTAGGCTAAGGGATGTGTCTATTCGATGTAGAGGCACAACCATTCATCAAGGGATACAACCATTCGTCGAATGGATGTGGCTATTCGATGAAGAACATCCTTTGGCGAAGAGTCGCAACCAATCGAGGGTAGGGGTTCCCTTGGCTGGTTACTCTTTGCATCTGCAATAGGAATCAGCACAATGAAAAGAGGATCTGATACATACATACGTCACAATCGTGACAATCGTTATCTCCTCGGAGCAACAACTCGCCCCTCTTTTTCTAAGCATTTGGAAGAAGCTTTTGTACTAGAGTTCTGCGAGAGGCTCTCCTTAGCCGACCATGTGGTGGTGGCGAACCAGGTCCTTACCACCATGTGGTACATTACTTCTTGTTAGGCCTTCTCCCGAGCATGCATTGGTCAAGTACAACGGCTGTTTCAAAACTTCTTGTGGGCCAGCAATGATGGGAGGCCTGCTCGGGCCAAAGTGGCTTCGAGAGTGATCATTCAACTGCGACACAAAGATGTGCTAGGCATCATTCCCCGCCATTCAGAGTCGCATCTTGCTGGGCCAGTTGGTTGTTAAGACGCCTTTTTCCAGCTGATGAGCCTTGGAAGGACTTTCTCTTGGCTCGGATTACAGCCCGTACTCCGAGCCTTGGGGGCTCCTGGCTGAAGAGCACCGGACGGATCCTCATAGAGACACAGTGCAGTAGATCTAGCACAACTTTTGAGGACAGATTTGTAGCCAGCCTACTTCGAGCTTGGGATCACCTCAGGCTGGCCCTTCAATAGTTAGCTCCAGTAGCCTCGGAGAAGCATCTTTGACAGCCCCAGATCTGGAACCCCCTGATCCGTTTACCCAATGGCCATATGTTGGGGGCTCGACCTCATGTATCATGGGAGCATTGACCATTGGACCTGACCCACAGTGGCTAGGCGTGTTTACTATGCATGATATTCTCTTGGCAGTACATGGCGCGGATGAGAGCTGTGCTTTGCTTACTTTTTCTATTGGTCCCCATGGCAGATTAGAGATCAAAGCCCCCTCGAGGGTGATCAGATTTCAAGCGCACAAGTGGCACATTGACCCCCCGCCAGCCAAGGTGGCTAGAAAGAGACCCTGATGATTATGGATTTGGGAGAGTCAGCCCCTCACATGCCTCCAGTGGGACCCATGGGAGTGGACTTGGCATGATCCTGCTGATCGGAAGGAGACTCTGGATACCCCTTTGTTCGTATACACCATGTGGCTAGGCGGTACGATTCAGATGCCCGAGGTTAAAGGCACCCTTGCACATCAACAGTACACTAGGAGTCACATGACCTCCCACAGCGGTTTCTCTCAGATTTTTGGAAGAGGCTCTAGGACAATTTTCAGCCTCGAAAGATCACCCTCTTTCTTTGCACATAGGAGCTTGGTGGTTTGCATGTAGTTGGCCATTGGTGGTCAACCAGCAACTTGTTAGAGGTGTGGCCACCCTCAGGAGTCTCAGGCAGCGACATTGTCTTTGGGATTGCCCGAAGGCTCAGTAGGGTTCTCTGCATTTTCACGATGGATAGGACCTCAACCTGTATTATTTCATGGGGCACTATCGCTTGGGCCATAGAGACTGAGGTTGTCATGGCTTATGGGGGGGAAGGTGGGGGGCTAGCCCTTCAAGTCTCGCATTTCGGTAGTACCAATCCCTGCCCCATCTATTGATCACCGGACTCCAAGCTCGTGCCAGAGATGGGAGATTTGTAGTAGCATTGCAGCTTGCCACATATGGAGAGCTCGATGTAGTGAAGCCATCGAGGGTACCCACACCCCACCTGCGGAGTCCATCAAGAGCATTTGACTCAACATCATTCATACCCTCCGCGGACAGTGGGGGAAGCTACAGAGTGGCTTTGATCGCATGCGGAAGTGGCGGGAAGCTTTCTTGAGGCTCTGTCAACCTGGCCCTTTTCTCACATACGGAGGTGGTGATCCCACTTGGCATTATAGACCACCTGTGTGGCCCACCACCCCCCCCCCCTTTATGACACCCTTCTCCTCATAGAGCGGCCAGCCGGAGGAGAAGTGCATCTTTCTCCACCTTTTGACTCTTTGAGCCCCGCCCTCTACATGAGGCAAGTTTGTATCTAGCCCTTTGAGCCTGGTTTTTTTGTTAAATAATAGAAGGATCTTTCTCAAAAAAAGAAAGTAATTAGCAAACATTAAGGTATAGACGAAGTGTTTAAGGGTTGATGAAATTATACCCGGATCTCCTCTATGTCTGGATTTAGGTGTCTTCATAAATGATTAGAAAATAGATTAAATAGAACAAGGAAAAGTTGGTTCTCAACACCCAAAAAGGATGGGTGAGCCATTCTCAAGGATGTATATCTTTTCACCGGCTAAGAATTTAGACATGTCACATGAGACGAAAATGATAATTATAGATCTAAAAGAATAGTACAAAACCTTGCCTCACAAAGCTCCGCAAACTCCTTAGCAATTTTGAGCTATTGACACTCAAAAAATTGATGTCAAAACAATTTTAATGATTTTTGGCCCTGAAACTCGAATTTGACTAGGATGAGGGTAAATTTGGCTAGCTTAAACTCATTTTCAGAGACCTTTGAGAAAGACATATTTTGTAGAGAAATTTGTGAACTAAACTTCCAATTATGCGCGAGGGGCCTAAAGAGAGGGTGTCATCCTTGGGAAAATTTATGAGTCGGAAGTCCCAAGACGTAACCCCTTGTGGTGACATGTGACACCCACTCGTCGAGGGAATGTTAACACATGAAACCAAAGTTGTAAGCAGATGATTATTGATTCAGTGGTGGAGACTAGAAAAATCATAAGCAAGCGCCTACCGCTAGGTTTGGGAATGCAAGGGCGAGGATTCTTATAAGCATCTTTAGGCAAAGGCGTGAAGCTATCAACCCCGCTATTCTATTCCTATCAGTAACTTATTAGTACTATTTTAATTGGAGGACTATGTTGAAATTGACCTAAATTAGGGACCAGAAAACCCTAGTAAGATGGAGTTCCCATGCAAGCCCACCCTTACACAAAGGAAATGATCCAAGTAAGGCATTGAAATGCGTCTAAGCTGTGGAAAGCAACACGAATAGATCTCGAGGACTAGAAGACCTTGAGATGAGAAATTGAGAAAGGATATTTTCCAATTTTGTGATTTGGTTTGAGAATGAAAATGCATGGATGCTTGCGAGCATATGCATGTCATTTTAAAAAAGGTTTATAGTTTTAAGAATGTGTACACATTTTTGCTATGTTTTGCATGGAATGTATATGCAATAACGATAGCAAAGCCCAATCACCCTTCATCATATGGTAAAAATATAGCGGTTGCATGTTCCAATGGAATACCTCAAGCGGGATGGGTCCCCGTGCCCATTCTTATTAGGTAGTAAGCACAGTCGTCGGGTGTAATCATGTATGCCCGGGTGAGTCTAGGCGAAGTGACCTGGAGGTGCATCGGGCTCGTTGGTAGGCCAGCTAGGTGAAGTGACCTCTAGGTGTATCGAGCTCGGTCTAGGACACGGCTTTAGAGGGAGATTTCGGTGGAAAGCGTGGGGAGTTGGGTGGTTGTGGTTAGCCAAGAGCTTTCTTGTTCGATGAATTCGGAAGGGTTATTGAAATGATAATCTTCCCAGCATGAAACGTGTGGTTGAGAGATGGCTTACACCACGACAAGTTATAAAATTTGACATAAATAAAGAGGTTTTCATTGTACATAAAGTTTTATTATGAAATAAAGTCAGAGTCATTTTATTGTGATCCAAATGATATGGGTGCTTTCTAAAAAGCCACGGAGGATAAAATTATTAGCACATTCATCCCCAGTTTCTACCCATATTTGGTGTACCTTTTGGTCCCTTTTTCATGGCCCTTGATTGTGGGCTGGCCACCCCTTTTTTATATATTTTTTTGGGATTTTTCCCAGCCTAGATGTATTTTCCCCAGACGGCCAACTACATCATGTCCAGTCGACCAGCCCCTCTTACCTATAAATAGGTGGGCTGACCTCTCACTTTTCCATCTTGCCTAGTCTTTCTTTGCTCCCTCACTTATGAGACACTTTTTGTCTCTTGCTTGAGACTGTATGACTATGATGACATGGAGATCCTCCACCCT
Organism: Cibotium barometz; assembly: GCF_041138505.1. Taxonomy (NCBI): domain Eukaryota; kingdom Viridiplantae; phylum Streptophyta; class Polypodiopsida; order Cyatheales; family Cibotiaceae; genus Cibotium; species Cibotium barometz. Next base: position 7,453,524 of record NC_141089.1, on the reverse strand, counting down.
GTGGATCCAGAGGAGATAGGGGCTAGTCGGGCATCAGAGGAGGACACTGGACTAGACAGAGGACATTATGGGGACCACTTACTAGAGTTGGGAGCCAGGCATCATCTCATTATTTATAACGGGATGCTACAGTGGCCGGGATCAGGAGGGCTGACATGCTTCCCACATGGGGGTCATACACGGACCGGAGGCACGGTGGTAGACTACATTATGGGGTCTTTGGAGGCATCACAGCTTGTCACCTCATTCTCCATTCCACCTCGTCCTATTGGGGCAGATCATACATACTTGGCATTTTCACTAGCTGGATCACCAGTATCACCAGCCCCCCACATACCGACGCCACACACTACCATCTACTTCACACATGACATGGCAGACATATACAGTGGCAAAGTAGAGGATGGGCTACTACTCATGGATCCCGTGGAACCTATGGATACCATTACAGCCCAGCTGGCATCACTCCTACATACGGCTGCATTACAGAGCTTCCCACATCGTGTACACTCAGGAGAGCCAACGAGATCAAGGACTATGGCCCAGAACAGATGGTATGATAACAAGTGCAGAGCCCTATACTCACGGCTCTGCATATAGAGAGCCTTGGGAGCCATCACAGAGAAGGATTCGAGGAGAGAGATGAGGAGACTTACTCGCCGCAAAAGGCGGGCCTTCGCAGAGATACAGGAGCTAGAGATCTTTCATTTCTTCATGAGTAGAGATAGCCCTGTCTCATGGCGGCACTTCAGAGAGCCCCGGACACCGACACCTATTGCAGACCCATAGACATGGCACACATATGCAGAGGGCCTATACCACGCCCCACAGCAGCCACCTATACCTCAGCCGCCACCACAGGAGCCTCGACCTACCACAGCTAGCTTCTTTACCCACTCGATGGTACAGGAAGCTATCCGCCGCCTACAACATGGACGAGCCGCCGACCATATGGGCCTGCAGGGTGAGCATCTCATATATGCAGTAGATTCTTTGGCTCCTACAGGGCACTAGCAGAGGGTTTGCCTGCGGAGTGGACGATGCACACCATTGAGCCAATTCACAAAATAGGGGATATGCTCGATCCGAGCAACTACAGGACGGTTATGGTTGGCCACGTGCTAGCTAAAAACTCTATGGTGCAGTGTTGGAGCAAGAGCTTAGCTTATATGCTGAGCGAGCAGGTTTACGCTCATCAAGGGCAGGCAGGCTTCAGGAGAGCTTTCTCTACCACTGACCATGTATTCACTTTGAGATGTATGATTGATCAGGCCAGAGTGAGGAAGAGAAAGCTCTATTGCTGCTTTGTGGATTTCCGCAAGGCATTTGACACAGTACCACGAGAGAGGCTCTTTCAGCGCCTGCAGTCTCTTGGCATACCAGCAGATATGACATGGGACATCTATGCATTATATGAGCAGGTTTTTGGGCGAGTCAGATGTCCAGGAGGTATGTCCGAGACTATTGCTAGCACCATTGGTGTGAAGCAAGGATGCCCACTTTTCCCCACGCTATTTGGGTTATACATTGATGAGGTGGCTGACTTCATTACGCGAGGAGGTGGAGATGGAGTTGATTTAGCAGGTACCTCAGTACATATTATGCTTTATGCTGATGATATTGTATTAGTATCTGAGTCTCTAGGTGGTCTACAGCAGCATCTACATGCCCTCGATGATTTTTGCACACAGAGGGGTCTTACTGTGAACCTTGGGAAAACCAAGGTTATGGTCTTTCATACATCGAGACAGGGTAGGAGTCAGCTGACATTCACTCTTGCAGGATGCCAGGTGGAGGTGGTGACATCATACGTGTACCTAGGGGGTTACCTTCTCCGCAGACAGCAGCCACACGCTTCACCACGGGTTTAGCAACCAGAGCTAGATTGACACGGGGATATGCAGCATTGGCTATGCTAGAGAGACAGTGCCACTAGATGCATTTTCAGGAGCCCCGGACGAAGGGGTGGCTATTTGACACATTAGTCACACCGGCATTGATGTATGGAGCAGCGGTATGGGCGCCAGGCCTTGCTACCCATTGGTGGACACAGATAGAGAGACCACAGGCCGTCATGATGGCACGCATGATACGCAGCAAACCGTAAGTACCTCATGACATTATCCGAGCAGAGTTTGCTGCGCCTTCTATGATGGTAGAGGCCATATTTCAGACTATATGCCTGCTAGACAGATTTAGAGAGATGCCAAAGGAGGATAGATTGTCATAGAGAGCTTTTGAGGCATCTAGACAGCTGGCTGAGGCAGCAGACAGAGGATCATGGTATGCACAGGTCACACATTGGTTCTCATAGCATGGCCTAGACATGGATCATCTACCACCATTCCAGTATGATAGGGATGCACCACATATCCATCTATCTCATAGTGAGAGGAACAGAGTATTGAGACAGGATCTATGGCAGCTCTATACATGAGAGTCATGGATATCGCCTACACAGCCTCTTCCACCGAAGATGCTATACTACAGAGATCACTTCATGAGTATCACTGATGATGGATTTATAGAGAGGCCTAGATACATGGAGGACTTTTTACCACACGGCTCCTGAGTGGCTATTGGTCAGCTTAGAGTTTCATCACACCGATTGGAGATTGAGACTGGCAAAGCAGCACGGATCCCCCGAGAGGAGAGGGTATGCAGATTGTGCAGAGAGGAGGTGGAGAGTGAGGAGCATTATGTATGCAGATGCAGTGCATATACAGCCATCAGAGAGAGATATCCATTTTATTCAGAGAGCCACATTCCCTACGCCAGATCTTTGAGGCAACAGACCAGCGCATACTGGGGAGATTCATTCTAGACATACAGCACCACAAAGAGACATCATTACAGGCTCAGACAACTCCAGAGGGGGGACGACAGACACAGATTACTACATTTTTTCAGAGATCCATCCCACTCCCAGCCCCTACACGGTAGGGAATTACTCTCTAGAGAGCAGAGACACTCAGAGCCCGCAGAGGAGACAGAGGATACCTGGCTTTCGGACACCACGCCTATACCAGAGAGAGATGACCGAGATCAGAGCTCAGTTTCACAAAGAGGGTGCAGAGCGACTGGCTCGCTTCAGAGCACAGCCAGGCATGTTCTTCAGGGAGCTGTCCATTTTATATCCCCAGTATGGTACAGGATGGAGCTAGCTAGGTTGCATATCATGATTGTATACTTCATGCATATAGCTTTGCATTCTCCTAGTAGTAGAGCTCCATCCCCTTCACCACTCATTGTACTTATTGCACACCCAGATTCAGCTTTGTAGTTCAGTACTTTTTGGGATGACAGAAGATACCCCATACAGGTACACCGATTTGTCTCATAGGCCGAGTTCGGTCTTTTGGAAGACGTTAATAAAATCTCTCTCTCTCTCTCTCTCTCTCTCTCTCTCTCTCTCTCTCTCTCTCGCACTCTCTGTTCAGCACACTCTAGTGCTTATTTGCTTCCACTCTATGCACTCATTCATGGTATCATCGCTCCTGGTTTAGCGATTCCCTCTGCTACCCCAGATTGTGCCCTATCTACAATCCCTTCACCTTTGCGTTTTTCTCAGATTTGCAGCCCTCTGGATGCTCTGTTTTCTAGATAGTTGCTGCTGATTGCTTTTCCTTCACTTTTTCTTCATCGCTTACAGCCTCCTGAAGGTATTTTCTCATCAGCATTTTCTTCCTTCTTGGAGTTTGAATCAGCCTTGCGTGGCATGGATCCCTGGGATTGGCTTGCATTTTTCTCAGATTTGCAGCCCTCTGGATGCTCCGTTTTCTAGATAGTTGCTGTTGATTGCTTTCCCTTCACTTTTGCTTCATCGCTTATAGCCTCCTGAAGGTATTTTCTCATCAGCGTTTTCTTCCTTCTTGGAGTTTGAATCAGCCTTGCATGGCGTGGATCCCTGGGATTGGCTTGTTACACCCGCTAAGGTGTCACGTGCATCCTGCACTTGGATGCCACGTAGACATTTCTGTACAGAAGGTGCAGGACCTGGGATGGTGAACTGGTCCCATGTGAGCCCAGTCCGGGACGAGTCAGCCAGGGATCCATCTCAGTCGTCCGAGGTCAGGTGTGCATTGTCCTGCACATGAGTCCAAGGTCAGGTGTGCACTGTCCTGCACATGAAGCAGTGCCAGTCCGCGCTGTGAGTCTCCCTCTGGAATGATGTCAAATGTTCTGTGTATCTGGTTTGCAACTGGATGCCAGACATCTGTAGGCATGTAGGTTTGCATGTAGAGATGGGGCCAGCCCATAGGGCTACCCCAGTGCGAAGGTTTGCACTTGTAGTGTGGGCATGGGGGAGGTGTAGAACCACCCCCAAGGGGCCAGGAGGGCCCAAGCTGTGCCCACCAGCCATGGCATGGGCTGGAAGGGCTGTCGGCCAACTTTACTGCTGCTGGACAGGCAGCCGACAGGGTCAGAAACCCTAACCAGCAAGTCGGCCAGGTGTAGGGGCAGTCCCACACCCATGCGCAGCCTGGTACTGTCCCACACAAGCATAAGCGCATGCTGGACAGCATTGTAGGTGTGAAATGGTGGGCAAAATAAGCATTTAATGCCTATTAAAACAGGTCGTGAGCTTTTCACAGCAATCCGACTTCAGGATGCTGGCCAACCAGGGCTAGAGAAGGGTATAAAAGCCCAGCCAAGAAATCAATGAGATCATCTCATAATTCACCAAGTGCGTCAAGCAAACAAGGGCCTAGACAGCCAAGAAGGTTGCTAACGCAAAGGGGTGAAGGACTGAAGGTCAAGGGCAGGTTTTCCAGCCAAGAAAAGGTCAAGTTTCTGTATTTGTTTTCAGATTTACATCATTCTAATAAAGCAAATACACCATCCGTGGTGGGGGCCCTATAGAGGGTAATTGGGACCCAATACTGTGTCCTCTCCATCTCCCCTTTCTTTCTCTATTTTCTGCACATCTCCTTTCAGTTTGTGCGTTAATTCCGTCGCGAAAAGAGTGCTGATTTCTGAGTTTTGAAGTACCGATCCTTCTCCGAAGCTTCCGCATATTACAGTGGTATCAGAGCCTACTTCAAGGACAAAGATTCAGCAAAGAAAACCAGAAAATTTTTTTCGCTCGTGTGGTTGGTTTTTAGACGCCGGTGGACTACCCCTTTCGGAGTGACTCCTGTCCCTCGAAGGACGGTTGGTTTTTAGCCTCCGGAAGCCTCCGAAAGTCTCCCACACAGATAGTGGATGGTCAGATTGCGTTCCGGAAAGGAATTGCATTTTCCCGCTATGGCGAGCTTTGGCGACGAGAGAGAACCAGAACCATGGGACCAGAGTGCACCAGGCAGCCCAGCTAGGGCACCCGGCTTGAGTGTCACAGACATGTTCCAGCAGATGATGCGAGCAATCGAAGACCAGACAACCAAGTTGGGGATGAGCAGAAGGCGCGGATTTTGGCTCTGGAGGAGCGTTCTCGCTCTCCAGCGTCGCGTTTTCCATCTCCTCCTCCCTCTCCTGCCGTATCCCAGATACCAGATCCTCGTCCACAGGGACCCTCTCGCGGGGTCACAGCCGCAGCCAAGCTCCTTGCTTGAGATGCAGATGCGTGCATTGGAGATTCGACAACGAGAAGACGATGCCATGCGACGAGTGGAACACGAGCGTTACCTCAGAGCTTTGGATGCCAGATTGACACCGGCGGCGCCCTCGAATCATTTTCCCGAGAAAATTAATTTTAGTAAGTATAATGGTAAACTCGACCCACTACTCTTTATTCATGGTTACATCAATTTGAAGCCTACTTTGCCGCAATTAGGAAAACAGATATTGACAAAGTGATATTAGCTAGTTGGTACTTGGAAGGTGAGGCCATTCCTTGGTGGACTCAGTGGGCTCATGCCCACACCAGAGCAGGTATGGCAGCTTATGTGTGGGACGAGTTCGTCCGCGACCTTAAGCAGCGGTTTCTACCGCCCCACTACCTTGAGCGACTCGAAGACGAGTTCAGGGGAGCGCGTCAGAACGCGCAACCAGTCCTTCAGTTTGCCAATAAAATTTCGACCTTGTGTCTGCAATTAGGCTTATCTGATACGGACAAGAAAGGGCAGTTTTTGTATGGCCTGGACACAAATCCAATGGGAGGTGCGTATGTTTAGGCTAGCCACCTTTGAGGACGCACTCTCGCTTGCGCAGAGTGTAGAAATGAAACACAATGGTGGCAAGCCCAAGACTTCCCAGCCGGCTTCTCCCAAGGCTAACACCTTGGGGGGCAAAAGCCAGAACCAGACGGGGTCTTCCCCAGGACAGCAGAGCCCGGGAGCCTCTAGCTCCAAGAACTCGAACAATGCGTCTAAGCTTACTCCAGACCAGAAAGCGGAGGCAGGCAAGACAGGTGGCAAGTTGAGTGCTGAGGAGCTTGCTCAGTACAGGAAGGAGGGTAGATGTTTCTTTTGTCACACAAAAGGACATACTTCTCGGGATTGTCTGAAGAAGCCTCCAAAGGCCGCCGCCGCCTCCACAGCTTCCGTGGGGTGAGCAGAGCTCCCACACAGACCCCAGCGGCTACCCCTAGTTCTTCAACCCCCGGTGCTTCAGTTGGAGCAATTATTAGCCGGGAGCTCGAAGATAAGCAGAAGGGCGCCCATGACCAAGTGTATGAGCGCAACGAATTGCTCAAGTCCTTTGGCTACATAGGTGGCCAGAGAGTCATTGTCTTGTTTGACAGCGGCGGCAGCACGAAGGATGTGATCACGGAAGAGGCCGCTAGGCGTGCCCGTTTCGAGCTGACTCCGGTGGACAAACAAGTTGAGGGTTTTAGCACAGGTATGACAACGAGCGTCAAGGATGAAGCTCTAGGTGCTAAGTTAGTGATTCAGGGCATAGAGTTTGTGCGTGACTTTATGGTTGCCCCTCTTGTAGGAGCAGACATAATTTTGGGTATCCAGTGGTTTCACAAGTTTCTTCCTGATGTCAAGTGGGACAAGCACACGTTCCAGATCGATCGACATGTGTCAAACACCCCGGTGACCATTAAGTGTGAGCCAGGTATTCCAAACTTTCCGCTCATAAGCCACTTGCAGGCTAAGCGAGCAGTCAGGAAAGGCGCACAGTGTGCGATGATTTACATCCAGACAGCCCAGACGGTGGCCAGTGCTTCCGAGAAGTACTCGGTTCTCCATGAAAGATTTTTCTTCAGGACAGTCTCCCTCCCCAGCTTCCCCCGTCCAGACCGGAGGACCACAAGATTGACCTCCTCCCAGGCTCGGAACCCCCGAGCAAGTTTTCGTATCACCTTTCTAAGGCAATGGAATCGGAGTTGGACCGCCAACTCCAAGAATTGTTGCAAGCTGGCTTCATCCGCCCCAGCGTGTCGCCATTTGCAGCACCGATCTTGTTTGTCAAGAAGAAAGATGGGTCTTCTCGGTTGTGTGTCGATTATCGTGCACTCAACAAGCTGACTATCAAGAGCAGATTCCCGATGCCTCGAATTGACTATATCCTCGAGAGGCTGAATGGAGCTAAGGTGTTCTCTAAATTGGATTTAAAGAGTGGGTACCACCAGGTACGGATTGTAGAGGGGGACATCCCCAAGACAGCCTTTCGTACAGAACGGGCCCACTATGAATTTGTGGTTATGCCATTTGGATTGACGAACGCCCCAGCTACATTTAACCGCATGATGATGCGTATTTTTCGGGAGTTGATTGGAGAGTGTGTGTTCATATTTCTGGACGACATACTCATATTTTCAACTACAGTTGAGCAGCATGACATTGATGTGGAGAAAGTCCTTAAGTTGCTGGAAAGCAACGAGCTCTATGTCAATGAAAAGAAGTCAGAATTTTATCTGTTCCAGGTACATTACTTGGGATATATAATTAGTGCTGAAGGCATTCGACTTGATCCGGCTAAAGTGGCCGAGATTGTTAACTGGGAAGTACCTCAGACCGCTTACGACATTAGATCATTTGTGGGTATATGCCAGGCATATTCCACCCACATTGATAAGTTTTTTGATCTCTCGGCAGATCTCACCGATCTGCTAAAGGGAGTGAAAACCAGAAGGCAAAAGATTCGAATGACTGCATGAGCGTTGGAGGCATTCCAGAACCTCAAGGTGGCTTTGTCAGAAGCGCCTTGTTTAGCCCTTGCCTCGTGGGACGAACCATTTCAAGTGATCACCGATGCGAGTAACATCGCAATTGGAGGTGTATTGCAACAGAATGGTCATCCGGTAGCTTACATGTCTCGTAAGTTACTGCCCGCCGAAAAGAACTACTCAGTCTATGATCGTGAACTCCTAGCAGTTATACAGGCCTTGAAACATTGGAAACATTTCCTGTATGGCCGTGACTTCGAGGTTCGCACTGACCATCAGGCTTTGCGCTGGATTCAGACGATACCAAGTGCACAGTGGAGTGATCGACAACACCGCTGGAGTCAGATATTCCAGCAGTTCGGTTCGGTGGTATGATTGAGTACCTTCCAGGAAAGGCCAATCCAGTGGCCGATGCTTTGAGCAAGAATGGACAAGTATCTGCGATTCAGATCACTAGACTTAACCTTGTTGGTACAAGACTAGAAGACATGAAGCACACGTACGCGGATTCCGAGGAATTCAGTACACAGTGGGAACAGGCATTGGATGCCACAGGACCATGCCATTTTCTGATACGCGATGGTTGGCTTTTCTACAAAGGCCGACTGTGTGTCATGAAATCATTCCGGGCAGCTCTTCTCCATGATGCCCATGATGCCATTACAGGTGGTCATAGGGGCATGAATTCGACTCTGGAGAAATTAGAACGGCAATACTATTGGCCAAAGATGAGGCGTGATGTGTTTACATATGTACAACGCTGTGACACTTGTCAAAAGGTGAAAGCTCCTCGTGGAAAGAAGATAGGGTTGTTACAGCCTTTGCCAATTCCTGAGGGTCCTTTCCAAGACATTTCGTTGGACTTTGTCACAAATCTTCCTCCCAGTTCGAGTAAGCGTAATACACAGTGTGTAACTATTGTTGATAGGTTCGGCAAATTTGTTATGCTTATTCCTTGCAGGGCCAATGTGACCACCGAGGATGTTGCCCAGCTATTCATTCGGCATTAGGGGTGAAGGACTGAAGGTCAAGGGCAGGTTTTCCAGCCAAGAAAAGGTCAAGTTTCTGTATTTGTTTTCAGATTTACATCATTCTAATAAAGCAAATACACCATCCGTGGTGGGGGCCCTACAGAGGGTAATTGGGACCCAATACTGTGTCCTCTCCATCTCCCCTTTCTCTCTCTATTTTCTGCACATCTCCTTTCAGTTTGTGCGTTAATTCCGTCGCGAAAAGAGTGCTGATTTATGAGTTTTGAAGTACCGATCCTTCTCCGAAGCTTCCGCATATTACATAAGGCCACCCCTCCCACCCTTGCTTCCGGTGGTGTGACTCAAGCACAGATTGATATTTGGCAGGCGAATGATCGTCATGTTTTCTCCTCTTTGATGTTGAATTGTTAGGATTCTGTTCTCTCTCATGTGCACACAGTAGATGTTGCACATGAAGTTTGAAAAGCATTTGCAGATCTCTACGAGATTAAGTCTCCAGGTCAGATTTTGGCATTGGTTGGCATGCTCGGTTTGGCCATTTGAGCTATCAGCTTCTACAGTGAGCTTCGAAGGATGGGTTGGTTGAGGGTTTACCATCAAGGCTCCATCTTTTGTTTGTTCCTCTTGTTTACAAGGGAAGCAACACTGAGCCGCCTTTCTGAAAGAGGCAACACATAGATCTTTGACATCACTTGCTCTTGTTCATGCAGACTTATGTGATGCTTACTTTCCACCATTTTAGAAACCTTTCCTTTCAACTCATCCAACTCACTCCTAGATGATCCCTCTGCCACCAAATGCATATGAAAACCAACGTGAATCTCTACAGAGGCGGAGTATCGTGCGGTTTGTTATGCTGCATGTGAGGCGATTTGGTTACGGAGATTATTGGAGGAGCTTGGCTGTCCTCCTACCGGATCTACTCTTCTTTGGTGTGACAATCAGAGTTGCATCGCCATCGCCATCGCCATCGCCAACAAGAACCCTGTGTTTCATGCTCGTCGAAACACGTTGAGATACAGTATCACTATGTTCCTGATCGGGTTCTTGGTGGAGATTTGCGTTTGGAGTATTGTCCTTCAGCGGTGAATGTTACAGATTTGTTCACCAAGACGGTTTCTCAGGCTTCCTTGGCTCCTCATCTTCGGCTTCTCAGTGTATGTTCAGCATCTGGTGCTCAGAGGGGGTGTTGCACGTTTATGTCCATATTTGGTGTTCCTTTTGGTCCCTTTTTCATGGCCCTTGATTGTGGACTGGCCACACCTTTTTTTATATATTTTTTGGGATTTTCCTCAGCCTGGATGTATTTTCCCCAGTCACATCATGTCCAGTCGGCCAGTTTGTCATGTCCAGTCGGCCAGTCCCTCGTTACCTATAAATAGGTGGAGTGGCCTCTCACTTTTCTATCTTGCCTAGTCTTTCTTTTGCTCCCTCACTTATGAGACACTTTCTATCTCTTGCTTGGGACTGTATCACTTCAGTATATTTAGCATAGTTGCTCCCTTAGGTGGGCTGGCCTCTCACTTTTCCATCTTGCCTAGTCTTTCTTTTGCTCCCTCACTTATGAGACACTTTCTGTCTCTTGCTTGGGACTGTATCACTTCAGTATATTTAGCATAGTTGCTCCATCTCTCTCTCTCTCTCTCTCTCTCTCTCTCTCTCTCTCTCTCTCTCTCTCTCTCCTCAACACACTCTAGTGCTTATTTGCTTCCGCTCTATGCACTCATTCAAAAATCTCCTAATGAGACGCTCTTCGACTGTTCGATCGAGAATTTTGAATTCCCATTAGCGTAAAATGAGATCAAAAAGAGAAAAACATGGAATCAACTGAGTTAGGTTTTCAAGGTACATTGTTGGTATTACCCAAATGGGCATTACTAGCCAAGTTGAGACTTGAGGAGCACATTCACGCGAGTTAATACTAGGAATCTACCGAGTAGGACTTTTACCCCTTGCTAGTAAAATTGAGGGGGTAGGGGTCTTACAGCATGGCTCCCACCTATGTTGGTGTCCGTCGTGTGTCCCGAATAAATGTAAGATATTTATGTTGCTATGCAATGGACAAGATTCTAGGAAGATCCGAAACTTGAGGCAACTCACCTAGCCTACTCTAACCAATGAGTACGGAGTATAAGGGTAAGGAGCATGAATGTCACAGATATCCACCATCACTAGGGGGGAGTGTGGAGAATTATAGATATAGACATTGTGTCTTTGAGAGAGTGTACACTTTGATTATTTGGTATGGTTCTTATGTATAAAGGTTTATTAATAAGGGTGAATTGTAAAATGGAAAGGTTAGAAGAATCTGGAGATAAGGTCAAAACAATCAACATGTGAATAGAGACAAGATATGCTAGACACACTTGTGTGGTAAGTGACATCTCAACTTTATGTGGTGTCTATGAGCTCTCTTGAGCTATAAAGATAGCATGTACTTCATTTTATTAATGCAATTCAATGAGATTGTCTATTGTGTGATTAGTTTGTTCATTTTGTACAAGTCTTGTTTATCTCTTAATCCTTCTTAGCTGTCTTGATTATGGAATTAATTGCTTGGTGTGAGGCTCCCTAGGTTCTAGAATTTGCACGTGATTCAGTAAGACAAGCAAATACACCACTTGTGGTGGGAGCCTTAAAGAGAATTGGATTGAAACCCAATCTAGACTGCTCTAACCAATGAGTATGGAGTATAGGTGAGAGTGCCAAGGGAATCCATCACTATGGGGGAGGGCTGAGAATTATAGACTGTGTGTGGGGAGTGTAGACCTTGATTATTACAAGAATTTAGAGATAAGCTCAAAACGTGTGAGGTGGATGGATAAGGAGTTAATACAATCAGCATGTGAATAGAGACAAGATGAGTTAGACACACTTGTGAGGCAAGTGAAGTGTCAATTTTATGTGGGACCTATGAGCTCTCTTGAGCTATAAAGGTAGCATGTACTTTGTCTTTATTAATGCAATGCAATGAGATTGTCTATTGTGTGATTAGTTTGTTCATTTTGTACAAGTATTTTTTCTCTCTTAATCCTTAATAGCTATCTTAATGATGGAATTAATTGCTTGCTATGAGCCTCTCTACGTTCCTAGAATTTGCACCTAATTCAATAATACAAGAAGATACACCACTTGTGCTGGGGATTGGATTGAAACACAGTCTAGTGTATTCCCTCTCTCTCTCTCTCTCTCTCTCTCTCTCTCTCTCTCTCTCTCTCTCTCCAACTATCGTTTCATTAAGTGTGGTGCAACCTTAATCCCTCCTTAATCATTACTCACACAGGGCATGTAACAGAATCAGACAGCACTAGCAATCAGTCAAACTATCAGCAAAAACTCCAACAAACCTCAAGGTTACAATACAGCTCGCATCAGCAGCACTTCATAGTCCTGTGTATTGTTCCACTCAAGGTAGTATTTTTAGTCACATTCTCCGCTGTGCCAGAATCCTAGTCACCATCACCTGACTTTGAATTCTTACCCGATTGAAGAGCCTCTGTGAAATACTGCAGCTCCTGCACTCACAAAAAATATTAAAATTTAAATGTAATGGTTATCATGTAATTATCGCCTTTACAACATCTAGTGTAATACCTTCGGGCCAGTGGAGATGAGGATGATCGTTCCAATCTGGCTTTCCCTGAAAAAGACTGCACAACATATATTGTGCTTTCTCTCTCTGGGAAAGCTGGCTGCAGTACACGCACAGCCTACAGGAGCTTTTGCTTCTCGGAAGGCTGGGCTGTAGGCAGCTGCAGGAAGTGCACAGCCGTCTGGGTTTTTCTCTCTCATCGACACACTTGTGGGGCATCAGCTTGGTGTTTGCTTGTTCCGAACACATGAACACAGACATCATGTTGATGGCGTTCAACTGATGGAATTTTTAGCTTCTCTTTGCTTTGGTTCGGGACTGTTTTGGAAAGGGTTTATGGACTGTTTCGTCGCAATGCATGTGGCTATGAACATGAGCAATTCCGGGACTGTTTTGAGATCAGTTCGAGGACTGTTTATGGGCTGTTTTTGGTTGGCTGCAAATTCAGCTATGTGCTTGGGTTTCCGGCTGCAAGTAGAGGTCACTTGGATGTGTTTCTTGGCATGGGAGTGATGCAAGCTCGCATGGCTGCATGCTCATGGAGCAGATTGTTTTCTTCCTGCTGGAAAGGAACAGAGGGACCTATAGTTATGGGCATCTCTAAGTTTCCAGATATTTCCAGATATTCCAGGTAACTAGATGTATGCCGTTGTTGGTACTGTTGTTGAATGGTTCTGTATGGAAACAAGACAAAGGTTTCAAAGGGAAACATACCTAAGGGTTTCACGGGAAACAGGTCATAGGTTTCTCGAGGAAACATGTTTATGGTTCTCCAGGAGATAGGTCACATGCAGGCAGAAGGTACAGGAATGGACACATGTTTGGTACAACCTTGCTACTGATTGGACAGGGGACAGGGAATCCATGACAGAGATGCATAGTACGCTTGGAAGGTAGAGAGGATCGGTACACGTGTGGCGATTGTATGGTATGCTGTGCTATGAAGCGAGTTCTCTTTTGGGAGACAATTTGGCAGTCTTTGTTGTGATGCAGGAGCACTGGATGTGTCAGGGTGTGATCCTGTTCATAGGGTGAGAGGCTATGGATGGTTGTGGCAGCCCAAGGCCTGATCATGGGTGAAAGCTTCTGTATGCAGGACTCATGTGAAAGAGTCTTTTGATGTGAACAATGACTGGATTTGTTTGCGGATACCGAGTGGACAAGAGGCCGTGATGCAAGGTCTTTGCAGGCTTCACGGGTTCTACTGTGACGGTTGAGTTTCCAGCCTTATTGTAATCAAAGCTCTCTTATAATCAATTAAGGAAATACCGCAAGGGACGCCACTGCGTTTTGGGGACAATCGGTGTCCGTGTACTGTTTGTTGCAGGAGCACTCTAGCTCCCCTTGTTTGTTTTCCTTTTCTTGGTTGTCAAAGTTGTTGAAGTGTTTTGTGTGCGAGTGTTTGTTTGGCACCGCCCTTTGGTTGTCTGAAGACCGAGGCCAGTCCACAAAGTTCTGTTGCCAGGACATCGTCGACTTTCTCAAGTAGGCGAGTCCGTGGTTGCTCTGGTCGGAACAATTGCCAACTTTCCTAAGGGGGCGAGCTTGTGGTTATCTCATGAGAGTCACATCAAAAGCTTCAACATGTGGAAAGTGAAAAGGAAGTGCAGGAGGCAGTGCAGGACTGTGTGTCTTTGCCTGTATGAGGTGAAAAGCAAAAGCTGAAGATGAAGCTCAGGAGAAAAGACACCAAAGACAAGAAGTAGTCAACCAGGAACAAGAAGCAGTTGAAGTGTTATGGTGCAAAAGATGGGTTGAAGGCTATGGCTTTCGACACACTGTCACCGGTGGTATCTTCACGGAGGCTTCATGGGTTCGAAAGACAGTTTATTTCTATGTTTAGCAGTGGTGATCTACTATGCTTCATTGGGGACTTGTGCTTACCACTTGGGTGGAGTGCAAGCAAGTTTTGGGTGTCTGAGGATGTGTTAGATGAGGCTCTCAAACGGAAGCGGAGAAACTTGATGAGGTTCTTATTTCCGAGCAGATACTGGCACACAAGAAAAGAAAGGTACGAGGTAAAGTTTCCAGTCGCTATCTTGTGAAGTTCAAGAACTACTCACCGATGGATGCGAAGTGGATGGAGGAGGGTGACTTAGTAGATTCACCTCACGTATTGCAGCTTTATATTGATGCCTTTGAGTTGGAGCCGACTCTTGCTACGGCTCATTCAGGTTCAGCAGAGCATAGGTTTGGAGAATTGCTCGATGCTAAAGAGGGGGGTAGCACCTCCCCTCCCTTGTTACAAACATGCACAGTTGTCATCTAGGAGTAGCTTCGTGACATCTTTGTATTCACCCGAAGGTACTGATAGCTGACAGTACATCTGCTTATGGGACTTCTATGATATTGTGTACTAGTCACATTGAAAGAGTGCACAGAGCGGAAGCAGAGTGGCACTAGAATGTGCTGAACAGAGAGTGCAAGAGAGAGAGATATGGAGCAAACTATGCTGAATATACTGAAGCAAAACAGTCCCAAGCAAGAGACTACAAGTCTCATAAGTGAGGGAGCAAAATATGTGAGAAATGAGAGGGCAGCACCCACTATTTATAGTAGCGAAAGGCTGGCCGACCGGAGCTCCAAAACAGGCCAACTAGAGCTACTGGACATGGCCGACTGGAAAATGCCAGAAAGGCTGGGAAAAATCCCAGAAAAATACTAGAAAAAGGGGCGGCTAGCCCACAAGCAAGGGCCATGCAAAAGAGACCAAATGGGCACCATAAAAGAGCAGAATCTGGGGATGAATGTGCTAACACCCCCTCTCAACACCAGATGCTGAACAAACTCCGAGAATCCGAAGATGAGGAGCCAAGGAAGCCTAAGAAACCGGCTTGGTGAACAAATCTGCAGCATTCTCCACGGAAGGACAATACTCCAAACGCAAATCTCCACCAAGAACCCATTCACGAACATAGTGATACTGAATCTCAATGTGTTTTGTACGAGCATGAAACACAGGGTTCTTGGCGATGGCAATGCAACTCTGATTGTCACACCAAAGAAGAGTAGATCCGGTAGGAGGACAGCCGAGCTCCTCCAATAATCTCTGCAACCATATCGCCTCACATGCAGGCTGCTTTTTACTGCTCCAAGGAATGGCTCCAAACCCAAGTGAAAAACACAACCAGTGGTCAAACGCCGTGTATCTGGATCTCCAGCCTAGTCTGAGTCAACCATCCAACAAGAGTGCGTCCTTGGCCATAAAAGATGGCAAAATCCAGAGTGCCACGCAAGTACCAAAGAACTCTGAGAGCACACCGCCAATGCTGCTGACGGGGTTTGGATGAGAAGGAACTCACTAAACTGACTGCGAAGCATATGTCCAATCGGGAGTAGGTCAACCATACCAAACAACCGACGAGAACCCGATACTGTCCCTGATCAGTCCGTGGAGAAGTATCAAGTGAAGAAAGCTTCTCACCAATATCCATAGGAGAAGATACTGGGTTGCACTGCCAGTCATCTGAAATTTGTCGAGAATCTCCCCAGTGTACTGCTGCTGAGAGAAGAAAATGCCCTTCGAGGTCTGCCAAATCTCAAAGCCAAGAAAATAATGCAAGAGGCCAAGATCCGTCATCTCAAACTATGTCTCCAAAGCATCCATAATAGAACGGATCCGCACAGAATAAGAACCTGTAAAGATGAGGTCATCAACATAGACCACAATGATAACAATCAACCCCCTCTCAAGGAGGATATAAAGGTTCGAATCTACGTGAGAACGGCGCAGGCCGAGCTTCTGAAAGAACTCATCAATCGGCTGGTACCAAGCCGACGGAGCCTGCTTCAGACCATATAAAGCCTTCTTCGTCCGGTACACATGATCCTATTTGCCCGGAACAACAAATCCTGGTGGCTGATCAATATAAACCTCCTGTGTAAGCTCTCCATTCAGGAAAGCCGACTTGACATCCATCTGGAAAACGGGCCATCTATGATGTCCTGCAAGTGCAAGAACGGTGCAAATGGTAGTCATCCAGGCCGTCGGAGCGAAGGTCTCATCGAAGTCGACACCAGGGCGCTGAGCATAACCCTTGGCAACCAACCTCGCCTTGTGCTTGTCCAAGCTGCCATCAGCTCGGAACTTTGATTTGAAAATCCAACGCACACCAATCACCTTATGCTGCAGTAGCTGAGGCACCAAAATCCAAGTGCCATTCCGTTCGATAGCATCCAGCTCTCCCTGCATAGCACGACGCCAAGGCTCATGTGAAAGAGCCTCATCTACAGAAGTGGGATCAGAAGGACCATTAATGATAGTAGACATAAGAGCATGATTAACAAACATGTTGCCCTCATGAATTTGTTTCCCTATAACTCTGGAAGAACGCCGAAGAGAACCGAGCGGAGGAGCAGAAGGAAGCTCACGTAACCCAGAATCAGGAACTGTCTGATAGTCTTGATGGTCGGTAATCCCTCAACCAACCCATCCTTTGAAGCTCGCTGTAGAAACTGATAGCTCAAATGGCCAAACCGAGCATGCCAGAGTAGAAGAAGCACCAGAAGAAAGCAGAGCGGTCAACTTGTAGAGACCACTATCTTGGACTCCCTTAGACAAGATGCTACCAGTCGCCTTATCACGAATGGTAATCTCATAACGAGAAAAGATCACCTCTGCACCCTGAGCTGTAAGAGCACTCACTGACAAAAGGTTAAAAGCCAAACGTGGAATATACAGTACGTCAGAGAAGTACCTCTTGTCCTCGTCAGAACGGAAGATGGGGATAGTGCCATGTCCATGCACTGGCATAGAAGAAGAATCACCCAGAGTAATCTCGCCTGATCTGGCAGTGAAGTCCTCGAACCAATCTCGATGGGGTGTCATATGAGCAGTAGCACCGCTATCAACAATCCAAGACCGTGACTGAGAAGTCACAAGAGCAAGTATACGCCGAGTACCTGCTAAGAGAAGAATGCCATCATCCTTCTTGGGTTGAGACACCGCCGTTGAGGAAGAGTTCTTTGCTGCTTCATCACGCTGCTTCTTGTGACATTGGGGTGACTTGTGACCCTTCTTGCCACAATAATGACATTCAATGTCCTTATTCTTTGAAGATTTGTTGTCTTTATCCTTGTCGGAATCCTTGGAGTTCTTGTCAGAACCCCCTTTTCCTTTCTTTTGTTGATTCTTCCCTTTATCTCGTGCTGCCAAAGGTCCATCAAGGCCACCAGAGATGCCAGTCCGCTCCTCAAAGCGAGACTCAACTGCATAACGGAGGGGAGTACTTCCTCCCGAGTAACTGGAACAGGATGAGGAGAAGAAACAAGAGACTGAAAGTATGCATCAAACCTCTTTGGAAGTTTGGAGAGCAACCGAATAGCCATGTCCTCTGTGGAGATGTCCTTGCCACAAACAGCAAGCTCGTCTCGGAGAACTTTCATCTTCGAGATGAAAGCAAATAAAGATGGAAAGGCAGAAACTGATAAGTTCATAAGTTGCTTTTCCAACGCCAAAATCCAACCCGGAGACTTAATCTCATAGCGATCTGCAAAAGCCTTCCAAACTTCATGTGCAGCATCTGCTGTATGCACATGAGAGAGAACAGAATCCTGACAGTTCAACATCAGAAAGGAGAAAACGCGTCGATCATTCGACTGCCAAATATCAATCTGTGCCTGAGTCGCACCACCGGAAGTAAGGGTGGGAGGGGTGGCATTGACCAGTGTAACAAGCCAGTCCCAAAGATCCACGCCACGCAAGGCCGATTTCACCTTCACCTTCCATAGGGTGTAGTTGGAACCATCCAACTTGGCAGACTCAGCAAACATATGTGGAGAAGTCGGTGCAGCCATCACAAAAGCTTGGGCTCAATCTCAAAAAAAAAATGCACAAACTCTAAAGAAGAAGTGTCCTCCACAGGTACCAAGAGTGCCACCAAAGCCTGCAACACCAGAGACCCCCTCAGCAAAGGGGACAACACACTGGAGAGGAAAACGCAGCACAGAAGGCTGCTGTCCTAAAGAAAAACAGGCCGCCTATGTCCAATCTCCACGTGGAAAGAAAACGCTGATCAGAAAATACCTGATGGCTGCAATTGGTGAAGCCAATCTGGAAGAGAAGTGACCAGCAATTGCTGTCCAGAAAACGCAGCAGCAAAGGGCTGCAGATCTAAGAGAAAACGCAGAGGAGAAGGTGCTGAAAACAGGGCTGAATCTAGGGCAGCAAGGAGGTAGCTAAACCAGGAGCGATGACACCATGAAAGAGTGCACAGAGCGGAAGCAGAGTGGCACTAGAATGTGCTGAACAAAGAGTGCAAGAGAGAGAGAGAGAGAGAGAGAGAGAGAGAGAGAGAGATGGAGCAAACTATGCTGAATATACTGAAGCAAAACAGTCCCAAGCAAGAGACACTACAAGTCTCATAAGTGAGGGAGCAAAATATATACAAGACTGAATGAGAAATGAGAGGCCAGCACCCACTATTTATAGTAGGGGAATGCTGGCCGACTAGAGCTGCAAAACAGGCCGACTGGAGCTACTGGACATGGCCGACTGGAAAATGCCAGAAAGGCTAGGAAAAATCCCAAAAAAATACTAGAAAAAGGGGTGGCTAGCCCACAAGCAAGGGCCATGCAAAAGGGACCAAATAAGCACCATAAAAGAGAAGAATTTGGGGATGAATGTGCTAACACACATGAGATGGTAAAGTTGGGTATGGTTCACAGTCGGGCGGACCATGAACTATAACTGCAACTATGGATAACGCTGTCTACATCTATGGGTAACAGAGATGGTTTTTGCCTTTGGAACTAAGGTATGACTGAGGAAGATTGGGATGTTCATCTTTGTCATATGGTTCTGGCTGTTCTTGACCAAGGTGTTGGTCAATTGGATATTGAGATGATGCTATTTGTGAAGTTGGTCTACTTTGGAATGGCATGGTTTGGTTGAGCTCAAAGTCTGCGGCAACCTGAGCTAACACTTTGAGACTCTATGAAGGGCGTAAGTCTTGCGAGCAGCCCTAGACTTGGTTTGGTTCATGGATATATAGATCAAACTCTATTTGTGCATGTATGCATACACTTTTTGAGGTATTATTGTATTCTGGTGCCATTGGATCCTAGTACCATTGAGAATACTTTGGGTAATACTCTAGATTGTGTCGTGTGATGCATGTATATTGGTATGATACATCAAGTACTTTATTATGGTCATGGATGCACCACTGGGTGTGACTCTTGCAGGAAGGCCATCAGACATATGTGGGAAGTACTTAGTGGATGTATTGTCTGGATGCATTGAGTGCTTTCATATGCTCATGTTGTACCATCAATCATGGGTCCCGCGGCATGCCCATGGGCGTAAGGCTTGCGAGCAGCCCTTAGATTGTTACTTTAGAGTAGGTAGAGCATCTTGAGGAGCATATTGTTTGCCAATGCATATGTGTGTCACATGTAGAATGATGCATGGTTTTGTTTTTGGCTAACACAAGTTATGAGTTTCCACTTGGTTTTAGACTTTTGCTCCAGGTTCTAAAGAAACAAGCAAGAGTTGTTCGTCACTTTGACGTGACGGTGTGACCTTATTGTGTCAGAAAATATTTTTCATCACCCATAAGTGAGGGCCATTGCTTTTGTCATATGGGGAGTCTTTTCTCATAAGATGCCTTACTATGCCATTGAGTGCAATCGAGGATGCTTGCTATTTTTCAAAAGGGGGGTATGTCACAACCCTGTGTTTTTCTCTGGACCGTATGCAAGCGTGCACGGGGACATGGTGGACAGTTTGAATGGCATCAGTTTGGAGTTTAAAAAAAAGGAAACCCGTGTGTGGACAACCCCAAGTGTGAAGGGGACAAAGAGATTTTAATTTAAAAGGTTTTGTAACCTTTGGTGGCCCAACAGCCATAAGCTATTTGGGACTTTAGGGAGACACGCCTCTCTCTATCTCTCTCTTGCTTTTTGGGAGAAAACAAGGGGCTGGCGGTCTGCTTTTGGGCACTTCTCTATTGGTGCAAAAGCGGAGGGCTGGAGCTGCGGCACATGCTCTCTCTCTCTCTCTCTGCCACTTGGCACAGGGAGGGCTGGTGGACTGCAGGCGCACAGGGCTGCATACTCCTCTCTCTTGATGAAAAGCAAGGCGGGCAAGGCTGGAGCCTGAAGCGTGTGCTTTCTCTCTCTGGGAAAAGCCAGCTGCAGTACACGCACAGCCTACAGGAGCTTTTGCTTGTCGGAAGGCTGGGCTGTAGGCGGCTGCAGGAAGCGCACAGCCGTCTGGGTTTTTCTCTCTCTCCTACACACTTGTGGGGCATCAGCTTGGTGTTTGTTGGTTCCGAACACATGAACACAGACATCATGTTGATGGCGTTCAACTGATGGAATTTTCAGCTCGGGACTGTTTTGAGATCAGTTCGAGGACTGTTTATGGACTGTTTTTGGTTGGCTGCAAATTCAGCTATGTGCTTGGGTTTCCGGCTGCAAGTAGAGGTCACTTGGATGTGTTTCTTGGCATGGGAGTGATGCAAGCTCGCATGGCTGCATGCTCATGGAGCAGATTGTTTTCTTCCTGCTGGAAAGGAACAAAGGGACCTACAGTTATGGGCATCTCTAAGTTTCCAGATATTTCCAGATATTCCAGGTAACTAGATGTATGCCGTTGTTGGTACTGTTGTTGAATGATGCTATGAATGGTTCTGTATGGAAACAAGACAAAGGTTTCAAAGGGAAACAGGCCTAAGGGTTTCACGGGAAACAGGTCATAGGTTTCTTGAGGAAACATGTTAATGTTTCTCCAGGAGATAGGTCACATGCAGGCAGAAGGTACAGGAATGGACACATGTTTGGTACAACCTTGCTACTTATTGGACAGGGGACAGGGAATCCATGACAGAGATGGATAGTACCCTTGGAAGGTAGAGAGGGTTGGTACAAGTGTGTCGATTGTATGGTATGTTGTGATGTGAAGTGAGTTCTTCTTTGGGAGACAATTTGGGAGTCTGTGTTGTGATGCAGGAACACTGGATGTGTCAGGGTGTGATCCTGTTCATAGGGTGAGAGGCTATAAATGGTTGTGGCAGCCCTGATCATGGGAGAAAGCTTCTGTATGCAGGACTCATGTGAAAGAGTCTTTTGATGTGAGCAATGGCTGGATTTGTTTGTGGATGCCGAGTGGACAAGTGTCAAGAAGCCATGATGCAGGCTCTTTGCAGGCTTCAGGGGTTCTACTATGACGGCTAAGTTTCCAGCTTTATTGTAATCAAAGCTCTCGTATAATCAATTAAAGAAATACCGCAAGGGGCGCCACTGCGTTTTGGGGCCAATCGGTATCCGTGTACTGTGCAGGAGCACTCTAGCTCCCCTTGTTTATTTTCCTTTTCTTGGTCCTCAAAGGTGTTGAAGTGTTTTGTGTGTGAGTGTTTGTTTCGCACCGCCCTTTGGTTTTGTCTGAAGACTGAGGCCGGTCCACAAGGTTCCGTTGCCGGAACGTCGTCGACTTTCTCAAGTAGGCGAGTCCGTGGTTGCTCTAGTCGGGACAATCGCCAACTTTCCCAAGGGGGCGAGCTTGTGGTTGTCTCATGAGAATCACATCAAAAGCTTCAACATGTGGAAAGTGAAAAGGAAGTACAAGAGGCAGTGCAGGACTGTGTGTATTTGCCTGTATGATCTGAAGATGAAGCTCAGGAGAAAAGACACCAAAGACAAGAAGTAGTCAGCCAGGAACAAGAAGCAGTTGAAGTGTTATGGTGCAAAAGATGGGTTGAAGGCTATGGCTTTCGACACTTTGTCACCGGCGGTACCTTCACGGAGGCTTCATGGGTTCGGAAGACATTTTCTTTCTATGTTTAGCAGTGGTGTTCTACTATGCTTTATTGGGGACTTGTGCTTACCACTTGGGTGGAGCACAAGCAAGTTTTGGGTGCCTAAGGATGTAACAGATGAGGCTCAGACGGAAACGGAGGAACTTGATGAGGTTCTTATTCCCGCGCAGATACTGGCACACAAGGAAAGAAAGGTACGAGGTAAAGTTTCCCGTCGTTATCTTGTGAAGTTCAAGAACTACTCACCAACGGATGCGAAGTATGGAGGAGGGTGACTTAGCAGATTCACCTCAGGTATTGCAGCTTTATCTTGATGCCTTTGAGTTGGAGCCAACTCTTGCTATGGCTCATTCAAGTTCAGTACAACATAGGTCTAGAGCATTGCCTGATGCTCAAGAGGGCGGTAGCACCTCCGCTCCCTTGTTACAGACATGCACAGTTGCCATCTAGGAGTCGCTTCGTGACATGTTTATATTCACCCGAAGGTACTGATAGCTGACAGTAGATCTGCTTATGGGACTTCTATGATATTGTGTACTAGTCACATGAGATGGTAAAGTTGGGTATGGTTCACAGTCGGCTGCACCATGAACTATAACTGCAACTATGGATAACTTTGTTTACATCTATGGGTAACAGAGATGGTTTTTGCCTTTGGAACTAAGGTATGACTAAGAAAGATTGGGATGCATATGGTTCTGGCTGTTCTTGACCAGGGTGTTGGTCAATTGGATATTGAGATGATGCTATTTGTGGAGTTGGTCTCCTTTGGAATGGCATGGTTTGGTTGAGCTCAAAGTCTGCGGCAACTTGAGCTAACACTTCGAGACTCTATGAAGGGCGTAAGTCTTGCGAGCAGTCCTAGAGTTGGTTTGGTTCATGGATATATGGATCGAACTCTATTTGTGCATATATGCATACACTTTTTGAGGTATTATTGTATTCTGGTGCCATTGGATCCTAGTACCATTGAGAATACTTTGGGTAACACTCTAGATTGTGTCGTGTGATGCATGTATATTGGTATGATACATCAAGTACTTTATTATGTTCATGGATGCACCACTGGGTGTGACTCCTAGGGGATGGCCATCAGACATATGTGGGAAGTACTTAGTGGATGTATTGTCTGGATGCATTGAGTGCTTTCATATGCTCATGTTGTACCATCAGTCGTGGGTCCCGCGGGATGCCCAATAGGCGTAAGGATTGCGAGCAGCCCTTAGACTGTTACTTTAGAGTAGATAGAGCATCTTGAGGAGCATATTGTTTGTGAATGCATATGTGTGTCATATGTAGGATGATGCATGGTTTTGTTTTTGGCTAACACAGGTTACGTGTTTCCACTTGGTTTTACACTTTTGCTCCAGGTTCTAAAGGAACAAGCAAGAGTTGTTCGTCACTTTGACGTGACGGTGTGACCTTATTGTGCAGGATGATTTTCTTTCATCACCCAGATGCACTTCAGGGCCAATTGCTTTTGTCATTTGAGAAGTCTTTTCTCATAAGATGCCTTACTATGCCATTGAGTGCAATCGAGGACGCTTGCTATTTTTCAAGAGGCGGGTATGTCACGGCCCTGTTTTTTTCTCTGGACAATATGCAGGCGTGCACGGGGACATGGTGGACAGTGTGAATGGCATCAATTTGGAGTTAAAAAAAAGGAAACCCGTGCATGGACAACCGCAAGTGTGAAGGGGAGAAAGAGATTTTAATTTAAAAGGTTTTATAACCTTTGGTGGCCAAGGGCCAAAAGCTATTTGGGAGGTTACTCCACTTTTGGGATACACGCCTCTCTCTATCTCTCTCTTGCTTTTTGGGAGAAAACAAGGGGCTAGCGGGCTGCTTTTGGGCGCTTCTCTATTGGTGCAAAAGCTGAGGGCTGGACCTGTGGCACATGCTCTCTCTCTCTCTCCCGCTTGGCACACGGAGGGCTGGAGCTGCGGCACATGCTCTCTCTCTCTCTCTCCCGCTTGGCACACAGAGGGTTGGACTGCAGGCGCACAGGGCTGCATACTCTTCTCTCTTGGTGAAAAGCAAGGCGGGCAAGGCTGGAGCCTGAAGCGTGTGCTCTCTCTCTCTGGGAAGAGCCGGCTGCAGTACACGCACAGCCTACAGGAGCTTTTGCTTGTCGGAAGGCTGGGCTGTAGGCGGCTGCAGGAAGTGCACAGTCATCTGGGTTTTTCTCTCTCCTACACACTTGTGGGGCATCAGCTTGGTGTTTGCTGGTTCCGAACACATGAACACAGACATCATGTTGATGGCGTTCAACTGATGGAATTTTCAGCTTCTCTTTGCTTTGGTTCGGGACTGTTTTGGAAAGGGTTTACGGACTGTTTCGTGGTAGTGCATGTGGCTACGAACATGAGCAATTCCGGGACTGTTTTGAGATCAGTTCGAGGACTGTTTATGGGCTGTTTTTGGTTGGCTGCAAATTCAGCTATGTGCTTGGGTTTCCGGCTGCAAGTAGAGGTCACTTGGATGTGTTTCTTGGCATGGGAGTGATGCAAGCTCGCATGGCTGCACAGTGCATGCTCATGGAGCAGATTGTTTTCTTCCTGCTGGAGAGGAACAAAGGGGCCTACAGTTATGGGCATCTCTAAGTTTCCAGATATTTCATGAGGGAACAAGTAACTAGATGTATGCAGTTGTTGGCACTGTGTGCTGTGAATGGTTCTGTATGGAAACAAGACAAAGGTTTCAAAGGGAAATAGGCCTAAGGGTTTCACGGGAAACAGGTCGTAGGTTTCTCGAGGAAACATGTTTATGGTTCTCCAAAAGATAGGTCACATGCAAGCAAAAGGTACAGGAATGGACACATGTTTGGCACAACCTTGCTACTGATTGGACAGGGGACAGGAAATCCATGACAGAGATGGATAGTACCCTTGGAAGGTAGAGAGGGTTGGTACAAGTGTGTCGATTGTATGGTATGATGTGCTGTGAAGCGAGTTCTCTTTTGGGAGACAATTTGGGAGTCTTTGTTGTCGAGTCCTGGAAACCTGCTGAAGACCACTCAAAGCCTTCGCAAACTTGTATATCACCCCCTCTGAATCCAGAACCACAAAGCCTGGAGAATGTGATCCACCTCCTTCTACAAGTAATCAACTGTCACCTGCTGGCCTTCCGATAGGTCCCCGTGGAAAGAACTTCCTCAACTACAGGAGTTTCTCTCTCCCGAATGATACGAGACATCAGAGCATAGGTTACCTGTAAAGTTTCCTCTGACTGACGAACACAAGAACTACCAACATCTGTACTGGAAAGTTCCTGCCAACTGCTGCCATCAACTGGCAAGCTATCCACCATCTAGTCCGAGAAAGCCTGCACCTGCAGCGTATCCACACTTAAGTGGCCATTACCAGACTACCACTCATCACAAAACTGAGGACCTCGGAGAGAGTGTGCTGAAAGTTTGTAAACTCCATTCTCCACTCCGCCTTCCCAAACTACCTGGCCTGTTGCCTTGTCCCGGAGAGCAACAAAATGCTCATCGAACTCCACCCGTATGCAAGTCTTGCAAACCTGATGCATTGACAACAGATGAAAACCAAGTGATGGAACATGCAACACTTGGGAGGAATGCTTCCCCCCTCTGCCAATCGGGAACTATCTCCATCTTGCCCTCACTGTGAACTGGGATAGTGGATGTATCCCCAATAAGGATGTGACCAGAATACTTGCAGAGATCCTGTAAAGCCGAACGGGAAGGAGTCATGTGCCTGGAAGCACCACTATCTAGAATCCACTCCCGAGTATCCGTAGCGGAGAGTCCTCCAACCGTCTCCCTGCCCGAAGAAAATGAAACATCGGTGTCCACCACCTCCAGGTGCACAAAAGCTGGAGTCTTCACGGTTGCTGTGCTGAGGATTCTGCACCCTTTTTGGTGTTCCGCTTGGGACACTGCCTCCAATAGTGGCCTTTTGTCAAATCCCCATAGGATCTCCTTGTAGAACGCTCCTGGTACAAGACTCGAAACCTGCAAACAAACCAAACAAACGTGAAGGGGGTGCAGGCCTAACTCACCTCCCAACCTTGACAACCGTGGGCAAGCCCGCAAGTCTTGGCTATCCCCACCAAGCCACGAGCTGAGCTAACTAGATGGATGTACCGACCAATCTCTACCTCGTGACGTCCCATACCGCCACGAAGCTACCCTTGCGGGCCTCGAGACTGCTGCCGGCCTCGGCTGCATAAAGCAAATTCACGTCTCCACTAGATCCAGGCTCCTGACCATAGAGCTCTCACAAAGACACGCGAGGCTCTATGAACTAATGACTAACCTTTGCCACCCTTTTATAGGCTCTGGGCCGGTCACCGGGCGTCCACACTTGGATGCCAGCCCGTCCATACTTGGGTGCCCACCCGTTATTCTATCCCTAACTCAGCTCGCCAATCAGCCTAACTAGCTCCAAGCTTCCCCAAACCTCGAAGCTAGTCTTGTATGCGTGTAGCACACGGTAGATACACACTGTGCACATGACATACTCCCCTTCCTCTAAGAGCTCACTCCTGAGCTCACTAAAAAGCCAGGGTAATTTCTCTGAAGGGTAGTCAATGTGTCCCATGTAGCGTCCTTCTCAACACGATCCTTCCACTTGATATTGTATTCCGTGATAAGTGTATTACGCAATTGTCTTTCACGGAATCTAAGAATCTTTTCAGGTTCGTGTGTGGAACAAATGTCATGTTCTCGACATCTATGATTTCTTGAGGAGTAACTAACTGGTCTGTTCCACCCAGTACTTCCTTAAGTCTACTGACATGAAATATAGGATGAACTTTCACATGAGAAGGCAAATCCAATTCATATGCGACTGAACCAATCCGTCGTGTAATACGAAATGGTCCACAGTATCTAGGGAATAATTTCGGAGATCAACCTGTCCGTAAAGTCTCGGAATCTTTCGAAACTCGCAAATACACCATCGTTCCTTCAGAGAACTCTCTGGGTGAACGATGTCTATTAGGATAAAATCTGTCTCTGTCTTGAGCACTTCTAGTAGATTCCTTTGCAACTTGTAACATTTCTTGCATATCTTGCAAAAAATTACGTGCTGCATCATGCTGAAGTCCTAAAAATCCCACTGTAACAAGTGATCGAGGTTGAAAACCATACATAAGCATAAAAGGACTAAAACCTGTACTCGTATAATTAGTACTATTATATGCAAATTCTAACATAGGAAGATAATACTCCCATGATCTCTGTCTTTTGGAGACACATGCTCAAAGCATATCCTCCAAAATCTGATTAACTCTTTCAGTCTGGCCATCAGATTAAGGATGATCTGAGGAACTCAAATTCAAAGTTGTTTCCAACTTCTCAAAAACAAGTCTCCAAAAGTCACTTGTAAACTTAGAGTCCCTATCACTGACTATGTCCTATGGTAACCTGTACAATCTAAACAATTGCTCGATAAACTGCCGTGCTAATTGCGTAGCTGTAATGGTCTTCCTTGTCGATAAAAATCTAGCCATTTTGGTCAAGCAATCCACCACAACCCAAATAGAATCCTGGCCTTGACTTGTTCTTGGCAATCCGGTAATAAAATCCATGGTCCCATTTATTACCTGGGATTTGCAAAGGATGCAACAGCCCAGCCTGTCTAAAGCGTTCACCTTTATTTGCATGACAAACTTGACACTTGAGAACATAATCTTCTACATACCCTTTCATCTTTGGCCAATAAAAAGTGTGTTTCACTATCGATAATGTCTTGTGTATCCCAGGGTGTCTAGCAAAAGGGGCGTCATTACACTCCTTAAGAATCTTGGACCTAACGTCCGGGATCTGTGGTACACACGTCATTGAGTCTTGGTCAATCAATGAGCTCCCGTCCTGGATCTTCTGCCAAAATGGACCAAAATAACTATCAGTCCTGCAAAGCCCTCTCAATGACTGAAATAAGTCAGTAGAAATCTCGATGAACGACAAAGTATTCACCTCTCTAATCCAACTAAGCGCATCTGCGACACTATTCATGGACCCTTTTCTATAACGAATCTCAAAATCAAAATCTTACATTAACTCAGCCCATCGAGCTTTCCTTCCTCTCAAATCATCTGTGTCACACACATACTTAGATTGACTGATGATCAGTCAATACCACAAACTTAGAGCCATATAAATAATGTCTCCAAACCTTGAGAGCATGAATGACAGCATAAAGCTCCTTCTCAAGGGTTGGCCAATGAAATTCAGTGTCGTCTAGCTTTTTACTCTCGAAAGCAACAGGTCTACCATCTTGAAATAGAGCAACCCCGATTGCATAGTCATTGGCAAGCTTATTCAATCTCTTGTAATCTATACACATTCTCCAGGTGTTGTCCTTCTTTCTCGAGTAACACAGGTGCACCCCAAGGTGATTTACTTGTACGGATCTGACCCATCCTCAAATAATCTTCGAGTTGTTTGGCCAACTCATCTTCCTCAGCTTGGCTCATCCTGTAAGGTGGAATACTAACAGGGTGAGCATCAGGGACTAGGTCAATACGATGATCTACTACTCTTTCAGGTGGTAAGCCTGATGGCAGTTCCTTAGGAAATACATCTTGAAACAAATCAAGTATCTTCTTTAATTCTTTGCTTTCAAACACACTTAATTCATTAACATCCATAGTAGGTATGAGAAATGAAGAAAGTGGAATCAAGACACAATGGAAAGCATTATACAAAGAAGAATCCATTATATTTCCAAAATCAACTGTATTTACAAGAGGTCCCTGAGAGGGATGTATACAATCACCTAAGATACTATACCGGGTGTTCCTATGTTCAAAAGAAAAAGTATGACTAGACCAATCTATCTGGACTTGAAGAGTCTTAAACCACTCAATCCCTAATAATAAGTCTACATGCTCTAGATACATAATATAGCATTCGAGAGTATCTTCGTAGTTGTGAATCCGGATCAGTAGTGTCTCCACCTTTCGATCCCATACTTGCCGACCCGCAAGTAGGCGTACCTCATAGGTATGATCGCTGGGTGTTGTGTCAAGACCCAATTTCAACACAAGTTTGTAATTAACAAAATTGTGTGAGCTGCCAGGGTCCAAAAGAATGTGGATTCTATGGCCATTCACTTCTCCATAAACTCGGAGATCATGCACGCCAAAAACTTCAGAATTGAATAGACAATCAGAACATGAACTAGAGCGAGCAAGTACAGTAACTGACGTACGTATTAAAGACAACTGGTTAGCTGCCTTTGGCTTGGGTTCTACGTTGGTCTTTGCACCCTTCTGCTTCGGGCACTCGTTACGCATGTGTCCTTTTTCTTCGAAGATGAAACAATCCCTCCTTCTTGAGCTTCAAAGCCTTAAGGAGACGTTTTTTCTTTGCTAGGGTCGAAGTAGAATTCTTCGAAGGTTGGTCCGAAGACTTTCCTTTTGTTGTGCTAGCCATCGATGCAGAGAACTTTCTTTTGTGCTCGTTCCCCTGCTCGGTCACGGGTTTAGATTTGGAAGAGACCATTGTATCGTCGTAAATACGAGCGGAATGAATGGCGTCATCCAAAGTTTTGCATTTGTTGTTTTTAACCTGTAAACGGTATAAGTCGGATAAACCGGCTACAAAGAAACCCAAAAGAGTGGTGGAATCCATCTTCGTAGCTTTCATCTGCAAGTCTCTAAATTTTTGGAGATAAACCTCATAAGTGAGGTTCTGCGTGATCATGGTCAAAGTAGCAAACCGGGCAACAATATCATAGTCATCCTCTTTCTTGAAGACTTCTTCGAACTGTGCCCAAGTCATTGGTTTAGGGTTGCGTTCTTTCCACCAAAGCAAAGCTTTGCCTGAGAGGAAACCTGCTGCTAATTGGATCTTTTTGCCATCGTCATATGGATGAAACTGAAAATGGACTTGCCACTTATGTAGCCAAGTGTCCACTATCTCCTTGGTACGCTGCTTTTGCTCGCCCCCAAACTATTCCGAAGTAATATTGGGGCCTAGAGAAGATGCCAAAGTATCCATACCCGAAAGAGTAGATAGGATAGTGGTCAACAAAGAGATGGAGTTTTGTAAAGCATGCATCTGCGCAGCGACTTGTGCTTGACGTTACGAGGAAGAAGCTTCAAGAGCAACTTTAAACTCTTGGAAATCTGATTTTGAAACAAAATCATCGAAAAGATCGCCATCGGTGGCTTCCGTATAGCCGGTAGGTCTTCACGTTCGGGAATGGGCTCAAACTCGGATTCTTGGGTCGACATCTTGAAGAGGGCAAGATGAGAGAAAAGTTTGATCTTGCACAAAGAAGAGTGCTAGAGAGCTTGGGAGCTTGAGAGATGTGTGGCAAGAAGCCTCCTTGAGGAGAATTTATAGGCTTTCCCAAAAGCTTACGTAGCTTTTGCTTTTGTGTCTTTTTTTTTTTGGTAATATATATATATATATATGTAATGTTTTTCTTAAATAAATAAAAACACTTATAAAGCAATACTTGGGTTTTTTAAACCCTTTCACTAGTTCAACAAAACACGAAAGCAAAGACAAACAAGGCGCGTGTGTTTTTTTTTTTAACGAAAGCTATAAAAAAAAAAATATCCACGCGTTTGCTTTTCGCTAAATCCTGCGCCACCTTCATGCCACCCGTCCACCTATGTACAAGGATTTGCCGCCTGCGCATGAACTTGTTCGCCTACACTTGTTTATACCCAACGCACCTATGCTGGCCTACGCATACACCTGGCCGACTGCTGCTGCTGCCTGCGCATACCAGCCCGTGTGCAAGACCCACCTACACACGTGCGCCAACCTGTGTACCAGCCCGCTTACGTCTGGTGTGGAGATCTTGCGGCTAGCGTCTTCACACATGTAGGCTGCGCAGCCTTCAAGCGTCACACAGTCATGAACAGCCACGCCTTCACTACTTCTCTCTCTCTCTCTCTCTCTCTCTCTCTCTCTCTCTCTCTCTCTCTCTCTCTCTCTCTCTCTTAAAAACACAGCCGACTGGCTTTTACTACTACTCTCTCTTCCTCAAACTGTTTACATAGTTGAAAACACACATCGAGCCCTTCTTCTTGCAAAGCAAACAACCCATACAAGACCACAACCCCATCATGGGTTCTTACGATGCAAAAGCAACATGCTGAATTTGAAAAAACAACAGTATGAACAGAAAAACAGCAAGCTTCTCGAACTCATACCTTTTCTTTGACCTCTTTTTCTCTACCTACCGACTTGCTCGTTCTCGAGGTTTGCTCTGATACCACTGTCAAATCCCCATAGGATCTCCTCGTAGAACGCTCCTGGTACAAGACTCGAAACCTGCAAATAAACCAAACAAACGTGAAGGGGGTGCAGGCCTGACTCACCTCCTAACCTTGACAGCCGTGGGCAAGCCCACAAGTCTTGGTTGTCCCCACCGAGCCACGAGCTGAGCTAACTAGATGGACGTACCGACCAATCTCTACCTCGTGACGTCCCATACCGCCACGAAGCTACCCTTGCGGGCCTCGAGACTGTTGCCGGCCTCGGCGGCATAAAGCAGGTGCACATCTGTACTAGATCCAGGCTCCTGGCCATAGAGCTCTCACAAAGACACATGAGACTCTATGAACTAATGACTAACCTTGGCCACCCTTTTATAGGCTCTTGGCCGGTCACCGGGCGTCCACACTTGGGCGCCCGCCCGTCCATACTTGGGTGCCCGCCCCGTCAGTCTCCCTTACTCAGCTCGCCAATCAACCTGCCTAGCTCCAAGCTTCCCCAAACCTCGAAGCTAGTCTTGAGTGCATGTAGCATCAGTAGATACACTCCTCTCTGCCTTCAGTTTCTCGCGGTCTGAGTTCGGACTTCTTCCAGAAGACTTCTCTAGTGAAGCCTTCCCTTTGCCCTTGTTATTACGGCCTTTCGACTGTTGGCCAATTAAGGCATCCGAACCTCCGCCCTGTGGAGGGTTCGAGAATCTTTCCTCTTGGTCCAAGACCATGGGCACAAGCTCCTCGCATGTGATGGTGCCGAGCCTGCCACTGGTAATCAACGAAGAGTAAAATATTGAGTACTGAGAGGGCAAATGTGACAGCAACGTTATGGCCATATTCTCCGACGATATCTCTTTCCCAACCTGAGAACTTCCTGCTAAAGAGCTTGCAGCTTGTTGATGTGCTCCCGCATCGTGAACGACTTTGCAAGATTCATCACCCGCATCTGAACTTCCAAGGAGATCCTCTTCATGGGCGATACCCTGTTGTAGAGAGAAGCCAAATGATGCCATATACCTATGGCCAACGTCATATGCTTGATATGATTGATT
The DNA here is from genome assembly GCF_041138505.1 of Cibotium barometz. Classification (NCBI taxonomy): domain Eukaryota; kingdom Viridiplantae; phylum Streptophyta; class Polypodiopsida; order Cyatheales; family Cibotiaceae; genus Cibotium; species Cibotium barometz. Next base: position 7,420,873 of record NC_141089.1, on the reverse strand, counting down.
ACCTGTGGTGTGCAGTTGAGGAAAATGAAAGAACGGACCCTGGCATTGACACGATCCCATAACTGTGCCTGTGCCTCACGTTCCTTCCGAATCGAGGGTAACTCCCCTTCCTCTAACTCCATCCGTGGAACCCCAACAACAATGAAATCAGCAAGGTCGTAAGACTCCAAAACAGATTCCATCATTACCTTCCATATGCCATAGTTGTTCCCGTCCAACTGACAGTGCACTGGGAACGTGGGGAGTGTCGGGATCTTCACATGCCTCTCAGCCATCTCAAGTAATTCTGCCATTGCGGGGGTGTAACTGAAAAGGGTGGGTGGGTGGGGAAAATGAAGACTTAAACCTGCAAGTGGCTGTCCAGCAAATCACCCCGCCTTCCTCTTGCTTCTCCTCTTCCCGTACGGTCCAAAACATTCCACCAATCAGCAACAAAACAGCCCCCTCTTGCTCACACAGTTCCCAAGGTCTTCCAAGAGCCTAGAGCTCTAATACCATGTCAGAATATGCAGCGGAGATGAAGACAAGATCTGAAAACACAAGAGCAAGTGCACTGCAAAAAAACACAGCAATAGAGAGAGAGAGAGAGAGGCGTGTAACTCTACTATATACACAAGAAAACCGGAATACCCGAATACAATGTGTGTGGGGGCTAGGGGCCATTTTATATGGCCCCTATGATCCAGTCGGCTAGCCCAAAAAGCAGCCGACAGCATCATGCTCACGACTTGCTCCCATCTCCAGTCGGCCAGCATAACTCAGTCGGCTAGCACACAAAGGGAGTCCTGGAGCAGCAGGGCAGTCGGCCTATGTCAGAACACTCAGACCAGCAGCAGTCGGCCAGTGTCTAGATCAGCCAGGAGCCACAGGACAGCCTCCCACACCTGAGGAAAAATAGGGAAAAATATGGACAGGGAAAAAATGAGAAAACACCTAAATCGGGCGGGCACACCCACAACAGAGGCCCTGGTGTAAATATACAGACAGGAGATGATTGCTAACAGTGAAGAGGGTGATACCATTCCCCTTGTATCTCATGTACAAATTAAGAAAGTAATGAAAAAGTATTTTTGCGTACTTGATTTTTGTACGGGATCATGTTGAGGAAAATAATGTACATGTAAACACTCTTAGTAATGATAGGCTGAAATTCTTGCAAGAGTACAATGATTGTTTTGCTGATGAGTTACCAAATGAGTTGCCACCCGTACGACCGGAAGATCATCGCATTGATCTTGTGCCGGCTAGCTCACAACCTAATAGGCCAACCTATCGTGTAAGTGCATCCCAAAAAGAGGAGATCATGAAGCAAGTGAATGAGCTTCTTGAGAAGGGTTTGGTTCAACCAAGCTCTTCCCCATATTGTTCACCCGTCCTCTTGGTTCAAAAGAAGGATGGATCCTTTCATATGTGTGTGGATTATAGAGCTTTGAATAAGCTTACCATCAAGAATCGGTTTCCGATTCCACACATAGACGACATCCTTGACAAGTTGGATGAATCGGCATGCTTTAGCCGAATTGATCTCAAGAGCAGATATCATCAAGTACGTGTAGTGCCTGAGAATGTACACAAATCTGCTCTCAGGACAGCATTTGGGCTTTATGAGTATCTTGTTATGCCTTTTGGTCTTACAAATGCCCCGGCTATCCTAAATCAAGAGAGACATGCCGTGGCTTATGTCATGCACATGCCTCATATGTGATCAAAGAGGGTTATCTCATGAAAGATAATTGCCTATGTGTGGTGTTTGACATGAGGCAAAAGGTTTTGGATGAGTGCCATGCTCCTCCATATGCTGGTCATAGAGGCATAATGCCTACTACGCACATGATTGAGCAGTATGTCTTTTGGCCAGGTATGCAGAAGGACATAGAGGCACATGTACGTGCATGTATCACCTGTCAAAAGGTGAAATTTGATAGGCAAAAGGCACCGGGTTTGCTTCAACCATTGCCTATTCCCACGCAGCCATGGGAAAGTATTACAATGGATTTCATTATGGACTTGCCACGGACCCAACAGGGTAATGATGCAATTTGGACAATTGTGGACACGTTTAGCAAGCAAGCTCATTTCTTGCCGGTCAAAAAGACCATCAAAGCTGAGCATATGGTTAAAATATATCTTGCACGAGTGTTCAAACATCATGGAATGCCCAAGTCCATTGTGGGGGATAGAGATCCCAAGACTACAAGTCTCTTTTGGTGGGCCTTATTTGATAATATGGGCACCAAATTGGACTTCTCATCAGCTTATCACCCTCAAACGGATGGGCAAAGTGAGGCTGCAAATTCAGCCGTGTTGGATCTCTTGAAATGTTATGTGGCGGATCAGAAGTCTTCTTGGGAGAAGTACTTACTGCTTGTGGAATTTGCATACAACAACACGGTGCATGCATCTACGGGAAACAATTAAGAGGGCTAGAGGCACAATCCCTCCCTCTTGAATCTGTCTTGATCGCAAGCCGTCCATATTTATACTTCAAATACAACTCGACGAACCCTTTCCTCATAAGCTTGTAGTATATCTCAATAGTCCTTGAAGTACTTCTCTGGCATCCATTTTGCATCCAATAGCGAATTCTCAAATTCCAAGAGAAACTTTCTAACCACTGTCTATCCTCTTTTTCTCATAGAATGAAACTAAATCTGTTTTGGCTCTTCCACCCCTGGTGGATCCTTCAATACAGGTTTCTCTGAGGGTAGCCCTGTACATGGTTTCCATAAGCTGTCATGGAAGGCATTATATATCCTCCAATGATCTGAAAGTTCCAACCGATGACATACATGGTTGATCTTCTTGGTATCCTATAGAGATCCATATACCATCATTCCCTGACTTTGGAAATCCAAAGATAAAATCCATAGCAATACTCTCCCATAGAACATTCAATGGGTGCAATAATCATGTTGGTGTTTGTCGATCAAACTTGACCTTCTGACAAACCAAACATTCTTGAATCATAAATTTCAATGTCCTTTCTCATAGTAGGCCAATAGAAGTAGCTCGCCAAAGCTTGAAGTGTAGTTAAGGTGTCTCTATGCCCCATGTAGGAAGGAGCATGGAACTCTTCCATTACCTTGGCCACAATTCCTTGTGTCACACATAACCTGGGTTTGCATCATAAGAAAACCCTACTTGATGACATAAAAAGTCACCAAATCTCTAATCTGCAATATGTTTCAAAACATCTTTGAAATCCTCTTTGGTAGCATAAGGATCCTTCATCAAAGTGAAATCCATATGGTAACCTATAGAAACCGCATGGCTCAAGGGATTCCGAGATAATGCATCTGCTTCCTTGTTGTCTTTGACATTCATAGGTCACAACATGGCCTGCTTGGTTCAAGACTACTCCAATGCAATCTCATCATGTTCAACCACAAAAAAAAAGGTCTAGAATAACCAACATCGGTCCTTTGCTAGCATAAAGTCTCAATGCTTCAAAGGATTCTCTTCCAACTTTGGTCCACAAAGATCCCACGACTTTATTTGTCAAAACATGCAATGGGATAAGCACCACTGCAAACCATTTGTCGAACTTCCTCGCATGATGTCAAGCTGATGATCTTCTGATCTCTCTTACTTCTTTGCCTTCCTTTCCCTTACTTGTCCTAAGAAAACTACATCTGAAAGAGTGGGCCTAAAAGTAGCTTCCTTGTCTCCTCCATGATACATAGAGCGGGTAGCTCTAGATCCTTAGATCCTTCTGCAATGGTGACTCCTTTGGCCCAAGGATAAGTTTTAGCACCTTCGACTCCTTCGGCTTTGGTGGCTCAAGCTTTGATGAAATCTCGAACATTCAAACACTTCTTTGGTCCTTTTCTTTCCTGGCTCTCTAAGTCATCTAGGAGAAACTATTTGAACTGTTAAAAGTCATGGTACTCTTCTGATGCCATGGCCATGGTCTCATGAGTAATGGATCGACGACCTTGGTTCCCATCTTGAAATCCTATATTGGTTTCACAGGCCCTTGGTCTCCCTCTACTCTTGACATGGCTCTATCACCCCAAGAAAGTTTCTTGAAGAGAAATCCTGCTCTGATACCACTGTAAGCCGAGCGGGACGTGCCGTGATAGACTCAACCACGTATCCAAAAGAAAAGATATAGAAACAAAGGGGAGAGAGAGAAAGGAATAGGGATCTTGCATAATACACCTCACTGAGCGGGGAACAGGCCCCACCTCCTTTCAGGAATTTATTTAGGAACAATCCACGGGCACGCTGGCCAAGATCAATACAATCAATGAATACAAAACAAACAGATATGCCGATGTAGGATATCCAAGTCGATGTCGATGTCTATGCATGATATCTTTGATGCCGAGCACACCAAAGGGATAACCCACAAGTATCTCTCACCGGGCTAGTACCAGATCCAATATCCACACCGAGTGAATCCAAATCCAAGTCCAATGAATCCAAATCCAAGTTTATATCCAAGTCCAAGTTCATGTCCAAATCAAAGTCCAAGTTCCAATCCAAGTTCTAGTTCCAAGTCTAAATCCCAAGTCCAAGTCCAAGTCCAAGTCCAAGTCCAAATCCCAAGTCCAAGTCCAAGGTCCAAATCCCAAGTCCAAGAATTACTCACTCATCCCATGAGTAATCTCCACAACTCCTACAACCTTGTCGATGAAGAAAACCATGGAAAATCTCTTTATGGCAAGAAAACTAATATAAAACTTGTTTAATGGTTTTCGGGCAATTAAAACCTCCAAAAAGTAATTTTTGGAGCACTTTTAGGGTTTCTAAAATTTTCAGTCCGTATAGCTCCGTACATTTATGTACGACTGTACGGATCCGTACAATCGTACGGACAAGTGATGACGTGGCACAGCTGTTCATGGAGGCACTCTGAATCAACGGGCAACGATGAAAAATTCCATGATTTGGTTCATGATCAAGTAGATGATGATGAAGAAGATGATCTCCACACTTCAATGAAGATGAGAGGTTCTTCTTCAACTTGATGCTCAAGAGAGACTCATGCTTCTTTTATACATGGGGAAGCCTTGCTTTTTGACAAAAAGTGATGCTTTTGCTTTGCTTTTGCCTTTTACTTTGCTTTTGGTCTTTTTATTAGTAGAATATTACTCAACTTTAGTCAAAGCTGCTTTTTGAAAAAGCAAGCTTTTTGGTCTGGTTCAGTCTCCTCTTTCTAATGGTGTGCCGCTAGCCTACAGTCAACCTAGTTTGACTTTTTGCTTTTTCTTGCTTTTTGACCAAAACTGCTGGTTTTTCTTAATCAAACCTTATGGACCCTGTCCCCATGTCTTCTTCCACATGTCTAGTGTCCGGGCATGGGTTTCATCATGAGAAATAGAGCTAGGAGGGCCAAATAGTTACATGTGCAATACGAAATGTCAGCTCTAGAGTTAGTGAGCCATATAAGTTTCCCAACCACTTGACGGTAGACTCGCTCTTCATGTGGCAGTGAATCCTCTTCCTTTGTAAGTTTGATGGTGGGATCCAGTGGAGTGGCCATAGGGATAGCACCATTAGGAAAAAAAGGAAGTAATGAGTTGGAGACTGTCACCATTTGACCACCCAATTGGTCCACCCGTGCTTTCTTATCATGTATGTACACTGGACTGGTGTCCATGGCACTTGTATATGCCGGGGATTGATGCCACTCATGTGATACTGTGGACTTGGCTTTCCGTTGGGACTTGTGCCTCCATGTACATGCCCAGAAATGCTTGGTGGATTGGTGTTCCATTGGGTCTGGTACCTCGTGTACTTGCCTGGAGCACATCTATTTTGGTATAGTCTCACGAACGGGGATTGTCCATACCAATGCTGTATTGCATAGCATCTTTATGTGCTTGCTTACAATTGAAATTGCATGCTGTTTTCATGCTTGCTTGACCAATGTGTAGTTCCGGGTAAGGGGACGCCCGCCCGCGAACCATGTGTGAAACTGTCTGCTGACATGGTTATGTGGCATGTGACAGGTGATAAGTATTGGTCATAAACCTAGCCTTAGGAGTTAGCACTAATTTATAAGTGAGTGTGTACACACTTCATTAAGTTTTGGGCAACCAAAACTCACTTAAATTGTGACCAGCCCGGTGTTCACACACACCGATGTCCCGAGGTGGACATAACCCAATGTCCACCACCCAGATCTTATCCCCTTTGTACAAAGGGAGTAACCAGCCATGTGTCCACTCTAGCTTGCTCCACAAAGCACCTGCCTGCCACCTACAAGGGACAACTCACCACCTCACTCCTCCTCTCTCTAGAGATGGGCACCTCCTTCATGAGGACTGTTGAGCTATATTTTCTGCACTTTCTCCTTCCCAACTCCATTTCCAAGCTTGCTAAGGTGTTTCTCAAGCTTCCAAGAGTGTTTCCGGATGCTAATCACTCTCCTACACACTCCCAATGACTGAAATTCAGCAAAACAGCTCTCTTTATTGTTGTAATTTCCAGTCTTTTTACTGAAAACCCTGATTTCAGCCCTCCTTTCTTAAGTTGAACATAGAGGAAGCTTTCCCAAGGTTCCCTTTATCCTCTTGAAGACTTTTGTCGCGAAGAAATGCGATAAATCGAAGATCTGTTCACTCCAAGGACTTCCATCGCGAAGACTTTCGTTGTCATCGACTCTACTTGCAATTGGTAAGCTTTTATGCTTAAATATGGAAGCAAGTAGCAGGAGGGAGGAACCGGATTACAAGATCACATACCCTGTGTAGTGTTCTCTTGTCCTTTGTGCTCTCTTGCAGATTGTTGCTACCATGTGTTGGTGGAACAATAGAGAGCAGATGGTAGGAAACATGGGCACTGTAGTGTGGATTGCAAGTCTACATCGACAACCACTTGTTTGCAATACTGTATACATATACCAATGGAAATCTGGTCAGAAATGCCCATGACACTATGTAATTGATTCTCCCAAGATTAATATATTTTATTTGAGGGAGGGGTCGGCCGTTACGGCTCATTGTGTGTCTCTTGTCAATTGAGCAATTTGCTTCTTGTATTTGAGCAAGTATCCATCAAATCTTAGTGTATTTAAGGATATTGATTAGCATTGTGTTCAACCAAGTTACATTGGTATCAAAGCATACGGTTCTCTTTCACTTCTATCGTGAGAGACGATCACCGTGAACACTAGCTATCTCTACACTTAGAACATTATGGACAGCCATACAATAATGTTGGAGATGCTAATACAGGAGGCAGGGACAATGAAATGCATGCCTCCAATGCTTTACAGGATGAGCAAACTCATGTGGTGCACGATAGGGAACATGAATATGTGGGACAGCCGTCCGGTGGCAAAGAGAAGATGCAGGAAGAAGAGTCCATAGTCTTGAGGGCTGAACTTACTCGTATGTAGGCTCTTCTCCATGCACAACAAGAAGAATTGAATCTCTACTGCCGCGAGGATCCATTGGTACATGACCGTTTCAAGGCCAAGAAAACTGAATCTTATATGGATCATGCAATGGTAATGATTGCTCAAGAGTTGCACATGCAACCGAGGAATGAAGCACGTGCATACTTGGCTCGTACCGAGGATGCCTATGCAGAAAAGGCAACCATCCCACATGTCTTGGAATCCCCACAGGTGTCCGAACAAGAACTTATGTCTAAGAGGATGAATCTCCATGCTATGGGAGAGGAACAATCAGTGACTTCACGCCATGCAGGAATACCTTATGTAGCCTATGAAGGATACAATGTTTATGGCAATGGTCAAAATGTATGTCAAATGCCATTGTCGGCTGAAAATGTGCATGCACAACACATGCAACATGGGCTGCAATTTTCTGTTGGTGCAGGTATTCCGCGTATCTCTCATGCCACTCATGCCTTCGAGTGTGCTCGTGAGGGAGAAGCTATGGCTGAAAATGTATCAATGCATGTTGAGGGGCCAGCCATGCCTCATGCTTACAGGGCACATGTATCTATGCCTTATGCATCACCTTTTGGTCCTAAAATGATGCCAGTCTCACAGGGGCTGTCCCAATGGACAAACATGGGGGAAAACATATTGAGATGCAAGCACATGCATCAAAGTCTCGTGACTTCAAAGCCGGAGACAAATCTGTGAAGTTTAACACATATCATGGGGAATATGTTGCATCAAAGGCACTTGCTTTTATTGCCCAGTTTGATATTGCTTTCGGTGATGAGGATTTCACTCAAAAATCCATGATCCGGCATGTAAGCATGTTAATGAAAGGCACTACTGCCCATTGGTGGCTCACGGAGAAGCTCTCACCGAATCCTGTTAGATCATGGGAAGAGTTCAAGGAGAGGTTCTATGCTCAATTCTTGCCTCCCAATGCATTGAATGAGATAACAATGAAGTGGGATTGGGTGAAGCAAAATGAGGGGGAATCGGTAAATGCATACGTACAAAAGTTTTGGAAAGTGCTTTTGGAGATGTCTCCATTTATGCATGTCACCGAGGCGGAAAGGAAGAGAAGGTTTCAATCGGGATTGCAACCCGTGTACAAAGCGAGACTACAAATGTATCCTAGTCATACCTTACACCAACTAACCGCCACCGCCACCGCCACCACCACAGAGCAATTGGAGCTCAAATTGAGTCGATCCAATAAGGCTAAACCCTCATTTCAAGGCAAAGAGAGGGCTGTCCAAAACCTGCAAAATGATGGACAGCCACCTAAAAAGGACCAAAACCAAGATAAAAATGGTCCAAAGGCTGAAAATAACACTACCAAGAAGCATCCCTTCAAACTGAGAGACTATGGTCTCACTCCGGAGCAGAAAAAGCAATATATGAGCGAGGGGAAATGCTTTACTTGTGGTAGCACCGAGCATATTGCAAAGGCATGCCCAAACAAGAAGAAGCGTGATAATGCAAATGCATCAAAGCCTAACGTGCATATGGTTCCGGATGTGCAGGGCAACACTTCACATGATAGCAAAGACAGGGTTGTATGTAAAGCTTGGGGACAGCTCAAGGATCAGCCCACTTTGTTCAATTGAAGCAGGGGCTGCCTTTGTTGGTAGAGAAGTGCAGGTCATGCCTATTTTTGGCAAGTTGCGCATACACATTCAAGGCTATGTGGATCATGAGGATTTTCTTGTGGCGCCTTTGAATGGCTGTGATGTATTGCTTAGAAAGCCTTGGCATACACGTATTGATCTGTGCAAGGCTTACAAGACCAACAGGATCACCTTCATGCATAAAGGCCGAGAGCATGTAATTGATGCTGGTGAAGAGAGTGATACCATTCCCCTGGTATCTCATGTACAAATTAAGAAAGTAATAAAGAAGAGTGTTTTTGCGTACTTGATTTTTGTACGAGATCATGTTGAGGAAAATAATGTACATGTAAACACTCTTAGTAATGATAGGCTGAAATTTTTGCAAGAGCACAATGATTGTTTTGCTGATGAGTTACCAAATGAGTTGCCACCCGTACGACCGGAAGATCATCGCATTGATCTTGTGCCGGGTAGCTCACCACCTAATAGGCCAGCCTATCGTGTAAGTGCATCCCAAAAAGAGGAGATCATGAAGCACGTGAATGAGCTTCTTCAGAAGGGTTTGGTTCAGCCAAGCTCTTCCCCATATGAGGATGGCCAATTTCCTCTCTATGTTTCATTTTCAGATCTTGTACACCCGGGAAAGAAGAATGTAGTGGCCGATGCATTGTCACGAAAGCTGTATGTAGCAGCTATCTCGGTTGCCTCTCATGGGGACTTGTCTACCATGCGTGATTTGTATCATACTGTAATATGCAGAAGCTTCGGAGAGGAATCGGTGACTTCAATACTCAGAAATCGGCACTCTTTTCGCGACGGATATTAACGCACAAACTGAAAGGAGAAGTGCAGAAAATAGAGAGAGAGAGGGAGAGATGGAGAGGACACAGTATTGGGTCCCAATTACCCTCTGTAGGGCCCCCACCGCGGATGGTGTATTTGCTTTATTAGAATGATGAGAAATCTGAAAGAAAATACAGCAATCTTGGACCTTTTCTAGGCTGGGAATACCCTGCCCATGACCTGAATCCTTCACCTCTTTGCTTAGCACCCTCTTGGCTTTGTCTAGCCTCTTATGCTTGAGCTCTTGGTGGAGAATGAGATAAAAGAATGGGAACATGGGCTCTCCCTTTTATCCTAGCCCAACTACAGCAGTCAGCCAGTTCCATTTCTGCCCACGACTGAGATCACAGCATTAAATGCTGGAAAAAATACATAAACTGCTGCGCATCACTTTAATGCATGGCTTGGCACTCATGCGCATGGGAAATAGGGCTGGGCACTTAGGCGCCTGCTGCCTAGGAGGCTGGGCACTGAATGCCCCCTGTTTTGGAGGCTGGGCAGCTTGTATGGGCTGCCCCATACTTGCCTTAAACCTCTCCAAGAGCTGGATAAGCAGTCGGCTACCCCTGGCCTGCCCCTGGGGCTGTCCTACAGCCCCCCCATGGCCTACCCATGGCTGGTGGGTACAGCCAGGGCCTTCCTGGCCCTCATGGGGGTGGTTTCACACCAGTGACCATCCCCATGCCCACGCTTCGACTTGGGGTAGCCCCATGGGCTGGCCCCTTGTTCTAAACACTAACTACTCAGTGATCTAGCATCCAATACCATACCAGATACACAGAATCATTGACATCATTCCAAAGGGAGACTCACAGCGCGGACTGGCACTGTTTCATGTGCAGGACAGTGCACATCTGACCTTGGACTCATGTGCAGGACAATGCACACCTGACCTTGGACATCTGAGATGGATCCCTGGCTGACTCGTCCCGGACTGGGCTCACATGGGACCAGTTCACCATCCCAGGTCCTGCACCTTCTGTACAGAAATGTCTACGTGGCATCCAAGTGCGGGATGCACGTGACATCCCCTTCTGCTTAACTTGACGGAAGCTGCATAGAACGGTGCAGAAGGATCTGTTTTGGAACCATTACTTTTGCTTCATCAACAATGTCTGGTTCCGCTTCGTCTTTGACCTCTGAAGGGGTTGGGGACCTGCATATGGCTTTAACCAACTGACATGAAATACATCGTGCATAGTCCAACTCGGAGGTAGCTTTAACTACATAGACACCTCGTTAATCTTTTTCGTGATGGGAAAAGGTCCGAAGCTCCTGAAAGACAACTTTGGGCATCACTTGCCCACCTGCTTCAATCTTTGCTTCATAATCCGAAGATAAACCCAATCCCCTTCTGAAAACTTCATATCCCTTCGGTCTTTATTGGCCTGTCGAGTGTAGGCCTCTTGCGCTTTAGCCAATCTGTTTTTTACCGACTCTAAGATCTCCTGGTAAGACTCCGTCACTCTGTTCACCTCCGGTACTGAAGATGAAGTCCTGGTTAACAACGACTGGAAAGGTCTTCCAAACGCTGCCTCATATGGAGTCCTGCCAATAGCTGAAGAAAAAGAATCATTCAAAACAGCTTGAACTAAAGGCAAATACAAATGCCATAACACAACCCAACACGAGGCAGCCAAGCCGGAACATAGGCTGTAGAAATTCCGAGCCAACAATATAATCCATATACCTCCGTGTGGGTACTGATTCGTCCCCAAAAACCACGGGTCTTCATGCAATAGAGTTGGTACAACAAGTACAACTCTCCATTCAGCCGGTACAGCAGGTACAGTGGCTGGTACAGCAAGTACAAAAGCTGGTACAATCGATACAATGGTTGGTATAGCAAGTACAACAAGTACAAGGGCTGGTACAACCAATTCAATGTCTGGTACAATAGGTACAAGGGCTTGTACAGCCAGTACAGTGGCTGGTACAGCAAGTACAAGGACTGGCACAAGTACAAAAGCTGAAAATCATAATAAATGATTAAATGCCCTTGCCTTCAGTATTTCTTCACAATGGAAGCCTCCAAAACAGTCCCCAACAGCCGGTATTCTTCATGGGCAGCCTTCAAGAGAGAGAGAAAGAGAGTAGCCATCATTAGGGCAGTCTGTAACACAGTGGTAGAGACTAGTGTGCAGCAAGAGAGCCTCTATTAATGAAGAGAGAGGGCTCCAATTTATAGATTTGGACCTCCCATGAGCTAAAATGGCAAGAGAAGGCTACAATGACAAGTGGAGAGCCACACAATAGCTGAAGTGACAAGTGTGAGGCCACTTGTCTCACTTTGATCCACTTTCTAACAAGTGTCATGCCACTTGTCTCACTTTGGTCCACTTTCTTGCCACATGTCCCATTCTAAGAGATGGGTCCTTCCATAAACTTTATCTCTAAAAATATCCCAACTGGTAGACATTCTGTCAAAGGCACTTTGCCAACTCTTGGTATCTGCTCAATTCTAGATGTAATGACGCGAACAGAATTTCCATCGGAGTTGGGCCAAAAATAGCAACTCTCCTAAATTTTAGGAGTGTGGTCCTTTGTATTCTAGGATAATCCCCCATTCCCAAAGCTTGTACTTTCCAAATATTTAGACATCTTGGAGTCCACCAGACCCCTTTCATACTGGGAAATGTCCAGGCTGGTGACATCCTCCCCAGCTTCTTAAAAGTTGTCCACAACTTTAAGCTTCAAGCAATATATTCAAGATATAATCATGTCTCATCAAGTGGAGGAGACGAGACAGTCTCAAAAATCCAATATAACTGAAGAATCCATGTCCCAAAGAAATGGGTGAGACTAAATAAGTCTCCATAATACCAATATCAAAATCATGTCCCAAAATAAATGGGCGAGAATTCCGTGGAAGATATGCTAGACACAGGCACAAGAGCCAATTGTGTCTCAATCACCAATATCAATGAGATAATCATATGCCAATGAAAATCACCAACCAGGTGCTAAGACACTTAAATAAGTGCCATGCACAAGAAACTAGTGCCTCACACAGAAACATGTGCTATGCACACAAACTAGTGCCATTCAAGAGCACAAACTATGGTGACAGAAAAGCTGGTTCTCCATAGTTCTGGCAATCCTTTCTCCCAATCCCAACAATTCCCATGTTCTCCCATACAATCCCAACTCTGATCATCAAGCATGGTGTGGAAACAATGAAACACTCACTCCACAATCGCAACACGAATCCATGTGTATAGTGGAGTGTTCATTGAATTGCCCTCTCACAATCCCAACATAAATCCACATGCATGGTGAGATGAACAATGAACCTCTTGGCCTCTATATGGGGAGATAGTAATATGGCATAAAGATAAATAAATCCATGTCCCAAATAAATGGGCAAAACAAAACAGTCCCATAAGTCCAGATATCATAATCATGTCCCAAGTAAATGGGCGACACAAAATAAGTCTCCTGCCAACAAGGCATCGGTCCACATGACCCTTGGCATACACATAAGTCCCTTGCCAACCAGGTATCATGTCCACTTTACCACTTGCACTCCGTGTTGGTACTCTGACCACACACCTTGGATGAGAGGTGGGCTCAAGTAACAAGATAAAACAATCACTCGCAGGCATAAATAGCCTGGTGTTCCATAAGCATTTCTGCTGCACATAGTTTATAGGCATTTCGGCCACCAATAGTTTGTAGGCATTTCGGCCACCAACTCACACTACCCACTTAAGTACCCATGTTTCCTTCCATCTGCTCTCTATTGTTCCACCCAGATATGGTAGAAACAATCTTCAAGAGAGCACGTAGGACAAGAGAACACTACACACGGCATGTTGTGCTCAACACTACCCTCTGAAGTGCCCATGTTCCCTTCCATCTGCTCTCTATTGTTCCACCCACACATGGTAGAAACAATCTTCACAGAGCACGTAGGACAAGAGAACACTACACACGGTATGTGAACCATGAGTTTCATAAGTCCAATGCATCCCAAATAAAGTAAGCCAAAAAGAATAATCCATAAACCTAAGGATAGATCTAAATCCCTAGAAAAGAAGTCCAGGAATCCATAGACCTGTATACCATACCTCTTACCACATACTCCGTGCTAACCACACCTTGGAGTAGAGGTGGACTTGATCCATAAAAGCATCATATCCATGAGATATCCAGAGATTTCTTCTCTATAAACTCGGACAGATTCGTCCATAGAAATTGCTTGTGAAGCCCAATATCTATATAAATCTCGTCCAAGAAAGAAATCTCCATAGATATAGTCCATCCCAATAAAGGGAGCCATAAACAATGTTTCCCTGAAACCATCTCAAGGCAAACAACACCACCTTTCTCCTTGTATAGCCAAAACTCGTAGTAAATAGCCAAAGCACCAACTTTGCAAACTCAAAGTATACTTAGCTTTTCTTTGCCAGGTTGGTCATGAAGCCAAAAGAAATATCTCCTCACCATATCCTTAAGATATCCCAAGATATATCTTCATATAGCTTGCTTGTAAGCTTGATAATAATATAATCCACAATATCCATATGGAAAGAGTACTAAACGTATGCACATAAAGCCAACTCCATACTTCCAAGATAAATTTTGTGAATTCATAAATCCTTAGATCAACAAGCTGTCTACTGCTCATGCTCTTGCTTCATAAGCTATGAAGCGGCTGGCCATGCTTAACAGCAATGATGGTAAGTGTGGCCCCCACTTGAGATCTTTTCTCTTCCTCATTGATAAAAGGAAGCCTCCGCTTCCAAGGAAGCCTATGCTCTGATACCAATGTAACTCGCGGCGGTGCCCGGGGGACTAGGGCCTTGTTGATACCATCAATGCATATTAAAACATTTGAACATGGCCACAGCCTTAACACATATCCATCATCACTTTGCATAAAACATAAAGCTGGACAAAACATCCACAAATGCTGAAAATGGAGCTTGCACGTGTGACACCGCATAGAGGCCGGAATGGGCCGACCCCCCCCTTGGAGTATTTTATTACCCAAGGAGAATAATATCATGTACAAGCTTTGAGGGCCTTACTCTCCCCACGGGAGATGCCGTGTTATCCATATACAAATGCCATAACACAGCCCAACACGAGGCAACCAAGCCGAAACATAGGCTGTAGAGAGCCAACAATATAATCCATATACCTCCATGTGGGTACTAATTCTTCCCCAAAAACCACAGGTCTTCATGCAATAGAGTTGGTACAGCAAGTACAACTCCCCATTCAACCGGTACAATGGTTGGTACAGCAAGTACAGTGGCTAGTACAATAGGTACAAAAGCTGGTACAGTCGATACAATGGCTAGTACAGTAAGTACGACAAGTACAAGGGTTGGTACAGCCAATACAGTGTCTGGTACAGTAGGTACAAGGGCTTGTACAGCCAGTACAGTGGCTGGTACAGCAAGTACAAGGGCTGGTACAACAAGTACAAAAGCTGAAAATCATAATAAATGATTAAATACCCTTGCCTTCAGTATTTCTTTGCGATGGAAACCTCCAAAACAGTCCCCAACAGCCGGTATTCTTCATGGGCAGCCTTCAAGAGAGAGAGAAAGAGAGTAGCCATCATTAGGGCAGCTTGTAACAATGGTAGAGGCTAGTGTCATGTCCCAATCTAAGAGATGGGTCCTTCCATAAACTTTATCTCTAAAAATATCCCAACTGGTAGACATTCTGTCAAAGGCACTTTGCCAACTCTTGGTATTTGCTCAATTCTAGATGTAATGACGCGAACAAAATTTCCATCGAAGTCGGGCCAAAAATAGCAACTCTCCTAAATTTTAGGAGTGTGGTCCTTTGTATTCTAGGATAATCCCCCATTCCCAAAGCTTGTACTTTCCAAATATTTAGACATCTTGGAGTCCACCAAACCCCTTTCATACTAGGAAATGTCCAGGCTGGTGACAGCCTCTGTCTCAATGCAAACAACTCAGTCTTTCCTGTAGTATTTGTCTTATGTTCATTAATTAAGTCTTAATCATGGTAATAAAGCTATAAAAGCTTTACAATGGGCCTTTTCGAGTGATCGAGAAGATCAATGAAGTGGCTTTCATATTGGCATTACCTAGTCATTGACACATACACAATGCTTTTCATATGAGTCTCCTTCGCAAGTATGTAGGCCCGGAGCCCAGTGAGACGATCATTGAGGATCCACCAGAAGTGGATAAACTTGAGGAGATCTTGCAGCCAAAGCAGATTGTGTATCACAAGAAACGCAAGCTTGCGCAGGCAAAGTTGTCAGGCGTTACCTTGTGAAGTTTAAGAACTATCTTTCCATTGATGCTAAATGGGTAGATGAAGAGTTCTTCAAAGATTGCCCGCATGTGCTTCAGACATATTTCGATGCTTTTCGGTTGCAGACAACTGTTTAGAAGCCGGGGGGGATGTCACCATTTGGCCACCCAATTGGTACACCTGTGCTTTCTTATCATGTATGTACATTGGACTGGTGTCCATGGCAGTTGTATATGCCGGGGATTGATGCCACTCATGTGATACTGTGGACTTGGCTTTCCGTTGGGACTTGTGCCTCCGTGTACATGCCCAGAAATGCTTGGTGGATTGGTGTTCCATTGGGTCTGGTACCTCGTGTACTTGCCTGGAGCACGTCTATTTTGGCATAGTCTCATGAACGGGGATTGTCCATACCAATGCTGCATTGCATAGCATCTTTATGTGCTTGCTTGCGATTGAAATTGCATGTTGTTTTCATGCTTGCTTGACCAATGTGTAAGTTCCGGGTAAGGGGACGCCCGCCCGCGAACCGTGCATGTGAAACTGTCTGCTGACATGGTTATGTGCCATGTGAAAGGTGGTAAGTATTGGTCATAAACCTAGTCTTAGGAGTTAGCACTAATTTATAAGTGAGTGTGTACACACTTCATTAAGTTTTGGGCAACCAAAACTCACTTATAAATTATGACCAGCCCGGTGTTAACACACACTGATGTCCCGAGGTGGACATAATCCAATGTCCACCGCCCAGACCTTATCCCCTTTGTATAAAGGGAGTAACCAGCCATGTGTGCACTCTAGCTTGCTCCACAAAGCACCTGCCTACCACCTACATTGGACAACTCACCACCTCACTCCTCCTCTCCGCCCCTTCATGAGGGCTGTTGGGCTGCATTTTTTGCACACTCTCCTTCCCAACTCCATTTCCAAGCTTGCTAAGGTGTTTCTCAAGCTTCCAAGAGTTTTTCCGGATGCTAATCACTCTCCTACACACTCCCAATGACTGAAATTCAGCAAAACAGCTCTCTTTATTGCTGTAATTTTTGGTCTTTTTGCTGAAAACCCTAATTTCAGCCCTCCTTTCTCAAGTTGAACCATAGGGGAAGCTTTCCCAAGGTTCCATCCTCTTGAAGACTTTTGTCGCGAAGAAATGCGACAAATCGAAGATCTCTTCACTCCAAGGACTTCCATCGAAGACTTTCGCTCTCATCGACTCTACTTGCAATTGGTAAGCTTTACTGCTTATTTATGGAAGCAAGTAGCAGGAGGGAGGAACCGGATTACAAGATCACATACCCTCTGTAGTGTTCTCTTGTCCTTCGTGCTCTCTTGTAGATTGTTGCTACCATGTGTTGGTGGAACAATAGAGAGCAGATGGTAGGAAACATGGACACTTGAGAGGGTAGTGTGGATTGCAAGTCTACATCGACAACCACTTGTTTGCAATACTGTATTCATATGCATTGGTATGGAAATCTCGTCAGAAATGCCCATGAGACTATGTACTTGATTCTCCCAAGATCAATATACTTTATTTGAGGGAGGGGTCGGCCGTTCCGGCTTATTGTCTCTTGTCAATTTAGCAATTTACTTCTTGTATTTGAGCAAGTGTCCATCAAATCTTAGTGTATTTAAGTGTATTGATTAGCATTGTGTTCAACCAAGTTACAAAGACAATACTTTTGTTGTGACACAAAAATACCATCAGGATGTTGGATCACCTCCATGCCAAGGGAGTATGAGAGAAGACCGAGATCAATCATCTCAAACGTTTGTCTCAGCTGTGCCATGATATCATAGTCACAAGAAACGTTTCGACGTTTTTTTCGTTTCGAGGTTTTTCGGGTTTTGTTTCGAAAGGTTTCGTCTCTTGGCTAAGAAACCGCGAGGTTTCAAAAAATCACTCTAGGTGGCTTTCAGGAGGAGAGAGGCTCCTGAAGAAGTGCCAGCTGGTGTTGTGTATGCTGCAGAGGCTATACCACCGGCTGGTTGGAGTAATGGATGATCACGATGGTTACGTATGGTTGATCATATGCGATGATGATGCTGGTTGACAAGAGGCACGTTTATATAGTGCTTGGCCAACCAACAAGGGCAGCAGTCAGCCAACACAAAACGAACGACCAAGAAAAAAATGTTTTTTTAGGTGAATAATAACGGACTTTTTGGGCACCGTTTTGGGAGGCCGTTTTGGGCCATTTGGGCTGGTAGTCACATACACTATGCAGGTATTAATGCGTAAAGCAGTTGGCTAGCCAAACGTGTAAGCAATGATCATTTTCCTTGCTCAAAGGTGTGAGAGAGAGAAGCACCTAGAGTAGTTAGCCATGCACCAACCCTTTGACACTTGTTGGGCTGGGCACCCAATTACTCAAAGTGTGTCTTATGGGCGCCCACACCACACAAATGCTCAAACAAATGAGGGGCGGCCTCCTTTGCCCTTTGGCCAGCCACATGATAGTAAAGCCACCCTCAAATCTGATAATTCAGAAGAACTTTCTTTATATTCGTGGAAGGATCCTTTCAGGGGCAGATGGAGATGGTTTGCTCGGTCATACTTGATTCGTGTTAAGTTAGCACCATGATTTGAGAAAGAATCAAGATATTCTAGGACTCCTTAATCAGTTTCTAGCCCAAAAAAAAAAAAACAAATAAAACTCCCCAGGCTGGTGTGCCAGCGGCAGGGCTAAGTCCCTCTTTGCAACAACAAACACAACCCCCCACCCCACCCCACCCCACCCCACCCCCCCCAAAAAAAACAAAACAAACAAAAAAAAAACACACACACACTCTCAAATAAAAAGGTATCTCCGTATCTTTGCAAGAGAAAAAAAAAAACCTAATCTAGTTCAGAAATATCATCTGCTTTTAATGGTCTCTGGTCATGTCTTTACCATGAAGGAAACCCTAACCTACAGAAATATCATATGGAGTTCAGAAAGTGATGGTAGGTTCCAGAACATAAGAAGTACAGAGAGCTTACCGGCCCCGAGAACCAGGAAGATAACCCTGGTGGTTGCGATCCCCGTCTGTGTCGCCATAGCCAAGCGCTGTTCACATCAATCTGCCGGCCTCGATTGCCGAAGGTAGATTAAGATTAATTTGCTTGTTCGATTTGGCACATTTTGAGAATTTCCGTTTTTTTTTAGATGAAATCTTTCAGATACCAAATTCAAATTCATTCTCCTTCTAGAATCTGCAAATTCATTCTCCTTCCAGAATCTGCAAATTCTTACCGTGAAATTCTTTCTTAAAATAATATAGAGAATGACTGCATGCAAATAAAAAGGACTAGTATTCAACCGGTGCGTTGTTGCGGTATGTAAAAGACATTGGGGAAACTAAATGCAAGAATGGAAACCGGAATTCAAAGGGTTAATTGAAGGGATTTTTTTCTTTTATTTTTTAGAAATCGAGGATTTCTCTTTTCTCTCCTCTCCTTGTGCCTTGGTTGTCCATGGTTAATATGTAATAGATATAGAGAGTCATCATTTCATTGACTTTTTCAAGCATTAATCATTACATTCTAAAATGAAACCTTCAAAAAACACTCTTATTCTTGAAAATTTCATAGAATAAATTTAATGGAAATGCAAAAAACATTTTGGTGTCATAGTTGTGCCATTTTTGTACAAATTTCATAAAAATAAACTTTTTAGATTTGGTGTTTTAATTTGCTTGTTGTTTTCCCCTTTAGAAAAGAGTTGAGAGATGTTCAAACCCGAGCTATCCACTTGAGTAGCCAACAGGCTCTCTGTTTAATTCGATGTGTGGTGGTAGTGAGCACACGAACTCCTTTTTTGACGAATATTAGAAATTACTGCTCACACCCCATCTTTACAAGGCATGTCATCAATGTATAACACAATGACCAATAAAACATCCTTAATCCTTTAATATAGAGGGTACTGTCAGTTGGGCTATTGAAAAAACCATGTGTAACTAAGTATGCATGTATCTTTTCGTACCATGCTTTAGAAGTCTGCTTAAGTCCATATAAAGCTTTCTTCAATCAGCATACTTTTGATTCTTGACTTTTCTAAACAAAACCACGAGGCTGAGATACATAGACCTCCTCATGAAAATATCCATTCAAGAAAGCAGTTTAGATATCCAACTGACATACATTCCAACCTTTATGTACCGCTAATGCAATAGTCCGCATGGTAATCATAGAACATGTCGGTGCAAAGTTTTCAATATCATCAATACCTTTCTCTTGCACATAACCCTTTGCAACAAGCCTAGCTTTGTATCGCTCAGCACTGTCGTCTACTCTACGTTTGAGCTTGTAAACCCATTTCGTACCAATGGCCTTCTTGCCAAGAGGCAAGTCTACCAAATCCCATGTATCTTTTGAGTATTGAATCATACTCAGATTGTATAGCACTCATCCAATTTTTAGATTCCTTTGCTTCATCAAAGGATACAGGTTCCTCTTCATTACATAAACTAGCACTCATCCATTTTTTAGATTCCTTTTTCATCAAAGAATAAAGGTTCCTCTTCATTACATAAACTAGCAATAAGAGCATAACCTACATCAACACGAGATGTGTGAATATTCACAGGACATCATCGATACTCTCCTTCCATTGTTTAATGCAGAACACATTAATGTAGAGCATTTGGGTAATCAAAGGAACGCTGAAAAATTAGCCCACACAAGTTAGAAATCAATATGTTTTTCAGCCCACCACAGATTAGCCTATTGATGAGGCAAATGTAGATGATGCAGTTGATAAGGAAAGAAGGGAAATTAAGGAGTCAAAAAGTATATCAAAATGGATGGTGAAATTGCTATTTGTTTACATGAAAGCGACATCTGAATTGTATCTTCCACAAATATAACATCTCTACTCACAAGAATCCTCTTGGTAGTAGGACGATAGAGATGGTAACCTTTAGTTTCCGAGCTGTACCCCATAAAAATACATTTGACAGCCTTATCGTCAAGCTTTCTACAAATTTCTCAGGCACAAGTGCATAAGCAAGACAACAAAAAATGCATAAGTGAGCCACAAATGGCTATCTGCCATTCCAAGCTTCAAAAGGCGTAATTGTATGCAAATCCTTTTGTAGGAAACTGTTTCTTGTCGATTTCCCTCTCGACAGAATGGCAAGACAGCGGTCTGAAGTAACAGACCAGTCAGGCAATGCCGTGGAAGGTGAGTAGCCACCCACCAGAGCTTCTGGATTCAAACACCATCTCTAGAGTGGTCATGGGGACACTTAGAACCCCGCTCCACTTTATAACTCCACACACACTCACTCTGCTCTCACTCTACTACATAACTCTCTCACTCTCTCTCTAGTGCACATCATTAAAATAGAGACACAGTACTTGTATTCAACACATTATACAGAGAGTAACACAGAGACATAATGAATGGCAACATTGCTCTTTGTTTACTAGATTACGTTCGGAATCATTACAGATCAACTGCTCGACACAAAGACTACTACTTCCTAAGGACTATGACCATATTTGACTTCACACTACTGGCTATCAACTATTAGCTGTGAGCTATTAGCAACGTGCAACCTCCTTGCACTAGTGAATTAGCCACCCTTTTAAGCTTTCTCTTCTTGAGCTTGGCAATGGATATTCTAGTGATCATAGCCCGCCACCTTCACACATGCAGTATCGAGGTGGTGCTCATAACGTGGGAAGTGGTTCGACTATGCACTTTGTCGCCACTGAGCCACTGGGCGTAACACCTGGCACGCTCGGTGCTAGAGCATCTACTCCGGAACGTGTTCCCTTGACAAATTTATATTTTAACCTTATGAACATTTTCGGAGGAGTACAATCCAAAATTTATATATTATCTAAGTAAGTACCATGCTTCTACATCCTCTTCATCCTTGTTGCTTGCTCTTCTAAGCACCCAAGACCTTGTCGGTCTACGGAGTCTGCAGGTCAAAAACTCTCACCACCGGTTTGCCTTTGAATTTCCTTTTCTACCATGGGGATAGGCCTCCACTCTATTGGTGTGGCTTCTTCATATTCTGTCGGATGTTTTGGAAGTGGGCTTTGTGTCTTTTTCACATTTGGACCTTCGATGCCCCACTTCCAGACATCGGCACTGGTTGGTGGTTGCATCCTTTGTGGCAGCATCTTCCTTCCCTCCAGAGTCTAAGAGAACAAGTATTGAGAACATGGATGCTCTAGAGGAAGGGGTTTCCTGTTGGTATAAACCTTATTCTATCTCTGTTTTGAAAGTATGTTAGCAATTCTTTGTTAAACTTCAACAGTTATGAGAACATGACATGGGAGGCCTCAAAGAAGGGGTTACCTGTGCTAGGCCACGAGGCTATTGAACTGTTTGCTAGCCTGTCTTTCAAGCGCACATTTTCTTTGTTTCGAGCTTGGTTGGCATCCTGCAACTTCTAGACCTCAACCAGCAGCTCTCCGCGCTCTTTCCTTTGTACACCGGCCGGTAACATCTTTGGGTTGTCCGTG
The DNA here is from genome assembly GCF_041138505.1 of Cibotium barometz. Lineage (NCBI taxonomy): Eukaryota > Viridiplantae > Streptophyta > Polypodiopsida > Cyatheales > Cibotiaceae > Cibotium > Cibotium barometz. The sequence continues at coordinate 7,398,348 of NC_141089.1, read as the reverse complement.
GCTAATTTTGCATCAGCCTTCACCATTGCGAGTTCTCCTTGTAGCATAGCGGCCTCTTCTTTTGCTTCATGCAGCTTTAGTACCCATAGCAATCTAGTCTTCTGGGTCTACCGTACCCTTTCTGCCCACTGGACGTGCCTTCTCTATTTGCTTATGGAGTACCGTCTTGTACTCTATCCAATCTTCGGGTCTTTCTCTTCTAAGTTGAGCCTCATTCTCCAGACAGCACTGCATCTCTAATTCTAGCGCATTCAGTTCATTGATTGTGTCAACTTTGAACTTGGTGCTCCTCTCGAGATTTTCTTTATATTCCTTTTCCTGTGTCCTAGCCTTATCTCTATCCTCCATGGTTTCTATCAAGATCTCTGCATACTCCTGGGAGGGTGTGTCATCCTGCAATTCCTGGTGTAATTCTTGATTTCTTTCTACTAGCTTTTTAGCCTCCTTCTCCCAATAAGCTACCTTCCAAGCGGTGGCCTTCGGGGCTAGCACCAGGTTTTAGTCCTCGTCTTCTGCTTTGCTTGTCCTTTCTAGAAGTGTGGTTTGGGAGACCTTTCGCTTGCAAGCTACTGTTGGCTGCTATTATTGTTTTCGTGTTGTTGTTTTGTTGCTGTTGCTCTTTATCTGTGTGTCATCATCTTCGTCTAGTGGATGACCTTTTGAGCCTTGCAAGCCATTTGTTCTTGAATTTCTAGTAGGGCTTCTAGGGCTTAGTCCCAGACATTGTTGAGTTTGGCCTTCATTGTTTTTATGATTGCCACTTTAGCATCAAGCGGAAGGCACATGATCTCCTCTTCTTCTTGGGTCTTAAGGGGTTGGACCTCTGTTTGGGTGACCGCCAATGCTGTTGTGCTCTCCAGCACTTCTTCTTTTAGCCCTTGGATGGCGTCACCCTAGAACTTGGCTGGCTTTTGTACTTCGCTAACTCTGCTCTAAGCATGTCCACTTAAGCTTTGAGCATATTTTTCTCGCGGCTGGTGTGAGGGTTTTGATTTTCCCTTCACTCAGCTCTTTCTGCTGGAATAAGGCCTTCTCCGCTAAAGTGAGCTTGTTCTAGAATTCCACGTTATGTTGAGCCATTATATGAGCTTTGCTCTCCACGTCCCTGGCTTTTGCTACAACATTTTTGAAGAGTACACGTTGTTGGCTGATTCCGGGCGCACATTTGATTAATGGTGTTCTAGGCCTTTGACTCATATTCTTCAATGGAAGTAAGGGCATGAGAGAGGATTCTTTGGCATCAGCCCTTTATTCATCATGTGTAGTTGCTGGGTAGGAAGTTGTGCCTCCAGTTCTCCGAGTAGTTTGGGGATATGGCTTGGTCCTTCCTACATCTTCTGTGCTAAGGCTGCCACCCAAGGCTACAGTTCCGGTGATATGGACAGATCAGCCCCTGCAGATAGCTTCCCCTTTTAAGCTTCTTCTTCTTTCTTTTTCTATTGTTTCTCTTCTTTCCTCTTTCCTCTTTCTTCTTTCTCTCTTCCTCCTCCTTCCTTCTCTTTTCTTCTTCCTCCTTTTCCTTTTCTCTTCTTCCAGCTTTTTCTTCTTTTCTGCTTCTGCCCATTGGGCGACTTCCTGTTTCTGTCTCTCTTCTAGTTGTCTTTATCTTTCTTCTTCTACTTTCTGCTTCTTTACTTTATCTAGGTCAGGCAGCAGCTCTTCGTCTACTCTGAGATTTTCTGGGCGATTTCATGCCACTCTTATTCATCATCCATGCCATCTTCGAAAGAGCCAAAGGTCACTCTGGTGGGTTTTGAGGATTCTCTAGCTTCATGGTGTTGTCGTTTCGTGTGGGATTCTCCAGACCTGGGTTCCACAGACCTGGCGGCTTGTATGATGGCCCTTAGGTGTGCATGCACCACCGTGGGTTGTTTTTCCTTGGCCCATGTGCCACTCTTTTTGCCAAGTTCTCCTTGTAGATGGCGGCCCAATTGATTTTTTTGGTTGCTTCTGCTGCCCTGGAGCAGCCTGTAGTTCTTGTTTGACATGTCTTTTGGTTTACATTATGTAAAAAGAAAACAAATTGCTCTCACTCGGTCTCATCTGCCACATCCTTAACTTGATGCATGTTTCCTATTTTGGGAATCGCCTCCTCCACTCTGGGCTTCATGCTCGTGTCCAACACTCCATCCATTCGGTAACCCTAGTGCATGGTACACTGTAAGCTCCGAGATCTTGATAGGTTTCTTCCCTTCCACATGTATAGTGTTCATTTCAAGAAACTGGTTAATGAGTTTACCCCCATCCTCGAGGTCCTAAAGATCCTCCCAACCAGTGGCGATTGAGCAGCTTTTCAAAGCCTCACTTCCTCACCCACTCCTGGTGTTCTTTTTTCCTCATGTCGGGAATCATCATTGGCATGCAAAGGCTTTTCTCTAGCCTCTTTTCGGGCCTTAAACTCTTGCTGACCTTCGGCATGGCTTTGTCTTCTGAGAGAGTTGCGAGTTAGTGAGAGAGCTATGTGCAAGAAAGCAAGTTAAGAGTATGCGCATTTTGGTTCCTTGTGCTCTTTTTTGCGATGCTTTTTCCTTTTTCCTTCCTTTCGTGGGCCATTCTCATTTTTGACCTCCCACTTCTCCATGTGATTTGACTCTTGATTCATATCATCCCTGCCTCCTGGTGTAAAGGCATTAAATTTTACTCACCGCCTCCCCATCTCTTATTGTTGCATGTGGAATTTTAATGTTGTTGTGATAGTTGTCCTTCATGCGGTTACTTATGCCGACATCATGGCAATTCGCATTGTTGACATGGATCTAGCTGGCGTACACTTGGTCGCTTGCTTCTTTGCTATCCTGGCCTTGATTTATTGCGGAATTATGTTCTTTTGTGGACTGGCCACACCTGTGAAATTCTTCCATAGCTTTGTTTCTTTTTGGATTTTCCACGTCATTGTTCGCTAGTGAGATCATTGTTGAGATATCGAGCTCATCTAGTGAGGCGGTGGACACTGATGACCCGCCTGGGGATAGGCCCCACACTTACACCACTGGCATGGTTGGTGAGATCATGGGTGATATGCGGCCAGTGGGATGACAGGCTGTGTGATAGCCATTCTAGAGACTAGCATAGTTATAGTGCCAGCTCATTTAGTTGGGTTCACACTATAGAGAACCCTAGTATGTATTTGGTTGACTACCTTTTCATATTGAGTGTACTCTTATCTTTGTATATGGTGTGTTGAGTGTTGTGTGAAGAAGAAGAAGATTTTCAACCTCTCACCTTGTGTGTTCTCTTTTAGGGTTTTGTGAGTGTGTGTGCTTGCAAGAGCTCAAGCTCTCTTCTCCCCTGCATCTTTTCATGGTATCAGAGCAGCTTGGTTCATGCTAAGGGCTGAGCTGCAAGCAAGAGAAGCACAGGAAGCGGTACGAGGGTAAGAGCTTCATCTACTCTCCCTATTTGTGTTGGCGACTACACCCTTGTCGGAAGCTCTACGGGAGGCACCGGCAAACGATCTCTGATTGAGGAGCTTTCTTCGCAGGAGTAAAGCTATAGGGCAACTACATTGTCCTATTGGACTGGGTTTTACGGGCCAAAAACGCGTTTTGGACGCGTTAGGACCTTCGTTTTTTGAAAAGCAGTCGATTTCGAGCACTACGGGTAAGTCATTGATTCTATTCAGAACTGCAGAAAGACAGATTGGTTGTGCAGACATTGTGTGTACTACAAGGAGGTCAAACAGTTGCCATTGGGTATATGTATGCACATTGAGGTCACTGGTTTTGTGACATTTGAGTGTAGTACAGTACCCTGCAAAAAATACAGCAGTTTGTGCAGGACAAAGTAAATTTGTGTGTCTGGCAAGATGTCAAATGATGGCATAAACTAGATTATTGCTGAGAAGCTTGACAAGAACAACTTCCATGCTTGGAGGTTCAGGTTGACAAATTTTTTGATGGGAAAGGGTTACTCGGACTACATAGAAGGTGAGCAGCATGAAGAGGCACCGGAGATACCGGAGATCAATCCGACTGCTACAACTGTCAAAGAGTTCAAGGATTGGAACCAAGGAGCCAGAAAAGTTATGTATTGGCTCTCTATTAGTATACAGGACACCATGATTGGGCACATATAGGACGCCAAGTCCCCCAAGGAGGCATGGAACACCTTGGTAAAACTCTATGAAATGAATACCAAGGCACGAAAGATACAGTTGAAGAATGAACTTCATATTGTGGAGAAAAAGAGTATGTCTGTGAATGATTATGTATTGAAGATCAAGGGTATTGTGGAATCCCTTGCATCCATTGGTGTTTCAGTAGATGATGATGATAAGGTGGAAGTCTGTCTACATGGTCTCGGGCCACAATACAAGGCATTCAAGACGTCTATTCAGAATCAGAAAAACATTCCCAATTTCACAGATTTGGTGTCTATGTTGATTATAGAAGAGAAGAGCTTGGGTGAATTCCACAGTCTTCACAAAACAAAAACAGTTCAGAGCAACAGGCCTTCTACACAAGTTTAGGAAGAGGACAAGGTAGAGGAGGCCGTGACGCGACCAAGGAGGTGGCCAAACAGGTAATCAGCATTATGGCCAGCAGCAACAACAACAGTCCTAGAATTCACAACAACAACAACATGCAGGTGGAAGAGGCCAATTCAGAGGCAGGGGGAGTCAAAGAGGTCGTGAAAATTGGCAAAGGTAGTATAATGATACACGTGGATGCTTTTATTGTGATAAGCCTGGACATGTGTAGGCATATTGTTATAAGAAGCAGGCTGACATGCAAAATGGAAAATTGTAGCAAAACAACTATGCATCCTCGAGTAGAAACAATGAGGATAATGAAAGGTTGTTTGTTATGCAGCATGTCGTTAATGCCATGTCTGAAAATGTTGAAGCAGCACATAAAGATGATGTATGGTACGTTGATTCAGGTGCTTCAAACCACATGACAAGTCATGGGGAGTGGTTCAAGGAGATGAAAAACCTTGAAAGACCAGGTTTTGTGGAAACAGGGGTGGACACTGCTCATCCAATTGCCCATGTTGGAGATGTACCATTGTCTGTGCAGGATGGCAAAGTGAAGTACCTTGCAGATGTACTTCATGTTTCGAACATAACAAAGAATTTGGTTTCAGTTGGCTAGATGATTGAGCAGGGTTTGCAGGTTCGGTTTAATCCTGATGGTTGTTATGTTGAAGACTTTAAAGACAAGTGCAGGTTGTTTTGCAAAAGGCAACAGAGTGGGCAGAATGTTTACATTGAATGTAAACGTGCTTGAAGTGAGTGCTGCGATGTTTACAAATGGTTCAAGAATTGTTGCAGACACAGACATTTGGCATAAAAGAATTAGACATGTGAATGTGCAGAGAATGAAGTCTATGCAGACTAAAGGAATTGTGACAGGGCTGCCAACGTTTAAAGTTGAAGGTATGCAGAAAATATGTGAAGCATGCCAATTTGGAAAGCAAACAAAGCATGTATTTCCACGTGACAAAAATGTGAGCAAAAATGCACTAGATGTTGTGCATTCAGATGTATGGGGTCCTATGAAGACCATGTCTATGGGAGGCTGCAGGTATTATGTGACATTTATTGATGACCACACAAGGAAAGTGTGGGTATACTTCATGAAGGAGAAGAGTGAGGTGTTCACTCATTTTCAAAATTTCAGAGTTATGGTTGAAAAGAAAACACGGAAACATGTAAAGTACCTAAGGTCAAATGGAGGGGGAGAGTACTTCTCCAATGAGTTCTCTAATTTTTTGTCGAAGAATGGTATTTAGAGACAGTTTACATGCAGATACACTCCATAGCAAAATGGAGTTGCTGAGCGAAAAAACAGGCACATTGCTGAGATTGCGCAAGCATTGATGGGAGAGAAGAATATACCGCATAGCTATTGGGCTGAGGCTGGGCTGAGACTGTTTCTATAGCAATTTACATCATGAACAGGACTCCAACTGTAGCCATACATGATGTAACTCCAGAGGAGAGGTTTACTTGCAAAAAACGTGATTTGTCTCATCTGAAAGTCTTTGGATGCATTGCATATATGCATGTGCCAGATGAGTTGAGAACTAAGCTGGATCCAAAAGCTGAAAAATGTGTGTTTATTGGGTATTCCCTTGAGCAAAAGGGATACAGGTGTTATAACCCTACTACACGTGAGTTGAGGGTAAGTAGGGATGTTGTCTTTGATGAGATGAGCAGCTGGTATGCTGCTGAAAAAGAAGCTGTTGGGGTTGATGTGAGTGGAAATGTGGTTGCACAGAATGCAAGTCAGCACTCACAGTCTTTGAGTGGACCAGGAGAGTCTTCATCTAGTGGTTTAGTTGATAGACCATGGAGTGGCAGGCTGCGTCATAATACCAGTCCTGCAAATGTGATTAGTAAATCACATAAAGGCAAAGAGAAAGTGGTTGAGCCCCTTAGTATGCCTGACATTTCTGCATGGCATTCTCATGTTGATGGAGAGTCTAGTGGCTCAGAGATGAGCCTTGATGAGGATCTTGGGATACCAGCTACTATGAGAACACCTGGTGTAAAGAAGGCTATGGAAGCCATGAATGCAAAGCTACGAAGATCTGGGAGAGTGAAGAATCCTGTGCAGAGGTTTACCTATGATGGTTATGTGGCAGATCACTATGCATACATGACAAAAGTTGTGCAGGTTGTAAAGCCCACATGCATTGATGAGGCTGTTGAAAATGTGTGTTGGGAGAAAGCTATGGATGAGGAGATGGATGCACTATATGGAAATGAGACTTGGGATTTAGTACAATTGCCTGAAGGCAAGAAAGCCATTGGATGCAAGTGGGTGTACAAAGTAACACATAACAATGATGGAAGCATAAGTAGGTACAAGGCTAGATTGGTAGCCAAAGGATATGCGCAGACATATGGCATTGATTATGAGGAAACTTTCAGCCCAGTTGCCAAGATGGCAAAGAGTTGTGATAGCAGTGGCTGCGTCAAAGCAATGGTCTTTACATCAGATGGATGTAAAGAATGCATTCTTGCATGGGGATTTGCAGGAAGAGGTGTATATGTTGCAGCCACCTGGTTATGAGGATGTGAGTCACCCCGAGCATGTTTGCAGGTTGAAGAAAGCCTTGTGTGGCTTAAAACAAGCACCAAGAGCATGGTATGACAAGATTTCTAAATATCTTGTCACTATTGGCTTTCATGTAGCCAATGCAGATTTCTCGTTGTATGTGAGACACAATGATAGAGGGGTTGTGCTTGTTGTCATCTATGTAGATGACTTGATCATTACGAGGGACCTAGATGTAGAGATCTTTGATGTAAAGATCTTGCTTAGACATAAGTTTGAGATGAAGGATCTGGGGGAGCTCAGATATTTCTTGGGCATTGAGGTGATTAGGTCACCACATGGTATTGGATTATTGTAGAGACAGTATGGCTTGGACATGTTGTCCAAGTATGGTATGATAGGCTATAAGCCTATCTCAGTGCCATTGGATCAGAATGGCAAGTTTGAGTGCAGATTCAGGAGAGATTTTGGAGGATCCTACTATGTATAGGCGCATAGCAGGAAGCTTGATCTACATGACGATCACCAGGCCAGATTTGAGCTATGTTGTTGGGTTGGTGAGTCAGTTTATGCAGGTTCCTCGGAAGCTGCATTTGGATGCTTCGAGACGCATACTAAGGTATGTGAGGTCTACTTTGCATTGTGGACTATTTTATGAAACTGAGACAGAGATATGTGTACATGGGTACACAGATGCTGATTGGGCTGGTAGTATCTTAGATAGTAGTATCTTAGATAGAAGATCTACTAGTGGCTTCATGTTTTCTTTGGGGAGTGCTGCTGTGACTTGGAGCAGCAAGAAGCAGCCTACGGTTGCTTTATCCAGTACAGAGGCCGAGTACAGAGGTGCTGCCATGGTAGCATGTGAGGTAGCTTAGTTGAGAAAGCTACTTGCAGATTTGGGTCTATCAGTGGATAGACAAGTTGTCATTTTCTGTGACAACATTAGCAGTATACAGTTGGCCAGGAACCCTGTTTTTCATGCTCGCACGAAGCATATAGAGGTCCACTACCATTTTGTCAGAGAGAAGGTTTTGGTAGGAGACGTTGACCTTGTTTATGTCAGCACACAGGATCAGGTCGCTGACATCTTCACCAAAGCATTGGGTACAGAGAAGCTCCGCAGATTCAGGGCTTCGCTTGGTGTACATGAGATGGAGTTGAGCTCGAGGGGGAGTGTTGAGATATTGAGCTCATCTAGTGAGGCGGTGGACACTGATGACCCGCCTGGGGGATAGACCCCACACTTACACCACTGGCATGGTTAGTGAGATCATGGGTGATATGCGGCCAGTGGGATGACAGGCTGTGTGTAACAGCCATTCTGTGAGACAGCCATTCTAGAGACTGGCATAGTTATAGCACTAGCTCACTTAGGTTCACACTATAGATAACCCTAGTATGTATTTGGTTGAGTACCTTTTCATATTGAGTACCCTAGTATGTATTTGGTTGAGTACCTTTTCATATTGAGTGTACTCTTATCTTTGTATATAGTGTGTTGAGTGTTGTGTGGAAGAAGATTTTCAGCCTCTCACCTTGTGTGTTCTCTTTTAGGGTTTTGTGAGTGTGTGTGTGCGTGCAAGAGCTCAAGCTCTCTTCTCCCCTGCATCTTTTCACTCATACCACAGTGGATGCTCTGGACCAGCTCCTTGTCCTTTGCTTGTTCTTCTTCTGGTTTAACTTCCACCGATTGGCCCATGTATTTCCTCATCCTAAAGCCATTCACTGTTTTGGGAAAAAGGCATACCATCCAGGCTTTCTAATGTGAAGGCATTCTGACTGACTGGGTTTTTTTGGATTTTTAATTTTTCGGGGTGCGATCCCAACTTGTATTTGTAGACCAATACAAGGTCTCCTTGCTTGAAAATTATGTGCTTTAGATGCTTTTCAATCCAAGCTTTTCTTCTCCATTACACTATCTCTGCTTATAGAGAGCTAAGTTGTCTTTCTTCTTCTAAGGCTAGACGCTCATGTGTTCTGTGCTCTCAGGATTCTTCCATTGGTAGCTTTTCTTGGATTGCCACTCTCAAATTGGGCACCATAAATTCCATGGGCACTACTGTCTCTAGCCCATAGACTAGTTTGAGTGGTGTTTTCCCCGTTTAGACTTTGTAAGATGTGCAGAATGCCCATAGGGCTATATCTAACTTCTGGTCCTAATCATCCTTGTTGGCATTTATAATCTTCTTCAAGATTTTGTCAGAACCTTGTTGGTAGATTCTGCCTGGCCTTGCACTGTGGATAATAGGTTGAGGACTTCTTGTGATTGATTAGGTACTTTTCCATCAACCCATTCATCACGTTGTTTATGAAATGGGTTCCCTGGTGACTATTTCCACCGGCAATCCATGCCTAGCAATAATGTCCTTGAAGAGGAACTTCACGACCTCTTCTGCGGAATTGCTCTTCACAGCTTTAGCTTCTGACCATTTGGTGAAATAATTAGTCACCACAAAGATGTATTCACACTTGCTGCCTTTTGTGGGCATCTTGATTGGTCCAACAAAATCCAATCCCCCCACTTCATGAATGGAAACAGCGGCAATACGGGCGAGATGGGCAATCTATCAGAATCATCGGGTTGACCCATCCACTGCGACAGACGTCACATTGCTTTGCTTCGTTGTTGGCATCCCTCACTCATGACCGTTGGCCACCATAGGCCCGCTTGCAAAATTTTTCGAGCTGGGATTTCTCCATCCTCCATGTGTCCTTCGGTAAAGCCACAGTGTGCTTCTCTTAATACTACTTGTTGCTCATGGTCCTGGACACACACCTGCGTAGGATGTGGTCTATGCCTTTTTTGTAGAGCTGCCCTACAATCATAGTGAAGTTCCTGCTCCTTAAGGCAATCCTTTTCTTTCTGTCAGCAGTGTAACCTTCCGGGAAAGTTCCATCCTCAAGAAATTGCATCATATCATAATACCAATTTTCTCCCACTTTAGCTGCTACTGTGAATAGGTTGGTATTTGGGAGTTGGTCATCCACTACATGTAGAGTAGGTTCTCTGGAATCTAGTCTGGACAACCAGGCATGTGTTGGATGATGAACTCAAACTCTTGCAGTAGAAGCATCCACCTTGCTATCTTCCCCACCAGAACGGCTTTGTTCACCAGATAAATCAAGGCTTGATGGTCCACGTGGAAAATAAACTTGTTTCCCAAGAGGTAGTTTCGGAACTTGTTCACAGCATAAATCATTGAGAGAGCTTCTCGCTCTATTATGTTATAGTTCCTTTCCTCCCTTGTGAGGGCTTTGCTAGTATAATGAATGGGTTGTATATACCCCTCTTTCTTCTTCTACATCAGTGCACTACCCACTGCTTTGTCTGAAGCATCTATATACACATGGAACATTTCATTCCAATTTGGGGTGGTTATTAGTAGTGCAGTTGACACCATGCTCTTTAGCCATTGGAATGCCTTTTGACACTCTGGAATCCATTCATACTTTGCATCTTTCTTGGTAAGTGCATACAATGAGTTAGCCACATGTGATATAGCCTCCGCTTTAGCAAGATCTATGCTAATCTCATTGCAAATGTGCACTTGCTGGATTTAGCTTAAGCCTTGTATCTCTGCATCTCTGCAGACACAGCCTCAAATGATAGATGTGCTTTGCCTTATCTCCAGACACACTGAAGTCATCTATAAAAGCTTTCATGAAGTCTATTAGGTAATCATAGAAGATCTCTTGCACCATTCTTTGAAAAGTAGCAGGTGAATTTTTCAAGCTGAACATCATGACAATCGCCATGAAGACACCCCATTTAGCGAGATGAAGGCTATTTTCTCCCTGTCTCTTCTGGTGCCATTTTTACCTGGTTGTACCCACTTAATCCATCCAGAAATGAGTTTATTTCCTTTCTAGCTACCTCATCTTGCAAAGAGTCTGTAAACAGGAGTGGAAAGGGATTTGAGGTAGTTGTGGCATTCAGATTGCGGTAGTCCACACAGATTCTAATCTTCATGTTCTTTTTGGGAACTACCACAATTGGGGATATCCAAGCAGCTTTCTGTAGTACTGACACAATGAAACCTACTCTTAGTAGTCTGTCAATTTCTTCTTTAACTTGTTTGGCATAGTTGGGGTTCATTCTATACCTCTATCGCTTGACTGGTATGGCTTCTTCTCTTAAATTGATGCTGTGTGGGAAGAATTTAGGGTCAATGCCCCGCATGTCCTCGTACGACCAAGCAAAGATATCTTGGTATTCTTTCATTAAGGACACTAACTCTTGCTTGAATTCTTCTTCCAATGCTATGAGACTTCTCTCACAAGACTGTAGTTGAGGACCTTGTTGGAGAAACTGGAGAACATGGGAACCAGTTTTAGGGCCAAGGATCCTCTTCAGCTCGTACATGTTGATCTCTATGGAAAGATGAGTATAATTGCACTTAGAGGTTCTTTCTATTTTTAGATTGATAGATAATTACAATAGGAAGATTTGGGTATATTTTCTTAAGGAAAAGTCTTAGGCTTTTTGAAAGTTTAAGGAATGGATTACATTGGTTAAAGCTAAGACACAAACAAAATTGAAGCAGTTCAAAGGACAGACCAAGAAGGCTCGTGAATTCTTCGGTTTCTACAAGGAAAGAGACATAAAGCAATAGCTCACTACTGCTCACACTCCATAGCAAAATGGTGTTACATGTAAAGTGTCACCATTTGGTCCACTATTGTGATTTGGACAGTGTTTGGTTAGCCCGGACTTATTTTACAAAGAATGTGAACGGATAATTTTTCCAAGGTACGATGGGTTGCGAGCCTAGTAACAAAAAAACCTTTTTCTAGCTTTTGAAACCTCGAAACCTCTAAACTTTGAAATGGTTTTTAAAACCTTGAAACTTTGAAACGGTTTTTAAAAACCTTGAAACCTCTCTAGGACGACAGTTTTGCCCAAATTTCAGGTTTAGGCCCCCCCTCCTCCCCTCCCAAATTTTTTTTTTAACTTTTGTTTTTCTTCCATATCCTCCTCATCACCTTCCTTCCCTCTTCTTCTCTTGCCTCCCTCCTTCCCTTTTCCATCTTCTGTTACCTCTTTCACCTCTACTCCTCCTTCCTTCATTCTCTTCTTCTCTCCTCTTCATCTTTCTTTCTCTTCTTCTCTCCTTTTCTTCTCCCTTGCTCTTCTTCTCCTTTTCTCTTCTTCTCCTCTCTTCTTTCCCCTTTTTCTTCATACACCATCCTTCAATGTCTTAAATCTTTCCCAATTTCTACCTTCACTTCTTCAAATTTTTAAGAGTCCTTGATTGAACCACTTGTGACATCTAATCAAGCAAAATTGCCATAATGCCTCACCAAAATAAGGATGGTTTCGCGAGATATGTGAGAAGACACCATTTTTTCATCATTACACTATGTTTTTAGATGGCTACAATAAGTTCTTTAAGTATTTATACTTTATAAAATTATTGATTTTTTGAAACCTTGTGGTTTCTTAGCCGAGGGACGAAACCTTTCGAAACAAAACCCCAAAGACCTCGAAATGAAAAAAAACCTCGAAACGTTTCTTGTGACTATGGTTGCGAGGCAATTTGGAACTTTATGAATTATGATTTTGCATATACATGGTATGGTGTGCTGTAGTACAGGCTCATATTTATGAGATATGGAAATTTCACATAGAAGAGGATATTTATGGAGGTCAGGATTTGATGTGAAGCCTTTACAGAGGTTTAGCTGGCATGGATATGCATGAAAGATGGCCACAAAACATAAGTTCCATGGGATTTTATTCAATAAGACTCATAAGTGTATGTGTACACACTCAAGTTGAGTGGCCAACATCTAATAATTTATAAGTGAGTACACACCAGAGGTGGACTATTTTAATGAACTATGGACAAAAAACAAGTTTGGGGCCCTTGAAGTTACAAATAACTCCACAAGTTGCTAAAAAGGCATGGGGGAGTAATTTTTAGCTGGTTGACTTGCAAAAGATGACAGGAGGAGTTATTTTCAGATGGTCGACTTGCATGTGCACATAGAGCTAGCTTGGTGTGTGCTTTTCAAGCTCTCTCTCTCTCTCTCTCTCTATCTCTCTTGTGTTGACATACAAGTGGTGGTTTGTTATTTTTCTTCTTGATAGCCCTATAAAAGGCCCTATAGTACTCTCTCTCTTTCATGTGCATGGCAAAGCCTCTTTGACTCATATCATATAGGCACAAGCTCTTCATCGAAGTGTTTACGGGCTGGAAAATAGAATTTCAAAAATGGACAGCTTGTTTCTTCGTGACAGATTAGTGTTTTATGTTGGCTCTTGGGTGCCAGAGGTGTTTTCATGGTGACTCGAGCATAGACAGTACTTCTAAGAGCGGTTCTAGAGAGTTTCATCTCAAAAAGCTACTTGCTTTTTGAGAAATCTTGAAGACTTCAGCCTTGAGTTACAAGTGTAGAATTTAATGAGTTTGTGTGATAGTGTCATAAATTTAGTCTCTCTCTTTGATTGGAAATCATATGTACTTAAAAAATTCCGGTAGTGAGATGAGCACGGATCCTTTGTTGTACAAAGTAATCTTGAGGAATAGAGAATTCCATCGAAGCGGGCCAATTGTTCCAGTCCCAGTGTAGTGTCCTCTGCATATGATATTATCTTTCAACATGTGATGATGTTTAATGGTTGTTGTGGCTAGTGTTTGAAAGCTTAATGGTCATGTAGAAGTGTGTCAAAGATCTTAGTCCCCCAGGATTGATTTGGGTTTGGTTACAGTGGTATCAAAGTAGAGGCTTTCTCAGAAGCACAGGCTTTCTTCCAGCAATGAGGAAGAGAAAAGATCAGAAGTGGGGACCCACTTACCATCACTGCTATTAAGCATGGCGAACCTATTCACCCATGGAAGCTGTCATGTGTTAAAAGAGCATGAGCAGTAGACAATAAAGTCTAAGGATTTATAGATTCACTGAATTTATTCTTGAAGTATGGAGTTGGCTTTATGTGCCCATGTTTAACACTCTTTCCATTTGGATATTGTGGATTATATAATCAAGCTTACATGCAAGCTATATGGAGATATATCTTGGGATATCTTATGAATATGGTAAAGAAATTTGTTTTGGCTTCAGGATGAACCTGTCAAAGGAAAGCTAAGTATTCTTTGAGTTTGCAAAGTTGGTGCTTTAATTTCTATCATGATGTTTAATAATCCTTGTATGCTATCATTTGGGTGGGCTTAGACTATGGAGAGAAAGACATGATTATGGTATCTGGACTTATGGGACTATTTTGTCTTGCCCATTTATTTGGGACATGATTTTCATATTGTTATTATGGATACTTATTTAGTCTCGTCCATGTATTTGGGACCGATACTTTCAGTTATATTAGATTTTTCTCGACTTTGCCTTTTGGGCTTCCTTGATATCTATCTTGATGAATACTAATGATGAAGAGATATATGATAATCTGTGAATGTATATGGATCATATGGGTGGTATTTCCCATATGGAGTCCAAGAACATAGCAGAATGATTTGTGCATGCGTATGGATCATATGAGTGGTTCTCATATGGAGTTCAATAGCACGGAAGAAGAATTGAAAGACTCATATGAACAACTATCGAAATGACTGGTGGTCATCACAGTTCATGGATTTATGGATTTCTTGCCATATAGTTGGCTTTAATTTTTGGTAGTTGATCTCTTATTCTATGGAATAATGTAGTTGGCTCTTTATGCATGTGCTTGACAAGAACTTGGATTTGACAGGCATAAAGAGCCAACTATGCTGTTGGATCTGACATTATGAGATATGCTACTCAAAGCTGAAATTTTCTACCATTTGATCCACCCTTGTGATTTGGATAATGTTCGGTTAGCCCAAAGTTATTTTACAAAGGATTTGAATGGGGAATTTTTCCAAGGTATAATGGGTTGCCAGGCAATCTAGAACTCTTTGAATTATGATTTCACACATACACGGTATGGTGTGCTGTAGTACAAGCTCGTATTTATGAGATACAGACATGGAAGAGGACATCTGTGGTGGTCAAGATTTGATGTAGAGTCTTTATAAAGGCTTAGCTGGCATGGATATGCATGAAAGGTAGCCACAAACATAAGTTCCATGGGATTTTATTAATTTATATTGTTTATAAGGCTTGTTAAGTGTATGTGTACACACTCACTGAAGTTGGGCGGCCAACAACTAATAATTTATAAGTGAATACACACAAGAGGTGGAGTATTTTAATGAACTATGGATAAAACACAAGTTTGGGGTGCCTGGAAGCTACAAATAGCTCGCTCCACGAGTTGCTAAAAGGGGAGGGGGAGTTATTTTTAGCTAGTCAACTTGCAAAAGAAAGTAGGGGAAGTTATTTTCAATTGGCCAACTGGCATGTGTGCATATAGTCAGCTTGGGCTTTTGCTTTTCAAGATTCCCTTTTCTCTTACGTTGACATATAAGTGGTGGTTTGATGTTTCTTTGTTATGGATAGTCTCATAGCATGCCCGATTGTACTCTCTCCATGTGCATAAGCGCAACTTCTCGGACTCATATCATTGGGGCACGTGGAAGCTACAAATAGCTCCACGAGTTGCTAAAAGGGTTGGGGGAGTTATTGTTAGCTGGTTGACTTGCAAAAGAAAGCAGGGGAAGTTATTTTCAGTTTGCATATAGCTGGCTTGGGCTTATGCTTTTCAAGCTTCCCTTCTCTCTTGCGTTGACATACAAGTAGTGGTTTGATGTTTCTCTGTTTTGGATAACCTCATAGCAAGTCCGATTAGTAATCTCTCTCCGTCAATGTACATAAGCACAGCTTCTCTGACTTATATCATAGCTCTTCTATAAAGTATTTACGGGTTGAAAAATAGAATTTCAAAAATGAACAGCTTGTTTCTTCGCGCTAGTGTTTTATGTTTGCTCTCGGGTTGCAGAGGTGTTTTTGTGTGGTGAGACGAGCATAGACAGATCCTCTGGGAGCGATGCTGGAGAATTTTATCTCGAAAAGTCGCTTGCTTTTCAAGAAATCTTGAAGACTTTATGCGTTTGTGGGACAATGTTCTCATAAATTCACTCCCTTTGATTAGAAATCATATGTACTTGGAAAATTCTAGTGCTGAGCACCCACATCCTTTGTTGTACAAATTACTCTTGAAGAATAGAGAATTCGTTGAAGGGGGGCCGACCGTTCCGGTCCTAGTGTGGTGTTGTGTGAATATGATATTATCTTTGAGAATGTGTGATCATGTTTAATGGTAGTGGCCAACGTTTGAGTGCTTAAGTACAAAGTGATAGTCATGCAAAAGTGTGTCAAAGATCTTAGTCTCCTGGGCTTGACCTGTGGTTACATAGAGCGTAAGAATCGCATGCTATTCTGGAGATGGCAACGAGTATACTTAATGGTCGGAATCTACACATATCCTTTTAGACTAAGGCAATTAACAAGGCTGTGTATGTTCTTAATTGGAGTGCAACGAATGCTGTCCAAGGGATGACTCCATTACATGCCTACTTGGGTAAGAAACCTTTAGCTGCACACTTGAAAGGATTTGGGTGTGGATGTTATGTACACCTTCCAAATTCTTAGAGGACCAAATTGAATGCCAAAAGCTAGAAATGCATTTACTTGGGTTACAACATGGAGTCAAAGTAATATCGGCTCTATGATCCCCTTAGACAAAGAAGATCATAGTGAGCCGTGATGTGGTATTCCAAGAACAACCACGAAGAGGAGCTTCCTTCTTCTACAAGAAAATCACCAAAGCAAGAAAACCTCCACATGCAATAGGGGCTTCCTTGTATTCTGATGTATGGCAGTCTGTTGTGGAGATAGATTTTGAAGATGAAGAACGAGAGCATGATGTGCCACAAAAATATAAGCCATTTCGTAAGTGGTACAAGCAACTTTTGGATGGAGTAGATCCTCCAACCATCACGGTACCTGGGTTGTTGCAAGATCAGGGTGTCCAGTTTTATCCAGTTTATGCTGGACTGGGACAATGCTTGGAGAGCAAATTTTGGGGGGACAAGGTACTTAAAATGAGATCAAGCAAATAATAGAAAATGCGCTTGCCCTTAAATTAACCCAATATAACTTAAATTAATATAAATTAATCTAATTAATCAAAATTAATCAAAAATATGATGAAATGATAAACAAATGATCTTTCCATACTTAGAGTGATCCAATTTATTTTTCCATAGATGCACCATTACAAGTACACTAGTCCCTATAGGTTTTAGATGATTCACATCAAAAATGTAATTTTACTAATTAGATTATTAATATTTGCAGGCCTTCTGATAGTCTGAAAGAATTTTGAAAAAGAGATCATTAAAAATCCAACCATTGGATTTGCAATTTTTACTAACCACCACATTCTACTAAT
Organism: Cibotium barometz; assembly: GCF_041138505.1. NCBI lineage: Eukaryota > Viridiplantae > Streptophyta > Polypodiopsida > Cyatheales > Cibotiaceae > Cibotium > Cibotium barometz. The sequence goes on along the minus strand of NC_141089.1, from coordinate 7,381,008 downwards.
GTCTTAGTATCTACCTACTCTTTTGATCTACAAGATTGAGGATTTTAAGTGGTAGCTATTGTGGGCACAAAAAGTGGCGTATATTATAACACTTTAAAGACCTTGAAATATTTAAAGAAAATAGACAAATATCTTAAAATTTTCTCAAAAAATCAAGTTAAGCTCCATATTCTGTGAAGATCTAAGGTACAAAGTGGGAATCTCATATGAGTTTATATGTAAAAGATATTAGCATTTTATGGAATCAGTTTAAATTTGGGATAGGGTGTATACATTGACTTTGTACCTAAGAAAATGAGGACTTTTGACTATCTAATGCTTAATCAAATTATGCAACTATCTTTCCAACTTTGAATATGATGTTCCAACAAAAGAACTTGAAACAAAATTCTTTCATTTACTAGGAGAGATTAGCCACTAAAGGTAAACAAATGCCTGTTTTTTTACTATTTACAGGGTGCCTGAGTGGACAAAACTGGGCACCCTGATAGTCAAGATGTCCATATATTCGGAAACATTAGAGGAGAAAAACAGGGCTCAGGAGAATCTTGTAAATTTCACTCTCATGAAAGAGTACTCAAGATTTAGAAGCCTACAACCTTTCTTGAAAGAGAAAGGGATTCGAAGTGGATGGGAGCCCTTATGAATTCACGAGGGTATGGATTGAATAGAAGAGAAGTATGTTATCTCCCGATAGGCCTAGGGCTCTAGGGAGGAAAAACGCAAGTTTGGGTTAGGGCTTGCCTAGGATGTGGGGAGTTGGAGGGTTCACACCTGGGCTAAGGGCGCTAGTAGTAGCAAGATGAGGCCTAGATTGGCTATGAGCTTATAATTAATAGTCTAGGACCTATAATGGCTAAAAGCTTATAAATAAAGCAAGAAGGAAGCTTATAAATAAAGTAGGAAAGCTATTAATGGCTAAAAGAAGCAAGAAAACAGAAAAGCTCATAAATGAGGCAAGGGTTAATAATAACAAAGTTATTGCTATATAAATGATCTTGGAGATACTTATTAATTATTATTGAGGTATCCACGCCATAGACATGAGGGCTACCATGGATGAGCAAGATCTTATGGTCATGGAGCTACAATGTGGGTGGTTTGGTTTGATGATACAAGAGAGAGTGGAGAGGAGTGTATTGGGTATGGGGGCTTGAAGAGGTACATGGCCATGTTTATGGCATTGGGGAGAGAGAGAGAGAGAGAGAGAGAGAGAGAGAGAGAGAGAAGGAAAAGTTATATTAAACCTCTTCAAAATACCCAATGAGTCTATGAGACCAAAAGTGATACAATAGTGTCCATGTAATCTCATCATGGTACAAAAGAAAACAAAGACTAGAGCTATGAGCGTGAAATGTTAAATCCGAGCCATATGATACAAAGTGGGACCATCATCATCGTACAACCTATGGAGCTGCCCCCCTAGTAGGGGGAGGGGCCTGTCAAGGATATCAAGCATGGGGTTACCCTAGAGAAGGCTTTGCAGATCCATCGGGCGTGGAAAGGTAGATCTGTAACTCTCCAAGATCTCCTCAAGCTGGAGTTGATGTCTGTGTTGCTAGAGCAAGGTTCAGGTAGTTTGGGGTGACATGCTCGCTGTAGTGACTTGGCCTGGTCTAGAGTCATGCCGCCAGAGTGGGGTCTGGCGGGGGTTGGGCACTGAAGAATGTGTGGCTCGATGAGGTTGTGGGTATGTCATCCATGGTTGGTGCGACGTCCTCTCGTAGTGGTCAGAAGAATCGAGTGATGGTTGCACGGCGGGGGGGGGTGGATGTCCCATGTGGTCTCGACTCCCTATTCAATGAGTCTCTGTGGTGGCAATAAATCTCTAGTAGGAAGAAGCCCAAAAAATGCTGATTTGGGTAATCCATGATCTTAGATAAGGTTCCAAACCCCCTTTTGGAAGAGACAATGGAACCTTCCTCAAATCTCATAATATACGGTGCATCTACATATAAAGTGCTCCTTTGACTCGACCTCCATTGTCTCTTCTAAACCCCTTTTGGAAGAGACAATGGAACCTTCCTCGAATCTCATAATATACGGTGCATCTACATATAAAGTGCTCCTTTGACTCGACCTTATCGTCTCCTCACGAGGTATCTACATGGCTCTCCCTGTCTCTATCCTCAAATGCTGCGATGACGCCGCCCACCAACTGCTGGTCCACTGCAATTCGCATGGCACGTGACATGTTTATAAATGCGCTAGAGTAGAAATTCATATGACTTTTTGATGTGATAGTTGCTCGATTGTTTCAATGAAGTACAAGTATCTTTACAAGTTACATAGGTTTTCCCAATAACATCACTGTTTATGCCAAACACAAATAAATATCTAGATATTATTGATACTACTCTAAGAGGTGGTTCACACACAAGTATATAGTTACACTCTTATACTTGATACTCTGTCAAGGATAAATCTAGGCTCATGGTTTCTCATGCCAATTTTCCTGGTTAAGGATAGATCACATGGCTCTAGTTTCACAGGCCAGTTATGGGATTTAGGGATAGGTTCACACACACAATGGACTTAAAAAAGCCCTGTCATATTTACACAAGTAGTTAGCTTCCTCTTTGCAGAGATGTTTCTCCTCAATGATATTGGCATTTGACTTTTTATAAAAGCAGTTCTTCTCATTGTTGTTCTTTTTCGTACAATGTTTGTACGACTTCTTGGAATAATAGTTCTTTTTTGCGTGATAATTCCTACCACAAAGAAACACTTTATACTATTGAAGTTCTTCTTCATATGAAGAAAGAGATATCCTCCCCTGCTTCATATGAAGAAAGAGATATCCTCCCCTGCTTCATATGAAGAAAGAGATATCCTCCCCTGCTTCTTTGTTCTTGATCCGCCCACTTGATGGAGCATGATTGTACCTTGAATTATGGTTGGAAGCTTAAAGTTGTGGAGAACATTTAACTAGTATTCTTGGGTAGCCTTATCCGCTTGTATAAGTACACGAGTGTGCTGGAACAGACATGAAGTTCAATTCATATGCTAACACATAACATTCAAAGATAAAGCGTTGTTCCAAATCAATAAATCTATTCTCAAATTATGAGATGTCAAGCTATCATGTAAAATAGAAGATATAAAGGACGTTCCATTTGTTATTGATTAAGCATGTTGTAAAGACAAACTTACGCATTAAGTGTTCAAGAAAGATTTGAGTACATATAGAAATTTAAAATTTATATTTCTCTATAATGCTTCAAATAATAGTATTTGGGATAATGTGTCGGATATCCTTTCAAGTTGTTGTACCCTTTATTAGTTGTTGTTTCTTCCAATGCTATCTGTTGTTGTTGTTGTTGTTGTTGTAATGCTCTAGCTATAAATATGCTTGTAGATGAATGCAAAATGGAGAATGTGAAATTCTCGTGGAAGGTTTTGTAGTCTTCAACATCCATCTTCATTGATCATCTTGGAAAATATATGGCTTGTGATTTTTTTGTCAACATCCAAGAGTTGGTTAATGTCGACATTGTATCCATAAAGGAGTATTTCCATTGTGTATGTGATTATCCCTTTACTTTTATCATCCAGAAGTTTTTTGGCTTTTATGTCTAGTAGTCATCCAATTATCTCGTTTATTTCAATGCTAATCTCTGTAAGTATCTCCTTCTGTAGTCATGAAGAACATTGGTAATATTAAAATTCTTTTGGTCAGTTAGAGAGTTATTAGATAACGGGAGGGGAAAGTTTGTGTTTATGTAGGTAGTGGCTCACTTGTTGGCTGGCTTGAAGTTTTTATACTTATCATCACTAAGTTGTTTGTTGCAGTTATTAATGTCTGAGCATAGCTTGGTGTAGTTTATAAGCCCATTGATATATGTTATTGGTTGATCTCTAGTCAAGTTTGCCAATCGCATTTGGTTTGTTGTTAGGTAGTGTGATGGGCTTGACTTTGGGTTGGGTTGTCAAGTGGTTCTATAGTCAGATCAAGGGACAGATTGCACTTGGATCATAGAGACCAATGCTTTTTTCCTCATCGAGAGGCACAGTCGTTGATTCTTTTTCCATATAACAATTTTTGTCCGGGATTTACTTCATCTATCGAACTAGACAGAAATTGAGTTTCGATTTACGAATCCATCAGTCCAGCCTAACCCCATCCAGTCCCATGGGTTAGCCAACCGCTGTAGTGATGGGATCCAATTAGGAATTTGGTTAGGTTTTGTCCCGGGTACCAGGGAAAAGAGTTCCTAGGCCCCCTAGCCAGATGTTCATGCAAACATAAAACTAGTCACACCACTTACACACCCAATATGAAATTTACCTTTTTCACAGATTTAGTCATCTTTAAAACAATCATTTAATGAAATCATAGTATCACTGATCACAATCCTCCAAATATCTGGTTGAATCTTAATTTCCAATCATTCCTTCATCAGAGTATCTATGGCATCATTGGCAACCAGAACGCTCACCACCTGTTCACTCAGGGGCCTTTTTAATAGTTCCTAGCTCATAGTACTCGGCAATATAATCACTTATAAAAATCAAGATGGAATCTCCATTGAAGATCAGCAAGATCAACCAACAGATCCATATAAAAGAGCCATGGACTCATCCGTTGAGGACCAGCAAGGTCAATCAACCTGATCCATGCCCGGTTTCAGAAAACAACTCTTACTCCTTGTTCCAATATCTTCCACGACGCACATGTGGGTATCTTCGGCTACCCAGAGCCCGAGCACCGTATGGTCAGCACCCTCTAGGATCCTTCGTAGGTCACCTAGTGCTTCACTCATAGGCCGCTTCCTTGGTCCCTCATCCACCGTACCGGTATTTAAATCGAACCGAGGCTGGTCAAGACCTCGGCCGAACTTGCTATGCGAGATGTCCTCCGTTGACTCTCCGTCAGCTGTTGCAACTTTATCAGGTAGGTCTCCACGACCACATACTCAAGGCAGTCAAAATGCTTCCCCAGCATCTTTGACATAAAACAGTAATTTGCAAACAGTTCACAAATACAGTTTCAATAATGAACTCACATCTTTCCAGATTGTTCCACATCAATCCATATTACTTAATCCAAATCCAAATCATAAGTGTATCCATTCTTGACCAGATACATCATTTTCCATCCCATCACATCAGACTCATTCACTTCGCATAACATCCATTCCTATCTTTCTTAATTTACATTACGTCTCATCACTTCCATTTCTCATTACATCTCATTCGTTCAGATATTATATTATTCATTCACATTCTGATTCACTTGACATCTCATCTCATCCATTCGCTCATATCGACTTCATATCCATTCACATTCATATTTGCATTCATTATTCCACATACACATCCACATTCATACATCCACATCCACATACACATTCACATTCATACATCCACATTCATTATTCCACATACACATCCATTATTCCACATACACATCCACATTCATACATCCACATCCACATCTACATTCATACATCCACATTCACATTCACATCCATACATCCATATCCACATTCCACATTCATACATCTATATCCACATTTCACATTCATACATCCACATCCACATTCACATTCATACATTCATTCACATTCACATCCATACATCCATATCCACATTACACATTCATACATCCATATCCACATTCCATATCTACATCCATATCCACATTCACACATCCACATTCACATTCACATTCACATTCACATTCACATTCACATTCACATACATCCATATCCACATTTACATATCCACATTCACGTTCATACATCCACATCCACATTCCATATCTACATCCATATCCACACATCCACATCAACATTCACATACATCCACATCCACATCCATATACATCCACATCCACATTCCATATCTACATCCATACATCCATTTCCACATACATCTTTCCTTTCACATACATCCTTCACATACATACATCTTTCCTTTCATATACATCCTTCACATACATCTACATCATTTCTTTCACATTCATATAACTACGTCCATTCTTTCACAAACATACATCTCCATCTATTCCTCGTTCATTTTCATCTATTTGATTCGTTTCACATCCTTGTATCTATTTATAGAATATAAGAGAATTCTTATTTTTGATATAAAATTTCTTTACGCATCTATTTATGCATAAATTTCATTTTAAGGAGAATAACACTTTCGAAATAAAAATCAATCTTTTATGCATCTTTCTATGCATAAATTCATTTTAAATGAAAATGACACTTTTGAATTAAAATTTAATCTTTTATGCTTCTTCTTATGCATAAAATCAAAATGGATGAAAATAACTCTTTTGAACTAAAAATAGATTTCTTTATGCATCTTTCTATGCATAAAATCAAAATTGATGAGAATAACACTTTTGGATTAAAATAAACTCTTTATGCATCTTTCCATGCATAAATCTAATTTAGTAGGAATTACACTTTTAGAATAAAAGAATTTTTCTTATGCATCCTATTTATGCATAAAATCATTTATGATGAAAATCACACTTTTAATATAAAAAAATATCTTTTATGCACCCATTTATGCATAAAAATCATCTATGATAAAAGTAACACTTTTATAAAAAAAAAAATCTTTTGTGCATACTTTTATGCATGGAAATCAAATATGATAAAAGTAACACTTTTATAATAATAAAAAAATCTTTTATGCATACTTCTATGCATGAAAATCAAATATGATAAAAGTAACACTTTTATAATAATAAAATAATCTTTTATGCATACTTCTATGCATACTTCTATGCATGAAAATCAAATATGATAAAAGTAACACTTTTATAGTAAAAAAAAATTCTTTTATGCATACTTCTATGCATAAATATCAAATATGATAAAAGTAACACTTTTATAATAAAAAAATATCTTTTATGCATACTTCTATGCATGAAATTCAAATATGATAAAAGTAACACTTTTATAATAAAAAAAAAATCTTTTATGCATACTTCTATGCATGAAAATCAAATATGATAAAAGTAATACTTTTATAATAATACTAATTTTCTTTTATACAAATAATCAAAATGCATCTTCTATGCATGAAAATGATACTTTAGAATATAGAAACCATAAGGATTACTCTTTTAGAATAATAAAAGATGAAATTTATTTCACTAATTTTCAAAAATTTTGCCATAACCTCCTTTGTATGGCTGACCATTTTTCAATTTTTGAGTCTCTAAAATTAATTAAAAATGACAGGAAAAAAGGAGACTAAAGGCCAAAGGGATGACTTGGAAGAGATTGGTTGCATGCAAGAGTTGTGGGCTCGCACTAGGACCCAATGGAAAGGTGCTACTTCCAAGAGCCCCATGGGTTTTTAGTAAGATGGAGGAACTACAAGTCAAGAGGACGATTTCAGAGTTTCGGACTCCTACAGGTTGTATGCATTTACAAAGGATGATGATCTTAGTGGCCTCAAGAGTCATGATTGGCACAAGTTTCTACAATTTGTGCTACCCATAGTAATAAAAGATTGCCTCACTCAAGACATTAGAGCTACTATCTATAAGATTGCCTCTATGGAGTTTAAACGCGCTGTCTCCAAAGTGAGTTTTTTCCTACAAGTTTATTAACAATCCAGATGCATCTACTAGTTCATGTTGTAGATGAGGTTGCAGTTGCTGGAACAGTCCATTCAAGATGGATGTTCTTTTTGGAGAGGTTTATGAAGACATTAAAGGGATTTGTTCGCCAAATGGCTCGCCCAGAGGGTAGTATGTCAGAAGGGTGGCTGATACAAGAGTCCCTTGTTTACATCACTGAATATTTAAGTTCCTTAGATCCAGAGATACCTCGACTATGGTCTCAAGAGTCTAACAGGCGAGTCATTGGTGAGGAACCTCAAGGCCAAGGCATTAAGAGAAAGATGGATAACAATTTGAGGGAAAAAATCAACAAATTTTGCATCTTGAACTCTCATGTAATGGAGAAGCGGATTGAGACATATGAAGCTCTCAAGCGACAGCGAGTACAAGATCGTTTAAGTTTCAGAAGGAATCGCACTACAAGAAATCTCCCATATCCAGAAGGTATGCAGGCTCTTCCGGACTTTCCCACAGGTAGATGGCTAGAAGCTACAACTTTAGAAGCCAAACATGCTGGTTTAACTATAACAGAGGAGGAGGAGGAGCTTACAAAAGGATGCGATTGGCATGTAAGTGTTTAAGTTCTACATGTCTCTCTTTTTTTTCTCTACATGTCTCAGTGTTTGTTTCTCATCAACAATCTTTATGTGCTATTTGTAGTATCACAAATATGGGGCGTTTTGGTCACATGGACGTCATTTTCGAGTAGAACGAATAGACCAAAGAAGAGCAACCTTTGATTGTGGTGTCACAACACAGTTTGTTCAAGAAAGTCGTGCAAGTGCAAGTGATGATAACACAATTACTGGAATGCTTGATTACTTTGGAACCATTCAAGATATATTAAAGGTTGGCTTCAGAAGTTTTGAGTTGTTTATCTTTGATGTGAAGTGGTTCAAGGTAATCATGAATGGGCCACATTGAACTGTATGTAGAGACAAGAGTGGCCTCATCCAAGTGGACTCCACAAAGGTATGGACCGATCAGCAAGATACTTTTGTGCGCCCAGAGCATTGTGAGCAGGTTGTCTTTAAAGCGGATCCAAAAGATCCACGCTGGCTATTTGTGGTTCAAGTCGCCCCCCGTAGTAGTAAGCAAATTTTTGAAGAATTTAAGCTACAATAGGGTGATGTGGATGCATAGGGTGGTGGAGAGCAGCAAGAACAAGCCGATATCAACAATGAAGAGGAGCAAGAAAATGAAGAGGAGCAACTAGAGCAAGATCCAAATGAAGAGGTGCAAACCAATGAAGCTGAAAAACATGTTGAGGAAGAAGACATAGATGATGAGGACATCCTTCATCAAGGGACTTTTAATGATGAGGATGCTGAAATGTACATAGACATAGATCTCTTTGGGGCTACTGATCTTAATGAGGATGATAGAATAAATAATGATTTTTAAAATGATGTATCTTAATGATTATGCAAATAGTTATGACATATTTGTAATGATTTTATGACATTGAAGGTCCTTTCATTGTTTACCATTGTTAATGTTTACCGTCATAATCACTACTGTAGGTGCAAGTTGATATAGTTTTACCATTGTTGTTTATCATTGTTAATGTTTGTCATATGGTTCTTTCATTGTTTACCGTGTAATTTTCATTTCGCACAAGTTTGTCATATGGTTTTTTGTCCAATAGGCCATGGGTGATGACTCACCGCCCTACGACTACAGTCCTGATTTCTCATTTAATCCTACACTGCAGGGCATGAGTCCCCAGCAGTTATAGTTTTCTTTCATCCATGACTCCAGAGCAGAGAGCCATGGCTCAGAGTTATTGGGGTTCTAGAGCAGGGACATCTGCCTCACCATCTGGCTTCCCGATGCCAGTTCCCACACCCGTGGGTATGACAGCAGCTCCCACACCTCATACCACACAGCCTTCCACTCCTCTTACAGCTCGATCTACCACCTCTTCACATAGACGTCGCTCACGTAGTAGGTCTTCAGGGGGAGGTTGTTGTGGTGGTAGTGCCACAGATGCTGAGACACCACCACCACGTGAGCGTCGTCCTTCGCTCTCATCTGTTGATAGCACACCCATAGGGTCACCTTCCACTCCCTGGGGTGCACATGACCATGACAACAGCAAGATATACACAATTAGGGATGGGGCACCAATAATGAATAGTGCAGGGAAGGCAATGAAGACACGCATTCGACAATTGTGCACTATACAGTTTCACGACTCTGTCATGACTAAATGGGATCAGCAAGATAAGGGGAAGAAAAATTATATAAATACAAAGATAAAGCAAGAGTTTCAGCCATCTGACCCTATGAATGTCGTCTCTAATGAGTGGATATAGTATACAGCTCGCATTTTGATGGGGCATCATAGGTCAGAGGCGAGGGATGCATTTAGAGAGGGGAAAGAGAAACCTGCTTGGCTAGATGACAGGGAGTGGGCAGCCATTGCTCAGGAGCTCACAGAGACACCAGAGAGGTTTCAACAACAAAGAGAGGCGGCAAGGGCAAGACTCCAAACAGTAGGGGCTTCTCCTCTTGGGAGTGGTGGTTACGAAACCATCTGCCATGAATTCGTAAGTATTTGTAGCAATTTTATTTATGTAAATGTATGTATGTGGGCTAAATGTTGATTTCTAAAAGTTATAATTGTTAATCGTTTATGTAGGAGTTGGCCATGAATCGCCCACCAAGTAGGCGAGAGGAGAAGTACGCTCACAAACATGGCCTTGTGGCCTTATTTGAGATGCTTGAAGAAGAAGGAGAGACCGTCAATTGGGAGGCATTACCATGATGTAAGATGACCTTCAAACTAATGGTATATGATCAAAAGATTCTTGAGTATTAATGTTTAATTTAATTTCTTGTTTATCGATCTGAAAAATAAAAAAACGAGCACGATTGTTTTTGTGCTCTATTTTAGACAGAATGGTGCTGTCTGTTTGTTGTTGTTGATCCTGTTCATTGCAGGCAGCCAGGCAACAGCCAGGCAACACTATTTTGTCCATTTTTTTTTGGTACAGCGTCGGTATATTCCCCGGTATATACACCGGTATATGTGCCGGTATACATGCCGGTATTGCTTTCGGTATAGATGCCGGTGAACGTCGGTATAGGGACAGGTATACACCCCGGTATAAGTGCTGGTATAGTAGCCGGTATAAACGCCGATATAACCGTCGGTATTAGCGTCGGTGAAACGTCGGTATAGACACTGGTATAGGTGCCAGTATTGTTCCCCGACACTTATACCAACGTTGTGGTTCCGGCGCATATACCGGCATTTATACCGATGATGGGGCTTTTTTAGACCCCGTTCAATGACGTCGATATAAGCGCCGGTATTAGGCTACCATGTAGTAGTGTATCTCATAATTTTTAACTAATAAACCTTGTACTCAGTCAACTCTTCATCTTATGTGAGAATTTACTCATTTTTGGGTAATTTTTTTTATTCTTTTGGATTTATCTCATCTCAACACTTGGATTAATCCAATTGGCCCATTGGAACCTTAATTGGACCATAATCCAAAAATTTCTAAAAATGTAGACCCTTAGGCTAAGGTCCCTTGTGCCATTTTCAATTAATTCCTAATGCACATTGAAAAGTTCATTTTGAACTTCTGTTTCAGGGGAATCCATTTTAGACACTAGAAGAATTTTTATATCCAAAGATATCTCAATTTTGGATTATCTCTCTCTAGGCCAAAACAAGATCTTTCTTCTATTTCAAAGAGGGGAATAATTACAAGAATCTAAGGGGAGATTCTTACACCTTTACACCTCAAAAGCTAGAGGGAGGAATAATTACAAGAATCTAAGGGGAGATTCTTACACCTTTACACCTCAAAAGCTAGAGGGAGGAATCTTACATCCTACCCCACTTGAAAAATGTGAGTTATCCTTATCTCGCACGTGGAGTATAATCTCTTTCATCTTCTTCCTCTTTAATCACTTCCAGTGCTACTACCTTGGAAGTGGACGGTCGATTTGGGAACATCTCTCTTTGACTTCCCCTATTCTGAGGCGGAGTTCTTGCATTACTTTGGATTGAAACTAAGGGTTGGTTAGAGGGTCTACCTCTAGGATTTCCCTGATTTTGACGAAAAGGAACTGATTACTCTGGAAGGAAGGAGTTGGAGTCTGGAATCTTAGTCCCTGACTTCCCTGCCCCGAAAACCTTAATCCAAAAGGAGTTGGGGAGTCCATACTACGATCTCCAAATCCTTGAGAGTTAAAGCATTTCACTTCTTTGTTTAAGGGTAGAACTTCTGAAGTTGAATCCTAGGGGATTGAGTTCCGGGAAAAGAACCTTTCTTCCATTATGGAATTTCCCATATCGTGAGATTGACCTTGTTGTCTATTAGACAATGGAAAGTTGGAATCACCTTTCGGAGTTAGAAATCTTTTGAAAGATGATGGTGCTAGCTTCGGCGAGACCTTGACATCAAAGGGCTTGGCGAAGTCCTTCGCCATCCACACTTCTTCGGCCATGGAAACTGGCTTGGCATTCTTCACTAGGATATTCAAAGGTTCGTTTAGTCCCCAAATGAACCTAGCCATCAGCTGTTCTTCATCCAGCGGTGGCGAGTACTTGAGGAGGAGAGCAAATGCCTGATGATACACTTCGATAGTTGTGCTCCCCTAGGTTAATTCTAAGAATTCATTCATCTTGGTTTCTAGTCGGGAGAATAGAATCTCTTCCTTAGGTAAATCTTGAGATCATTCCATGTCTGGGTGTTCCGATGAGACGGTTTGTCTCACAGTGGTTTCTCCATGCCACTCTGGCTGTTTCTACTATCTTCAGCATTGCAAGAGCCATTTTACTCTTCTCATTGTACTCGGTGACATCGAAGTATTCTTCCATTGCTTCGATCCACTTCCCCACAGCCTCGTCCAAGTTTTCCCCTTCACCCTTGAAAGGTCCAGGCTGCGATCTATGAAGAGTTTTACGAACATCCGAGTCGAGCTCTTCCTCATCGAGTTGGGGATTAACATTCCTACCACAACGACCTCGATCCATGATCCTATCGATATGAAAATTCTTATTAAGTCCCTTTTTCCCAAATTAACCAAGATGCTTAGGTGAAAAGACCACTTAAATATGACTTTAGATCCAACGGATTCTGGGGTTCTTTAGATTGGTCAGCCTCCACAAAATCTTGGGATAAAGATCACTTCTACAAGAAGAACATACATAACTCATTACCAGAGAATAATTCATTCATATTCTTATCACAATAATGTTCCATCAAACCAAAAATTCCATCAAAACATTCCTCCATGATGGGAATTTCACTTATGCAGGTTCTTAATTTGTCATTCCTTAATTAGATCTACTGGGTCAAAGGTCAAACAAAAACAATTTGTCAGCACAATCCACTAATCTCATAGTGATTTGCTAAAGTCATAATCGTCATTCCAGTTATACTGACATCATCATCACTGGGATTAGTCCCATTCATTCTCATTGTGGCTTTGTTCAACTTATCTTCTTTCAACCAGAATTCAGAAATCATCATCTTTTAATCAGAATCCAATTCAACTCATCAATTGTCAACCAGAATTTTAAAAGCATATCAACTAGCATTCGAATTCATCCTCTAGATAGCATTTTTGCTTATAATTTCAAGGTCTTAGATTTACTTGTATATATTGTCAGTAAATGCAGATATATCCACGGTATATACGAGTAGTCACGGTCCTTGGAGTTATAAGGTAATTACCATCATATCTAGGCCTCAAGCAAGTCAGGGATTCCATACAATTGTGGTACTTCCATCTAAAGACCCAATTTTCAATTTATGAATCTTCATTCTGAATATCAATTTGTATGAATTTCATTACACAATTACAATCTTTTACTGGTATTCATAAAATTTTGACATTTCTTGCTTCTCGATTGATCACTTTAGCCAATTCGCTCTGATACTAGCTGAAAGATTCCTGCCCCCTTCGTGCAACGAATTCTGGGGTGCTAGCAGAGCGGAAGTAGCATTTCTTGCATAGGGTGGAGCCTCTGACTCGGGGCCTCACCCATGGATATCCGGACAAGAGACTAATCCCTCGGTTCTTTCAAAAAATCAAACCCGAAAAAACTTCCCTCGCCCAACAAACATAGGCGATTCCTCTAGGATATTTTATTCTAACGTAGTCAAGGTCTTAACTAACCAAACTGATCCGACCGTACTCGTAAGTCACATGGTTAGATCAAGTAAGAGACTTGCACTTGGATCATAGAGACCAATGCTTTTTTCCTCATCAAGAGGCACAGCCGTTATTCTTTCCCATAGAACAAGGGTTATCCAGGATTTACTTCAACTATTGTAACTTCACAGAATTGAGTCTCATTTTAGGAATCCATCAGTCTAGCCTAACCCTATCCAATCCCATGGGTTAGCCAACCACTGTAGTGATAGGATCCATTTAGAAATTTGGTTATGTTTTGCCCCGGGTACCCGGGAAAAGAGTTCCCAGGACCCCTAGCCAGTGCTTCAAGCAAACTTCAGGATAGTCATACCACTTACACACCTAATATGAAATTGCATGTTTCACAGATTCAGTTGTCTTTAAAACAGTCTTTTAATGAAGCCATAGTCATACCACTTACACACCTAATATGAAATTACATATTTCACAGATTCAGTTGTCTTTAAAACAGTCTTTTAATGAAGCCATAGTATCACTGATCATAATCCTCCAAAATATCTAGCTTGAATTCTAATTTCCAATCATTCCTTTAATGAAGCCATAGTATCACTGATCATAATTCTCCAAAATATCTAGCTTGAATTCTAATTTCCAATCATTCCTTCATCCGTGTACCTATGGCATCATTGGTAACCAGAACGCTCACCAACTGTTCATTTAGGGGCCTTTTCAATAGTTCCTTGCTCATAGTACCTGGAAATATATTCACTTAAGAAAATCCGGATGGACTCTCCATTGAAGATCAGCAAGATCAACCAACAGATCCATATAAAAGAGCCATGGACTCATCTGTTCAGGAACCAGCAAGGCCAATCAACCAGATCCATGCTCGAGTTCAGAAAACAACTCTAACTCCTTATTCCAGTTTTCTTCCCCGATGCACGCGTGGGTATCTTCGGTGACCCAGAGCCCGGTCAGCACCGTCTAGGCTCCTTCACAGGTCACCTACCACTTCACTTATAGGCCGCTTCCTTGGTCCCTCATCCACCGTACCGGAAGCTCACCATTTACATCGAACCGAGACCAATCAAGACCTCGGTCGACCTTGCTACGCGAGATGTCCTCCATTGATTCTCCGTCACCTGTTGTAACTTTATCACTTAGGTCTCAACGACCTCATTCACAAGGTGGTCAAAATGCTTCCCCAGCATTCTTGACATAAAACAGTCATTTAAAAACAGGTTTTATAAATACGGTTTCTAACGAACTCTCATCTTTCCACATTGTTTCACATTATTTCTCGTTATTCCACATTCTTCTATATCAATTTGCATTGCTTATTCTGCATCCAGTCATATGTATTCCCATCGTCCTTCGTGCATTCTCATTCAATCACATCATATTACATCTTATCACATCTATCCGCATCTATCCTGATCACATCACATCACATCACATCTATCCGCATCTATCCTGATCACATCACATCACAATGTCACATCTATCCTGATCACATCACATCACCTCACATCACATCACAACATCTCCACATTGCATCTCATCCATTTATATCACTCACATCCATCTACATTCCTTCAGATCCACATCACATCCACATATCCTCACATCACATTCACATCTATTTACATCACTTCACATCTATTTACATCACTTCACATCCATCCACATCTACCCAAGTCCACATCACATCACATCTCATTTATCCACATCATATCTAACCAGATCCACATCACATCACATCCATTCACATCTCATTACATCCCATTCACATCTCACAACATCTCATCACATCCACTCACATCTCATCACATCCATTCACATCCATCACACCCATTCACATCCCACATTCACTCACATCCATATCTATCACATCACATCTCATTCTCATCCATTTACATCACATCACATCTCATTCTCATCCATTTACATCACATCACATTCTCATCCATTTACATCACATCACATCCTCTCTTATTCACATCTCATCACATTCACATCCACATCCATTTACATCACATCGCATCTCATCCACATCTTATCACATCCACATCCACATCCACATCCATTTACATCACATCATATCTCATCCACATCCACATCCATTTACATCACTTCCCATCTCATCCACATCCACATCCATTTACATCCCATCCCATCTCATCCACATCTCTGTCCACATCCATTTACATCACATCACATCTCATCACATCCACATCCACATCTACATCCACATCCACATCTACATCCATTTACATCACATCCCATCTCATCCACATCTCATCACATCCACATCCATTTACATCACATCCCATCTCATCCACATCTCATCACATCCACATCCACATCCACATCCATTTACATCACATCACATCCACTCACATCTATCACATCGCATTCACATCTTATTCACATCTATCACATCGCATTCACATCGCATTCACATCTTATTCATATCGCATTCACATTTAGTACCGTTTTTTACTTTCGATACCGATAGGACTATTCTAAGTTTTTGCCAATTGTTTGGCCTAGATAAAGGTACTTTTTCTCGATGGATATTTTCATATTCTTTCTCAAATTTCTCAAGTGAAATATATTCAATATTCTTCTTTTGAGTTAAAGATTCATGGGATTTACAAAAATCAATTCTACCCATATTTTCCAATAAAATTAATGATGCTCAAAATTTCACTTTCGATAAATACTCATAATTTGAATTATGCCAAAAATTCCTCTTTTACCATTTAATTACTTGGATCTCAAATATCATGGAAACTCCTCTTTTTGCATAAAAATAAATTTACCAAAAATTTCTCTTTCACCATTTAAATACTTGGATCTCAAATATCATGGGAATTCATCTTTTTACATAAAAACAAATTTACCAAAAATTACTCTTTTCTCTTAATCAATTAATTAAGCATAATTGAAAAAATTATTTCTCATGAATATGATGAAAATCATTCTTTTTGCATAGGATGTCCAATCCTAGAATATGGTAGGAAGTCCTCTTTTAGCATTATGCATAAAAATAAGATATATATTATTTTTTGAAAATTTTACCATAGCTTCGCTTCTATTACTAATAATTCTCAAAAATTTTCTAAAGAATAAAAGCTTGTAATGAAAATATGATAGTAGTTCCTCTTTTATGCTTAAAATCAAACTATGAATTTAAATCATAATTTTAACCATAATCATAAATTTAATTATGATTATCCCCACTAGATTAAGCTCATTCCATTATTTCTCTTTTTCCAAATTGATAGGATAATCTATTTGTCATTTAGAATCAATTTTTTACTACTTATAAATAATCTAAAAAGAAATAAACATTATTTTGTTAACACAAAATCATAAAAATACCATTTTCTTAAGCTCTAGCTTATCAAGCCTAGAGTTTAGCTTTGAATCAAGAGACTATCATTGAGAAGCATTCTTTTTCAAGGGATTTAGCCATAAAGATGGCTATTCTTTTAGAGAGAGAGAGAGAGATTTATTTAAAGAAAGAATTACAAATAAGCATAAGGATTAACTTTCTCTTAATTAAGCATTAAGACTTTAAGGGTTCATTGAGATAAATTGTAAAAAAAGCATAAAATTTGATTTGACCTCCAAGTTTGGCTTGATTCTCTATTAGGAGTGAAGCCCCCGACCAATCAATTGGTCCACCAAGAGGAGAATAGCAACTCCAAGAGTTGTTGTAGAGAGAGAGAGTTCCTAGTTCCCAAGAAAGAGAAAAATTTAAGGGATGATAGAAAATATGATTATTTTAATATATATTGGCATGGTCTAGCTCCCATAGTTTTTTACAAATGAGTTAGGGTTTATTTATAGGTGAGGGAGGCCACTAACCAAGTCCAACTGGGTTCAAGAATTTTCCAGGTTCAGTTTGACTTAATTTGGACAAGATTTGGACCAGTTTGGCTCCCTTTTTGATTTGGTTTAGTCCAGGAGAGAGGAGAGATAAAAATATCACAATTTTCTTGAATTAAAAACCTTCCACACATGTGAAATAGGTGCCTACTTGAAGAGTCCCCCTTTTCTTACCAAGGTGTCAAAAATGCATCATTATTCCTAAATATCTTATTTTTTTAGTAATATCTCATAATTTTGAACTAATAAACCTTGTACTCAATCAACTCTTCATCTTATGTGACCATTTACTCATTTTTGGTTATTTTCTTTTATTCTTTTGGATTTATCTCATCCCAACACTTGGATTAATCCAATTGGCCCATTGGAACCTTAATTGGACCATAATCCAAAAATTTCTGAAAAATGTAAACTCTTAGGCTAAGGTCCCTATACCATTTTCAATTAATTCCTAATGCACATTGGAAAGTTCATTTTGAACTTCTGTTTCAAGGGAATCCATTTTAGACACTAGAAGGATTTTTATACCCAAAGATATCTCAATTTTGGATTATCTTCTCTGGGCCAAAACAGGGTAAAACAAGATCTTTCTTCTATTTCAGAGAGGGGAATAATTACAAGAACAGAAGGGGAGGTTCTTACATCTTTACATCTCAAATGTTGGAGGGAGGAATCTTACACCTTGTATAGCGCTTTTGTAGGAAAGAAGTTGAACAATGTGATGTAGTTGTTTGAGGAAAACCCATGGCATCAAATTGCTTTCTTTGGCTTCTTCTTCATATAATACAACAAGATACAACCCTAACAGACAGACACAACCCCCACACATCACATAATAGTGCACCAACCCACACAGCACATAATAGTGCACCAACCCACACAGCACAAAATAGTCATGACAAAGGTTGAGGTTTCGTACCTTCTTGGTTTTCCATCCCTATTGGTGATGTCTTCTCAGGCTTGGCCAGTTCTCCTTGAACTGGTAACAGGGTGACTTCTTGTTGGATGCTAGCTAGAAAATTGTGAGAGGGTGCCTGCTTGTTGCAAGTGCTCCTTGAAATGGTTACAAGGTGCCTACTTGCTTGTAATGAAATGGTGGACACATAAGTATGGAGACAAAAGTTGTACATATGAGGCCAAGGGCCAAGCATAACTTGTATTGGGCCAAAGGGCCAAGTGTAAGTGGGGACATAAGCTTATGGGCCAAAGGCCAAGTAGGGTGGAGATTAATAAGTATGTGTGTGAAAAGGGGGCCAATGTGAATAGCTAATCACAATTAACTCATTCTAATCAAAATTACAAGGTAATCAGCTTTTATGGCAATCTTGTCCTTGTCCTTGATTATGGATGGTGCTCCTACACCCATTTCATCACTTCATGCTTTGAGTGGTCATAGCTATTTCATTGCAGTGGTATAAGAGCTTTTCATTGATCCCATTTTTCCCAAATTTCACCATGTTTTGTTGTTGCAGAAATTTCCAATGATTAGGTGATTCAAGAAAACTCTAGATTTATCATCATTCTTGATCTAATCATTTGATCCTTAAAATCATCATTCAAGAAACACTATGAGAGGATTATTGAGCATATTATCCATTTGATTTGAGCCTTGGAGAGAGGACATAAAGGTCGACTTGAATTCCAATAGCCCTAGCAGCGTTTTTCATAAAGAATGCACCAAGGAAGCTTCAATGCCATGCATAAATGTTTTCTTAAGCATAGCAACAAAGTTTCCAAACATATTACACTCTTTGGAAGGCCTATTTCTTGATCTATGAAGCCACTAGACTCTCCAAAAGCTGAAAATAGAGATCCACATTTTTTTTTCATGGCAAGGGCATTCTCCACCATACACTCATAATCATGGCTTTGTGGTAATCTTTGAGAATTTTCTAAGATTTTCCTTGCATTTCTTGCTTGATTCTTGGAGTTCTTGAATCTTCCCTTCTTGAGATTTAAGGCTTTCTTCCAAGAAACCCTAATTTCTTGACATTGGCCATTTCAACTTGCTAGCCTTGTCTAATCATCATTAATTACATCAATGATACCATTACACAAGCTAATGCTTCAAATAGACCAATGATCAAGCCATTTGTCTAAAGTTTGGGGGTTCTTAATCAAACCCATACACCATTGGATGTCATTGGAACCATTTGATGCTTCTTCAATCATTGGTGTGACATTCAAGCCATCTCTATGCTTGGGAATGTCAAGAGACATGCCAGTCCATATTGTTGCATTGGTTTTAATGTTGTTTGGACAATGAAGCTTGGGAAGAGAAAGTATATCATGAGTACATGCTAATGTAATAATGGATTGTGCATGCATTCATGCAAAGCATTGTAAGTCATCATACCTACATCTTTGAAGTTAAAATCACACCTATCACATCACTTTATACCCACATTCTATTCCTAGAATCTTGATATGTGTGAGGGTACCTTGGCATTTGGTTGGATATGCCAAGGGGAGCATGGTTTGAATTTTTCTTGTCGTGAGTGCCATGGTAAAGTAGTAAGAAAGAGGATTAGGTACATTGGATGTGAAGAAATGGCCCCAACTTGTGCCTAGTTTCGACCTAGGTATGAGGGTGGGAAGTGCTTGGCTAGGAGATTGGCAAGCATGAATGCTCTACATCAACAATAATTTGGATTGATTTCAGCATCAACAACATCCTACGTTTGGCATTGCATTCAAGAAATTACATGGGGAATTGAAATTATGTCACATGGTAAAGAAAGGATGGACAATGGAAATGGCATTCCATGAGCCTATGTTACATGCATGATTGGGCAAATGATGCTTTTGTTGGGATGCAAAGTGATGCAAATTTGTTCATGGGGTGTTGATAAGAGTTGATGTGAATGTTTGATATTGGATTGTGGACATATCTACATGGAGATTTGATCCAAAATACAAAGGAGATACTGCCTAATGTTTTCCAAAAGTCCTCCACAACAACTGATCAAGAAAATTACTAATCATTCATTGATGATTACGAATTTCTATTGGGTAATTCTACCTCTTGGAAGAGACAATTAAAAGCTAAACAGAGAGCTATTAACCTTTTGAATCGGACGCATGTAGGGCACCCAAATTAGGGTTTAATAGTAAACTAAAAACCCTAATTTAGTTGTAGACCCTTAGGGTTTTAAAAAAAATGTTTAGATATCTTAATAATACTCTCTTAGGTCTATCTAATGAGCCAAGAACCACTCTATTTGGACATTGTTTGAGGGGTCAAAAATAACAAGTTGACTTTCACCAAAAAGTAAAAAATAGAGGATATTTGCACTTTGAATTTGGTCAAACCCTCTTAGGAATAGTTAGTAATTGTGATCACAAGCACACATGCAAAATTTCATCTAAATCCGATGAATTTTAGTACTTTATGGCCTAATTTCTATTTTCATGTCGCATAAACCCTAAAACAGAGAATATTAGGGCTATTTGAAAATATTTTTATTCTTGAACATTTAAATTCTACACCACAAGATCTTTCAATAGAACCCTAGATCATCAAATTCCAACATCATTCAGGCCTTGTACTAGCCATTTTCCATTTTCAACGATTATGCCAAGGGGACGTTCATCTAAGTAAGCAATGGAACTTCATGAGATAAGGGAAGATAGGAAAATGGTGAATGAGGATCATGTGTAATAGATTGGTGATAAGGGTGTGAATTTACAAGCTGACAACATTGCAAATGCGGCACATAGGACCAATCATGTGAAAATTGGTCCAAGTTTTGCAAATGTGGTCAATACATCAAATCATTTGGGAAAAGCAAATGCGCAAGCAATGCTCACCATGAAAAATGATGATGATGATGAGAAGTATGATGGAAAGCATGATGCAACCACTTTTGCAAGAGATTACAGGCACCATAACACAAACACTTGTGCAAGAGATTAGGGGCTTGCATGGAGACATGAAGACCAAGGATAAAGACAAGGGTGGACCACCTCACAAGGTTCGACAAGCTCATGTTAAAGACAAAGAGAATTATCACCCAAGTTTCCATTCTTCTCATGGTTCTATGTGTAACCCAATGTTTACACACTCACCCAATGATGCCAAAGGTAAAGGTCCTGTATCTCAAAATGAAGGTTCAAGAGTCCCAAGAAGTGATGGTCACATTCCATTCAAAGGGAATACTCATCAAGGCGGTGCTTGAAGACCTCATGTGTTGAGGAAGATTTCTTTGGTGAGTTTTAGGATTACAATCATTCTATGGATGGGCCTCTGTGTAGGCATGGTGACCGTCATGGCAATGGAGATGAATTCAAGGGTGTGAAGGGTAAGATCATCCTCTTAAAGTTTAGTGGAAGGCACTAATAATGATGTCTTTAAGGAGTGGGTAAAAAAATTAGATCTCTATTTTGAGATGAACCCTCGAAGTGAAAAAGCTATGGTTTACTTTGCCACTTTACACTTGGAAGGGTATGCTCATGCATGGTGGAGGCATCTCCAATCACAAGGTTATGAGGTCACAAATTGGGATGATTTCAAAGAAGATATGAGGGACACATTCACTTCCAAGATGCACAAGGAAAACATGGTTTGTGAATGGGATGATCTACAGTAAAGATACATGAGTGTGAAGGAGTACATTAGGAACTCAATGGAGTCTTTTTGGGCCCTTTAATTTGCCATGAGGTTATGGAAACGTTTAACTTTTTGACAAATAGGAGTCCGCCATGTAAGCAAAAACCATGGGTTTGTAAGAGAGGTCAAAGGGTGCACTTTTTTCCCCAAAAAGGGGGAGGGGGCAATTTTACAATTTTCGGACCTCCATAACTTCTACATACAAGCTCCGATTTGAGCGGAGATTATAGATCCATGATCTACGCATCAAGAGCTTTCCATAGATATGTTACATGATATGGTTTTATCCGCTAGATTTTAAATTCTATTTTCCCTCCAAAATTCAAATTCGAATAAAGTAGCCGTTTTGAAGCTTCAAATTAGAAAACGTTTCTTCTTAAGAGAAAAGGTTTGACTCCCTTAAACTGCCAAATAAAAGGGCCCAAGAAGACTCCATTGAGTTCCTAATGTACACATAAGTTTCTCAAATGTATGCTTCATGTTGAAGGTTTTAGTGAGGAATTCAAAATAGTCAAGTACATCAAGGGCTTAAAGAATGCAATTGGAATGGATGTGAAAGCACAAAGACCAGGATGCAATGATCTTGGTTAAAGTATATGAAGAAAAGTATGCAAATACATGGGTGAACTGCCGGCCGGATTATGGGTCAAATGCTTTCAGAAAGCCATCTCGTACCACTCCAAATGTACCCAAATTTCCTACCTTCTATGGTAGTGGTGGAAAACCATACAATGCGGGTGCTTTCAAAGGTGGGAATACTTCTCAAAAGCCTTCAAAAGCGGTGCAAAGACAACTAATGTGATGAGGTTACCAAAACCAAATTTGTGAAGAAATACCGCATTAATGAGGTGAGGGACAAACACCTATGCTACAAATGTGGTGGGAAGTATACCAAGGAACATTGGAAGAAGTGCAAAGCCCGCAATGTCAAGATTAATATGGTTTATTCGGAGATGATAGATGACACTAATGACAAAGAATTGGAGCTGTTTGAAGAGACATGTGAGTTTGTGGATGCCAACTATTCTTTACAGCCAAATGGGGAGTTTTCTTTTGACCCCAGTGGTTTTCTTGGTGATCTTCATGATTATGATGATGGCTTACCTCATACTTTGGGTGCTACAAATGCATATGAACACAATACTTCTCTTTGTTCCATATCCAATGAATCTTATGCCGGCTGCAAAGGGGCATATACATTGAGATTCAAGGCTAAGGTCACGGGAAGAGATGCATTTGTGTTGGTGGACAGTAGTAGCACACATAGTTTTGTGAACTACAAATCATTGGGAAATCTGAAATTGCACCCGGATGCATTGGCAATGAAGAGAAAAGTTGAAGTAGAAAATGGGGATAACATGGATTTCACAATGATTTGCAGAAATGTGGAATTGATGCTCTCAAAAGAGTACACTTGCAAAGGTGAATTGTTAGTGCTCCATATGGGGCCGATTGATATGGTTTTGGGATATGATTGGCTATCAACACTTGGAACCTTATCCATGAATTTGCAAACAAGGCTTTTTGAGATTTATGCATGGGAAGGAGATCATCATATTGCATGGTTTTCGCACCTCAAAGTTAACCTTGATCAATAGTATACAACTCAAGAGGGAATTGAAGATGAGTGGCTATATTTATGTTTTGTAGCTTTGTATACAACTCAAGAGGGAATTGAAGACGAGTGGCTATATTTATGTTTTGTAGCTTTGTAAGGATGAAGACAATAAAAAAAAGAGTAAAGTTACACATGAGGGCATGAAGAAGCTACTTAAAGAGTATGCAGATGTGTTTCACATGCCCAAGTGCTTGCCCATTGATGGGGGAGGTCAATCATGCCAATGAATTGGAGCCAAATACAAGGCCGGTCAACAAA
Organism: Cibotium barometz; assembly: GCF_041138505.1. Classification (NCBI taxonomy): domain Eukaryota; kingdom Viridiplantae; phylum Streptophyta; class Polypodiopsida; order Cyatheales; family Cibotiaceae; genus Cibotium; species Cibotium barometz. Next base: position 7,356,909 of record NC_141089.1, on the reverse strand, counting down.
CCTCCGTATAGGTTGTCAAAAGTGGAAAAAGATGAAGTGGAAAAGCAAGTTAAAGAGCTCATTGATATTGTTTGGGTGGAGCCAAGTTAATCATCATTTGCATGGCCCATTTTAGTGGTGAAGAAGAGGGATGTGACTTTTAGAATGTGCATAGATCGGGATGTTAACAAAATTACCATCAAGAATAGGTACCCAATACCAAGAATTGATGATCTTTTGGATGAATTGAAGGGTTCCAAGTTCTTCACCAAGATTGGCTTACGGTCCGGCTACCACCAAATAAGAATGAAAAGTGGGGATGAGCACAAGACGGCATTTCATACCGAAAGAGGTCTCTATCATTTCATGGTGATGCCATTTGGTTTATGTAATGCACCAGCCACTTTTCAAGAATCGATGAACAAAGTGATACAGCCATTCCTCTTTAAGTTTCGATTGGTGTTTTTCAATGACATATTGGTGTATAGCAAGATTGAAGACGAGCACTTGGTTCATGTGAAGGAGGTTTTGGATGCATTGAGAGCCAACCACTTGAATGCCAAAGAACCAAGTGTACATTCATGAAAAAAGAGGTGGAATACCTTGGTCACATTGTGAGAATTGATGGAAGAAAGATGGACTCCAAGAAGGTGGAATGTGTGAAGAATTGGCCTACTCCCACCAGTCTCACTCACGTGAGGGGATTCTTAGGTCTCTCATCATTCTATCACCAGTTCATTGAGAACTATTGGCACATGTAGCGGCTCCTTTGATAGATAAGTTCAAGAAAGAGGCATTCTTTTGGAATGTAATGGCACAAAAGAGTTTTGATGAGTTGAAAATAATGCTTACTTTGGCACCTATCTAGGTATGCTTGGATTTATCCAAGCCTTTCACTATTAGAGTGGATACATGGAGGAGGCATTGGCGCGGTGTTGCATCAACACCATGGAGTCATTGCTTATAAAAGCCGTAAAATTAATGAAAAAAAAGAGATGGACATGCATGTGTATGACCAAAAGATGATTACTATTTTGCATGTAATCAAGAAATGGTAGCACTATCTTTATGGAAACAAGTTTTATGTGTGAAGTGACCATAAGGTTCTTCAATTATTCCTATCTCAATCAAACCTCTCACCTAAGCAAAGAAGATGGTTGGCTACCCCTCAACAATATGATTTTGAGAGCACATATACCAAGGGAAAGGAGAATGTGGTGGTGGATTCACTCTCTAGAATGTGGCCATGTTCTTTATTGGCCATCACAGAAGTGCATAATGATTGGGTTGAGGATATTCAAGAGGAATATATGCTTGATGATGAGGCTTCACAAATAGTGCAGAAATTACAGCATGGTGTTTGTGATGATTTACCACTTTTTCGATTACAAAATGGTCTTCTCTATCATAAGGAAAGGGTGTATCTTGTACCCCACTCATCCTTCAAGAAAAGGTCATGGATGAGATGCATTCTACTCCCATGGTGGGACATTTGGGTTTGTTCAAAACCTATGATGCCATAAGGAAAAGTTTCCATTGGAAAGGCCTATGGAGGGAAGTCAAAGAATATGTTGCTAATTGTATGCCTGTCAACTCAACAAGGATCCCACACACAAACTTGGTAGTTTGCTTCAATCTTTACCTATTCCAGAGGGTAAATGGATACATATTGCTATGGATTTCATTACTGGCTTGCCTTCTACCAAGAGGGCATGGGATAGCATCTATGTGGTGATTAAAAAAATTTACCCATTTTATATCAGCAAAAGTGAGACACTCGACATCTATGGCGGCACACCAATTCATGGAAAATGTGTTCAAACTGCATGGTATGCCATAGAAAATAGTGAGTGATCTAGATATAAAGTTTATGGGCACATTTTGGCGTACATTGTTTGATAGCATGGGTACTAAGTTGACTCCTAGTACTAAGTTGACTCCTAGTACGACATTATTACTATGAAATGCAACATGCATGGGATGATTGGTTGCATTTGGCGGAGCTTGCCTACAATAGCACCCATCATAGTAGTATTGGAATGTTGTCTTTTGAGGCTATGTATGGCTATAAGGTGCATGTACCGATCACAACATTTGAGAAAGAGAACGGAAATCCACATGCAAGGGATGAAGTGGAAAGAATGCAAAATCTTTTGCAAACATGCAAAGAGAACATCAAAAAGTCTTAAGAGAAGATGACGCATTATGAAGATGCACATCGAAGGCCAATGGAATTCAAAGAAGGAGACTTTGTGTTCTTGAGGATACCTAAGACTCAATATGGATCTTTCAAAGTAGTACCAACACAAAGCTTGCACACCGTTATTATGGGACATACAAAGTATTGAGGAGAGTTGGTGAAGTGGCTTATCAATTGCTACTTTCATCTACTCTACAAGAATGCATGATATCTTTCACGTATCACATTTGAAGGCATATGTTGGTCTGGAGGTGCAAGTATTGGATGAGATTCCACCCATGGGTAAAGATGGTATGATGGAGTACGTATCCAAGAAGGTATTGGGAGAAAGAGAGAAGGTGTTGCGCAACTGCACTTTGCATGAATACCTTGTTAAGTGGAAAGGTTTATCTCAAGATGAAGCAACATGGAAGCCCAACTCTATGCTGGAGGGGATGGAACACCTTTTTCATGCATCCGAGGTGCATTCTTGAGTCAAAATAGTAAAAAACATCTTGTTTTAATTTACTGTTATGAGGCATAAAAGAGGTTCAAATGGATGCAATTGACATATACACTTCTTATCCATGATTGGCAATGTGAAATCTCATTCTACTGTTTGAATGCATATTCTCTGCAAAGTCCATGACTAAGAAAACCACATCATCTGGGAATTTAAGAATATTGTCCTTGAAGTATTGTGCCCATCGAGCGACATAATTGTGCGTGATAAAAAAATTCAGCTTCATCTTCTCAAGAATTGTAGAAATTGTTAACACTATATCTAGCAATTCTCAGGTGTTGATTAGTGATTGGTAGTGTCTTTTCTAGCAATAAGCTATGGTTTATAGGTGCTAGCAAACATATATTAGAGGTACGCATGTGCTAAAAACTAGCAATTACTAGAGATGCTAAAGTAGTTAGCAGGAGTAACAGGTGCTTGTTAGAATGCTTTGAAGGTTCTATTTGGCATAAAATTAGTAATGCAAAACGCTATCTCCACATATGCTAGAAGTTGCAGATTGTAGTAAGCAGCATTATGATGCACCATACTTATTACACCTAGCCGATTGTGTAGTCAATACTTTGAGACTCATCAAGTAGATGCACTGGGTGCTTTATGTAGCTTTTTATTCGTATTTTCTTTCTAAAAATGTCCTTTTTGTTGGGGGAAACACATGGCTCAGTTTCTTTAATGCCTCTTTTAAGATAGGGTGTTATCTTTGGAGCGGTGTTCTCCATGCTTGAGAGACACAGAGAGAGAGAGAGAGAGAGAGAGAGAGAGAGAGAGAGAGAGAGAGAGAAAGAGAGAGAAACCCTAAACCTAAGGAGCTGCTCTCCTCCCTCAAGACCTAAGAGAGAGAGTTTGACACAAGAAGCTCCCTCCAAAAGCTCCCTTGACCAAGCTCACTCTCTACCAAGCCTACTAAGGAAACAAGTGAAGGAGTAGTGGAAGCTAATCAACATCTTAACCACCTTCGTAAACTTATACAAGATTTCAATAGTCAATCAGGATACAATGTTTAAGGGCACATAACTTGCACCATTACATATAAGGACATAGCAATGTTGCCAAACTTCATAGCATTTGATTGAAACTTAAATATGATCGGTGATGATGAACAGCGGAATCACATTTGCAATACTCTTTGAGATTCTAGAAAGACTCTGGCATACTTATTTCGTTTGCACTAAAAAAGAGTGCGGAGTTGATGAAACGCAAGGATTCTAGTCATATGGTTTAAAAAGGGGTTTGAAACATCACAACAAACAAATGACCTATGTAAAGTATCATATTGCTAAAGCGGCCTTCAATAGTATACAAAAACGGGGAGAGAGAGAGAGAGAGAGAGAGAGAGAGAGAGAGAGGGGCGGGAATTCATCAGTGTGGCACACTCCCAACATGAGTGATAGAATGCTGAGTGTTATCACCTGTCTCCACATATCCTTTTTCATTCATTGGTTTCATGTGCTCAAACCACTCACCATGGAAAGTCATGTGATTTGACGCTCCTGAATTCATATACCATGTATCATCACACTGTCTTTATGTGTCACTGCATGCTTCATTGCAAACAAATGATTTGCACTACCATCATGTGACTGATGGATGCAAAATTACCACCATGTACTCTACCCCCTCTCAAATCATGCAGTTTGCGATAACAATCACGAGCTAGGTGACCAAACTTTCCACAATTGTAAATAACAATCCACATGCTTCATAGATGATGGTTGGCCTTGCCAATGACCTCTTCCATGAGCATTACCTCGACCTCTTTGAGGTGCATAACCACGACCAACTCTCACTGAATGATGGCTGAAATTTATGTTGAGACTGTGGTGACCTATCCTGGTAACCACATCCACTTGTACATCCTCTTGGACTGAATCTCCCCCTCCCTCTAGCACCTTGATAAGTATAAAATGCCTGGTCCCTTGCATTTTTATTTGTGATAGTAGATGAGACACCTAAAGAAGGTTTCATCTCTTCCATAGTAAGCAACAAAATCAGCTCATTAAAATCTAGGGAGGAGTCTCCACCTCTAACCTTGATAGAGGTTTCAAATGCCTTATATTCCTTACCCAACCCATTCAATGCAATGGCTACCAGATCATCATCATCCATGGGGGCACCAATAGATGCTAATGCATCAGTACACTCTTTGATCTCCTGCATATAATCATTTATGGTCCTATTGTTTCAAACCACACCATGTATCTTCTTCTTTAGTTGCATCTTCTTTAGTGTTGTAGTCGTATCATACAACTTTATCAAAGTATCCCATGCGTATTTGGGATTATGTGTATTATGTATATGGCATAACATGGTGTTTGTAAAACATAAATCAAGAAATATTGTAACACTTTGAAAGCCCTCTCTATCCAATTTTGATGTGCTGTAAGCAGAGCAAGTGTCACATTCATTTGGGGAACCCTTGGCTCCGTCTCCTTTCCTGTCGCCAAGTTCCATAGTCCTTCGCCTTTGAGGAAATTTTTCATACAATACTTCCAAATACAGAAGTTGTGTCTATCAAGATTCTCACTAAAATTTTATCGAGACCGTCACTCATGTTGCTTAGCACAATTTTCAATGAGGATTTTCAATAATCAACTTAGACATACACATACATACAGATACCTCAGCACCAATGTTGTCCACACAACCCACAATTGTTATGGTGATAACTTCTTGGACTCAAAAACATTGTTTTGCAAAAGCTGAAAACAACTTTGCGCTGCTCAAAAATTCTAATAAATATGTCCAAAATAGTCCTCCACTTTTCAAAAACCTTTAATTTTCTTGTATTATGCTGCATACAAGATCATTCACATATCATTTAAGCTCAACGAACAGCCCACTATGCCCTGTTGTGATGGGATTTGCCGAGCCTTCCAATCCTCCAAATCACTGGGAAATGATCAAATCAAGTGTGGAAGATATGCATTTACATCCATACATCCTCCATGTTGCATATAAACACCATCCGAGGTCACCAAGTACCAATTACATGCCAAAAATAGCTCTCTGTTTTGGTTAGGAACTTGTAAATTGTTAATTACTGACACTAATCTGCTTCCAATTCATTTGATATGCATCCAAATCTTAGGCCCAAGAATTCATTGGCTTTCTTTAAATTCCCTCTAACTCTATATGCAAGGAATTAGCCCAATTGTGAAAGTGGAGGAAGTAATTAATAATTTAGTGAAGCTTTGTTCACTAATCATACTTAACACATTTGCTAATCTTATTTAATCTAGCTTGTTTTGCATCATTGCCTTTAAATTAGTGCTTGTGGGGGTCAATTTCTAAGCTCCTCATCAAGATATACATCAATTTGGGCTTCATTTGATTTTTCTTTCCCGTGGTGGATTTATGTGTGATTTCTAGCCTCCTTGTAGATGATTTAATTTCTCCACCATGCTTTGGTTGAGTATGGCAAGTGTTTGGGATGCGATATAAGAACTTGCACACTATACCCTAGTCACATAAATGTGCATAGATTGACCCTCCAATGGCTCCAATTTCTTGCATACATTCTCTGTTCTTGTGTAGCTCAAAAACCAGAATTTGATCTCTTCAATAGCACATAGATTTTCTCCAAATCAATCCAAGGGATTGCATATGTGTTTCTATTCCATTCACCAATGCCACATACATGTGCCCTTCAGCTATTACATGCATTTTTCTCTTTCAATCAAGCTCTCAAGCTTTCCATTAAAGCTTGCAAAAAACCAAAATTTTCACTTGCTTTTTGGGTAACCAGGGATTTAATATTCACGTGATCACAAGTTTTTTCTGGTTAATAACACATGTAAACATGTTAATAACATGTTTACATGATTACACGTTCACAAAATAGCAGGTTGCTGGTTACCTGGTAACCGGCCAAAATCCCGCCGGGATTCAGAAAAAACCTGATGGGCCCATCGGGTATAATTAAAACCCGATGGGAACCGCCGGGGCCGTCAGAATTCCCGCCGGGCAGCATATTTCTATATATATGAAGCCCGTGGGGCCCCTTCGGGATTTATTACTTGACAGCTATTTACACACAGGTAATGTCTTATCTGCATGTGGGTAGTGTGGGTGTGTGAGTACTCGTGCGGACAGCCGCCCACAGTCGCAGTGCGCGGCTAGATGTGGGTGGTCTGCCACACGAGAGATGCGTGTGTGTAAGGCCATTCTTCGGAATGGTGCTTATCATGGGGCACATGGTCGGTAACGCGGCCGAGTTGTGTCCTATGGTAAGTATGGCACGTTGTAATGGTACTAGGCAGTAACGCGGCAAGCATAGTATCATTATGACGATGTCACCTTTCCTTCCCTTTATCAAATGCGGGCATATGGTCAGTAACACGGCTAATTTATGTCCGTATCCAATTCCTATTCCCATAGATTCAGGTGGCACCTTGTTGGTAACGCAGCAAAATGATGTCGTTCGCTAGTGCATATGCTTTGATTGCATATTACGGCATTTGATTGGTAACGCAGTCAAAAAATGTCATAAATTTGTTTGGTTTGCTGGTAACGCGGCCTCTGTTGTTTTTATTACGTGTGATACATGCGATACTTGGTCGGTAACGCGGCCTGAGTATCACATGGGTCATAGTTTAAATCATATTTTCTACAAGTCTCATTTCATGAAATAGTAAAATCAAAGTAACAAAGTAATAACCGAAATAACACTAAAAAATAGATGATATTCTCTCTCTCTCTCTCTCTCTCTCTCTCTCCTCCTCTATCTTTACTTGGATGATTATGGCTAAACGTCCATGCAAAGATGACAATGTAAACAAAACAATTCTACACACTATTTTAGTCTATCTTGGAGAATTTACGAAATCATTCAAAATGTCTTCTACTATTCACTCTCTCTCTATATATCTATCTCTCTCTCTATTTTCCTTGTCTTATTACGATGGCCACCATGCTCTCCACCACCGAAGAGCGAAAGATCATCCTGCGAGCCATTCGCACAGAGGCAGTTATCATAGTGTAACAATGTTCAGAAGAAGCTATCAGAAAGACTAATGAGTTAGATATCCTCATGAGAGACCTCATCGTGCAGATCTGGGAAAATGCATATTGTCGTCTCAGATGCGAAGGCAACGCTGAATTGTGTGAAAGATGAAAGTTAGTCGACTTTGACTACCAGCACAGGATACGCACTATCTTGGGGAGTATGCGTTCGGCATACGAGGATCTCAGAGATGCTGCACCACCTTCTGCCGACTTACGCCGTCTACAACTGTGGGACGCAACATGGAATGAGCAAAAGGTGAAGAGCAAACGTATGAGTTCTTTCTACAGACACACTTCCCAAAAGAGTGTGCATCGCCCAAGATATAGCCGTTGCACCGTCCGGACAACTGAATGTGACAGGGACGGGCGAAATCATGCATACCATTTTCAATGAGCGATGTACACACCTTATCGACGTTCTGCACGAGGCCTTGATCGATTGGTAAACAAAGGAGCTTTTGGCAAAGGAGGGCATGGGAACTGGATCCATGTTCTTCACCCCCCGGAATGAAGAAGCTATCCATCTTCAATCTACTCCCATACCGGAGTGATCTTCTATTCAATCATCTTCTTGACCCTATGCATATTTTCAAGAACATAGCCGATATGTATTGGAAAACCATCACAAGTGCTAAAGAGAACAAGGCACAAAGGGATGATCTACAAGAGGTGGATCACATGCAACACTTATGGACACGGAGCGGACTTGATGGGAAGGTGACTCTCCCTAAAAAACCTTTGGTCTTAACCAAAGATAATAAGTGGTGTGTAAAGAAGTGCATCAGTGAGTTTCGTACACTCAATGGTTGTATGCATTACTTGAAGGGAGCATTCACAGAGGATTTTCGAGCCGACGCCCATTGTGGGTAGGGCAATTCCTCTCCAGAAACGCGCCAGGTTTGCAGAGTTTTTAGTGGGTGAGCCTAACGGTAAGTCCCACAGTACTTGGGCTCCTTAGGGAGTTCTTGGTTGCTATCGTGCCCAATTTTTGGGTCTTTCGAGGTCATGCCTTAAGGAAGTAGCAAAACCGTCCTCATCATGTGACTGAGACGACAAAGCTAATGATGACAAAAACGTTTCTCTGCTCGAGTCGTCTCAGATATGAGCATGCTCGTCTCTGACCCCGGCTCAAAAAACAAAAAACAAAACATTCACAGAGGATGAAGAGCTTAGTGGCTTGAAGTCTCATGACAGGCACAAAATGTTATAGTTTGTGCTGCCAATAGCCATTAAGGATTGCCTTAGTGAAGACATAAGAGTGACAATATACACGATTAGTGTAGTGGTACAATTGATATCAAAGAAGAAGATTAGAAGAAATACGTTGGAAGCAGCTCGTCTCTAAAGAAGTTACAATGGCAAAAAAAATTGTCCAATAAGTTTGTTGACGATTCAATTGCACCTACTTGTTCATGTGGTTGAGGAGGTTGCTATAGTAGGTGTCGTTCATAGCTGATGGATTTTTTTCCTCGAGAGATTTATGAAGACACTGAAAGGTTTTGTTCGTCAAAAAGCTTTCCCTGAGGGCAATATGGCATTGGGATGGCTTGTTCAATAATCTTTTGTATACTTAACATAATTTCTTAGTACGTCAGACCCAAATATGCCATGATTGTGGACAAAAGGAGGGGATGATAGTCTTATATTGGGGAAGTGTCTCAAGGACAAGGGCTTTAGAGAACAATAGATATGGCATTGCGAGATAAGGTTAATAAATTTTGCATCCTCAACTCAAGTGCTATGGAGAAATAGATCAAGAGGTATAATCTCGCAAAGAGGGAAAGAGATCGAGATCGTTTGAACTTTAGAAAGAGTAAAAAAGCTAGAGCATTGCCATACCTAAATTCACTCGCTCTACTTCCAGAATTTCCTTCTAGTAGATGGCTTCAGCAAACCATACAACAAGTAAATAGTGGCGAGGTTATAAGCGAACGAGAACGAGGAGCTTGCATATGGTTGTGATTACCATGTAAGTGAGTTTTTATATGTACACAAGAAATTGCAAGACATAGTCTTGTTTAACTTTTTGTTCCTGATACAATTTCGTTATCTTCTTTTGCTTGTTGCAGTATTGCAAATTTGGTGCACTTTGGTCACGTACTCGTCACTTTCGAGTGGAGAAAATAGATAAGAAGCAAAAAACATTGGATTGTGGTGTCAAAGAAAATTTCATAAAAAAAAGTCGTTCAAGTGCAAGTGACATAAGTAGTGAAGTTGGTATGCTTCATTACTGTGGAATGATACAAGACATTATCAAGGTTGGGTTTATAAAGTTTTCTATATTCATTTTTTATGTGAAGTGGTTCAAGGTAGTTACTCAAGGACCACAAGCAACCATGCACAGAGATAAGAGCGAATTTGTTCAAGGAGACTCCACAAAGATATGGACAAACCAAAGGGATGCATTTGTGCTACCAGAGCATTGGGAGCAAGTCGTCTTCAAGGTTGACCCGAGAGATCATAGGTGGTTGTTTGTAATCCAAGTTTATCCGTGCAATAAACAAATATTTGAAGATATGGAAATATCAAATGAAGTAGTCATTGAGGAACCCACTCAAGAAGCACAAGAAATAGATACTGATCCAGTTGAACAACTAGAAGAAGGATCAAATGAAGGTATAGTAATTCAATAACTAGCCCTTAAACCAGAAGCAAACACAAGAGCTAATCCAAAATTCGAAGAAGAAATAGAAGAACAACTTTCAACACAACCACCTCTAATGCTTGCTGAAATAGAAGAGGATGATGCAGAGACTAGACCCATTGATGAAGATGCAGATGGAGAGGTATTTATGGAAATTGATGTATTCAGAGCCATGAATCTAGCTGAGGATGAGAGAGTCGATGATGAGCTACAACATCTTATTTCATTTCTATTTACCAAGCAATAGTTGGTTTTTGTCACTGTTTTCTTGTTTTGCACACGTGAATTTTTTTAAGAAGTCACAAAAAAAATTTGACACGCTTTTCGACACGTATCCGACACATATTTCGACGCTTATTTCGACGTCCATTTTTGCATGTTATTCAACACTCATTCGACGTGTGTTTGTGATGTTTATATCGAACGGGTATTTCGATGGCATGGCCCCACCGTCAAAACCAGGCGTCGAAATGGGTCATCCTGTAGTAGTGAGCTTTTATTGGCATAGTCTTTACTCCTTAAATATAACTTGTTATTAAGTAATGTCTAAACAAATTTCTAGTTATTTGGTTATTATAAAAGTCTATTGTTTTTTATAATATGAGGATGTGTTGTATCATTCTATGATAAGTGAATCGATTTCTTTTTGTTTGGACTGACTTTAGAGATCTCTTGTGAAAGTAGAAGAATGGTTGGATGAGTTCTTTAGAGAACAAGAGCTTTTATAATGTAGGTTGTCCATTGCATTCTTGAGATGAAGGGTTTAAAATTTTCAATTGCTGCTAGAGATAACTTGTCCTTTCCTTGCCAATTGGTGACTCATATGTAAGAAAGTCATCAACAACGGTGATAGTACATGAAGATAGGTGTTGCAACAAAGGAACTTTACATGTGTGGAAGGCTTATGAGAATTCACAAAGCTTGTGCTTTTCTTGTCAATTGGTGGCTTATATATAATAAAGTCATCAACAATGGTGATTTGGTAGTAGCCTATAGGTACATGGGGACAAGTGTCTCAACAATATAACCTTACGTGTATTTGTTAAGTAATGGGCACTTATTCAACAATTGTGTTCCTTCTAGCACTTGTTCTCAGACTAAAAATATAAAAGAGGAGAATTATAATTATTGATAGTATCTTTGGTCGGAGAATTATAATTACAAGTAGAATCTTAGGTCTTAAATTGCTTACAGTACACATCACCCTTTGTCATATGGCAGTTAAGTTATCGTGTCAAGGCTTACATGTAAGTATGCCTTTAAAGGCCGGCTGAAAATTAAATATCTCCTTTTATTAAGGTTGTATGACAGTGTAAGCATTTAAAAGGCCGGTTGAATTTTAGATCTCTCTCTTGGAATCCCTGTTGTATTTGCAAAATACAGGTCCCTGCAGGCTTTAAATTTGGCACCTAAGTCTAGGTGCCATAGAAAATCTAGTGGCACTTTTGCCATCAACCATGGGTGCCAAAATGTCACCTTTGGCTAAAATTTTGAGTGCCCCTTTTAATAACAAACCACTTTACTTTGAGTAATGAAAACATATTAGTTTTGTAAGTGCATTAAGCTTTCACAATTCAATAGACGTCTTCTCATCACACAAAATACATTATAGCAAGAGAATTTTTAAAGGCATCATAAATTATTGAAGACTTTCCATATTTATTATGTATTGTGTACTATATTATATATATTTACTATATTATATATATTATATAGGATATATACCCCTGGTCACTTAGACCCCTAAGGTTAGGTGCCATTGGGCACTTCCCTTGTTTTTTCAAAGTGCCACGTTGGCACTTTTACCAGAAAACGGAGGTGCCATTTGGCACTTGAAATTGTGAAAGGCTCCCGTACGGGTGCCAAATTTAAAGCCTGGGTCCCTGTGGAAAGTTGTCTTTATTTTGAATGGTTGAGAAAAGGGTTTTCCGTGAGCACTGGCGTGGGTTGCAACGTGTGATAACTTATAAAGTTCTATGTTACGTGTACATTTTATTATTTCGAGCTGCGGCGGTTGTGGAGGTTTTACCTTTATTAACTATAGATAGCAAGCTTCATTCTCCTAGAACCTTAATCTTTAAGCGCATTGCTTTCGAAATTGCGTGCCCCTTAATGCAATGATTCGCGGGTGAGTAGTTTCTCCACTCACCTACCTCATCTGTCCACTTACATCTCCTGGGCAGCTTATTATAAGCTGTAGACTTGCTATTAACAGCAACAAAATGGCCAATTTTTAAACTTGCTTCCGTGTGTGAGTGAGTGAGAGAGAGCTCGCGCGAGAGAGATCCTTATCAAGGAAGAAGATTGTCTGGTGTTGCACGCAACACAATATATTGTGATAGCGATTAATTTGTTGGTGAATCTATCAGAGTCCTGATGTTGGTAGTCGATTCAGCATCATCAAGCCAGCTGGGGCAATTTCCAAGATTTAGAGGCGTGTGCTTCTCCTTTGCAGCGTACGCAAAGAATGTGATAAACCACCTGGGGATCGACTGCCATATCCCTATATCGGACGGTCTATGTGATGAGGAGTTTTCAAAGATAGAGGGGTCTTTTGGGTTCACATTTCCTCCTGATCTAAGGGCCATTTTGCAAGAAGGGCTACCATGTGGAGAAGGGTTTCCTCAATGGAGAGTGGGTTCCCATGCAGAAATCCGCTCCATGTTGGATTTGCCTGTCGCAGCTCTTTGCCGTGAAGTAGGTCGTGGGAGGTTTTGGTCCCCAGAATGGGGCGCCCAGCCCGCGCAGCCTGATGAAGCTCTCCGAGTAGCCGCCCATGCCCTCAAGTCAGTGGCCACCTTGGTTCCCATTTACCGTAATTGCTTCATCTCTTGCTTTCCCGTCCAAGCTGGTAACCCTATCTTCCTTGTTCAAGAGACCACTGTTCTGTACTGTGGATACGACATTGCTGATTTCTTCAAAAGGCACGCATTTGTGCCTCGCCAGTCTAGTGTTGAATTATATGGGCTTCAATCTCAAGTGAGAGAAAATGGCGACATTGAATTGGATGCATCGAATCACTGGATTAAGAGAAGCAGTTCAGACAATCAAGGGTTAATGACTGCCTGCAAATTATATAATCAAGGTTTTAGGTCATTTTTTAGAGATAATCAAGGGGTAATTAAGCCATGTTGTAGAGATAAGCAAGGGGTCGAGACCATTAGTGGAGATAATCACTGGAAATTTCGGAGCAGGGGCGGTGGGGAGAGTCACGGAATTGAGAGCAATTGTGTTGGGGATATCAATTATGAAGGGAAAGATAGAGGCAATCATGGGTATATGAGAACGGTACTGGGAATTGCAAGGAATGAAGAGGTTCTAGGTGCAAGTAATCAAGGGATTAAGATCAAGGGTGCATACGTTGATGAAGTGATTAACAGCGAGGGTACGCATTATCAAAGGATAATGGTAGAGAGGAAGGAGATTATGGGAATTAATGTAAAGGATTCTAGGGCAACGTGGAGATGGGCAGGCGAGTCCCCACGCACTCCGAAGCTGCATGCAGATGTAAAAGCGACCACAGCGACCACTCGGCCAATCATGAAGGATGGCACCGGCCATGACAGCAAGAGAGTGAGCTGAAGCAGAAAGAGTAGAGTGTACTTGCTCGTATGAAAGATAGAGTGAAAGTACAACTTATGTTTAGGTCAAGGGTTGACCTAACCAGCCTTCCACCAACTAACTAGAGTTAGGTTTATTTTACTCTAGAGCCTAGTGTCACTACTTTAAGTTTCTAAGACACTAGGTGTACACACCTTACATTAACACTTTAGTAAGTGTCCACACCACACAAATTACATTGGGCGCTGCCCATAGAATCGGCAAATTCTAACAGAAGAGTCTTTGCTAGTTGCAAAAATAAAATACATCTACACATGACTGCCACCAAAAAAGATGGTGAACCCAGGAACATGACAACATCACAACAGTCAGTTTGCATACCATGCTCCATCTTCCCCCTCTAGTATATATTTATAGCTCTACATGGGGGTACTCACAAACCTTGCCAACATCGGCAAGCACTTACTCTACAAGTACACTGCAGCTCACTCCAGCATCATGGAGAGATTTAGTACACTACAATGTCATCCACGAGTGAGTCCCTTTCTTGCTGCATAGCATTGTATTTCTCGGCAAGATGGCCACTCTTGATGACATTGTTTATAAACATTTTGCACTCCCCACAATTGCACATACATGAGAAAACCAGCAGAGAAAGACCATGGATACAAGTCAAAACAACATTCTTTGGCTCAACTAGTGCATCCAAAACAGATGATGATGACTCCTATACTTGGACTAATTCAAGAACATGATCGAGATCCTTAGAGCTGTTTATGTACTCACAAACCCATGCATCCTAAGGTTGCTAACAACATATGTGAAGAAAGTTATCAACACTCTTGTCATGCTGGAGGGTAAGGGCATTCATCATCCATCATGCCACATAGCTTGAGCGAGGTGGAGGACTTCCTAAAAACTTGGAAGGGGAGGTATGATATAGCCTCACCCTAATCTAGGTTAATCATGCATAGCATTAACATCAGTTTCAACTTCATTCATCATTACATGGCAACACAAAGTAAAAAGTATTGCACCTTGATCAGCCCCACCAAACAATGTCATTGTCTCTCCTCTCTCTCTTCATAGCTAGCTGCCATTTTCCAACATTTGGTATCAGAGCAGCTCGTACACGCGGATTCTGTTCAGCCACCATCAGTCGGTGCCATCCCGCCCAAGGTCCTACTGCTGCCAGCTTGGTTCTCAGCTCGAGGAAGAGTTTTTATCTGCTGTGCGTGTTGCTGAAGTGGAGGAGGAGCTATAGCTGAGCCGTCTCTTATCTACTCCAAATCTGTCCATTTGCTCCAGATTTGTCCAGCTCAGTCATCTGCTCCAGATTTGCTGATTTCAGCCTGCGCGCAGCCCTGCACGCAGTCCAATGCGCAGTCCCACACGCAGCCCGAGGAGCTGCTGTTTTGGAAGAGCTACTGCTGTTTTCAGCTCTGCCCACCTTTTCTGAGCTCTACCCGCCATTTTCTCAGTCCTGCCCGCCAATTTCTACAAACCCTAAAAAGTGCAGAAATCCTAATTTTCAGATTTGGGGTTTTCTCAAAATTTCTAGAATTTCCACTCTATTTTAGCCATCTCTTCTCGAATCTCAGCTCGTGCTGCCTAAAAATTTGGGGCTTTTGCTAATTTTTGCTCCCGGAGTTCGAATTGACAACCAATTCGAAGAAACTTCTCAATTTCTTGGACATTCCCACCAAAAATTTGGGGCTTTTCAGTTTTTTGGATCCGGCACGCATCACGAGGCAGATTTCAACTGCTGTTCTCACTGCTGACACGCATCCTAAGGTGACATTTCTGTAGAAATTCCAACTGTAAGGTACAAATTTCTTCAATTTCTTTGAAATTTTTAGAAAGAAATTTAGGGCTTTTGCCCGACACGCACTCCAAGGCAAGCAAGAAGCAGTACAACAGCATTTAATTATTGTTACAGTCAGATTGGGTAGAGAATTTTGGAAAAATGGATCCAGTTCCCATGCCCTCCTCTGATCACTTGGCTTTAGCACATGAGGAGGCACCCCTAGAAATCTCTCTTGCAACTCATGGTTGTTGGGGAGATACTTTTTGTGGCCCTCATAGTAGACAACCTTCTTCAAAGCTTTTAAGTATCGAGCCCCTAATATAGGACCACATATAGGGCATGCATTATAACCGGATATTGAAAGCTTTACCGAACTAGAAATCTCTCTTGCAACTCATGGTTGTTGGGGAGATACTTTTTGTGGCCCTCATAGTAGACAACCTTCTTCAAAGCTTTTAAGTATCGAGCCCCTAATATAGGACCACATATAGGGCATGCATTATAACCGGATATTGAAAGCTTTACCGAACTAGATAATCATTCTAATGAGATATGTAAATAATACAAAAATACCAAAATCATGAAATTAAATCAGATCAAGAAATCTTCGAATAATTAACTTACCAGAGTACTCTCCATAGCCCGGCCAATCATGTATGCTCCACATAAGTATTCCTCGCACTATTGTAGCCCTTTCTCCAAATTACTTAGACGCATCATGAACTTAGATAACATCCCATAACGTGCATAGCTCGTAAACTAATGGAGCCAAGTAGACATCCATGTTCTTAACCTTGTACTTCCTTGGAACTATCAAGGAAAGTAAAAGGTGCTCCTTCTTTATTGGTGGTAGGTTATAGTTCACTAGGCAAATGGGCCATGTACTCCATAATGAACTTCATAAGCCAAATGGATTGACTCCATCCATTGCTAGTGTGAGACGAATATGACGAGGCTCTTCCCCAAAGTCTACCCACTTCTCTTCAATATGCCTCCATGCTAGAGAATCAACGGGCACACGCATACCATCATCTGTGGATCTGGTGTTTCGATGCCAAGTCATTAAAGATGCAATAGATTTGCATCTCGACATTTTTTTAATGCGTGGAATGATGGGGAATTGTCGTAAGACTTTAGTAGGGACCCTTTGTCCTTGGATAGCTTGCATATACCTTGATGAACCACATTGTGGAAACTCATGAAGAGTGGCGTACTCATGCCGAAAGAGAATACAATTATTCTGACAAGCATGGTGTGTGTTATAGTCCATCCCTATAGAGTGCAACATTTCTTTTACTTATGCATGGTTTGAAGGCATCTCATTGTCTTCTAGTAGAATTTGATCCTTCAATAACCTGTTACATATAATAGAATGAATAGTAAAGGAGAAATACAAGACATTCATACAAACATGTGAAACATAGAGAGAGAAAGGGATATATACCCCATAAATTTTGAAACGCTCGTATCCCCATATATTGATTGCAAATTCAACATGGAGAGGCAAGTGCCGAGATGATCTGAAACACGTGCTCCATGGTAAAGTGGTAAATCGGCAAGCCTACGTAGCTCTTTCTCCTCTCAAGAAGCATGCTCCACACGTCGTCTGATGTCTTTGACTTCTGGGGCCATTGCATGCTCCGAATCATGATAGTCTACTATGTGGCTTGTGTTGTGTAGGGCATTGTGTAGGGCATCTATCATCTCGTCCATGTCATGTTCTAGAACCTGATCCGAGTTCGTAAAATAAAAGATTACTTAGGTTCCAATCCTATCAAGGTTGCCTCTTTCCTTGCTCTTTTTCTCTACTGTGTTAGTGAGATTTTTGATGTGCAACAAGGCTAATATGGCCAATGAAATCTAAGGCCCATTTTTCAAAGGTTGGTCGACTCTGATAGGATGCAATGGCATCATGTCCTTCTGTAGCTTGGCACAATGTTGGCACTCATCACACAACCTTTTACAAATAGTGCACACTCCTTAAAAGCGTTAGCCACCAATACCCCGAGTGGAGTATTTTCTTGGCTGTCTGTGATTTCTATCACAAAATGTCCACCTGCTACCCCTTCTCAGATTTTTTTTTTAACAAAACTCTGGTGGAGTGAGATTACAAAATTACTCTAGTGGAGTGAGATTACTCAATTAGCATGGCACATCATTTGCTTAAACCACTTATTATGCTTTGACCGTGTGCAGTTGTCTAGCGTAGTCCACTTGTTTCACTTCGACCACACACAGTCATCAAGCATGGCACTACTTGTTGATAAAGTTTCACAATGCGGAAGGAAAACACAGGAGAGAGGTAGAGCAAAGGAGAGAGAGAGAGAGAGAGTAGACAATGAACATCGTATTATGTAGCAAGAGGCTTTTACAGTGGCAATACCAGCCAACAGATGGTGTAGAACATGCGCCTGGGAATAGATTAGATGATCAAGTGAAAATGGGAGGCCCCTTTTATAGTGATGCAAAGAAAGCTGGTCGATTGCTATAGAGCTGGCCAACAGCCTCTCACGACCTACTATCATGAGAAAAAGGACAAAAATAACTAATAAATAGTCATGACCCCACAACATTGAGATGCTGAAAGTGCGGTAGACTAGTCACCCAATCCAATTGTAGTCCAGACAATTAATCAAACAACAGGAGCTAGAGTGCTCCAAAACGAAAAGGAGAACGACAGGTTGAATATCCACCGGTTCATTGTTGTCTGGGTGAACATTGAGGTTAGTAGTTAGATGTTGCAAGTGCTCCAATATTGGAAATACACCCCAGTTTTTGGAATGCTCATTCCAAATTCTTATGTTAGGGGCAACTTGGTACTTGAATGACTACATGGACACAACATTTTCTCCTCTAAATTGACAAAATTTGAAAGGTTCATAGCACTCATGGGCTCCATGTAAGTTGAATACGCATGTGAGTTTGGGTCGAAATGAGGGGAAGGTGGAGCTTCTTTTATAGTTCATGCATTGCCTAGTTGGTATATTCTTGTTTTTAATGGAAAGGTGTCGGGCCACCAAAAAATTCAAAATTTGAATGTGAATTTGCATTAAAAAAATGAATTGAAGCGAGCGTCCAAATAACCGCCAAAATAACCATCGCAAATCACCATCGAAACACGCATTGAAAACTATTTTTATCGACTTTTATATCGATACTTATTTCGATGTCGGTATCGACGCGTATTTCGACTCTGGGAAATTTTTAAAAATAGAACCACGGTGCCTCACTATTTGCGTTTTTTAAAACTGCATTTGGTTCACCACTCTCTCCAAAAATCTGCAAGTTCTCTCCTCTCACCTCCCCCATCCCTATACCCTAAACCTAAGTCCTTCCCCCATCCCTCTTTTGCTTCAGCTTTTTTTTTTGTATGTGTGGTGCTAACATGCTGTATTTTTCCAAGTTCTATTCTCTCCCCCAAATTTAATCTACAAGTTTTCTCCTCTCACCTCTCCCATCCCTAAACCCTAAATTTTGTATGTTTGGAAAATTAGGTGCTAGGGGAAAGAATAGATATTAATGCATGCATAGAGCTTAACTCATAGATTAAGGTCTTTGCATAGAGCTTAATACATGCATTAAGCTATATGCTTAGAACTTAATCTATGCATTAAGCTCTATGCATAGATTAAGGCTTAATCTATGCATGCAGTAAGATATTTGCATAGAGCTTAATGCATGCATTAAGATCTATGTATAAAGCTTCATGCATAGATTAAGATCTATGCATTAAGCTTTATGCATAGACCTTAATGCATAGATTAAGCCTTAATCTATGCATGGATCTTAATGCATGCATAGATCTTAATGCATAGATTAACCTCTATGCATAGGGCTTAATGCATGCATTAATTTCTATGCATAGATCTTAATCCATGCATTAAGATCTATGCATAGATTAAGGCTTAATCTATGCATTAAGGTCTATACATAGAGCTGAATGCATGCATTAAGCTATATGCATAGAACTTAATGCATAGATTAATCTCTATGCTTTATACGTAGATCTTAATGCATGCATTAAGATCTATGCATAGCTTAAGGCTTAATCTATGCATTAAGGTCTATGCATAGAGCTTAATGCATGCATTAAGCTATATGCATAGAACTTAATTGATGAATTAAGGTCTATGCTTTATACATAGGTCTTAATGCATGCATTAAGCTATATGCATAGGACTTAATCCATGCATTAAGATCTATGCATAGATTAAGGCTTAATCTATGCATTAAGGTCTATACATAGAGATTAATGTATGCATTAAGCTATATGCATAGAACTTAATCTATGCATTAAGCTCTATGCTTTATACATAGATCTTAATGCCTATGCATTAAGCTCTATCCTTTAAACATAGATCTTAATGCATGTGTTAAGATCTATACATAGATTAAGGCTTAATCTATGCATTAAGGTCTATGTTTTATACACAGATCTTACACTACAAGGAAAAGCGACCTTAGGCGCATTTATAGACATGTTTTGACAATGTGGTTTAAAATGTTACGGGCGCATTTATAAGTGCATCTAAAATCGCATCTGTCGCGACGACAGGCATCTATATGCGCGTCTATACGTGCATCTATATGCATGTCTATAAACGCATCTATATTAGTATAGACACGCATATAGACACGCTTATAGACGTACTTATAGCCTCTAATATAGACGTGCATATAGACACGCTCTTGAATTTTAAAAAAAAATCCAAAGAGCTGCCTGTATAGATGTACAGCTGCATTTTCCACACAGGCAGCTCTCTGGCTCAAGGTTTTGCTTACTTGTATATAGACGAATCGAGATTAGCAAAGATATTAACATAAAAACTTAAATTAAAGATAGATATGCACAAAAAGATTTGTGAACACACTTTAAATATTGATTAAAGAAGGTGAGAAATTACATTTTATATCCAAAAATTTATCCATACATGATCGTAGCCACATAAGGCTTGAATAAAAACATAGATACATAAAGAAGATGAAAATTTTCATCTTATATCCAAGAAGTTGTCCATACATGATGGTAGCCACATGAGGCTTGAAAAAGAAACATAGTTGTATAAACCAAAACTATATATGAAGAAAAACTAGCGGGTGACTACTTGGAGGAATCACCACTCTCCTAGTCATCTTGTCCTCTTGCTTGTCCACCTTGTGCCTACACAAAGTGAAGATATATATAAATAAAAATAGAAAGTATTATAAAGGTTGAAACATGTTTTGTAAATAAAAATAAAAAGTATTACCTGCATTGGTGTTCTCCTTGCTCAATTGTATTGTTTTCGTCGGAGATGAACCCTTTATCGTGTGAAGGTAATCCCATGTATCTCCTCTACTGTGGCGATGATGGTGTCTCTACTAGGGTAGGATCTCTACCCATAATGTCACGCTACATCACAGGACAAACATTATAACACAACTCAAATAGAGAGAATACAAAGAAAAGACATGAAGAGCTTGCTACACTATACATACAAACTCGGCCTCCCATGATGCACGACCTCCAAATCCGAAGTGCAACGATCCATATCGCTCCATTTGTATTTGCCATGCTTCTCTTTGTTGCTGGTTCACTACTCCTTCTAAGAGCTCCTTCTTGGCTTTCTTCCACTCGCCCTTATGAGCAATAGATGGCTTGCCGTGTCCATTTTGATAGGCATCTATTTGGGCTTTCTCCTCTTTTGCATGTCTCCTTACTAGAGACCTCATATTCTTAAGTATGTCTTTGATTTTGTGCCACGTCCATCTACTGTAAACCTTTGGTCATGAGGATTATGATAGTTCTTGTGGACAACTTTAATGCAATCATCTACTAGGCTCTCCCTTTGCTACTTAAAATGTATAAAGAAGTCTTTATAGTGTGCAAAAACTACTTAGCACAAGTAGTTTACCACCTCCTTTCCAATGAGAGTCATCAACTATGCCACCCACATCTGTGATATCATAATATGATATATCACCATGATGTGCTAGTGACTCTGAAGAACTATCCCCACCCCCAAAGCATTGCCCTAGGCATCCTCTATCTCCTCTACCTCCACTCAGTGCAGTGTGAGGTATGACCGCCACTATCTCCACGACTACCCTCCCTATGAGATGATGACTCCCACTCTCATGAGAGCCATGATAACTATGAGGTGTCACATCTCCTGAAGGTGGAGGTGTAGGAGATGTTTTAGCACTAACTTGGGGGCTGACGGATGAGGGGTGAATGTAAAGGCAGGTGAAGTTCATGGCAAGGGACTCTGTTGGGCCTGATGGTAAAGGGGTTCCTGCTGCATAGGCTGCCAACTTCTCGGGGGTGGGAGTATAGCCAAAGATGCCCTCTACCTCCCTCTAGCAAACCGTTGTTGAGCCTCGATGTGAGAGCCTCAACCTGTGGGTCTGTGGGACAAGAGCACGAGGAACCATGCCACATCTATACAAATAAAGAGAATATTAAAAAAATATTATGCAAGCTAGAGAAGCCTTATGTAAGCATTATGTTGAAAGTACTATTGTAAGATTCCTCCCCCACCCCCTTTTTTGATGTCTAGTATCTTCCCCTGTAATCAATCCCTCTTCAGAAATATAAAGACCTTGTTTCTAACTGTTTTAGCCTAGAGAGAGAAAATTATTCTAGAGAGAGAATATTCAGATTATGAATATTTTTGGATAGAAAAATAACTCATATTATTAAAATAAGTTCCCCTGAAACAGAAATTCAAAAAGAATTTTCCAATGTGCAATTGGAATTAATTGGAAATAGGTATAAAGAACCTTAGTCTAAGGGTCTAGATTTTCAGAAATTTTTGGATTATGGTCCAATGAAGGTTCCTATGGGCCAATAGCATCAATCCATGTGTAGGGAGGAGATAAATCCAAATTGTAGAAGAAGATACCCAAAAATGAGTAAATGCTCACATAAGATGAAGAGTTGAAAATGTACAAGGTTTATTAGTAAAAAACTATGAGCAATAAAATTTTGACACATATGTAAGGAAGGGGAGTTCTTTAAAGAAGGTGCATATTTCACATAAGATGAAGAGTTGAAAATGTACAAGGTTTATTAGTAAAAAACTATGAACAATAAAATTTTGACACATATGTAAGGAAGGAGAGTTCTTTAAAGAAGGTGCATATTTCACATAAGATGAAGAGTTGAAAATGTACAAGGTTTATTAGTAAAAAAACTATGAGCAATAAAATTTTGACACATATGTAAGGAAGGGGAGTTCTTTAAAGAAGGTGCATATTTCACATAAGATGAAGAGTTGAAAATGTACAAGGTTTATTAGTAAAAAAACTATGAGCAATAGAATTTTGACACATATGTAAGGAAGGGGAGTTCTTTAAAGGAGGTGCATATTTCACATTCTTGAATGAGTTTTGAACTAAAAAATAATGTGATATTTTTATCTCTCATATCTCTTGAACCAAACCAAATCAAAATGGAACCAAATCGAATAAAAAAGTAACCAAACTAGATCCAAATCTAGTCCAAATTCAACCAAACTGACTTGGAAAATTCTAGAATCAGTTTGTTTGGTTAGGAGCTCAATTTTTCCTATAAATAGAATCTTCCCTTGTTGAAAAAGATATAGTGTCTTATGCATTGTTACTCTACTCTACCTAAGCCAAGAACTGTGAATTCTTTAATAATTCACTAGTTTTTGATACTTCTCTCTTTCTTCAATCCCCATTGGTGGCTCCATCAACATACTAAACCAATTGATTGGTTGGGGGTCTCTACTGTGATCAAAGAATCAAGCAAATTATAAGATAAGTATAGTGAATTTTGATCTTTTCTATAATTTCTCAATGATTCTCTCTTCTCAACCCCTCTCAAGCTTGAGAAGCTAAATTGATATGGTTTTTTAAATGCTATTGAAGTTAATTAATTAATGATAGTAAAGAATTATATAAAATTCTATTTATATTTAATTCTAATGGTCTTTCTCTCTCTTACTTAAGAAATGGTCATACTCATGACCCTTTTCAATCTAAATGAAGCTTTCCATAAGGCTTTTCCTTAATCCAAGATTAAGCTATGCTTGAGGCCAAATTAATGGCTTTTTTCTATGCTTTTAGTTTATGTATATCGATGATTCAATCCATTATGGATTGATGATCCAATTAGAGACCATTCTAATTATTTCCTTAATGATAAACCTTATCCCTTAGAAAAAATTGAGACTTATCAGTCATAGTAGCGGAGCTATGACAAAATTTTTATAGAAATTACGCATAAAATAATTTCATTCAAAGCATAAAAAGAGGACTTCCTACCATATTCTAGGAACTATCATCCTAGATTAATTAAAAGAATATTATTATGCATGGAAATGTGGATGTATGCATGTAGATGTAGATGTATAGATGTGGAGGTGAATGGAGATGTGGATGTATGCATGTAGATGTAGATGTATAGATGTAGATGTGAATGGAGATGTGGATGTATGCATGTAGATGTAGATGTATAGATGTAGATGTGGATGTGGAGGTGGATGGATGCATGTAGATGTAGATGTATAGATGTAGATGTGAATGGAGATGTGGATGTATGCATGTAGATGTAGATGTATAGATGTAGATGTGGATGTGGAGGTGGATGAATGCATGTAGATGTAGATGTATAGATGTAGATGTGAATGGAGATGTGGATGTATGCATGTAGATATAGATGTATAGATGTGGAGGTGAATGGAGATGTGGATGTATGCATGTAGATGTAGATGTATAGATATGGATGTGAATGGAGATGTGGATGTATGCATGTAGATGTATAGATGTGGAGGTGAATGGAGATGTGGATGTATGCATGTAGATGTAGATGTATAGATGTGGTTGTGAATGGAGTTGTGGATGTATGCATGTAGATGTAGATGTATAGACGTATAGATGTAGATGTATAGATGAGGATGTGAATGTGGAGGTGGATGTATGCATGTAGATGTAAATGTATGCATGTAGATGTAAATGTATGGATGTGAATGTGAATGTGGATGTGGCTGTATGCATGGAGTTGTGGATGTATGCGTGTAGACATGAATGTATGCATGTAGATGGGGATGTTTGGATGTGAATGTGGATATGGAATGTGGAATAAGTAAGGTGGGTTGATGAGGGATAATGTGGAAAAATGAGAGTTAATATAGAAATTGTATTTGTAAACTGTTTGTAAATGATTGTTTTATGTCAAGAATGCTGGGGGGAGCATTTTGACCGTCTTGTGATTAAAGTCGTGATGATAAAGTTGCAACTGCTGACGGAGAGTCAATGAAGGACGTCTCGCGTAGCAAGGTCGGCCGAGGTCTTGACCAGCCTCGGTGCGATTAAAATGGTGAGCTTCCGGTACGGTGGATGAGGGGCCAAGGATGCGGCCTATGAGTGAAGCGCTAGGTCACCTGCGAAGGATCCTAGAGGGTGCTGACCATACGGTGCTCGGGCTCTGGGTCGCCTAGGATACCCACGCGTGCGTCGAGGAAGATATTGGAACAAGAGTAGGAGTTGTTTTCTGAAATCGGGCATGGATCTGGTTGATTGACCTTGCTGGTCTTCAATGGATGAGTCCATGGCTCTTTATATGGATCTGTTGGTTGATCTTGCTGATCTTCAACGAGAGTCCATCTTGATAAGTGATTATATTGCCGAGTATTAAGGGCTAGGAACTATCGAAACGGCCCCTGAGCGTTCTAGTTGCCAATGATGCCATAGATACTCTGATGAAGGAATGATGGGAAATTAAGAATCAATTGGATAAATTGGAAGATCGTGATCAGTGATACTATGGTTTTATTAAAGGATTGTTTTAAACTGGTTGAATCTGTGAAAAGGCAATTTCATATTGGTGGGTGTGTGAGTGGTGTGACTAGTTTATTTTTGCATGAATATCCGGCTAGGGGGCCTTGGAACTCTTTTCCTTGGTACCCGGGACCAAACCTAACCAAATTCTTAATTGGATCCCATCACTACAGTGGTTGGGCGGTTGGCTAACCCATGGGATCGGATGGGGTTAGGCTGGACTGATGGATCCGTAAATCGAGACTCAAACTTTTGTTTTTACGATAGATAAAATAAATCCCGGACAGTAACTGTTCTATGGATAGGAATCAATGGCTGTGCCTCTTGAATGGGGAAAAAACCATTGATCCCAATGATCCAAGTGCAAGTTTCTTCCTTGATCTAACCAAGTATCTTATAGATGTAATTGGATCAGCTCGATCAGAAATGATCTTGACTACGTTAGAGTAAAAAGTTATCCTGGTGGAATCGCCCGTGCTTTCCGGTAAAGGAAGTTTTTTCGGGTTCGGTTTTGGAACAACCGACGGATTAATCTCTTCTCCGGATATTTGTGGGTGAGACCCCGAATGTGGGACCCCTGTCCCGCGCGAGAAGTGCTACTTCCGCTGCTAGTATCCCGAATCTGTTGCTCGGTGGGAACAGGGATCTTACAACTATGCATAAGCTTAAAACACTATGCATTATGTTTAAAGCACTATGCGTTATGCCAGCCTTATGCAAGCTATTATGCAAGCCTTACATAAAGTATTATGCATTAGGCCTTATGCATAAAGCATGCATGAGGCCTTATGCATAAAGCTTATGCATAAGGCTTATGCATAAAGTACTATGCATAAGGCCTTAAGCATAAAACTATGCATGAGACCTTATGCATAAGGCGTATGCATAAAGCACTATGCATAAGGCCTTAAGCATAAAGCTATGCATGAGGCCTTATGCATAAAGCTCTATGCATAAGGCCTTAAGCATGAGGCCTTATGCATAAAGCTTTATGCACAAGGCCTTAAGCATGAGGCCTTAAGCATAAAACTATGCATGAGGCCTTATGCATAAAGCTTATGCTAAAGCCTATGCATAAGGCCTTATTCATAAAGCTATGCATGAGGCCTTAAGCGTAAAACTATGCATGAGGCCTTATGCACGAGGGCTTATGCATAAAGCTTATGCATGAGGCCTTATGCATTAAGAATTATGCATAAAGCTTATGGATGAGGCCTTATGCATTAAGAATTATGTATAAAGCTTATGCACAAACCTACAAAACAAATCCCCAGCACCCAAGGGTATAATAATAATAGAGGAAAGATATGAAAACACTTAGAGGACCTACAAAAGCAAAAAAAACACTTAGAGGACCTACAAAAGCAAAAAAAAGGGTGAGGAAAAGATTAGTAATGCATACATACAAAATCTTATGCAAGCTATGCCGCTATGCAAGCTCTAAGCCTTCTGTAAGCTATGCTAAAGCTTAGAGCCCTTTATTTGACTGGTCTTGCTCCATCTACCATCGGAATGGTATGCTTGACTACTTCAGAAGGTACACCTTTCATATCTGTGTACTTCTAGGCCAAGCAATCCTGAAATTCTGTAAGCAAAGCAATGAGCTTGGTCTCTTCCTTTGTAAAGAGGTCATCTCCAATGTATAATTGCCTCGGGTCTTTGCCCGGGCTTTCCTGGTTAATTTCTTTTACCTTGGCTGGACCGTCATAAGAGGTCCTTGGTTGTTTATTGTGGGACCGTTTTGCCGAGTTATATTGCACAAATCTGTCGGCCATCTGGAAGGTCTTGAAGTGTTTGGGTATCATTTTGGTCTCTTCTACCCTAGCTCTTTCTTCTTCTATTAGTTTTTTGGCTTCTTTTTTCACCAGTGCTAACTTCTTATTGCGTGTTTTGCACGTAGAGTGGCAAAGTTTTTCGGGTCTAGGTTTGGGATCAATGGGTTCCATTGGCTTTGGGGTGGTCGTGTAGTGGACCATAAGGGAGTTATTTGTGAACTCCTTTTCCCATAAGGGAGTTATTTGTGAACTCCTTTTCCCATATTTGGTTGAAATGGTCATGTGCTTCAACTTCCTCGACATATTGTAGCAAGTGGGGGTCTAAAACGTCAAAGAAAACATAGCGTTCTAGTCCAGGGAATCCAATAGGCTTGCAAGTCCTATGTGAGTGTGTTTCCCTTGGGCCACCCAATTGGTCCACTCGTGCTTTCTTATCATGTATGTACATTGGACTGGTGTCCATGGCAGTTGTTTATGCCGGGGATTGATGCCACTCATATGATACTGTGGACTTGGCTTTTTATTGGGACTTGTGCCTCTGTGTACATGCCCAAAAATGCTTGGTGGATTGGTGTTCTATTGGGTCTGGTACCTCGTGTACTTGCTTGGAGCACGATTTGGTATAGTCTCATGAATGGGGATTATCCATACCAATGCTGCATTGCATAGCATCAGTTTCGGGTAAGGGGACGCCCGCCCACAAACCGTGCATGTGAAACTATCTGCTGACATGGTTATGTGGCATGTGATAGGTGGTAAGTATTAGTCATAAACCTAGCCTTAGGAGTTAGCATTAATTTATAAGTGAGTGTGTACACACTTCATTAAGTAAATTGCTGAATTGACAAGAGACACACAATGAGCCGGAACGGTCAACCCCTACCTCAAATAAAGTATATTGATCTTGGGAGAATCAATCCCTACGTCGAGACACCTGAACGACTCATCAGACCTCTGAAAGTAGCATGTGTTGAGTTGAGTTCATCACCACAATCAATACGACCTTAAAAAACAATTCATGTTTGTTTGTTGATAGTAGCCAATGTTTGTAGTAGGACATTGGCTAAGATGGATCCTTGCACTTGATCCTCCTCTCTAAAGGGTTGATCTAATAATCCTTGCACCACAGAATGTGTGAATTGATCAAACATTTCACACCTGAATTGCATCCCCATGCCTACTATCTTGTCATTGAAAACTTCACCATATCAATGATGATTCTTTGCTTTCTGTCTTCATCAAGCTCGTGCACATGAGCCTCCCTCTTACGCTTGTTTGGTTCCCACTGTTGTCTCTTTTTTGAAATCTCATATTGTTTGATGATGGCACACGATTCTAGGTCCTTTATCCTTGTATAACCAAGAGTTTCTTGCTACACTTGCAATCCTGTAATGGTAAGAACACTATATTGTAAACAATACTTCAATCAAATGAACCACTTATAAACATAGATTTGGTCGAACCTCATATAACTATCAAGGTAATTGTTTTGACCTAAGAAACTAGTCAAGGCCACTCAATTTAGTTCAATTTTTCCCATTGGAACTCTGTCCTCCACCAACATTTCAAAAAAACAGGTGGGTTCTCTACAGTTGTGCATCCTACAATGCCTCCTTTAAGATAGGGTGTTACCTTTGGAGCATTGTTCTCCATGCTTGAGAGAGAGAGAGAGAGAGAGAGAGAGAGAGAGCTAAACCCTAAACCTAAGGAGCTGCTCTCCTCCCTCGAGACCTAAGAGAGAGAGTTTGACACAAGAAGCTCCCTCCAAAAGCTCCCTTGACCAAGCTCACTCTCTACCAAGCCTACTAAGGAAACAAGTGAAGGAGTAGTGGAAGCTAATCAACATCTTAACCACCTTTGTAAGCTTATACAAGATTTCAATAGTCAATCAGGATACAATGTTTAAGGGCACATAACTTGCACCATTACATATAAGGACATAGCAATGTTGCCAAACTTCATAGCATTTGATTGAAACTTAAATATGATTGGTGATGATGAACAACGGAATCACATTTGCAATACTCTTTGAGATTCTAGAAAGACTCTAGCATACTTATTTCGTTTGCACTAAAAAAGATTCTAGAAAGACTCTAGCATACTTATTTCGTTTGCACTAAAAAAGAGTGCGGAGTTGATGAAATGCAAGGATTCTAGTCATATGGTTTAAAAAGGGGGTTTGAAATATCACAAAAACAAACAAATGACCTATGCAAAGTATCATATTGCTAAAGCGGCCTTCAAAATATACAAAAACGTAGAGAGAGAGAGAGAGAGAGAGGCGGGGATTCACAAAGAGAGCATTTGGAGAGTGTCTTGGTTGCTCCAACCTGCACGTTTGAGCCAAGGCTGAAGCACAGAGTTATCGACTTAATAGTTGAATGCAATATTGGATGACCCCCCTTGCAGCATCTCCATGATATCTGCCTCACCCCATCTACCTCTCCTGAGAGCGTCTTCTAGGCCTTTCAAATACTTTGATAACCAGCTTATAATATAAATAGCTTTGCCATTGCCAACAACTTCATCATCATCGCTCTCAGGTGGACTCCTTGAGCTGCAGGTGGTTGTAAAGGGTTGTTGCAAAGCCTTGCTATGATGGACGTATCATCATCCTTCATGATTGGCCGAGTGGTCGCTTTTACATCTGCCTGCAGCTTCGGAGTGCGTGGGGACTCGCCTGCCCATCTCCACGTTGCCCTAGAATCCTTTACATTAATCCCCATAATCTCCTTCTTCTCTACCATTATCCTTTGATAATGCGTACCCTCGCTGTTAATCCCTTCATCAACGTATGCACCCTTGATCTTAATCCCTTGATTACTTGCACCTAGAACCTCTTCATTCCTTGCAATTCCCAGTACCGTTCTCATATACCCATGATTGCCTCTATCTTTCCCTTCATAATTGATATCCCCAACACAATTGCTCTCAATTCCGTGACTCTCCCCACCGCCCCTGCTCCGAAATTTCCAGTGATTATCTCCACTAATGGTCTCGACCCCTTGATTATCTCTACAACATGGCTTAATTACCCCTTGATTATCTCTACAAAATGACCTAAAACCTTGATTATATAATTTGCAGGCACTCATTAACCCTTCATTGTCTGAACTGCTTCTCTTAATCCAGTGATTATATAATTTGCAGGCAGTCATTAACCCTTCATTGTCTGAACTGCTTCTCTTAATCCAGTGATTCGATGCATCCAATTCAATGTCGCCATTTTCTCTCACTTGAGATTGAAGCCCGTATAATTCAACACTAGACTGGCGAGGCACAAATGCGTGCCTTTTGAAGAAATCAGCAATGTCGTATCCACAGTACAGAACAGTAGTCTCTTGAACAAGGAAGATAGGGTTACCAGCTTGGACGGGAAAGCAAGAGATGAAGCAATTACGGTAAATGGGAACCAAGGTGGCCACTGACTTGAGGGAATGGGCGGCTACTCGGAGAGCTTCATCAGTCTGCGCGGGCTGGGCGCCCCATTCTGGGGACCAAAACCTCCCACGACCTACTTCACGGCAAAGAGCTGCGACAGGCAAATCCAACATGGAGCGGATTTCTGCATGGGAACCCACTCTCCATTGAGGAAACCCTTCTCCACATGGTAGCCCTTCTTGCAAAATGGCCCTTAGATCAGGAGGAAATGTGAACCCAAAAGACCCCTCTATCTTTGAAAACTCCTCATCACATTCTTTGGGATATGGCAGTCGATCCCCAGGTGGTTTATCACATTCTTTGCGTACGCTGCAAAGGAGAAGCACACGCCTCTAGATCTTGGAAATTGCCCCAGCTTGCTTGATGATGCTGAATCGATTACCAACATCAGGACTCTGATAGATTCACCAACAAATTAATCGCTATCACAATATTGTGTTGCAAGCCAAACAATCTTCTTCCTTGATAAGGATCTCTCTCGCGCGAGCTCTCTCTCACTCACTCACTCACTCACTCACTCACTCACACACGGGGGCTAAAAATTGGCCATTTTGTTGCTGTTAAAAGCACTATGTACTTACCTGCAAGCAGGCTCACAAGTGGTTGCTACCACTCTTCAAGGCAACATGTACAAGGACACAAGATATATAGCTTCATAATTCATCTGTATAGAGCTGATGAAAGTATATATTGAAAAACCTACAGCTTATAATAAGCTGCCCAGGAGATGTAAGTGGACAGATAAGGTAGGTGAGTGGAGAAACTACTCACCCGCGAATCATTGCATTAAGGGGCACGCAATTTCGAAAGCAATGCGCTTAAAGATTAAGGTTCTAGGAGAATGAAGCTTGCTATCTATAGTTAATAAAGGTAAAACCTCCACAATCGCCGCAGCTCGAAATAATAAAATGTACACGTAACATAGAACTTTATAAGTTATCACACGTTGCAACCCACGCCAGTGCTCACGGAAAACCCTTTTCTCAACCATTCAAAATAAAGACAACTTTCCACAGGGACCGGTATTTTGCAAATACAACAGGGATTCCAAGAGAGAGATCTAAATTTCAACCGGCCTTTTAAAGGCTTACACTGTCATACAACCTTAATAAAAGGAGATATTTAATTTTCAACCGGCCTTTAAAGGCATACTTACATGTAAGCCTTGACACGATAACTTAACTGCCATATGTGATGTGTACTGTAAGCAATTTAAGACCTAAGATTCTACTTGTAATTATAATTCTCCGACCGAAGATACTACCAATAATTATAATTCTCCTCTTTTATATTTTTAGTCTGAGAGCAAGTGCTAGAAGGAACACAATTGTTGAATAAGTGCCCATTACTTAACAAATACACGTAAGGTTATATTGTTGAGACACTTGTCCCCATGTACCTATAGGCTACTACCAAATCACCATTGTTGATGTCTTTATTATATATAAGTCACCAATTGACAAGAAAAGCACAAGCTTTGTGAATTCTCATAAGGCTTCCACACATGTAAAGTTCCTTTGTTGCAACACCTATCTTCATGTACTATCACCGTTGTTGATGACTTTCTTACATATGAGTCACCAATTGGCAAGGAAAGGACAAGCTATCTCTAGCAGCAATTGAAAATTTTAAACCCTTCATCTCAAGAATGCAATGGACAACCTCCATTATAAAAGCTCTTGTTCTCTAAAGAACTCATCCAACCATTCTTCTACTTTCACAAGAGATCTCTAAAGTCAGTCCAAACAAAAAGAAATCGATTCACTTATCATGGAATGATACAACACATCCTCATATTATAAAAAACAATATACTTTTATAATAACCAAATAACTAGAAATTTGTTTAGACATTACTTAATAACAAGTTATATTTAAGGAGTAAAGACTATGCCAAAAAAAGCTCACTACTATACAGGATGACCCATTTCGACACCTAGTTTTGACGGTGGGGCCATGCCATCGAAATACCCGTTCGATATAAACATCACAAACACACGTCGAATGAGTGTTGAATAACATGCAAAAATGGACGTCAAAATATGTGTCGGATACGTGTCGAAAAGTGTGTCGAATTTTTTTTATTTTTTTTGTGTGACTTCTTAAAAAAATTCAAGTGTGCAAAACAAGAAAACAGTGATAAAAACCAAGGATTGCTTGGTAAATAAAAATGAAATAAGATGTTGTAGCTCATCATCGACTCTCTCATCCTCAGCTAGATTCATGGCTCTGAATACATCGATTTCCATAAATACCTCTCCATCTGCATCTTCATCAATGGGTCTAGCCTCCGTATCGTCCTCTTCTATTTGAGCAGGCATTAGAGGTGGTTGCGTTGAAAGTTGTTCTTCTATTTCTTCTTCGAATTTCGAATTAGCTCTTGTGTTTGCTTCTGGTTTAAGGGCTAGTTATTGAATTACTATACCTTCATTTGATCCTTCTTCTATTTGTTCAATTGGATCAATATTTGTTTCTTGTGCTTCTTGAGTGGGTTCCTCAACCACTACTTCATTTGATATTTCCATATCTTCAAATATTTGTTTATTGCATGGATCAATTTGGATTACAAACAACCACCTATGATTCCTTGGGTCCACCTTGAAGACGACTTGCTCCCAATGCGTTGGTAGCACAAATGTGTTTGTCCATATCTTTGTGTAGTCTCCTTGAACAAATCCACTCTTATCTCTGTGCATGGTTGCTTGTGGTCCTTGAGTAACTACCTTGAACCACTTCACATAAAAAATGAATATAGAAAACTTTCTAACCCAACCTTGATAATGTCTTGTATTGTTCCACAGTAATGAAGTATGCCAACTTCACTACTTACGTCACTTGCACTTGCACTTGAACGACTTTTTTTCATGAAATTTTCTTTGACACCACAATCCAGTGTTTTTTGCTTCTTATCTATTTTCTCCACTCAAAAGTGACGAGCGCATGACCAAAGTGCACCAAATTTGCAATACTGCAAGTAAAAGAACATAATGAAATTGTATCAAGAACAAAAAGTTATACAAGACTATGTCTTGCAGTTTCTGTAGGCCACTCTATG
Source organism: Cibotium barometz (assembly GCF_041138505.1). Taxonomy (NCBI): domain Eukaryota; kingdom Viridiplantae; phylum Streptophyta; class Polypodiopsida; order Cyatheales; family Cibotiaceae; genus Cibotium; species Cibotium barometz. The sequence continues at coordinate 7,323,156 of NC_141089.1, read as the reverse complement.
GGCTATCCATAGGTGTCACTCATTCCTTGGTATGTGCCTTGTAGGCCTAGATATTATCAGTTTTAGGACCTATGGTACATCGCACTCTTCATCACTTTGCTTCTTGCCTCTGTCTCATATTGCTTCCGTTGTCCACGTTACCCAACAGTGGTATCAGAGCTTGAACTGAGGGGGGGGGATTATTATGTCACAATCCAAGTACATTGGGCAGCTCTTACAGAGATTTCACTTTAAGGACTGCAAACCCGTCTCCACCCCATTACAGACTGGTTTTTGTTTCTCTGTTGAAGATACTAGTGGACCTTGTGATGCTACCTCTTATCAGCACAGCAAGCAGTTGGTTGTTTACTTTACTTGTGTCATACTCAGCCGGCCGGACTTGCAGTACGTGGTCTCCCAGTTGAGAAGGTTTATGCAAAGTCCCACTCATCACCATTGGCATGCAGTGAAACGTGTCTTCAGATATATCAAAGGCACACAACACTTGGGCTTTTTTACAAGGCTAATTCTTCACTTATCATGCATGGGTTCACTGATAGTGATTGGGCTGGTTGCTATGATACACGCTGATCCCAGAGTGGCAATTGTTTCATGCTTGGCTCTTCATGCATCTCTTGGTTCAGCAAGAAGCAAGCGACAGCTACCACATCTAGTTGTGAGGCTGAGTATAGGGCAGCTTTCACAGCTATAGTAGAGTGTGTTTGGCTACGGAAACTACTTGCAGATCTTCTAGTTGGTCAGACTACTCCTACAGTCATTCATACTAACAGTCAGAGTGCTTTGGCTATTGCATGGAATCCTGTGTTTCATGCTCGCATGAAACACATTGCGGTTCATTACCACTATGTCAGAGAGCGATGGTCAGATGGTGACATTCAGTTGTCTTACATTCCCACTGAAGACAACTTGGTAGATCTCTTCACGAAGGCTCTCTCGGCCAAAGTTTGAGGCTTTTTGACAAGCTTTACACTTGGTACCATTTGTTACGTGATCTGCTACTCTGTACAGTCATAGGTTGCTATATCCATATTGGACGAATTTGTGCAACCATGACCTTTAGTCTTCAGGTATCTTGAGACATTTCCAGGATACTTGAGCCCATACCGTCGAGGGGGGTTTGTAGGCCACTCTATGGGATATCCATAGGTGTCACTCATTCCTTGTATGTGCCTTGTAGGCCTAGATATTATTAGTTAGGTCCTATGGTGCATCGCACTCTTCATCACTTTTTAGTAATACATCTTCTACAGCACGCTTTGCTTCTTGCCTCTGTCTCCTGTTGCTTCCGTTGTCCACGTTACCCAACACTTTCTTGTGTACATATAAAAACTCACTTACGTGGTTATCACAACCATATGCAAGCTCATCGTCCTCATCGCTTATCACCTCGGCACTATGTTTTTCTTGTTGTATGGTTTTCTGAAGCCATCTACTAGAAGGAAATTCTGGAAGTAGAGCGAGTGAATTTAGGTATAGAAATGCCCTAGTTTTTGTACTCTTTCTAAAGTTCAAACGATCTCGGTCTCTTTCCCTCTTTGCGAGATTATACCTCTCGATCTTTTTCTCCATAGCACTATGCAAATTTTATTAACCTTCTCTCGCAATGCCATATCTATTGTTCTCTGAAGCCCTTGTCCTTGAGACTCTTCCCCAATAAGACTATCATCCCCTCCTTTTGTCCACAATCATGGCATATTTGGGTCTGACGTGCTAAGAAATTCTGTTAAGTATACAAGAGATTATTGAACAAGCCATCCTAATGCCATATTGCCCTTAGGGCAAGCTTTTTGACGAACAAAACCTTTCAGTGTCTTCATATCTTTCTCCAGGAAAAATTGAAAAGATACAGGGGAGAAGAGAGCTTGAGCTCTTGCACAAGCACACACACACTCACAAAACCTTAAAAGAGAACACATAAGGTGAGAGGCTGAAAATCATCTTCTTCTTCACACAACACTCACACACCATATACAAAGATAAGAGTACACACAATATGAAAAGGTACTTAACCAAATACATACTAGGGGTTCTCTATAGTGTGAACCCAACTAAATGAGCTGGCACTATAACTATGTGAGTCTCCAGAATGGCTGTCACACAGCCTGTCATTCCACTGGCCGCATATCACCCATGATCTCACCAACCATGCCAGTGGTGTAAGTGTGGGGCCTATCCCCCAGGCGGGTCATCACTGTCCACCGCCTCACTAGATGAGGTCGATATCTCAACACTCCCCCTCCAGCTCAACTCCATCTCATGTACACCAAGCGAAAGCCTTGAATCTGTGGAGCTTCTTGAAAAGATGCAGGGGGAAGAGAGCTTGAGCTCTTGCAAGCACACACACACTCACAAAACCCTAATACAGAACACACAAGGTGAGAGGCTGAATATCTTCTTCTTCTTCACTCAACACTCAACACACCATATACAAGATAAGAGTACACACAATATGAAAGGTAACCAATACATACACGGGTTCTCTATAGTGTGAACCCAACTAAATGAGCTGGCGCTATAACTATGCCAGTCTCTAGAATGGCTGCCACACAGCCTGTCACCCACTAGCCGCATATCACCCATGATCTCACCAACCATGCCAGTGGTGTAAGTGTGGGGCCTATCCCTCAGGCGGGTCATCAGTGTCCACCGCCTCACTAGACGAGCTCGTTATCTCAACACTTCTCTGTACCCAATGCTTTGGTGAAGATGTCAGCGACCTGATCCTGTGTGCTGACATAAACAAGGTCAACTTCTCCTGCCAAAACCTTCTCTCTGACAAAATGGTAGTGGACCTCTATATGCTTCGTGCAAGCATGAAAAACTGGGTTCCTGAGACACCAACTGTATACTGCTAATGTTGTCACAGAAAATGACAACTTGTCTATCCACTGATAGACCCAAATCTGCAAAAGTATCTTTCTCAACCAAGCTACCTCACATGCTGCCATAGTAGCACCTCTGCACTCGGCCTCTCTACTGGATAGAGCAACCGTAGGCTGCTTCTTGCTGCTCCAAGTTATAGCAGCACTCCCCAAAGAAAACATGAAGCCACTACTAGATCTTCTATCTGAGATACTACCAGCCCAATCAGCATCTATGTACCCATGTACACATATCTCTATCCCAGTTTCATAAAATAGTCCACAATGCAAAGTAGACCTCACATACCTCAATATGCATCTCAATGCATCCAAATGCGGCTTCCGAGGAAGCTACATAAACTGACTCACCAACCCAATAGCATAGCTCAAATCTAGCCTGGTGATCGTCATGTAGATCAAGCTTCCTACTATGCGCCTATACATAGTAGGATCCTCCAAAATCTCTCCTGAATCTGCACTCAACTTGCCATTCTGATCTAATGGCACTGAGATAGGCTTACACCCTGTCATACCATACTTGGACATGTCCAAACCATACTGTCTCTGCAGTAATCCAATACCATGTGGTGACCTAATCACCTAAATGCCCAAGAAATATCTGAGCTTCCCCAGATCCTTCATCTCAAACTTCTGTCTAAGCAAGATCTTTACATCAAAGATCTCTACATCATGGTCCCCCGTAATGATCAGGTCATCTACATAGATGATAACAAGCACAACCCCTCTATCACTGTGTCTCACATACAGCGAGAAATCTGCATTGGCTACATGAAAGCGAATAGTGACAAGATATTCAAAAGTCTTGTCGTCAGACCATGCTCTTGGTGCTTGTTTTAAGCCATATAAGGTGTTCTTCAACCTGCAAACATGCTCGGGGTGACTCATATCCTCATAACCAGGTGGTTGCAACATATACACCTCTTCCTGCAAATCCCCATGCGCAAGAATGCATTCTTTACATCTATCTGATGTAAAGACCATTGCTTTGACGTAGCCACTACTATCACAACTGTCACTGTTGCCATCTTGACAACTCAGCCCAGTTGCCATCTTGGCAACTGGGCTGAAAGTTTCCTGATAATGCCATATGTTTATGCATATCCTTTGGTTACCAATCTAGCCTTGTACCTGCTTATGCTTCCATCACTGTTATGTTTTACTTTGTACACCCACTTGCATCCCCCAATGGCTTTCTTGCCCTTCAGGCAATTGCACTAAATCCCAAGTCTCATTTCCATATAGTGCATCCATCTCCTCATCCATAGCTTTCTCCCAACACACATTTCCAACAGCCTCATCAATGCATGTGGGCTCTACAACCTGTACAACTTTTGCCATGTATGCATAGTGATGTGCCACATAATCATCATAGGTAAACCTTTGCACACAGGATTCTTCACCCTCCCAGATCTTCGCAGCTTTGCATTCATGGCTTCCATAGCCTTCTTTACACTAGGTGTTCTCATAGCTAGTATCCCAAGATCCTCATCAAGGCTCATCTCTGAGCCACTAGACTCTCCATCAACATGAGAATGCCCTGCAGAGAGGGGCTCAACCACTTTCTCTTTGCCTTTATGTGATGTACTAATCACATTTGCAGGACTGGTATTATGACGCAGCCTGCCACTCCATGGTTTATCAAAACTAAACCACTAGATGAGGACTCTCCTGGTCCACTCAAAGATAGTGATTACTGACTTGCATTCTATGCAACCACATTTCCACTCGCATCAGCCCCAACAGCTTCTTTTTTCAGCAGCATACCAGCTGATCATCTCATCAAAAACAACATCCCTGCTTACCCTCAACTCACATGTAGCAGGGTTATGACACCTGTATCCCTTTTGCTCAAGGGAATACCCAATAAACACACATTTTTCAGCTTTTGGATCCAGCTTAGTTCTCAGCTCATCTGGCACATGCAGCAATGCATCCAAAGGACCACACTTTCCTTGCGTGGTCATCAATAAATATCACATAATACCTGCAGCCTCTCATAGACATGGTCTTCGTAGGACTCCATATATCAGAATGCACAATATCTTGTGCATTTTCGCTCACATTTCTGTCACATGGAAATACATGCTTTGTTTGCTTTCCAAATTGGCATGCTTCACATATTTTCTGCATACCTTCAACTTTAAACATTGGCAGCCCTGTCACAATTCCTTTAGTATGCATAGACTTCATTCTCTGCACATTCACATGTCCAATTCTTTTATGCCAACTGTCTGTGTTTACAACAATTCCTGAACCATTTGCAAACATCGTAACACTCACTTCAGGCATGTTTACATTCAATATAAACATTCTGCCCACCTGTTGCCTTTTGCAACCAATCTGCACTTGTCTTTAAAGTCTTCAACATAACAACCATCAAGGTTAAACCGAACCTGCAAACCCTTCTCAATCATCTGGCCAACTGAAACCAGATTCTTTGTTATGTTCGGAACATGAAGTACATCTGCAAGGTACTTCACTTTGTCATCCTGCATAGACAATGGCACATCTCCAACATGGGTAATTGGATGAGCAGTGTCATCCCCTGTTTCCACAAAACCTGGTCTTTAAAGATTTTTCATCTCCTTGAACCACTCCCCATGACTTGTCATGTGGTTCGAAGCACCTGAATCAACGTACCATACATCATCTTTATCTGCTACTTCCACATTTTCAGACATGGCATTAACGACATGCTGCATAACAAATAACCTTTCATTATCCTCATTGTTTCTGCTCGAGGATGCATAGTTGTTTTGCTGCAATTTTAATTTTGCATGTCAGCCTGCTTCTTATAACAATCTGCCTGCACATGTCCAGGCTTACCACAATGAAAGCACCCACGTGTATCATTATATTGCCTTTGCCAATTTCCACGACCTCTTTGACTCCCCCTGCCTTTGAATTGGCCTCTTCCACCTGTGTGTTGTTGTTGTTGTGAATTCTGGGACTGTTGTTGTTGCTGTTGCTAGCCATAATTTGAATTACCTGTTTGACCATCTCCTTGGCTGCATCCACGGCCTCCTTTACCTCCTCCTCTACCTCGTCCTCTTCCTGAACTTGTGTAGAAGGCCTGTTGCTCTGAACTGTTTTTGTTTTGTGAAGATTGTTGGTCTTCCCCCAAGCTCTTCTCTTCTATAATCAGCATAGACACCAAATCTGTGAAATTGGGAATGTTTTTTCGAGTCTGAATAGACGTCTTGAACGCTTGTATTGTGGCCCGAGACCACGTAGACAGACTCCCACCTTATCATCGTCATCTACTGAAATGCCAAAAGATGCAAGGGATTCCACAATACCCTTGATCTTCAATACATAGTCATTCACAGACATACTCTTTTTCTCCACAGTATGAAGTTCATTCTTCAACTGTATGTTTCGTGCCTTGGTATTCATCATTTGACATCTTTCCAGACACACAAATTTACCAGAAACAGCACTCTGGTTTGTCCTACACAAACTGTTGTATTTTCAATAGCGGTACTGTACTACACTCAAATGTCACAACCAGTGACCTCAATGTGCATACATACACCCAATGGCAACTGTTTGACCTCCTTAGTAGCACACACAATGTCTGCACAACCAATCTATCTTCCTGCAGTTTTTAAAACAGAGTTCTGCATAGAATCGATGACTTACCCGCACTGCTCGAAATCGCCTGCTTTTCAAAAAACGGAGGTCCTAATGCGCCCGAAAGGCATTTTTGGCCAATAAAATTTTATCCAATAGGACTTTATAGTTGCCCTATAGCTTTAATCCCGCGAAGAAAGCTCCTCAATCAGAGATCGTTTGCCAGTGTCTCCCGTAGAGCTCCCGACAAGGGTGTAGTCGCGCCAACACAAATAGGGAAGAGTAGATGAAGCTCTTACCCTCGTACCGCTTCCTGTGCTTCTCTTGCTTGCAGCTTAGCCCTTAGCATGAACCAGGCTCTGATACCATGAAAAGATGTAGGGGAGAAGAGAGCTTGAACTCTTGCAAGCACACACACACTCACAAAACCCTAAAAGAGAACACACTAGGTGAGAGGCTGAAAATCTTCTTCTTCTTCACAGAAAACTCACACACCAACTAAATGAGCTGCCGCTATAACTATGCCAGTCTCTAGAATGGCTGTCACACAGCCTGTCATTCCACTGGCCGCATATCACCCATGATCTCACCAACCATGCCAGTGGTGTAAGTGTGGGGCCTATCCCCCAGGCGGGTCATCAGTGTCCACCACCTCACTAGATGAGCTCGATATCTCAACAAAAACATCCATCAGCTATGAACAACCTGAATGGAGTTTAGACGAGCTGTTTCCAATGTATTTCTTCTAATCTTCTTCTTTGATATCTACTGTACCACTGCACTAATCGTGTATATTGTCGCTCTTATGTCTTCGTTGAGGCAATCCTTAATGGCTATCGACAGCACAAACTATAACATTTTGTGCCTGTCATGAGACTTCAAGCCACAACCAGTGAGTGTATGAAACTCATTGATGCACTTCTTTACACACCACTGATTATCTTTGCTTAAGATCAAAGGTTCTTTATGGAGAGTCACCATCCCACCATCAGGTCTGCTCCATGTCCATAAGAATTGCATGCGATCCACCTCTTATAGATCATCCCTTTGTGCCTTGCTCTCTTTAGCACTTGTGATGGTTTTCCAATACATATGCATAGGGTCAAGAAGATGATTGAATAGAAGATCACTCCAGTATGGGAGTAAATTGAAGATGGATAGCTTCTTCATTACGGGGGGTGAAGAATTTGGATCCAATTCCCATGCCCTTCTCCGATCACTTGGATTTAACACATGAGGAGGCGCCCCTAGAAATCTCTCTCGCAACTCACGTGGCTGTCGGGGAGATACTTTTTGTGGCCCTCGTAAATAACCTTCTTTAAAGCTTTTAAGTATCGGGCCCCTAATACAGGACCACACCATATAGGGCATGCATTATAACCGGATATTGAAAGCCTTACCAAACTAGATAATCATTCTGATGAGATATGTAAATAACACAAAAATACCAAAATCATGAAATTAAATCAGATCAAGAAATCTTTGAATAATTAACTTACCAGAATACTCTCCATAGCCCACCCAATCATGCATGCTCCACATAAGTATTCCTCGCACTATTGTAGCCCTTTCTCCAAATTACTTAGATGCATCATGAACTTAGATACAATTCCATAATGTGCATAGCTCGTAAACTAATGGAGCCAAGTAGACATCAATGTTCTTAACCTTGTACTTCCTTGGAACTATCAAGGAAAGTAAAAGGTGCTCCTTCTTTATTGCTAACCATGGTGGCAGGTTATAGTTCACTAGGCAAATGGGCCATGTACTCCATAATGAACTTCGTAAGCCAAATGGATTTACTCCATCCATTGCTAGTGTGAGACGAATATGACAAGGCTCTTCCCCAAAGTCTACCCACTTCTCTTCAATATGCCTCCATGCTAGAGAATCAATGGGCACACGCATACTGTCATCTGTGGATCTGGTGTTTCGATGCCAAGTCATTAAAAATGCAATAGATTTGCATCTGGACATTTTTTGAATGTGTGGAATGATGGGGAATCGTCGTAAGACTTTAGTAGGGACCCTTTGTCCATGGACATCTTGCATATACCTTGATGAACCACATTGTGGAAACTCATGAAGAGTGGCGTACTCATGCCGAAAGAGAATACAATTATTTTGACAAGCATGGTGTGTGTTATAGTCCATCCCTATAGAGTGCAACATTTCTTTTACTTGTGCATGGTTTGAAAGACATGTCATTGTCTTCTGGTAGAATTTGATCCTTCAATAACCTGTTACATATAATAGAACGAATAGTAAAGGAGAAAGACAAGACATTCATACAAGCATGTGAAACATAGAGAGAGAAAGGGATATAAACCCCATAAGTTTTGAAACGCTCGTATCCCCATGTATTGATTGCAAGCTTAACATGGAGAGGCAAGTGCGGAGAATCAAGTGGTAAACCGGCAAGCCTATGTAGCTCTTTCTCCTCTCGAGAAGCATGCTCCACACGTCGTCTGATGTCTTCTACTTCTTGGGCCATTGCATGCTCCGAATCATGATAGTCTACTCTGTGGCTTGTGTCGTGCAGGGCATCTATCATCTCATCCATGTCATGTTCTAGAACCTGCTCCTTTTCTCTACTCAGGTTGGATATCCACCGGTTCATTGTTGTCTGGGTGAACATTGAGGCTAGTAGTTAGATGTTGCAAGTGCTCCAATGGAAATACATCCCATTTTTTGGAATGCTCGTTCCAAATTCTTCGATGTCAGGGGAGACTTGGTACTTGAATGACTACATGGACACAACGTTTTCTCCTCTAAATTGATAAAATTTGAAAAGTTCATAGCACTCATGGGCTCCATGTATGTTGAATACGCATGTGAGTTTGGGTCCAAATGAGGGGAAGTGGAGCTTCTTTTATAGTTCATGCATTGCCTAGTTGGTATATTCTTGTTTTTAATGGAAAGGTGTCGGGCCACCAAAAAATTCAAAATTTGAATGTGAATTTGCATAAAAAAGTGAATTGAAGCGGGCCTCCAAATGACCGCCAAAATAACTGTCGCAAATCACCATCGAAACACGCATTGAAAACTATTTTTATTTTATTGACTTTTATATCGATACTTATTTCGATGCCAGTATCGACGCGTATTTTGACTCTGGGAAATTTTTAATAGAACCGCGGTGCCTCACTATTTGCATTTTTAAAAACTGCATTTGGTTCACCACTCTCCCCAAAAATCTGTAAGTTCTCTCCTCTCACCTCTCACCTCTCACCTCCCCCATCCCTATACCCTAAACCTACGCCCTTCCCCCATCCCTCTCTTGCTTCAGTTTTTTTTTTGTATGTGTGGTGCTAACATGCTGTATTTTTTGTTTATTTTTTAGGTTCTATTCTCTCCCCCAAATTTCTACAAGTTTTCTCCTCTCACCTCTCCCATCCCTAAACCCTAAATTTTGTATGTTTGGAAAATTAGGTGCTAGGGGAAAGAATAGATATTAATGCATGCATAGAGCTAGAGCATATAGCTTAATGCATGCATTAAGCTGTATGCATAGAACTTAATCTATGCATTAAGCTCTATGCATAGATTAAGGTTTAATTTATGCATGCATTACGATCTATGCATAGAGCTTAATGGATGCATTAAGATCTATGTATAAAGCTTAATGCATAGATTAAGCTCTATGCATTAAGCAATATGCATAGAGCTTAATGCATAGATTAAGCCTTAATCTATGCATAGATCTTAATTCATGGATTAAGATCTATGCATAGAGCTTAATGCATGCATTAAGCTCTGTGCATAGATCTTAATCCATGCATAGAATAAGGCTTAATCTATACATTAAGGTCTATGCATAGAGCTTAATGCATGCATTAAGCTATATGCATAGAACTTAATATATGCATTAATATCTATGCATTATACATAGATCTTAATGCATGCATTAAGATCTATGCATAGATTAAGGCTTAATCTATGCATTAAGGTCTATGCATAGAGCTTAATGCATGCATTAAGCTATATGCATAGAACTTAATCGATGCATTAAGGTCTATGCTTTGTACATAGGTCTTAATGCATGCATTAAGCTATATGCATAGAACTTAATCCATGCATTAAGATCTATGCATAGATTAAGGCTTAATCTATGTATTAAGGTCTATGCATAGAGATTAATACATGCATTAAGCTTATGCATAGAACTTAATCTATGCATTAAGCTCTATGCTTTATACATAGATCTTAATGCCTATGCATTAAGCGAAAACCTTTATACATAGATCTTAATGCATGTATTAAGATCTATGCATAGATTAAAGCTTAATCTATGCATTAAGGTCTATGCATAGAGCTTAATGCACGCATTAAGCTATATGCATAGAACTTAATCTATGCATTAAGGTCTATGTTTTATACATAGATCTTACACTACAAGGAAAAGCGACCTTACGCGCATCTACAGACGTGTTTTGACAATGTCGTCTAAAATCACGTCTACCAAGAGGTGTCTATATGTGTGTCTATACGCGCATCTATATACACGTCTATAAGCGCATCTATATCAGTATAGATGCACTTATAGACGCGTATATAGACACGCTTATAGACACGTGTCTATAAGCGCATCTATATCAGTATAGACGCACTTATAGACGCGCATATAGACATGCTTATATATGCGCTTATAGCCTCTATTATAGACGCACATATAGACACGCTTATAGACGCACTTATAGCCTCTATTATAGATGCACATATAGACACGCTCTGGAATTTTTAAAAAAATCCAAAGAGCTCTCCCTGTACAGATGTACAGCTGCATTTTCTACACAGGCAGCTCTCGTTTAAGGTTTTGCTTACTTGTACATAGACGAATCGAGATTAGCAAAGATATCAACATAAAAACTTAAATTAAAGATAGATATGCACAAAAAGATTTGTGAACACACTTCAAATATTGATTAAAGAAGATGAGAAATTACATTTTATATCCTAAAATTTGTCCATACATGATCGTAGCCACATAAGGCTTGAATAAAAACATAGATACATAAAGAAGATGAAAAATTTCATCTTATATCCAAGAAGTTGTCCATACATGATGGTAGCCACATGAGGCGTGAAAAAGAAACATAGTTGCATGAACCAAAACTATACATGAAGAAAAACTAGTGGGCAATACTCGGAGGAGTCATCACTCTCCGAGTCATCTTGTCCTCCTGCTTGTCCACCTTGTGCCTACACAAAGTGAAGATATATATAAATAAAAATAGAAAGTATTATAAAGGTTGAAACATTTTTTGTAAATAAAAATAAAAAGTATTACCGGCATTGGTGTTCTCCTTGCTCGATTGTATTGTTAATCGGAGATGATCCCTTCATCGTGTGAAGGTAATCCCATGTACTATGGCGATGATGGTAGCTAGTCTCTGCTGGGGTAGGATTTCTACCCACAATGTCATGCTACATCATAAGATAAACATTATAACACAACTCAAATAGAGAGAATACAAAGAAAAGATATGAAGTTGCACTATACATACAAACTCGGCCTCCCATGATGCACGACCTCCAGAACCGAAGTGCAACGATCCATATAGCTCCATTTGTATTTGTCATGCTTCTCTTTGTTGCTGGTTCACTACTCCTTCTAAGAGCTCCTTCTTGGCTTAGTTCCACTCGCTCTTATGAGCAGTAGATGGCTTAACGTGTCCATTTTGATCGGCATCTATTCGGGCTTTCTCCTCTTTTGCATGTCTCTTTTGCTTTCTCCTCTTTTGCATGTCTCCTTAGAGACCTCATATTCTTAAGTATGGCTTTGATTTTTTATTGCGCCCATCTACTGTTAAACCTTTGGTCATCGTGAGGATTATGATACTTCTTGTGGACAGCTTTAATGCAATCATCCACTACGCTCTCCCTTTGCTGCTTAAAATGTATAAAGTTGTCTTTATAGTGTGCAAAAACTACTTGGCGCAAGTAGTTTACCACCTCCTTCCCAACGAGAGTCATCAACTATGCCACCCACATCTATGATATCTATCATAATATGATATATCACCATGATGTGCTGGTGACTCTGAAGAACTATCCGCACCCCCAAAGCACTACCCTAGGTGTTAAAACACTAAGATCTCTCTAGATAATTGTTATGCATAAACATGCATAAACTCATCCACCCGATCACCCCCGAGCCCAAAGGATGCACACATGAATTATAATGAAGTACATCATACCTTTACCTTGATGTCCCATACCATCAAGAGGTATAACTCCAATCCAGTAGCATGTAGCTATAGTCATGTAGCTATAGTGTGAAATGGTAGTTGAGTAGTTATGATCCTCTACACAAGAGAACTTAACATGAACTAGCCTCAAGATAACGTCAAGAGACCATAGCCTAAGCCTCCCTTGAGTGTGCCCCATGCCCCTATTATATAGGAGGGTCCTCAAGTGACTCTTGACTCTCCATCTCCCATGTGTAACCCTTGGATGCCTAACCCTAACCTTAACCCTTAAGGTTAGTCCTAACCCATGCTCCATGGAGCTTGTTTCCATGCTCCCATGCTCACAAGCCTAATGTGAGTCACATATGTCCATCCATAAACCATCAGGTTGATTGTATAAATCACCTAAAGTATGAAACTAGAGAAAGAAATGCCAACAAAGGAAAATTCCAAATTTTCTTAATCCGAACACAACAAGATAAACTTGTTGAAGTCGAAGAATTTTCCTATGTTCCACATGAACCTGATAAGGTACTTGAATTCAAGGAAAGGAAACTTTATAGTTGATTAATCCCTGAGGTTAAAATTAGGTAGAAACTAGCAAGCTCATCAAACACCACGTCTTATGAAATGAGCACTTGCCTCGTATTTGGATTGTAACATTTGTATGCTTTGCAATCCTGTGCATACCCAACAAAGATGCACTTTTCTACCTTTGGATCGACTTTCTTCTTCTTCTTATCTGGCAATGTACATAAGCACTGCTACCAAACACTTTTAGATGCGCATTGTCTGGCCTATATCCAATAAGATGCATCTCTAGCGTACTTTCATGTATGGCAGCTGCTGTAGGTGTATTGTTAAACAAATGCACCACTATGGTGCATGCTTCTACCCAAGAAAAGTTTGGCATTCTCTTCTCATTTAGCATTGCTCGAGCCACATCACCAATGACCTTGTTTTTCCTCTCACAGCAACACCATTTTGTTGAGGTGTGTACCTGCATGAAAGGTGCCTTCTAATGCCATTCTTCCTAAAGAAGTCCTCAAATGCATGTGAGGTGTATTCACCACCTCCATTTATCCTTAAGCATTTGATCCAACAATCATATTTCTTTTCTAAAAAATATTTAAAATCTATGAACTTTTCTCATTAGGGAAAAAGGGAGCTCATTTTGGGGCCCTGTAAGAAATTCACTATTTTTCGATTTATTTCTCTCCTAAAAGACCTCAAAAATAATAAAATATGGAAACGTGGCTTAGAACTGTCAGTAAGGACTACCGAACTGTCAGTTTCAGAAAGGAATAAGATAATCTTTTGTCTAACTAACACGATTTTGCATTAAATATCTCCTTAGTTTTTTTTTTGTTTCTCAAAGATTCTGCATCTCTTTTGACGACGTGTGCAGGCCTCTCATAAAGAATCCATCACTGAACTTAATGATTGTATGGATACCGCCACACTTCCACGATTCATGTTACAAAAAGACTATGAGATTAACAAGCAAACTTTGCAACCTCAGAAGCACAAAAAATGGCCGATACTAGTGAGTCACAATCTCAAAAGAAGCGATTACACCATCTTCACATCGACTTAGAAGAACAATACGCTCCACCAAAAAAAAGACAAAAGGATACAGTGCTGAATGCTCAACAACGGAAAAATATGAGAAGAGAAGGGCTCCAACATATTGACTTATGGTGCGATGGAAGCATATATCCAAAATGTCTAGTAAAAAACTCTACACCTCCATTTGTCAATCCAACCACACTACTGAGGTTTACAGGCGATGGACAAAATGGACTTATTGGTTATATTTCAGTACAGTCTGCATTTGCAGAAACATATAAAACGATGTACCTACAAAAAAAGGGGGCCAGGATTCAAGAGATAGCCATTCCTGCAAAATTGGAGCAGCAGTTTGCAGAATGAAATTGAGGAGCATTCAAAGAGTAAAAAAGAGTTGACAAGAGCAAGAAGGAAGAGAACTGTGCTTGGAGACAGACAACGAAGCAGGAAGATTAAAAACATTGCAAATTTGAAGGCTGGGACTAGTGGATGCAAGCGAAGAATTCAGGAAGCAAGGCTAGTTTGTAATTTTTCATTTTTTATACTAAAAAATGCTCTCAAATGACAATATCTATTTTGTCCATTAACGCAAAACAAGATTGGAAGTGTTGAATAATATAGGCATATTGTGTTGTTACTATAGGAAACTATTGGAGCCTGCAAAAGAAAATATGGATCCCAACCTTGTTCCAGTTAAACAAATGAAAGGATTGCTTTCTTGTGGTGTAGCAAAAGGTTTGATTGAAGAAAAAAATACAAAACAATCAAACGCAATGTTGTAGAGGACTTTATATCCAATAATCAAGTTGATGGTACCACAATCCAAGAGGCTCTTGATGTTAGTGGAGTTAGCAGGAAGGGATATAGTTCGATTTTCCATGCGATATCCTCAACTTTGAGAGATCAAAGGATTAAACGAGTTTTACTGCCAAATCCAGTAACCGTGTGGAGGATAAGAGGTCATTTGAATGAAAGTATAGATGAGTTTATTGGACAATATATCCATATTGAATAAATATTTCATGGTGGTAAAGGAACCACTGTGTATGACCCTTGGAACAATATATTTGTAGATCTACAACAACTTCAAAGAAGAATGGTTGAGTTTTATGGAATAACATTTGAAGAGCGCAAAGGCATTTTGAATTTTGTTATCAAACTGGATGAGTGTGAGGTTGTAAAGGAAAAGAAAATGGAAAGGATTACTATTACATTGATGAATGGAGCACTTGATACATCATTGAGTGAAGCGAGTTCGAAGTATTTTAGTGTGCAGTCAGAGAAACACATATGGTGGTTAGGCTTATTCCAGGTATGATCATTTTTTGTTTTGTACTTGATTTTAGTCAATGTTTTCAAATCTTTTATAGTAAGACTTTTGTTTTCTATAATCACAGGTGAAGACAGAAGACCATGAAACACTAGATTGGGTGTTTCACCACACAAAAATACCAAGAATAATTAAAAGACAAGTGCAAGGAGAGAATCTCCATGTTGCAGGAAAAGGTGATTTTCAAGTAGAGTGGCACATGGCGGGGGATCTTAAAACACTTAAGTGCATGTATAACGTTAGTAAAGGAGGTAACTCAAAGTCTCCTTGTCTTTACTACAAAGAATTAGCTCAAGTAATGGATTCCAAATGGTGGAAGAGAGCACCTAATAGAGATAAAGTTGACCCTGACTTCAAGGCCATTCTTGACATTCCACTATGTAATGTTCACGTATGCACATTGCATGCTCTATGTCGAATTATTGAGGAATTAGTATTTTTGTATATTGGATTTGCTTGGAAACTCCGTCCTGAAAGAAATATAAAGGATGCTCTTCATGCATTGGAAAAAGTGTTATCTGATATAGGTCTGCATGGAGGTGATGTTCATATCACAAAGGATTTTAAAAAGTCTACCAATGGCAAGGAGGTACCAATCAAGCCCTCTATTGGTAGTGTTAAGGCAAGAAGATTCTTGTCTCGACCCAAACACAGTAGTAAGCAAGTAAGGCAAGGTAGAACAGTTTCAAGGATTAATTATGGATTGTGGAAGCAAGTCCATAATGCCGTGAAAGATCATGAGGTAGATGGGGAAGCACGAAATGTGAAGGCAGAGGTGTGGAGGTCTCTTGATCAACTCTTCATGTTCTGTGACAATGTAACATGGACAAAGAGTAATTACAAGAACTTTGAAGAGGCAATTAAACATTTTGGGAAGTCAATGAAAGATGCGTGGACAGCGTGCAATATAACTCACTACATGGTAAAGTGATGTCTTCTTCTTTTACTTAAGTGTGATCCTCTTTTTTTTCATAACTTACTATGCATTCTTATGTCTCTGTGAAAACAACATATCATCTACAACCACCTTCCCTATTTTGTCAAAAAGTATGGATGTCCAGCAATTTGGTCTACCCAAGGCATGGAGAAGTCTCACTACATGGCACGTAATGCATTTTTCAGACACACACAACACTATGGAGGGAGTCAAAGGCAAAAAGTCTGAAGGAAGTCTTCCAATGGTTTTACCGAGGCATTCTACAGAGGCTGCATGCTAAAAGAAAAGTTGCTAGTTCCAAAGTCAAGCTTGCTTTTATTCTAGCCCAAAAGCAAAGACGAAGACAAACTTTGGACAATTCAATGGTAGCAGAGAGACATAGACAATGGAGGGATTCGAAGATATTTAGAAACCATAAATGGACAAGTAAACATGAATAGCAGTTTGTAACTTATTGGTGTTATGTCCACATGTTTTCAAACTCAATCAATAGATTTTTATCATGTGGAACAAGTGACTCTTGGTGTTATGCCTATATGTTTTGAGACTCCATCAAAAGTATTTCTTTTGTGAAACATGTGATCTATATTAACTAGTATCAATACATCCATGAGCTACACACAAAAAATTCAATCAATACTACTTAATTATGCTAGACACACCTTTGATCCTTACCAATAAGGTACTGAGTGTCAAACGCTTTTAGAAGCTACTGAGTGTGGGAAGAGTACTGAAGTGTCATACGGTGATGGGACAAATGCAAAAGGGTACTGATCGTCCGTACGGACAAGGAACTGATGAGGATCAAAGACTTTGTACAAATCAATTCAACTTCAACATAATGTTTGTGCTATATTTGATGACTAAATCCTATTACTCCCAGGGCCTGCCAGTCGGAACTCTCTTTTTGAACTTGATTGGACTCTTTTTCTTCCTTGTTGGCTTGATGTCGATCAATGCTTGCCTCTGTTGCTTGTCTGGGAGGGGTATCCTTGTCTTCAGCTATCTCCACGTGTTCTTCTTCTTGGATTGTGTGGCCTGATGCAATCATGGGTGGCTCTCGAAACCTTATGAGCTTGTGTTTTCCATAGCCCTCCAGACATTTGGGCTCCTTAACACCACATGCTAATGCATAAGAAGCGTAAGACAAAAAGTAAGAGGCCCTAGAGGCCTGCTTATTCACATAATCCCCAAATATATCTATGGCAGACAACCTCTTTATTAAAATGATCTTTTCCTTTTGCCATGGAAGATCATGTCCACCTAAAACCCTAGACAAACATTTAAAGAAGTAAACAATGGCTTCTCCATTGTTGCTCAATTGCCTATGGTAAATCAAGATCTTAGCACTGCCTAGATCATGAATATATTGAGCTAGGCTTGACATTTTGCCAAACCCAGCCGGCCTGCTTCCACTTGTTCTTTGGAGGAATGTGTCATCCTCAATTTCTAGCTGCCACATATCAAAAGATTGGATTGAGACAATAATACACAACTACAAAACATTTAAACACAAGATAAAGTATTTGATTTGAAGTAACAAGATCATACCTTCTCATTTTCATCAGCAACAAGAAGTTCATCTTTCCAAAGATTTATTCCTCTCCCCTCCAGTCCAGCCTCTTCTTTAAGCTTTCCCTTGTGAAGTGCTGAGAGATTCACAGCTTCCTGTGTGAGCTGGAAGGCAGATTCATCTGGCTCTTGGAAATTTTCAGCCTCTTTGAAACAAATAGTAAGGGCCTCTGCAGGATCAAAAGTTGTTTCCAAAGCCAGTAGTGAATGGTCATCCTTTATGCCAACCTCCTTGTCAAGCCTTGAAGCCTGGGCAATAAGGGAAATGGCATAGTCCTAATTGAACATACACTCTATATCATGGAGGCAAACATAATCTTTACTACCAATCAAGACACCTGGAAGCATGGGCACTGCATAGTTGCTGCTCTGAACATCAAAATCTTCAACTGGCTGTGCTGCCCTAAGAGTTTCAGTCCTCAGTTGAACAAGGTCAAGAGCAGCCACTTGCAGCCCCTCATCCTCGAGGTTGATATCTTCTTCCTGCTCTGCCATATCTGTTGCCACAGGAATATCCTCTTTTTCCTCTACTGCAGATGTATCTTCTTCTTCAGCCTCCTGCCCTTGCTCTTCTAGAGATTGCTGATGGAAGACAATGTACATAAGGAATGCCATGGTTTCCTCAAGCACTCTACACTTTCTGGTGTGCAAGTTACAGCTGAATTTATATTCCTCAGGCAGGCTGTCAAATCTTCTATTCACATGGTACCTCAGCTTGTCAATTGAGACAATATGATTTATATGCACAAAAACCTTTTCACCTTCCACAATTCTTCCTGCCTCTGTCAGTTGTTTGAAGGTATCCCAATGGTCTGAAAGAAAATCTCTGTGATGCTCCAGTACAGAGCTCATAGTGAACTCCTTGTTGAAAATACTGTGGTATATGTGGAAGTTCCTCTGAGCCTTGCACTTGTGAAGAAAGTCAAATAGGAGTAAATCTGGAGATTTGTCCTCTTCTAGTTCCCTTTGTTTTGAAAGGGAAGACTCACCTTTCTGCTCCACTCTCTTGCTTTTGTCTGAACAAAAATTTATATATCATGAATTCTATATGCTGACATATGCAATCAGGGAATGTATAGGATATCACCAAACAACTCTCTTCATGAGTACACATGAATCACCTGGTGATTGCTGTGGTCTAAGTATAGCAGCAAAAAAGTCCAGCTTCCTCTTGAAAGGAGGGGCCTGAGAATCAACTGTTCCAAAGAAAAAACTTTTCTCATCATCAAGGAAGAAATCCCCAGGGCCATAGGAAGTAAAATAATGAGGAAGAAGTGAAAACCAAAAGGGACACAGGAATTTGCAAGAAAACGCGATGCAGGGCCATTTGGAAAATGTCAAGTACTCTCCTCGCATTTTGTTGCAAAATCTCCATTTCTATTGACATCCATCTCCAATCAAATGCTAGAAACATCTTACAGTGTTCTGGACAGTAAATGATACTAGGAGGAATTCCCCACGGCCAAAGAGAGCAAAACAAAGAGGAAGAAATGAAAACTAAAACTAATATAAGAATTTGTAGGAAAACGCGATTTAGGCCATTTGAAGCACTCTCCTCGCATTTTGTTGCAAACTTCTAAGTCCTATTCATATCCATGTCTAATCAAATCCTAGGGTGATGTACCAGATTCCTGGGCAGTAAGATTCAAGAATTCTATAGATGGAAGAAATATATATCAAAAAACATTGAAAAGAATATAGATCTCTGACCTTTCTTTTCCTCTTCCATACTGTTGGAGTTGCCCTAGTGATTCTCCTGCTCTCTTCCAAACTTGAGCTACAGCCTAGGTAACCTGGAGATCTGGCAGTGGTAGTAGTCTTCAGGCAGGTTGCAGAGTGAATGGAGTGTGTTGGGTAGGAAGTGATCAGAGGGGGAAGGAAAAGGATAATGGGAGGGTGCTGGCAGGGATGGAAGACGGGGAGGGAAGAGTGTTAATGGATCTGATTATGAAATCATGATTGGCACAATTTCCAAGGCAAAAAGTGCCATTCACACGTGTCAAATTTTAAATTCCAAAAGATCTGGGTCCCATCCACACGTATGAGAAAACGACTACATTCCACACGTGTGGTATTTATTAGCTACTTTATTTGTATTTTGCACTAATCTATTCACTCCTGTTTAATCTCTCCTAACTCAGCTCTCTTGCCTCTCTACCTCCCTACTCTACACCATCAGCATCCTAACCAGCAGCACAGGTTCATCCCCAGCACAGGGTACTCATCACCAGCACAGCACACCTACAGATAACTTCCAGGTCAGTAAGACACTCTATATCCTTTTCTTCTTGTTTAATAGTATATTAGGATAAGGTACTGAGTGATGTGATGTAGCTTAGATATTATGATAAATATTATATGCATTCCTTAGCTTTTTCCACTGCAAAAACAAGTAGGAAGACTTTTGAATTGGGCTTGTTGAGTGAGAGCTTGATCACTTCTTGTCTTCTATAGACTCAATCCATCTTGCACCAAGTTGGAAACACACTGAAATGACTGAAGGCATGCTCCAGTATGCTGCCTCAAGAATTTGCAGTAAAACGCGAGGAGGAGGCTTTAGGAATCTCAAACAGCCCAAATCGCATTTTGTTGCAAATTTAAAACTGTTGCTTCATCCACCCCTATCATTGTGATTTTGTGTCTTTCTAGGCTATTCAAGGCTGTATACTCCTTGCATAAACTCAATCCATATTGCATTAGGAAAAATGGAGGCTCATTTTGGAATCCTGTAAGAAATTCACTATTTTCTCTTTTCTCTCTCTACAAAAGCAAGAAAATATGGATACTTGCGTCAGAAATGTCAGTGTGAAAAGGAATAAATATATTCTTTCACATGCTTTACATTCAATGTTCATTTAAGAGCAACACTTTTTTGTACAGAATTTGGTGATTCTGACACCGCAGACGTGTCCGGAACGGCCCAAAACCCGGGAAGAAGGTACCAAATCGCGTTTTTCTGCAAATCCACTTTTGGGGCGTTTTTTGGCCGTTTTCGGGCCTCCGGATGTCCGATTACAGCGTTTCCAGTGCCGTTTTTGGGGTTTTGGGCTGTTCTGGACGCGTCTGCGGTGTCAGAATCACCAAATTCTGCACATAAAATAAATTTTTTAAAGATTCAAATTGGATCACCTTATTAATGTGACACGCTTTTACGAACATACAGTACTATTTCTTTTTCTTATTTTCATCTTCTTTTGTTAAATTTTCAACGTAACGTTGGCCCACTCCTGATTGGTTGAGAGCCTATTTTCTCTCTCTTCTAAAAGGCCCCAAAATGAGCTCCCTTTGTAGTTGTAAAGACAGAGAATTCACTGTAGGAATGTAATAGCATGTTGTTTCAAGTATTTGCAAGAAAAGCGAGGCTGACCTGTTAGGAATTTCAAATTATCAAAATCGCGTTTTGTTACAAATGTATAAATGTTGCTTTATCCACCTTGTCATTGCCTTCTTGTATCATTCCACGTTCTCCATGGCTGTAATCTTTTTCCATTGCTTTGTATGCAGCTTTTCAGAGTGATGGCAAGAACCAAGTCAACTGCAAGGAGGGCTGGCAAGGGGCCAGGGCTTGCAGTAGCAGCAGCTGGGGCAGGTATCAAGGAATCTAGTGTGCCTCCAAAGGGAAGAGTTGCACATGGCAGGAAGGGGAAGCCAATGAGCCTGCTCCAGCAAAAGTCCAAGAGATTGAAACATTCTGTAGGTGTGCTAAAGGAGATCAGGAAGCAACAGAAAGCTATAGGCTTTGCAATCCCCAAGGCACCTTTTCAGAGACTAGTGAGAGAAATATGTGATAGTTGACACCTTGGTTTCAGGTGGAACAGGACTGCCATTCTTTCCTTACAGGAAATGGCAGAGGATTACTTGGAGAAATACTTTGAAGATGCAATGCTGGTAGCAGCCCATGCTAACAGGGTAACTCTGATGGCCAAAGACTTCAACACTTTGTCTAGAGTGAGATGGAGGTATGACAAGCTGGTCCATCCTGTGGAATGGCAGGACATAAAAATGAGAGACATATTATTAATTCCACCTACAAGAAAATTGAAGGTAGATAAGGTGAAGGTTGTTGAAGTAACCCTCTCAAAGAGCACCAGAGGGAAAGCTGCTTATGAGGAGTCACTGAAGTAACAAATAAAAGAATCCAAATCTGCTATAGATGTGGAGACTGTACAGATGGAGCTGCAGATACAGAGAAGGTTGTAGGAGCTGGGCCCTAACATAGTTGTCCATATTGAAGATGAAACTTCAGAGAATAATTTTGACTTGACAAGACCATGCTTGGCAGCATTGGCTCATAAGAATGAGTATTGCTCAGATACTATCATTCTTGCAATGCTCTAGTAAGTGTCTTTTATTTTACATTTGTTTGTAAAACAATTCTTATTGTACCTCCTCCTTTACACCCTACCCTAATTATTGTTTGGTCCAATGTAGCATGATGAGAAGCTGGCTGAACCATGCTGTATAGCATACAGTTCATATTATTGATCCTGCCATTTCTTTCAAGTTAAGAGATCCAAAGGAAACTCCCATGGATATTTCCAATTGGTTCAGACACTGTGATTTTGATGTTGTCGATATTTTGCTACTTCCATACCATAACAAGTATGTGGGTGACTGCTTCTTTTGGGATTTTTCTTCAAGATTGAGAACTCTTGTAGCCTTTGATTTCTTAATGCTTTTTTCCCTATGCAGTGACCACTAGAGCTTTGCTTCTATTAACATCCAGCAAAAGCAATGCTTTTTATTCAACTCTCTTAGAAACACACACAGAGAGCTGAAATTGTAAGTGGTTTGTGTGCTATTTTTAACTTTAAACTTTATTATTTTGATTTAATACACACTAACTGAATTATATGTATTGCAGTTGTATTAGAAGGCTTCTAGATGCATTGGATCACTGTCCTCTTAATGTCAATCTTTTGGATTCAATAGAGCCAATAGATTTAGAGGTAGAAAGTCGTTCCCTCTACTGACGTCTATTTCATGCTATGCCTTTGAACTTATTGAATAATTTTGTTTTGTTCAGATATTAACAGTTTCTAACATATCTTTCCAACTATCCAGACACCACAACAAGATGATTCAAGTAGCTGCGGGCGGCTGGAGAGTGGTGCTGATTAGTGCCAAATATATACTTTCAAGCTATTTTGAGATAGGACAACCAGAGCTTGTAAGAAAAAATAATTTTCATTTAGCTTCAAAAAAATTGATATTGGTACAAAGTGTTCTAAATCATCATATCTCATTGCAGATGAGAGAAGATAGCTTCAGCTCGAACTATGTATATAGTTTCAGAGCTGATACAATTTGCAAGTTTTTGAAGTATGGCTCCCCCAAACCTATTGTACCAGCTACTGTGTCGAGTTGGGTGAGAGCTCTAAAGTCTGAGAAGGTGTCATACACCTTGATGACACAGATGATGCTGATGTGGTGCCACAGGAACAAGGACCTAGTGCTGATGAGGAGAAGCCACAAGAACAAGGACTTGCTGCTGATGTTATTGAGGAGATGATGGAGCAGCAACAAACAGATGCTCTAGGGGCAGTAGAGGAGACAATGGAGTAGTACCAAGAGACTATACACGACAGGATGGAGCAGCAGAAAATAGATTCTCCAAATAAAGATGATACGGTGAGCTTGGACCATGTAGAGCAGCCTCTCGATCAGCCTGTAGATAAATAGAAAATTGTTGTCAAGAAAATGTTCTACATATATAATTAAACACTTTTGTATAGAATTTTACTTTATTGAATATAATACCTTTGTTTATGGAGTTTGTGTTATCTCAATTTTTAAATTTTCAATGTCTTTGCATTTTATTGAACTCTCTCTTCTTTTGAGTACCTGCAAAAAAGCAATATGAAACAATAGGGTAAAGTAAACTAATAGTAGTGCTTAATGAGACTAGGATAAGTCAGATGGTATATCTTCTTATTGTTGTAGATAAATAAAAAGTCCTTTGAAATAGAACCTTCTGTCTCAAACAGAATGTCATTGCGCAATTGAGCTAGGGAGCAACATTGTCTTAATGAGATATTGACTAGCACATCACCATTCTCAACATCAATATCAAGAAGTTTATTTTTTGCACCAAAAGAATCTTCATCTTGATCCATTGGGACTAGTTTTGTACCTAGCATTCGACTGCGCTTATAATAAAAAGAAAAAATAAAATTTTGTGATGCAACCATGTACTTCAGTTGCATAGAAGGTTGGACGACCTCACAAAACACTGAACTACATGTCTTCTTATCCCAACCTTTATCGAAAAATTGTGGCATGCATGCCAGACTTGTTGCTTTAACTGTGAACATTGTTTTTGAAACCTTCACTGGAAAGGTATTAAACAAGTCTACAAAAACTGTGAGAGGCATGCATAAAGAAATTTTTATTATCCTTGTGGCAATATTGGGCCTCAGAGCTTTCTGTACTTCTTTGAAAAGCTTGGCCCTATATGCCTCTATAACACTAAAAGGTGGGAGAGGCCAATCCACTGAACTCCATGCCGGAAGGTCTTGTTTTTCTTAACACACCATGTGTGTTTGCATTGTCCAGCAAAATGATCAGTAAAAAATATACCGGATTGAGCTAGCTTTGCTGCACATCGACCTTGGTATTGTTGTTCTCCTATCGATCCATGCAAAACATCTATAAATCCGAGAATACAATCGATGTTTTGCCATGTCTCATACGATGAAGGGTATAAATCTGAAATGAAATAACACAAGAATGTCAATAAGCAAAGAAAGAAAGCTTTATCTTAAAAATCCATACACCTCATAAAGAACAAAACCACAATAGAAAAATATACAATTAGGCCTGTGTTGCGAAAGATCATTTGGATAGTCTCGCAAGACAAGTTCTTTATGCATGTACACATGCTAAATCAAAACTTCTTTCACCGATATCTTCCCTCTGGTGATTTTAAAATCTCGTACTCTTCCCTTCCATGATGCCAAGAAAATGTTTTTTGTCTGGGGTCTCTTTCTTTTGCTAGGTTGCATGAGAATCCATGCTCCTTTCGAAACACTAAACCTTTCCCAACTTCCTTCCGTTTTGACTGTACTTGAATTCTCTACCGAAGAAATAGAAGAAGCAGGTCGACGGGGTAATGATGTGTGGTATAATTCTGCCTTCATAGCATTATCATCCACAGAGCATCTTCTACAAGAACGGCCATAGTTTTTATTCACCATGGAGACCTTATGAATCTGTAACCACGGCAAAGTAATGTAAACAAGATAACAAAGTGAAGTTTCAAGAAAGAGAAAGTGGGCAGACAGACAGTTGACAAGAAACATCTTACTCTAAGCCAAACATGATCAAGGTAGCAGTTTTGGAAAAGAAGAGGCTGCGGCACAATGAGGCAGTGGTGTAGAATGGTAGACCTTTCGAAGGAAAGGCAGCACAACATTTCAAAGTTCAAAGGAAGGTGGAAGCGGGAAGGCCCTTGTCAGAGAAAATGTCAGACTAGATTCTATCTTCATGTCCAAAGATCTTGTGAGAATAAAAAACCAATCTCCATATTAATGTAGCACGCTTGTACCTACATAAAATATTGTTTCTTTTATCTATTTTCTCTTATTTTTGTGAATTTTCAACGTTACGTTGGCCCTCTACTGATTGGTTGAGGGCTTATTTTTCCAAACCGTAAAAGGCCCCAAAATGAGCTCCCTTTTTTCCTAATGAACACTTTGCTCTTCTCTTTGAGAAAATAGAACCAAGTCATATTGTTATAATCATTAACCAATGAAGGTTACATAGTACCTGCTGCCACTAATGGATGGGCTTTGTACAGGCCCCCATACATCACTGTGAACAATCTCAAGTGGCATTTTGCTCATGTTGCCTTCTCTAGGGAACGGCAACCTTTCTTTCTTTCCAAACTGGCAAAGCATCACATACATGCATACTGCCATCATATTTGAATATGGGCAGCCCACCAACTATGCCTCTTGCTTGCATATTCTTCAACTTCTGGATGTTCACATGCCCAATACGTTTGTACCACATCTCAGTATCTTGGACAACATTACAGATTTTAGAAAACATAGCCGATTTAAACTCTCGAATACCTACATCAAACTTCAATAACATGCCTTCCTTCTCACCCTTGGCAATAACTCTACATCCATTCTTAAAGTCTTCAATGAAGCAACCACGCTCGTTGAATCATACCTGTAATCCTTTCTCAACCATTTGGCCAACAAAATCCAAACTCTTTGTAATGGAAGGCACATACAAAACATCTGACATAGAATTCACATCGCCATTATGCATCACTAGTGTGGCACACTCCCAACGAGTGATAGAATGCTGAGTGTCATCACCTGTCTCCACATATCCTTTTTCATTCACTGGTTTCATGTGCTCAAACCACTCACCATGGCAAGTCATGTGATTTGACGCTCCTGAATTCATATACCATGTATCATCACAATGTCTTTATGTGTCACTGCATGCTTCATTGCAAACAAATGATTTGCACTACCATCATGTGACTGATGGATGCAAAATTACCACCATGTACTCTACCCCCTCTCAAATCATACAGTTTGCGATAACAATCACGAGCTAGGTGAACAAACTTTCCACAATTGTAAATAACAATCCACATGCTTCATAGATGATGGTTGGCCTTGCCAATGACCTCTTCCATGAGCATTACCTCAACCTCTTTGAGGTGCATAACCACGACCACCTCTCACTGAATGATGGCTGAAATTTATGTTGAGACTGTGGTGACCTATCCTGGCAACCACATCCACTTGTACATCCTCTTGGACTGAATCTCCCCCTCCCTCTAGCACCTTGATAAGTATAAAATGTTTGGTCCCTTGCATTTTTATTTGTGATAGTAGATGAGACACCTAAACAAGGTTTCATCTCTTCCATAGTAAGCAACAAAATCAGCTCATTAAAATCTAGGGAGTCTCCACCTCTAACCCTGATAGAGGTTTCAAATGCCTTGTATTCCTTACCCAACCCATTCAATGCAATGGCTACCAGATCATCATCATCCATGGGGGCACCAATAGATGCTAATGCATCAGTACACTCTTTGATCTCCTGCATATAATCATTTATGGTCCTATTGTTTCAAACCACACCATGTATCTTCTTCTTTAGTTGCATCTTCTTTAGTGTTGTAGTCGTATCATACAACTTTATCAAAGTATCCCATGCGTATTTGGGATTATGTGTATTATGTATATGGCATAACATGGTGTTTGTAAAACATAAATCAAGAAATATTGTAACACTTTGAAAGCCCTCTCTATCCAATTTTGATGTGCTGTAAGCAGAGCAGGTGTCACATTCATTTGGGGAACCCTTGGCTCCATCTCCTTTCCTGTCGCCAAGTTCCATAGTCCTTCGCCTTTGAGGAAATTTTTCATACAATACTTCCAAATACAGAAGTTGTGTCTATCAAGATTCTCACTAAAATTTTATCGAGACCGTCACTCATGTTGCTTAGCACAACTTTAAATGAGGATTTTCAATAATCAACTTAGACATACACATACATACATATACCTCAGCACCAATGTTGTCCACACAACCCACAATTTTTATGATGATAACTTCTTGGACTCAAAAACATTGTTTTGCAAAAGCTGCAAACAACTTTGCGCTGCTCAAAAATTCTAATAAATATGTCCAAAATAGTCCACTTTTCAAAAACCTTTAATTTTCTTGTATTATGCATACAAGATCATTCACATATCATTTGAGCTCAACGAATAGCCCACTATGCCCTGTTGTGATGGGATTTGCCGAGCCTTCCAATCCTCCAAATCATTGGGAAATGATCAAATCAAGTGTGGAAGATATGCATTTACATTCATACATCCTCCATGTTGCATATAAACACCATCCGAGGTCACCAAGTACCAATTACATGCCAAAAATAGCTCTCTGTTTTGGGGTTAGGAACTTGTAAATTGTTAATTACTGACACTAATCCAGTTCCAATTCATTTGATATGCATCCAGATCTTAGGCCCAAGAAATCATTGGCTTTCTTTAAATTCCCTCTAACTCTATATGCAAGGAATTAGCCCAATTGTGAAAGTGGAGGAAGTAATTAATAATTTAGTGAAGATTTGTTCACTAATCATACTTAACACATTTGCTAATCTTATTTAATCTAGCTTGTTTTGCATCATTGCCTTCAAATTAGTGCTTGTGGGGGTCAATTTCTAAGCTCCTCATCAAGATATACATCAATTTGAGCTTCATTTGATTTTTCTTCCCCGTGGTGGATTTATGTGTGATTTCTAGCCTCCTTGTAGATGATTTAATTTCTCCACTATGCTTTGGTTGAGTATGGCAAGTGTTTGGGATGTGATATAAGAACTTGCACACTATACCCTAATCACATAAATGTGCATAGATTGACCCTCCAATGGCTCCAATTTCTTGCATACATTCTCTGTTCTTGTGTAGCTCAAAAACTAGAATTTGACCTCTTCAATAGCACATAGATTTTCTCCAAATCAATCCAAGGGATTACATATGGGTTTCTATTCCATTCACCAATGCCACATACATGTGCCCTTCAGCTATTACATGCATTTTTCTCTTTCAATCAAGCTCTCAAGCTTTCCATTAAAGCTTGCAAAAAACTAGAATTTTCACTTGCTTTTTGGGCAACCAGGGATTTAATATTCACGTGATCACAAGTTTTTTCTTGTTAATAACACATGTGAACATGTTAATAACATGTTTACATGATTACACGTTCACAAAATAGCAGGTTGCTGGCTACCAAATCCCGTCGAGATTTAGAAAAAACCTGACGGGCCCACCGGGTATAATTAAAACCCGACGGGAACCGCCGGGGCCGTCAGAATTCCCGCCGGGCAGCATATTTCTATATATATGAAGCCCGCGGGTCCCCTTGGGGATTTATTACTTGATAGCTGTTTACACACAGGTAATGTCTTATCTGCATGTGGGTAGTGTGGGTGCGTGAGTACTCGTGCTGCAGGTAGCTGCCCAAAGTTGCAGTGCGCGGCTAGATGTGGGTGGTCCTCCACACGAGAGATGCGTGTGTGTAAGGCCATTCTTCGGAATGGTGCTTATCATGGGGCACATGGTCGGTAACACGGCCGAGTTGTGTCCTAAAATCACATATTTTGTCTCTACTATGATTGCTAAATGTTTTGTTACAATCCTCTTCAATTCTTCTTTTTCCTCTGGCATCTACCCGCTTAAGGCTTGAACAAGTTCTCTTCTTCCTACCCTCATGCTTTTCACAATATACATATGCATATTGTAATGGTACTAGGCAGTAATGCGGCAAGCATAGTATCATTATGACGATGTCACCTTCCCTTCCCTTTATCAAATGCGGGCATATGGTCGGTAACGCGGCTAATTTATGTCCGTATCCAATTCCTATTCCCATAGATTCGGGCGGCACCTTGTTGGTAACGCAACAAAATGGTGTCATTCGCTAGTGCATATGCTTTGATTGCATATTACGGCATTTGATCGGTAACGCAGTTAAAAAATGTTGTAAATTTGTTTGGTTTGCCGGTAACGCGGCCTGTGTTGTTTTTATTGCATGTGATACATGCGATACTTGGTCGGTTAACGCGGAGTATCACACGGGTCATAGTTTAAATCATATTGTCTACAAGTCTCATTTCATGAAATAGTAAAATCAAAGTAACAAAGTAATAACCGAAATAACACTAAAAAATAGATGATATTCTCTCTCTCTGTCTCTCTGTCTCTCTCTCTCTCTTTACTTGGGTGATTATGGCTAAACGCCCATGCAAAGACGACAATGTAAACAAAACAATTCTACACACTATTTTAGTCTATCTTGGAGAATTTATGAAATCATTCAAAATGTCTTCTACTATTCACTCTCTCTCTATATATCTATCTCTCTCTCTATTTTCCTTCTCTTATCTCTGTCTTGACTAGGTGATTATGGTTAGATTTCCATATATAGATCACAATGAATATAAAACAATCATATACATTGTTTTGCATTATCTTTAAGAATTTATAAAACCATTTAAAATGTCATCTTTAAAATTTTTTGAAATTATTTAAAATGCCATAAAGGGATTATAAACATTGTTTTGCACTGTCTTTAAGAATTTATGAAACCATTTAGGAAACTATCTTTAAACATTGCTGAAATTATTCAAAATGCCATCTAATATAATCTCTCTTTCCATCTATTTCTCTCCTCCTTCCACTGTCTTGACTTAGGTGATTTTGGCTAGACAGTGAATATAAAACAATTTTAATCTCTCTCTCTCTCTCTCTCTCTCTCTTTCTCTCTCTCTCTCTCTCTCTCTCTCTCTCTCTCTCTCTCTCTCTCTCTCTCTCTCTCGCGTGCGCGCTCTATCTCTCTCTCAATTCACGTGATTATGGCTAGAAGGATATGAATATATGACAATGAATATTTAGCTTGACTGTTCAGTGCCTTTCCTCTCTATCTGTGTCTTGATACTCTCTCTCTCTCTCATATATTTCTCTTGATCTACTTGATTGGTGGTAGCAATTCAGTGAATGTGCAACAATGGATGCTTCTTTTGTTTGATCAATGATAATTAATGTGACACACTTGTTGCCTTAGTGAAGACATAAGAGTGACAATATACACGATTAGTGTAGTGGTACAATTGATATCAAAGAAGAAGATTAGAAGAAATACGTTGGAAGCAGCTCGTCTCTAAAGAAGTTACAATGGCAGAAAAATTGTTTCCAATAAGTTTGCTGACCATTCAATTGCACCTACTTGTTCATGTGGTTGAGGAGGTTGCTATAGTAGGTGTCGTTCATAGCCGATGGATGTTTTTCCTCGAGAGATTTATGAAGACACTGAAAGGTTTTGTTCGTCACAAAAGCTTTCCCTGAGGGCAATATGGCCTTGGGATGGCTTGTTCAATAATCTCTTGTATACTTAACATAATTTCTTAGTACGTCAGACCCAAATATGCCATGATGGTGGACAAAAGGAGGGGATGTTAGTCTTATATTGGGGAAGTGTCTCAAGGACAAGGGCTTTAGAGAATAATAGATATGGCATTGCGAGATAAGGTTAATAAATTTTGCATCCTCAACTCAAGTGCTATGGAGAAATAGATCAAGAGGTATAATCTCGTAAAGAGGGAAAGAGACCGAGATCGTCTGAACTTTAGAAAGAGTTAAAAAACTAGAGCATTGCCATACCTAAATTCACTCGCTCTACTTCCAAAATTTCCTTCTAGTAGATGGCTTCAGCAAACCATACAACAAGTAAAACATAGTGGCGAGGTTATAAGCGAACAAGAACGAGGAGCTTGCATATGGTTGTGATTACCATGTAAGTGAGTTTTTATATGTACACAAGAAATTTCAAGACATAGTCTTGTTTAACTTTTTATTCTTGATACAATTTCGTTATCTTCTTTTGCTTGTTGCAGTATTGCAAATTTGGTGCACTTTGGTCACATACTCATCACTTTCGAGTGGAGAAAATAGATAAGAAGCAAAAAACATTGAATTGTGGTGTCAAAGAAAATTTCATGCAAAAAAGTCGTTCAAGTGCAAGTGACATAAGTAGTGAAGTTGGTATGCTTCATTACTATGGAACAATACAAGACATTATCAAGGTTGGGTTTAGAAAGTTTTCTATATTCATTTTTTATGTGAAGTGGTTCAAGGTAGTTACCCAAGGACCACAAGCAACCATGTACAGAGATAAGAGAGGATTTGTTCAAGGAGACTCCACAAAGATATGGACAAACCAAAGGGATGCATTTGTGCTACCAGAGCATTGGGAGCAAGTCGTCTTCAAGGTGGACCCGAGAGATCATAGGTGGTTGTTTGTAATCCAAGTTGATCCGTGCAATAAACAAATATTTGAAGATATGGAAATATCAAATGAAGTAGTGGTTGAGGAACCCACTCAAGAAGCACAAGAAATAGATAGTGATCCAGTTGAACAACTAGAAGAAGGATCAAATGAAGGTATAGTAATTCAATAACTAGCCCTTAAACTAGAAGCAAACACAAGAGCTAATCCAAAATTCGAAGAAGAAATAGAAGAATAACTTTCAACACAACCACCTCTAATGCTTGCTGAAATAGAAGAGGATGATATATAGAGGCTAGACCCATTGATGAAGATGCAGAGGGAGAGGTATTTATGGAAATCGATGTATTCAGAGCCATGAATCTAGCTGAGGAGGATGAGAGAGTTGATGATGAGCTACAACATCTTATTTCATTTTTATTTACCAAGCAATCCTTGGTTTTTATCACTGTTTTCTTGTTTCGCACACTTGAATTTTTTTAAGAAGTCACACAAAAAAAATAAAAAAAATTTCGACACACTTTTCGACACGTATCCGACCCATATTTTGACGTCCATTTTTGCATGTTATTCAACACTCATTCGACGTGTGTTTGTGATGTTTATATCAAACGGGTATTTCGATGGCATGGCCCCACCGTCAAAACTAGGTGTCGAAATGGGTCATCCTGTATAGTAGTGAGCTTTTTTTGGCATAGTCTTTACTCCTTAAATATAACTTGTTATTAAGTAATGTCTAAACAAATTTCTAGTTATTTGGTTATTATAAAAGTATATTGTTTTTTATAATATGAGGATGTGTTGTATCATTCCATGATAAGTGAAGCGATTTCTTTTTGTTTGGACTGACTTTAGAGATCTCTTGTGAAAGTAGAAGAATGGTTGGATGAGTTCTTTAGAGAACAAGAGCTTTTATAATGGAGGTTGTCCATTGCATTCTTGAGATGAAGGGTTTAAAATTTTCAATTGCTGCTAGAGATAGCTTGTCCTTTCCTTGCCAATTGGTGACTCATATGTAAGAAAGTCATCAACAACGGTGATAGTACATGAAGATAGGTGTTGCAACAAAGGAACTTTACATGTGTGGAAGCCGTATGAGAATTCACAAAGCTTGTGCTTTTCTTGTCAATTGGTGACTTATATATAATAAAGACATCAACAATGGTGATTTGGTAGTAGCCTATAGGTACATGGGGACAAGTGTCTCAACAATATAACCTTACGTGTATTTGTTAAGTAATGGGCACTTATTCAACAATTGTGTTCCTTCTAGCACTTGCTCTCAGACTAAAAATATAAAAGAGGAGAATTATAATTATTGGTAGTATCTTCGGTCGGAGAATTATAATTACAAGTAGAATCTTAGGTCTTAAATTGCTTACAGTACACATCACATATGGCAGTTAAGTTATCGTGTCAAGGCTTACATGTAAGTATGCCTTTAAAGGCCGGTTGAAAATTAAATATCTCCTTTTATTAAGGTTGTATGACAGTGTAAGCCTTTAAAAGGCCGGTTGAAATTTAGATCTCTCTCTTGGAATCCCTGTTGTATTTGCAAAATACCGGTCCCTGTGGAAAGTTGTCTTTATTTTGAATGGTTGAGAAAAGGGTTTTCCGTGAGCACTGGCGTGGGTTGCAACGTGTGATAACTTATAAAGTTCTATGTTACGTGTACATTTTATTATTTCGAGCTGCGGCGATTGTGGAGGTTTTACCTTTATTAACTATAGATAGCAAGCTTCATTCTCCTAGAACCTTAATCTTTAAGCGCATTGCTTTCGAAATTGCGTGCCCCTTAATGCAATGATTCGCGGGTGAGTAGTTTCTCCACTCACCTACCTTATCTGTCCACTTACATCTCCTGGGCAGCTTATTATAAGCTGTAGGTTTTTCAATATATACTTTCATCAGCTCTATACAGATGAATTATGAAGCTATATATCTTGTGTCCTTGTACATGTTGCCTTGAAGAGTGGTAGCAACCACTTGTGAGCCTGCTTGCAGGTAAGTACATAGTGCTTTTAACAGCAACAAAATGGCCAATTTTTAGCCCCCGTGTGTGAGTGAGTGAGTGAGTGAGTGAGAGAGAGCTCGCGCGAGAGAGATCCTTATCAAGGAAGAAGATTGTTTGGCTTGCAACACAATATTGTGATAGCGATTAATTTGTTGGTGAATCTATCAGAGTCCTGATGTTGGTAATCGATTCAGCATCATCAAGCAAGCTGGGGCAATTTCCAAGATCTAGAGGCGTGTGCTTCTCCTTTGCAGCGTACGCAAAGAATGTGATAAACCACCTGGGGATCGACTGCCATATCCCTATATCGGACGGTCTATGTGATGAGGAGTTTTCAAAGATAGAGGGGTCTTTTGGGTTCACATTTCCTCCTGATCTAAGGGCCATTTTGCAAGAAGGGCTACCATGTGGAGAAGGGTTTCCTCAATGGAAAGTGGGTTCCCATGCAGAAATCCGCTCCATGTTGGATTTGCCTGTCGCAGCTCTTTGCCGTGAAGTAGGTCGTGGGAGGTTTTGGTCCCCAGAATGGGGCGCCCAGCCCGCGCAGCCTGATGAAGCTCTCCGAGTAGCCGCCCATGCCCTCAAGTCAGTGGCCACCTTGGTTCCCATTTACCGTAATTGCTTCATCTCTTGCTTTCCCGTCCAAGCTGGTAACCCTATCTTCCTTGTTCAAGAGACCACTGTTCTGTACTGTGGATACGACATTGCTGATTTCTTCAAAAGGCACGCATTTGTGCCTCGCCAGTCTAGTGTTGAATTATATGGGCTTCAATCTCAAGTGAGAGAAAATGGCGATATTGAATTGGATGCATCGAATCACTGGATTAAGAGAAGCAGTTCAGACAATCAAGGGTTAATGACTGCCTGCAAATTATATAATCAAGGTTTTAGGTCATGTTGTAGACATAATCAAGGGGTCGAGACCATTAGTGGAGATAATCACTGGAAATTTCGGAGCAGGGGCGGTGGGGAGAGTCACGGAATTGAGAGCAATTGTGTTGGGGATATCAATTATGAAGGGAAAGATAGAGGCAATCATGGGTATATGAGAACGCTACTGGGAATTGCAAGGAATGAAGAGGTTCTAGGTGCAAGTAATCAAGGGATTAAGATCAAGGGTGCATACGTTGATGAAGTGATTAACAGCGAGGGTACGCATTATCAAAGGATAATGGTAGAGAGGAAGGAGATTATGGGCATTAATGTAAAGGATTCTAGGGCAACGTGGAGATGGGCAGGCGAGTCCCCACGCACTCCGAAGCTGCATGCAGATGTAAAAGCGACCACTCGGCCACTCATGAAGGATGATGATACGTCCACGTCTATCAGTAGAACCCATCAAGAATTGGCCATCTCCAAGAAGTACCTCTATTTCCACGAGAAAGCATTGCCAAGTAGACTGCTCAAAAAGTTCACCATGGCAGCGCCGCCATGGGCTGCCAAGGAAGCTAGAAACATCGAGTTCTGGAGCGACGTGGCAGAAGGTTATAGGATACCCGGCAGCACCACCACCAGCCTACCACAAGTACAATCATACGATGTGGCTGGCCAAGGCACTGGTCAATGTAATACAACAGCAGCCCATCATAGCAAGGCTTTGCAACAACCCTTTACAACCACCTGCAGCTCAAGGAGTCCACCTGAAAGCGATGATGATGAAGTTGCTGGCAATGGCAAAGCTATTTATATTATAAGCTGGTTATCAAAGTATTTGAAAGGCCTAGAAGACGCTCTCAGGAGAGGTAGATGGGGTGAGGCAGATATCATGGAGATGCTGCAAGCGGGGTCATCCAATATTGCATTCAACTATTAAGTCGATAACGCTGTGCTTCAGTCTTGGCTCAAACGTGCAGGTTGGAGCAACCAAGACACTCTCCAAATGCTCTCTTTGTGAATCCCCGCCTCTCTCTCTCTCTCTCTCTCTACGTTCTTGTATATTTTGAAGGCCGCTTTAGCAATATGATACTTTGCATAGGTCATTTGTTTGTTTTTGTGATGTTTCAAACCCCTTTTTAAACCATATGACTAGAATCCTTGCATTTCATCAACTCCGCACTCTTTTTTAATGCAAACGAAATAAGTATGCTAGAGTCTTTCTAGAATCTCAAAGAGTATTGCAAATGTGATTCCGTTGTTCATCATCACCAATCATATTTAAGTTTCAATCAAATGCTATGAAGTTTGGCAACATTGCTATGTCCTTATATGTAATGGTGCAAGTTATGTGCCCTTAAACATTGTATCCTGATTGACTATTGAAATCTTGTATAAGCTTATGAAGGTGGTTAAGATGTTGATTAGCTTCCACTACTCCTTCACTTGTTTCCTTAGTAGGCTTGGTAGAGAGTGAGCTTGGTCAAGGGAGCTTTTGGAGGGAGCTTCTTGTGTCAAACTCTCTCTCTTAGGTCTTGAGGGAGGAGAGCGGCTCCTTAGGTTTAGGGTTTAGCTCTGTCTCTCTCTCTCTCAAGCATGGAGAACAATGCTCCAAAGGTAACACCCTATCTTAAAGGAGGCATTGTAGGATACACAACTGTAGAGAACCCACCTGTTTTTTTGAAATGTTGGTGGAGGACAAAGTTCCAATGGGGAAAATTGAACTAAATTGAGTGGCCTTGACTAGTTTCTTAGGTCAAAACAATTACCTTGGTATAGGTATATGGGGTTCTACCAAATCTATGTTTATAAGTGGTTCATTTGATTGAAGTATTGTTTACAATATAGTGTTCTTACCATTACAGGATTGCAAGTGTAGCAAGAAACTCTTGGTTATACAAGGATAAAGGACCTAGAATCGTGTGCCATCATCAAACAATATGAGATTTCAAAAAAGAGACAACAGTGGGAACCAAACAAGCGTAAGAGGGAGGCTCATGTGCACGAGCTTGATGAAGACAGAAAGCAAAGAATCATCATTGATATGGTGAAGTTTTCAATGACAAGATAGTAGGCATGGGGATGCAATTCAAGTGTGAAATGTTTGATCAATTCACACATCCTGTGGTGCAAGGATTATTATATCAACCCTTTAGAGAGGAGGATCAAGTGCAAGGATCCATCTTAGCCAATGTCCTACAACTATGTTTCTTTTTCAAGCCTCATGTGGCTACCATATTCATGTATGGATAACTTCTTGGATATAAGATGAAAATTTTCATCTTCTTTATGTATCTATGTTTTTTATTCAAGCCTTATGTGGCTATGATCATGTATGGACAAATTTTTGGATATAAAATGTAATTTCTCACCTTCTTTAATCAATATTTGAAGTGTGTTCACAAATCTTTTTGTGCATATCTATCTTTAATTTAAGTTTTTATGTTGATATGTACAAGTAAGCAAAACCTTGAGCCAGAGAGCTGCCTGTGTAGAAAATGCAGCTGTACATCTATACAGGTAGCCCTTTGGATTTTTTTTTAAAAATTCAATACAATATTACATAATGCATAATGCACTACCCGAAGCAGTGGAGGCGTGAAGAAGTGGCCGGCGAATGTAAAGGCAAGTGAAGTGCCTAGCAAGGGACTCTGTTGGCAGACCTGATGGTAAAGGGGTGCGTGCTGCATAGGCTGCCAACTGCTCGAGGGTGGGAGTATAGCCAAAGATGCCCTCTACCTCCCTACTAGCAAACCGTCATTGAGCCTCGATGAGAGCCTCAACCTGTGGGTCTGTGGGATAATAGCACGAGGACCCATGCCACATCTATACAAACAAAGAGAATATTAAAAAAATATTATGCAAGCTAGAGAAGCCTTATTTAAGCATTATGTTTAAAGTACTATGCATAAGCTTAAAACACTATGCATTATGTTTAAAGCAGTATGCATTATGCCAGCCTTATGCAAGCTATTACTGCAAGCCTTACATGAAGCATTATGCATTAGGCCTTATGCATAAAGCATGCATGAGGCCTTATGCATAAAGCTATGCATGAGGCCTTATGCATAAAGCACTATGCATAAGGCCTTAAGCATAAAACTATGCATGAGACCTTATGCATAAGGCATATGCATAAAGCACTATGCATAAGGCCTTAAGCGTAAAGCTATGCATGAGGCCTTATGTTTAAAGCACTGTGCATAAGGCCTTAAGCATAAAGCTATG
Organism: Cibotium barometz; assembly: GCF_041138505.1. Lineage (NCBI taxonomy): Eukaryota > Viridiplantae > Streptophyta > Polypodiopsida > Cyatheales > Cibotiaceae > Cibotium > Cibotium barometz. The sequence continues at coordinate 7,285,163 of NC_141089.1, read as the reverse complement.
CATGAGGCCTTATGCATAAAGCTTATGCTAAAGCCTATGCATAAAGATATGTATGAGGCCTCATGCATAAAGATATGCATGAGGCCTTAAGCATAAAACTATGCATGAGGGCTTATGCATGAGGCCTTATGCATAAAGCTTATGCATAAATAATTATGCATAAAGCTTATGCGCAAACTTACAAAACAAATCCCCAGCACCCAAGGGTGCAATAATAATAGAGGAAAGAGAGGAAAGATATGAAAGCACTTACCTCTTTTTCATGATGTTGAAAGAGAGGATTATAGGACCTACAAAACCAACAAAAGGGTGAGGAAAAGATTAGTTATGTATACATGCAAAAGCTTATACAAGCTATGCCGCTATGCAAGCCCCTTGCAAGCCCTAAGCCTTATGCAAGCTATGCTAAAGCTTATGCATAAAGATTTAAGCATAATGCTTTATGCATTTTGCATAATAAAGAAACTATGCATGAGGCCTTATGCATAAAGCATGCATGAGGCCTTTTGGCATAAAGCTATACATGAGGATTATGCATAAAGCATGCATTATAATTATGCATAAAGATTATCCGTCGCAAACCTACAAAAAAAATCCCCAGCACCCAAGGGTGTGCAATAATAATAGAGGAAAGAGAGGAAAGATAGAAAAGCACTCACCTCTTTTTCGTGATGTTGAGAGGATTAGAGGACCTACAAAACCAACAAAAGAGTGAGGAAAGGATTAGTAATGCATACATACAAAAGCTTATGCAAGCTATGCTACTATGCAAGCCTTATGCAAAGTACGCCACTATGCAAGCCTTATGCAAGCTATACTAAAGCTTATGCATAAAGCATACATGAGGCCTTATGCATAAAGTTTTAAGCATGAGGCCTTATGCATAATAAATCTTTAAGCATAATGCTTTATACATGAGGCCTTATGCATAAATATTATGCATAAAGCATTATGCATAAGGCTTATGCATAAAGCACTATGCATAAAGATTGTTTTGTGGGGTCGATCACAACACCTTGTTTTAGCAGAAGAGTCCATCAAGGAATCTATAGGATTCCTTTCCTACGACTTGTTTTAGCATATGTTCAATGAAGGGTAAGGGATAATGATTCCTTATGGTGGCGGCATTGACCTTTTTGAGGTATACGCACACTCTTAACTTCTCGTTTTTTTAAGGCACTATCACGATGGGTGATACCCCCTCTCTGTGCTCTTTTTTGTAGATGAATTTGGTGTCAATGAGTCTATCAATTTCTTCCCAAACCATCTTGGAATACTTTTGGTTCATAGGATAAGTCCTTTGTTTGACTTGTCTTGCTCCATCAACCAACCATCGGAATGGTGTGCTTGACTACTTCAGTAGGCACACCTTTCATATCCATGTACTTCTAGGCCAAGCAATCCTAAAATTCTATAAGCACAGCAATGAGCTTGGTCTCTTCCTTTGTAGAGAGGTCATCTCCAATGTATACTGGCCTAGGGTCTTCGCCCGTGCCTACCAGGTTAATTTCTTTTACCTTGGCTAGACCGTCCAGGTCCTTGGTTGTTTATTGTGGGACCCCCTTTCGCCGAGTTATATTGCACAAATCTTTCGGCCATTTGGAAGGTCTTGAAGTGTTTGGGTATCTTTTTAGTCTCTTCTACCCTAGCTCTTTCTTCTTCTATTAGTTTTTGGCTTCTTTTTTTGCCAGAGCGCCGGGGGGGGGGGCTGCGGGGGCGTCACGGCACGGCACCCGGGGGGGCTGCGGGGCGTCACGGCACGGTGCCGGGGGGGTGCGGGGGCGTCACGGCACGGCGCCGGGGGGGGGGGGGGGGGGGGGGCTACGGGGCGTCACGGCACGGCACCCGGGGGGGCTGCGGGGTGTCACGGCACCGCACCCGGGGGGCTGGGGGGCGTCACGGCACGGTGCCGGGGGGGGCTGTGGGGGCGTCACAGCACGGCACCGGGGGAGCTGCGGGGGCGTCACGGCACCGCACCGGGGGGGTTGCGGGGCGTCACGGCACCGTGCCGGGGGGGGGGGGCTGCGGGGGCGTCACGGCACCGCACAGGGGGGGCTGGGGAGGTCGCGGCACGGTGCCGGGGGGGCTGCGGGGGCGTCACGGCACGGCACCCGGGGGGCTGCGGGGCGTGACGGCACGGTGCCGGGGGGGGCTGCGGGGGCGTCACGGCACGGCACTGCTAACTTCTTATTGCACGTAGAGTGGCAAAGTTTTTCATGTCTAGGTTTGGGATCAATGGGTTCCATTGGCTTTGGGGTGGTCGTGTGGACCATAAGGGAGTTATTTGTGAACTCCTTTTCCCATATTTGGTTGAAATGGTCATGTGCTTCAACTTCCTCGACATATTGTAGCAAGTGGGTGTCTAAAACGTGAGAGAAAACATAGCATTCTAGTCCAGGGAATCCAAGAGGCTTGTGCGAGTACTATGTGAGTGTGTTTCTCTTGGGCCACCCAATTGGTCCACGTGTGCTTTCTTATCATGTATGTACATTGGACTGGTGTCCATGATGGCAGTTGTTTATGTCGGGGATTGATATCACTCATATGATACTGTGGACTTGGCTTTTCGTTTTGGGACTTGTGCCTCTATCTACATGCCCGAAAATGCTTGGTGGATTGGTGTTCCATTGGGTCTGGTACCTCATGTACTTGCGTGGAGCACATCTATTTGGTATAGTCTCATGAACGGGGATTTTCCATACCAATGCTGCATTGCATAGCATCTTTATGTGCTTGCATGTAATTGAAATTACATGCTATTTATGTTCTTGCTTGAGCAATGTGTAGTTTCGGGTAAGCGGATGCCCGCCCACAAACCGTGCGTGTGAAACTGTCTGTTGACATGGTTATGTGGCATGTGATAGGTGGTAAGTATTAGTCATAAACCTAGCCTTAGGAGTTAGCATTAATTTATAAGTGAGTGTGTACACACTTCATTAAGTAAATTGCTGAATTGACAAGAGACACACAATGAGCCGGAACGGTCGACCCCTCCCTCAAATAAAGTATATAGTACATAGTGTCATGGGCATTTCTGACCAAATTTCCATACCAATGCATATGAATATAGTATTGCAAATAGGTGTTTGTTGATGTAAACTTGCAATCCACACTACCCTCTCAAGTGCCCATGTTCCCTACCATCTACTCTCTATTGTTCCACCAACACATGGTAGCAACAATCTATAAGAGAGCACGTATGACAAGAGAAGGGTGCATCTATTTAGCGAGCCAAGAGCAGTGAGCACAGAGCAGTGAGTTGAAATAAAGTCCTTGTGAAAGTGAGCAAGTAGGGGCATGGTATGATGTTAAGCGAGCATGTAATGTTAAAGAGCAGAGTGAAACCATAGTGCAACTCTATAACGAACAGAACAAAGAAGACTAAAAAAGTTTAAAAGTGACTATTGCAAATAAAGCATTTTCAAATGAATGGTGTGGATATAAAAAATCACTACAAAACTCATACTACTTGGCTCGCTAAAAAGATGTTGAATTGGTCATTGAGCTACTAATAGAAACAAACTATTGTTGCAACCACATGGAAACCATAGCGAGGAGAGAGCATAGAAATCAAGCCATTAAAATGCACACTGTCAAGATATCGAGCTCATCTAGTGAGGCGGTGGACACTGATGATCCACCTGGGGGATAGGCCCCACACTTACACCACTGGCATGGTTGGTGAGATCTTAGGTGATATGCGGCCAGTGGGATGACAGGCTGTGTGACAACCATTCTAGAGACTGGCATAGTTATAGTGCTAGCTCATTTAGTCGGGTTCACACTATAGAGCATCCGTGTATGTATTTGGTTGAGTACCTTTCATATTGTGTGTACTCTTATTCTTGTATATGGTGTGTTGAAGAAGAAGAAGATTTTCAACCTCTCACCTTGTGTGTTCTCTATTAGGGTTTTGTGAGTGTGTGTGTGTGCTTGCAAGAGCTCAAGCTCTCTTCCCCCCTGCATCTTTTCATGGTATCACAGCCTGGTTCGTGCTAAGGACTGAGCTGCAAGCAAGAGAACCACAGGAAGCGGTACGAGGGTAAGAGCTTCAACTACTCTTCCCTATTTGTGTTGGTGACTACACCCTTGTCGGGAGCTCTACGGGAGGCACCGGCAATGATCTCTGATTGAGGAGCTTTCTTCGCGAGAGTAAAGCTATAGGGCAACTATATTATCCTATCGGACGAATTTTTTTGATCAAAAACGCATTTCGGGCACGTCTGGACCTCCGTTTTTCAGAAAGCAGGCGATTTCGAGCACTGCGGCGGGTAAGTCATCGATTCTCTGCAGAACTCTGTTTTAAGAAATGTAGGAAGACAGATTGACTGTGCAGACACTGTGGGTGCTGCAAAGAGGTCTACAGTTGCCATTGGGTGTATGTATGCATATTGAAGTCACTGGTTGTGACATTTGAGAGTACTACAGTACCGCTGCAGAAAATACAGCAGTTTGTGCAGAAAAACCAGAGTGTTGTTTCTGGTCAAATTGTGTGTTTGGCAAGATGTCAAATGATGGGATAACCCAGATTGTGGCTGAGAAGCTTGATAAGAATAACTTCCATGCTTGGAGGTTCAGGTTGACGAATTTCCTGATGGGAAAAGGATATTGGGACTACATAGAAGGTGAGCATGAAGAGGCACCGGAGATACCGGATATAAATCCGACTGCTGCAGATGTGAAAGAATTTAAAGACTGGAACCAAGGAGCCAGGAAGGTTATGTATTGGCTCTCCATTAGTATACATGACACCATGATTAGGCATATTCAGGATGCCAAGTCCCCCAAAGAGGCGTGGGACACCTTGGTAAAGCTTTATGAAACAAATACCAAGGCACGCAAGATACAGTTGAAGAATGAACTTCATACTGTGGAGAAAAAGAGCATGTATGTGAATGACTATGCGCTGAAGATAAAGGGTATTGTGGAATACCTTGCATCTATTGGTGTGTCAGTACATGATGATGATAAGGGGGAGGTCTGTCTACGTGGTCTCGGGCCACAATACAAGGCGTTCAAGACGTCTATTCAGACTCGGAAAAACATTTTCAATTTTACAGATTTGGTGTCTATGCTGATTATCAAAGAGAAGAGCTTGGGTGAAGACCAACAGTCTTCACAAAGCAAAAACAGTTCAGAGCAACAGGCCTTCTACACGAGTTCAGGAAGAGGACGAGGTAGAGGAGGCCGTGGACGCGGTCAAGGAGGTGGCCGAACAGGTAATCAGAATTATGGCCAGCAGCAGCAGCAACAACAACAGTCCCAAAATCAACAACAACAACAATAACACGCAGGTGGAAGAGGCAAATTCAGAGGCAGGGGGAGTCAAAGAGGCCGTGGAAATTGGCAAAGGCAGTATAATGATGCACGTGAATGTTATTATTGTGGTAAGCCTGGACATGTGCAGGCAGAATGTTATAAGAAGCAGGCTGACATGCAAAATGGGAAAGTGCAGTAAAACAACTATGCATCCATAAGCAGAAACAATGAGGATAATGAAAGGTTGTTTGTTATGCAGCATGTCGTGAATGCCATGTCTGAAAATGTTGATGCAGCACAAAAAGATAATGTATGGTATGTGGATTCAGGTGCTTCGAACCACATGACAAGTCATGGGGAGTGGTTCAAGGAGATGAAAAACCCAGAAAGACCAGGTTTTGTGGAAACAGGAGATGACACTACTCATCTAATTGCCCATGTTGGAGATGTGCCATTGTCTATGCAGGATGGCAAAGTGAAGTACCTTGCAGATGTACTTCATGTACCGAACATAACAAAGAATCTGGTTGCAGTTGGTCAGATGATTGAGCAGGGTTTGCAGGTTAGGTTTAACCCTGATGGTTGTTATGTTGAAGACTTTAAAGACAAGTGCAGGTTGGTTGCAAAAGGCAACAGAGTGGGCAGAATGTTTACATTGAATGTAGACATGCCTGAAATGAGTGCTGCGATGTTTGCAAATGGTTCAGGAATTGTTGCAGACACAGACATTTGGCATAAAAGGATTAGACATGTAAATGTGTAGAGATTGAAGTCTATGCAGACAAAAGGAATTGTGACAGGGCTACCAAAATTTAAAGTGGAAGGTATGCAGAAAATATGTGAAGCATGCCAATTTGGGAAGCAAACAAAGCATGTGTTTCCATGTAACAGATATGTGAGCAGAAATGCACTAGATGTTGTGCATTCAGATGTATGGGGTCCTACGAAGACCATATCTATGGGAGGCTGCAGGTATTATGTGACTTTCATTGATAACCACACAAGGAAAGTGTGGGTATATTTCATGAAGGAGAAGAGTGAGGTGTTCACTCACTTCCAAAATTTCAGAGTTTTGGTTGCAAACAGGGAAATATGTAAAGTGCCTAAGGTCAGATGGAGGGGGAGAGTACTTCTCCAATGAGTTCTCTGAATTTTTAAAGAAGAATGGTATTCGGAGACAGTTTACATGCAGATACACTTCAGAGCAAAATGGAGATGCTGAGCAGAAAAACAGGCACAATGCTGAGATTGCACGAGCATTGATGGAAGAGAAGAATATGCCGCATTGCTATTGGACTGAGGCTGTTTCTATAGTAGTATACATCATGAACAGAACTCCAACTACAGCCATACATGATGTAACTCCAAAGGAGAGGTTTACTGGCAGAAAACCAGATTTGTCTCATCTGAAAGTCTTTGGATGCATTGCATATGTGCATGTGCCAGATGAGCTGAGAACTAAGCTGAATCCAAAAGTTGAAAAATGTGTGTTTATTGGATACTCCCTTGAACAAAAGGGATACAGGTGTTATAACCCTGCTACACGTGAGTTGAGGGTAAGCAGGGATGTTGTCTTTGATGAGATGAGCAGCTGGTATGCTGCTGAAAAAGAAGCTATTGGGGCTGATGTGAGTGGAAGTGTGGTTGCACAGAATGCAGGTCACCAATCACAGTCTTTGAGTGGACCAGGAGAGTCCTCATCTAGTGGGTCTATTGATAGACCATGGAGTGGCAGGCTACGTCATAATACCAGTCCTGCAAATGTGATTAGTACATCATGTAAAGGAAAAGAGAAAGTGGTTGAGCCCCTTGGTATGCCTGACATTTCTGCAGGGCATTCTCATGTTGATGGAGAGTCTAGTGGCTCAAATATGAGCCTTGATGAGGAGCTTGGGATCCCAGCTATGAGAACACCTAGTGTAAAGAAGGCTATGGAAGCCATGAATGAAAGCTACGAAGATCAGGGAGAGTGAAGAACCCTGTGCAGAGATTTACATATGATGGTTATGTGGCACATCACTATGCATATATGGCAAAGGTTGTGCAGGTTGTAGAGCCCACATGCATTGATGAGGCTGTTGGAAATGTGTGTTGGGAGAAAGCTATGGATGAGGAGATGGATGCACTATATGGAAATGAAACTTGGGATTTAGTGCAATTGCATGAAGGCAAGAAAGCCATTGGATGCAAGTGGGTGTATAAAGTTAAACATAACAGTGATGGAAGCATAAATAGGTACAAGGCTAGATTGGTAGCCAAAGGATATGCGCAGACATATGGGATTGATTATGAGGAAACTTTCAGTCCAGTTGCCAAGATGGCAACGGTGAGAGTTGTGATAGTAGTGGCTGCGTCAAAGCAATGGTCTTTACATCAGATGGATGTAAAGAATGCATTCTTGCATGGGGATTTGCAAGAAGAGGTGTATATGTTGCAGCCACCTGGTTATGAGGATGTGGGTCACCTCGAGCATGTTTGCAGGTTGAAGAAAGCCTTGTATGGCTTAAAGCAAGCACCAAGAGCATGGTCTGACAAGATTTCTGAATATCTTGTCACTATTGGCTTTCATGTAGCCAATGCAGATTTCTCGCTGTATGTGAGACATGGTGATAGAGGAGTTGTGCTTGTTGTCATCTATGTAGATGACTTGATCATTAGGGGGGACCATGATGCAGAGATCTTTGATGTAAAGATCTTGCTTAGACAGAAGTTCAAGATGAAGGATCTGGGGGAGATCAGATATTTCTTGGGCATTGAGGTGATTAGGTCACCACATGGTATTGGATTACTGCAGAGACAGTATGGCTTGGACATGTTGTCCAAGTATGGTATGACAAGATCTTGCTTAGACAGAAGTTCGAGATGAAGGATCTGGGGGAGATCAGATATTTCTTGGGCATTGAGGTGATTAGGTCACCACATGGTATTGGATTACTGCAGAGTTGTCCAAGTATGGTATGACAGGCTGTAAGCCTATTTCTGTGCCATTGGATCAGAATGGCAAGTTGAGTGCAGATTCAGGAGAGATCTTGGAGGATCCTACTATGTACAAGCGCACAGTAGGAAGTTTGATCTACATGACCAGACCAGATTTGAGCTATGTTGTTGGGTTGGTGAGTCAGTTTATGCAGGTTCCACGGAAACTACATTTGGATGCAGTGAGCTATGCTGTTGGGTTGGTGAGTCAGTTTATGCAGGTTCCACGGAAACCGCATTTGGATGCAGTGAGACGCATACTGAGGTATGTCAAGTCTACTTTGCATTGTGGACTATTCTATGAGACTGGGACAGAGATATGTGTACATGGGTACACAGATGCTGATTGGGCTGGTAGTATCTCAGATAGAAGATCTACCAGTGGATTCAAGTTTTCTTTGGGGAGTGCTGCTATGACTTGTAACAGTAAGAAGCAGCCTACGGTTGCTCTATCGAGTACAGAGGCCGAGCACAGAGGAGCTGCTATGGCAGCATGTGAGGTAGCTTGGTTGAGAAAGCTACTTGCAGATTTGGGTCTATCAGTGGATAGACAAGTTGTCATTTTTTGTGACAACATTAGCAGTATACAGTTGGCCAGGAACCCAGTATTTCATGCTCATACGAAGCATATAGAGGTCCACTACCACTTTGTCAGAGAGAAGGTCTTGGCAGGAGACCTTGACCTTGTTTATGTTAGCACCACAGAGGATCTAGCTGACATCTTCACCAAAGCATTGGGTACAGAGAAGCTCCACAGATTCAGGGCTTCGCTTGGTGTACATGAGATGGAGTTGAGCTTGAGGGGGAGTGTTGAGATATTGAGCTCGTCTAGTGAGGCGGTGGACACCACACTGATGACCCACCTGGGGGATAGGCCCCACACTGACACCACTGGCATGGTTGGTGAGATCTTGGGTGATATGCGGCCAGTGGGATGATAGGCTGTGTGATAGCCATTCTAGAGACTGGCATAGTTATAGCGCCAGCTCATTTAGTCAGGTTCACACTATAGAGAATCCGTGTATGTATTTGGTTGAGTACCTTTCATATTGTGTGTACTCTTATTCTTGTATATGGTGTGTTGAGTGTTGAGTGAAGAAGAAGAAGATTTTCAGCCTCTCACCTTGTGTGTTCTCTATTAGGGTTTTGTGAGTGTGTGTGTGTGTGCTTGCAAGAGCTCAAGCTCTCTTCCCCCCTGCATCTTTTCACACACCAATTTTAATAGCCATACCACTGACACAACAATATAATACTCTTTAGAAACCATAACCATAGGATTTAAATTTTTTATAATCCAAATAAAAATTGTCCAACAATCAGCTACATGCTATTGTAAAAAACATTCACAAGCATAACATCCATCAAAACATTACTTCCAATAGTCCCAAAAAAAATGATTGTCTCGATTAAAAAAAAGATTATCTCTAATGGCATTCTGATGTAGACATGTGATCCTCATAACTGCAAGAGACACAAAGAAAAGAAAATAAGCTTTATCAATACAAAATTATTCTCTATTAACATATTTATCTTTTCAACATGCATACCTTTGCTGAGTATGGTTCTAACAGGTGATCATAGATCCGCTCATCCTTGTCTAACATTATGACATTACGATCCATAAATGCTGCCACTAGCCCAAGAGTTCCAGTGCCAGCAAACAAATCCAAAATCGTGTCCCCAGGACAACTGAAGACGCAGACGATGTATTTGCTAAGCCGCTGACCTCTCTGACAACCGCCCCGCCATGGTCTACCCTTTCTCTTCACCAGATCGTCTGATGGCACTCTTGAAAACGCACACAAACCATTAACCATATGCCATAAAGATCACCAAAAATCATTTGAAATTCTATCTTGATTTGAATGCATACATACATGTCAAAGATAAGATCTTGCCCTACATCAAGATCATCACCTAGTGCCAAATCCCTTAGTTGATCCCCATGCGTCACAAAGCTTGTAACAGGAGATGTTGAGCGAACAAAAACAGCCAATATTAGACAAGTGACCTACAAGCAAAGACACATTGGTTGTTCATGCATTTTCACCTTAAATGGGACAAAGAAGATTTGCGCAAATGACAGCCCCAAAGAGAACAACACCAATACCTGGGTTGTAATCATTTGCCCCATCTTCTTCCCAATAGATGGAGTACACCTCACAACCTGTCTATGATAAATGCCAAACCCAACGCTCTGTGCAACCTGCTCAATGGTCACTCCTTCTTCCATAGTGTAAAGGCATGTAAAGAAGCTTCGATCTGAGAGACAATAATCAACAACTTTAAAAGTAGAGTCATACATGCCATCCCTAATCTTATTCCAATATGGAACCTTGTTTGCAACACAACCTCCAATGATGATATTTGAGGGGAAGTCTACAAATATCAACTCCACACAGTAATCGGTCCCTCTACTCTTGACATTCCCTACTGTGCAAATAACATTCATGGCGTCAAGCACGAGTATGAGCCCATTTGTCCTTTACACTTGTATGCAGGGATTGGAGACGAGGCATATTTTATCCTGGAGCATTCATTGTCCTCTGTATATATTGCCAAATCAGAGAATTATTTTGAGACCCCAGAACAAGGCCCCTCAACTATATTTCCTCCCGGTTCTCGAAAGAGTACTCCAATGTAAGTGGCATTAACTTTGACTTTGACATTTTTTGTTTTGCATTGTGCATTGAATTAGAGAGCATTGTGCTTTGCAGTGACTTGGACACTGAAGAGATAGAAGAAATCAATGTCCAGGCACATGGGTCATTGCAAGAGGAGGTAGAGGTCTCTCCTGTGGAAAAGTGCTTTCAACATTTGGAAGAGGAAGATGTTCAGTTTGATAATAGTGCGGTCTCTTGCTTTCAAATAATCCGCATGTTACCTCCTACTGATGTCTTGCACACTTTAATCCATGATTGTGATTACAAAGGCAAGGTAAAAGAGCTTCCCAAGGTGTACCTAGAGTTCAGTATGTACAAGCTTGAAGGTGGGAAAGGTATGGAAGGGATGGAGCAAAAATACGAGGGTAACATTTGGACAAAGCCACAAACGCAAACTAGGGCCAATAAAACTTTTGTTCTTAGGAAGAGCTTCTGCAGGGGAACCTTCCAGTGCATGAATGAGCACTGCTCCTTTAGGACACGTATGAATCAACCAAACAAACTCCATTGGAATGGGCAGCTGATAAAATCTCCAAAAGATGGAAATTTAGCAATTGGGAGCTTCAGGAACCTTGAGTGTTTTTTCTGCAAGCATGTGCCAATGTGTCTTAAAGAATGTCCTGCTTGTGTCTATTATTTTATGCCAAAAGAATCAATGCACAACAGACTAGATAAATTTATGAGTTTTTATGGTATAAAAATCAATGATTTTATTATTTGAGTCATTTCTACTTAGAATCTTCAAATTTTGAGCCCAAATTTGGAATCTGCGCGTGATTTTACCCCAATATAAGATTTTACAGCATCCAAAACGGACACCGAATCAAGCCTATACGCAAATTTTAATCATTTTAGTTAAAAAACGACGACCTTTAAACCTTAATAAATGCACGACCGGGCGTCCGATTGACGAACCGTCTAAACCCCTACGACTAGGAGAAGCTCCCGGACAAAAAACAATTCGCCCCCGGGGCGGTCCGGCATGCAAATCGAGGCGGGCGTCCCAAATTTGGTACCCCGCCCCAAAATTTGGTCCGTACACACTTACCAGGGTGCTCGTACGATGGCCGCCCAAGAACCAAAGGACGGTCGCCCATTGTATGGTCCCCACGTACCCCTACGTGGACACCCATGCTGCCCTAGACCAGATAAGGTACATGCGTACCACTCCTTTCCCGGACAACCGACACCGTACCTTTTCCCTAGACCCATGCAGGCCACTGATCCATAGCCTTTGAAGGTACACCGTCCTTTCGTCCTTGCTTTGTGCAGTGCCCGTACCCATACCCCTCAGCTATATAAATCCCCGGGGTGCTCCACAGACAGCACGCATTTCTATGTAGCGTATGCCCTATTGTACCGCCGTCCGTCCCTGTGCAGTGTACTTGCTGCAGTTAGTACAGCCACCCTTGCAGCCACCCCTCTCACACCCCCTCATTTGGCTCTTTTCAGATAAGCTAAAATTCCTCCATCTCCCTTTTCCTTAGAGCCAGTGTCCTTAACTCTTCTCCCCACTCCCCCCGTGTGAAGAGACTTACAGCAGGCCCTCACAGCCCTCTCCACGTTTTTAGCCTTAAGGACATCTCACAATTCTCCCCCCCCCCCCATTTGCGTAGACTTTAATAAGGGTTTTTGCCTTAAGCAAGGGTTCGTGCGTCATGCTCTTTTGCTCATACGGTGAGCAAACGAGCTCAGAATTCAGATCCGACTGAAGCGTTTTGATCGCAGCACAGTGAGCTCTACAAGGCGACGCCTAAGATGGCCTCTTTTCAGAGACGTCAAAATATCGCCTCAAGAGGAGCACGTAACAACGAGATGGGGGAAGAGGCCCCCAACGCGGCTCCAGTCCTCCCTTTTCAAGCTCCTCAAGGAAATGGTGGCCAGGTTAGCTTGGTTAATTTTTAAAAGAAGAGATTTTTCTTAAATTAGTGTTAATGAATGGTATCTTTTCCTTTTAAAATGATGACATAAAGATTGTATGAAGTTACAAATTATGTGATGCTGTATTTGATAAATTGCGTTGAAATTGTTATCTTCACGAATTGTGAATGCTGTAGTTAATAAATTGCATTGAAGTTGTTATCTTTAGAATTCAAGATTTTTTTTTGGCTTCAACGCTAACTCCGTTCCGTGCTTATGTAGCCGGGCGGCATCGTTAGCAAAGCCCGAGAATGGCCCAAGGTATCCCTCATACCTTTGGAAGAATAAGGATCGCCGATTGAGGCAAGAGATTATGAGGCTGCCTAGTTCTGAGGGCCCAGGCTAGTGCTATAAATAAGCCCACCCTAGTGCGCAGACATCCCTCTGAGGGGCGGGAGGATCAAGCGATGGAGCCTGAGAGGGCGACAGGCCGGCTTGAGTCCTTGCCAGCGACCGACGATGAGGTGTATGGTCCCGTAGGGTTTTGCCCAGCATGTAGAGGCTGGAAGGCCGAATTCTAGATCATCGGTAGTATAAGAATAAGAGAGCCGGTTTGGCTTGTATGGAATTGGTTCATGTATAAACTTTTTATATAAATATATCTTGTCTTTGGTATGATTACATTGTGTAAAAAGGCTGTTTTAACGAACCTTGTGAAAAAGGGTCTTAATCAAGGAATATGTTTATTTATGTCAAACAGTGTGGTAGGATTAATTAGAAAACAAATTGATGTGTGAGTAGGGTGGAAAGTGGGAGGATAGAATACCTCGATGGTACTATCCTATGGATGGGTGGACCCGATTAGTCGGGTAGCTTTCCAACAGATTAAGTGAAAGCCCTACACTAGATAATTAGGTTCTTGGGCAACTCTATTCTAGAAGACTAGGCCAGCGGCTGTGCCTTGCATAAGATGAGGAAAAAAGCATTGTCTCTAGAAATCAAGTCTAGTAGTTGCCCAATTTATGATCAATTGCCCTATGGGTGATTTGATGCTTAGAAAATCACGCTTCCCCTGCGGGATAGAGCTAGGTCATACCTATAAATTGTATCCTTGAATCTCTACAGGGTCAAGGTGTCGATGAATAGGAAATTTTTTCCAAGATAAGACTTAGTGGACTATCTTAAGTGTTTCTCCCATTTTAGAAGGGAGGAACCTTACAACTGGTATCAGAGCCAAGTTTAGCTCTTAGGAATTATCATTTAAGGATTGTTTTACAATGAATGTTTTACCTAACATAATGCTAATTAGTAAAGACATCCTACTAAAACAAATAAGTTGAATTGATGTTTGAATGATTGTAGGAAGAAGAAGATGCCTACTCCAAGTTTTTAGTTTTCTAATGCATCTTCGAGACTGCTAGTCATTTCTCGAATTTCGAGTTCCGTGACACCATGGTGCAGATATTAGAGAAGATGTTCCTCCCTCATTTCTCTCGTATTCAAAGAGGATGGGGTAGAGATTTCTGGAGTCGTGGGCCGAGATACTTCTTCATCTGAGCAGATCAAATTGGGAACCTCACCACCGACCTTAAGCAGATTCGTTGGATTGAGAAGCTGAAGATGATCCGCTTATTTTGGTTCGTCGGTACCCCCAGGGCCGACACCTCTGTGATTATAGATGGGGTTCGCATACCTCAGGATCGCTGGGTGTATGACAAAGTGATGCAAGTCTTACCTGCTGATAGAGTAGCAGTGTTGGGATCTACCCCAATCCAGAGTTTACCACCCTTACCATCAGTTTTTAGAGTCTTAGAAACTACAGCGGAACCCCCATATTTCACCTATGTGGACCGCTCTACCCTTATGTCATAGTCAAGCCTAGGAATTTCCCTTCATAGCAAATAAGACTAATTATATTAGTCTCAGATCTTTGTAATAAAACTTGTCCTTGTAAATATTTGGAAATAAAATAATTTCAATGTTTTACTCTCCAAAAATAAGCATTGTGCAAATATGAATCTTGTAATCTTAAAATTGTTTTTACAATGATGGCCAGGACGACCACCCTCCACTTTCCAATGCGCTTTACACCGATACCCAGGAGAAGAAGCTCCTGCTCAATCAAATGCAACCTCCCTCCTTTAAAGGAGAAGGTTCAAAGGTTGAGAAGGATGCTGAAGTCTGGATTGAGGTTATTTACGATTATTTCTCTGCTGCCGATTACTGGAGTAGCAAATCAGTCTATGCTCGCACGGTTTCGCCTAACTCTGGTGGAAACAGTGCAGGTGCCGTGACAAGGAAGTCATCGAGCATTCTCAAACGTGGGAAGACATCAAGCAGGCAGTGAAGGAAAGATATCTTCCTCCATCCCATGAATCCATAAAGATGAATGAGTTTTTTAGTCTTAGGCAGTGCAGCTTAACTCTTGAGGACTACTATTCCAAATTTATCACCCTTCGGAAGTATGCCCCAGCTATGACTACTTCCCAGCAACAAGTGGCTCGTTTCTACCAAGGGCTAATAAACCCCTAGATTCCCGCCTTGAAGCAATGAGGCCAAGCACATTACAGGATGCTCTCATACGAGCAAAGCCCCTTGTGAAAGAAATGAAGGCTAACAAACCGAAGAATCAAAAGAGATCTTACCCTAAGCCAAATCTTAAAGATCAACCCTACAAGAAACCTCAATAGAATTTCCCCTACTACAACAGAGGGCGACAAGGCAACTCTTCTATCCCCCTGCTTCTTCCAGAGAAGGCCCTTTGTGTTTCGAGTGCAATGAGCCGGGACACTTTAGAGCCAACTATCCCAAGATGGCAACATCATTTCCCCAAGGTAGCAGAGGAAATCAAGATCGTGGGACCCCTATCCACCAAGGTGCAAGAGGCAGTGGCCGTGGGGCAGAGGCCACGGAGGAACAGTTGTTGCTAGGACTGCCTGTGTTATAAGTGAAGAACCAACCTTGGAAATGGCTGAAGAAGAGTGCGCCACCGTCCATGCGGCAGTAGAACACCAAGGTCCGAATAAACAATTTGGTGTAATCCAAACCTCCGCCAATCATCACAGTAAGCCATTTCAGCTTTTGATTGATTGTGGCAATACCCATTCATTCCTTTCTCCTAGGTGCTTGCAAAAATTAATTTTGAGTCAAAAAACAGCTAGAAGAATGATTGTAGAGTTAGCCAGTGGGAAAGAAGTAGTATCTCACCACTCTATAGGAAACCTTGATTTTGAGCTGGGTAATGAGCAAACTCATGGTCACTTTAGAGTCTTGCCATTAGGAATTTATGATGGAATCCTTGGGATGGATTGGTTCATTGCAAACAAAGCTAGCATTCATTGTAACCATGGGAGTATCACTTTTGAAAATGAGCATGGCCAAGTAATATCTGTTCAGGGGATCACAGGAAAACCTAAATCTAGGGTAGTCAAGGCAAAACATCTTCTCAAGGGAACACGTAAGGGTTAGCAAGTTTTCTTAGTCAAACTCAACAAAGTCATTGAACCTAGTATGGAGACAGAACCCTCTTGGCTCCAAGAATTCTTTGACATCTTCCCTGACGAGTTTACAGGGTTACTGCCTCCTTGAGAAGTCGACCATGAAATCGAGGTGATCCCTGGAGCTCAACCCGTCTCAAAAACTCCCTATAAAATGTCCCTTCCTGAAGCCATTGAACTTAAGGAGCAACTTTCCCAACTCATTGAACAAGGATTTGTACGCCCCAGTAGCTCTCCTTGGGGAGCACCTGTTCTTTTCCAAAAAAAGAAGGACGGGACTCTCCGCCTCTGCATAGATTATCGAGAGCTAAATCAAGTCACTGTCAAGAATAACTATCCTATCCCTTGCATCGACGAACTTCTTGATAAGCTTCATGGGGCCAAAGTCTTCTCAAAAATAGATTTGAGGTCTGGTTACTATCAGATCAAAGTCAAGGAAGCAGATATACCCAAAACAGCCTTCAATACCTATTATGGCCACTATGAGTTTACTGTAATGTCATTCGGGTTAACCAATGCTCCTGCAACCTTCAACCGCCTAATGCAAGATATATTCTGTCCTTACTTGGATGAATTTGTGCTTGTTTTCTTTGATGACATCTTAATCTACTCCAAATCAATGGAAGAGCATGAGGAGCATGTGCGTAGAGTTCTGCAATTACAGCGCAAACACAAACTCTATGCTAAGAAAAGCAAACACAAACTCTATGCTAAGAAAAGCAAATGTACCTTCTGTACTCATCAAATTGAGTATCTTGGATTCATCGTCTCCAAAGATGGCATCTCAGTAGACCCCGCCAAGGTCAAGGATATTCTAGAATGGCCACCCCCTAAATTAGTTCGTGAAGTTCGTGGGTTTTTGGGAATCATGGGATGGTATGGGATTTTTATCAAAGATTATACCTTGGTAGCTGCACCTTTGACGGATCTTCTTAAGAAGGATTGCAAAATAGTGTGGCTGCCAATCCATCAAAACAGTTTTGATCAGCTCAAGGTCATTATCACTTCTGCCCCAGTCTTGAAACTTCCTGATTTCGCCAAGGAATTTGAAGTGGTTTACTGATGCTAGTAGTCTAGTACTTGCTTAGGCCAAGAAGGAAGACCAGTCGCTTATACTTCCCGCAAGCTGAAGCAATATGAAGAAAATTATGCCACCCACGATTTGGAGCTCTTAGCAGTTGTTCATTGCCTCAAATTATGGAGACATTATCTCTTAGGGGGTAAATTCCAGCTTGTAACTGACCACAAAAGTCTAAAGTGGATCTTCACCCAGCCTAACCTCAACATGCGACAAAGGAGATGGATTGAAATTCTACAAGAATATGACTTCGACATCAAATTCCGCCCTGGGAAAGATAATGTGGTAGCAGATGCACTTAGCCGCAAATCTTTCTTGAATGCAATTTCAATGCCAAATAATCCCATATTGGTCAAGGTGGAAGAAGTCACATCTCATGATCCAGATTATCAGAGGATGATAAAGTTAGTAGAAGAAGGGGGACATTCAGAGAAAGAGAAGAATCTAATCAAGGGATACTCCACTCATGAAGGAAGACTCTACTTTAATCACAGGATATGTATCCCTAAGGATCCTGCTTTAAAGAAACTAATCCTCCATGAAGCTCATGATAGCCCTGCTTGCAGGACACCCAGGCTATGCAAAAACATTAAATGCTGTAAGAAGGAGCTTTCATTGGGCAGGCTTGAAAAATGATGTGCTTCGGTACTTGAAGCAATGTCTCTCATGCCAAAGTATCAAAGCTGAAAGGGTCAAGATGCCTAGAAAACTTCAATCCTTAGATATTCCCCAAATGAAGTGGGAGTGCATTAGTATGGATTTTGTCACAAGTCTTCCCACTGTTCAAGGAGGATATGACTCCATTATGGTAATAGTGGACTTACTTACCAAAGTAGCTCACCTTATACCAGCGAAGAAGACCTTCAAAGCTTTTGATGTTGCTCGAGTATTCATCAAGGAACTCCTCAAACTTCATGGTCTCCCAAAAAGGATAGTAAGTGATCGGGATTCTGACTTCACTTCAAAATTCTGGTAGTCTTTATTTCAAGCCCTCGGAACTCAACTTTGCTTTAGCATAGCTTATCATTCAGAGACCGATGGCCAGACTGAGAGAGTCAATCAAGTAATTGAAGACATTCTCAGAGCATATTGTGGATGGGAACCAAGAAGGTGGATTCAATACCTTCCTCTCGTAGAATTTGCCTACAATACATCTTATCATCAAATCATAGGAATGTCACCGTTCAAAGCACTCTATGGGCAAGAATGCTTGTCTCCTCTAAATTTCTCTGATCCAATCATAAGAGTTGAGGCATCCAAGAAAATGCTCGAAGAAATGGAGGAACAAACGAAGGGAATCCAAAAGGATATTAAAGCTGCCCAAGATCGACAAAAGCATTATGCTGACAAGAGGTCTGAAAGGATCTTCAAGGAAGGAGACAGAGTTCTTCTACGAGTGCGACCCAAACAAAGTTCTCTATCACTTGGGAAATATAAGAAGCTTAGCCCTAGGTATTGTGGTCCCTATACTATTATCAAGTGTCTAGGTAAAAGTGCCTATAAACTCCAACTCCCAGCCCATATCAAAGTCCATAATATATTTCATGTAAGTTTATTAAAACCATATGTCCCCAGTCTCGATCATATTCTTGTTGATGAGCAAGTTGTAATCCCTACTCAAGGAGTCCTTGAATTATAGCCCAGTAGCATCATAGATTCTAGGGAGAGGCAACTCCGAAATAGAAATCTTATAGAACATCTAGTACAGTGGAAAGATTACCGTGAAGAGGATGCAACTTGGGAAGATGAAGCTACACTCTTAAAGGATTATCCCCAATTCATGACGAGATGAGGACATCTCGATTTCTTTAAGGGGGGAAGGATGTAACATACCCATCTTCACTAATGAAGAAATGTCCATGTAATAGATAAATTTATGAGTTTTTATGGTATAAAAATCAATGATTTTATTATTTAAGTCATTTCTACTTAGAATCTTCAAATTCTGAGCCCAAATTTGGAATCTGCGCGTGATTTTACCCCAATATTGGATTTTACAGCATCCAAAACGGACACTAGATCAAGCCTATACGCAAATTTCAGTCATTTTAGTTAAAAAACGGTGACCTTTAAACCTTAATAAATGCACGACCGGGCGTCCGATTGACGAACGGTCTGAACCCCTACGACCAGGAGAATCTCCCGGACAAAAAAAAAATTCGCCCCCGGGGCGGTCCGGCACGCAAATCGAGGTAGGCGCCCCAAATTTGGGTACCCCGTCCCAAAATTTGGTCTGTACACACTTACTAGGGTGCCCATACGATGGCCGCCCAAGAACCAAAGGACGATCGCCCACTGTATGGTCCCCACGTACCCCTACGTGGACACCCATGCTGCCCCAGACCAGATAAGGTACATGCGTACCACTCCTTTCGCCGCAGACAACCGGCACCGTACCTTTCCCCTAGACCCATGCATGCCACTGATCCATAGCCTTTGAAGGTACACCGTCCTTTTGTCCTTGCTTTGTGCAGCGCCCGTACCCATACCCCTCAGCTATATAAACCCCCGGGGTGCTCCACAGGCAGCACGCATTTCTGTGTAGCGTATGCCCTGTTGTACCACCGTCAATACCGTCGTCCGTCCTTGTGCAGCGTACTTGCTGTAGTACACACTTACCAGGGTGCCCATACGATGGCCGCCCAAGAACCAAAGGACGGTCGCCCACTGTATGGTCCCCACGTACCCCTACGTGGACACCCAGGCTGCCCCAGACCAGATAAGGTACATGCATATCACTCCTTTCCCGGACAATCGACACCATACCTGTCCCCTAGACCCATGCAAGCCACTGATCCATAGCCTTTGAAGGTACACCGTCCTTTCGTCCTTGCTTTGTGCAGCGCCCGTACCCATACCCCTCAGCTATATAAACCCCCGGGGTGCTCCACAGGCAGCACACATTTCTATGTAGCGTATGCCCTGTTGTACCGCCGTCCGTCCCTGTGCAGCGTACTTACTGCAGTACAGCCACCCTTGCAGCCACCCCTCTCACACCCCCTCATTTGGCTCTTTTCAGCAGATAAGCTAAAATTCCTCCATCTCCCTTTTCCTTAGATCCGGTGTCCTTAACTCTTCTCTCCCCCGTGTGAAGAGACTTACAGCAGGCCCTCACAGCCCTCTCCACGTTTTTAGCCTTAAGGACATCTCACAATCCCCCCCATTTGCGTAGACTTTAATAAGGGTTTTTTGCCTTAAGCAAGGGTTCGTGCGTCATACTCTTTTGCTCATACGGTGAGCAAATGAGCTCAGAATTCAGATCCGACTGAAGCGTTTCGATCGCAGCGGCGAGCTCTACAAGGAGACGCCTAAGATGGCCTCTTCTCGAAGACGTCAAAATATCACCTCAAGAGGAGCACGTAACAACGACGAGATGGGGGAAGATGCCCCCAACGCGGCTTAAGCCCTCCCTTTTCAAGCTCCTCAAGGAAATGGTGGCCAGGTTATCTTGGTTAATTTTTAAAAGAAGAGATTTTTCTTAAATTAGTGTTAATGAATGGTATCTTTTCCTTTTAAAATGACGACATAAAGATTGTATGAAGTTACGAATTATGTGATGTTGTATTTGATAAATTGCGTTGAAATTGTTATCTTCACGAATTGTGAATGCTATAGTTAATAAATTGCATTGAAGTTGTTATCTTTAGAATTCAAGATTATTATTTTTGGCTGCTTGTGTAGCCGGGCGGCGTCGTTAGCAAAGCCCGAGAATGGCCCAAGGTATCCCTCATACCTTTGGGAGAATAAGGATCGCCGATTGAGGCGAGAGATTATGAGGCTGCCTAGTTCTGAGGGCCCAGGCTAGTGTAGTAAATAAGCCCACCCTAGTGCGCAGACATCCCTCTGAGAGAGGGGCGGGAGGATCAAGCGATGGAGCCTGAGAGGGCGACAGGCCGGCTTGAGTCCTCGCCAGCGACCGATGATGAGGTGTATGGTCCCGTAGGGTTTTGCCCAGCATGTAGAGGCCGGAAGGCCGAATTCTAGATCATCGGCAGTATGAGAATAAGAGAGCCGGTTTGGCTTGTATGGAATTGGTTCATGTATAAACTTTTTATATAAATATATCTTGTCTTTGGTATGATTGCATTGTGTAAAAAGGCTGTTTTAACGAACCTTGTGAAAAAGGGCCTTAATCAAGGAATATGTTTATTTATGTCAAACAGTGTGGTAGGATTAATTAGAAAACAAATTGATGCGTGAGTAGGGTAGAAAGTGGGAGGATAGAATACCCCGACGGTACTATCCTATGGACAGGTGGACCCGATTAGTCGGGTAGCTTTCCAACAGATTAAGTGAAAGCCCTACGCTAGATAATTAGGTTCTTGGGCAACTCTATTCTAGAAGACTAGGCCAGCGGGCGGCTGTGCCTTGCATAAGATGAGGAAAAAAGCATTGTCTTTAGAAATCAAGTCTAGTAGTTGCCCAATTTATGATCAATTGCCCTATGGGTGATTTGATGCTTAGAAAATCACCCTGCGGGATAGAGCTAGGTCATACCTATAAATCGTATCCTTGAATCTCTACAGGGTCAAGGTGTCGATGAATAGGAAATTTTTCCCAAGATAAGACTTAGTGGACTATCTTAAGTGTTTCTCCCATTTTAGAAGGGAGGAACCTTACAGTTCTCTATAGTAGAATTCTTGAATCAAAGGGTTCAAGAATTAGATGCTTTATCTCTACCAGATGATGCTCAGACTGTTGTCTCAGCTCAGAGCAACAAGCTCACATGCAAGACACTGCCCTCATATTAAGGACTGTACGAAGCACATAGCCAAATCATGCGAGTACCATCAATGACACGACAACCTCATCAGGAACGAGATATAGGGAGTTTGCAAGCTTTAATGTCGGCACCAGTTACGTGTACCATTCTACTTGCAGAGTTCTTAAAGCTTAGGCCAAGATTGTGGGGAGAAGTGGGACTACACAATTAACTGAGCAAGGGTTGTGGGGAGAAGTGGGGCTACACAATTAACTGAGCAAGGATTGTGGAACCAGAACATTCAGGTTAAGGAGTTGTTGAAGGCAAAGGCTTCTGGGCTAATGCTTAAGCAAACAATTCCGGTTCCTGTGAACAAAGTTGGCAAGCATTGTGAAGACAATGAAGGAAATACTACGCTTCCTGTGGAGATCAACAAGATTGAATCTATAGCTATTCTAGATAGCGGAGCAGGGGTGAGTATAGCAACAAAAACTGTATGGGAAATGTGGGGAAAACCTATAATTAGAAGTACAAGGATGAGTTTGTAATTGGCAGACGGAAATCTAGAGAGTCCCATAGGATTGCTTGAGAACGTTATTGTCAAGTCATGTGGCATTGAGTACGGACATACCTTTGCTATCGTAGACTTTGGCAAGAACACAAATTACGAAGTGATCCTAGGAAGGCCATTCATGTGCCAATTCAAAATGATTCAAGACTGGGGTTACAATTACTTGTACCTCAGACATGAGAATGTAACCACGAGGGTGAATCTGAAAAACCATGCTTATCGAGATGTGACGCACTCTCCTATGGATGAGTTTGATTCGGCTTCTTCAGAAGCATCGGGAGCAACTATGTCTGAAGGAAGAGCTGATCTGTGGAGCATCTTGTCGAGACTTGCAACCTAGAAATGTTACCATAGACAGAAGTGTGACGGATGAGGCGTATATCCCTATACCTTTTCCTGAGAACTTGATAGATCCCTTAGAATGGAACCATGTTTTAGCTACCATAGACACTTGTGCATTGCCAAGGCAAACACAGTTCTGTGATCCACATGGGTATGACATTATTCCCGTAAGAATGCCAAGACCGATCTATGCAGAGGAACCTCAAGAAGCCCCTAGGTATGAAGCAAACAAATCATTATTGCTAGGAGATATGGTATTTGTAGAGGAAGTATCCCCTCTTGAGTACAGCTCAGCTGACGAAGGAGATGAAGATAGATGCTTAGAATCCTCTGATGGGAAGGATTCGGATGACGATGCCATAGTCCTTGAATCAGAGTTAGAGAAGATAAGATTGTTGTTAAAGGGCAGAGAGGTCTTGCTGAGTATTCCTAGTGACAAATCGAAACGTAAGTTTTGCAAGAGTCACCGGAAGTTTCGCAAACAGAAAGTCAAGGAAAAGAGACAATAACAACAAAAAGAAATAGAAGATGTGGATAAAGAAGACTTTATTCCACCTCCAATCTTTGTATAGGGAAGAACGAGTACTTGTACTACTTGGGAGTTGATGATTGCATCAAAGACGAGATGAAATGGAGATACGGCTTTCAATTAGTGCAAAAGCTAAATGAGAAGGAGAGTGACAACCCAAAGAAGAAGAGGAAATAGAAACCGAAGCTAAAATCTAAGGCTTCAGAGCATTCAGTCAAGACTGAACAAAGCAACATGACGAGAGTGGAGCGTAAAGCTTTAGTGCAAGAATGGAAGAGAATGCTAAAAGCAGCATGGTCTTCCATGAGTGATGACTCAAAGGAAGAAGAGGATACCACAAATATCCCCTTAAACTTCAAGAAATTCACCATACAAGATCGGAAAATAGTCTTGCAACAACCTATTCGTTGACAGAAACCTGAGGAACCAGGAGTTTCCTATGATGGCCCTGAGGACGCCAAGAAAATAGACCTGGCAGAACCAAGCGAAGGGCCACGTAACGTGTGGGTTGCCACAGACTTAACCCAAGCAGAGGAAGAATTGCTAATCTCTACTCTGAGAGAGAGAGTATCGAGATATATTTGCTTGGAGTTACAAAGACCTTAAGGGGGTAGATCCAAAGATCTGCCAACATACAATTCCCATGCGAGAGGATGCCAAGCCATCCAAGTAGCATCCTTACACATATAACGATAATTTTGCCAAAAAGATCAAAGAAGAGATTGACAAGCTGTTAGCGGCTGAATTTATTTATGAGATTGAACATACAGAATGGGTTTCACCGATTGTGGTAGTACCTAAGAAGAATGGAAAACTACGAGTATGTGTCAATCTAAAGAAAGTAAATGCTGCTACTGTCCGAGACCACTATCCGCTTCCACTCACTGATCATGTATTGGAGAGGGTAGCTGGTAAGAAGGCATACAGTTTTCTTGATGGATTTTCAGGCTACAACCAGGTATCTATTGATCCCAAGGATCAACACAAAACCGCATTTGCTATAGAATGGGGAGTGTTTGCATATAGAGTCATGCCTTTTGGTTTGACTAATGCTCCAGCCACTTTTCAAAGGTTGATGAGCCATGCGTTCAAAGAATACCTGCGATTATTTCTTGAAATATTCATGGATGACTTGTGTGTGCATTCCATAAACAGAGAAGAACACATAGAGCATCTCAAAAAAATCTTTGAGAAATGCAGAGTGTATCGCATATGCCTTAACCCTGATAAATGCAAGTTTATGGTTAGGCAAGGGAAGATTCTAGGCCACATTGTGTCTAGGAATGGTATATCCACGGATGCGGAAAAGATAGCTATTATTGTTGAGCTACCTAGACCTTACAATGCCAAAGGGGTACAAGTTTTCATGGGTCATTGTGGCTACTATCGTAGATTTATCTACATGTACGCTGAAATAGCATGGCCATTGTATGCACTCCTTGTTGTATTTGAATGGACAGAGGATTGTGAAGAAGCCTTTGAAAAGCTGAAGAAAGCATTAGTGACGGCACCTATTCTCAAGTCGCCGGATTGGGATAATTTATTCCATGTACATATAGATGCTTCGGCTTTTGCAATTGGCTGTATTTTAGCTCAACCACGTGAGAACAAAATGGACTTTCCAGTCTCATATGCTAGCCGCTAGTTGAATAGTGCTGAAAAGAATTACACCACCACGGAAAGAGAAGGCTTAGCTATGATCTATGCTGTGAAGAAGTTTCGGCATTACCTTTTGGCCAACAAATTTATAATCTTTGTAGATCATCAAGCTTTGCTTTACCTTGTGAACAAGCCATGTGCAACCGGAAGGATTGTACGCTAGTTTGTTATTCTACTTGAATTTGAATTTGAAGTAGCGGTAAAGAAGGAAAAAATGCATCAGCGGGCTGATCATCTTTCCAGGATAACTTCAGGAGAAGCACCCATTGGTATAGATGATGATATTCCTGACGCTACTCTATTCTTGGTTGAGACAGCACCAAGATGGGCAGAACCCATCATTCAAGTTTTAACGATAGGATTTGTTAACTCCATTAGTCCCACCAATGAAAAAATAATGACCTTAGAGCATTGTGCTCCTTATAAGCTTCTTTCTGGACGATTGTATAAATTAGGAAAAAGATGGAATACTTCGTCTATGCCTTGACCCTGATCAATATGATGAGATTATCTCATATGTCCACGTGAGCTTAGGAGGCAGACATGTCTCTGGAAAGGATACGGTTAAAAGAGTTTTGTGGTGGGAAGGATATTGGTGGCCAACACTCCATGCTGATACAGAAGAGTACGTACGGAATTGTAAAATTTGTCAACAAAGGAAACCCATTCCTCATGTGACTCTATTTTATATTTCAACAACACCCAATTGGAGTTCGTACATTGTGAAGTATTTGACGCAGGGTCATACGGACGATAAGATGCCTAGGCATAGAAAGAGAGCCATAGAGGTAGAAGTAGCGAGTTTTCAGATTATTGAAGGCCAGCTGTACAAAAGGGGCAAAGATGGAAACCCACGGACTTGTGTTTGTGAGAGTGACTACCTTAGCGTATTGACTCATGCACATTCAGGAGTTGGGGGTGGACATTAAGCTTCCATGCACCTAACCGGGTTGAATCCCCTAGCGATGAAAGTTTATCATTCCATTGGTGAGCTAGGAGCGTAGTCTGCTTGCCCATATTGCATACGTAGGGAGACGACCGTCTTTCCATACACCTATGTTGGCACTTGTGACAAAGACATGTGTGCCATAAATCACATGTATGTGACAAACATCACCTGCATATCCACTAACTCATCTGTGCTATATAGCACAGATGTGTGCTATATTGCAGTCATGTTTGACAACCATGTCAAACATCTAAGTGATGACAACACCTATGTTGGCACTTGTGACAAAGACATGTGTGCCATAAAGCACTGGTGTCCAAACACAAGAAGGCAAAATAGGATAGAATGCCATACTAGCATATGTCCACAAGAGTCACAAGGAGTAGCAATACCATAAAAACCTACAGGATCAACTCACTACAGGGTAGAAAGGATAGGGAATTATATTTGCACAACATCCAACAACATGCTGCACATCAGGGAGCAAATCCAAATAGATGACAAGGGTTCTATAAGACTCAGCAAAAATTTGCACAGCACCACCACTATACTAATCCAGTTATAGCATGGATAATGAAAAGGTAGCTAGTACCCTATGATGACCAACTCAACTTTATAATGAATACTTTACAAAAATAGAACAAGTTAGCTGTCAAGATTAGTATTTTCAAACATACCAAGCCTGTATACAACGTTTGGCCTATACCTTCATGAGGCATGGCATGGTATATAGACTCATGGATCTATAGGGACAAGTAGTAAGTCTTAGAGACAGCATCTGCCATCCACCAAAGGCATGTCAAACTTGATCGCTCTAACAAGATGAGAGTACATGTGGCTGACACCCATATTTTCAAGCAAGACCTCCACTTCATTCTGATGCAAGCATTGCAAAAACATGATAGCTGCCTGGTCTTCAATTAAGTAACATCATGATGCAAAAACCCGCAAATGCTATGCAAGGATCGAGACCCGTTAACAGTCTCACATCCCCACGCTTTTGACCTGTCTACATCATTTGGCTTTATTAGCCAAAAAGTCTTGTTAATGTTAGGGCCTGCTTTTGTTGACTGAGCATAGGAGCTAGATGCACCACGTGACATTGTTTTTGTCAAAAAATCAACATCTACAGCTTGCCTAAGAATCACACCGTCTATCTTAAGGTGCTCATGTGTTTTGGCCCTCTTCACCACACAGCACCAGCGCCATCGTGTTCCCCCTTTCCAGGACCTGATCCAAAAAAGTTCCATGTCATCTCTGTCCCTCTCAGATTGTAAAATCTACCAACAAAGTAGAATGGCCTTGAAGCTTTGAATTGCAAAGTTGCACCATCATACCACACCCAATGCTGCTCAAAACACAAACCTTGATCTTTGAGCCACATGTTGTGCATAAGGAAGCAATGTTGGACAAAGAGGGTATCATGCAGCTTGTCATAAAAAATGTAAAAGTGCATTTCCTTAATCATGATATCATCTTTGTCGCTTTGACGACGATAAGAAATGTGAACTGAGATTGTACATTGGTTTGTGTGCCAATGCATTGACTAAATCTCATTTTGCTCTTTGAATGAGCAGTTCTTAGCAAAGTCCACCACACAGACTATGATATCTGTAGGAAACACCTTCAAGAACTCTCTATATTGATCAGCCTGCCATCTGTATATGTAAAGTTGTGCTTAATGAAGGACCTGGTTCTTTCTTGTTGATGCTTTGTGAATATTTCAAAAACCAGATGCTTGATGGACAACACCTTTTGTTTCCTTGTTTCACCATTCTTGTTTTGAACCTGAACATCTTCAAAGACTTGAACTGCAATTATTTTTGTTGTCTCTTGATGCTCACATGGACAAAAGGGAATATTCTTCACATCGCATTTATCACATTTTCCCATAAGACATTCGTACCTATGAAATGCTAAATCGTGATTCTTTGCACATGCACATGATTCCCATAGTTTTGTTATCCCAAACAACGAGTGCTCTGAAGCCGCACATTTGCCACCAAGCACAGCCTTTTTTTCACAAATGTCATAGGCACATGAACATGACCTCCCATGAAAACCAGCAGCATTGGAACATAGTTGATTGTATGCATCTTTTAAGAACAACATTTGTATGTGGTACACATAGCAGCATGTGTTCCGATCTTTTAGCTTTCTTACAAACCATGGTTTGGGCTTCTCAAAAGACCTCTACCCAATCTTCACTATTGGGTGTGTCTCTCTGAACTTTAGGAAATACTCTATCTCTATAGATAACACATATGCGTCAATGTCCTAGAGTAACTCAAAACTGTAAGCTATATAGCACACTAGCATATGATAATACTGTGTGATATGCATTGTATAGTGCATAGCAATAGTGCAGTGCATAGCAATAGTGCAATAGCAGAGAAATGCTTTTGCTATGCATTATATAGCACATAGCTGACCAAAAAAACACATTCTAGTGCAATGCATTACATAGCACACATATGAAGACAACATCACATGTGCAAGTGCTATGGCTTATGTAACACATACTAGTAGGCAATAGCATATGTATTCTTGGCTACTATATAACACACAATAGCAGTCAATGTGCTAGTAAAAAAGTTGATAATAGCACATATGCTTTTGTTTGCTATATAGCATAGAAGCAATAGCACAGATGCAAGTGCTATGCAATAACTGGTATACTCGTGGATGCTATATAGCAGAAAATAGCAGTCAATACCACACATGCCAGTGCAATGCATTATATAGCACACAATAGTGGATAATAACACAGATGCCCTTGGTTGCTACATAGCACATAATGGCAATGCAGAGAGAATATCAAGGGAGTGATCATGAACTTTATCTTGTGCGCATTGTAAAATGTGTTTGTCATTTAGAACTTCCTTCTGGTCTTCTCTTCCATAAACACTCAACTCTCAGATAATGTGGTGAAAAATGGTCTCAAAAGACCTCCTTTTCCTTGCTTGAATGTCCTCTTCAATAGTAGGTTCCTCTCTATTGCTTGCACCTTCAGCCTACTTTGCATATTTTTCGATACTCCCTCTTCATCATGGCCTCATATTTCCATACTGAAATGATATTAGCCTCACCAAGCTGTTACATGCATTTAGAATTCATTTGTACCTTACGTACTAGTGCCTCTGAAACCTGTGCTTCCAAAAGTGTCTCCCCATCTGGCTCAGAACAACCCTATAAAGTGATTACGCTCTACATCTGTTCAACAAATCTTGGATAAAAATTGCCCTCATTAGTACTTCCAAACACACCTGTAATTCTTGGTGGACAGTTATAGCAAGCTCCATTTGACAAGTCTCAATTGTTGATTGTATGCCTTCCATAGAGAGAGAGAGAGAGAGAAAGAGAGAGAGAGAGAGAGAGAGAGAGAGAGAGAGAGAGAGAGAGAGAGAGAGAGCTCCAACACTAATGAAATCTCAATTGCACACAGAGATTAGAATTGAGAGAAAGAGACATAGAGACAAAGAGAGAGAGAGAGAGAGAGAGAGAGAGAGAGAGAGAGAGAGAGAGAGAGAGAGATGGAAGCCTATGCAAATCTCTTTGATATTCAATTTCTCAGTTGCACCCTCAGAAGAGAGAGAGAGAGAGAGAGAGAGATAGAAGCCTGTGCAGGCAACTCTATGCATGCTCAAGGTAGAGAGACAGAGAGAGATGGAGGTCTATGCATAGAGAGATGCATAGAGAGAGAGAGAGAGAGAGAGAGTATCTCGCGACCACTACTCTCAGAGGAGTGGAGTCATGAAGACGTTTCAGTTGGCTCCACTTTTTTCAGTTGGCTTCACTTTTTTAAAAATGTTTCTTTAAAGTCTTTTTTAAAGATTGAGTCACCCTTTAAATTACCAGTATGAAGTGCCAAATATCTCTATACCTGGATGTCCATGGACACCAGCTCTATTGAGCTATGTATTCATGCTTTCACCCTAGCAGGTTTGGTAGCTACTATGACATATCTTTGCCAGAGATTCTATAGCTGGACTACACCGATTAGTCCACACTTACCAACTCCTCTTAGCGTATTCACATTATGGACCGCTTGTATATACTCTATTATGTGTTGTCACTTTATCTTCTTCGTAGACCTCTTTTGTTGTGTAAAGAAGAAGAAGAATTTTCAACCTCTCACCTTCTGTGTTCTCTTTTAGGGTGTGTGTGAGAGTGTGTGTGCTTGCAAGAGCTCAAGCTCTCTCCTCCCTTGCATCTTTTCATGGTATCATAACCTGGTTCATGCTAACGGTTGAGTGGCAAAGAAAGAGTAAGTGGTATGAGGTAAGAGCTTCATCTACTCTTCCCCCTTTGTGTTGGACACTACACCCTTGCGTCGGGAGCTCTTCGAGAGGCACTGGCGAATAAACTCTCATGGAGGAGCTTTCTTCGTGGGAGCAAGGCTACAAGTCAACTATATTGTTCTCCATTTTTTGGGCAGAAAACGTGTTTTCAGGCCTCCGTTTTTCAGTTCACATGTATTCACGAACACTGCGGTGGCGGGTAAGTTTCGATTCTTTGTAGAACTCTGTTTTTGGAATTGCATGAAAGGCGATTGTTGTGCAGACACTGTATGTACTGCAAAGAGGTCTCAAAGTTGCATTTGGGTGTAAGTATGCAAATTGAGGTCACTGGTTGTGACAGTTTGGGTGCAGTATAGTATTGCTGCAGAGAATATAGCAGTTTGTGCAGGTCAAACAAGAGTGTTGTTTTTAGATAATTTGTATTACATACAAGATGTCAAATGATGGAACAAACCAGATTGTTGTAGAGAAGCTTGATAAGAACAACTTCCATACTTGGAGGTTTAGAATGACCAATTTCTTAATGGAAAAAAGGTTACTGGGACTACATTGAAGGTGACCATGAGGAGGCACTAGAGATACTAGAGAATTTCTATTAGTATACATGACACCATGATTGAGAATATACGGGATTCCAAGTCACCTAAGGAGGCATGGGACACCTTGGTGAAGTTGTATGATTGAGAATATACGGGATTCCAAGTCACCTAAGGAGGCATGGGAATCCTTGGTGAAGTTGTATGAAACTAACACTAAGGCACAAGAGATTCAGTTGAAGAATGAGCTTCATACTGTGGAGAAGAAGAATATGTCAGTGAATGATTATGCCTTGAAGATCAAGGGCATTATGGAATCCCTTGCATCAATTGATGTTTCTACTGATGATGATGATAAGGTGGAGGTGTTTCTACGTGCTCTCTGGCCACATTACAAGGCGTTCAAGATGTCTATCGAGACTTGGGAGAACATTCCAAACCTCACAGATTTGGTGTCAATGTTAATCATTGAAGAGAAGAACTTGGGTGAGGATCAACAGTGTTAACAAAAAAAAAACAGTTCAGAGCAGCACGCCTTCTACATAAGTGCAGGTAGAGGACGAGGTAGAGGTCATGGACGTGGCCAAGGTGGTGGCCAAACAAGTAATTAGAATTACGGTCAACAACAGTAAACAGGAGCAGGATTCACAACAACACACAAGTGGAAGAGGCCAGTTTAGAGGCATGGGGAGTCAAAGAGGTCATGGTAATTGGCAAAGGTAGCATAATGATATACGAGGGTGCTTTTACTATGGTAAGACTGGACATGTGCAGGCAAATTTCTATAAGAAGAAGAGTAACATGCAAAATGGAAAAGTGTAGCAAAACAACTATGCATCCTCTAGTAGAAATAATCTGGATAATGAGAGGTTGTTTGTTATGCAACATGTGGTTAATGTTGTGTCTAGAAATGATGTAGCAGCATGTAATGTAAAGATGATGTATGGTATGTTGATTCAGGTGCTTTGAACCATATGACAAGTCATGGTGAATGGTCCAAGGAAATAAAGAGTCTTGAAAGACTAGGTTTTGTTAAAATAGGGGATGACAGTGCTTATCTGATTGCCTCCTATGTTGGAGATGTGCCATTGTCTATGCACGATGGTAAGGTGGTGAAGTACCTTGCAAATGTACTTCATGTTTTGAACATTACAAAGAATCTGGTTTCTGTTGGTCAGATGATTGAGTAGGTTTGCAGGTCCATTTTAGCCTTGATGGGGCTGTTATGTAGAAGACTTTAAAGATAAGTGCAAGTTGGTTGCAAAAGGTAACAAGGGTGGGCAAAATGTTTACATTGAATGTAAATATGTCTGAAGTGAGTGCTGCAATGTTTACAAATGGTTCAAGAGTTGTTACAGATACAGAAATCTGGTAAAAGAGAATTGGGCATTTAAATGTACAAAGAATGAAGTCTATGCAGACTAAAGAAATTATGATAAGGCTACCTAAGTTTAAAGTTAAAGGTATGCAGAAAGTCTATAAAGCATGTCAATTTGGAATGCAAACAAAGCATGCATTTTTCCATTATTACAGAAATGTGAGCAAGAATGTACTAGATGTTGTGCATTCAGATGTATGGGGTCTTGCGAAGACAATGTCTATGGGTGGCTATAGGTACTATGTATCATTGATGACCACATAAGGAAAGTGTGGGTGTACTTCATGAAGGAGAAGAGTGAAGTGTTCTCTCATTTTCATAATTTTAGAGTTATGGCTGAAAAACAAACAGGAAAGCATGTGAAGTGCCTAAGGTCAGATGGAGGGGGAGAATACTTCTCCAATGAGTTCTCTAAATTCTTGTGAAAGAATAGAATTCAGAGACAATTTACATGTAGATACACTCTGCATAAAAATGGAGTTGCTGAGCGAAAAAACAAGCACATTGCCGAGATATCACAAGCATTGATGGCAGAGAGAATATGCCACATAGCTATTGAGCTGAGGCTATGTTTACAACAGTTTAAATTATGAACCGTACTCCTACTATAGCCATACTAATGTAATGCTAGAGGAGAAGTTTACTAGAAAGAAACTTGATTTGTCTCACTTGAAAGTTCTTGGATGTATTGCATATGTGCATGTGCCAGATTAGTTACGTACTAAGCTGGATCCAAAAGCAAAACATTGTGTGTTTATTGGGTATTGCCTTGAGCAAAAGCTGTATAGATGTTATAATCCTACTACACGTTGTTAGGAGTTTTTCTGAAAGGCATTTTTGGGCTCGTGTATATATGTGTGCATGGCATGTGTGAAGAGTTTTGCTCAGGAACACCTTGGCAGATGTACAGGGAGAATGGTTTTGCTGTGAGCATGTACAGGCCTGTCTAGAACGAGGTCTTCTGGAGATGATATCAGCCGTCCGGTTGCTCTAATGTGTACGTGTCCCTTTAAATTCGAACCTGTATTGAAGTGTGTGTGGAAGGCATGGGCAATAAAAGATTGGAAGGGGCCAAGGTAGCTTTGGACATTTGGTTGTGAAAAGGCATTTTGGATGGCCATCTTCTAGGCCTTAGGAATAAAATTTAAAAAAATATATAATATCAATGTGGCCAATAATTTTTGAGGCCACATGGGAGCTTGCATTGTTGCCAGTGTAACGTTCAGGAAGGATCGCAAGAAGGTTGGCGAGCTGGCGGATGGAAAAGATGACGGGGGGGGGGGGGGGGGGGTGGAACGAGCAGGAGAGGAGACGGCCGGCTAGGAAAAGGTCGCGCGGCCTCTGTTTTGCAGAGACAGGTTGGGGCGGCCTTGGTGTGGGTAGAGCCTGGCCGGGGGTGATCGTGTAAACGCCAAGTGATTGGTGGTGTTGCCACCTCGTGGATTGTAGAGGCTGGCGGGTGATTCTGAGAGGTAGCTACAGACAGGCGAAGAGGGAGAGAGCTGGAGGCCGCCTCTCTGGTGTAAAGGGCTCGCGGGTAGCCCAGCTGCAGAGACGAAAGCTGGCGAGCGTGGAGAAAACGAAAAGCGTGGATGGCCGTCTCGAAGGGATGCCGCCGAGTAGAAGGGAGGGCTTGTTGAGGCACAGCAAAGAGCTGCGAAGAGATGCTTGAAGGCGCAGCGCAGGAAGAGGAGGTGGCCGCCTGGTAGTAGAAGGCTCGGGCGCTTGTGCAGACACGGGCGAAGAGGTGTGGTAGCCACCAGGTGTGAGAGCTGGAAAAAGCTGTCGTGTGCCAGACGGGTGATCATAGCAGCGTGGAGTAGAGAAGGCCTCGTTGACGTCTAGTCTTTGGTGATAAGCATGCATAGAGTAGTGGAGCAGCCGCCTTGTGCGGGTGACGAGCTGCAGTTGGCTACGCAAGCAGGCAAGAGGGTGAAGCTAAGGGTCGACTGGGGTTGACAGGCTGGCGCAGAGCAGCTAACTAGCGCAAAGGAAAGGGAAGTGGCCACCTGGTGAGAAGGGATGGTCGTCGTCAGAGTGCAGGTGCAAAGGAGTGCAGCCATAGGTGCAAAGGGAGAGCAGCGAAGAGACAGAGGAGCGCAGCTGAAGGTGCTGCGGGGCAGAGCTGACTGGGACAGCTGAGGAGAGAAGAGTTGGCAACGGCTGGGGAGCCTTTTGGATGCAATAAAAGGGGACAGTGTTAAGCAATGAAAAGGTGTGGTGTTGACTTTTGAGAGAGCCACCTAGGGGAGCAAAAGAAGCAGGTGGTTATGGGGAGACTGCTGCAAGGCAAGGGATGTGTTTTTTGAGACTAGGTGTGAGGGATTAGCCAAGATTTATGGGCACAGCTGGGTGAGTATACACTTTGTGTTGATGTGAGGGTCGTGTATGTGAAAAGGTTGTGTGAGTGAAGCTTCTGTGTCGGAAGAAGCTGTATGAAGTGTTGATTGGAAATCAAAGATGAAAGACACTGGTGATGTGTCTGGTTATGTTGTTGTGTTGGTATCCTGTGTGTGTTGATTTGCAGGAGAAGGCGTGATTGACGTGTTTAGTGGTGTAGTCCACGGGTTACACTCTCACAGCGTAGTTTGTGCCAGCCTTTGATTACCTCGTCACGCACACGGTGGAAGTGTATGTGTTGCTGGGTGTTTACTTGGTTTATGGTACCCCTGTTTTGGCTGTTTTGTCTGGCGTGGGTGGGTGGTGAAGAGTGAGAGATTTCTATTTCCAGCATTGTGCTGGTGGTGCCCCTTGTGTTTGTTATGTCTTCCAAGGCTGCTGGGTAGGTAGCTGTAGAGGCATTTCTTCTTTTCCCAGCCTCTCGAGAGTTTTTTGGTGCCCCCCACTGAGGATCTTTCTTCAGGTTCCTTCAATTTACAAGTTGCAACCATGGCGTTTGCTTATCCTGAATTTCACGGTGATAAGAATGAGGATGTAGAGGATTTCTTGGAGCAAATGGAGGTAGCATGTATTACCAACCATGTGGATAATCTGGATCAAATTTTAAGGCTCTT
This sequence comes from Cibotium barometz, assembly GCF_041138505.1. Lineage (NCBI taxonomy): Eukaryota > Viridiplantae > Streptophyta > Polypodiopsida > Cyatheales > Cibotiaceae > Cibotium > Cibotium barometz. Next base: position 7,249,849 of record NC_141089.1, on the reverse strand, counting down.
TCAGATCTTTTTGAAGGGCACAGCGTGTACATGGCTTCGAGGGTTTGAAGCAAAAAGAACGATTGGTAGCCCATCTGGAATGATGATGGTGGAAAACCTGAGAGAAGCCCTTACAAAGGAGTTTCAGAGAAGTGAAGATCCCAATGACGTTTGGCAGGAGCTCCAACAGCTGAAGTAAGGTGAAAGCCAGAGTGTGGCAAGTTATGTTACAATTTTCAGTGAGCTATGGACAAGATGGTGTTTAGCTCTTGAAACAGAAGTTCCCCCCATGTTTGTGAAGAAGATAAGATTCATAGCAGGTTTGAAGCAAAGTTTATTGGTAAAAGTGGACTTGAAGCAACCTTCTACTTATGAAGAGGCACTGAGGATTGCGGAAGAGAAAGAATGGAAGCTGAAGAAAATGGCGGATTATGGGATGATCAAGGAAGATGAAGTGGTCAAGAATGGTTGTCTTGATGTGTTGATTTTGTGCAACAAACACCTACTGGGTACCAACAAATTGGCAGGGGAATGTACCGGGTAAATCCTAAGGTAGTCACCAAAGATTTTGGGCAGTTTAATGAGAGCACTGTGAAGTCTATAGCGGTGGATGTTATGCCAACTTATGGTTATGAGAATTACCAGATTTCTGATAATGTTTCCACTAGTCAAGTGATGTTATTTATGCTTCTAAAGTTCAAAAAGAGAAAATTCTTGCAGAGAATAAGGTTTTGCCAATCATAGGCAGGGATTTAGATGTCAACAGATGCTTCTCTTGGCTTAAAGAGCCAGTTCAAGAACTTAAGGGGAGGAGGGGAGAGACAGAAGATAGTCTACAAGAAGAGGATGGAGTGAAAGAGCAAGTAGACGAAGAGATTGAAGGAGATGGACTGCAAATGGAGGATCTAGCACGATTTGACACGAGGAGTGAGATAAGGGAGAATCTTGAGCTTGAAGAAGAACCAAAGGTGGTTGGCAATGAGGAAGTAGAGGACAAGATGACGCTTAAAGCACCTTCGGAAATGAGTCTCTCTTCCGAAGAGGACAATGGAAGTGGAAAGCTGGTCACGAATGATCCTGTGAGTGAGAGCAATGCTTATCTGCTGGATTCTGGGAATTTTCTTATTGAACCGGTTGAAGAAGAACTAATGCATGAGAAACCCGGCATGTGGGAGCCAAAGTCAGGTGAATTTGGGGTTATGAGGTCTGGGAATGCTATGCTGGAAAAAGACGAAAATTTTTCCACAACAGTGAATGCTTATGAGCCAAGTAATCAGAGACCCAAGGATTTGGGTTGTAAAATGTTAATGCATATGCTTTTAACTGTGGCTCTGAAGTGGGCAAGTGAGGCCCAAGTATGTTTGGGATTGACCCAAGGAGGAAAAGATGTGGATGAGAGTTATGCAGACCTAGTTTTTGGTGATGCTAAGAGTGTGCATGAAGAGGATAGTCAGAATGGTGTGATGCCATTAGTTTTGAATGAAAGGAACTCCCAATTGGTATATCACCTAGATGATCTAGATGGGCAGGCGTGTATAATTGGAAGAGACATGCAACAATGGCCTTTTGACCCTGGAGGCTGACAGTGTATGGATACTAACTACTAGGACATGAATGTCCTGCAGGCTAGGTGGTTGGCAAAGTATGTTAGGAGTTTTTTTGAAAGGCGTTTTTGGGCTCGTGTATATATGTGTGCATGGCATGTGTGAAGAGTTTTGCTGAGGAACACCTTGGCAGATGTACAGGGAGAATGGTTTTGTTGTGAGCATGTACAGGCCTGTCTAGAACGAGGTCTTCTGGAGATGATATCAGCCGTCCGGTTGCTCTAATGTACGCGTCCCTTTAAATGAACAGGCACTCCAAGCTGTATTGAAGTGTGTGTGGAAGGCATGGGCAATAAAAGATTGGAAGGGGCCAAGGTAGCTTTGGACATTTGGTTGTGAAAAGGCATTTTGGATGGCCATCTTCTAGGCCTTAGGAATAAAATTTAAAAAAATATATAATATCAACGTGGCCAATAATTTTGGAGGCCACATGGGAGCTTGCATTGTTGCCAGCGTAACGTTCAGGAAGGATCGCAAGAAGGTTGGCGAGCTGGTGGATGGAAAAGATGATGGGGGGTGGAACGAGCAAGAGAGGAGACGGCCGGCTAGGGAAAGGTCGCGCGGCCTCTGTTGCAGAGACAGGCTGGGGCGGCCTTGGTGTGGGCAGAGCCTGGCTGGGGGTGATCGTGCAGACACCGAGTGATTGGTGGTGTTGCCACCTCGTGGATTGTAAAGGCTGGCGGGTGATTCTGAGAGGTAGCTACAGACAGGCGAAGAGGGAGAGAGCTGGAGGGCGCCTCTCTGGTGTAAAGGGCTCGCAGGTAGCCCAGCTGCTGCAGAGACGAAAGCTAGCGAGCATGGAGCAAACGAAAAGCGTGGATGGCTGTCTCGAAGGGATGCCGCCGAGTAGAAGGGAGGGCTTGTTGAGGCGCAGCAAAGAGCTGCGAAGAGACGCTTGAAGGCGGAGCGCAGGAAGAGGAGGTGGCCGCCTGGTAGTAGAAGGCTCAGGCGCTTGTGCAGACACGGGTGAAGAGGTGTGGTAGCCGCCAGGTGTGAGAGCTGGAAAAAGCCGCCGTGTGCCAGACGGGTGATCATAGTAGCGTGGAGTAGAGAAGGCCTCGTTGACGTCTAGTCTTTGGTGATAAGCATGCATAGAGTAGTGGAGCAGCCGCCTTCTGCGGGTGACGAGCTGCAGTTGGCTATGCAAGCAAGCAAGAGGGTGAAGCTAAGGGTCAACTGGGGTTGACAGGCTGGCGCAGAGCAGCTAACTAGCGCAAAGGAAAGGGAAATGGCCGCCTGGTGAGAAGGACTGGTCGTCGTCAGAGTGCAGGCGCAAAGAAGTACAGCCACAGGTGCAAAGGGAGAGCAGCAAAGAGACAGAGGAGCGCAGCTGAAGGTGCTGCGGGGCAGAGCTGACTGGGACAGCTGAGGAGAGAAGAGCTGGCAACGGCTGGGGAGCCTTTAGGGGACAGTGTTAAGCAATGAAAAAGTGTGGTGCTGACTTCTGAGAGAGCCACCTGGGGGAGCAAAAGAAGCAAGTGATTACGGGGAGACTGCTGCAAGGCAAGGGATGTGTTTTTTGAGACCAGGTGTGAGGGATTAGCCAACATTTATGGGCACAGCTGGGTGAGTATACACCTTGTGTTGATGTGAGGGTCCTGTATGTGAAAAGGTTGTGTAAGTGAAGCTTCTGTGTCGGAAGAAGCTGTATGAAGTGTTGATTGGAAATCAAAGATGAAAGACACTGGTGATGTGTCTGGTTATGTTGTTCTGTTGGTATCCTGTGTGTGTTGATTTGCAGGAGAAGGCGTGATTGACGTGTTTGGTGGTGTAGTCCATGGGTTACACTCTCACAGCGCACTTTGTGCCAGCCTTTGATTACCTCGTCACGCACACGGTGGAAGTGTATGTGTTGCTAAGTGTTTACTTGGTTTATGGTACCCCTGTTTTGGCTGTTTTGTCTGGCATGGGGGGGTGGTGAAGAGTGAGAGATTTCTGTTTCCAGCATTGTGCTGGTGGTGCCCCTTATGTTTGTTGTGTCTTCCAAGGCTGCTGGGTAGGTAGCTGTAGAGGCATTTCTTCTTTTCCCAGCCTCCCGACAGTTTTTTGGTGCCTCCCCCACTGAGGATCTTTCTTTAGGTTCCCTCAGTTTACAAGTTGCAACCATGGCGTTTGCTTATCTTGAATTTCACGGTGATAAGAATGAGGATGTAGAGGATTTCCTGGAGCAAATGGAGGTAGCATGTATTACCAACCATGTGGATAATCTGGATCAAATTTTAAGGCTCTTTCAGATCTTTTTGAAGGGCACAGCGGGTACATGGCTTCGAGGGTTTGAAGCAAAAAGAACGATTGGTAGCCCATCTGGAGTTACGATGGTGGAAAACCTGAGAGAAGCCCTTACAAAGGAGTTTCAGAGAAGAGAAGATCCCAATGACGTTTGGTAGGAGCTCCAACAGCTGAAGCAAGGTGAAAGCCAGAGTGTGGCAAGTTATGTTACAATTTTCAGTGAGCTATGGACAAGATGGTGTTTAGCTCTTGAAACAGAAGTTCCCCCCATGTTTGTGAAGAAGATAAGATTCATAGCAGGTTTGAAGCAAAGTTTATTGGTAAAAGTGGACTTGAAGCAACCTTCTACTTATGAAGAGGCACTGAGGATTGCGGAAGAGAAAGAATGGAAGCTGAAGAAAATGGCGGATTATGGGATGATCAAGGAAGATGAAGTGGTCAAGAATGGTTCTCTTGATGTGAATATAGTCCAGGTTGATTTTGTGCAACAAACACCTACTGGGTACCAACAAATTGGCAGGGGAATGTACCGGGTAAATCCTAAGGTAGTCACCAAAGATTTTGGGCAGTTTAATGAGAGCACTGTGAAGTCTATAGCGGTGGATGTTATGCCAGCTTATGGTTATGAGAATTACTAGATTTCTGATAATGTTTCCACTAGTCAGGGTATGTTAAGTGATGTTATTGATGCTTCTAAAGTTCAAGCAGAGAAAATTCTTGCAGAGAATAAGGTTTTGCCAATCATAGGCAGGGATTTAGATGTCAACAGATGCTTCTCTTGGCTTAAAGAGCCAGTTCAAGAACTTAAGGGGAGGAGGGGAGAGACAGAAGATAGTCTACAAGAAGAGGATGGAGTGAAAGAGCAAGTAGACGAAGAGATTGAAGGAGATGGACTGCAAATGGAGGATCTAGCACGATTTGACACGAGGAGTGAGACAAGGGAGAATCTTGAGCTTGAAGAAGAACCAAAGGTGGTTGGCAATGAGGAAGTAGAGGACAAGATGATGCTTAAAGCACCTTCGGAAATGAGTCTCTCTTCCGAAGAGGACAATGGAAGTGGAAAGCTGGTCATGAATGATCCTGTGAGTGAGAGCAATGCTTATCTGCTGGATTTTGGGAATTTTCTTATTGAACCGGTTGAAGAAGAACTAATGCATGAGAAACCCGGCATGTGGGAGCCAGAGTCAAGTGAATTTGGGGTTATGAGGTCTGGGAATGCTATGCTGGAGAAAGATGGAAATTTTTCCACAACAGTGAATGCTTATGAGCCAGGTAATCAGAGGCCCAAGGATTTGGGTTGTAAAATGTTAATGCATATGCTTTTAATTGTGGCTGTGAAGTGGGCAAGTGAGGCCCAAGTATGTTTGGGATTGACCCAAGGAGGAAAAGATATGGATGAGGGTTATGCAGACCCAGTTTTTGGTGATGCTAAGAGTGTGCATGAAGAGGATAGTCAGAATGGTGTGGTGCCATTAGTTTTGAATGAAAGGAACTCCCAATTGGTATATCACCTAGATGATCTAGATGGGCAGTGTGTGTGGAAGGCATGGGCAATAAAAGATTGGAAGGGGCCAAGGTAGCTTTGGACATTTGGTTATGAAAAGGCATTTTGGATGGCCATCTTCTAGGCCTTAGGAATAAAATTAAAAAATATATATAATATCAACATGGCCAATAATTTTGGAGGCCACATGGGAGCTTGCATTGTTGCCAGCGTAACGTTCAGGAAGGATCGCAAGGTTGGCGAGTTGGCAGATGGAAAAGATGACGGGGGGTGGAACGAGCAGGAGAGGAGACGCTCGGCTAGGGAAAGGTCGCACGGCCTCTGTTGCAAAGATAGGTTGGGGCGGCCTTAGTGTGGACAGAGCCTGGCTGGGGGTGATCGTGCAGACGCCGAGTGACTGGTGGTGTTGCCACCTCGTGGATTGTAGAGGCTGGCGGGTGATTCTGAGAGGCAGCTACTACAGACAGGCGAAGAGGGAGAGAGCTGGAGGCCACCTCTCTGGTGTAAAGGGCTCGCGGGTAGCCCAGCTGCTGCAGAGACGAAAGCTAGCAAGCATGGAGCAAACGAAAAGCGTGGATGGCCGTCTCGAAGGGATGCCGCCGAGTAGAAGGGAGGGCTTGTTGAGGTGCAGCAAAGAGCTGCGAAGAGACGCTTGAAGGCGCAGCGCAGGAAGAGGAGGTGGCCGCCTGGTAGTAGAAGGCTCGGGCGCTTGTGCAGACACGGGCAAAGAGGTGTGGTAGCCGCCAGGTGTGAGAGCTGGAAAAAGCCGCCGTGTGCTAGACGGGTGATCATAGCAGCGTGGAGTAGAGAAGGCCTCGTTGACGTCTAGTCTCTGGTGATAAGCAGGCATAGAGTGGTGGAGCAGCCGCCTTGTGCGGGTGACGAGCTGCAGTTGGCTACGCAAGCAGGCAAGAGGGTGAAGCTAAGGGTCCGATTGGGGTTGACAGGCTGGCGCAGAGCAGCTAATTGGCGCAAAGGAAAGGGAAGTGGCCGCCTGATGAGAAGGGCTGGTCGTCAGAGTGCAAGCGCAAAGGAGTGCAGCCACAAGCGCTAGAGAGAGCTGCAAGAGGTGTGAAGAGGCACAGCCAGGAGCACCCTGGTCTTTTTTGAGAGAGCCAACGCTATGAAAGGTAAGTGGCTGGTTTTACTGTAGGCGCTAGGGGGTCCATAAGGAGGTCGCCCTTGCTGTAGAGAAGGTGCCCGGGTGATCGTGGGTTTGCAGAGGTTGCTGGGTGTGAGGCACGAAGGCAGTCGAGGGTGTATGCCGCCTGTGTACATGAAGAGTGCTGAGGCTGAGGCGGAGACGTGTATGGGTGGGTGCTTGTGCAGACAGGCGCTTTGGTGAAGAAGGGCTGCTGAGGCAGATCTAGGCATCTGCAGGCGTAAAGAAGGGGAGCAGCCGCTTCGTGGACGAGTGAAGCGCCCTGGTCATAGCAGCGAAGTGAAGCACAGCTGGGGTCAAGGTCAAAGGTGGTTGCACTGAAGTGGCTGCGAGGAGAGAGAGCGTAGAAGTGGCCACCTCTCTGGTGAAGGATGCCTGGCAGGTAAGGGTGCTCGCAGGGCTCTGGAGTGCAGTTGCAGACGCTACCGGCAATAGGTTGTGTGGGCTAGGGAACCGCTGGAGTGAAGGACCTTGGTATCTGGTGTTGCTGTAGGCAAAGAGAAGGCTGGTGTGGGCCTTGGGTGATGGTGGAAAGCTAACAAGGTGATGACTGCCTCGTTGTGGAGAGTACCCTGGTGATAGCTACAGAGGGAGATAGTAAGGCTGGTGACTGGAGCGTCTAAAGGCAAGACAAGGTTGGTGGCTGTGGGTGATTGGAGACGCCGACATACAGGTCCAGCCGGTGATTCGAGTAGTGGCGCAGAGGAGAGGAGAGAGTGCAGAGCTAAGAGACTCTTGGGTTTTTCATGTGTGGCTAGCGAGAGCGTGGAGTCGCCTTCTAGCAGAGACAAAGAAGGGAGAGGTAGTAGCCGCCTGGAGATAAAGAGGACGCCTTGCTGTGATTCTGCAGAGCTGTAGCGAAGGCAGCCGCCTTGGATGCGTTGGCATGGAGGCTAGTGAAGAACAAAGGAGCCGCCTCTGGCAACTGTGAGATTAGGGGTTGGTGCAGCTCTGCGGAGACAGAGGGTCATTCAGGTTTGGGTAGCCTTGTTTGTTTGTGTGTGGTGAAGGCTGTAGCTGAAGGTGATTGTGGCTGCTACTGAAGATAAGGTGGCAACGTCGACAGGCTTGAAGTGTAGAGGCAAGCCGAGTGGAGCCAGCTGATTTGTGAAAGAAAGATCTTCTTTTTTGCATGATTTGTGGATAAGTGTGCGGGTTTTCATTATCTTGTGGAATACAGGGTTTTTGAGGTATCTCTGTGTGGTGTTTTGAGAGATTTCTGTTTCCAGTATTGTGCTGGTGGTGCCCCTTGTGTTTGTTGTGTCTTCCAAGGCTACTGGGTAGGTAGCTATAGAGGCATTTCTTCTTTTCCCAGCCTCCCGACAACGTGAATTCAGGGTAAGCAGGAATGTTGTATTTGATGAGATGAGTGGCTGGTATGCTGCTGAAAAAAGATGCTGTTAGGGTTGATGTAAGTGGAAATGTAGTTGCACAGAATGTAAGTTAGCAATCACAGTCATTGATGGACTAGGAGAGTCCTCATCCAGTGGTTCTCTTGATAGACTATGGAGTGGCAGGCTATATCATAATACCAGTCTTGAGAATGTAGTTGGTACATCACATAAAAGCAAAGAGAAAGTGATTGAGCCCCTTGGATGCCTGATATTTGTGCAGGGCCCTCTCTCGTTGATGGAGATTCTAGTGGCTCGAAGATGAGCCTTGATGAGGAGCTTGGGATTCCAGCAATGAGGGAACCTGGTGTGAAGAAGGCTATGGAAGCCATGAATGCAAAGCTACGAAGATCTGCAGCACTCAAAAATCTTGTCCAAAGGTTAACTTATGATGGTTATGTGGCACATCATTAGGCTTATATGGCAAAAGTTGTACAGGTTATAAAACCCACATGTTTTGATGAGGCTATTGGAAATGTGTGTTGGGAGAAAGCTATGGATGAGGAGATGGATGCATTGTATGGAAATGAGATGCTAATGCATCAGTACATTCTTTGATCTCCTGTATATAATCATTTATGGTCTTATTGTTTCAAACCACACCATGTATCTTCTTCTTCAGTTGCATCTTCTTTGGTGTTGTTGTCATATCATACAACTTTATCAAAGTATCCCATGCATATTTGGGATTATGTGTGTTATGTATATGGCATAACATGGTGTTTGTAAAACATAAATCGAGAAATAGTGTAACACTTTGAAAGCCCTCTCTATCCAATTTTGATGTGCTGTAAGCTGAGCAAGTGTCACATTCATTTGGGGAACCCTTGGCTCCATCTCCTTGCCTGTCGCCAAGTTCCATAGCCCTTTGCCTTTGAGGAAATTTTTCATACAATACTTCCAAATACAGAAGTTGTGTCTATCAAGATTCTCACCAAAATTTTATCAAGACCGCCACTCATGTTGCATAGCCCAATGTTCAATGAGGATTTTCAATAATCAACTCAGACATACACATACATACATATACCTCAGCACCAATGTTGTCCACACAACCCACAATTTTTATGATGATAACTTCTTGGACTCAAAAACTTTTGCAAAAGCTGAAAACAACTTTACGCTGCTCAAAAATTCTAAGAAATATGTCCAAAATAGTCCACTTTTCAAAAACCTTTAATTTTCTTGTAGATCATCCACATATCATTTGAGCTCAACTATGTACGAACATCGCACTATGCCCTGTTGTTGTGATGGGATTTGCCGAGCCTTCCAATTCCCCAAATCACTGGGAAATGATCAAATCAAGTGTGGAAGATATGCATTTACATCCATACATCCTCCATGTTGCATATAAACACCATCCGAGGTCACCAAGTACCAATTACATGCCAAAAATAGCTCTCTGTTTTGGTTAGGAACTTGTAAATTGTTAATTACTGACACTAATCCGCTTCCAATTCATTTGATATGCATCCAAATCTTAGGCCCAAGAATTCATTGGCTTTCTATAAATTCCCTCTAACTCTATATACAAGGAGTTAGCCCAGTTTGTGAAAGTGGAGGAAGTAATTAATAATTTAGTGAAGCTCTATTCACTAATCATACTTAACACATTTGCTAATCCTATTTAATCCAGCCTTCAAATTAGTGCTTGTGGGGGTCAATTTCTAAGCTCCTCGTCAAGATATACATCAATTTGAGCTTCATTTGATTTTTCTTCCCCATGGTGGATTTATGTGTGATTTCTAGCCTCCTTGTAGATGATTTAATTTCTCCACTATGCTTTGGTTGAGTATGGCAAGTGTTTGGGATGCGATATAAGAACTTGCACGCTATACCCTAATCACATCAATGTGCATAGATTGACCCTCCAATGGCTCCAGTTTCTTGCATACATTCTCTGTTCTTGTGTAGCTCAAAAACCAGAATTTGACCTCTTTAATAGCACATAGATTTTCTCCAAATCAATCCAAGGGATTGCATATGTGTTTCTATTCCATTCACCAATGCACATACATGTGCCCTTCAACAACTATTACATGCATTTTCCTCTTTCAATCAAGCTCTCAAGCTTTCCATTAAATCTTGCAAAAAACCAAAATTTTCACTTGCTTTGGGCAACTCAAATCCTGCTTTGCTTGTGTCAAATCACCTGCAATCCACTTAAGGGTGTTTAGCTTTGCTTACCCGTGGTGGTCTTTAGCTTTCAGATCTATTGAGTAGGTATGTGATCCAAGCTTCTCTTTGCTCCAAGCACCAATGAATAGCTCTAGAATAGAATTTTCCCTCTTCTTTACTCACTCACAAAACCCTAATAGAGAGCACCATGCTCTGATACGATGATAAAAGACTGATAATGAGAGAGCAAACACACGAGAGAAAACCCTAATTCATTAATGTAACCCTAACCATAGAGGGAAGACATATCCCCACTCTCACACAATGCACCCTATCTAATGTCCACACACTATGGCCAGCTCGACGCGGCCATTTATTGTCACACACATGCTATTGTCTACCATGCCAGCACATATCGTGCCTAGATCTAGCTATCATCAACAAGCTTGTAATCTCAATAGGCCACACCCCCACTTGTACTCATCAAGCATTCCAGATGCCATGGCCGTACCAACCCCCACTTGAGATTCCACAACTGTACCAAGCCCCACTTGAAGTGCCATGACCGTACCATTCCCCTTCAAAGTTGCTATGGTTGTACCATTCCCCTTCAAAGTTGCTATGGTTGTACCATTCCCCTTCACAGATGCGATGCCCGTTCCACTCTCAACACCAGTTGATATGCCCGTACCAAATGGATGCCATGCCCATACCAAACGTAGAACCCATTGGTATGCCTATTTCATTCAAGTTGTCATGGCCATTCCCTGAAAATGCCACTCCCATACCAATCAGGTTGCCACGGTCGTGTCCTCCCCACCCCTTCATTTCTCACTTTCAGCTTTTATCCTACTATAACTCTTGCAAATTTGTTTTTCAAAGCTTTCCCTTTCTGCCATCCTCTCTCACCCATGGGCAACACCTCAGATTCCTCTATGGAGGTACTCCACCACCCCACCCTCAGGAAGAAGCACCCGGCAGGGAGGCTTTGAGGAATACGTTCGCCACACCCAACTCAGCTTTCACACTTGGGGGAGCAGCTAATGAAGGAGGTCAGTAGACATACAATGCACTCACTCATGAATAATAACCATAAAGTGGAGCATAAACTATTGTACTTCACTGGGCCATAGTAACAGATCCTGCAGTCACCACCGCAGCAGATCACCGCAGCAGATCCTGCAGTCACCGCCTACCTAGAGTAGCTAGGGCTTGGAGACCTACTACCTACAATGGAGCTGTGGGGTCCAAACCTTTACAATTGCCTATTTTTTACATAGACTTATGATGCTAACTAGAAAATAGAAGTGGACAATGAAGGGTACCTGAAAACAGTACATCTTAGTGTGGACCTCATCAGAGAAGCCCTACATCTCCCCCACCTCGACCACCCATATGTGAGACTCACCAATGCCCCAAAGTTGACAAAAGGCACTTTCAGAGGCACTACCACTAAAGATGGAGTGGAATGGATTAACATCACATAGGAGGAGCTGGTGATGCCAACAAGGGCTCTCTCATTTCTATTGACCACCAAATGGACTGACAGGTCCACATTGGCCAAAGTTCACCAAGGGATGCTTGTGAATTGGGCAGCGTATTTACACAAAGAGCTGCATGCAGTCCATTAGGAACTCAATGGAGTCTTCTTGGACCCTTTAATTTGGACGTTTAGTGAAATGCTTAAAATGCTAATCCATCTTTGACCAAGCCTAGAGGCCTAGTCCTAAAAGCATATATTTGATTTTTCACAAAAACAAAAAAAAATAAAAAAAAGGAGATATTCCTAGATCTGGCCACCTAGGTGACTTTAAAGCTTTGTAATGGGCTGTCAGTCAGTAATCATAGCCTGCAGCAACCTTTTCGAACTCCAAACATTCCAAAAATATGTCACTTTCTTCCCCCCTTTTTTGTGTGTACACCAGATCTCTTTCTCTCTCTAAATCTTCTCTCTAAAACGCCCTGCACTCCTTCTCCATGGAAAAAAGCGTCTTTCTCTACTCCAAAAGCCATAGCTAACAGATCTGTACTCCTAAATGAGCCTTCTCTCTCCAAACCCACAGTAGTAGCCATGGCTTGCAGGGAAGAAGCTTACCATGAGCATTCTCTCTACAGTACTTGGTCATTTCTCCATAGCTAGCAGGTCTGTACTCCTAAATGAGCCTTCTCTCTCCAAACCCACAGTAGTAGCCATGGCTTGCAAGGAAGAAGCTTACCAGGAGCATTCTTTCTACAATACTTGGTTCTCTCTCCAAACCCATAGTAGTAGCACAGAAGAACCTTTTCATGAAGTATTCTCTCTCTATATTGCTTAGCAGCCATAGCTTGCACTAAAGAAGCTTCCCATGATGCATTGTCTCCTTTGCATTTTCGTCTCACCATTGCCAACCCTCTCTATGTTTCTTTGGCTCCCTTTCTGGCTTCTTTCTCTATCCACAATGCAGCTCTAGAGAAGCAACCCTCATCTCCATTCTTCCCATTATTTTTTGATACCATATCCTGCTCCTTCCACTCCTATTCAACCCAAGCTTACAAGCCTACTTTCTTGTAGATGGCACTACAAGACATCACCAATAAGCCTTCTAAGATCCGCCTTCAGGTTGATTTGGAGACAGAATACGCAACCCTACGCAGTAGGCATGTTGCACCCAATATTTCATACGATCAGCTTCGAATGCAAGGAGCAAAGGCCATTGATCTTTGGATTGATGGAAATCTTTATCCACCAGATCCAATATCTGGTGCCCCTCCACCATTCAAAAGCATTACAAGTTTTCTTATGTTTGTTGGTGATGGTTTCAATGGGCTTCTTGGCTATTGTAGGAGATTACACATGTTGTGGCTAGATGAGGCAGCTGAAAAGAGGCAAACACAATTTGCCTTTGACCAGCTTCAAGCGGCATTGACTAAGCAGATCAATAGTTTGATGCAGAGGATTAAAGAGCTCTCAGAGGAGCTTGAGGTGCAGAAGAATAATCTAGCGGATCGTATGCGCACAATAAATCAATTTACCGATAATTATGTTCGTCTTCAACACTCCACTCGTAATCTTCGGCGTCGTGTGACAATGTTAATGCCTCCCTTCTTCAGCATGTCCTTCAGGAGAAGGATATTATGGAAATGATAATAAGTTCTGGTAATGATAAGCTGCGGGAGACCCTTCGTCAACATTTCTTGAAGGAAATCAAAGAAATTGTCACCCCCAAAGAGATGCTTGATATATGTGACTCAGCAGGTATTAGCCAGAAAGGTTACAGAGCAATGTACAGGTCAATCACTTTAGGGTTGCGAGCAAAGGGAGTTATGCAATCCTTGCTTCCAACACTTTATAGCTTACAGATGGCAAAGAAGTGTGCTAATGGTGATATTGCATCCATGTTCGAGGGTGGGTACAAGTGGGTGGAGGATATTATGCCAATGCCAACAATCAAACCCTTTGAATACAATGCATATAACAATGTCTACATTGACATGGAAGTGCTACAAAAAGCAATGATTCAGTACTATGGCCTCACACTTGAAGAGACAGGTGGAAATTCCGTGTTCATGTGCAAGTCCCAAACTTTGCCCAAGGATTCTCTCACATGGCCCGTGAGCTCTGGACAGATTGCATTTACTACTAGAGCAGGAGGTTACAACAATGGCACATGAAGAAATGTTGCTAGAAAAAGCTCAAGAGAGGCAGACTTCTGATGATTTATACACTTCTGATGCATCGACTCTATGCATAGATCCTATGCATAATCTGTATGAAGAGGCTTTTATGCGTAGGCTTTTGAGCAGCATAAGAAGCCACCCAAAGGGCCCACATCAACCTCTCTCTAGCCCAAGAGTTGCCAAAGAATCCCATCAACTAGCTATTGCCATAGAAGAAGGCCTTAGCAAGACAAAGCTAGACTCCCAACGCTACTCGGAGATAATTGAGGAGACACTCCATGAGAAAGAGGCCCAGTTGGAAGGTACAGAGGCAAGAGCAATAGCCCCCACTGACACCCTTTGCCCCCTCCTCTAGTGCCACAAACAGAAAGGTTGATCGACGGAGCTCCCTGACCTCACCATCCCTCCCCAAAATCCATCCCAGCTCCTCGGCCTCTACTACAGACGGTCTACCTCAACCTCCTACAACATAACATCTTCCTCGGTGAGCCAATCTCTTGTTTGTACCACCTACACCTACATTATCACCAAACGCCCCCTCCACAATATCACCCTCCTCCCCCAATTCTTTTCCAAGGCCTCATAGCATCCCCCCCCGATAGCGAGAAGACTACCATCGGCCACCCACCTCTGCTCACCCCAAAACATTCAATCTCATGGGAAAGAAGCCCAGCTAGAGGTGCCCATTATTACTAAAACCATTCATTTGGCAGTCCTAACCCCTTTGAATCAACCCAGAGTACCTGCCAATCCAAGGAAGGTGGGCTTGGAACCTCTTCTGTGAGCAGCAATGGAATCCCAAGCTCTGTAATTCAACTTCCCCTGGCTCGCTCCTTTGACACCCTAGCAGCCATGCACTGAAGAGAGCATGATCAAGCGTATCCACCACAAGTTCATGCGGAGGTATGATCAAGTCTCAGATCTAGCTATGATTTTAATGATCAAGTTCTTCAACTTAATCATCACTCTACTAGAGGCATTCATAGATTGAAACCACTACCATGAAGGCACCCAGAAATAAGCCTTCGACATCAACAAAGGGCTAACACTAAAGCAAATCTTTGGCTAGTATGAGCGCATCATGTGGATGCCAACTTGGCACCTCTAGACTTTTGAAGACATGATGGAGTCTACCTTTTGGACCACCTCTTGAGTCTTCCATCAAGTGCCCCTACGGACTCCCGTATACCGGGTGCCGTGATTTTATCATAACCTGTTTGATCTACTATCGCTAGATTTGGCCAACTTAGAGAACAGACCTAAATTAGGGACCATGGCCAACCCTTTATGCTCAGTTGTGGTATAGTTTATTTTTACATCATGGCCAACCCTTTATGCTCAGTTGTGGTATAGTTTATTTTTACATCATTTAATTATTGACTGTGGTAAATCTAATTGTAAATCTAATTTGAATTCCCTAGGTTGTGCCAATAAGCATCCTTTAGCAAAATTTGATGCATTGATGTGCACATGGAATACAAGATCCCAATTGGGTGGTCTAAAGATTGGTGCACTAGCTAGTACTTGCTTTAACTAATCATATTATTTTGGCACTCTTCAGTCCATTCGAAGACTATGAGTAGTCTATACAATGACCTAGTAATTTAAGCATAGAATATGATGAATCTTCGATAGTACCCCAACACATGTTCCATAAACTGATGTACACCCTTGTAGTTTATTGGTGGTGGTAATTCCAAAATCAACTTCACTTTGCTCTCATCAGTGGAAATAGCATTCTTAGACACAATGTGCCCTAATATAACACCGTGCTTGACCTCAAATTAGCATTTTAAAGAGTTTAAGGATATTCTCAAACACCTTCTTTAAGCAACCCAGATGTTCAATCCATCGTGAGTGTGCACACAAATCTTCAATGAATACCTCAAGCCACTTTTGTAGTTTAGTCCTTGAAATATGTGTAGATCAATCTTTGGAAATTTGCAGGAGCGTTAGTGAGACCAAAAGGCATAACCTTATAAGCACAGGTATCCCACATTGTGTTAAATGTTGTCTTATGTTGGTCCTTTGGTGCAATAGACACTTGATTGTAGCCTAAAAAACCATCTAAGAAGCTATAGGCTTCTTCACCTGCCTACCCGTTCTAATACACACTCCATATATGGTAATGGGTAGCTGCATTGACCTTTTTGAGATCAACACACACTCTTAGCTTTCCATTCTTCTTTGGCACAATCACGATTGGTGATAGCCAACTTGTGTTTTTAACCTCATAAGATAAAATCCGCAACTATGAGTTTATCCATTTTCTCCTTTACAATAGGTGCGCATTTGGGATTCATCTAGTAAGGTTTTTGCCTGGATGGTCTCGATCTAGGCAGAAATCCGCAACTATGAGTTTATCCATTTTCTCCTTTACAATAGGTGCATATTTGGGATTCATCTGGTAAGGTTTGTGCTTGGATGGTCTCGATCCCTCCATGATCAAAATAGTGTGTCGAACCACCTTGGGTGGTACACCCTTTATTTTAGTGTATTTCCAAGGAAAACAATCCTTGAATTCCTTCAATAGATCGATGTGCTCGTTTTTCTTCAACAACAGGCAAATCATTAAAAATGCAGACAGGTTTAGAATCCTCCCCTCAACAATGTCTACCTCTTTAAATTCTGTTAGTCCATAAGTAAGACATGCAATGGCCATTCTCCTTCACTCTTTGGCCTTTAGCTAGACTGCCTTCCGCTCATCAATGGTGTAAGTTTTGAAATGGTATGTAGGGTAAAAAATAAAGTATTTCAAGAATGTTTAAGTGTAGATGGGTTGGCGAATATATCTTCCCCATAAACCTATAAGTATAGAATTTGGGGTGAATCTTTGAACTTTTTTAACACAAAATGGTAGTTTCTAGTGTATTTTTGGCGAATCTTTCTCCAAAACCCCTAAAAATTGAGAAATTTCGAGCAAATCTTTTGATAGATGGTTTTTGTAAAATAGCCAAATGTTTCTGAACACCCTTGAAAAATAGCCATTGGGCTATAAATAGCCCCTTAGTTTCCTTGATGGTCTAACACTGAGAGCAAGTTTGGTTTATTGTCCTCATCATCCTCGTTTTAGGCCTTCCTTGCCTCTCGCTCTGCCTTAGCCAGTACCTTATTTTGTTTTCTTCTTCCAGCCTTAGTAGTTTTAGTGGATCATGATCTTGAAGAGTAGTTTTCTCTTCTCATTTCCCTTCCACCAAGGTGATCTTACTCAACTCCTCACCCCAGCTTTTAGAGAACTCATTGTGCACCTTAGTGACCTTGAGATATCTTAGCCACTGGACGTATAGGACAGAGAGGGGGGCCAAAGTGTGTACATGTAAAAGAGAGAGATAAGTCACATTGTCGCTATGCTTGGAGGGATAAGGTGACGAGGAAAGGGTCTACATATAGCTGGTCGGTGAGAGAAGAGATAAATGGGAGAGAAGGTGACATGGCTCGTATCCAGTGGAAATGAGACGCCATGATGATTAGAAATTTGTGTCGGTTGTCAGCGATGTGCAAGGAAAGGTCCAGCCACCTGCACTGACATGTAGTCCTGAGCCAGGGGGTGGTCGACAAAGTGCTGACCACCTCCTTTATATTTATTAAAAATTTAAGATATATATATATATATATGTATATATATATATACTTATATATTTATAAGGTGAGATTAATGCACGAGTCATGATATCTAGGATTTTACATAGGAGCTACCGGTGCATTCATAAGCTTTAGGCATTAGAAGCACCCGGCATGGATTGGAAGCTACTGACATACATTCATAAGATTTAGATAATCATAAACCTTATGCATAATCTACACACATGAGGCATATGCATATGGCTAATGTATAGGCCTCATGTATGAGGCTGATGCATATGGCTAATGCATATGTCTCATGCAGATGGCCACCTCTTGAGAGATGTATGTGGCTTATTGATAAGCCTCATGCATAAAGCTTATGTATAAGCCTCATGAACAAGGCTTATGCATATGGCTAATGCATAAGTCTAATGTATGAGGCTTATGCATAAGCTTTACGTCCTAGCCTCATATATTGGGAGCTACACTCGACATTCATTGGTAGCTACCAACATGCATTAGAAGCTACCGGTATGCCTAGGTAGCACCTGGCATACATTGGAAGCTACCAACATGCCTAGGAAGCACCGAATATGCATTGGAAAGCTCCTAGTGCATACCGATAGCACTTGACATGCATTGGTAGCTACTGGCATGCATTGGTAGCTACTGGCATGTATTGGAAGCTACCGGTACCGGCATACCTAGGTAGCTACCGGCATGCCTATGAATCACTGGCATCCATTCGAAGCTCCTAGTGCATGTCGATAGCACTCGACATACATTGGGAGCTATGGGCATGCATTGGAAGTAATCGACATGCCTAGGTAGCTATCCATATGCATTAGAAGTTAACGGTATGCCTAGAAATCATCTGGCATGCATTGGAAGCTCCTAGTGTGGCGAGGGAAGTTTTTCTAGGTTTGGTTTTGGAAGAACCGAGGGATTAAAGTCAATATTAGATAAAGTAGGAAAAATCCCATTCCCATGAAAAAAGTGGGGGTACGGTAAACTCATCCAAAAGTTTGTCAAACCATATTCATGTGATATATCATTGGAAAGAGCTTGAAAAGTAGAATCTAGATCTACTTTGTCCGACAAATTTGGAGTTTGCATGTTCAAGATATGGCCAAAATAAATTTTTGAAATACATTCCCATTTTGAGGGATTTTTCCCATTTTATCTAATATTGACTTATTAGTCTCTTGTCCAGATATCCATGGGCGAGGCCCCGAGTCAGAGACTCTGCCCTGTGCGCAAGAAATGCTACTTCCGTTTGCTAGCACCCCGAAATTCGTTGGGCAGAGGGGGCAGGGATCTTTCACAAGGCGATTTAGGATTTTGGGCAATCCTCTAGCCCTCACATGCCAGTAACACTCAACATGCATTGGGAGCTACCAACATACATTGGAAGATACAGGCATGCTTAGGTAGGTACCGGCATGCATTAGACGCTACCGGCATGCATGAGGCTTAGGCATATGGTTAATGCATATGTCTCATCAATATGGCCACCTCTTGAGAGATGTATGTGGTTATTCAAGCCTCATGCATAAAGCTTATGTATAAGCCTCATGCATGAGGCTTATGCATATGGCTAATGCATGTCTCATGCATGAGGCTTATGCACTAGCCTCATGCATAAGCTTTATGTCCTAGCCTCATGTACCGAGCATGCATTGGGAGCACCCAACATGCATTGGAAGCTATCGGCATGCATTGGCAGCTATCGACATGCATTAGAAGCTACCGGCATGCCTAGGTAGCTTCTACCGATATGCACTGGAAGCTACCGGCATGCTTGGGTAGCTTTCTACTAGCATACACTAGAAGCTACCGGCATGTATTGGACACTATCGACATGCCTAGGAAGCACCCGGTATGCATTGGAAGCTCTTAGTGTATGCCGGTAGCACTTGGAATGCATTGGGAGAGATACCGGTATGCATTGAAAGCTACTAGCATGCCTAGGAAGCTACCGGTATGCATTGGAAGCCACGACATGCATTGGAGACTATCTACATGTGCCTAGGTAGCACCCAACATGCATTGGAAGCTACCAACATGCCTAGGTAGCACCCGACATGCATTGAAAGCTCTTAGTGTCTGTTGGAAGCACCCACCATTGGAGACTATCTACATGTGCCTAGGTAGCACCCGACATGCATTGAAAGCTCTTAGTGTCTGTTGGAAGCACCCACCATTCATTGGGAGCTACCGGCATTCCTAGGTAGCATCCCGACATGCATTGAAAGCTCTTAGTGTCTGTTGGAAGCACCCACCATTCATTGGGAGCTACCGGCATTCCTAGGTATGCATTGGAAGCTACCAGCATGCATTGGAAGATCCTAGAGTATGTTGGCAGAACCCGACATGCATTGGAAGCTCTTAATGTATGCCCGTAGCACCCGGCATGCATTGGGAGCTACCGGCATGCATTCATAAACCTTATGCGTGAACTACATACATGAGTCTTATACATATGGCTAATGTAAAGGGCTCATGCATGAGGCTTATGCATATGGCCACCTGTTGAGAGATGCATAACTCTCTAAAGGCTATGCATAGAGGCTTATGGCTAATGCCTAAGCCTCATGCCTAAGCCTCATGCATAAGCTTTATACATGAGTATTATGCATGAGACTTTGTGCAAAAGTCTCATGCATGTGGCTTATTCATAAGCCTCATGCATAAAGCTCATGTATAAGCCTCATGCATAAAGCTTATGTATAAGCCTCATGCATGAGGCTTATGCATATGGCTAATACATAAGTCTCATGCATGAGGCTTAGGCACTAGCCTCACACATAAGATTTATGTCCTAGCCTCATGCATGAGGCTAAGGCATTATATGGCCACCTCTTGAGACAAGCATAGCTCTCAAAAGGCTATGATCCATAGAGTATGGAAAACATAGCAAACCCTAATCTTAAAATTCATAAAACTTATAAACCCCTTAACATGTAAAAGCATAAGAGAGGAAACATACAAGAAAGAGATATCTTACCTTGTAAGTCTTGTATTAGTCAATAACCTACAAAATCAAGCCAAATTAAGAAAAAAAATATTAATAATCCTAATGCGCTCCCTGATAGAAAGCATATACAAAACTCTAATCTTAATAGAAATCTCAATGAAAGCTTTTGCATAACATAGAAACCTTATTTAATTTTTTCCCTTCTCATTGAAGCTTAACCCTAAGCCTATATTCTACATAGAAATCCTAATAAAGAGCTTTGATGGAGTGCTCTTTATTAGGGTTTTTAAGTATAATCTAGGGTTAGGATTAATCTTCAATAAGAAGAAAAGAAAAACTTAAAAGAGAGGAAAGAGAAGGGAAATACTCACATGAAAGCTTTCATGGAAAGCTTGTTTGCATAGGAGATGAAGGAAAAGAGAAGACACACCTTGCTTAAGCATAAGGAGGATAGGGTAGGAGAGGTAAATATGATGATTAGACATAAACCTTTAAAAAATGCAAAGTGCCAAATTTAGGACATTCAAAAGATAAAAATGATGTGGTAGCAAAAGAAGTGGGATACTTTTTGCACACCATACTATTGAGCAGCGTTTTTTTGCTGCTAGGAACGCTAATGAGTTGCACTTTTATACTGCAGTGCACTGTTAATAGCCCCAACATATTGTAGTTTTGGAACAAAATTTTCAAAGGATAAAGTTCTCTAGTTATAGTAGCCTCATGATTGACGAATCGATGAAAGCTCTCATCAAGCTCTTCAAGCTCAAGCACTCTTATGCTAGTTACATGCTTATGCTAGTGTAATACCCTTGGTACTCAGCACGTCATTGTGTATGCCTCTTTTATATAGGATGTTCAGCTTGTTAGGATGGTGTTTTTAGGCTTGCTAGTAATTCAAGGTGGAACCTCTAGTAATTCAAGGTGGAACCTCTAGTCACTTGTTAGGATGGTGTTTTTAGACTTGCTAGTAATTCAAGGTGGAACCTCTAGTCACTTATATGAATCTTACATATTCTCCTTATCACAACTAAACCTTGATGTTAGCAACAACAATGTCTATGTAGGTACTAACGGTGCTTCACGGACATGTAAATGGACTAGCTAGTCAGATGAGACGAGCCATTCCTTACATGAATTTCCATTAATTACATTGCTCATAGGGTTAGTCTTTTCTTGGATGATGCAATAAAGAGGTCATCATATGCACAAGAAATTGATAAGATTGCTAATGTGGTTGCTCGAAGTTTCTCTACTAGAAGTGGTTTGAAAAGTTCTTTATTGAAGAATATGGAGTTAGAGCTTGGTTATGTTGATTTGCATATGAGCTGTATCCATAAAGTGATAAGGTTGAGCAAATCTTCAGCTATTCACAAAGTATGGAATCCTATGAGCCTCTTCTTATGTTTTTGAAATCTGAAAATACAGATTTGTATGCAAGAGTGAGCAACTTCCACTTTTTGTTTACAGCATTCATTTTATGACCGATATCCTTGAGAGATGGCTATACTCAACAACGACTTTTCAAAGCAATTTTGTTGATATAACAGCTATAGTTGGGCTTATAGAAACACATATATACACCTAATGTGCATGCAATTCATTGAGAATCTAGTTTATCTCTTGTGAAAGTAGAAGAATGGTTGGATGAGTTCTTTAGAGAACAAGAGCTTTTATAATGTAGGTTGTTGATTGCATTCTTGAGATGAAGGGTTTAAGGATTTCAATTGTTGTTAGAGATAGCTTGTCCTTTCCTTGCCAATTGGTGACTTATATGTAAGAAAGTCAACAACAACGGTGATAGTACATGAAGATAGATGTCTCAACAAAGGAACTTCACTTGTGGAAGCATTATAAGAATTAACAAAGCTTGTGCTTTTCTTGTCAATTGGTGACTTATATATAATAAAGCCATCAACAATAGTGATGGTAGTAGCCTATAGGTACATGGGGACAAGTGTCTCAGCGTACATGCATTTGTTAAGTAATGGGCACTTATTCAACAATTGTGTTTCTTCTAGCACTTGTTCAGACTAAAAATATGAGAGAGGAGAATTATAATTAATGGTAGAATCTTCAGTTGGAGAATTATAATTATTGATAAAATCTTTGGTTGAAGAATTATAATTATTGTTGGTAGAATCTTCGGTCTTAAATTGCTTAGAGTACACATCACCCTTTGTCATGTGGTGGTTATCCTGTCAAGGCTGCTTACATGTAAGTATGCCTTTAAAGGCCGGTTGAAAATTCAAGGTTGCTTACATGTAAGTATGCCTTTAAAGGCCGGTTGAAAATTAAATGTCTTCTTTTATTAAGGTTTTATGAGAGTGTAAGCCTTTAAAAGGTGGCTTTTGAAATTTAGATCTCTTGGAATCCGGGTTCGTGTGTGGAAAGCTGTCTTTATTTTGAATGGTTGAGAAAAGGGTTTTCCATGAGCAGTGGCTCGGGTTGCAACGTGTGATAACTTATAAAGCTCTATGATACGTGTACATTAATTATTTCGAGCTGGTAGCTTCAGGTGATTGTGGAGATTTTATGATTTTTGCCTTTATTAACTGAAGATAGCAAAGCTTCTTTGTCCTAGAACCTTAATCTTTAAGCGCGTTGCTTTCGAAATGGCGTGCCCCTTAATGCAATGATTAGCGGGTAAGTAGTTTCTCCACTTACCCACCATATCTGTCCACTTACGTCTCGTGGGCAGCTTATTATAAGCTGTAGGGTTTTCAATATATAGCTCTATATAGATGAATTATGAAGCTATATATCTTGTGTCCTTGTTCATGTTGCCTTGAAGAGTGGTAGCAACCACTTGTGAGCTTGCTTGCAGGTAAGTACATAGTGCTTTTAACAGCAACAAAATGCCCAGTTTTTAAACTTGCTCATTTCAGCCCCCGTGTGTGTATTTGAGAGAGAGAGAGAGAGAGATTCTTATCAAGGAACAAGATTGTCTGGCTTGCTTGGTGCATGCAACACAACATTGTGATAGCAATTAATTTGTTGGTGAATCTATCAGAGTCCTAATTGTGAGAACTCACAAAGAGTAGAGAAATGGTAAGGTGAAATCTCTTGATAATTAATGCCATAAGTTTGAGATAACCTTTGGCAACCAATTTTACTTTATACTTGCTAATACTTCCATTTGAGTTGTGCTTTATTTTGTACACCCACTTGCATCCAATAGCCTTCTTGTCCTCAGGTAATGGCACCAAGTCCAGCATGCTATCTACTCATTTCATCAAACACAATATCTCTGCTTACCCTCAACTCTTGCTCAATCATTTGGCCAAAGGAAACTTGATTCTTTATAATATTTGGAACGTAAAGTACATCTGCCATGTACTTCACCTTACCATCCTGCATAGACCATGGCACATTTCTAACATGGGTAATTGGATGAGTAGTATTATCCCCTATTTTAACAAAACCTGGCTTTTCAAGATTTTTTATATCCTTGAACCACTTGCCCATAACTAGTCATATGGTTCAAAGAGGTTCAATCCACATACCATACATCATCAATGCATGCAGACGTAAACTAGTGTAACTTCCTAGCAGATTGAACAGGATGACAAATAACCTAACTTCTGATCTGACAAACAAACTCTAACTTCCACATTCTCTCTAAGATAAACAAAGATGAACATTATTGTACAGAGTACTACAAAGAGAGAAAACACCTTCCATTAATGAGACTGATAAACATTACTCACAGAGCTTCAAAAACATAAACATCAACCAACAAATTGACAAACTTGTTGACTTCTACATTGCCCAAAAACCACAGTTCTGCTTACATCCATCTACATTCTTCTTTCGCACAAAAACATAACTACCCATTTCTATCCAATGCCAAAATACATTCCAACTTCCCCTAAGATCCCAAAGTCACATTTAATTTCCCTAAGGTTACATATCATATGACAAAATAATAATCCTCCTAAGTTCATTCCCTAAACACCTAGCACAGCCCGGTGGCTTGAGCCAGAGGCTGACTTCGAACTCACAATCCCTTGATCTGCCAAACCTTCTGCCTTATACATGCCTTATAATTTAATGAGTTTGTGTGATAGTGTCATAAATTTAGTCTCTCTCTTTGATTGGAAATCATATGTACTTAAAAAATTCCGGTAGTGAGATGAGCACGGATCCTTTGTTGTACAAAGTAATCTTGAGGAATAGAGAATTCCATCGAAGCGGGCCAATTGTTCCAGTCCCAGTGTAGTGTCCTCTGCATATGATATTATCTTTCAACATGTGATGATGTTTAATGGTTGTTGTGGCTAGTGTTTGAAAGCTTAATGGTCATGTAGAAGTGTGTCAAAGATCTTAGTCCCCCAGGATTGATTTGGGTTTGGTTACAGTGGTATCAAAGTAGAGGCTTTCTCAGAAGCACAGGCTTTCTTCCAGCAATGAGGAAGAGAAAAGATCAGAAGTGGGGACCCACTTACCATCACTGCTATTAAGCATGGCGAACCTATTCACCCATGGAAGCTGTCATGTGTTAAAAGAGCATGAGCAGTAGACAATAAAGTCTAAGGATTTATAGATTCACTGAATTTATTCTTGAAGTATGGAGTTGGCTTTATGTGCCCATGTTTAACACTCTTTCCATTTGGATATTGTGGATTATATAATCAAGCTTACATGCAAGCTATATGGAGATATATCTTGGGATATCTTATGAATATGGTAAAGAAATTTGTTTTGGCTTCAGGATGAACCTGTCAAAGGAAAGCTAAGTATTCTTTGAGTTTGCAAAGTTGGTGCTTTAATTTCTATCATGATGTTTAATAATCCTTGTATGCTATCATTTGGGTGGGCTTAGACTATGGAGAGAAAGACATGATTATGGTATCTGGACTTATGGGACTATTTTGTCTTGCCCATTTATTTGGGACATGATTTTCATATTGTTATTATGGATACTTATTTAGTCTCGTCCATGTATTTGGGACCGATACTTTCAGTTATATTAGATTTTTCTCGACTTTGCCTTTTGGGCTTCCTTGATATCTATCTTGATGAATACTAATGATGAAGAGATATATGATAATCTGTGAATGTATATGGATCATATGGGTGGTATTTCCCATATGGAGTCCAAGAACATAGCAGAATGATTTGTGCATGCGTATGGATCATATGAGTGGTTCTCATATGGAGTTCAATAGCACGGAAGAAGAATTGAAAGACTCATATGAACAACTATCGAAATGACTGGTGGTCATCACAGTTCATGGATTTATGGATTTCTTGCCATATAGTTGGCTTTAATTTTTGGTAGTTGATCTCTTATTCTATGGAATAATGTAGTTGGCTCTTTATGCATGTGCTTGACAAGAACTTGGATTTGACAGGCATAAAGAGCCAACTATGCTGTTGGATCTGACATTATGAGATATGCTACTCAAAGCTGAAATTTTCTACCATTTGATCCACCCTTGTGATTTGGATAATGTTCGGTTAGCCCAAAGTTATTTTACAAAGGATTTGAATGGGGAATTTTTCCAAGGTATAATGGGTTGCCAGGCAATCTAGAACTCTTTGAATTATGATTTCACACATACACGGTATGGTGTGCTGTAGTACAAGCTCGTATTTATGAGATACAGACATGGAAGAGGACATCTGTGGTGGTCAAGATTTGATGTAGAGTCTTTATAAAGGCTTAGCTGGCATGGATATGCATGAAAGGTAGCCACAAACATAAGTTCCATGGGATTTTATTAATTTATATTGTTTATAAGGCTTGTTAAGTGTATGTGTACACACTCACTGAAGTTGGGCGGCCAACAACTAATAATTTATAAGTGAATACACACAAGAGGTGGAGTATTTTAATGAACTATGGATAAAACACAAGTTTGGGGTGCCTGGAAGCTACAAATAGCTCACTCCACGAGTTGCTAAAAGGGGAGGGGGAGTTATTTTTAGCTAGTCAACTTGCAAAAGAAAGTAGGGGAAGTTATTTTCAATTGGCCAACTGGCATGTGTGCATATAGTCAGCTTGGGCTTTTGCTTTTCAAGATTCCCTTTTCTCTTACGTTGACATATAAGTGGTGGTTTGATGTTTCTTTGTTATGGATAGTCTCATAGCATGCCCGATTGTACTCTCTCCATGTGCATAAGCACAACTTCTCGGACTCATATCATTGGGGCACGTGGAAGCTACAAATAGCTCCACGAGTTGCTAAAAGGGTTGGGGGAGTTATTGTTAGCTGGTTGACTTGCAAAAGAAAGCAGGGGAAGTTATTTTCAGTTTGCATATAGCTGGCTTGGGCTTATGCTTTTCAAGCTTCCCTTCTCTCTTGCGTTGACATACAAGTAGTGGTTTGATGTTTCTCTGTTTTGGATAACCTCATAGCAAGTCCGATTAGTAATCTCTCTCCGTCAATGTACATAAGCACAGCTTCTCTGACTTATATCATAGCTCTTCTATAAAGTATTTACGGGTTGAAAAATAGAATTTCAAAAATGAACAGCTTGTTTCTTCGCGCTAGTGTTTTATGTTTGCTCTCGGGTTGCAGAGGTGTTTTTGTGTGGTGAGACGAGCATAGACAGATCCTCTGGGAGCGATGCTGGAGAATTTTATCTCGAAAAGTCGCTTGCTTTTCAAGAAATCTTGAAGACTTTATGCGTTTGTGGGACAATGTTCTCATAAATTCACTCCCTTTGATTAGAAATCATATGTACTTGGAAAATTCTAGTGCTGAGCACCCACATCCTTTGTTGTACAAATTACTCTTGAAGAATAGAGAATTCGTTGCAGGGGGGCCGACCGTTCCGGTCCTAGTGTGGTGTTGTGTGAATATGATATTATCTTTGAGAATGTGTGATCATGTTTAATGGTAGTGGCCAACGTTTGAGTGCTTAAGTACAAAGTGATAGTCATGCAAAAGTGTGTCAAAGATCTTAGTCTCCTGGGCTTGACCTGTGGTTACATAGAGCGTAAGAATCGCATGCTATTCTGGAGATGGCAACGAGTATACTTAATGGTCGGAATCTACACATATCCTTTTAGACTAAGGCAATTAACAAGGCTGTGTATGTTCTTAATTGGAGTGCAACGAATGCTGTCCAAGGGATGACTCCATTACATGCCTACTTGGGTAAGAAACCTTTAGCTGCACACTTGAAAGGATTTGGGTGTGGATGTTATGTACACCTTCCAAATTCTTAGAGGACCAAATTGAATGCCAAAAGCTAGAAATGCATTTACTTGGGTTACAGCATGGAGTCAAAGTAATATCGGCTCTATGATCCCCTTAGACAAAGAAGATCATAGTGAGCCGTGATGTGGTATTCCAAGAACAACCACGAAGAGGAGCTTCCTTCTTCTACAAGAAAATCACCAAAGCAAGAAAACCTCCACATGCAATAGGGGCTTCCTTGTATTCTGATGTATGGCAGTCTGTTGTGGAGATAGATTTTGAAGATGAAGAACGAGAGCATGATGTGCCACAAAAATATAAGCCATTTCGTAAGTGGTACAAGCAACTTTTGGATGGAGTAGATCCTCCAACCATCACGGTACCTGGGTTGTTGCAAGATCAGGGTGTCCAGTTTTATCCAGTTTATGCTGGACTGGGACAATGCTTGGAGAGCAAATTTTGGGGGGACAAGGTACTTAAAATGAGATCAAGCAAATAATAGAAAATGCGCTTGCCCTTAAATTAACCCAATATAACTTAAATTAATATAAATTAATCTAATTAATCAAAATTAATCAAAAATATGATGAAATGATAAACAAATGATCTTTCCATACTTAGAGTGATCCAATTTATTTTTCCATAGATGCACCATTACAAGTACACTAGTCCCTATAGGTTTTAGATGATTCACATCAAAAATATAATTTTACTAATTAGATTATTAATATTTGCAGGCCTTCTGATAGTCTGAAAGAATTTTGAAAAAGAGATCATTAAAAATCCAACCATTGGATTTGCAATTTTTCCTAACCACCACATTCTACTAATGTCTTAGTATCTACCTACTCTTTTGATCTACAAGATTGAGGATTTTAAGTGGTAGCTATTGTGGGTACAAAAAGTGGCATATATTATAACACTTTAAAGACCTTGAAATATTTAAAGAAAATAGACAAATATCTTAAAATTTTCTCAAAAAATCAAGTTAAGCTCCATATTCTGTGAAGATCTAAGGTACAAAGTGGGAATCTCATATGAGTTTATATGTAAAAGATATTAGCATTTTATGGAATCAGTTTAAATTTGGGATAGGGTGTATACATTGACTTTGTACCTAAGAAAATGAGGACTTTTGACTATCTAATGCTTAATCAAATTATGCAACTATCTTTCCAACTTTGAATATGATGTTCCAACAAAAGAACTTGAAACAAAATTCTTTCATTTACTAGGAGAGATTAGCCACTAAAGGTAAACAAATGCCTGTTTTTTTACTGTTTACAGGGTGCCTGAGTGGACAAAACTGGGCACCCTGATAGTCAAGATGTCCATATATTCGGAAACATTAGAGGAGAAAAACAGGGCTCAGGAGAATCTTGTAAATTTCACTCTCATGAGAGAGTACTCAAGATTTAGAAGCCTACAACCTTTCTTGAAAGAGAAAGGGATTCGAAGTGGATGGGAGCCCTTATGAATTCACGAGGGTATGGATTGAATAGGAGAGAAGTATGTTATCTCCCGATAGGCCTAGGGCTCTAGGGAGGAAAAACGCAAGTTTGGGTTAGGGCTTGCCTAGGATGTGGGGAGTTGGAGGGTTCACACCTGGGCTAAGGGCGCTAGTAGTAGCAAGATGAGGCCTAGATTGGCTATGAGCTTATAATTAATAGTCTAGGACCTATAATGGCTAAAAGCTTATAAATAAAGCAAGAAGGAAGCTTATAAATAAAGTAGGAAAGCTATTAATGGCTAAAAGAAGCAAGAAAACAGAAAAGCTCATAAATGAGGCAAGGGTTAATAATAACAAAGTTATTGCTATATAAATGAACTTGGAGATACTTATTAATTATTATTGAGGTATACACGCCATAGACATGAGGGCTACCATG
This sequence comes from Cibotium barometz, assembly GCF_041138505.1. NCBI lineage: Eukaryota > Viridiplantae > Streptophyta > Polypodiopsida > Cyatheales > Cibotiaceae > Cibotium > Cibotium barometz. The sequence continues at coordinate 7,220,624 of NC_141089.1, read as the reverse complement.
GATGAGCAAGATCTTATGGTCATGGAGCTACAATGTGGGTGGTTTGGTTTGATGATACAAGAGAGAGTGGAGAGGAGTGTATTGGGTATGGGGGCTTGAAGAGGTACATGGCCATGGTTATGGCATTGGGGAGAGAGAGAGAGAGAGAGAGAGAGAGAGAGAGAGAGAGAGAGAAGGAAAAGTTATATTAAACCTCTTCAAAATACCCAATGAGTCTATGAGACCAAAAGTGATACAATAGTGTCCATGTAATCTCATCATGGTACAAAAGAAAACAAAGACTAGAGCTATGAGCGTGAAATGTTAAATCCGAGCCATATGATACAAAGTGGGACCATCATCATCGTACAACCTATGGAGCTGCCCCCCTAGTAGGGGGAGGGGCCTGTCAAGGATATCAAGCATGGGGTTAGCCTAGAGAAGGCTTTGCAGATCCATCGGGCGTGGAAAGGTAGATCTGTAACTCTCCAAGATCTCCTCAAGCTGGAGTTGATGTCTGTGTTGCTAGAGCAAGGTTCAAGTAGTTTGGGGTGACATGCTCGCTGTAGTGACATGGCCCGGTCTAGAGTCATGCCGCCAGAGTGGGGTCTGGCAGGGGTTGGGCACTGAAGAATGTGTGGCTCGATGAGGTTGTGGGTATGTCATCCATGGTTGGTGCGACGTCCTCTCGTAGTGGTCAGAACAATCGAGTGATGGTTGCACGGCCGGGGGGGGGGGGGGGGGGGGATGTCCCATGTGGTCTCGACTCCCTATTCAATGAGTCTCTGTGGTGGCAATAAATCTCTGGTAGGAAGAAGCCCAAAAAATGCTGATTTGGGTAATCCATGATCTTAGATAAGGTTCCAAACCCCCTTTTGGAAGAGACAATGGAACCTTCCTCAAATCTCATAATATACGGTGCATCTACATATAAAGTGCTCCTTTGACTCGACCTCCATTGTCTCTTCTAAACCCCTTTTGGAAGAGACAATGGAACCTTCCTTGAATCTCATAATATACGGTGCATCTACATATAAAGTGCTCCTTTGACTCGACCTTATCGTCTCCTCACGAGGTATCTACATGGCTCTCCCTGTCTCTATCCTCAAATGCTGCGATGACGTCGCCCACCAACTGCTGGTCCACTGCAATTCGCATGGCACGTGACATGTTTATAAATGCGCTAGAGTAGAAATTCATATGACTTTTTGATGTGATAGTTGCTCGATTGTTTCAATGAAGTACAAGTATCTTTACAAGTTACATAGGTTTTCCCAATAACATCACTGTTTATGCCAAACACAAATAAATATCTAGATATTATTGATACTACTCTAAGAGGTGGTTCACACACAAGTATATAGTTACACTCTTATACTTGATACTCTGTCAAGGATAAATCTAGGCTCATGGTTTCTCATGCCAATTTTCCTGGTTAAGGATAGATCACATGGCTCTAGTTTCACAGGCCAGTTATGGGATTTAGGGATAGGTTCACACACACAATGGACTTAAAAAAGCCCTGTCATATTTACACAAGTAGTTAGCTTCCTCTTTGCAGAGATGTTTCTCCTCAATGATATTGGCATTTGACTTTTTATAAAAGCAGTTCTTCTCATTGTTGTTCTTTTTCGTACAATGTTTGTACGACTTCTTGGAATAATAGTTCTTTTTTGCGTGATAATTCCTACCACAAAGAAACACTTTATACTATTGAAGTTCTTCTTCATATGAAGAAAGAGATATCCTCCCCTGCTTCATATGAAGAAAGAGATATCCTCCCCTGCTTCTTTGTTCTTGATCCGCCCACTTGATGGAGCATGATTGTACCTTGAATTATGGTTGGAAGCTTAAAGTTGTGGAGAACATTTAACTAGTATTCTTGGGTAGCCTTATCTGCTTGTATAAGTACACGAGTGTGCTGGAACAGACATGAAGTTCAATTCATATGCTAACACATAACATTCAAAGATAAAGCGTTGTTCCAAATCAATAAATCTATTCTCAAATTATGAGATGTCAAGCTATCATGTAAAATAGAAGATATAAAGGACGTTCCATTTGTTATTGATTAAGCATGTTGTAAAGACAAACTTACGCATTAAGTGTTCAAGAAAGATTTGAGTACATATAGAAATTTAAAATTTATATTTCTCTATAATGCTTCAAATAATAGTATTTGGGATAATGTGTCGGATATCCTTTCAAGTTGTTGTACCCTTTATTAGTTGTTGTTTCTTCCAATGCTATCTGTTGTTGTTGTTGTTGTTGTTGTAATGCTCTAGCTATAAATATGCTTGTAGATGAATGCAAAATGGAGAATGTGAAATTCTCGTGGAAGGTTTTGTAGTCTTCAACATCCATCTTCATTGATCATCTTGGAAAATATATGGCTTGTGATTTTTTTGTCAACATCCAAGAGTTGGTTAATGTCGACATTGTATCCATAAAGGAGTATTTCCATTGTGTATGTGATTATCCCTTTACTTTTATCATCCAGAAGTTTTTTGGCTTTTATGTCTAGTAGTCATCCAATTATCTCGTTTATTTCAATGCTAATCTCTGTAAGTATCTCCTTCTGTAGTCATGAAGAACATTGGTAATATTAAAATTCTTTTGGTCAGTTAGAGAGTTATTAGATAACGGGAGGGGAAAGTTTGTGTTTATGTAGGTAGTGGCTCACTTGTTGGCCCGCTTGAAGTTTTTATACTTATCATCACTAAGTTGTTTGCTGCAGTTATTAATGTCTGAGCATAGCTTGGTGTAGTTTATAAGCCCATTGATATATGTTATTGGTTGATCTCTAGTCAAGTTTGCCAATCGCATTTGGTTTGTTGTTAGGTAGTGTGATGGGCTTGACTTTGGGTTGGGTTGTCAAGTGGTTGTAGAATTTTTCTAACGATGTCGCCTTGTTAGAAATGAACACACACCACATCTAGGATATAGTGCAATGTTTTCGATAACAATATAACACTCAGAACACCATTGCTCATGAGAAAAGATTAAATTTTGGTAAATTTATTTTATGGAAAAAGAGGAATTCCCATGATATTTGAGATCCAAGTAATTAAATGGTAAAAGAGGAATTTTTGGTAAATTTAATTTTATACAAAAAGAGAAATTTCCATGATATTTAAGATCCAAGTAATTAAATGGTAAAAGAGGAATTTTTGGTAAAATTAACTTTATGCAAAAAGAGGAATTTCCATGATAATTGAGATCCAAGTAATTAAATGTAAAAGAGAAATTTTTGGCATAATTCAAATTATGAGTATTTATCAAAAGTACAATTTTGAGCATTATTAATTTTACTAGGAAATATGGGTAGAATTGATTATGTAAATCCTAGGAATCTTTTACTCAAAAAGAAGAATATTGAATATATTTCACTCAAGAAATTTGAGAAAGAATATGAAAATATCCATCGAGAAAAAGTACCTTTAACTAGGCCAAGCAATTGGCAGAGACTTAGAAAAGTCCCATCGGTAGTATCGAAAGTACCTTTCACTAGGCCAAGCAATTGGCCTAGTTAAAGTACCTTTAACTAGGCTAAGCAATTGGCAGAGACTTAGAAAAGTCCCATCGGTAGTATCGAAAGTAGAAAACGGTACTAAATATGAATGTGATGTGATAAGATGTGAATGCGATGAGGTAAGATGTGAATGCGATATGATAAGATGTGTGAATGTGATGAGATAAGATGTGAATGCGATATGATAAGATGTGTGAATGTGATGAGATAAGATGTGAATGCGATGAGGTAGGATGTGAATGCGATATGATAAGATGTGTGAATGTGATGAGATAAGATGTGAATGCGATGTGATAAGATGTGAGTGCGATGTGATAAGATGTGAGTGGATGCGATGAGATGTGATGTGGATGTGGATGTGATGTGATGTAAATGGATGGATGTGATGAGATTTGGATGGGATGTGATGTGATGTAAATGGATGTGGATGTGGATCTGATGAGATGTGATGTAAATGGATGTGGATGTGAATGTGATGAGATGTGATGGGATGTGATGTGATGTAAATAGATGTGGATGTGAATGTGATGAGATGTGATGATATGTGAATGTGATGAGATGTGATGATATGTGAAAGGATGTGATGTGATGTAAATGGACGAGAATGAGATGCTATGTGATAGATATGCACGTGAATGAATGGATGGATGTGGATAGATGTGCATGTGAATGAATGGATGGATGTAGATAGATGTGAATGTGAATGAATGGATGGATGTGGATAGATGTGAATGTGAATGAATGAATGGATATGGATGAATGTGATGAGATGTGAATGGATGTGATGATGTGAGATCCCTGTCCCCACCGCGCAACGAATTCGGGTGCTAGCAGCGGAAGTAGCACATCTTGCGTGGGGCAGGGTCCCACACTCGGGGCCTCGCCCACGCATATCCGGACAGGTGACTAATTCCTCGATTTTGCCAAACCGAACTCAGAAAAACTTCTCTTGTACGGAAAGCACGGGCGATTCTACCAGGATAACTTTTCCCTAATGTAGTCAAAAGCCTTAACTAACTGAACTGATTTGACCAAACTCGTAAGTTCTATAGTCAGATCAAGGGACAGATTGCACTTGGATCATAGAGACCAATGCTTTTTTCCTCATCGAGAGGCACAGTCGTTGATTCTTTTTCCATATAACAATTTTTGTCCGGGATTTACTTCATCTATCGAACTAGACAGAAATTGAGTTTCGATTTACGGATCCATCAGTCCAGCTTAACCCCATCCAGTCCCATGGGTTAGCCAACCGCTGTAGTGATGGGATCCAATTAGAAATTTGGTTAGGTTTTGTCCCGGGTACCAGGGAAAAGAGTTCCTAGGCCCCCTAGCCAGATGTTCATGCAAACATAAAACTAGTCACACCACTTACACACCCAATATGAAATTTACCTTTTTCACAGATTCAGTCATCTTTAAAACAATCATTTAATGAAATCATAGTATCACTGATCACAATCCTCCAAATATCTGGTTGAATCTTAATTTCCAATCATTCCTTCATCAGAGTATCTATGGCATCATTGGCAACCAGAACGCTCACCACCTGTTCACTCAGGGGCCTTTTTAATAGTTCCTAGCTCATAGTACTCGGCAATATAATCACTTATAAAAATCAAGATGGAATCTCCGTTGAAGATCAGAAAGATCAACCAATAGATCCATATAAAAGAGCCATGGACTCATCCGTTGAGGACCAGCAAGGTCAATCAACCTGATCCATGCCCGGTTTTAGAAAACAACTCTTACTCCTTGTTCCAATATCTTCCACGACGCACATGTGGGTATCTTCGGCTACCCAGAGCCCGAGCACCGTATGGTCAGCACCCTCTAGGATCCTTCGTAGGTCACCTAGTGCTTCACTCATAGGCCGCTTCCTTGGTCCCTCATCCACCGTACCGGAAGCTCACCATTTAAATCGAACCGAGGCTGGTCAAGACCTCGGCCGAACTTGCTATGCGAGATGTCCTCCGTTGACTCTCCGTCAGCTGTTGCAACTTTATCAGGTAGGTCTCCACGACCACATACTCAAGGCAGTCAAAATGCTTCCCCAGCATCTTTGACATAAAACAGTAATTTGCAAACAGTTCACAAATACAGTTTCAATAATGAACTCACATCTTTCCAGATTGTTCCACATCAATCCATATTACTTAATCCAAATCCAAATCATAAGTGTATCCATTCTTGACCAGATACATCATTTTCCATCCCATCACATCAGACTCATTCACTTCGCATAACATCCATTCCTATCTTTCTTAATTTACATTACGTCTCATCACTTCCATTTCTCATTACATTTCATTCGTTCAGATATTATATTATTCATTCACATTCTGATTCACTTGACATCTCATCTCATCCATTCGCTCATATCGACTTCATATCCATTCACATTCATATTTGCATTCATTATTCCACATACACATCCACATTCATACATCCACATCCACATACACATCCACATTCATACATCCACATTCATTATTCCACATACACATCCATTATTCCACATACACATCCACATTCATACATCCACATCCACATCTACATTCATACATCCACATTCACATTCACATCCATACATCCATATCCACATTCCACATTCATACATCTATATCCACATTTCACATTCATACATCTACATCCACATTCACATTCATACATCCACTTCCACATTCACATCCATACATTCATTCACATTCACATCCATACATCCATATCCACATTACACATTCATACATCCATATCCACATTCCATATCTACATCCATATCCACATTCACACATCCACATTCACATTCACATTCACATTCACATTCACATACATCCATATCCACATTTACATATCCACATTCACGTTCATACATCCACATCCACATTCCATATCTACATCCATATCCACACATCCACATCAACATTCACATACATCCACATCCACATCCACATCCACATACATCCACATCCACATTCCATATCTACATCCATACATCCATTTCCACATACATCTTTCCTTTCACATACATCCTTCACATACATACATCTTTCCTTTCACATACATCCTTCACATACATCTACATCATTTCTTTCACATTCATATAACTACGTCCATTCTTTCACAAACATACATCTCCATCTATTCCTCGTTCATTTTCATCTATTTGATTCGTTTCACATCCTTGTATCTATTTATAGAATACAAGAGAATTCTTATTTTTGATATAAAATTTCTTTACGCATCTATTTATGCATAAATTTCATTTTAAGGAGAATAACACTTTCGAAATAAAAATCAATCTTTTATGCATCTTTCTATGCATAAATTCATTTTAAATGAAAATGACACTTTTGAATTAAAATTTAATCTTTTATGCTTCTTCTTATGCATAAAATCAAAATGGATGAAAATAACTCTTTTGAACTAAAAATAGATTTCTTTATGCATCTTTCTATGCATAAAATCAAAATTGATGAGAATAACACTTTTGGATTAAAATAAACTCTTTATGCATCTTTCCATGCATAAATCTAATTTAGTAGGAATTACACTTTTAGAATAAAAGAATTTTTCTTATGCATCCTATTTATGCATAAAATCATTTATGATGAAAATCACACTTTTAATATAAAAAAATATCTTTTATGCACCTATTTATGCATAAAAATCATCTATGATAAAAGTAACACTTTTATATAAAAAAAAAATCTTTTGTGTATACTTTTATGCATGGAAATCAAATATGATAAAAGTAACTTTTATAATAAAAAAAATAATCTTTTATGCATACTTCTATGCATGAAAATCAAATATGATAAAAGTAACACTTTTATAATAATAAAATAATCTTTTATGCATACTTCTATGCATACTTCTATGCATGAAAATCAAATATGATAAAAGTAACACTTTTATAGTAAAAAAAAATTCTTTTATGCATACTTCTATGCATAAATATCAAATATGATAAAAGTAACACTTTTATAATAAAAAAATATCTTTTATGCATACTTTTATGCATGAAATTCAAATATGATAAAAGTAACACTTTTATAATAAAAAAAATAATCTTTTATGCATACTTCTATGCATGAAAATCAAATATGATAAAAGTAATACTTTTATAATAATACTAATTTTCTTTTATACAAATAATCAAAATGCATCTTCTATGCATGAAAATGATACTTTAGAATATAGAAACCATAAGGATTACTCTTTTAGAATAATAAAAGATGAAATTTATTTCACTAATTTTCAAAAATTTTGCCATAACCTCCTTTGTATGGCTGACCATTTTTCAATTTTTGAGTCTCTAAAATTAATTAAAAATGACAGGAAAAAAGGAGACTAAAGGCCAAAGGGATGACTTGGAAGAGATTGGTTGCATGCAAGAGTTGTGGGCTCGCACTAGACCCAATGGAAAGGTGCTACTTCCAAGAGCCCCATGGGTTTTTAGTAAGATGGAGGAACTACAAGTCAAGAGAACGATTTCAGAGTTTCGGACTCCTACAGGTTGTATGCATTGCTTGAAAAGTGCATTTACAAAGGATGATGATCTTAGTGGCCTCAAGAGTCATGATTGGCACAAGTTTTTACAATTTGTGCTACCCATAGTAATAAAAGATTGCCTCACTCAAGACATTAGAGCTACTATCTATAAGATTGGCACATTGGTGTGCTGGATTTCTTCAAAAGAGATAAAGAGAGACACTTTGGAGACAGCGCGTTCAAACTCCATAGAGGTAGTCTGCATGGTAGAGAAGTTTTTCCCTACAAGTTTATTAACAATCCAGATGCATCTACTAGTTCATGTTGTAGATGAGGTTGCAGTTGCTGGAACAGTCCATTCAAGATGGATGTTCTTTTTGGAGAGGTTTATGAAGACATTAAAGGGATTTGTTCGCCAAATGGCTCGCCCAGAGGGTAGTATGTCAGAAGGGTGGCTGATACAAGAGTCCCTTGTTTACATCACTGAATATTTAAGTTCCTCAGATCCAGAGATACCTCGACTATGGTCTCAAGAGTCTAACAGGCGAGTCATTGGTGAGGAACCTCAAGGCCAAGGCATTAAGAGAAAGATGGATAACAATTTGAGGGAAAAAATCAACAAATTTTGCATCTTGAACTCTCATGTAATGGAGAAGTGGATTGAGACATATGAAGCTCTCAAGCGACAGCGAGTACAAGATCGTTTAAGTTTCAGAAGGAATCACACTACAAGAAATCTCCCATATCCAGAAGGTATGCAAGCTCTTCCGGACTTTCCCACAGGTAGATGGCTAGAAGCTACAACTTTAGAAGCCAAACGTGCTGGTTTAACTATAACAGAGGAGGAGGAGGAGCTTACAAAAGGATGCGATTGGCATGTAAGTGTTTAAGTTCTACATGTCTCTCTTTTTTTTCTCTACATGTCTCAGTGTTTGTTTCTCATCAACAATCTTTATGTGCTATTTGTAGTATCACAAATATGGGGCGTTTTGGTAACATGGACGTCATTTTCGAGTAGAACGAATAGACCAAAGAAGAGCAACCTTTGATTGTGGTGTCACAGCACAGTTTGTTCAAGAAAGTCGTGCAAGTGCAAGTGATGATAACACAATTACTGGAATGCTTGATTACTTTGGAACCATTCAAGATATATTAAAGGTTGGCTTCAGAAGTTTTGAGTTGTTTATCTTTGATGTGAAGTGGTTCAAGGTAATCATGAATGGGCCACATGCAACTGTACGTAGAGACAAGAGTGGCCTCATCCAAGTGGACTCCACAAAGGTATGGACCGATCAGCAAGATACTTTTGTGCGCCCAGAGCATTGTGAGTAGGTTGTCTTTAAAGCGGATCCAAAAGATCCACGCTGGCTATTTGTGGTTCAAGTCGCCCCCCGTAGTAGTAAGCAAATTTTTGAAGAATTTAAGCTACAACAGGGTGATGTGGATGCACAGGGTGGTGGAGAGCAGCAAGAACAAGCCGATATCAACAATGAAGAGGAGCAAGCAAATGAAGAGGAGAAACTAGAGCAAGATCCAAATGAAGAGGTGCAAACCAATGAAGCTGAAAAACATGTTGAGGAAGAAGACATAGATGATGAGGACATCCTTCATCAAGGGACTTTTAATGATGAGGATGCTGAAATGTACATAGACATAGATCTCTTTGGGGCTACTGATCTTAATGAGGATGATAGAATAAATAATGATTTTTAAAATGATGTATCTTAATGATTATGCAAATAGTTATGACATATTTGTAATGATTTTATGACATTGAAGGTCCTTTCATTGTTTACCATTGTTAATGTTTACCGTCATAATTACTACTGTAGGTGCAAGTTGATATAGTTTTACCATTGTTGTTTATCATTGTTAATGTTTGTCATATGGTTCTTTCATTGTTTACCGTGTAATTTTCATTTCGCACAAGTTTGTCATATGGTTTTTTGTCCAATAGGCCATGGGTGATGACTCACCGCCCTACGACTACAGTCCTGATTTCTCATTTAATCCTACACCGCAGGGCATGAGTCCCCAGCAGTTATAGTTTTCTTTCGTCCATGACTCCAGAGCAGAGAGCCATGGCTCAGAGTTATTGGGGTTCTGGAGCAGGGACATCTGCCTCACCATCTGGCTTCCCGATGCCAGTTCCCACACCCGTGGGTATGACAGCAGCTCCCACACCTCATACCACACAGCCTTCCACTCCTCTTACAGCTCGATCTACCACCTCTTCACATAGACGTCGCTCACGTAGTAGGTCTTCAGGGGGAGGTTGTTGTGGTGGTAGTGCCACAGATGCTGTGACACCACCACCACGTGAGCGTCGTCCTTCGCTCTCATCTGTTGATAGCACACCCATAGGGTCACCTTCCACTCCCTGGGGTGCACATGACCATGACAATAGCAAGATATACACAATTAGGGATGGGGCACCAATAATGAATAGTGCAGGGAAGGCAATGAAGACACGCATTCGACAATTGTGCACTATACAGTTTCACGACTCTATCATGACTAAATGGGATCAGCAAGATAAGGGGAAGAAAAATTATATAAATACAAAGATAAAGCAAGAGTTTCAGCCATCTGACCCTATGAATGTCGTCTCTAATGAGTGGATACAGTATATAGCTTGCATTTTGATGGGGCATCGTAGGTCAGAGGCGAGGGATGCATTTAGAGAGGGGAAAGAGAAACCTGCTTAGCTAGATGACAGGGAGTGGGCAGCCATTGCTCAGGAGCTCACAGAGACACCAGAGAGGTTTCAACAACAAAGAGAGGTGGCAAGGGCAAGACTCCAAACAGTAGGGGCTTCTCCTCTTGGGAGTGGTGGTTACGAAACCATCCGCCATGAATTCGTAAGTATTTGTAGCAATTTTATTTATGTAAATGTATGTATGTGGGCTAAATGTTGATTTCTAAAAGTTATAATTGTTAATCGTTTATGTAGGAGTTGGCCATGAATCGCCCACCAAGTAGGCGAGAGGAGAAGTACGCTCACAAACATGGCCTTGTGGCCTTATTTGAGATGCTTGAAGAAGAAGGAGAGACCGTCAATTGGGAGGCATTACCATGATGTAAGATGACCTTCAAACTAATGGTATATGATCAAAAGATTCTTGAGTATTAATGTTTAATTTAATTTCTTGTTTATCGATCTGAAAAATAAAAAAACGAGCACGATTGTTTTTGTGCTCTATTTTAGACAGAATGGTGCTGTCTGTTTGCTGTTGTTGATCCTGTTCATTGCAGGCAGCCAGGCAACAGCCAGGCAACACTATTTTGTCCAATTTTTTTTTTGGTACAGCGTCGGTATATTCCCCGGTATATACACCGGTATAGTCACCGGTATATGTGCCGGTATACATGCCGGTATTGCTTTCGGTATAGATGCCGGTGAACGTCGGTATAGGGACATGTATACACCCCGGTATAGGGACAGGTATACACCCCGGTATAAGTGCTGGTATAGTAGCCGGTATAAACGCCGATATAACCGTCGGTATTAGCGTCGGTGAAACGTCGGTATAGACACTGGTATAGGTGCTGGTATTGTTCCCCGACACTTATACCGACGTCGTGGTTCCGGTGCATATATCGGCGTTTATACCGATGACGGGGCTTTTTTAGACCCCGTTCAATGACGTCGATATAAGCGCCGGTATTAGGCTACCATGTAGTAGTGTATCTCATAATTTTTAACTAATAAACCTTGTACTCAGTCAACTCTTCATCTTATGTGAGAATTTACTCATTTTTGGGTAATTTTTTTTTATTCTTTTGGATTTATCTCATCTCAACACTTGGATTAATCCAATTGGCCCATTGGAACCTTAATTGGACCATAATCCAAAAATTTCTAAAAATGTAGACCCTTAGGCTAAGGTCCCTTGTGCCATTTTCAATTAATTCCTAATGCACATTGAAAAGTTCATTTTGAACTTCTGTTTCAGGGGAATCCATTTTAGACACCAGAAGAATTTTTATATCCAAAGATATCTCAATTTTGGATTATCTCTCTCTAGGCCAAAACAAGATCTTTCTTCTATTTCAGAGAGGGAAATAATTACAAGAATCTAAGGGGAGATTCTTACACCTTTACACCTCAAAAGCTAGAGGGAGGAATAATTACAAGAATCTAAGGGGAGATTCTTACACCTTTACACCTCAAAAGCTAGAGGGAGGAATCTTACATCCTACCCCACTTAAAAATGTGAGTTATCCTTATCTCGCACGTGGAGTATAATCTCTTTCATCTTCTTCCTCTTTAATCACTTCCAGTGCTACTACCTTGGAAGTGGACGGTCGATTTGGGAACATCTCTCTTTGACTTCCCCTATTCTGAGGCGGAGTTCTTGCATTACTTTGGATTGAAACTAAGGGTTGGTTAGAGGGTCTACCTCTAGGATTTCCCTGATTTTGACGAAAAGGAACTGATTACTCTGGAAGGAAGGAGTTGGAGTCTGGAATCTTGGTCCCTGACTTCTCTGCCCCGAAAACCTTAATCCAAAAGGAGTTGGGGAGTCCATACTACGATCTCCAAATCCTTGAGAGTTAAAGCATTTCACTTCTTTGTTTAAGGGTAGAACTATTGAAGTTGAATCCTAGGGGATTGAGTTCCGGGAAAAGAACCTTTCTTCCATTATGGAATTTCCCATATCGTGAGATTGACCTTGTTGTCTATTAGACAATGGAAAGTTGGAATCACCTTCCGGAGTTAGAAATCTTTTGAAAGATGATGGTGCTAGCTTCGGCGAGACCTTGACATCAAAGGGCTTGGCGAAGTCCTTCGCCAATCCACACTTCTTCGGCCATGGAAACTGGCTTGGCATTCTTCACTAGGACATTTAAAGGTTCGTTTAGTCCCCAAATGAACCTAGCCATCAGCTGTTCTTCATCCAGCGGTGGCGAGTACTTGAGGAGGAGAGCAAATGCCTGATGATACACTTCGATAGTTCTGCTCCCCTGGGTTAATTCTAAGAATTCATTCATCTTGGTTTCTAGTCGGGAGAATAGAATCTCTTCCTTAGGTAAATCTTGAGATCATTCCATGTCTGGGTGTTCCGATGAGACGGTTTGTCTCACAGTGGTTTCTCCATGCCACTCTGGCTGTTTCTACTATCTTCAGCATTGCAAGAGCCATTTTACTCTTCTCATTGTACTCGGTGACATCGAAGTATTCTTCCATCGCTTCGATCCACTTCCCCACAGCCTCGTCCAAGTTTTCCCCTTCACCCTTGAAAGGTCCAGGCTGCGATCTATGAAGAGTTTTACGAACATCCGAGTCGAGCTCTTCCTCATCGAGTTGGGGATTAACATTCCTACCACAACGACCTCGATCCATGATCCTATCAATATGAAAATTCTTATTAAGTCCCTTTTTCCCAAATTAACCAAGATGCTTAGGTGAAAAGACCACTTAAATCTGACTTTAGATCCAACGGATTCTGGGGTTCTTTAGATTGGTCAGCCTCCACAAAATCTTGGGATAAAGATCACTTCTACAAGAAGAACATACATAACTCATTACCAGAGAATAATTCATTCATATTCTTATCACAATAATGTTCCATCAAACCAAAAATTCCATCAAAACATTCCTCCATGATGGGAATTTCACTTATGCAGGTTCTTAATTTGTCATTCCTTAATTAGATCTACTGGGTCAAAGGTCAAACAAAAACAATCTGTCAGCACAATCCACTAATCTCATAGTGATTTGCTAAAGTCATAATCGTCATTCCAGTTATACTGACATCATCACTGGGATTAGTCCCATTCATTCTCATTGTGGCTTTGTTCAACTTATCTTCTTTCAACCAGAATTCAGAAATCATCATCTTTTAATCAGAATCCAATTCAACTCATCAATTGTCAACCAGAATTTTAAAAGCATATCAACTAGCATTCGAATTCATCCTCTAGATAGCATTTTTGCTTATAATTTCAAGGTCTTAGATTTACATGTATATATTGTCAGTAAATGCAGATATATCCACGGTATATACGAGTAGTCATGGTCCTTGGAGTTATAAGGTAATTACCATCATATCTAGGCCTCAAGCAAGTCAGGGATTCCATACAATTGCGGTACTTCCATCTAAAGACCCAATTTTCAATTTATGAATCTTCATTCTGAATATCAATTTGTATGAATTTCATTACACAATTACAATCTTTTACTGGTATTCATAAAATTTTGACGTTTCTTGCTTCTCGGTTGATCCACTTTAGCCAATTCGCTCTGATACTAGCTGAAAGATTCCTGCCCCCTTCGTGCAACGAATTCTGGGGTGCTAGCAGAGCGGAAGTAGCATTTCTTGCATAGGGTGGAGCCTCTGACTCGGGGCCTCACCCATGGATATCCGGACAAGAGACTAATCCCTCGGTTCTTTCAAAAAATCAAACCCGAAAAAACTTCCCTCGCCCAACAAACATAGGCGATTCCTCTAGGATATTTTATTCTAACGTAGTCAAGGTCTTAACTAACCAAACTGATCCGACCGTACTCGTAAGTCACATGGTTAGATCAAGTAAGAGACTTGCACTTGGATCATAGAGACCAATGCTTTTTCCTCATCAAGAGGCACAGCCGTTATTCTTTTCCATAGAACAAGGGTTATCCAGGATTTACTTCAACTATTGTAACTTCACAGAATTGAGTCTCATTTTAGGAATCCATCAGTCTAGCCTAACCCTATCCAATCCCATGGGTTAGCCAACCACTGTAGTGATAGGATCCATTTAGAAATTTGGTTATGTTTTGCCCCAGGTACCCGGGAAAAGAGTTCCCAGGATCCCTAGCCAGTGCTTCAAGCAAACTTCAGGATAGTCATACCACTTACACACCTAATATGAAATTGCATGTTTCATAGATTCAGTTGTCTTTAAAACAATCTTTTAATGAAGCCATAGTCATACCACTTACACACCTAATATGAAATTACATATTTCACAGATTCAGTTGTCTTTAAAACAGTCTTTTAATGAAGCCATAGTATCACTGATCATAATCCTCCAAAATATCTAGCTTGAATTCTAATTTCCAATCATTCCTTTAATGAAGCCATAGTATCACTGATCATAATCCTCCAAAATATCTAGCTTGAATTCTAATTTCCAATCATTCCTTCATCCGTGTACCTATGGCATCATTGGTAACCAGAACGCTCACCAACTGTTCATTTAGGGGCCTTTTCAATAGTTCCTTGCTCATAGTACCTGGAAATATATTCACTTAAGAAAATCCGGATGGACTCTCCATTGAAGATCAGCAAGATCAACCAACAGATCCATATAAAAGAGCCATGGACTCATCCGTTCAGGAACCAGCAAGGCCAATCAACCAGATCCATGCTCGAGTTCAGAAAACAACTCTAACTCCTTATTCCAGTTTTCTTCCCCGATGCACGCGTGGGTATCTTCGGTGACCCAGAGCCCGGTCAGCACCGTCTAGGCTCCTTCACAGGTCACCTACCACTTCACTCATAGGCCGCTTCCTTGGTCCCTCATCCACCGTACCGGAAGCTCACCATTTACATCGAACCGAGACCAATCAAGACCTCGGTCGACCTTGCTACGCGAGATGTCCTCCATTGATTCTCCGTCACCTGTTGTAACTTTATCACTTAGGTCTCAACGACCTCATTCACAAGGTGGTCAAAATGCTTCCCCAGCATTCTTGACATAAAACAGTCATTTAAAAACAGGTTTTATAAATACGGTTTCTAACGAACTCTCATCTTTCCACATTGTTTCACATTATTTCTCGTTATTCCACATTCTTCTACATCAATTTGCATTGCTTATTCTGCATCCAGTCATATGTATTCCCATCGTCCTTCGTGCATTCTCATTCAATCACATCATATTACATCTTATCACATCTATCCGCATCTATCCTGATCACATCACATCACATCACATCTATCCGCATCTATCCTGATCACATCACATCACAATGTCACATCTATCCTGATCACATCACATCACAACATCTCCACATTGCATCTCATCCATTTATATCACTCACATCCATCTACATTCCTTCAGATCCACATCACATCCACATATCCTCACATCACATTCACATCTATTTATATCACTTCACATCTATTTACATCACTTCACATCCATCCACATCTACCCAAGTCCACATCACATCACATCTCATTTATCCACATCATATCTCATCCATTCATATCTAACCAGATCCACATCACATCACATCCATTCACATCTCATTACATCCCATTCACATCTCACAACATCTCATCACATCCACTCACATCTCATCACATCCATTCACATCCATCACACCCATTCACATCCCACATTCACTCACATCCATATCTATCACATCACATCTCATTCTCATCCATTTACATCACATCACATCTCATTCTCATCCATTTACATCACATCACATTCTCATCCATTTACATCACATCACATCCTCTCTTATTCACATCTCATCACATTCACATCCACATCCATTTACATCACATCGCATCTCATCCACATCTTATCACATCCACATCCACATCCACATCCATTTACATCACATCATATCTCATCCACATCCACATCCATTTACATCACTTCCCATCTCATCCACATCCACATCCATTTACATCCCATCCCATCTCATCCACATCTCCGTCCACATCCATTTACATCACATTACATCTCATCACATCCACATCCACATCTACATCCACATCCACATCTACATCCATTTACATCACATCCCATCTCATCCACATCTCATCACATCCACATCCATTTACATCACATCCCATCTCATCCACATCTCATCACATCCATATCCACATCCACATCCATTTACATCACATCACATCCACTCACATCTATCACATCGCATTCACATCTATCACATCGCATTCACATCGCATTCACATCTTATTCATATCGCATTCACATTTAGTACCGTTTTTTACTTTCGATACCGATAGGACTATTCTAAGTTTCTGCCAATTGTTTGGCCTAGATAAAGGTACTTTTTCTCGATGGATATTTTCATATTCTTTCTCAAATTTCTCAAGTGAAATATATTCAATATTCTTCTTTTGAGTTAAAGATTCATGGGATTTACAAAAATCAATTCTACCCATATTTTCCAATAAAATTAATGATGTTCAAAATTTCACTTTCGATAAATACTCATAATTTGAATTATGCCAAAAATTCCTCTTTTACCATTTAATTACTTGGATCTCAAATATCATGGGAACTCCTCTTTTTGCATAAAAATAAATTTACCAAAAATTTCTCTTTCACCATTTAAATACTTGGATCTCAAATATCATGGGAATTCGTCTTTTTACATAAAAACAAATTTACCAAAAATTACTCTTTTCTCTTAATCAATTAATTAAGCATAATTTAAAAAATTATTTCTCATGAATATGATGAAAATCATTCTTTTTGCATAGGATGTCCAATCCTAGAATATGGTAGGAAGTCCTCTTTTAGCATTATGCATAAAAATAAGATATATATTATTTTTTGAAAATTTTACCATAGCTTCGCTTCTATTACTAATAATTCTCAAAAATTTTCTAAAGAATAAAAGCTTGTAATGAAAATATGATAGTAGTTCCTCTTTTATGCTTAAAATCAAACTATGAATTTAAATCATAATTTTAACCATAATCATAAATTTAATTATGATTATCTCACTAGATTAAGCTCATTCCATTATTTCTCTTTTTCCAAATTGATAGGATAATCTATTTGTCATTTAGAATCAATCAAAGTAGTTTTTTACTACTTATAAATAATCTAAAAAGAAATAACCATTATTTTGTTAACACAAAATCATAAAAATACCATTTTCTTAAGCTCTAGCTTATCAAGCCTAGAGTTTAGCTTTGAATCAAGAGACTATCATTGAGAAGCATCCTTTTTCGAGGGATTTAGCCATAAAGATGGCTATTCTTTTAGAGAGAGAGAGAGAGATTTATTTAAAGAAAGAATTACAAATAAGCATAAGGATTAACTTTCTCTTAATTAAGCATTAAGACTTTAAGAGAAAGCTTAATTTGAATTAAAATATTCATTTAGAAAGCTTCTCAAGCTTGAGAGGGGTTGAGAAGAAGAAAGTCATTGAGATAAATTGTAAAAAAAGCATAAAATTTGATTTGACCTCCAAGTTTGGCTTGATTCTCTATTAGGAGTGAAGCCCCCGACCAATCAATTGGTCCACCAAGAGGAGAATAGCAACTCCAAGAGTTGTTGTAGAGAGAGACAGTTCCTAGTTCCCAAGAAAGAGAAAAATTTAAGGGATGATAGAAAATATGATTATTTTAATATATATTGGCATGGTCTAGCTCCCATAGTTTTTTACAAATGAGTTAGGGTTTATTTATAGGTGAGGGAGGCCACTAACCAAGTCCAACTGAGTTCAAGAATTTTCCAGGTTCAGTTTGACTCAATTTGGACAAGATTTGGACCAGTTTGGCTCTCTTTTTGATTTGGTTTGGTCCAGGAGAGAGGAGAGATAAAAATATCACAATTTTCTTGAATTAAAAACCTTCCACACATGTGAAATAGGTGCCTACTTGAAGAGTCCCCCTTTTCTTACCAAGGTGTCAAAAATGCATCATTATTCCTAAATATCTTATTTTTTTAGTAATATCTCATAATTTTGAACTAATAAACCTTGTACTCAATCAACTCTTCATCTTATGTGAGCATTTACTCATTTTTGGTTATTTTCTTTTATTCTTTTGGATTTATCTCATCCCAACACTTGGATTAATCCAATTGGCCCATTGGAACCTTAATTGGACCATAATCCAAAATTTTTTGAAAAATGTAAACTCTTAGGCTAAGGTCCCTTATACCATTTTCAATTAATTCCTAATGCACATTGGAAAGTTCATTTTGAACTTCTGTTTCAAGGGAATCCATTTTAGACACTAGAAGGATTTTTATACCCAAAGATATCTCAATTTTGGATTATCTTCTCTGGGCCAAAACAGGGTAAAACAAGATCTTTCTTCTATTTCAGAGAGGGGAATAATTACAAGAACAGAAGGGGAGGTTCTTACATCTTTACATCTCAAATGTTGGAGGGAGGAATCTTACACCTTGTATAGTGCTTTTGTAGGAAAGAAGTTGAACAATGTGATATAGTTGTTTGAGGAAAACCCATGGCATCAAATTGCTTTCTTTGGCTTCTTCTTCATATAATACAACAAGATACAACCCTAACAGACAGACACAACCCCCACACATCACATAATAGTGCACCAACCCACACAGCACATAATAGTGCACCAACCCACACAGCACAAAATAGTCATGACAAAGGTTGAGGTTTCGTACCTTCTTGGTTTTCCATCCCTATTGGTGATGTCTTCTCAGGCTTGGCCAGTTCTCCTTGAACTGGTAACAGGGTGACTTCTTGTTGGATGCTAGCTAGAAAATTGTGAGAGGGTGCCTGCTTGTTGCAAGTGCTCCTTGAAATGGTTACAAGGTGCCTACTTGCTTGTAATGAAACGGTGGACACATAAGTACGGAGACAAAAGTTGTACATATGAGGCCAAGGGCCAAGCATAACTTGTATTGGGCCAAAGGGCCAAGTGTAAGTGGGGACATAAGCTTATGGGCCAAAGGCCAAGTAGGGTGGAGATTAATAAGTATGTGTGTGAAAAGGGGGCCAATGTGAATAGCTAATCACAATTAACTCATACTAATCAAAATTACAAGCTAATCAGCTTTTATGGCAATATTGTCCTTGTCCTTGATTATGGATGGTGCTCCTACACCCATTTCATCACTCCATGCTTTGAGTGGTCATAGCTATTTCATTGCAGTGGTATAAGAGCTTTTCATTGATCCCATTTTTCCCAAATTTCACCATGTTTTGTTGTTGCAGAAATTTCCAATGATTAGGTGATTCAAGAAAACTCTAGATTCATCATCATTCTTGATCTAATCATTTGATCCTTAAAATCATCATTCAAGAAACACTATGAGAGGATTATTGAGCATATTATCCATTTGATTTGAGCCTTGGAGAGAGGACATAAAGGCAGACTTGAATTCCAATAGCCCTGGCAGCGTTTTTCATAAAGAATGCACCAAGGAAGCTTCAATGCCATGCATAAATATTTTCTTAAGCATAGCAACAAAGTTTCCAAACATATTACACTCTTTGGAAGGCCTATTTCTTGATCTATGAAGCCACTAGACTCTCCAAAAGCTGAAAATAGAGATCCACATTTTTTTTTCATGGCAAGGGCATTCTCCACCATACACTCATAATCATGGCTTTGTGGTAATCTTTGAGAATTTTCTAAGATTTTCCTTGCATTTCTTGCTTGATTCTTGGAGTTCTTGAATCTTCCCTTCTTGAGATTTAAGGCTTTCTTCCAAGAAACCCTAATTTCTTGATATTGGCCATTTCAACTTGCTAGCCTTGTCTAATCATCATTAATTACATCAATGATACCATTACACAAGCTAATGCTTCAAATAGACCAATGATCAAGCCATTTGTCTAAAGTTTGGGGGTTCTTGATCAAACCCATACACCATTGGATGTCATTGGAACCATTTGATGCTTCTTCAATCATTGGTGTGACATTCAAGCCATCTCTATGCTTGGGAATGTCAAGAGACATGCCAATCCATATTGTTGCATTGGTTTTAATGTTGTTTGGACAATGAAGCTTGGGAAGAGAAAGTATATCATGAGTACATGCTAATGTAATAATGGATTGTGCATGCATTCATGCAAAGCATTGTAAGTCATCATACCTACATCTTTGAAGTTAAAATCACACCTATCACATCACTTTATACCCACATTCTATTCCTAGAATCTTGATATGTGTGAGGGTACCTTGGCATTTGGTTGGATATGCCAAGGGGAGCATGGTTTGAATTTTTCTTGTCGTGAGTGCCATGGTAAAGTAGTAAGAAAGAGGATTAGGTACATTGGATGTGAAGAAATGGCCCCAACTTGTGCCTAGTTTCGACCTAGGTATGAGGGTGGGAAGTGCTTGGCTAGGAGATTGGCAAGCATGAATGCTCTACATCAACAATAATTGGGATTGATTTCAGCATCAACAACATCCTACATTTGGCATTGCATTCAAGAAATTACATTGGGAATTGAAATTATGTCACATGGTAAAGAAAGAATGGACAATGGAAATGGCATTCCATGAGCCTATGTTACATGCATGATTGGGCAAATGATGCTTTTGTTGGGATGCAAAGTGATGCAAATTTGTTCATGGGGTGTTGATAAGAGTTGATGTGAATGTTTGATATTGGATTGTGGACATATCTACATGGAGATTTGATCCAAAATACAAAGGAGATACTGCCTAATGTTTTCCAAAAGTCCTCCACAACAACTGATCAAGAAAATTACTAATCATTCATTGATGATTACGAATTTCTATTGGGTAATTCTACCTCTTGGAAGAGACAATTAAAAGCTAAAAAGAGAGCTATTAACCTTTTGAATCGGACGCATGTAGGGCACCCAAATTAGGGTTTAATAGTAAACTAAAAACCCTAATTCAGTTGTAGACCCTTAGGGTTTTAAAAAAAATGTTTAGATATCTTAATAATACTCCCTTAGGTCTATCCAATGAGCCAAGAACCACTCTATTTGGACATTGTTTGAGGGGTCAAAAATAACAAGTTGACTTTCACCAAAAAGTAAAAGATAGAGGATATTTGCACTTTGAATTTGGTCAAACCCTCTTAGGAATAGTTAGTAATTGTGATCACAAGCACACATGCAAAATTTCATCTAAATCCGATGAATTTTAGTACTTTATGGCCTAATTTCTATTTTCATGTCGCATAAACCCTAAAACAGAGAATATTAGGGCTATTTGAAAATATTTTTATTCTTGAGCATTTAAATTCTACACCACAAGATCTTTCAATAGAACCCTAGATCATCAAATTCCAACATCATTCAGGCCTTGTACTAGCCATTTTCCATTTTCAACGATTATGCCAAGGGGACGTTCATCTAAGTAAGCAATGGAACTTCATGAGATAAGGGAAGATAGGAAAATGGTGAATGAGGATCATGTGTAATAGATTGGTGATAAGGGTGTGAATTTACAAGCTGACAACATTGCAAATGCGGCACATAGGACCAATCATGTGAAAATTGGTCCAAGTTTTGCAAATGTGGTCAATACATCAAATCATTTGGGAAAAGCAAATGCGCAAGCAATGCTCACCATGAAAAATGATGATGATGATGAGAAGTATGATGGAAAGCATGATGCAACCACTTTTGCAAGAGATTACAGGCACCATAACACAAACACTTGTGCAAGAGATTAGGGGCTTGCATGGAGACATGAAGACCAAGGATAAAGACAAGGGTGGACCACCTCACAAGGTTCGACAAGCTCATGTTAAAGACAAAGAGAATTATCACCCAAGTTTCCATTCTTCTCATGGTTCTATGTGTAACCCAATGTTTACACACTCACCCAATGATGCCAACGGTAAAGGTCCTGTATCTCAAAATGAAGGTTCAAGAGTCCCAAGAAGTGATGGTCACATTCCATTCAAAGGGAATACTCATCAAGGCGGTGCTTGAAGACCTCATGTGTTGAGGAAGATTTCTTTGGTGAGTTTTAGGATTACAATCATTCTATGGATGGGCCTCTGTGTAGGCATGGTGACCGTCATGGCAATGGAGATGAATTCAAGGGTGTGAAGGGTAAGATCATCCTCTTAAAGTTTAGTGGAAGGCACTAATAATGATGTCTTTAAGGAGTGGGTAAAAAAATTAGATCTCTATTTTGAGATGAACCCTCGAAGTGAAAAAGCTATGGTTTACTTTGCCACTTTACACTTGGAAGGGTATGCTCATGCATGGTGGAGGCATCTCCAATCACAAGGTTATGAGGTCACAAATTGGGATGATTTCAAAGAAGATATGAGGGACACATTCACTTCCAAGATGCACAAGGAAAACATGGTTTGTGAATGGGATGATCTACAGTAAAGATACATGAGTGTGAAGGAGTATACACATAAGTTTCTCAAACGTATGCTTCATGTTGAAGGTTTTAGTGAGGAATTCAAAATAGTCAAGTACATCAAGGGCTTAAAGAATGCAATTGGAATGGATGTGAAAGCACAAAGACCAGGATGCAATGATCTTGGTTAAAGTATATGAAGAAAAGTATGCAAATACATGGGTGAACTGCCGGCCGGATTATGGGTCAAATGCTTTCAGAAAGCCATCTCGTACCACTCCAAATGTACCCAAATTTCCTACCTTCTATGGTAGTGGTGGAAAACCATACAATGCGGGTGCTTTCAAAGGTGGGAATACTTCTCAAAAGCCTTCAAAAGCGGGTGCAAAGACAACTAATGTGATGAGGTTACCAAAACCAAATTTGTGAAGAAATACCGCATTAATGAGGTGAGGGACAAACACCTATGCTACAAATGTGGTGGGAAGTATACCAAGGAACATTGGAAGAAGTGCAAAGCCCGCAATGTCAAGATTAATATGGTTTATTCGGAGATGATAGATGACACTAATGACAAAGAATTGGAGCCGTTTGAAGAGACATGTGAGTTTGTGGATGCCAACTATTCTTTAGAGCCAAATGGGGAGTTTTCTTTTGACCCCAGTGGTTTTCTTGGTGATCTTCATGATTATGATGATGGCTTACCTCATACTTTGGGTGCTACAAATGCATATGAACACAATACTTCTCTTTGTTCCATATCCAATGAATCTTATGCCGGCTGCAAAGGGGCATATACATTGAGATTCAAGGCTAAGGTCAAGGGAAGAGATGCATTTGTGTTGGTGGACAGTAGTAGCACACATAGTTTTGTGAACTACAAATCATTGGGAAATCTGAAATTGTACCCGGATGCATTGGCAATGAAGAGAAAAGTTGAAGTAGAAAATGGGGATAACATGGATTTCACAATGATTTGCAGAAATGTGGAATTGATGCTCTCAAAAGAGTACACTTGCAAAGGTGAATTGTTAGTGCTCCATATGGGGCCGATTGATATGGTTTTGGGATATGATTGGCTATCAACACTTGGAACCTTATCCATGAATTTGCAAACAAGGCTTTTTGAGATTTATGCATGGGAAGGAGATCATCATATTGCATGGTTTTCTCACCTCAAAGTTAACCTTGATCAATAGTATACAACTCAAGAGGGAATTGAAGACGAGTGGCTATATTTATGTTTTGTAGCTTTGTAAGGATGAAGACAATAAAAAAAAGAGTAAAGTTACACATGAGGGCATGAAGAAGCTACTTAAAGAGTATGCAGATGTGTTTCACATGCCCAAGTGCTTGCCCATTGATGGGGGAGGTCAATCATGCCAATGAATTGGAGCCAAATACAAGGCCGGTCAACAAACCTCCGTATAGGTTGTCAAAAGTGGAAAAAGATGAAGTGGAAAAGCAAGTTAAAGAGCTCATTGATATTGTTTGGGTGGAGCCAAGTTAATCATCATTTGCATGGCCCATTTTAGTGGTGAAGAAGAGGGATGTGACTTTTAGAATGTGCATAGATCGGGATGTTAACAAAATTACCATCAAGAATAGGTACCCAATACCAAGAATTGATGATCTTTTGGATGAATTGAAGGGTTCCAAGTTCTTCACCAAGATTGGCTTACGGTCCGGCTACCACCAAATAAGAATGAAAAGTGGGGATGAGCACAAGACGGCATTTCATACCAAAAGAGGTCTCTATCATTTCATGGTGATGCCATTTGGTTTATGTAATGCACCAGCCACTTTTCAAGAATCGATGAACAAAGTGATACAGCCATTCCTCTTTAAGTTTCGATTGGTGTTTTTCAATGACATATTGGTGTATAGCAAGATTGAAGACGAGCACTTGGTTCATGTGAAGGAGGTTTTGGATGCATTGAGAGCCAACCACTTGAATGCCAAAGAACCAAGTGTACATTCATGAAAAAAGAGCTGGAATACCTTGGTCACATTGTGAGAATTGATGGAAGAAAGATGGACTCCAAGAAGGTGGAATGTGTGAAGAATTGGCCTACTCCCACCAGTCTCACTCACGTGAGGGGATTCTTAGGTCTCTCATCATTCTATCACCAGTTCATTGAGAACTATGCACATGTAGCGGCTCCTTTGATAGATAAGTTCAAGAAAGAGGCATTCTTTTGGAATGTAATGGCACAAAAGAGTTTTGATGAGTTGAAAATAATGCTTACTTTGGCACCTATCTAGGTATGCTTGGATTTATCCAAGCCTTTCACTATTAGAGTGGATACATGGAGGAGGCATTGGCGCGGTGTTGCATCAACACCATGGAGTCATTGCTTATAAAAGCCGTAAAATTAATGAAAAAAAAGAGATGGACATGCATGTGTATGACCAAAAGATGATTACTATTTTGCATGTAATCAAGAAATGGTAGCACTATCTTTATGGAAACAAGTTTTATGTGTGAAGTGACCATAAGGTTCTTCAATTATTCCTATCTCAATCAAACCTCTCACCTAAGCAAAGAAGATGGTTGGCTACCCCTCAACAATATGATTTTGAGAGCACATATACCAAGGGAAAGGAGAATGTGGTGGTGGATTCACTCTCTAGAATGTGGCCATGTTCTTTATTGGCCATCACAGAAGTGCATAATGATTGGGTTGAGGATATTCAAGAGGAATATATGCTTGATGATGAGGCTTCACAAATAGTGCAGAAATTACAACATGGTGTTTGTGATGATTTACCACTTTTTCGATTACAAAATGGTCTTCTCTATCATAAGGAAAGGGTGTATCTTGTACCCCACTCATCCTTCAAGAAAAGGTCATGGATGAGATGCATTCTACTCCCATGGTGGGACATTTGGGTTTGTTCAAAACCTATGATGCCATAAGGAAAAGTTTCCATTGGAAAGGCCTATGGAGGGAAGTCAAAGAATATGTTGCTAATTGTATGCCTGTCAACTCAACAAGGATCCCACACACAAGCCTGGTAGTTTGCTTCAATCTTTACCTATTCCAGAGGGTAAATGGATACATATTGCTATGGATTTCATTACTGGCTTGCCTTCTACCAAGAGGGCATGGGATAGCATCTATGTGGTGATTAAAAAAATTTACCCATTTTATATCAGCAAAAGTGAGACACTCGACATCTATGGCGGCACACCAATTCATGGAAAATGTGTTCAAACTGCATGGTATGCCATAGAAAATAGTGAGTGATCTAGATATAAAGTTTATGGGCACATTTTGGCGTACATTGTTTGATAGCATGGGTACTAAGTTGACTCCTAGTACTAAGTTGACTCCTAGTACGACATTATGACTATGAAATGCAACATGCATGGGATGATTGGTTGCATTTGGCGGAGCTTGCCTACAATAGCACCCATCATAGTAGTATTGGAATGTCGTCTTTTGAGGCTATGTATGGCTATAAGGTGCATGTACCGATCACAGCATTTAAGAAAGAGAACGGAAATCCACATGCAAGGGATGAAGTGGAAAGAATGCAAAATCTTTTGCAAACATGCAAAGAGAACATCAAAAAGTCTTAAGAGAAGATGACGCATTATGAAGATGCACATCGAAGGCCAATGGAATTCAAAGAAGGAGACTTTGTGTTCTTGAGGATACCTAAGAATCAATATGGATCTTTCAAAGTAGTACCAACACAAAGCTTGCACACCGTTATTATGGGACATACAAAGTATTGAGGAGAGTTGGTGAAGTGGCTTATCAATTGCTACTTTCATCTACTCTACAAGAATGCATGATATCTTTCACGTATCACATTTGAAGGCATATGTTGGTCTGGAGGTGCAAGTATTGGATGAGATTCCACCCATGGGTAAAGATGGTATGATGGAGTACGTATCCAAGAAGGTATTGGGAGAAAGAGAGAAGGTGTTGCGCAACTGCACTTTGCATGAATACCTTGTTAAGTGGAAAGGTTTATCTCAAGATGAAGCAACATGGAAGCCCAACTCTATGCTGGAGGGGATGGAACACCTTTTTCATGCATCCGAGGTGCATTCTTGAGTCAAAATAGTAAAAAACATCTTGTTTTAATTTACTGTTATGAGGCATAAAAGAGGTTCAAATGGATGCAATTGACATATACACTTCTTATCCATGATTGGCAATGTGAAATCTCATTCTACTCTTTGAATGCATATTCTCTGCAAAGTCCATGACTAAGAAAACCACATCATCTGGGAATTTAAGAATATTGTCCTTGAAGTATTGTGCCTGCCATCGAGCGACATAATTGTGCGTGATTAAAAAATTCAGCTTCATCTTCTCAAGAATTGTAGAAATTGTTAACACTATATCTAGCAATTCTCAAGTGTTGATTAGTGATTGGTAGTGTCTTTTCTAGCAATAAGCTATGGTTTATAGGTGCTAGCAAACATATATTAGAGGTACGCATGTGCTAAAAACTAGCAATTACTAGAGATGCTAAAGTAGTTAGCAGGAGTAACAGGTGCTTGTTAGAATGCTTTGAAGGTTCTATTTGGCATAAAATTAGTAATGCAAAACGCTATCTCCACATATGCTAGAAGTTGCAGATTGTAGTAAGCAGCATTATGATGCACCATACTATTGTCAATACTTTGAGACTCATCAAGTAGATGCACTGGGTGCTTTATGTAGCTTTTTATTCATATTTTCTTTCTGAAAATGTCCTTTTTGTTGGGGGAAACACATGGCTCAGTTTCTTTAATGCCTCTTTTAAGATAGGGTGTTATCTTTGGAGCGGTGTTCTCCATGCTTGAGAGAGAGAGAGAGAGAGAGAGAGAGAGAGAGAGAGAGAGAGAGAGAGAGAGAGAGAGAGAAAGAGAGAGAAACCCTAAACCTAAGGAGCTGCTCTCCTCCCTCAAGACCTAAGAGAGAGAGTTTGACACAAGAAGCTCCCTCCAAAAGCTCCCTTGACCAAGCTCACTCTCTACCAAGCCTACTAAGGAAACAAGTGAAGGAGTAGTGGAAGCTAATCAACATCTTAACCACCTTCGTAAACTTATACAAGATTTCAATAGTCAATCAGGATACAATGTTTAAGGGCACATAACTTGCACCATTACATATAAGGACATAGCAATGTTGCCAAACTTCATAGCATTTGATTGAAACTTAAATATGATCGGTGATGATGAACAGCGGAATCACATTTGCAATACTCTTTCAGATTCTAGAAAGACTCTAGCATACTTATTTCGTTTTTGCACTAAAAAAGAGTGCGGAGTTGATGAAACGCAAGGATTCTAGTCATATGGTTTAAAAAGGGGTTTGAAACATCACAACAAACAAATGACCTATGTAAAGTATCATATTGCTAAAGCGGCCTTCAATAGTATACAAAAACGGGGAGAGAGAGAGAGAGAGAGAGAGAGGGGCGGGGATTCATCAGTGTGGCACACTCCCAACATGAGTGATAGAATGCTGAGTGTTATCACCTGTCTCCACATATCCTTTTTCATTCATTGGTTTCATGTGCTCAAACCACTCACCATGGAAAGTCATGTGATTTGACGCTCCTGAATTCATATACCATGTATCATCACACTGTCTTTATGTGTCACTGCATGCTTCATTGCAAACAAATGATTTGCACTACCATCATGTGACTGATGGATGCAAAATTACCACCATGTACTCTACCCCCTCTCAAATCATGCAGTTTGCGATAACAATCACGAGCTAGGTGACCAAACTTTCCACAATTGTAAATAACAATCCACATGCTTCATAGATGATGGTTGGCCTTGCCAATGACCTCTTCCATGAGCATTACCTCGACCTCTTTGAGGTGCATAACCACGACCACCTCTCACTGAATGATGGCTGAAATTTATGTTGAGACTATGGTGACCTATCCTGGTAACCACATCCACTTGTACATCCTCTTGGACTGAATCTCCCCCTCCCTCTAGCACCTTGATAAGTATAAAATGCCTGGTCCCTTGCATTTTTATTTGTGATAGTAGATGAGACACCTAAAGAAGGTTTCATCTCTTCCATAGTAAGCAACAAAATCAGCTCATTAAAATCTAGGGAGGAGTCTCCACCTCTAACCTTGATAGAGGTTTCAAATGCCTTATATTCCTTACCCAACCCATTCAATGCAATGGCTACCAGATCATCATCATCCATGGGGGCACCAATAGATGCTAATGCATCAGCACACTCTTTGATCTCCTGCATATAATCATTTATGGTCCTATTGTTTCAAACCACACCATGTATCTTCTTCTTTAGTTGCATCTTCTTTAGTGTTGTAGTCGTATCATACAACTTTATCAAAGTATCCCATGCGTATTTGGGATTATGTGTATTATGTATATGGCATAACATGGTGTTTGTAAAACATAAATCAAGAAATATTGTAACACTTTGAAAGCCCTCTCTATCCAATTTTGATGTGCTGTAAGCAGAGCAAGTGTCACATTCATTTGGGGAACCCTTGGCTCCGTCTCCTTTCCTGTCGCCAAGTTCCATAGTCCTTCGCCTTTGAGGAAATTTTTCATACAATACTTCCAAATACAGAAGTTGTGTCTATCAAGATTCTCACTAAAATTTTATCGAGACCGTCACTCATGTTGCTTAGCACAATTTTCAATGAGGATTTTCAATAATCAACTTAGACATACACATACATACAGATACCTCAGCACCAATGTTGTCCACACAACCCACAATTATTATGGTGATAACTTCTTGGACTCAAAAACATTGTTTTGCAAAAGCTGAAAACAACTTTGCGCTGCTCAAAAATTCTAATAAATATGTCCAAAATAGTCCTCCACTTTTCAAAAACCTTTAATTTTCTTGTATTATGCTGCATACAAGATCATTCACATATCATTTAAGCTCAACGAACAGCCCACTATGCCCTGTTGTGATGGGATTTGCCGAGCCTTCCAATCCTCCAAATCACTGGGAAATGATCAAATCAAGTGTGGAAGATATGCATTTACATCCATACATCCTCCATGTTGCATATAAACACCATCCGAGGTCACCAAGTACCAATTACATGCCAAAAATAGCTCTCTGTTTTGGTTAGGAACTTGTAAATTGTTAATTACTGACACTAATCCGCTTCCAATTCATTTGATATGCATCCAAATCTTAGGCCCAAGAATTCATTGGCTTTCTTTAAATTCCCTCTAACTCTATATGCAAGGAATTAGCCCAATTGTGAAAGTGGAGGAAGTAATTAATAATTTAGTGAAGCTTTGTTCACTAATCATACTTAACACATTTGCTAATCTTATTTAATCTAGCTTGTTTTGCATCATTGCCTTTAAATTAGTGCTTGTGGGGGTCAATTTCTAAGCTCCTCATCAAGATATACATCAATTTGGGCTTCATTTGATTTTTCTTTCCCGTGGTGGATTTATGTGTGATTTCTAGCCTCCTTGTAGATGATTTAATTTCTCCACCATGCTTTGGTTGAGTATGGCAAGTGTTTGGGATGCGATATAAGAACT
Source organism: Cibotium barometz (assembly GCF_041138505.1). Taxonomy (NCBI): domain Eukaryota; kingdom Viridiplantae; phylum Streptophyta; class Polypodiopsida; order Cyatheales; family Cibotiaceae; genus Cibotium; species Cibotium barometz. The sequence continues at coordinate 7,190,098 of NC_141089.1, read as the reverse complement.
TGCACACTATACCCTAGTCACATAAATGTGCATAGATTGACCCTCCAATGGCTCCAATTTCTTGCATACATTCTCTGTTCTTGTGTAGCTCAAAAACCAGAATTTGACCTCTTCAATAGCACATAGATTTTCTCCAAATCAATCCAAGGGATTGCATATGTGTTTCTATTCCATTCACCAATGCCACATACATGTGCCCTTCAGCTATTACATGCATTTTTCTCTTTCAATCAAGCTCTCAAGCTTTCCGTTAAAGCTTGCAAAAAACCAAAATTTTCACTTGCTTTTTGGGTAACCAGGGATTTAATATTCACGTGATCACAAGTTTTTTCTGGTTAATAACACATGTAAACATGTTAATAACATGTTTACATGATTACACGTTCACAAAATAGCAGGTTGCTGGTTACCTGGTAACCAGCCAAAATCCCACCGGGATTCAGAAAAAACCTGATGGGCCCATCGGGTATAATTAAAACCCGATGGGAACCGCCGGGGCCGTCAGAATTCCCGCCGGGCAGCATATTTCTATATATATGAAGCCCATGGGGCCCCTTCTCGGGATTTATTACTTGACAGCTGTTTACACACAGGTAATGTCTTATCTGCATGTGGGTAGTGTGGGTGTGTGAGTACTCGTGCGGACAGCCGCCCACAGTCGCAGTGCGCGGCTAGATGTGGGTGGTCTGCCACACGAGAGATGCGTGTGTGTAAGGCCATTCTTCGGAATGGTGCTTATCATGGGGCACATGGTCGGTAACGCGGCCGAGTTGTGTCCTATGGTAAGTATGGCACGTTGTAATGGTACTAGGCAGTAACGCGGCAAGCATAGTATCATTATGACGATGTCACCTTTCCTTCCCTTTATCAAATGCGGGCATATGGTCAGTAACACGGCTAATTTATGTCCGTATCCAATTCCTATTCCCATAGATTCAGGTGGCACCTTGTTGGTAACGCAGCAAAATGATGTCGTTTGCTAGTGCATATGCTTTGATTGCATATTACAGCATTTGATTGGTAACGCAATCAAAAAATGTCATAAATTTGTTTGGTTTGCTGGTAACGCGGCCTCTGTTGTTTTTATTGCGTGTGATACATGTGATACTTGGTCGGTAACGCGGCCTGAGTATCACATGGGTCATAGTTTAAATCATATTTTCTACAAGTCTCATTTCATGAAATAGTAAAATCAAAGTAACAAAGTAATAACCGAAATAACACTAAAAAATAGATGATATTCTCTCTCTCTCTCTCTCTCTCTCTCTCTCTCTCTCTCTCTCCTCCTCTATCTTTACTTGGATGATTATGGCTAAACGTCCATGCAAAGATGACAATGTAAACAAAACAATTCTACACACTATTTTAGTCTATCTTGGAGAATTTACGAAATCATTCAAAATGTCTTCTACTATTCACTCTCTCTCTATATATCTATCTCTCTCTCTATTTTCCTTGTCTTATTACGATGGCCACCATGCTCTCCACCACCGAAGAGCGAAAGATCATCCTGCGAGCCATTCGCACAAAGGCAGTTATCATAGTGTAACAATGTTCAGAAGAAGCTGTCAGAAGAAGCTGTCAGAAAGACTAATGAGTCAGATATCCTCATGAGAGACCTCATTGTGCAGATCTGGGAAAATGCATAGTGTCGTCTCAGATGCGAAGGCAACGCTGAATTGTGTGAAAGATGAAAGTTAGTCGACTTTGACTACCAGCACAGGATACGCACTATCTTGGGGAGTATGCGTTTGGCATACGAGGATCTCAGAGATGCTGCACCACCTTCTGCCGACTTACGCCGTCTACAACTGTGGGACGCAACATGGAACGAGCAGAAGGTGAAGAGCAAATGTATGAGTTCTTTCTACAGACACACTTCCCAAAAGAGTGTGCATCGCCCAAGATATAGCCGTTGCACCGTCCGGACAGCCGAATGTGACAGGGAGACGGGCGAAATCATGCGTACCATTTTCAATGAGCGATGTACACACCTTATCGACGTTCTGCACGAGGCCTTGATCGATTGGTAAACAAAGGAGCTTTTGGCAAAGGAGGGCATGGGAACTGGATCCATGTTCTTCACCCCCCGGAATGAAGAAGCTATCCATCTTCAATCTACTCCCATACCGGAGTGATCTTCTATTCAATCATCTTCTTGACCCTATGCATATTTTCAAGAACATAGCCGATATGTATTGGAAAACCATCACAAGTGCTAAAGAGAACAAGGCACAAAGGGATGATCTACAAGAGGTGGATCACATGCAACACTTATGGACACGGAGCGGACTTGATGGGAAGGTGACTCTCCCTAAAGAACCTTTGGTCTTAACCAAAGATAATAAGTGGTGTGTAAAGAAGTGCATCAGTGAGTTTCGTACACTCAATGGTTGTATGCATTACTTGAAGGGAGCATTCACAGAGGATTTTCGAGCCGACGCCCATTGTGGGTAGGGAAATTCCTCTCCAGAAACGCGCCAGGTTTGCAGAGTTTTTAGTGGGTGAGCCTAACGGTAAGTCCCACAGTACCTGGGCTCCTTAGGGAGTTCTTGGTTGCTATCGTGCCCAATTTTTGGGTCTTTCGAGGTCATGCCTTAAGGAAGTAGCAAAACCGTCCTCATCATGCGACTGAGATGACAAAGCTAATGATGACAAAAACGTTTCTCTGCTCGAGTCGTCTCAGATATGAGCATGCTCGTCTCTGACCCCGGCTCAAAAAATAAAAAACAAAACATTCACAGAGGATGAAGAGCTTAGTGGCTTGAAGTCTCATGACAGGCATAAAATGTTATAGTTTGTGCTGCCAATAGCCATTAAGGATTGCCTTAGTGAAGACATAAGAGCGACAATATACACGATTAGTGTAGTGGTACAATTGATATCAAAGAAGAAGATTAGAAGAAATACGTTGGAAGCAGCTCGTCTCTAAAGAAGTTACAATGGCAAAAAAAATTGTCCAATAAGTTTGTTGACGATTCAATTGCACCTACTTGTTCATGTGGTTGAGGAGGTTGCTATAGTAGGTGTCGTTCATAGCTGATGGATTTTTTTCCTCGAGAGATTTATGAAGACACTGAAAGGTTTTGTTCGTCAAAAAGCTTTCCCTGAGGGCAATATGGCATTGGGATGGCTTGTTCAATAATCTTTTGTATACTTAACATAATTTCTTAGTACGTTAGACCCAAATATGCCATGATTGTGGACAAAAGGAGGGGATGATAGTCTTATATTGGGGAAGTGTCTCAAGGACAAGGGCTTTAGAGAACAATAGATATGGCATTGCGAGATAAGGTTAATAAATTTTGCATCCTCAACTCAAGTGCTATGGAGAAATAGATCAAGAGGTATAATCTCGCAAAGAGGGAAAGAGATCGAGATCGTTTGAACTTTAGAAAGAGTAAAAACGCTAGAGCATTGCCATACCTAAATTCACTCGCTCTACTTCCAGAATTTCCTTCTAGTAGATGGCTTCAGCAAACCATACAACAAGTAAATAGTGGCGAGGTTATAAGCGAACGAGAACGAGGAGCTTGCATATGGTTGTGATTACCATGTAAGTGAGTTTTTATATATACAAAAGAAATTGCAAGACATAGTCTTGTTTAACTTTTTGTTCCTGATACAATTTCGTTATCTTCTTTTGCTTGTTGCAGTATTGCAAATTTGGTGCACTTTGGTCACGTACTCGTCACTTTCGAGTGGAGAAAATAGATAAGAAGCAAAAAACATTGGATTGTGGTGTCAAAGAAAATTTCATGAAAAAAAGTCGTTCAAGTGCAAGTGACATAAGTAGTGAAGTTGGTATGCTTCATTACTGTGGAATGATACAAGACATTATCAAGGTTGGGTTTATAAAGTTTTCTATATTCATTTTTTATGTGAAGTGGTTCAAGGTAGTTACTCAAGGACCACAAGCAACCATGCACAGAGATAAGAGCGGATTTGTTCAAGGAGACTCCACAAAGATATGGACAAACCAAAGGGATGCATTTGTGCTACCAGAGCATTGGGAGCAAGTCGTCTTCAAGTGGACCCGAGAGATCATAGGTGGTTGTTTGTAATCCAAGTTGATCCGTGCAATAAAAAAATATTTGAAGATATGGAAATATCAAATGAAGTAGTCATTGAGGAACCCACTCAAGAAGCACAAGAAATAGATACTGATCCAGTTGAACAATTAGAAGAAGGATCAAATGAAGGTATAGTAATTCAATAACTAGCCCTTAAACCAGAAGCAAACACAAGAGCTAATCCAAAATTCGAAGAAGAAATAGAAGAACAACTTTCAACACAACCACCTCTAATGCTTGCTGAAATAGAAGAGGATGATGCAGAGATTAGACCCATTGATGAAGATGCAGATGGAGAGGTATTTATGGAAATCGATGTATTCAGAGCCATGAATCTAGCTGAGGATGAGAGAGTCGATGATGAGCTACAACATCTTATTTCATTTCTATTTACCAAGCAATAGTTGGTTTTTGTCACTGTTTTCTTGTTTTGCACACGTGAATTTTTTTAAGAAGTCACAAAAAAAATTTGACACGCTTTTCGACACGTATCCGACACATATTTCGACGCTTATTTCGACGTCCATTTTTGCATGTTATTCAACACTCATTCGACATGTGTTTGTGATGTTTATATCGAACGGGTATTTCGATGGCATGGCCCCACCGTCAAAACTAGGCGTCGAAATGGGTCATCCTGTAGTAGTGAGCTTTTATTGGCATAGTCTGTACTCCTTAAATATAACTTGTTATTAAGTAATGTCTAAACAAATTTCTAGTTATTTGGTTATTATAAAAGTCTATTGTTTTTTATAATATGAGGATGTGTTGTATCATTCCATGATAAGTGAATCGATTTCTTTTTGTTTGGACTGACTTTAGAGATCTCTTGTGAAAGTAGAAGAATGGTTGGATGAGTTCTTTAGAGAACAAGAGCTTTTATAATGTAGGTTGTCCATTGCATTCTTGAGATGAAGGGTTTAAAATTTTCAATTGCTGCTAGAGATAGCTTGTCTGTTCCTTGCCAATTGGTGACTTATATGTAAGAAAGTCATCAACAACGGTGATAGTACATGAAGATAGGTGTTGCAACAAAGGAACTTTACATGTGTGGAAGGCTTATGAGAATTCACAAAGCTTGTGCTTTTCTTGTCAATTGGTGGCTTATATATAATAAAGTCATCAACAATGGTGATTTGGTAGTAGCCTATAGGTACATGGGGACAAGTGTCTCAACAATATAACCTTACGTGTATTTGTTAAGTAATGGGCACTTATTCAACAATTGTGTTCCTTCTAGCACTTGTTCTCAGACTAAAAATATAAAAGAGGAGAATTATAATTATTGATAGTATCTTTGGTCGGAGAATTATAATTACAAGTAGAATCTTAGGTCTTAAATTGCTTACAGTACACATCACCCTTTGTCATGTGGCAGTTAAGTTATCGTGTCAAGGCTTACATGTAAGTATGCCTTTAAAGGCCGGTTGAAAATTAAATATCTCTTTTTATTAAGGTTGTATGACAGTGTAAGCCTTTAAAAGGCCGGTTGAAATTTAGATCTCTCTCTTGGAATTGTTGTTGTATTTGCAAAATACCGGTCCCTGTGGAAAGTTGTCTTTATTTTGAATGGTTGAGAAAAGGGTTTTCCGTGAGCACTGGCGTGGGTTGCAACGTGTGATAACTTATAAAGTTCTATGTTACGTGTACATTTTATTATTTCGAGCTGCGGCGATTGTGGAGGTTTTACCTTTATTAACTATAGATAGCAAGCTTCATTCTCCTAGAACCTTAATCTTTAAGCGCATTGCTTTCGAAATTGCGTGCCCCTTAATGCAATGATTCGCGGGTGAGTAGTTTCTCCACTCACCTACCTCATCTGTCCACTTACATCTCCTGGGCAGCTTATTATAAGCTGTAGACTTGCTTTTAACAGCAACAAAATGGCCAATTTTTAAACTTGCTTCCGTGTGTGAGTGAGTGAGAGAGAGCTCGCGCGAGAGAGATCCTTATCAAGGAAGAAGATTGTCTGGTGTTGCACGCAACACAATATTGTGATAGCGATTAATTTGTTGGTGAATCTATCAGAGTCCTGATGTTGGTAGTCGATTCAGCATCATCAAGCAAGCTGGGGCAATTTCCAAGATCTAGAGGCGTGTGCTTCTCCTTTGCAGCGTACGCAAAGAATGTGATAAACCACCTGGGGATCTGCCATATCCCTATATCGGACGGTCTATGTGATGAGGAGTTTTCAAAGATAGAGGGGTCTTTTGGGTTCACATTTCCTCCTGATCTAAGGGCCATTTTGCAAGAAGGGCTACCATGTGGAGATGGGTTTCCTCAATGGAGAGTGGGTTCCCATGCAGAAATCCGCTCCATGTTGGATTTGCCTGTCGCAGCTCTTAGCCGTGAAGTAGGTCGTGGGAGGTTTTTGTCCCCAGAATGGGGCGCCCAGCCCGCGCAGCCTGATGAAGCTCTCCGAGTAGCCGCCCATGCCCTCAAGTCAGTGGCCACCTTGGTTCCCATTTACCGTAATTGCTTCATCTCTTGCTTTCCCGTCCAAGCTGGTAACCCTATCTTCCTTGTTCAAGAGACCACTGTTCTGTACTGTGGATACGACATTGCTGATTTCTTCAAAAGGCACGCATTTGTGCCTCGCCAGTCTAGTGTTGAATTATATGGGCTTCAATCTCAAGTGAGAGAAAATGGCGACATTGAATTGGATGCATCGAAGCACTGGATTAAGAGAAGCAGTTCAGACAATCAAGGGTTAATGACTGCCTGCAAATTATATAATCAAGGTTTTAGGTCATTTTGTAGAGATAATCAAGGGGTAATTAAGCCATGTTGTAGAGATAATCAAGGGGTCGAGACCATTAGTGGAGATAATCACTGGAAATTTCGGAGCAGGGGCGGTGGGGAGAGTCACGGAATTGAGAGCAATTGTGTTGGGGATATCAATTATGAAGGGAAAGATAGAGGCAATCATGGGTATATGAGAACGGTACTGGGAATTGCAAGGAATGAAGAGGTTCTAGGTGCAAGTAATCAAGGGATTAAGATCAAGGGTCCATACGTTGATGAAGGGATTAACAGCGAGGTTCTAGGTGCAAGTAATCAAGGGATTAAGATCAAGGGTCCATACGTTGATGAAGGGATTAACAGCGAGGGTACGCATTACCAAAGGATAATGGTAGAGAGGAAGGAGATTATGGGCATTAATGTAAAGGATTCTAGGGCAACGTGGAGATGGGCAGGCGAGTCCCCACGCACTCCGAAGCTGCATGCAGATGTAAAAGCGAGCACTCGGCCAATCATGAAGTATGATGATACGTCCACGTCTATCAGTACAACCCATCGAGGATTGGCCATCTCCAAGAAGTACCTCTATTTCCACGAGAAAGCATTGCCAAGTAGAATGCTCAAAAAGTTCACCATGGCAGCGCCGCCATGGGCTGCCAAGGAAGCTAGGAACATCGAGTTCTGGAGCGACGTGGCAGAAGGTTATAGGATACCCGGCAGCACCACCACCAGCCTACCACAAGTACAATCATACGATGTGGCTGGCCAAGGCACTGGTCAATGTAATACAACAGCAGCCCATAATAGCAAGGCTTTGCAACAACCCTTTACAACCACCTGCATCTCAAGGAGTCCACCTGAGAGCGATGATGATGAAGTTGTTGGCAATGGCAAAGCTATTTATATTATAAGCTGTTTATCAAAGTATTTGAAAGGCCTAGAAGACGCTCTCAGGAGAGGTAGATGGGGTGAGGCAGATATCATGGAGATGCTGCAAGGGGGGTCATCCAATATTGCATTCAACTATTAAGTCCATAACGCTGTGCTTCAGTCTTGGCTCAAACGTGCAGGTTGGAGCAACCAAGACACTCTCCAAATGCTCTCTTTGTGAATCCCCGCCTCTCTCTCTCTCTCTACGTTTTTGTATATTTTGAAGGCAATATGATAGTACTTTGCATAGGTCATTTGTTTGTTGTGATGTTTCAAACCCCTTTTTAAACCATATGACTAGACTCCTTGCATTTCATCAACTCCGCACTCTTTTTTTAGTGCAAACGAAATAAGTATGCTAGAGTCTTTCTAGAATCTCAAAGAGTATTGCAAATGTGATTCAGTTGTTCATTATCACCGATCATATTTAAGTTTCAATCAAATGCTATGAAGTTTGGCAACATTGCTATGTCCTTATATGTAATGGTGCAAGTTATGTGCCCTTAAACATTGTATCTATTGAAATCTTGTATAAGCTTATGATTGACTATTGAAATCTTGTATAAGCTTACGAAGGTGGTTAAGATGTTGATCAGCTTCCACTACTCCTTCACTTGTTTCCTTAGTAGGCTTGGTAGAGAGTGAGCTTGGTCAAGGGAGCTTTTGGAGGGAGCTTCTTGTGTCAAAAACTCTCTCTTAGGTCTGGAGGGAGGAGAGCAGCTCCTTAGGTTTAGGGTTTAACTCTCTCTCCCTCTCTCTCAAGCATGGAGAACAACGCTCCAAAGGTAACACCCTATCTTAAAGGAGGCATTGTAGGATGCACAACTATAGAGAACCCACCTGTTTTTTTGAAATGTTAGTGGAGGACAGAGTTCCAATGGGGGAAATTGAACTAAATTGAGTGGCCTTGACCAAATCTATGTTTACAAGTGGTTCATTTGATTAGAAGAAATACGTTGGAAGCAGCTCGTCTCTAAAGAAGTTACAATGGCAGAAAAATTATTTCCAATAAGTTTGCTGATGACCATTCAATTGCACCTACTTGTTCATGTGGTTGACGAGGTTGCTATAGTAGGTGTCGTTCATAGCCGATGGATGTTTTTCCTCGAGAGATTTATGAAGACACTGAAAGGTTTTGTTCATCAAAAAGCTTTCCCTGAGGGCAATATGGCATTGGGATGGCCTGTTCAATAATCTCTTGTATACTTAACATAATTTCTTAGTACGTCAGACCCAAATATGCCACGATTGTGGACAAAAGGAGGGGATGATAGTCTTATATTGGGGAAGTGTCTCAAGGACAAGGGCTTTAGAGAACAACAGATATGGCATTGCGAGATAAGGTTAATAAATTTTGCATCCTCAACTCAAGTGCTATGGAGAAATAGATCAAGAGGTATAATCTCGCAAAGAGGGAAAGAGACCGAGATCGTCTGAACTTTAGAAAGAGTAAAAAAACTAGAGCATTGCCATACCTAAATTCACTCGCTCTACTTCCACAATTTCCTTCTTGTAGATGGCTTCAGCAAACCATACAACAAGTAAAACATAGTGGCGAGGTTATAAGCGAACGAGAACGAGGAGCTTGCATATGGTTGTGATTACCATGTAAGTGAGTTTTTATATGTACACAAGAAATTGCAAGACACAGTCTTGCTTAACTTTTTGTGCCTGATACAATTTCGTTATCTTCTTTTGCTTGTTGCAGTATTGCAAATTTGGTGCACTTTGGTCACGTACTCGTCACTTTCGAGTGGAGAAAATAGATAAGAAGCAAAAAACATTGGATTGTAGTGTCAAAGAAAATTTCATGCAAAAAAGTCGTTCAAGTGCAAGTGACATAAGTAGTGAAGTCGTTCAAGTGCAAGTGACATAAGTAGTGAAGTTGGTATGCTTCATTACTGTGGAACGATACAAGACATTATCAAGGTTGGGTTTAGAAAGTTTTTTATATTCATTTTTTATGTGAAGTGGTTCAAGGTAGTTACTCAAGGACCAGAAGCAACCATGCACAGAGATAAGAGCGGATTTGTTCAAGGAGACTCCACAAAGATATGGACAAACCAAAGGGACACATTTGTGCTACCAGAGCATTGGGAGCAAGTCAACTTCAAGGTGGACCCGAGAGATCATAGGTGGTTATTTGTAATCCAAGTTGATCCGCGCAATAAACAAATATTTGAAGATATGGAAATATCAAATGAAGTAGTCATTGAGGAACCCACTCAAGAAGCACAAGAAACAAATACTGATCTAGTTGAACAACTAGAAGAAGGATCAAATGAAGGTATAGTAATTCAATAACTAGCCCTTAAACCAGAAGTTCAATAACTAGCCCTTAAATGAGAAGCAAACACAAGAGCTAATCCGAAACTCGAAGAAGAAATAGAAGAACAACTTTCAACACAACCACCTCTAATTCTTGCTGAAATAGAAGAGGATGATACAGAGGCTAGACCCATTGATGAAGATGCAGATGGAGAGGTATTTATGGAAATCGATGTATTCAGAGCCATGAATCTAGCTGAGGATGAGAGAGTCGATGATGAGCTACAACATCTTATTTCATTTCTATTTACCAGGCAATAGTTGGTTTTTCTCACTGTTTTCTTGTTTTGCACACGTGAATTTCTTTAAGAAGTCACAAAAAAAAATTGACACGCTTTTCGACACGTATCCGACACATATTTCGATGCTTATTTCGACGTCCATTTTTGCATGTTATTCAACACTCATTCAACGTGTGTTTGTGATGTTTATATCGAATGGGTATTTCGATGGCGTGGTCCCACCGTCAAAACTAGGCGTCGAAATGGGTTATCCTGTAGTAGTGAGCTTTTTTTAGCATAGTCTTTACTCCTTAAATATAACTTGTTATTAAGTAATGTCTAGTAAACAAATTTTTAATTATTTGGTTATTATAAAAGTATACTGTTTTTTATAATATGAGGATGTGTTGTATCATTCCATGATAAGTGAATCGATTTCTTTTTGTTTGGACTAACTTTAGAGATCTCTTGTGAAAGTAGAAGAATGGTTGGATGAGTTCTTTAGAGAACAAGAGCTTTTATAATGTAGGTTGTCCATTGCATTCTTGAGATGAAGGGTTCAAAGTTTTCAATTGCTGTTAGAGATAGCTTGTCCTTTCCTTGCCAATTGGTGACTCATACGTAAGAAGGTCATCAACAACGGCGGTGATAGTACATAAAGATCGGTGTTGCAACAAAGGAACTTTACATGTGGAAGCCTTATGAGAATTCACAAAGCTTGTGCTTTTCTTGTCAATTGGTGTCTTATATATAATAAAGTCATGAACAATGGTGATTTGGTAGTAGCCTATAGGTACATGGGGACAAGTGTCTCAACAATATAACCTTACGTGTATTTGTTAAGTAATGGACACTTATTCAACAATTGTGTTCCTTCTAGCACTTGTTCAGACTAAAAACATAAAAGAGGAGAATTCTAATTATTGGTAGTATCTTCGGTCGGAGAATTATAATTACAAGTAGAATCTTCGGTCTTAAATTGCTTATAGTACACATCACCCTTTATCATGTGGCAGTTATCGTGTCAAGGCTTACATGTAAGTATGCCTTTAAAGGCCGGTTGAAAATTAAATCTCTCCTTTTATTAAGGTTGTATGACAGTGTAAGCCTTTAAAAGGCCGGTTGAAATTTAGATCTCTGTCTTGGAATCCTTGTTGCATTTGCAAAATACCGGTCCCTGTAGAAAGTTGTCTTTATTTTGCATGGTTGAGAAAAGGGTTTTCCGTGAGCACTAGCGTGGGTTGCAACGTGTGATAACTTATAAAGTTCTATGTTACGTGTACATTTTATTATTTCGAGCTGTGGCGATTGTGGAGGTTTTACCTTTATTAACTATAGATAGCAAGCTTCTTTCTCCTAGAACCTTAATCTTTAAGCGCATTGCTTTCGAAATTGCGTGCCCCTTAATGCAATGATTCGCGGGTGAGTAGTTTCTCCACTCACCTACCTTATCTGTCCACTTACATCTCCTGGGCAGCTTATTATAAGCTGTAGGTTTTTCAATATATACTTTCATCAGCTCTATACAGATGAATTATGAAGCTATATATCTTGTGTCCTTGTACATGTTGCCTTGAAGAGTGGTAGCAACCACTTGTGAGCCTGCTTGCAGGTGAGTACATAGTGCTTTTAACAGCAACAAAATGGCCAATTTTTAGCCCCCGTGTGTGAGTGAGTGAGTGAGTGAGAGAGAGCTCGCGCGAGAGAGATCCTTATCAAGGAAGAAGATTGTCTGGCTTGCTTGGTGCACGCAACACAATATTGTGATAGCGATTAATTTGTTGGTGAATCTATCAGAGTCCTGATGTTGGTAATCGATTCAGCATCATCAAGCAAGCTGGGGCAATTTCCAAGATCTAGAGGCGTGTGCTTCTCCTTTGCAGCGTACGCAAAGAATGTGATAAACCACCTGGGGATCGACTGCCATATCCCTATATCGGACGGTCTATGTGATGAGGAGTTTTCAAAGATAGAGGGGTCTTTTGGGTTCACATTTCCTCCTGATCTAAGGGCCATTTTGCACGAAGGGCTACCATGTGGAGAAGGGTTTCCTCAATGGAGAGTGGGTTCCCATGCAGAAATCCGCTCCATGTTGGATTTGCCTGTCGCAGCTCTTTGCCGTGAAGTAGGTCGTGGGAGGTTTTGGTCCCCAGAATGGGGCGCCCAGCCGGCGCAGCCTGATGAAGCTCTCCGAGTAGCCGCCCATGCCCTCAAGTCAGTGGCCACCTTGGTTCCCATTTACCGTAATTGCTTCATCTCTTGCTTTCCCGTCCAAGCTGGTAACCCTATCTTCCTTGTTCAAGAGACCACTGTTTTGTACTGTGGATACGACATTGCTGATTTCTTCAAAAGGCATGCATTTGTGCCTCGCCAGTCTAGTGTTGAATTATATGGGCTTCAATCTCAAGTGAGAGAAAATGGCGATATTGAATTGGATGCATCGAATCACTGGATTAAGAGAAGCAGTTCAGACAATCAAGGGTTAATGACTGCCTGCAAATTATATAATCAAGGTTTTAGGTCATTTTTTAGAGATAATCAAGGGGTAATTAAGCCATGTTGTAGAGATAATCAAGGGGTCGAGACCATTAGTGGAGATAATCGCTGGAAATTTCGGAGCAGGGGCGGTGGGGAGAGTCACGGAATTGAGAGCAATTGTGTTGGGGATATCAATTATGAAGGGAAAGATAGAGGCAATCATGGGTATATGAGAACGGTACTGGGAATTGCAAGGAATGAAGAGGTTCTAGGTGCAAGTAATCAAGGGATTAAGATCAAGGGTGCATACGTTGATGAAGTGATTAACAGCGAGGGTACGCATTATCAAAGGATAATGGTAGAGAGGAAGGAGATTATGGGCATTAATGTAAAGGATTCTAGGGCAACGTGGAGATGGGCAGGCGAGTCCCCACGCACTCCGAAGCTGCATGCAGATGTAAAAGCGACCACTCGGCCACTCATGAAGGATGATGATACGTCCACGTCTATCAGTAGAACCTATCAAGAATTGGCCATCTCCAAGAAGTACCTCTATTTCCACGAGAAAGCATTGCCAAGTAGACTGCTCAAAAAGTTCACCATGGCAGCGCCGCCATGGGCTGCCAAGGAAGCTAGAAACATCGAGTTCTGGAGCGACGTGGCAGAAGGTTATAGGATACCCGGCAGCACCACCACCAGCCGACCACAAGTACAATCATACGATGTGGCTGGCCAAGGCACTGGTCAATGTAATACAACAGCAGCCCATCATAGCAAGGCTTTGCAACAACCCTTTACAACCACCTGCAGCTCAAGGAGTCCACCTGAAAGCGATGATGATGAAGTTGCTGGCAATGGCAAAGCTATTTATATTATAAGCTGGTTATCAAAGTATTTGAAAGGCCTAGAAGACGCTCTCAGGAGAGGTAGATGGGGTGAGGCAGATATCATGGAGATGCTGCAAGGGGGGTCATCCAATATTGCATTCAACTATTAAGTCGATAACGCTGTGCTTCAGTCTTGGCTCAAACGTGCAGGTTGGAGCAACCAAGACACTCTCCAAATGCTCTCTTTGTGAATCCCCGCCTCTCTCTCTCTCTCTCTCTACGTTCTTGTATATTTTGAAGGCCGCTTTAGCAATATGATACTTTGCATAGGTCATTTGTTTGTTTTTGTGATGTTTCAAACCCCTTTTTAAACCATATGACTAGAATCCTTGCATTTCATCAACTCCGCACTCTTTTTTAATGCAAACGAAATAAGTATGCTAGAGTCTTTCTAGAATCTCAAAGAGTATTGCAAATGTGATTCCGTTGTTCATCATCACCAATCATATTTAAGTTTCAATCGAATGCTATGAAGTTTGGCAACATTGCTATGTCCTTATATGTAATGGTGCAAGTTATGTGCCCTTAAACATTGTATCCTGATTGACTATTGAAATCTTGTATAAGCTTATGAAGGTGGTTAAGATGTTGATTAGCTTCCACTACTCCTTCACTTGTTTCCTTAGTAGGCTTGGTAGAGAGTGAGCTTGGTCAAGGGAGCTTTTGGAGGGAGCTTCTTGTGTCAAACTCTCTCTCTTAGGTCTTGAGGGAGGAGAGCGGCTCCTTAGGTTTAGGGTTTAGCTCTCTCTCTCTCTCTCTCTCTCTCTCTCTCTCTCTCTCTCTCTCTCTCAAGCATGGAGAACGATGCTCCAAAGGTAACACCCTATCTTAAAGGAGGCATTGTAGGATACACAACTGTAGAGAACCCACCTGTTTTTTTGAAATGTTGGTGGAGGACAAAGTTCCAATGGGGAAAATTGAACTAAATTGAGTGGCCTTGACTAGTTTCTTAGGTCAAAACAATTACCTTGGTATAGGTATATGGGGTTCTACCAAATCTATGTTTATAAGTGGTTCATTTGATTGAAGTATTGTTTACAATATAGTGTTCTTACCATTACAGGATTGCAAGTGTAGCAAGAAACTCTTGGTTATACAAGGATAAAGGACCTAGAATCGTGTGCCATCATCAAACAATATGAGATTTCAAAAAAGAGACAACAGTGGGAACCAAACAAGCGTAAGAGGGAGGCTCATGTGCACGAGCTTGATGAAGACAGAAAGCAAAGAATCATCATTGATATGGTGAAGTTTTCAATGACAAGATAGTAGGCATGGGGATGCAATTCAAGTGTGAAATGTTTGATCAATTCACACATCCTGTGGTGCAAGGATTATTAGATCAACCCTTTAGAGAGGAGGATCAAGTGCAAGGATCCATCTTAGCCAATGTCCTACAACTATGTTTCTTTTTCAAGCCTCATGTGGCTACCATATTCATGTATGGATAACTTCTTGGATATAAGATGAAAATTTTCATCTTCTTTATGTATCTATGTTTTTTATTCAAGCCTTATGTGGCTATGATCATGTATGGACAAATTTTTGGATATAAAATGTAATTTCTCACCTTCTTTAATCAATATTTGAAGTGTGTTCACAAATCTTTTTGTGCATATCTATCTTTAATTTAAGTTTTTATGTTGATATCTTTGCTAATCTCGATTCGTCTATGTACAAGTAAGCAAAACCTTGAGCCAGAGAGCTGCCTGTGTAGAAAATGCAGCTGTACATCTATACAGGCAGCCCTTTGGATTTTTTTTTAAAAATTCAATACAATATTACATAATGCATAATGCACTACCCGAAGCAGTGGAGGCGTGAAGAAGTGGCCGGCGAATGTAAAGGCAAGTGAAGTGCCTAGCAAGGGACTCTGTTGGCAGACCTGATGGTAAAGGGGTGCGTGCTGCATAGGCTGCCAACTGCTCGGGGGTGGGAGTATAGCCAAAGATGCCCTCTACCTCCCTACTAGCAAACCGTCATTGAGCCTCGATGAGAGCCTCAACCTGTGGGTCTGTGGGATAATAGCACGAGGACCCATGCCACATCTATACAAACAAAGAGAATATTAAAAAAATATTATGCAAGCTAGAGAAGCCTTATTTAAGCATTATGTTTAAAGTACTATGCATAAGCTTAAAACACTATGCATTATGTTTAAAGCAGTATGCATTATGCTAGCCTTATGCAAGCTATTACCGCAAGCCTTACATAAAGCATTATGCATTAGGCCTTATGCATAAAGCATGCATGAGGCCTTATGCATAAAGCACTATGCATAAGGCCTTAAGCATAAAACTATGCATGAGACCTTATGCATAAGGCATATGCATAAAGCACTATGCATAAGGCCTTAAGCATAAAGCTATGCATGAGGCCTTATGCATAAAGCACTGTGCATAAGGCCTTAAGCATAAAGCTATGCATGAGGCCTTATGCATAAAGCTTATGCTAAAGCCTATGCATAAAGATATGCATGAGGCCTCATGCATAAAGATATGCATGAGGCCTCATGCATAAAGCTATGCATGAGGCCTTAAGCATAAAACTATGCATGAGGGCTTATGCATGAGGCCTTATGCATAAAGCTTATGCATAAATAATTATACATAAAGCTTATGCGCAAACTTACAAAACAAATCCCCAGCACCCAAGGGTGCAATAATAATAGAGGAAAGAGAGGAAAGATATGAAAGCACTTACCTCTTTTTCATGATGTTGAAAGAGAGGATTATAGGACCTACAAAACCAACAAAAGGGTGAGGAAAAGATTAGTTATGTATACATGCAAAAGCTTATACAAGCTATGCCGCTATGCAAGCCCCTTGCAAGCCCTAAGCCTTATGCAAGCTATGCTAAAGCTTATGCATAAAGATTTAAGCATAATGCTTTTTGCATTTTGCATAATAAAGCTTTAAGCATAATGCTTTATGTATGAGGTCTTATGCATAAAGCACTATGCATAAGGCCTTAAGCATAAGGCCTTAAGCATAAAACTATGCATGAGGCCTTATGCATAAAGCATGCATGAGGCCTTTTGGCATAAAGCTATACATGAGGATTATGCATAAAGCATGCATTATAATTATGCATAAAGATTATCCGTCGCAAACCTACAAAAAAAATCCCCAGCACCCAAGGGTGTGCAATAATAATAGAGGAAAGAGAGGAAAGATAGAAAAGCACTCACCTCTTTTTCATGATGTTGAGAGGATTAGAGGACCTACAAAACCAACAAAAGAGTGAGGAAAGGATTAGTAATGCATACATACAAAAGCTTATGCAAGCTATGCTACTATGCAAGCCTTATGCAAAGTACGCCACTATGCAAGCCTTATGCAAGCTATACTAAAGCTTATGCATAAAGCATGCATGAGGCCTTATGCATAAAGTTTTAAGCATGAGGCCTTATGCATAATAAATCTTTAAGCATAATGCTTTATACATGAGGCCTTATGCATAAATATTATGCATAAAGCATTATGCATAAGGCTTATGCATAAAGCACTATGCATAAAGATTGTTTTGTGGGGTCGATCACAACACCTTGTTTTAGCAGAAGAGTCCATCAAGGAATCTATAGGATTCCTTTCCTACGACTTGTTTTAGCATATGTTCAATGAAGGGTAAGGGATAATGATTCCTTATGGTGGCGGCATTGACCTTTTTGAGGTATACGCACACTCTTAACTTCTCGTTTTTTTAAGGCACTATCACGATGGGTGATACCCCCTCTCTGTGCTCTTTTTTGTAGATGAATTTGGTGTCAATGAGTCTATCAATTTCTTCCGAAACCATCTTGGAATACTTTTGGTTCAAAGGATAAGCCCTTTGTTTGACTTGTCTTGCTCCATCAACCAACCATCGGAATGGTGTGCTTGACTACTTCAGTAGGCACACCTTTCATATCCATGTACTTCTAGGCCAAGCAATCCTAAAATTCTATAAGCACAGCAATGAGCTTGGTCTCTTCCTTTGTAGAGAGGTCATCTCCAATGTATACTGGCCTAGGGTCTTCGCCCGTGCCTACCAGGTTAATTTCTTTTACCTTGGCTAGACCGTCCAGGTCCTTGGTTGTTTATTGTGGGACCCCCTTTCGCCGAGTTATATTGCACAAATCTGTCGGCCATTTGGAAGGTCTTGAAGTGTTTGGGTATCTTTTTAGTCTCTTCTACCCTAGCTCTTTCTTCTTCTATTAGTTTTTGGCTTCTTTTTTTGCCAGTGCGCCGGGGGGGGGCTGCGGGGGCGTCACGGCACGGCACCCGGGGGGGCTGCGGGGCGTCACGGCACGGCGCCGGGGGGGTGCGGGGGCATCACCCGGGGGGGGGGCTGCGGGGCGTCACGGCACGGCGCCGGGGGGGTGCGGGGGCGTCACGGCACGGCGCCCCGGGGGGGGGCTGCGGGGCGTCACGGCACGGCACCCGGGGGGGCTGCGGGCGTCACGGCACCGCACCCGGGGGGGCTGGGGGGCGTCACGGCACGGTGCCGGGGGGGGCTGCGGGGGCGTCACGGCACGGCACCGGGGGAGCTGGGGGGCGTCACGGCACCGCACCGGGGGGGTTGCGGGGCGTCACGGCACCGTGCCGGGGGGGGGGCTGCGGGGGCGTCACGGCACCGCACGGGGGGGGATGGGGGGGTCGCGGCACGGTGCCGGGGGGGCTGCGGGGCGTGACGGCACGGTGCCGGGGGGGGCTGCGGGGGCGTCACGGCACGGCACTGCTAACTTCTTATTGCACGTAGAGTGGCAAAGTTTTTCATGTCTAGGTTTGGGATCAATGGGTTCCATTGGCTTTGGGGTGGTCGTGTGGACCATAAGGGAGTTATTTGTGAACTCCTTTTCCCATATTTGGTTGAAATGGTCATGTGCTTCAACTTCCTCGACATATTGTAGCAAGTGGGTGTCTAAAACGTGAGAGAAAACATAGCGTTCTAGTCTAGGGAATCCAAGAGGCTTGTGCGAGTACTATGTGAGTGTGTTTCTCTTGGGCCACCCAATTGGTCCACGTGTGCTTTCTTATCATGTATGTACATTGGACTGGTGTCCATGATGGCAGTTGTTTATGTCGGGGATTGATATCACTCATATGATACTGTGGACTTGGCTTTTCGTTTTGGGACTTGTGCCTCTATCTACATGCCCGAAAATGCTTGGTGGATTGGTGTTCCATTGGGTCTGGTACCTCATGTACTTGCGTGGAGCACATCTATTTGGTATAGTCTCATGAACGGGGATTTTCCATACCAATGCTGCATTGCATAGCATCTTTATGTGCTTGCATGTAATTGAAATTACATGCTATTTATGTTCTTGCTTGAGCAATGTGTAGTTTCGGGTAAGCGGATGCCCGCCCACAAACCGTGCGTGTGAAACTGTCTGTTGACATGGTTATGTGGCATGTGATAGGTGGTAAGTATTAGTCATAAACCTAGCCTTAGGAGTTAGCATTAATTTATAAGTGAGTGTGTACACACTTCATTAAGTAAATTGCTGAATTGACAAGAGACACACAATGAGCCGGAACGGTCGACCCCTCCCTCAAATAAAGTATATTGATCTTGGGAGAATCAAGTACATAGTGTCATGGGCATTTCTGACCAAATTTCCATACCAATGCATATGAATATAGTATTGCAAATAGGTGTTTGTTGATGTAAACTTGCAATCCACACTACCCTCTCAAGTGCCCATGTTCCCTACCATCTACTCTCTATTGTTCCACCAACACATGGTAGCAACAATCTATAAGAGAGCACGTATGACAAGAGAAGGGTGCATCTATTTAGCGAGCCAAGAGCAGTGAGCACAGAGCAGTGAGTTGAAATAAAGTCCTTGTGAAAGTGAGCAAGTAGGGGCATGGTATGATGTTAAGCGAGCATGTAATGTTAAAGAGCAGAGTGAAACCATAGTGCAACTCTATAACGAACAGAACAAAGAAGACTAAAAAAGTTTAAAAGTGACTATTGTAAATAAAGCATTTTCAAATGAATGGTGCGGATATAAAAAATCACTACAAAACTCATACTACTTGGCTCGCTAAAAAGATGTTGAATTGGTCATTGAGCTACTAATAGAAACAAACTATTGTTGCAACCACATGGAAACCATAGCGACAAGAGAGCATAGAAATCAAGCCATTAAAATGCACACTGTTGAGATATCGAGCTCATCTAGTGAGGCGGTGGACACTGATGATCCACCTGGGGGATAGGCCCCACACTTACACCACTGGCATGGTTGGTGAGATCTTGGGTGATATGCGGCCAGTGGGATGACAGGCTGTGTGACAGCCATTCTAGAGACTGGCATAGTTATAGTGCTAGCTCATTTAGTCGGGTTCACACTATAGAGAATCCGTGTATGTATTTGGTTGAGTACCTTTCATATTGTGTGTACTCTTATTCTTGTATATGGTGTGTTGAGTGTTGAGTGAAGAAGAAGAAGATTTTCAGCCTCTCACCTTGTGTGTTCTCTATTAGGGTTTTGTGAGTGTGTGTGTGTGCTTGCAAGAGCTCAAGCTCTCTTCCCCCCTGCATCTTTTCATGGTATCACAGCCTGGTTCGTGCTAAGGACTGAGCTGCAAGCAAGAGAACCACAGGAAGTGGTACGAGGGTAAGAGCTTCAACTACTCTTCCCTATTTGTGTTGGTGACTACACCCTTGTCGGGAGCTCTACGGGAGGCACCGGCAATGATCTCTGATTGAGGAGCTTTCTTCGCGGGAGTAAAGCTATAGGGCAACTATATTATCCTATCGGACGAATTTTTTTGACCAAAAACGCGTTTCGGGCACGTCTGGACCTCCGTTTTTCAGAAAGCAGGCGATTTCGAGCACTGCGGCGGGTAAGTCATCGATTCTCTGCAGAACTCTGTTTTAAGAAATGTAGGAAGACAGATTGACTGTGCAGACACTGTGGGTGCTGCAAAGAGGTCTACAGTTGCCATTGGGTGTATGTATGCATATTGAAGTCACTGGTTGTGACATTTGAGAGTACTACAGTACCGCTGCAGAAAATACAGCAGTTTGTGCAGAAAAACCAGAGTGTTGTTTCTGGTCAAATTGTGTGTTTGGCAAGATGTCAAATGATGGGATAACCCAGATTGTGGCTGAGAAGCTTGATAAGAATAACTTCCATGCTTGGAGGTTCAGGTTGACGAATTTCCTGATGGGAAAAGGATATTGGGACTACATAGAAGGTGAGCATGAAGAGGCACCGGAGATACCGGATATAAATCTGACTGCTGCAGATGTGAAAGAATTTAAAGACTGGAACCAAGGAGCCAGGAAGGTTATGTATTGGCTCTCCATTAGTATACATGACACCATGATTAGGCATATTCAGGATGCCAAGTCCCCCAAAGAGGCGTGGGACACCTTGGTAAAGCTTTATGAAACAAATACCAAGGCACGCAAGATACAGTTGAAGAATGAACTTCATACTGTGGAGAAAAAGAGCATGTATGTGAATGACTATGCGCTGAAGATAAAGGGTATTGTGGAATCCCTTGCATCTATTGGTGTGTCAGTACATGATGATGATAAGGGGGAGGTCTGTCTACGTGGTCTCGGGCCACAATACAAGGCGTTCAAGACGTCTATTCAGACTCGGAAAAACATTTCCAATTTTACAGATTTGGTGTCTATGCTGATTATCAAAGAGAAGATCTTGGGTGAAGACCAACAGTCTTCACAAAGCAAAAACAGTTCAGAGCAACAGGCCTTCTACACGAGTTCAGGAAGAGGACGAGGTAGAGGAGGCCGTGGACGCGGTCAAGGAGGTGGCCGAACAGGTAATCAGAATTATGGCCAGCAGCAGCAGCAACAACAAAGGTCCCAGAATCAACAACAACAACAATAACACGCAGGTGGAAGAGGCAAATTCAGAGGCAGGGGGAGTCAAAGAGGCCGTGGAAATTGGCAAAGGCAGTATAATGATGCACGTGAATGTTATTATTGTGGTAAGCCTGGACATGTGCAGGCAGAATGTTATAAGAAGCAGGCTGACATGCAAAATGGGAAAGTGCAGCAAAACAACTATGCATCCATAAGCAGAAACAATGAGGATAATGAAAGGTTGTTTGTTATGCAGCATGTCGTGAATGCCATGTCTGAAAATGTTGATGCAGCACAAAAAGATAATGTATGGTATGTGGATTCAGGTGCTTCGAACCACATGACAAGTCATGGGGAGTGGTTCAAGGAGATGAAAAACCCAGAAAGACCAGGTTTTGTGGAAACAGGAGATGACACTACTCATCTAATTGCCCATGTTGGAGATGTGCCATTGTCTATGCAGGATGGCAAAGTGAAGTACCTTGTAGATGTACTTCATGTACCGAACATAACAAAGAATTTGGTTTCAGTTGGTCAGATGATTGAGCAGGGTTTGCAGGTTAGGTTTAACCCTGATGGTTGTTATGTTGAAGACTTTAAAGACAAGTGCAGGTTGGTTGCAAAAGGCAACAGAGTGGGCAGAATGTTTACATTGAATGTAGACATGCCTGAAATGAGTGCTGCGATGTTTGCAAATGGTTCAGGAATTGTTGCAGACACAGACATTTGGCATAAAAGGATTAGACATGTAAATGTGCAAAGATTGAAGTCTATGCAGACAAAAGGAATTGTGACAGGGCTACCAAAATTTAAAGTGGAAGGTATGCAGAAAATATGTGAAGCATGCCAATTTGGGAAGCAAACAAAGCATGTGTTTCCATGTAACAGATATGTGAGCAGAAATGCACTAGATGTTGTGCATTTAGATGTATGGGGTCCTACGAAGTCCATATCTATGGGAGGCTGCAGGTATTATGTGACTTTCATTGATAACCACACAAGGAAAGTGTGGGTATATTTCATGAAGGAGAAGAGTGAGGTGTTCACTCACTTCCAAAATTTCAGAGTTTTGGTTGCAAACAGGGAAATATGTAAAGTGCCTAAGGTCAGATGGAGGGGATACACTTTGGAGCAAAATGGAGATGCTGAGCGAAAAAACAGGCACAATGCTGAGATTGCACGAGCATTGATGGAAGAGAAGAATATGCCGCATTGCTATTGGGCTGAGACTGTTTCTATAGCAGTATACATCATGAACAGAACTCCAACTGCAGCCATACATGATGTAACTCCAGAGGAGAGGTTTACTGGCAGAAAACCAGATTTGTCTCATCTGAAAGTCTTTGGATGCATTGCATATGTGCATGTGCCAGATGAGATGAGAACTAAGCTGAATCCAAAAGCTGAAAAATGTGTGTTTATTGGATACTCCCTTGAACAAAAGGGATACAGGTGTTATAACCCTGCTACACGTGAGTTGAGGGTAAGCAGGGATGTTGTCTTTGATGAGATGAGCAGCTGGTATGCTGCTGAAAAAGAAGTTGTTGGGGCTGATGTGAGTGGAAGTGTGGTTGCACAGAATGCAGGTCACCAATCACAATCTTTGAGTGGACCAGGAGAGTCCTCATCTAGTGGGTCTATTGATAGACCATGGAGTGGCAGGCTACGTCATAATACCAGTCCTGCAAATGTGATTAGTACATCATGTAAAGGAAAAGAGAAAGTGGTTGAGCCCCTTGGTATGCCTGACATTTCTGCAGGGCATTCTCATGTTGAGATGGAGAGTCTAGTGGCTCAAATATGAGCCTTGATGAGGAGCTTGGGATCCCAGCTATGAGAACACCTGGTGTAAAGAAGGCTATGGAAGCCATGAATGAAAGCTACGAAGATCAGGGAGAGTGAAGAACCCTGTGCAGAGATTTACATATGATGGTTATGTGGCACATCACTATGCATATATGGCAAAGGTTGTGCAGGTTGTAGAGCCCACATGCATTGATGAGGCTGTTGGAAATGTGTGTTGGGAGAAAGCTATGGATGAGGAGATGGATGCACTATATGGAAATGAAACTTGGGATTTAGTGCAATTGCGTGAAGGCAAGAAAGCCATTGGATGCAAGTGGGTGTATAAAGTTAAACATAACAGTGATGGAAGCATAAACAGGTACAAGGCTAGATTGGTAGCCAAAGGATATGCGCAGACATATGGGATTGATTATGAGGAAACTTTCAGTCCAGTTGCCAAGATGGCAACGGTGAGAGTTGTGATAGTAGTGGCTGCGTCAAAGCAATGGTCTTTACATCAGATGGATGTAAAGAATGCATTCTTGCATGGGGATTTGCAAGAAGAGGTGTATATGTTGCAGTCACCTGGTTATGAGGATGTGGGTCACCTCGAGCATGTTTGCAGGTTGAAGAAAGCCTTGTATGGCTTAAAGCAAGCACCAAGAGCATGGTCTGACAAGATTTCTGAATATCTTGTCACTATTGGCTTTCATGTAGCCAATGCAGATTTCTCGCTGTATGTGAGACATGGTGATAGAGGAGTTGTGCTTGTTGTCATCTATGTAGATGACTTGATCATTAGGGGGGACCATGATGCAGAGATCTTTGATGTAAAGATCTTGCTTAGACAGAAGTTCAAGATGAAGGATCTGGGGGAGATCAGATATTTCTTGGGCATTGAGGTGATTAGGTCACCACATGGTATTGGATTACTGCAGAGACAGTATGGCTTGGACATGTTGTCCAAGTATGGTATGACAAGATCTTGCTTAGACAGAAGTTCGAGATGAAGGATCTGGGGGAGATCAGATATTTCTTGGGCATTGAGGTGATTAGGTCACCACATGGTATTGGATTACTGCAGAGTTGTCCAAGTATGGTATGACAGGCTGTAAGCCTATTTCTGTGCCATTGGATCAGAATGGCAAGTTGAGTGCAGATTCAGGAGAGATCTTGGAGGATCCTACTATGTACAAGCGCACAGTAGGAAGTTTGATCTACATGACCAGACCAGATTTGAGCTATGCTGTTGGGTTGGTGAGTCAGTTTATGCAGGTTCCACGGAAACCGCATTTGGATGCAGTGAGCTATGCTATTGGGTTGGTGAGTCAGTTTATGCAGGTTCCACGAAAATCGCATTTGGATGCAGTGAGACGCATACTGAGGTATGTCAAGTCTACTTTGCATTGTGGACTATTCTATGAGACTGGGACAGAGATATGTGTACATGGGTACACAGATGCTGATTGGGCTGGTAGTATCTCAGATAGAAGATCTACCAGTGGATTCAAGTTTTTTTTGGGGAGTGCTGCTATGACTTGTAACAGTAAGAAGCAGCCTACGGTTGCTCTATCGAGTACAGAGGCCGAGCACAGAGGAGCTGCTATGGCAGCATGTGAGGTAGCTTGGTTGAGAAAGCTACTTGCAGATTTGGGTCTATCAGTGGATAGACAAGTTGTCATTTTTTGTGACAACATTAGCAGTATACAGTTGGCCAGGAACCCAGTATTTCATGCTCATACGAAGCATATAGAGGTCCACTACCACTTTGTCAGAGAGAAGGTCTTGGCAGGAGACCTTGACCTTGTTTATGTTAGCACGACAGAGGATCTAGCTGACATCTTCACCAAAGCATTGGGTACAGAGAAGCTCCACAGATTCAGGGCTTCGCTTGGTGTACATGAGATGGAGTTGAGCTTGAGGGGGAGTGTTGAGATATCGAGCTCGTCTAATGAGGCGGTGGACACCACACTGATGACCCGCCTGGGGGATAGGCCCCACACTGACACCACTGGCATGGTTGGTGAGATCTTGGGTGATATGCGGCCAGTGGGATGATAGGCTGTGTGATAGCCATTCTAGAGACTGGCATAGTTATAGCGCCAGCTCATTTAGTCAGGTTCACACTATAGAGAATCCGTGTATGTATTTGGTTGAGTACCTTTCATATTGTGTGTACTCTTATTCTTGTATATGGTGTGTTGAGTGTTGAGTGAAGAAGAAGAAGATTTTCAGCCTCTCACCTTGTGTGTTCTCTATTAGGGTTTTGTGAGTGTGTGTGTGTGTGCTTGCAAGAGCTCAAGCTCTCTTCCCCCCTGCATCTTTTCACACACCAATTTTAATAGCCATACCACTGACACAACAATATAATACTCTTTAGAAACCATAACCATAGGATTTAAATTTTTTATAATCCAAATAAAAATTGTCCAACAATCAGCTACATGCTATTGTAAAAAACATTCACAAGCATAACATCCATCAAAACATTACTTCCAATAGTCCCAAAAAAAATGATGGTCTCGATTAAAAAAAAGACTATCTCTAATGGCATTCTGATGTAGACATGTGATCCTCATAACTGCAAGAGACACAAAGAAAAGAAAATAAGCTTTATCAATACAAAATTATTCTCTACTAACATATTTATCTTTTCAACATGCATACCTTTGCTGAGTATGGTTCTAACAGGTGATCATAGATCCGCTCATCCTTGTCTAACATTATGACATTACGATCCATAAATGCTGCCACTAGCCCAAGAGTTCCAGTGCCAGCAAACAAATCCAAAATCGTGTCCCCAGGACGACTGAAGACGTAGATGATGTATTTGCTAAGCCACTGACCTCTCTGACAACCGCCCCGCCATGGTCTACCCTTTCTCTTCACCAGATCGTCTGATGGCACTCTTGAAAACGCACACAAACCATTAACCATATGCCATAAAGATCACCGAAAATCATTTGAAATTCTATCTTGATTTGAATGCATACATACATGTCAAAGATAAGATCTTGCCCTACATCAAGATCATCACCTAGTGCCAAATCCCTTAGTTGATCCCCATGCATCACAAAGCTTGTAACAGGAGATGTTGAGCGAACAAAAACTGCCAATATTAGACAAGTGACCTACAAGCAAAGACACATTGGTTGTTCATGCATTTTCACCTTAAATGGGACAAAGAAGATTTGCGCAAATGACAGCCCCAAAGAGAACAACACCAATACCTGTTACCATATTATAGTAGTGATGTGTGTGAACACATTTAGGACCGCCGGGGCACTTTTTCCCTCACTAGGAGGTTTTTTCCCCCGTGCATTGTATATACGCCCATTATCTTCTAGGGCTTGTTATCTTTCATTTTTGGCACTCATAATACACTACTGTGTTGTGCTCAAGCTTCCTCATCTTCTTGAAGTTGTGTGTGCATTCCTGCAACCCTAATTCCAACAATTGGTATCAGAGCAGGCTTCCTCCTCCCGGGCAGCATCACCGGCACCTGCCGCTTCATCTCCTCCGATTGCAACGAGGTTTCACGAGCGTCTGCAGGTTAGTATATGCCGTGGGTGAGCCCGTAGGGCTCGGTCGTTTCAGAATTTTGATCTGAAGTCATTTCGCCCTCCGTTTTTGCATTCCAAGTACTGCGCAGGCAAAATCGTCCTACTGTGCAGATTTTCTGTCAAGATTAAAATCTGCAGGACAGGTGCCCATTCGTCTGTTTTGGGCTGTGCTATATAGCACAGGTCGATTTTATACAGGTTTACCTCTTGCAGACAGCATTTACATCTAGTAGTACAGTCATTGGCCATGGCTGACAACAATGATGTATTCCGCATGTTGGCTGCTGAGGATAAGTTGGATGGCACCAACTATCCATTGTGGGCATATATGATGCGACATGTATTGGTAGCAAAGGGGTTATGGAATATTGTGCAGGGTATTGATGCACGTCCTATTGTGGCTGGGAATGCTGCAAACACATCAGAAACAGGTACTGTTGATGATGGTGCAGGCACAAGTGCTGTAGCAGCTGTTCGGGAACCACCACTTTCAGCAGAGCAGATTCGTTGGGATGGTAGAGATGCGCAGGCTCATGCCTTGATTGCGCTGTCTGTCAAACGTACCATTATCCCACATATTCGCTCCTGCAGGACTTCTAAGGATGCTTGGGATGTACTTGCCACATTGTATCAGGCAAGAAATGAGGCTCGTGTTGCTTACCTCCGAAAACAGTTGGAGAATGAGCATATGAACGAAGGTGATTCTATGGATAGCTTTTTGACAAAGATCAAGGATTTCAAAGAGCAGCTCATTTCTGCAGATGAAATCCTGTCAGACAGTTCACTTGTGCAGACTGTTTTGAATGGTCTACCAGATTCTTATCAGGGTTTTGCTTCCACTCTTCGCTTGATGATGAAAGGCAATCCAAATGCCTTATCATTTGAGGAGTTAGTTTCTGTTTTGCTGCAAGAAGACCAGTCAAGGCAAAACAGGAATAGTATGCGTGTCGCAGATCAAGCTTTCGGTGCTAGTCAGAGAAGCGGGAAAGGTAAAGCTGGCTTTTCTTCTAGTAAGCAAAAATCTGCAAATGCTGCGCAACCAAAGAAGGAAGACAAAGATGAGAAGAAGGGTGACAAACAGAAGACATTTTGCAAGTACTGTAAGGGAAATGATCATGTCATCAAAGCGTGTCCTAAGCTGGCTGCGAAAGAGGCTAAGAAGAAAGAGGCTGGTATGGCTGTTGCAGATGCCTCTCCTTCTAACAATGAATCTGCTAATGTTGTGCTAGATACAGAATGGGCATTCAATGCGCAGTGCAGTTATGACCCATCTTTGCATGACACATGTATGTCTGCAGTAGATTCAGATGTATGGTACTTTGACAGTGGTGCCACTAAGCATATCACCTCGCAGCGCAGTTTATTCACTTTCCTTGAGTCTGCTCCCACAGGGAATACTGTCACTTGTGCCAATAACTCCTCTTATCCCGTTAAAGGAGTTGGACAGATTGTGCTGAATGTTGCAAATGGCAACACCTTTACACTTTTTGATGCATTGTATGTGCCAGGGATCAAAAAGAATCTGCTGTCAGTCTCCGCATTTGCCAAAACAGGTTTGGTTGTAAAATTTGTGGATGACAGATGTACTGTTCATGATCTCTCTTGTGGTGACATCATTGTAGCATCTGGTTCACTATGTCGAGGGCTGTATAAGCTCAATATGGATGGCAAATGTGTAGAGGATTCAGCATGTGCTATTATGGATACGCAGGCTATTTCAAATGCAAAACTGTGGCATGCACGTTTTGGTCATCTGAATTTTGCAAGTTTGCTGCGCCTGCAGAAATCTGAAATGGTGTCTTCTTTGCCTAAGCTTGAGGCACCTGTCAAGCATGTTTGTGAGGGCTGCATATTGGGTAAAATGCAGCGTGCTTCCTTTCCCAAAGATGGATCAGTGAGAGCTGAACGCAGATTGCAGCTTGTTCACAGTGATGTTTGTGGTCCCATGCAAACTCCATCATTTGGAAACTACCTTTACTTCGTGACTTTCATTGATGATTTTACCAGGCATGCATGGGTATATCCTTTGAAGGCAAAGTCCGAAGTGTTTTTGTGCTTCAAACAGTTTTTGGTTATGGCTGAAAATGTGTCAGAAAGTAAGATGGGCACCCTCCGTTCAGATCGAGGGGGGGAGTATATGTCTTCAGAATTTAATGCATTTCTGGCTGAGCGTGGGATAAAACACCAATGTACAGTGCCGTATACACCACAGCAAAATGGTGTGGCTGAGAGAAAAAACAGGTCTCTCATGGAAATGGCAAGATGTATGGTTAAGAGTCAAAGTCTACCACATGGTTTTTGGCTTGAGGCTGTCATGTGTGCCACTTATGTACTAAACAGGTGTCCCACCAAAGCATTACAGGTTGTCACTCCATATGAGGCTTGGCATGGCCGCAAGCCATCTGTTGGCCATTTACGTGTTTTTGGTTGCCTGGCATATGCATTAGTGCCTGTGCAACATCGCAGAAAATTGGATGACAAAGCTGTCAAATGTATTTTTGTTGGATATAGTGCTGAGAGCAAAGGCTATCGTTTGTATCATCCACAGACAAAGCGCATTTTGGTTAGCCGTGATGTTGTATTTGTGGAAGATGCAGTTCAGCCCTTGGTTTCATGTACTAAGGAGACAGATATCAGCTCACGTGATGTCTATGATACATTGTTGCCTCTTTTCAGTGGTGCACAGTCAAGTGCAATACCTCATGAGGCAGTTTTTCAGCCTATGCAGGTTTTAAATGATGGCACAGATCAGCCTATATCTGATGCAGATGTGCATGATGCACTTGAGGATGAGAGACAAGAGATTGAGGGCTCTAGGAACATGCCTAGATGGCTGGTGCAGACTTTGCGTGACAGCAAGTTGGATGCCCCTTTGTCTAGTCGCACTCGTTCTGGCTCTCATGGTGCCTCTTATGCGTCAGATTGTTATGCATTGGCTGTTTCTAGTATGTGCGATGAAAGTGAGCCTGTTTCATTTGATGAGGCACAAAGTTCAGAAAATTGGATGGCTGCTATGCAAGCAGAATACGATGCTATTATGAAGAATAGTACATGGTCTTTATGTGACTTGCCCCCTGGCAAGAAGGCCATTGGCACTAAGTGGGTATACAAATTGAAGCGTAAGCCTGATGGCACAGTGGATCGCCATAAGGCTAGGCTTGTTGCAAAAGGTTATGCTCAAGAGAAGGGCATTGATTTTGATGAGACTTTTGCTCCCACATGTCGTATGACCACTGTTCGTAGCATCTGTGCATTAGCAGCTCATAATGGTTGGAATGTACATCAGCTGGACATAAAGACTGCGTTCTTAAATGGAGATTTGCATGAGGAGGTGTATGTATCGCAGCCTCGTGGTTTTGTTCAAAGAGGGCAGGAAAACAAAGTGTGCAGGTTAAAAAAGGCTTTATATGGTTTAAAGCAAGCTCCACGAGCTTGGTATGAAAAAATACATGCATATTTGACTGCACATGGGTTTCAGAATAGTCCAACAGAAAGCACTTTGTATGTTAAACGTGTGGATGGTGTACATCTAATCATTGCTCTCTATGTCGATGACATGCTGCTCACAGGACCAAATGAGAGTCATATTGCTGATTTTAAGGCTGATTTGAATGCCTCTTTTGAGATGTCAGATTTGGGGCATTTGCATCATTATTTGGGGATACAATTTAAGCAGTGTGATGGAGGTATTGCTTTGTGTCAGACAAAGTATATTGAAACATTGTTGCGGAGATTTGGCCTTGAAGACTGCAAGCCTATTGCTACTCCAATGGAGACAGGTTTGAAGTTGAGTCTTCATGATGCTGGAGATCACTTTGATGTCACACTCTATCAGACAGCTGTTGGTTGCCTCATTTATGTATGCATTACGAGGCCAGACATTCAGTTTGCAGTCTCACAGGTGAGCAGATTTATGCATAGCCCAGGCATTAAGCATTGGCAGGCAGTGAAGCGTATTTTTCGCTATTTGAGTGGTACTCGGCATCTTGGGTTGTTTTATCCCAAGGGGGGATCATTGCCGCCAGATTTACATGCTTTTTCAGATTCTGACTGGGCTGGTTGTTATGACACACGCGTGTCCACGAGTGGTTTTTGCTTCATGCTTGGAAGCTCATGCATATCATGGTTGAGCAAGAAGCAGCCTACTGTGGCCACTTCTAGTTGTGAAGCTGAGTACAGGGCAGCTTTCACAGCTACGGTTGAGTGTGTGTGGCTCAGACGCCTTATGGCTGATTTGGGTGTTGGGCAGCCATCTGCCACCACCATCTTCACTGACAGTCAGAGCGCATTGGCAGTTGCGCGGAACCCAGTGTTCCATGCTCGTACGAAGCACATTGAGGTGCACTACCATTATGTCAGGGAGAGACTCTCTGCAGGAGAGATCAGTTTGGCTTATGTGCCAACACAGGATAACCTTGCAGACCTTTTCACAAAGGCTCTGCCTCGTGAGAAGTTCGAAGCTTTTCGCAAAGCTTTGGGCTTACTCCCTTTTGTGGATTCGTCCACATAGCTAGACACTTCCCTATACATGAGTGCTAGCTCTTGTTCACCGCATCACTCCAGGGGGGATTTGTTACCATATTATAGTAGTGATGTGTGTGAACACATTTAGGACCGCCGGGGCACTTTTTCCCTCACTAGGAGGTTTTTTCCCCCGTGCATTGTATATACGCCCATTATCTTCTAGGGCTTGTTATCTTTCATTTTTGGCACTCATAATACACTACTGTGTTGTGCTCAAGCTTCCTCATCTTCTTGAAGTTGTGTGTGCATTCCTGCAACCTGGGTTGTAATCATTTGCCCCATCTTCTTCCCAATAGATGGAGTACACCTCACAACCTGTCTATGATAAATGCCAAACCCAACGCTCTGTGCAACCTGCTCAATGGTCACTCCTTCTTCCATAGTGTAAAGGCATGTAAAGAAGCTTCGATCTGAGAGACAATAATCAACAACTTTAAAAGTAGAGTCATACATGCCATCCCTAATCTTATTCCAATATGGAACCTTGTTTGCAACACAACCTCCAATGATGATATTTGAGGGGAAGTCTGCAAATATCAACTCCACACAGTAATCGGTCCCTCTACTCTTGACATTCCCTACTGTGCAAATAACATTCATGGCGTCAAGCACGAGTATGAGCCCATTTGTCCTTTACACTTGTATGCAGGGATTGGAGACGAGGCATATTTTATCCTGGAGCATTCATTGTCCTCTGTATATATTGCCAAATCAGAGAATTATTTTGAGACCCCAGAACAAGGCCCCTCAACTATATTTCCTCCCGGTTCTCGAAAGAGTACTTCAATGTAAGTGGCATTAACTTTGACTTTGACATTTTTTGTTTTGCATTGTGCATTGAATTAGAGAGCATTGTGCTTTGCAGTGACTTGGACACTGAAGAGATAGAAGAAATCAATGTCCAGGCACATGGGTCATTGCAAGAGGAGGTAGAGGTCTCTCCTGTGGAAAAGTGCTTTCAACATTTGGAAGAGGAAGATGTTCAGTTTGATAATAGTGCGGTCTCTTGCTTTCAAATAATCCGCATGTTACCTCCTACTGATGTCTTGCACACTTTAATCCATGATTGTGATTACAAAGGCAAGGTAAAAGAGCTTCCCAAGGTGTACCTAGAGTTCAGTATGTACGAGCTTGAAGGTGGGAAAGGTATGGAAGGGATGGAGCAAAAATACGAGGGTAACATTTGGACAAAGCCACAAACGCAAACTAGGGCCAATAAAACTTTTGTTCTTAGGAAGAGCTTCTGCAGGGGAACCTTCCAGTGCATGAATGAGCACTACTCCTTTAGGACACGTATGAATCAACCAAACAAACTCCATTGGAATGGGCAGCTGATAAAATCTCCAAAAGATGGAAATTTAGCAATTGGGAGCTTCAGGAACCTTGAGTGTTTTTTCTGCAAGCATGTGCCAATGTGTCTTAAAGAATGTCCTGCTTGTGTCTATTATTTTATGCCAAAAGAATCAATGCACAACAGACTAGATAAATTTATGAGTTTTTATGGTATAAAAATCAATGATTTTATTATTTGAGTCATTTCTACTTAGAATCTTCAAATTCTGAGCCCAAATTTGGAATCTGCGCGTGATTTTACCCCAATATAAGATTTTACAGCATCCAAAACGGACACCGAATCAAGCCTATACGCAAATTTTAATCATTTTAGTTAAAAAACGGCGACCTTTAAACCTTAATAAATGCACGACCGGGCGTCCGATTGACGAACCGTCTAAACCCCTACGACTAGGAGAACCTCCCGGACAAAAAAAAATTCGCCCCCGGGGCGGTCCGGCATGCAAATCGAGGCGGGCGTCCCAAATTTGGTACCCCGCCCCAAAATTTGGTCCGTACACACTTACCAGGGTGCTCGTACGATGGTCGCCCAAGAACCAAAGGACGGTCGCCCATTGTATGGTCCCCACGTACCCCTACGTGGACACCCATGCTGCCCCAGACCAGATAAGGTACATGCGTACCACTCCTTTCCCGGACAACCGACACCGTACCTTTTCCCTAGACCCATGCAGGCCACTGATCCATAGCCTTTGAAGGTACACCGTCCTTTCGTCCTTGCTTTGTGCAGTGCCCGTACCCATACCCCTCAGCTATATAAATCCCCGGGGTGCTCCACAGACAGCACGCATTTCTATGTAGCGTATGCCCTATTGTACCGCCGTCCGTCCCTGTGCAGTGTACTTGCTGCAGTTAGTACAGCCACCCTTGCAGCCACCCCTCTCACACCCCCTCATTTGGCTCTTTTCAGATAAGCTAAAATTCCTCCATCTCCCTTTTCCTTAGAGCCAGTGTCCTTAACTCTTCTCCCCACTCCCCCCGTGTGAAGAGACTTACAGCAGGCCCTCACAGCCCTCTCCACGTTTTTAGCCTTAAGGACATCTCACAATTCTCCCCCCCCATTTGCGTAGACTTTAATAAGGGTTTTTTGCCTTAAGCAAGGGTTCGTGCGTCATGCTCGTTTGCTCATACGGTGAGCAAACGAGCTCAGAATTCAGATCCGACTGAAGCGTTTTGATCGCAGCAGAGTGAGCTCTACAAGGCGACGCCTAAGATGGCCTCTTTTCAGAGACGTCAAAATATCGCCTCAAGAGGAGCACGTAACAACGAGATGGGGGAAGAGGCCCCCAACGCGGCTCCAGCCCTCCCTTTTCAAGCTCCTCAAGGAAATGGTGGCCAGGTTAGCTTGGTTAATTTTTAAAAGAAGAGATTTTTCTTAAATTAGTGTTAATGAATGGTATCTTTTCCTTTTAAAATGACGACATAAAGATTGTATGAAGTTACAAATTATGTGATGCTGTATTTGATAAATTGCGTTGAAATTGTTATCTTCACGAATTGTGAATGCTATAGTTAATAAATTGCATTGAAGTTGTTATCTTTAGAATTCAAGATTTTTTTTTGGCTTCAACGCTAACTCCGTTCCGTGCTTATGTAGCCGGGCGGCATCGTTAGCAAAGCCCGAGAATGGCCCAAGGTATCCCTCATACCTTTGGAAGAATAAGGATCACCGATTGAGGCAAGAGATTATGAGGCTGCCTAGTTCTGAGGGCCCAGGCTAGTGCTGTAAATAAGCCCACCCTAGTGCGCAGACATCCCTCTGAGGGGCGGGAGGATCAAGCGATGGAGCCTGAGAGGGCGACAGGCCGGCTTGAGTCCTTGCCAGCGACCGACGATGAGGTGTATGGTCCCGTAGGGTTTTGCCCAGCATGTAGAGGCTGGAAGGCCGAATTCTAGATCATCGGTAGTATAAGAATAAGAGAGCCGGTTTGGCTTGTATGGAATTGGTTCATGTATAAACTTTTTATATAAATATATCTTGTCTTTGGTATGATTACATTGTGTAAAAAGGCTGTTTTAACGAACCTTGTGAAAAAGGGTCTTAATCAAGGAATATGTTTATTTATGTCAAACAGTGTGGTAGGATTAATTAGAAAACAAATTGATGTGTGAGTAGGGTGGAAAGTGGGAGGATAGAATACCTCGATGGTACTATCCTATGGATGGGTGGACCCGATTAGTCGGGTAGCTTTCCAACAGATTAAGTGAAAGCCCTACACTAGATAATTAGGTTCTTGGGCAACTCTATTCTAGAAGACTAGGCCAGCGGGGCTGTGCCTTGCATAAGATGAGGAAAAAAGCATTGTCTCTAGAAATCAAGTCTAGTAGTTGCCCAATTTATGATCAATTGCCCTATGGGTGATTTGATGCTTAGAAAATCACGCTTCCCCTGCGGGATAGAGCTAGGTCATACCTATAAATCGTATCCTTGAATCTCTACAGGGTCAAGGTGTCGATGAATAGGAAATTTTTCCCAAGATAAGACTTAGTGGACTATCTTAAGTGTTTCTCCCATTTTAGAAGGGAGGAACCTTACAACTGGTATCAGAGCCAAGTTTAGCTCTTAGGAATTATCATTTAAGGATTGTTTTACAATGAATGTTTTACCTAACATAATGCTAATTAGTAAAGACATCCTACTAAAACAAATAAGTTGAATTGATGTTTGAATGATTGTAGGAAGAAGAAGATGCCTACTCCAAGTTTCTAGTTTTCCAATGCATCTTCGAGACTGCTAGTCATTCCTCGAATTTCGAGTTCCGTGACACCATGGTGCAGATATTAGAGAAGATGTCCCTCCCTCATTTCTCTCGTATTCAAAGAGGATGGGGTAGAGATTTCTGGAGTCGTGGGCCGAGATACTTCTTCATTTGAGCAGATCAAATTGGGAACCTCACCACCGACCTTAAGCGGATTCGTTGGATTGAGAAGCTGAAGATGATCCGCTTATTTTGGTTCGTCGGTACCCCCAGGGCCGACACCTCTGTGATTATAGATGGGGTTCGCATACCTCAGGATCGCTGGGTGTATGACAAAGTGATGCAAGTCTTACCTGCTGATAGAGTAGCAGTGTTGGGATCTACCCCAATCCAGAGTTTACCACCCTTACCATCAGTTTTTAGAGTCTTAGAAACTACAGCGGAACCCCCATATTTCACCTATGTGGACCGCTCTACCCTTATGTCATAGTCAAGCCTAGGAATTTCCCTTCATAGCAAATAAGACTAATTATATTAGTCTCAGATCTTTGTAATAAAACTTGTCCTTGTAAATATTTGGAAATAAAATAATTTCAATGTTTTACTCTCCAAAAATAAGCATTGTGCAAATATGAATCTTGTAATCTTAAAATTGTTTTTACAATGATGGCCAGGACGACCACCCTCCACTTTCCAATGCGCTTTACACCGATACCCAGGAGAAGAAGCTCCTGCTCAAGCAAATGCAACCTCCCTCCTTTAAAGGAGAAGGTTCAAAGGTTGAGAAGGATGCTGAAGTCTGGATTGAGGTTATTTACGATTATTTCTCTGCTGCCGGTTACTGGAGTAGCAAATCAGTCTATGCTCGCACGGTTTCGCCTAACTCTGGTGGAAACAGTGCAGGTGCCGTGACAAGGAAGTCACCGAGCATTCTCAAACGTGGGAAGACATCAAGCAGGCAGTGAAGGAAAGATATCTTCCTCCATCCCATGAATCCATAAAGATGAATGAGTTTTTTAGTCTTAGGCAGTGCAGCTTAACTCTTGAGGACTACTATTCCAAGTTTATCACCCTTCGGAAGTATGCCCCAGCTATGACTACTTCCCAGCAAGTGGCTCGTTTCTGCCAAGGGCTAATAAACCCCTAGATTCCCGCCTTGAAGCAATGAGGCCAAGCACATTACAGGATGCTCTCATACGAGCAAAGCCCCTTGTGAAAGAAATGAAGGCTAACAAACCGAAGAATCAAAAGAGATCTTACCCTAAGCCAAATCTTAAAGATCAACCCTACAAGAAACCTCAATAGAATTTCCCCTACTACAACAGAGGGCGACAAGGCAACTCTTCTATCCCCCTGCTTCTTCCAGAGAAGGCCCTTTGTGTTTCGAGTGCAATGAGCCGGGACACTTTAGAGCCAACTATCCCAAGATGGCAACATCATTTCCCCAAGGTAGCAGAGGAAATCAAGATCGTGGGACCCCTATCCACCAAGGTGCAAGAGGCAGTGGCCGTGGGGCAGAGGCCACGGAGGAACAGTTGTTGCTAGGACTGCCTGTGTTATAAGTGAAGAACCAACCTTGGAAATGGCTGAAGAAGAGTGCGCCACCGTCCATGCGGCAGTAGAACACCAAGGTCCGAATAAACAATTTGGTGTAATCCAAACCTCCGCCAATCATCACAGTAAGCCATTTCAGCTTTTGATTGATTGTGGCAATACCCATTCATTCCTTTCTCCTAGGTGCTTGCAAAAATTAAATTTGAGTCAAAAAACAGCTAGAAGAATGATTGTAGAGTTAGCCAGTGGGAAAGAACCTTGATTTTGAGCTGGGTAATGAGCAAACTCATGGTCACTTTAGAGTCTTGCCATTAGGAATTTATGATGGAATCCTTGGGATGGATTGGTTCATTGCAAACAAAGCTAGCATTCATTGTAACCATGGGAGTATCACTTTTGAAAATGAGCATGGCCAAGTAATATCTGTTCAGGGGATCACAGGAAAACCTAAATCTAGGGTAGTCAAGGCAAAACATCTTCTCAAGGGAACACGTAAGGGTTAGCAAGTTTTCTTAGTCAAACTCAACAAAGTCATTGAACCTAGTATGGAGACAGAACCCTCTTGGCTCCAAGAATTCTTTGACATCTTCCCTGACGAGTTTACAGGGTTACTGCCTCCTCGAGAAGTCGACCATGAAATCGAGGTGATCCCTGGAGCTCAACCCGTCTCAAAAACTCCCTATAAAATGTCCCTTCCTGAAGCCATTGAACTTAAGGAGCAACTTTCCCAACTCATTGAACAAGGATTTGTACGCCCCAGTAGCTCTCCTTGGGGAGCACCTGTTCTTTTCCAAAAAAAGAAGGACGGGACTCTCCGCCTCTGCATAGATTATCGAGAGCTAAATCAAGTCACTGTCAAGAATAAGTATCCTATCCCTTGCATCGACGAACTTCTTGACAGGCTTCATGGAGCCAAAGTCTTCTCAAAAATAGATTTGAGGTCTGGTTACTATCAGATCAAAGTCAAGGAAGCAGATATACCCAAAACAGCCTTCAATACCTATTATGGCCACTATGAGTTTACTGTAATGTCATTCGGGTTAACCAATGCTCCTGCAACCTTCAACCGCCTAATGCAAGATATATTCTGTCCTTACTTGGATGAATTTGTGCTTGTTTTCTTTGATGACATCTTAATCTACTCCAAATCAATGGAAGAGCATGAGGAGCATGTGCGTAGAGTTCTGCAATTACAGCGCAAACACAAACTCTATGCTAAGAAAAGCAAACACAAACTCTATGCTAAGAAAAGCAAATGTACCTTCTGTACTCATCAAATTGAGTATCTTGGATTCATCGTCTCCAAAGATGGCATCTCAGTAGACCCCGCCAAGGTCAAGGATATTCTAGAATGGCCACCCCCTAAATTAGTTCGTGAAGTTCGTGGGTTTTTGGGAATCATGGGATGGTATAGGATTTTTATCAAAGATTATACCTTGGTAGCTGCACCTTTGACGGATCTTCTTAAGAAGGATTGCAAAATAGTGTGGCTGCCAATCCATCAAAACAGTTTTGATCAGCTCAAGGTCATTATCACTTCTGCCCCAGTCTTGAAACTTCCTGATTTCGCCAAGGAATTTGAAGTGGTTTACTGATGCTAGTAGTCTAGCACTTGCTTAGGCCAAGAAGGAAGACCAGTCGCTTATACTTCCCGCAAGCTGAAGCAATAGGAAGAAAATTATGCCACCCACGATTTGGAGCTCTTAGCAGTTGTTCATTGCCTCAAATTATGGAGACATTATCTCTTAGGGGGTAAATTCCAGCTTGTAACTGACCACAAAAGTCTAAAGTGGATCTTCACCCAGCCTAACCTCAACATGCGACAAAGGAGATGGATTGAAATTCTACAAGAATATGACTTCGACATCGAATTCCGCCCTGGGAAAGATAATGTGGTAGCAGATGCACTTAGCCGCAAATCTTTCTTGAATGCAATTTCAATGCCAAATAATCCCATATTGGTCAAGGTGGAAGAAGTCACATCTCATGATCCAGATTATCAGAGGATGATAAAGTTAGTAGAAGAAGGGGGACATTCAGAGAAAGAGAAGAATCTAATCAAGGGATACTCCACTCATGAAGGAAGACTCTACTTCAATCACAGGATATGTATCCCTAAGGATCCTGCTTTAAAGAAACTAATCCTCCATGAAGCTCATGATAGCCCTGCTTGCAGGACACCCAGGCTATGCAAAAACATTAAATGCTGTAAGAAGGAGCTTTCATTGGGCAGGCTTGAAAAATGATGTGCTTCGGTACTTGAAGCAATGTCTCTCATGCCAAAGTATCAAAGCTGAAAGGGTCAAGATGCCTGGAAAACTTCAATCCTTAGATATTCCCCAAATGAAGTGGGAGTGCATTAGTATGGATTTTGTCACAAGTCTTCCCACTGTTCAAGGAGGATATGACTCCATTATGGTAATAGTGGACTTACTTACCAAAGTAGCTCACCTTATACCAGCGAAGAAGACCTTCAAAGCTTTTGATGTTGCTCGAGTATTCATCAAGGAAGTCCTCAAACTTCATGGTCTCCCAAAAAGGATAGTAAGTGATCGGGATTCTGACTTCACTTCAAAATTCTGGTAGTCTTTATTTCAAGCCCTCGGAACTTAACTTTGCTTTAGCATAGCTTATCATTCAGAGACCGATGGCCAGACTGAGAGAGTCAATCAAGTAATTGAAGACATTCTCAGAGCATATTGTGGACGGGAACCAAGAAGGTGGATTCAGTACCTTCCTCTCGTAGAATTTGCCTACAATACATCTTATCATCAAATCATAGGAATGTCACCGTTCAAAGCACTCTATGGGCAAGAATGCTTGTCTCCTCTAAATTTCTCTGATCCAACCATAAGAGTTGAGGCATCCAAGAAAATGCTCGAAGAAATGGAGGAACAAACCAAGGGAATCCAAAAGGATATTAAAGCTGCCCAAGATCGACAAAAGCATTATGCTGACAAGAGGTCTGAAAGGATCTTCAAGGAAGGAGACAGAGTTCTTCTACGAGTGCGACCCAAACAAAGTTCTCTATCACTTGGGAAATATAAGAAGCTTAGCCCTAGGTATTGTGGTCCCTATACTATTATCAAGTGTCTAGGTAAAAGTGCCTATAAACTCCAACTCCCAGCCCATATCAAAGTCCATAATGTATTTCATGTAAGTTTATTAAAACCATATGTCCCCAGTCTCGATCATATTCTTGTTGATGAACAAGTTGTAATCCCTACTCAAGGAGTCCTTGAATTATAGCCCAGTAGCATCATAGATTCTAGGGAGAGGCAACTCCGAAATAGAAATCTTATAGAACATCTAGTACAGTGGAAAGATTACCGTGAAGAGGATGCAACTTGGGAAGATGAAGCTACACTCTTAAAGGATTATCCCCAATTCATGACGAGATGAGGACATCTCGATTTCTTTAAGGGGGGAAGGATGTAACATACCCATCTTCACTAATAAAGAAATGTCCATGTAATAGATAAATTTATGAGTTTTTATGGTATAAAAATCAATGATTTTATTATTTAAGTCATTTCTACTTAGAATCTTCAAATTCTGAGCCCAAATTTGGAATCTGCGCGTGATTTTACTCCAATATAGGATTTTATAGCATCCAAAACGGACACTAGATCAAGCCTATACGCAAATTTCAGTCATTTTAGTTAAAAAACGACGACCTTTAAACCTTAATAAATGCACGACCGGGCGTCCGATTGACGAACGGTCTGAACCCCTACGACCAGGAGAATCTCCCGGACAAAAAAAAATTTCACCCCCCGGGGCGGTCCGGCACGCAAATCAAGGCAGGCACCCCAAATTTGGGTACCCCGTCCCAAAATTTGGTCTGTACACACTTACTAGGGTGCCCATACGATGGCCGCCCAAGAACCAAAGGACGATCGCCCACTGTATGGTCCCCACGTACCCCTACGTGGACACCCATGCTGCCCCAGACCAGATAAGGTACATGCGTACCACTCCTTTCGCAGACAACCGGCACCGTACCTTTCCCCTAGACCCATGCAGGCCACTGATCCATAGCCTTTGAAGGTACACCGTCCTTTCGTCCTTGCTTTGTGCAGCGCCCGTACCCATACCCCTCAGCTATATAAACCCCCGGGGTGCTCCACAGGCAGCACGCATTTCTGTGTAGCGTATGCCCTGTTGTACCACCGTCTGTACCGCCGTCCGTCCTTGTGCAGCGTACTTGCTGCAGTACACACTTACCAGGGTGCCCATTGTTGAAATGTCAAGCTCGTATACAGCTGGAGGATAGCACATGGGTGCTGACAGAGTGACAGTATGGTAGTTAGATATCCTGTGGTGTGTTTATGACCGCGTCCAGCAGGTCATGTGTGGTGTGGACATTACATTAGGTTTACTTTGTAGTGTGGACATAACACTATGTTGTGTTCCCTTTTTTGTGTGTGTGAGAGAGATGGTGACTATGGCTTCTCTCCTTCTTTATGGTTGATGATTATGGATTAGGGTTTGCTTCCCTTGTGTGTGCTGTCTACTGCTTCTGTTTTTTATCATGGTATCAGAGCCAAGAGCTCATTAGCTGTGTTGTGAGAGTGAGTGAGAGAAGAGGGAAGAAGAAGGAAAAGCTGTGAAGGAAGCCATTGAAGCTGTGGAGCAAAAGAAAGCTGTGGAGCACACACCGGCATCAGATCTGAGAGCTAAGGACCATTGGTGAGTGTAGCAAGACCCCCTCTGCGGATTGCAGGTATCAAAGAGCAAGTTCAGTGAAGATTGAAGTGCATAAAGCAAGCAGAAAATTTCTGGTTTTGAAGCTTTCATGGAAAGCTTGTGAAGGAATGTATTTTGTCAAAAGTATTGGTGCAAATACAAAGGAAACACAGAGGTTCTCATGTATTGTGAAAGGGCACATGTATTAGCAACACTGGAGCAAACCATTGCATGAAAATTGATGCATTACAGGCAATTTGTGAAGAAAAAAATTCTGGTTTTTTGGACTCTACAAAAACAGAGAACATATGCCCGGTGGAGGATCAATTGTGGCAATTCTACTCAAAATTGAGTCAAACCCTTCATACCCATGATAGATTAGGTCATTGCTAAGAGACCTATCCACTCATTAGTGATTACCCCTCTCTCCTAGAGCTCCAAGAGAAGGCGGCGCTTTTTGGAAGAGTTTCTTGAAAAGTTTGCAATGAATTTGGACTAATTCACTCATTTGGACACCAAATTGAATGCTTTAAAGCTTGGAGAGTTTAGCAAAGACATTGCTAAGGCCTTGTGATGCTTGGTTTCAGCTCATTTCATGTATTTGGAGCTCATTGAAGTGATTTATCAGAGGTGTGCAGGTTTGCAGAAATTCTGTCCAGAAACAAAGCATTTTTAATCAAGGCATTAATCTTTGTCTATATCAAATTGGCCTAATTCCTTTGGTACAAGTAGAGTCCTATGAGTTGCTAAACTTTTGAATCAAAAAGTTTTGGATTTGGAGAAGATTTGAAGGAGATAGAGCATTTTTAGTGAGCGGTGGTACCTGACAGATGCAGAAAAATTCAAACCAGAGGTTACAAAAATTGGTGGTTCTCATTCCCCTTGAAGAATTGGATCAAACCCTTCTAGGATATGTTGGAGAAATGTGTTGGGAAGCTAATGCAAGTTGAATCATTGAATTTGGACAAGATTTGAAGGATTTAGAGCATAATCTTGACTGGTTACTGGCGAGAAATTACTGGCGAGAAAAAAACCAGAAATTTTTTTGTGAAGGAGTATCATTTGGTTTCAACTTTGATCGAGTGTACATTGTTGATGAATCATTGTGGGATGTAAATGCACACAATTTGCAAGCATTTGATGTGATTTGGAGAGATTTGGAGCATTACAGGTACTTCAGACATTGTAATCGAAAGGGTACATCTACTCTATTTTTTTGCAACAATGGGAGATGGTCCGATACAGATTGTTGGAGAGAAGCTTGATCGCACTAACTTTCAAGTGTGGAAGTTTCGAATGAAGAGTTTTTTGAAAGGCAAAGGTTTATGGATTCTCGTCTCTGAGGAAGACCCGGAGCCATATCTACCTCCTCAACCAAATAATGCTCAGTTACTGGCTCACAAG
The DNA here is from genome assembly GCF_041138505.1 of Cibotium barometz. Taxonomy (NCBI): domain Eukaryota; kingdom Viridiplantae; phylum Streptophyta; class Polypodiopsida; order Cyatheales; family Cibotiaceae; genus Cibotium; species Cibotium barometz. The sequence goes on along the minus strand of NC_141089.1, from coordinate 7,147,038 downwards.
CAATGGGTAGAGCGGTCTTCGAAGGTGTTGCATTATTTTTCCATATGTGTAACAGATGCCTTGCTTATTCACATCCAAGATGCAGATACACCGAAAGAAGCATGGGGTATATTGTGCCGAATGTATGAGACAGACACTGGTGCAAGGAAGATTCAACTAAAGCAACAGATTCACAGTGTAACACGCAGGAATAGGAGTATACATGAGTATGTTCAGGAAATCAAGGGTTATGCTGATTCCTTGTCATCAATCCATGCCCCAATGGATGATGATGATTTGGTTGCTCTCACATTGCGTGGTTTAGGCAAAGAATACAAATCTTTTGACACTTCCATCTCAGTAAGGTTGGGAGGAATGCCAGATTTTAATGAGCTTGTGTCATTGCTCATTGTGGAAGAATTGAAGCTTGGCCTTGGTGGTCTGAGTGTTACAGGTGGTGCATCCTCGTCAAGCAATGATGAGCATGCAAGGAATCAGGCTTTTTACTCATCTAGAGGCTTTCGAGGTAGGGGGAGATTTACCCCTCGAGGCCGTGGAGGACGTGGTTGGAATGACAGGTCTACTTAACCACAATCAAATCAGAATTTTCAGAATTCACAGTCATCATTTGGATCACGTGGAGGTCGTGGATTTCAATCCCATAGGGGGAGATTTGGAGCAGGTGCTCGTGGTAGAGGACGATGGCAAGGTCCTCAACAAAATTTGAATGGGATTGAATGTTACTATTGTGGCAAACTTGGACATTTGGCAAAAGATTGTTACAAAAAGCAGAATGATGTGAGGAATGGAAGACCACAACATGGAAATTATGCATCTACCAGTAACAATGATGGGAGTTCGAATCATCTTTTTGCAATGAAGCATGTTATGGGGACAATGGATTCTCAGAATGCAGGAGATGAGTCATGGTATATGGATTCAGGTGCCTCAAATCACATGACATGTCATGGTGAGTGGTTTGAGAAGATGCAACCATTAGATACAAATGGTTATGTGGTCACAGGAGATGATACTCAGCATCTTATAACACATGTTGGCAGTGTGCCTTTGAGGATGCATGATGGAAATGTGAAGAATATGTCAGAAGTGTTATATGTACCATCCATCACAAAGAGTTTGGCATCAGTAGGACAAATGGTTGAGCAGGGACTACAAGTCAGATTCAATGAGAAAGGCTGTTTTGTGGAAGATTTTAAGCATGGCTGTAGATTGGTTGCCAAGGGCAAGAAGGAAGGAAGGTTGTTCAAATTGGATGCAGGCATACCAGAATTGAGCTCAGCCATGTTTTCAAAGAGCAATGGGATTGTGCAGGACATTGACATGTGGCACAAGAGGATTGGACATGTCAATATACAGAGATTAAAGAACATGCAAACAAGAGGCATTGTCAGTGGATTGCCTCGATTTAAATATGATGGACATATGCATGTTTGTGAAGCCTGTCAGTTTGGAAAGCAGGCAAGGTTGAGGTTTCCTAGAGAAGGAAACATGAGTAATAGACCACTTGAGATAGTGCACAGTGATGTATGGGGCCCAGCACAAAACCCATCTATCAAAGGAAGTCTATACTATGTGACATTTATAGATGACTTCAGCAGGATGACATGGATATATTTTTTGAGAGAGAAGAGTGAAGTGCTGGAAAAATTCATGGATTTCAAAGCTCTTGTAGAAAAACAATATGGCTGTTGGATCAAGTGTCTGAGAACAGATGGAGGTGGTGAATACACCTCAAAAGCTTTCGAGCATTTCTTGCGGAAGCATGGGATAAGGAGACAGTTGACATGCAGGTATACACACACCTCAGCAGAATGGTGTGGCTGAGAGAAAGAATCGTGTCATATGTGAAGTGGCAAGGGCAATGCTCAATGAAAAGAGCATGCCAGATTACTATTGGGCAGAAGCATGTGCTACTGCAGTGTATATCCTGAACAAAACACCTACAGCAGCCATTCATGGAAGCACGCCAGAGATGCGGCTTACAGGTTACAGGCCAGACATTGGACATCTTAAAGTCTTTGGATGCGTAGCTTATGTCCATGTGCCAGATGAAAGAAGACGGAAGTTGGATCCTAAGGCAGAGAAATGTGTATTTGTTGGATATGCACAGGATCGAAAGGCCTACAAATGCTATAACCCTCAAACTAGACAAGTAGTCATCTCACGTGATGTGGTGTTTGATGAGCTTGCTAGTTGGTACAAAGCAAGAGATGAGGGAGTTATTGACACACTTGAGGCTAATGTGCCTGTGAACTTGCCATCACAAGCAAGCTCTAGCTCTACTACTATGTTTGGGCCAGCAGCAGAAGCTGAGAGTAGTAGCAGTGTACGTCCATGGTCAGGACAATTGAGGCATGAGAGTGTGAGCACTGGGAGTAGTGCTATGGATAAAGGCAAGAAGAAAGTTGAAGGAATTGGGATCACAGGCTATGAGTCCTCTAGTTCAGAAAGTTTGGATGAGGAGCTCGGAATACCTGTTGTACGTACACCTGGTGCTAGGCAGGACAGATATGTGCCACCACATGCTCGTGTTACAGGTGTACAGAGTGACCCGCATGCATTGCGGAGATCACAGAGAGTCAGATATCCAGTGGAGAGATTGACATATAGAGATTTTGCTATGCACTATGCATACATGACATCTATGGTAAAGCATGTGGAACCTACATGCTATACAGAGGCTATTGGAGAGCATGTATGGCAGAAAGCCATGGATGAAGAGATGGATGCTTTGGACAAAAATGATACATGGGAATTGGCTGAGTTACCTAAAGGAAAGAATGCAATTGGATGCAAATGGGTGTATAAGGTAAAGTGCAAGTCAGATGGCAGCCTAGAGAGACATAAGGCAAGGCTGGTCGCTAAAGGGTATGCACAAACTTATGGTCTAGATTATGATGAAACTTTCAGCCCAGTGGCTAAGATGGCTACAGTGAGGTCTATCATTGCACTAGCAGCACAAAAAGGTTGGGCTTTACATCAAATGGATGTAAAAAATGCTTTCTTGAATGGTGAACTACAAGTAGAGGTGTACATGGAACAGCCAGAAGGATATGTACATCCAAAATATCCGACTTTTGTTTGCAGGTTAAAGAAAGCACTCTATGGTTTGAAGCAAGCACCTCGTGCTTGGAGTGACAAGATCAGCAGATATCTTGTCAGTATTGGATTTGTGGTTGGAAATGCAGACTCTTCACTTTATGTGAAGAAGACACATGATGGTATCGTGATGATAGTCATTTATGTTGATGATCCGATTATCACAGGTGATTGTGGGAAAGGCATTGATGAGGTTAAGGCCTCTTTATGCAAAGAGTTTGATATGAAAGACCTTGGTGATTTAAGGTTCTTTCTTGGCATAGAGGTGATTAGAACAGGCAAGGGTATATGGTTGGTGCAAAGGCAATATGCACTTGACATGCTGGCAAAGTATGGTATGACAGCATGCAAACCAATGTTGACACCATTAGAGCAAAACATGAAGCTTAGGGCTGATTTGGGTGATGAGCTTGATGATATCACCATGTACAGGAAAATGGTTGGTAGCCTTATCTACATGACCATTACGAGGCCAGATCTCAGTTATGCAGTTGGTTTGGTGAGTCAGTTTATGCAGAGTCCTCGTAAACCTCACTTGGATGCTGTGAGACGGATTCTGAGATATGTCAAAACTACCGCGCATTATGGTCTTTTCTATGAGGCAGGAAAAGACATGCATGTCTATGGATATACAGATGCAGATTGGGCCGGTAGTGCATATGACAGGAGATCTACCAGTGGCTATGTTTTCAGCCTTGGTAGTGGAGCTGTGAGTTGGAGCAGTAAAAAGCAACCTACAGTTGCTTTATCTACCACAGAGGCAGAGTATCGTGGAGCAGCCATAGCTGCATGTGAGGCTATGTGGTTGAAAAAGTTGCTAGATGATGTCAGGATACAGAGTGATATGAGAGTTGTCATTCATTGTGACAACATGAGTAGCATTCAGCTTGCTAGCAACCTAGTTTATCATGCCAGGACCAAACATATTGAGGTCCACTATCACTTCATCAGAGAGAAAGTGCTAGATGGGCATGTTGATTTGACATATGTGCAGACAGATGAGCAGGTTGCAGATATCTTTACCAAAGCACTTGGTAAGGATAAGTTCGAGTATTTCCGTACTAGATTGGGAGTCCTAGAGATGGACATGTCGAGCTTGAGGGGGAGTGTTGAAATGTCAAGCTCGTATACAGCTGGAGGATAGCACATGGGTGCTGACAGAGTGACAGTATGGTAGATAGATATCGTGTGGTGTGTTTATGACCGCGTCCAGCAGGTCATGTGTGGTGTGGACATTACATTAGGTTTACTTTGTAGTGTGGACATAACACTATATTGTGTTCCCTTTTTTGTGTGTGTGAGAGAGATGGTGACTATGGCTTCTCTCCTTCTTTATGGTTGATGATTATGGATTAGGGTTTGCTTCCCTTGTGTGTGCTGTCTACTGCTTCTGTTTTTTATCACCCATACGATGGCCGCCCAAGAACCAAAGGACGGTCGCCCACTGTATGGTCCCCACGTACCCCTACGTGGACACCCATGCTGCCCCAGACCAGATAAGGTACATGCATACCACTCCTTTCCCGGACAATCGACACCATACCTGTCCCCTAGACCCATGCAGGCCACTGATCCATAGCCTTTGAAGGTACACCGTCCTTTCGTCCTTGCTTTGTGCAGCGCCCGTACCCATACCCCTCAGCTATATAAACCCCCGGGGTGCTCCACAGGCAGCACACATTTCTATGTAGCGTATGCCCTGTTGTACCGCCGTCCGTCCTTGTGCAGCGTACTTACTGCAGTACAGCCACCCTTGCAGCCACCCCTCTCACACCCCCTCATTTGGCTCTTTTCAGCAGATAAGCTAAAATTCCTCCATCTCCCTTTTCCTTAGAGCCGGTGTCCTTAACTCTTCTCCCCCCCGTGTGAAGAGACTTACAGTAGGCCCTCACAGCCCTCTCCACGTTTTTAGCCTTAAGGACATCTCACAATCCCCCCCCATTTGCGTAGACTTTAATAAGGGTTTTTTGCCTTAAGCAAGGGTTCGTGCGTCATACTCTTTTGCTCATACGGTGAGCAAATGAGCTCAAAATTCAGATCCGACTGAAGCGTTTCGATCGCAGCGGCGAGCTCTACAAGGAGACGCCTAAGATGGCCTCTTCTCGAAGACGTCAAAATATCACCTCAAGAGGAGCACGTAACAACGAGATGGGGGAAGATGCCCCCAACGCGGCTTAAGCCCTCCCTTTTCAAGCTCCTCAAGGAAATGGTGGCCAGGTTATCTTGGTTAATTTTTAAAAGAAGAGATTTTTCTTAAATTAGTGTTAATGAATGGTATCTTTTCCTTTTAAAATGACGACATAAAGATTGTATGAAGTTACGAATTATGTGATGTTGTATTTGATAAATTGCGTTGAAATTGTTATCTTCACGAATTGTGAATGCTATAGTTAATAAATTGCATTGAAGTTGTTATCTTTAGAATTCAAGATTATTATTTTTGGCTGCTTGTGTAGCCGGGCGGCGTCGTTAGCAAAGCCCGAGAATGGCCCAAGGTATCCCTCATACCTTTGGGAGAATAAGGATCGTCGATTGAGGCGAGAGATTATGAGGCTGCCTAGTTCTGAGGGCCCAGGCTAGTGTAGTAAATAAGCCCACCCTAGTGCGCAGACATCCCTCTGAGAGAGGGGCGGGAGGATCAAGCGATGGAGCCTGAGAGGGCGACAGGCCGGCTTGAGTCCTCGCCAGCGACCGATGATGAGGTGTATGGTCCCGTAGGGTTTTGCCCAGCATGTAGAGGCCGGAAGGCCGAATTCTAGATCATCGGCAGTATGAGAATAAGAGAGCCGGTTTGGCTTGTATGGAATTGGTTCATGTATAAACTTTTTATATAAATATATCTTGTCTTTGGTATGATTGCATTGTGTAAAAAGGCTGTTTTAACGAACCTTGTGAAAAAGGGCCTTAATCAAGGAATATGTTTATTTATGTCAAACAGTGTGGTAGGATTAATTAGAAAACAAATTGATGCGTGAGTAGGGTAGAAAGTGGGAGGATAGAATACCCCGACGGTACTATCCTATGGACAGGTGGACCCGATTAGTCGGGTAGCTTTCCAACAGATTAAGTGAAAGCCCTACGCTAGATAATTAGGTTCTTGGGCAACTCTATTCTAGAAGACTAGGCCAGCGGGCGGCTGTGCCTTGCATAAGATGAGGAAAAAAGCATTGTCTTTAGAAATCAAGTCTAGTAGTTGCCCAATTTATGATCAATTGCCCTATGGGTGATTTGATGCTTAGAAAATCACCCTGTGGGATAGAGCTAGGTCATACCTATAAATCGTATCCTTGAATCTCTACAGGGTCAAGGTGTCGATGAATAGGAAATTTTTCCCAAGATAAGACTTAGTGGACTATCTTAAGTGCTTCTCCCATTTTAGAAGGGAGGAACCTTACAGTTCTCTATAGTAGAATTCTCGAATCAAAGGGTTCAAGAATTAGATGCTTTATCTCTACCAGATGATGCTCAGACTATTGTCTCAGCTCAGAGCAACAAGCTCACATGCAAGACACTGCCCTCATATTAAGGACTGTACGAAGCACATAGCCAAATCATGCGAGTACCATCAATGACACGACAACCTCATCAGGAACGAGATATAGGGAGTTTGCAAGCTTTAATGTCGGCACCAGTTACGTGTACCATTCTACTTGCAGAGTTCTTAAAGCTTAGGCCAAGATTGTGGGGAGAAGTGGGACTACACAATTAACTGAGCAAGGATTGTGGGGAGAAGTGGGGCTACACAATTAACTGAGCAAGGATTGTGGAACCAGAACATTCAGGTTAAGGAGTTGTTGAAGGCAAAGGCTTCTGGGCTAATGCTTAAGCAAACAATTCCGGTTCCTGTGAACAAAGTTGGCAAGCATTGTGAAGACAATGAAGGAAATACTACGCTTCCTGTGGAGATCAACAAGATTGAATCTATAGCTATTCTAGATAGCGGAGCAGGGGTGAGTATAGCAACAAAAACTGTATGGGAAATGTGGGGAAAACCTATAATTAGAAGTACAAGGATGAGTTTGTAATTGGCAGACGGAAATCTAGAGAGTCCCATAGGATTGCTTGAGAACGTTATTGTCAAGTCATGTGGCATTGAGTACGGACATACCTTTGCTATTGTAAACTTTGGCAAGAACACAAATTACGAAGTGATCCTAGGAAGGCCATTCATGTGCCAATTCAAAATGATTCAAGACTGGGGTTACAATTACTTGTACCTCAGACATGAGAATGTAACCACGAGGGTGAATTTGAAAAACCATGCTTATCGAGATGTGACGCACTCTCCTATGGATGAGTTTGATTCGGCTTCTTCAGAAGCATCGGGAGCAACTATGTCTGAAGGAAGAGCTGATCTGTGGAGCATCTTGTCGAGACTTGCAACCTAGAAATGTTACCATAGACAGAAGTGTGACGGATGAGGCGTATATCCCTATACCTTTTCCTGAGAACTTGATAGATCCCTTAGAATGGAACCATGTTTTAGCTACCATAGACACTTGTGCATTGCCAAGGCAAACACAGTTCTGTGATCCAGATGGGTATGACATTATTCCCGTAAGAATGCCAAGACCGATCTATGCAGAGGAACCTCAAGAAGCCCCTAGGTATGAAGCAATAGGTATGAAGCAAACAAATCATTATTGCTAGGAGATATGGTATCTGTAGAGGAAGTATCCCCTCTTGAGTACAGCTCAGCTGACGAAGGAGATGAGGATAGATGCTTAGAATCCTCTGATGGGAAGGATTCGGATGACGATGCCATAGTCCTTGAATCAGAGTTAGAGAAGATAAGATTGTTGTTAAAGGGCAGAGAGGTCTTGCTGAGTATTCCTAGTGACAAATCGAAACGTAAGTTTTGCAAGAGTCACCGGAAGTTTCGCAAACAGAAAGTCAAGGAAAAGAGACAACAACAACAAAAAGAAATAGAAGATGTGGATAAAGAAGACTTTATTCCACCTCCAACCTTTGTATAGGGAAGAACGAGTACTTGTACTACTTGGGAGTTGATGATTGCATCAAAGACGAGATGAAATGGAGATACGGCTTTCAATTAGTGCAAAAGCTAAATGAGAAGGAGAGTGACAACCCAAAGAAGAAGAGGAAACAGAAACTGAAGCTAAAATCTAAGGCTTCAGAGCATTCAGTCAAGACTGAACAAAGCAACATGACGAGAGTGGAGCATAAAGCTTTAGTGCAAGAATGGAAGAGAATGCTAAAAGCAGCATGGTCTTCCATGAGTGATGACTCAAAGGAAGAAGAGGATACCACAAATATCCCCTCAAACTTTAAGAAATTCACCATACAAGATCGGAAAATAGTCTTGCAACAACCTATTCGTTGACAGAAACCTGAGGAACCAGGAGTTTCCTATGATGGCCCTGAGGACGCCAAGAAAATAGACCTGGCAGAACCAAGCGAAGGGCCACGTAACGTGTGGGTTGCCACAGACTTAACCCAAGCAGAGGAAGAATTGCTAATCTCTACTCTGAGAGAGAGAGTATCGAGATATATTTGCTTGGAGTTACAAAGACCTTAAGGGGGTAGATCCAAAGATCTGCCAACATACAATTCCCATGCGAGAGGATGCCAAGCCATCCAAGCAGCATCCTTACACATATAACGATAATTTTGCCAAAAAGATCAAAGAAGAGATTGACAAGCTGTTAGCGGCTGAATTTATTTATGAGATTGAACATACAGAATGGGTTTCACCGATTGTGGTAGTACCTAAGAAGAATGGAAAACTACGAGTATGTGTCAATCTAAAGAAAGTAAATGCTGCTACTGTCTGAGACCACTATCCGCTTCCACTCACTGATCATGTATTGGAGAGGGTAGCTGGTAAGAAGGCATACAGTTTTCTTGATGGATTTTCAGGCTACAACCAGGTATCTATTGATCCCAAGGATCAACACAAAACCGCATTTGCTATAGAATGGGGAGTGTTTGCATATAGAGTCATGCCTTTTGGTTTGACTAATGCTCCAGCCACTTTTCAAAGGTTGATGAGCCATACGTTCAAAGAATACCTGCGATTATTTCTTGAAATATTCATGGATGACTTGTGTGTGCATTCCATAAACAGAGAAGAACACATAGAGCATCTCAAAAAAATCTTTGAGAAATGCAGAGTGTATCGCATATGCCTTAACCCTGATAAATGCAAGTTTATGGTTAGGCAAGGGAAGATTCTAGGTCACATTGTGTCTAGGAATGGTATATCCACGGATGCGGAAAAGATAGCTGTTATTGTTGAGCTACCTAGACCTTACAATGCAAAAGGGGTACAAGTTTTCATGGGTCATTGCGGCTACTATCGTAGATTTATCTACATGTACGCTGAAATAGCATGGCCATTGTACGCACTCCTTGTTGTATTTGAATGGACAGAGGATTGTGAAGAAGCCTTTGAAAAGCTGAAGAAAGCATTAGTGACGGCACCTATTCTCAAGTCGCCGGATTGGGATAATTTATTCCATGTACATATAGATGCTTCGGCTTTTGCAATTGGCTGTATTTTAGCTCAACCAGGCGAGAACAAAATGGACTTTCCAGTCTCATATGCTAGCCGCTAGTTGAATAGTGCTGAAAAGAATTACACCACCACGGAAAGAGAAGGCTTAGCTATGATCTATGCTGTGAAGAAGTTTCGGCATTACCTTTTGGCCAACAAATTTATAATCTTTGTAGATCATCAAGCTTTGCTTTACCTTGTGAACAAGCCATGTGCAACCGGAAGGATTGTACGCTAGTTTGTTATTCTACTTGAATTTGAATTTGAAGTAGCGGTAAAGAAGGAAAAAATGCATCAGCGGGCTGATCATCTTTCCAGGATAACTTCAGGAGAAGCACCCATTGGTATAGATGATGATATTCCTGACGCTACTCTATTCTTGGTTGAGACAGCACCAAGATGGGAAGAACCCATCATTCAAGTTTTAACGATAGGATTTGTTAACTCCATTAGTCCCACCAATGAAAAAATAATGACCTTAGAGCATTGTGCTCCTTATAAGCTTCTTTCTGGACGATTGTATAAATTAGGAAAAAGATGGAATACTTCGTCTATGCCCTGACCCTGATCAATATGATGAGATTATCTCATATGTCCACGTGAGCTTAGGAGGCAGACATGTCTCTGGAAAGGATACGGTTAGGAGAGTTTTGTGGTGGGAAGGATATTGGTGGCCAACACTTCATGCTGATACAGAAGAGTACGTACGGAATTGTAAAATTTGTCAATAAAGGAAACCCATTCCTCATGTGACTCTATTTTATATTTCAACAACACCCAATTGGAGTTCGTACATTGTGAAGTATTTGACGCAGGGTCATACGGACGATAAGATGCCTAGGCATAGAAAGAGAGCCATAGAGGTAGAAGCAGCGAGTTTTCAGATTATTGAAGGCCAGCTGTACAAAAGGGGCAAAGATGGAAACCCACGGACTTGTGTTTGTGAGAGTGACTATCTTAGCGTATTGACTCATGCACATTCAGGAGTTGGGGGTGGACATTAAGCTTCCATGCACCTAACCGGGTTGAATCCCCTAGCGATGAAAGTTTATCATTCCATTGGTGAGCTAGGAGCGTAGTCTGCTTGCCCATATTGCATACGTAGGGAGACGACCGTCTTTCCATACACCTATGTTGGCACTTGTGACAAAGACATGTGTGCCATAAATCACATGTATGTGACAAACATCACCTGCATATCCACTAACTCATCTGTGCTATATAGCACAGATGTGTGCTATATTGCAGTCATGTTTGACAACCATGTCAAACATCTAAGTGATGACAACACCTATGTTGGCACTTGTGACAAAGACATGTGTGCCATAAAGCACTGGTGTCCCAACACAAGAAGGCAAAATAGGATAGAATGCCATACTAGCATATGTCCACAAGAGTCACAAGGAGTAGCAATACCATAAAAACCTACAGGATCAACTCACTACAGGGTAGAAAGGATAGGGAATTATATTTGCACAACATCCAACAACATGCTGCACATCAGGGAGCAAATCCAAATAGATGACAAGGGTTCTATAAGACTCAGCAAAAATTTGCACAGCACCACCACTATACTAATCCAGTTATAGCATGGATAATGAAAAGGTAGCTAGTACCCTATGATGACCAACTCAACTTTATAATGAATACTTTACAAAAATAGAACAAGTTAGCTGTCAAGATTAGTATTTTCAAACATACCAAGCCTGTATACAACGTTTGGCCTATACCTTCATGAGGCATGGCATGGTATATAGACTCATGGATCTATAGGGACAAGTAGTAAGTCTTAGAGACAGCATCTGGCCATCCACCAAAGGCATGTCAAACTTGATCGCTCTAACAAGATGGGAGTACATGTGGCTGACACCCATGTTTTCAAGCAAGACCTCCACTTCATTCTGATGCAAGCATTGCAAAAACATGATAGCTGCCTGGTCTTCAATTAAGTAACATCATGATGCAAAAACCCGCAAATGCTATGCAAGGATCGAGACCCGTTAACAGTCTCACATCCCCACGCTTTTGACCTGTCTACATCATTCGGCTTTATTAGCCAAAAAGTCTTGTTAATGTTAGGGCCTGCTTTTGTTGACTGAGCATAGGAGCTAGATGCACCACGTGACATTGTTTTTGTCAAAAAATCAACATCTACAGCTTGCCTAAGAATCACACCGTCTATCTTAAGGTGCTCATGTGTTTTGGCCCTCTTCACCACACAGCACCAGCGCCATCGTGTTCCCCCTTTCCAGGACCTGATCCAAAAAAGTTCCATGTCATCTCTGTCCCTCTCAGATTGTAAAATCTACCAACAAAGTAGAATGGCCTTGAAGCTTTGAATTGCAAAGCTGCACCATCATACCACACCCAATGCTGCTCAAAACACAAACCTTGATCTTTGAGCCACATGTTGTGCATAAGGAAGCAATGTTGGACAAAGAGGGTATCATGCAGCTTGTCATAAAAAATGTAAAAGTGCATTTCCTTAATCATGATATCATCTTTGTCGCTTTGACGACGATAAGAAATGTGAACTGAGATTGTACATTGGTTTGTGTGCCAATGCATTGACTAAATCTCATTTTGCTCTTTGAATGAGCAGTTCTTAGCAAAGTCCACCACACAGACTATGATATCTGTAGGAAACACCTTCAAGAACTCTCTATATTGATCAGCCTGCCATCTGTATATGTAAAGTTGTGCTTAATGAAGGACCTGGTTCTTTCTTGTTGATGCTTTGTGAATATTTCAAAAACCAGATGCTTGATGGACAACACCTTTTGTTTCCTTGTTTCACCATTCTTGTTTTGAACCTGAACATCTTCAAAGACTTGAACTGCAATTATTTTTGTTGTCTCTTGATGCTCACATGGACAAAAGGGAATATTCTTCTCATCGCATTTATCACATTTTCCCATAAGACATTCGTACCTATGAAATGCTAAATCGTGATTCTTTGCACATACACATGATTCCCATAGTTTTGTTATCCCAAACAACGAGTGCTCTGAAGCCGCACATTTGCCACCAAGCACAGCCTTTTCACAAATGTCATAGGCACATGAACATGACCTCCCATGAAAACCAGCAGCATTGGAACGTAGTTGATTGTATGCATCTTTTAAGAACAACATTTGTATGTGGTACACATAGCAGCATGTGTTCCGATCTTTTAGCTTTCTTACAAACCATGGTTTGAGCTTCTCAAAAGACCTCTACCCAATCTTCACTATTGGGTGTGTCTCTCTGAACTTTAGGAAATACTCTATCTCTATAGATAACACATATGCGTCAATGTCCTAGAGTAACTCAAAACTGTAAGCTATATAGCACACTAGCATATGATAATACTGTGTGATATGCATTGTATAGTGCATAGCAATAGTGCAGTGCATAGCAATAGTGCAATAGCAGAGAAATGCTTTTGCTATGCATTATATAGCACATAGCTGACCAAAAAAACACATTCTAGTGCAATGCATTACATAGCACACATATGAAGACAACAGCACATGTGCAAGTGCTATGGCTTATGTAACACATACTAGTAGGCAATAGCATATGTATTCTTGGCTACTATATAACACACAATAGCAGTCAATGTGCTAGTAAAAAAGTTGATAATAGCACATATGCTTTTGTTTGCTATATAGCATAGAAGCAATAGCACAGATGCAAGTGCTATGCAATAACTGGTATACTCGTGGATGCTATATAGCAGAAAATAGCAGTCAATACCACACATGCCAGTGCAATGCATTATATAGCACACAATAGTGGATAATAACACAGATGCCCTTGGTTGCTACATAGCACATAATGGCAATGCAGAGAGAATATCAAGGGAGTGATCATGAACTTTATCTTGTGCGCATTGTAAAATGTGTTTGTCATTTAGAACTTCCTTCTGGTCTTCTCTTCCATAAACACTCAACTCTCAGATAATGTGGTGAAAAATGGTCTCAAAAGACCTCCTTTTCCTTGCTTGAATGTCCTCTTCAATAGTAGGTTCCTCTCTATTGCTTGCACCTTCAGCCTACTTTGCATATTTTTCGATACTCCCTCTTCATCATGGCCTCATATTTCCATACTGAAATGATATTAGCCTCACCAAGCTGTTACATGCATTTAGAATTCATTTGTACCTTACGTACTAGTGCCTCTGAAACCTGTGCTTCCAAAAGTGTCTCCCCATCTGGCTCAGAACAACCCTATAAAGTGATTACGCTCTACATCTGTTCAACAAATCTTGGATAAAAATTGCCCTCATTAGTACTTCCAAACACACCTGTAATTCTTGGTGGACAGTTATAGCAAGCTCCATTTGACAAGTCTCAATTGTTGATTGTATGCCTTCCATAGAGAGAGAGAGAGAGAGAGAGAGAGAGAGAGAGAGAGAGCTCCAACACTAATGAAATCTCAATTGCACACAGAGATTAGAATTGAGAGAAAGAGACATAGAGACAAAGAGAGAGAGAGAGAGAGAGAGAGAGAGAGAGAGAGAGAGAGATGGAAGCCTATGCAAATCTGTTTGATATTCAATTTCTCAGTTGCACCCTCAGAAGAGAGAGAGAGAGAGAGAGAGATAGAAGCCTGTGCAGGCAACTCTATGCATGCTCAAGGTAGAGAGACAGAGAGAGATGGAGGTCTATGCATAGAGAGATGCATAGAGAGAGAGAGAGAGAGAGAGAGAGAGAGAGTATCTCACGACCACTACTCTCAGAGGAGTGGAGTCATGAAGACGTTTCAGTTGGCTCCACTTTTTTCAGTTGGCTTCACTTTTTTAAAAATGTTTCTTTAAAGTCTTTTTTTAAGATTGAGTCACCCTTTAAATTACCAGTATGAAGTGCCAAATATCTCTATACCTGGGTGTCCATGGACACCAGCTCTATTGAGCTATGTATTCATGCTTTCACCCTAGCAGGTTTGGTAGCTACTATGACATATCTTCGCCAGAGATTCTATAGCTGGACTACACCGATTAGTCCACACTTACCAACTCCTCTTAGCGTATTCACATTATGGACCGCTTGTATATACTCTATTATGTGTTGTCACTTTATCTTCTTCGTAGACCTCTTTTGTTGTGTAAAGAAGAAGAAGAATTTTCAACCTCTCACCTTCTGTGTTCTCTTCTAGGGTGTGTGTGAGAGTGTGTGTGCTTGCAAGAGCTCAAGCTCTCTCCTCCCTTGCATCTTTTCATGGTATCATAACGTGGTTCATGCTAAGGGTTGAGTGGCAAAGAAAGAGTAAGTGGTATGAGGTAAGAGCTTCATCTACTCTTCCCCCTTTGTGTTGGACACTACACCCTTGCGTCGGGAGCTCTTCGAGAGGCACTGGCGAATAAACTCTCATGGAGGAGCTTTCTTCGTGGGAGCAAGGCTACAAGTCAACTATATTGTTCTCCATTTTTTGGGCAGAAAACATGTTTTCGGGCCTCCGTTTTTCAGTTCACATGTATTCACGAGCACTGCGGTGGCGGGTAAGTTTCGATTCTTTGTAGAACTCTGTTTTTGGAATTGCATGAAAGGCGATTGTTGTGCAGACACTGTGTGTACTGCAAAGAGGTCTCAAAGTTGCCATTGGGTGTAAGTATGCAAATTGAGGTCACTGGTTGTGACAGTTTGGGTGCAGTATAGTATTGCTGCAGAGAATACAGCAGTTTGTGCAGGTCAAACAAGAGTGTTGTTTTTAGATAATTTGTATTACATACAAGATGTCAAATGATGGAACAAACCAGATTGTTGTAGAGAAGCTTGATAAGAACAACTTCCATACTTGGAGGTTTAGAATGACCAATTTCTTGATGGGAAAAAGGTTACTGGGACTACATTGAAGGTGACCATGAGGAGGCACTAGAGATACTACAGATTAATCCAACTGCTTAGCAGATGTAAAAGAATTCAAGGACTGGAATAAGGAGCAAGGAAAGTAATGTATTGGATTTCTATTAGTATACATGACACCATGATTGAGAATATACGGGATTCCAAGTCACCTAAGGAGGCATGGGACACCTTGGTGAAGTTGTATGATTGAGAATATACGGGATTCCAAGTCACCTAAGGAGGCATGGGACACCTTGGTGAAGTTGTATGAAACTAACACTAAGGCACAAGAGATTCAGTTGAAGAATGAGCTTCATACTGTGGAGAAGAAGAATATGTCAGTGAATGATTATGCCTTGAAGATCAAGGGCATTATGGAATCCCTTGCATCAATTGGTGTTTCTACTGATGATGATGATAAGGTGGAGGTGTTTCTACGTGCTCTCTGGCCACAATACAAGGCGTTCAAGATGTCTATCGAGACTTGGGAGAACATTCCAAACCTCACAGATTTGGTGTCAATGTTAATCATTGAAGAGAAGAACTTGGGTGAGGATCAACAGTGTTAACAAAAAAAAAACAGTTCAGAGCAGCACGCCTTCTACATAAGTGCAGGTAGAGGACGAGGTAGAGGTCATGGACGTGGCCAAGGTGGTGGCCAAACAAGTAATTAGAATTACGGTCAACAACAGTAAACAGGAGCAGGATTCACAACAACACACAAGTGGAAGAGGCCAGTTTAGAGGCATGGGGAGTCAAAGAGGTCATGGTAATTGGCAAAGGTAGCATAATGATATACGAGGGTGCTTTTACTATGGTAAGACTGGACATGTGCAGGCAAATTTCTATAAGAATAAGAGTAACATGCAAAATGGAAAAGTGTAGCAAAACAACTATGCATCCTCTAGTAGAAATAATCTGGATAATGAGAGGTTGTTTGTTATGCAACATGTGGTTAATGTTGTGTCTAGAAATGATGTAGCAGCATGTAATGTAAAGATGATGTATGGTATGTTGATTCAGGTGCTTTGAACCATATGACAAGTCATGGTGAATGGTCCAAGGAAATAAAGAGTCTTGAAAGACTAGGTTTTGTTAAAATAGGGGATGACAGTGCTTATCTGATTGCCTCCTATGTTGGAGATGTGCCATTGTCTATGCAGGATGGTAAGGTGGTGAAGTACCTTGCAAATGTACTTCATGTTTTGAACATTACAAAGAATCTGGTTTCTGTTGGTCAGATGATTGAGTAGGTTTGCAGGTCCATTTTAGCCTTGATGGGGCTGTTATGTAGAAGACTTTAAAGATAAGTGCAAGTTGGTTGCAAAAGGTAACAAGGGTGGGCAAAATGTTTACATTGAATGTAAATATGTCTGAAGTGAGTGCTGCAATGTTTACAAATGGTTCAAGAGTTGTTACAGATACAGAAATCTGGTAAAAGAGAATTGGGCATTTAAATGTACAAAGAATGAAGTCTATGCAGACTAAAGAAATTATGATAAGGCTACCTAAGTTTAAAGTTAAAGGTATGCAGAAAGTCTATAAAGCATGTCAATTTGGAATGCAAACAAAGCATGCATTTTTCCATTATTACAGAAATGTGAGCAAGAATGTACTAGATGTTGTGCATTCAGATGTATGGGGTCTTGCGAAGACAATGTCTATGGGTGGCTATAGGTACTATGTATCATTGATGACCACATAAGGAAAGTGTGGGTGTACTTCATGAAGGAGAAGAGTGAAGTGTTCTTTCATTTTCATAATTTTAGAGTTATGGCTGAAAAACAAACAGGAAAGCATGTGAAGTGCCTAAGGTCAGATGGAGGGGGAGAATACTTCTCCAATGAGTTCTCTAAATTCTTGTGAAAGAATAGAATTCAGAGACAATTTACATGTAGATACACTCTGCATAAAAATGGAGTTGCTGAGCGAAAAAACAAGCACATTGCCGAGATATCACAAGCATTGATGGCAGAGAGAATATGCCACATAGCTATTGAGCTGAGGCTATGTTTACAACAGTTTAAATTATGAACCGTACTCCTACTATAGCCATACTGATGTAATGCTAGAGGAGAAGTTTACTAGAAAGAAACTTGATTTGTCTCACTTGAAAGTTCTTGGATGTATTGCATATGTGCATGTGCCAGATGAGTTACGTACTAAGCTGGATCCAAAAGCAAAACATTGTGTGTTTATTGGGTATTGCCTTGAGCAAAAGCTGTATAGATGTTATAATCCTACTACACGTTGTTAGGAGTTTTTCTGAAAGGCATTTTTGGGCTCGTGTATATATGTGTGCATGGCATGTGTGAAGAGTTTTGCTCAGGAACACCTTGGCAGATGTACAGGGAGAATGGTTTTGCTGTGAGCATGTACAGGCCTATCTGGAACGAGGTCTTCTGGAGATGATATCAGCCGTCTGGTTGCTCTAATGTGTACGTGTCCCTTTAAATGAACAGGCACTCGAAGCTGTATTGAAGTGTGTGTGGAAGGCATGGGCAATAAAAGATTGGAAGGGGCCAAGGTAGCTTTGGGCATTTGGTTGTGAAAAGGCATTTTGGATGGCCATCTTCTAGGCCTTAGGAATAAAATAAAAAAAATATATATAATATCAATGTGGCCAATAATTTTTGAGGCCACATGGGAGCTTGCATTGTTGCCAGTGTAACGTTCAGGAAGGATCGCAAGAAGGTTGGCGAGCTGGCGGATGGAAAAGATGACGGGGGGGGGGTGGAACGAGCAGGAGAGGAGACAGCCGGCTAGGAAAAGGTCGCGCGGCCTCTGTTTTGCAGAGACAGGTTGGGGCGGCCTTGGTGTGGGTAGAGCCTGGCCGGGGGTGATCGTGTAAAGGCCGAGTGATTGGTGGTGTTGCCACCTCGTGGATTGTAGAGGCTGGCGGGTGATTCTGAGAGGTAGCTACAGACAGGCGAAGAGGGAGAGAGCTGGAGGCCGCCTCTCTGGTGTAAAGGGCTCGCGGGTAGCCCAGCTGCTGCAGAGACGAAAGCTGGCGAGCGTGGAGCAAACAAAAAGCGTGGATGGCCGTCTCGAAGGGATGCCGCCGAGTAGAAGGGAGGGCTTGTTGAGGCACAGCAAAGAGCTGCGAAGAGATGCTTGAAGGCGCAGCGCAGGAAGAGGAGGTGGCCGCCTGGTAGTAGAAGGCTCGGGCGCTTGTGCAGACACGGGCGAAGAGGTGTGGTAGCCACCAGGTGTGAGAGCTGGAAAAAGCTGTCGTGTGCCAGACGGGTGATCATAGCAGCGTGGAGGAGAGAAGGCCTCGTTGACGTCTAGTCTTTGGTGATAAGCATGCATAGAGTAGTGGAGCAGCCGCCTTGTGCGGGTGACGAGCTGCAGTTGGCTACGCAAGCAGGCAAGAGGGTGAAGCTAAGGGTCAACTGGGGTTGACAGGCTGGCACAGAGCAGCTAACTAGCGCAAAGGAAAGGGAAGTGGCCACCTGGTGAGAAGGGATGGTCGTCGTCAGAGTGCAGGCGCAAAGGAGTGCAGCCATAGGTGCAAAGGGAGAGCAGCGAAGAGACAGAGGAGCGCAGCGGAAGGTGCTGCGGGGCAGAGCTGACTGGGACAGCTGAGGAGAGAAGAGTTGGCAACGGCTGGGGAGCCTTTTGGATGCAATAAAAGGGGACAGTGTTAAGCAATGAAAAGGTGTGGTGTTGACTTTTGAGAGAGCCACCTAGGGGAGCAAAAGAAGCAGGTGATTATGGGGAGACTGCTGCAAGGCAAGGGATGTGTTTTTTGAGACCAGGTGTGAGGGATTAGCCAAGATTTATGGGCACAGCTGGGTGAGTATACACTTTGTGTTGATGTGAGGGTTGTGTATGTGAAAAGGTTGTGTGAGTGAAGCTTCTGTGTCGGAAGAAGCTATATGAAGTGTTGATTGGAAATCAAAGATGAAAGACACTGGTGATGTGTCTGGTTATGTTGTTGTGTTGGTATCCTGTGTGTGTTGATTTGCAGGAGAAGGCGTGATTGACGTGTTTAGTGGTGTAGTCCACGGGTTACACTCTCACAGCGTAGTTTGTGCCAGCCTTTGATTACCTCGTCACGCACACGGTGGAAGTGTATGTGTTGCTGGGTGTTTACTTGGTTTATGGTACCCCTGTTTTGGCTGTTTTGTCTGGCGTGGGTGGGTGGTGAAGAGTGAGAGATTTCTATTTCCAGCATTGTGCTGGAAGTGGTGCCCCTTGTGTTTGTTGTGTCTTCCGAGGCTGCTGGGTAGGTAGCTGTAGAGGCATTTCTTCTTTTCCCAGCCTCTCGACAGTTTTTTGGTGCCCCCCACTGAGGATCTTTCTTCAGGTTCCTTCAATTTACAAGTTGCAACCATGGCGTTTCCTTATCCTGAATTTCATGGTGATAAGAATGAGGATGTAGAGGATTTCTTGGAGCAAATGGAGGTAGCATGTATTACCAACCATGTGGATAATCTGGATCAAATTTTAAGGCTCTTTCAGATCTTTTTGAAGGGCACAGCGTGTACATGGCTTCGAGGGTTTGAAGCAAAAAGAACGATTGGTAGCCCATCTGGAATGATGATGGTGGAAAACCTGAGAGAAGCCCTTACAAAGGAGTTTCAGAGAAGAGAAGATCCCAATGACGTTTGGCAGGAGCTCCAACAGCTGAAGCAAGGTGAAAGCCAGAGTGTGGCAAGTTATGTTACAATTTTCAGTGAGCTATGGACAAGATGGTGTTTAGCTCTTGAAACAGAAGTTCCCCCCATGTTTGTGAAGAAGATAAGATTCATAGCAGGTTTGAAGCAAAGTTTATTGGTAAAAGTGGACTTGAAGCAACCTTCTACTTATGAAGAGGCACTGAGGATTGCGGAAGAGAAAGAATGGAAGCTGAAGAAAATGGCGGATTATGGGATGATCAAGGAAGATGAAGTGGTCAAGAATGGTTGTCTTGATGTGTTGATTTTGTGCAACAAACACCTACTGGGTACCAACAAATTGGCAGGGGAATGTACCGGGTAAATCCTAAGGTAGTCACCAAAGATTTTGGGCAGTTTAATGAGAGCACTGTGAAGTCTATAGCGGTGGATGTTATGCCAGCTTATGGTTATGAGAATTACCAGATTTCTGATAATGTTTCCACTAGTCAGGGTGTGTTAAGTGATGTTATTTATGCTTCTAAAGTTCAAAAAGAGAAAATTCTTGCAGAGAATAAGGTTTTGCCAATCATAGGCAGGGATTTAGATGTCAACAGATGCTTCTCTTGGCTTAAAGAGCCAGTTCAAGAACTTAAGGGGAGGAGGGGAGAGACAGAAGATAGTCTACAAGAAGAGGATGGAGTGAAAGAGCAAGTAGACGAAGAGATTGAAGGAGATGGACTGCAAATGGAGGATCTAGCACGATTTGACACGAGGAGTGAGATAAGGGAGAATCTTGAGCTTGAAGAAGAACCAAAGGTGGTTGGCAATGAGGAAGTAGAGGACAAGATGACGCTTAAAGCACCTTCGGAAATGAGTCTCTCTTCCGAAGAGGACAATGGAAGTGGAAAGCTGGTCACGAATGATCCTGTGAGTGAGAGCAATGCTTATCTGCTGGATTCTGGGAATTTTCTTATTGAACCGGTTGAAGAAGAACTAATGCATGAGAAACCCGGCATGTGGGAGCCAGAGTCAGGTGAATTTGGGGTTATGAGGTCTGGGAATGCTATGCTGGAAAAAGACGAAAATTTTTCCACAACAGTGAATGCTTATGAGCCAAGTAATCAGAGGCCCAAGGATTTGGGTTGTAAAATGTTAATGCATATGCTTTTAACTGTGGCTCTGAAGTGGGCAAGTGAGGCCCAAGTATGTTTGGGATTGACCCAAGGAGGAAAAGATGTGGATGAGAGTTATGCAGACCTAGTTTTTGGTGATGCTAAGAGTGTGCATGAAGAGGATAGTCAGAATGGTGTGATGCCATTAGTTTTGAATGAAAGGAACTCCCAATTGGTATATCACCTAGATGATCTAGATGGGCAGGCGTGTATAATTGGAAGAGACATGCAACAATGGCCTTTTGACCCTGGAGGCTGACAGTGTATGGATACTAACTACTAGGACATGAATGTCCTGTAGGCTAGGTGGTTGGCAAAGTATGTTAGGAGTTTTTTTGAAAGGCGTTTTTGGGCTCGTGTATATATGTGTGCATGGCATGTGTGAAGAGTTTTGCTGAGGAACACCTTGGCAGATGTACAGGGAGAATGGTTTTGTTGTGAGCATGTACACGCCTGTCTGGAACGAGGTCTTCTGGAGATGATATCAGCCGTCCGGTTGCTCTAATGTACGCGTCCCTTTAAATGAACAGGCACTCGAAGCTGTATTGAAGTGTGTGTGGAAGGCATGGGCAATAAAAGATTGGAAGGGGCCAAGGTAGCTTTGGACATTTGGTTGTGAAAAGGCATTTTGGATGGCCATCTTCTAGGCCTTAGGAATAAAATTTAAAAAAATATATAATATCAACGTGGCCAATAATTTTGGAGGCCACATGGGAGCTTGCATTGTTGCCAGCGTAACGTTCAGGAAGGATCGCAAGAAGGTTGGCGAGCTGGTGGATGGAAAAGATGATGGGGGGTGGAACGAGCAGGAGAGGAGATGGCCGGCTAGGGAAAGGTCGCGCGGCCTCTGTTGCAGAGACAGGCTGGGGCGGCCTTGGTGTGGGCAGAGCCTGGCTGGGGGTGATCGTGCAGACGCCGAGTGATTGGTGGTGTTGCCACCTCGTGGATTGTAAAGGCTGGCGGGTGATTCTGAGAGGTAGCTACAGACAGGCGAAGAGGGAGAGAGCTGGAGGCCGCCTCTCTGGTGTAAAGGGCTCGCAGGTAGCCCAGCTGCAGAGACGAAAGCTAGCGAGCGTGGAGCAAACGAAAAGCGTGGATGGCCCTCTCGAAGGGATGCCGCCGAGTAGAAGAGAGGGCTTGTTGAGGCGCAGCAAACAGCTGCGAAGAGACGCTTGAAGGCGCAGCGCAGGAAGAGGAGGTGGCCGCCTGGTAGTAGAAGGCTCGGGCGCTTGTGCAGACACGGGCGAAGAGGTGTGGTAGCCGCCAGGTGTGAGAGCTGGAAAAAGCCGCCGTGTGCCAGACGGGTGATCATAGCAGCGTGGAGTAGAGAAGGCCTCGTTGACGTCTAGTCTTTGGTGATAAGCATGCATAGAGTAGTGGAGCAGCCGCCTTGTGCGGGTGACGAGCTGCAGTTGGCTATGCAAGCAAGCAAGAGGGTGAAGCTAAGGGTCAACTGGGGTTGACAGGCTAGCGCAGAGCAGCTAACTAGCGCAAAGGAAAGGGAAATGGCCGCCTGGTGAGAAGGACTGGTCGTCGTCAGAGTGCAGGCGCAAAGGAGTACAGCCACAGGTGCAAAGGGAGAGCAGCAAAGAGACAGAGGAGCGCAACTGAAGGTGCTGCGGGGCAGAGCTGACTGGGACAACTGAGGAGAGAAGAGCTGGCAACGGCTGGGGAGCCTTTTGGATGCAATAAAAGGGGACAGTGTTAAGCAATGAAAAAGTGTGGTGCTGACTTCTGAGAGAGCCACCTGGGGGAGCAAAAGAAGCAAGTGATTACGGGGAGACTGCTGCAAGGCAAGGGATGTGTTTTTTGAGACCAGGTGTGAGGGATTAGCCAACATTTATGGGCACAGCTGGGTGAGTATACACCTTGTGTTGATGTGAGGGTCCTGTATGTGAAAAGGTTGTGTGAGTGAAGCTTCTGTGTCGGAAGAAGCTGTATGAAGTGTTGATTGGAAATCAAAGATGAAAGACACTGGTGATGTGTCTGGTTATGTTGTTCTGTTGGTATCCTGTGTGTGTTGATTTGCAGGAGAAGGCGTGATTGACGTGTTTGGTGGTGTAGTCCATGGGTTACACTCTCACAGCACACTTTGTGCCAGCCTTTGATTACCTCGTCACGCACACGGTGGAAGTGTATGTGTTGCTGGGTGTTTACTTGGTTTATGGTACCCCTGTTTTGGCTGTTCCGTCTGGCGTGGGTGGGTGGTGAAGAGTGAGAGATTTTTGTTTCCAGCATTGTGCTGGTGGTGCCCCTTGTATTTGTTGTGTCTTCCAAGGCTGCTGGGTAGGTAGCTGTAGAGGCATTTCTTCTTTTCCCAGCCTCCCGACAGTTTTTTGGTGCCTCCCCCACTGAGGATCTTTCTTTAGGTTCCTTCAGTTTACAAGTTGCAACCATGGCGTTTGCTTATCCTGAATTTCACGGTGATAAGAATGAGGATGTAGAGGATTTCCTGGAGCAAATGGAGGTAGCATGTATTACCAACCATGTGGATAATCTGGATCAAATTTTAAGGCTCTTTCAGATCTTTTTGAAGGGCACAGCGGGTACATGGCTTCGAGGGTTTGAAGCAAAAAGAACGATTGGTAGCGCATCTGGAATGACGATGGTGGAAAACCTGAGAGAAGCCCTTACAAAGGAGTTTCAGAGAAGAGAAGATCCCAATGACGTTTGGCAGGAGCTCCAACAGCTGAAGCAAGGTGAAAGCCAGAGTGTGGCAAGTTATGTTACAATTTTCAGTGAGCTATGGACAAGATGGTGTTTAGCTCTTGAAACAAAAGTTCCCCCCATGTTTGTGAAGAAGATAAGATTCATAGCAGGTTTGAAGCAAAGTTTATTGGTAAAAGTGGACTTGAAGCAACCTTCTACTTATGAAGAGGCACTGAGGATTGCGGAAGAGAAAGAATGGAAGCTGAAGAAAATGGCGGATTATGGGATGATCAAGGAAGATGAAGTGGTCAAGAATGGTTCTCTTGATGTGAATATAGTCCAGGTTGATTTTGTGCAACAAACACCTACTGGGTACCAACAAATTGGCAGGGGAATGTACCGGGTAAATCCTAAGGTAGTCACCAAAGATTTTGGGCAGTTTAATGAGAGCACTGTGAAGTCTATAGTGGTGGATGTTATGCCAGCTTATGGTTATGAGAATTACCAGATTTCTGATAATGTTTCCACTAGTCAGGGTATGTTAAGTGATGTTATTGATGCTTCTAAAGTTCAAGCAGAGAAAATTCTTGCAGAGAATAAGGTTTTGCCAATCATAGGCAGGGATTTAGATGTCAACAGATGCTTCTCTTGGCTTAAAGAGCCAGTTCAAGAACTTAAGGGGAGGAGGGGAGAGACAGAAGATAGTCTACAAGAAGAGGATGGAGTGAAAGAGCAAGTAGACGAAGAGATTGAAGGAGATGGACTGTAAATGGAGGATCTAGCACGATTTGACACGAGGAGTGAGACAAGGGAGAATCTTGAGCTTGAAGAAGAACCAAAGGTGGTTGGCAATGAGGAAGTAGAGGACAAGATGATGCTTAAAGCACCTTCGGAAATGAGTCTCTCTTCCGAAGAGGACAATGGAAGTGGAAAGCTGGTCATGAATGATCCTATGAGTGAGAGCAATGCTTATCTGCTGGATTTTGGGAATTTTCTTATTGAACCGGTTGAAGAAGAACTAATGCATGAGAAACCTGGCATGTGGGAGCCAGAGTCAAGTGAATTTGGGGTTATGAGGTCTGGGAATGCTATGCTGGAGAAAGATGGAAATTTTTCCACAACAGTGAATGCTTATGAGCCAGGTAATCAGAGGCCCAAGGATTTGGGTTGTAAAATGTTAATGCATATGCTTTTAACTGTGGCTGTGAAGTGGGCAAGTGAGGCCCAAGTATGTTTGGGATTGACCCAAGGAGGAAAAGATATGGATGAGGGTTATGCAGACCCAGTTTTTGGTGATGCTAAGAGTGTGCATGAAGAGGATAGTCAGAATGGTGTGGTGCCATTAGTTTTGAATGAAAGGAACTCCCAATTGGTATATCACCTAGATGATCTAGATGGGCAGGCGCGTATAATTGAAAGAGACATGCAACAATGGCCTTTTGACCCTGGAGGCTGACAGTGTATGGATACTAACTGCTAGGACATGAATGTCCTGCAGGCTAGGTGGTTGGCAAAGTATGTTAGGAGTTTTTCTGAAAGGTATTTTTGGGCTCGTGTATATATGTGTGCATGGCATGTGTGAAGAGTTTTGCTCAGGAACACCTTGGCAGATGTACAAGGAGAATGGTTTTGTTGTGAGCATGTACAGGCCTGTCTGGAACGAGGTCTTCTGGACATGATATCAGCCGTCCAGTTGCTCTAATGTGTACGCGTCCCTTTAAATGAACGGGCACTCGAAGCTGTATTGAAGTGTGTGTGGAAGGCATGGGCAATAAAAGATTGGAAGGGGCCAAGGTAGCTTTGGACATTTGGTTATGAAAAGGCATTTTGGATGGCCATCTTCTAGGCCTTAGGAATAAAATTAAAAAAATATATATAATATCAACGTGGCCAATAATTTTGGAGGCCACATGGGAGCTTGCATTGTTGCCAGCGTAACGTTCAGGAAGGATCGCAAGGTTGGCGAGTTGGCAGATGGAAAAGATGACGGGGGGGTGGAACGAGCAGGAGAGGAGACGCCCGGCTAGGGAAAGGTCGCACGGCCTCTGTTGCAAAGATAGGCTGGGGCGGCCTTAGTGTGGACAGAGCCTGGCTGGGGGTGATCGTGCAGACGCCGAGTGACTGGTGGTGTTGCCACCTCGTGGATTGTAGAGGCTGGCGGGTGATTCTGAGAGGCAGCTACAGACAGGCGAAGAGGGAGAGAGCTGGAGGCCACCTCTCTGGTGTAAAGGGCTCGCGGGTAGCCCAGCTGCAGAGACGAAAGCTGGCAAGCATGGAGCAAACGAAAAGCGTGGATGGCCGTCTCGAAGGGATGCCGCCGAGTAGAAGGGAGGGCTTGTTGAGGTGCAGCAAAGAGCTGCGAAGAGACGCTTGAAGGCGCAGCGCAGGAAGAGGAGGTGGCCGCCTGGTAGTAGAAGGCTCGGGCGCTTGTGTAGACACGGGCAAAGAGGTGTGGTAGCCGCCAGGTGTGAGAGCTGGAAAAAGCCGCCGTGTGCTAGACGGGTGATCATAGCAGCGTGGAGTAGAGAAGGCCTCGTTGACGTCTAGTCTCTGGTGATAAGCAGGCATAGAGTGGTGGAGCAGCCGCCTTGTGCGGGTGACGAGCTGCAGTTGGCTACGCAAGCAGGCAAGAGGGTGAAGCTAAGGGTCCGATTGGGGTTGACAGGCTGGCGCAGAGCAGCTAATTGGCGCAAAGGAAAGGGAAGTGGCCGCCTGATGAGAAGGGCTGGTCGTCAGAGTGCAAGCGCAAAGGAGTGCAGCCACAAGCGCAGGAGAGAGCTGCAAGAGGTGTGAAGAGGCACAGCCAGGAGCACCCTGGTCTTTTCTGAGAGAGCCAACGCTATGAAAGGTAAGTGGCTGGTTTTACTGTAGGCGCTAGGGGGTCCATAAGGAGGTCGCCCTTGCTGTAGAGAAGGTGCCCGGGTGATCGTGGGTTTGCAGAGGTTGCTGGGTGTGAGGCACGAAGGCAGTCGAGGGTGTATGCCGCCTGTGTACGTGAAGAGTGCTGAGGCTGAGGCGGAGACGTGTATGGGTGGGTGCTTGTGCAGACAGGCGCTTTGGTGAAGAAGGGCTGCTGAGGCAGATCTAGGCATCTGCAGGCGTAAAGAAGGGGAGCAGCCGCTTCGTGGACGAGTGAAGCGCCCTGGTCATAGCAGCGAAGTGAAGCACAGCTGGGGTCAAGGTCAAAGGTGGTCGCACTGAAGTGGCTGCGAGGAGAGAGAGCGTAGAAGTGGCCACCTCTCTGGTGAAGGATGCCTGGCAGGTAAGGGTGCTCGCAGGGCTCTGGAGTGCAGTTGCAGACGCTACCGGCAATAGGTTGTGTGGGCTAGGGAACCACTGGAGTGAAGGACCTTGGTATCTGGTGTTGCCTGCAGGCAAAGAGAAGGCTGGTGTGGGCCTTGGGTGATGGTGGAAAGCTAACAAGGTGATGGCTGCCTCGTTGTGGAGAGTACCCTGGTGATAGCTACAGAGGGAGACAGTAAGGCTGGTGACTGGAGCGTCTAAAGGCAAGACAAGGTTGGTGGCTGTGGGTGATTGGAGACGCCGACATACAGGTCCAGCCGGTGATTGGAGTAGTGGCGCAGAGGAGAGGAGAGAGTGCAGAGCTAAGAGACTCTTGGGTTTTTCATGTGTGGCTAGCGAGAGCGTGGAGTCGCCTTCTAGCAGAGACAAAGAAGGGAGAGGTAGTAGCCGCCTGGAGATAAAGAGGACGCCTTGCTGTGATTCTGCAGAGCTGTAGCGAAGGCAGCCGCCTTGGATGAGTTGGCATGGAGGCTAGTGAAGAACAAAGGAGCCGCCTCTGGCAACTGTGAGATTAGGGGTTGGTGCAGCTCTGCGGAGACAGAGGGTCATTCAGGTTTGGGTAGCCTTGTTTGTTTGTGTGTGGTGAAGGCTGTAGCTGAAGGTGATTGTGGCTGCTACTACTGAAGATAAGGTGGCAACGTCGACAGGCTTGAAGTGTAGAGGCAAGCCGAGTGGAGTCAGCTGATTTGTGAAAGAAAGATCTTCTTTTTTGCATGATTTGTGGATAAGTGTGCGGGTTTTCATTATCTTGTGGAATACAGGGTTTTTGAGGTATCTCTGTGTGGTGTTTTGAGAGATTTCTGTTTCCAGTATTGTGCTGGTGGTGCCCCTTGTGTTTGTTGTGTCTTCCAAGGCTACTGGGTAGGTAGCTATAGAGGCATTTCTTCTTTTCCCAGCCTCCCGACAACGTGAATTCAGGGTAAGCAGGAATGTTGTATTTGATGAGATGAGTGGCTGGTATGCTGCTGAAAAAAGATGCTGTTAGGGTTGATGTAAGTGGAAATGTAGTTGCACAGAATGTAAGTTAGCAATCACAGTCATTGATGGACTAGGAGAGTCCTCATCTAGTGGTTCTCTTGATAGACTATGGAGTGGCAGGCTATATCATAATACCAGTCCTGAGAATGTAGTTGGTACATCACATAAAAGCAAAGAGAAAGTGATTGAGCCCCTTGGATGCCTGATATTTGTGCAGGGCCCTCTCTCGTTGATGGAGATTCTAGTGGCTCGAAGATGAGCCTTGATGAGGAGCTTGGGATTCCAGCAATGAGGGAACCTGGTGTGAAGAAGGCTATGGAAGCCATGAATGCAAAGCTACGAAGATCTGCAGCACTCAAAAATCTTGTCCAAAGGTTAACTTATGATGGTTATGTGGCACATCATTAGGCTTATATGGCAAAAGTTGTACAGGTTATAAAACCCACATGTTTTGATGAGGCTATTGGAAATGTGTGTTGGGAGAAAGCTATGGATGAGGAGATGGATGCATTGTATGGAAATGAGATGCTAATGCATCAGTACATTCTTTGATCTCCTGTATATAATCATTTATGGTCCTATTGTTTCAAACCACACCATGTATCTTCTTCTTCAGTTGCATCTTCTTTGGTGTTGTTGTCATATCATACAACTTTATCAAAGTATCCCATGCATATTTGGGATTATGTGTGTTATGTATATGGCATAACATGGTGTTTGTAAAACATAAATCGAGAAATAGTGTAACACTTTGAAAGCCCTCTCTATCCAATTTTGATGTGCTGTAAGCTGAGCAAGTGTCACATTCATTTGGGGAACCCTTGGCTCCATCTCCTTGCCTGTCGCCAAGTTCCATAGCCCTTCGCCTTTGACGAAATTTTTCATACAATACTTCCAAATACAGAAGTTGTGTCTATCAAGATTCTCACCAAAATTTTATCAAGACCGCCACTCATGTTGCATAGCCCAATGTTCAATGAGGATTTTCAATAATCAACTCAGACATACACATACATACATATACCTCAGCACCAATGTTGTCCACACAACCCACAATTTTTATGATGATAACTTCTTGGACTCAAAAACTTTTGCAAAAGCTGAAAACAACTTTACGCTGCTCAAAAATTCTAAGAAATATGTCCAAAATAGTCCACTTTTCAAAAACCTTTAATTTTCTTGTAGATCATCCACATACCATTTGAGCTCAACTATGTACGAACATCGCACTATGCCCTGTTGTTGTGATGGGATTTGCCGAGCCTTCCAATTCCCCAAATCACTGGGAAATGATCAAATCAAGTGTGGAAGATATGCATTTACATCCATACATCCTCCATGTTGCATATAAACACCATCCGAGGTCACCAAGTACCAATTACATGCCAAAAATAGCTCTCTGTTTTGGTTAGGAACTTGTAAATTGTTAATTACTGACACTAATCCGCTTCCAATTCATTTGATATGCATCCAAATCTTAGGCCCAAGAATTCATTGGCTTTCTATAAATTCCCTCTAACTCTATATACAAGGAGTTAGCCCAGTTTGTGAAAGTGGAGGAAGTAATTAATAATTTAGTGAAGCTCTGTTCACTAATCATACTTAACACATTTGCTAATCCTATTTAATCTAGCCTTCAAATTAGTGCTTGTGGGGGTCAATTTCTAAGCTCCTCGTCAAGATATACATCAATTTGAGCTTCATTTGATTTTTCTTCCCCATGGTGGATTTATGTGTGATTTCTAGCCTCCTTGTAGATGATTTAATTTCTCCACTATGCTTTGGTTGAGTATGGCAAGTGTTTGGGATGCGATATAAGAACTTGCACGCTATACCCTAATCACATCAATGTGCATAGATTGACCCTCCAATGGCTCCAGTTTCTTGCATACATTCTCTGTTCTTGTGTAGCTCAAAAACCAGAATTTGACCTCTTCAATAGCACATAGATTTTCTCCAAATCAATCCAAGGGATTGCATATGTGTTTCTATTCCATTCACCAATGCACATACATGTGCCCTTCAACAACTATTACATGCATTTTCCTCTTTCAATCAAGCTCTCAAGCTTTCCATTAAATCTTGCAAAAAACCAAAATTTTCACTTGCTTTGGGCAACTCAAATCCTGCTTTGCTTGTGTCAAATCACCTGCAATCCACTTAAGGGTGTTTAGCTTTGCTTACCCATGGTGGTCTTTAGCTTTCAGATCTATTGAGTAGGTATGTGATCCAAGCTTCTCTTTGCTCCAAGCACCAATGAATAGCTCCAGAATAGAATTTTCCCTCTTCTCTACTCACTCACAAAACCCTAATAGAGAGCACCATGCTCTGATACGATGATAAAAGACTGATAATGAGAGAGAAAACACACGAGAGAAAACCCTAATTCATTAATGTAACCCTAACCATAGAGGGAAGACATATCCCCACTCTCACACAATGCACCCTATCTAATGTCCACACACTATGGCCAGCTCGACGCGGCCATTTATTGTCACACACATGCTATTGTCTACCATGCCAGCACATATCGTGCCTAGATCTAGCTATCATCAAGCTTGTAATCTCAATAGGCCACACCCCCACTTGTACTCATCAAGCATTCCAGATGCCATGGCCGTACCAACCCCCACTTGAGATTCCACAACTGTACCAAGCCCCACTTGAAGTGCCATGACCGTACCATTCCCCTTCAAAGTTGCTATGGTTGTACCATTCCCCTTCAAAGTTGCTATGGTTGTACCATTCCCCTTCACAGATGCGATGCCCGTTCCACTCTCAACACCAGTTGATATGCCCGTACCAAATGGATGCCATGCCCATACCAAACGTAGAACCCATTGGTATGCCTATTTCATTCAAGTTGTCATGGCCATTCCCTGAAAATGCCACTCCCATACCAATCAGGTTGCCACGGTCGTGTCCTCCCCACCCCTTCATTTCTCACTTTCAGCTTTTATCCTACTATAACTCTTGCAAATTTGTTTTTCAAAGCTTTCCCTTTCTGCCATCCTCTCTCACCCATGGGCAACACCTCAGATTCCTCTATGGAGGTACTCCACCACCCCACCCTCAGGAAGAAGCACCCGGCAGGGAGGCTTTGAGGAATACGTTCGCCACACCCAACTCAGCTTTCACACTTGGGGGAGCAGCTGATGAAGGAGGTCAGTAGACATACAATGCACTCACTCATGAATAATAACCATAAAGTGGAGCATAAACTATTGTACTTCACTGGGCCATAGTAACAGATCCTGCAGTCACCACCGCAGCAGATCGCCGCAGCAGATCCTGCAGTCACCGCCTACCTAGAGTAGCTAGGGCTTGGAGACCTACTACCTACAATGGAGCTGTGGGGTCCAAACCTTTACAATTGCCTATTTTTTACATAGACTTATGATGCTAACTAGAAAATAGAAGTGGACAATGAAGGGTACCTGAAAACAGTACATCTTAGTGTGGACCTCATCAGAGAAGCCCTACATCTCCCCCACCTCGACCACCCATATGTGAGACTCACCAATGCCCCAAAGTTGACAAAAGGCACTTTCAGAGGCACTACCACTAAAGATGGAGTGGAATGGATTAACATCACATAGGAGGAGCTGGTGATGCCAACAAGGGCTCTCTCATTTCTATTGACCACCAAATGGACTGACAGGTCCACATTGGCCAAAGTTCACCAAGGGATGCTTGTGAATTGGGCAGCGTATTTACACAAAGAGCTGCATGCAGTCCATTAGGAACTCAATGGAGTCTTCTTGGGCCCTTTAATTTGGACGTTTAGTGAAATGCTTAAAATGCTAATCCATCTTTGACCAAGCCTAGAGGCCTAGTCCTAAAAGCATATATTTGATTTTTCACAAAAACAAAAAAAAGTAAAAAAAAGGAGATATTCCTAGATCTGGCCACCTAGGTGACTTTAAAGCTTTGTAATGGGCTGTCAGTCAGTAATCATAGCCTGCAGCAACCTTTTCAAACTCCAAACATTCCAAAAATTTGTCACTTTCTTCCCCCCTTTTTTGTGTGTACACCAGATCTCTTTCTCTCTCTAAATCTTCTCTCTAAAACGCCCTGCACTCCTTCTCCATGGAAAAAAGCGTCTTTCTCTACTCCAAAAGCCATAGCTAACAGATCTGTACTCCTAAATGAGCCTTCTCTCTCCAAACCCACAGTAGTAGCCATGGCTTGCAGGGAAGAAGCTTACCATGAGCATTCTCTCTACAGTACTTGGTCCTCTCTCCATAGCTAGCAGGTCTGTACTCCTAAATGAGCCTTCTCTCTCCAAACCCATAGTAGTAGCCATGGCTTGCAAGGAAGAAGCTTACCAGGAGCATTCTTTCTACAATACTTGGTTCTCTCTCCAAACCCACAGTAGTAGCACAGAAGAACCTTTTCATGAAGTATTCTCTCTCTATATTGCTTAGCAGCCATAGCTTGCACTAAAGAAGCTTCCCATGATGCATTGTCTCCTTTGCATTTTCGTCTCACCATTGCCAACCCTCTCTGTTTCTTTGGCTCCCTTTCTGGCTTCTTTCTCTATCCACAATGCAGCTCTAGAGAAGCAACCCTCATCTCCATTCTTCCCATTAATTTTTGATACCATATCCTGCTCCTTCCACTCCTATTCAACCCAAGCTTACAAGCATACTTTCTTGTAGATGGCACTACAAGACATCACCAATAAGCCTTCTAAGATCCGCCTTCAGGTTGATTTGGAGACAGAATACGCAACCCTACGCAGTAGGAATGTTGCACCCAATATTTCATACGATCAGCTTCGAATGCAAGGAGCAAAGGCCATTGATCTTTGGATTGATGGAAATCTTTATCCACCAGATCCAATATCTGGTGCCCCTCCACCATTCAAAAGCATTACAAGTTTTCTTATGTTTGTTGGTGATGGTTTCAATGGGCTTCTTGGCTATTGTAAGAGATTACACATGTTGTGGCTAGATGAGGCAGCTGAAAAGAGGCAAACACAATTTGCCTTCGACCAGCTTCAAGCGGCATCGACTAAGCAGATCAATAGTTTGATGCAGAGGATTAAAGAGCTCTCAGAGGAGCTTGAGGTGCAGAAGAATAATCTAGCGGATCGTGTGCGCACAATAAATCAATTTACCGATAATTATGTTCGTCTTCAACACTCCACTCGTAATCTTCGGCGTCGTGTTCCACCATTTCACTCACCTTCCCATGGGATATCACGCAAGGCAAAGAAAACGTAAAGCTGTTGGGTTGCTTTCTAAGACAGCAGGCGCATGCAAGAGGCGTAAACAAACAACCAGGTAGAAATTTTTGTAGGAATTATAGCAGCTTTGAGAAGCAATTAATGAATAAAGCATCTCTCATGGTTGACCATTGTGATTGTAGGGCTTGTGCAACAGCTATACTAGGATGTAACAACGCTGAGGACAATGTTAATGCCTCCCTTCTTCAGCATGTCCTTCAGGAGAAGGATATTATGGAAATGATAATAAGTTCTGGTAATGATAAGCTGCGGGAGACCCTTTGTCAACATTTCTTGAAGGAAATCAAAGAAATTGTCACCCCCAAAGAGATGCTTGATATATGTGACTCAGCAGGTATTAGCCAGAAAGGTTACAGAGCAATGTACAGGTCAATCACTTTAGGGTTGCGAGCAAAGGGAGTTATGCAATCCTTGCTTCCAACACTTTATAGCTTACAGATGGCAAAGAAGTGTGCTAATGGTGATATTGCATCCATGTTCGAGGGTGGGTACAAGTGGGTGGAGGATATTATGCCAATGCCAACAATCAAACCCTTTGAATACAATGCATATAACAATGTCTACATTGACATGGAAGTGCTACAAAAAGCAATGATTCAGTACTATGGCCTCACACTTGAAGAGACAGGTGGAAATGCCGTGTTTGTCTTGAAGCTGGATGAATGTCAAGTGGTTAAAGGTCAAAGACTGGAGCGTGTTAGTTTAACCTTGATGAGCCGAGCACTTAGAGGAAGGCCTTTAGAGACCCAAGAGTTGGATGCAACTGAAGACAGCAACAATAGGGGTCAAGGGCATAAGCAAGACTACTACGGCATTCAATCAGAGAAGAACATCTGGTGGCAAGCAGCATGGGTCCTCCCAAAAGAGAATCATGATACCTTGAGGTGGTATTTTGAACGGTCTGGCATTCAACATGTCGTCTCTTGTCAGGTCAATGGTTAGAAGCTTGATGTTCCCGGAATAGGCTGCTTTAACGTTGAATGGCACTTGGGTGGCGATCTAAAAACCTTAAAGTGTATGTTGGGTTGTAAAACAGGTCCGAATACTATATTCTCATGTGTTTACTGTTGTCATTCCAAGACAGCAGTAGACTCAAGAGTAAAAGGGAAACAACCTAGCAAAGGCAAAAGTCAAAAACAGGTGGGTGCAAAAAAAGCAATCGTTTTTGATGCTGAACAGAGGAAAGGATCAAAGGTATGGCATAATGGCATATTAAGTTGTGACCAGAGCAAGCCACCTAGTCGTGACCAGGAGGACAATGCTTGGAACCCAATCTTGGAAATTCCACTATGTCAAGTGCATGTGTGCACATTACATGCAAGACTCAGGATTTTGGATAAGCTATTGATGCTCCACATAAACTATGTCTGGAACATGGAGCCCGAAGATCGACGAGAAGAGTCAATACGTGCACTAGAGGGTGTACTTTCCTCTATGGGATTACATGCTGGAGCAGTGGTCTTGACAAAGGATAGAAAATCAAACCCTAAGACAACCCTAATAAAATTTGCATGGGTGGATCAAAGGCAAGACACTTGCTATCAAACCACTTGGGTTCTCATAGCCACACTGACTTTGAAATTTGGAAGAAGATATGTGATGTCACAACATATCGAGGAAATGATGCCAGGCTTGGCCTAAAACGTGCACATGTATGGGAGGTGTGTAATAAAATGGTCGATCTTCTAGAGCGACCTCACCTGGATGACCATGGTATTGAGGCACTTAAACAAGCCACTTGTAGATTCACAGAAGAAATGGTCGAGGCATGGGGAGAAACACACATTACTCACTACATGGTAATGTTGTATTTCTTGTGTCCTTGTAGTATGTTCTTCATACTGTTTGTTGACTTTTTGTAATTTTCTATGCAGCATATATTGTATGCACATGGGCCATACTTTCTCGATAGATATGGCTCTTTAGCACTTTGGAGCAATCAAGGCATGGAGAAATCACATTACCAAGCAAAGGCCGTGTATTTTAAGGGCACTCGCCATGGTGGTGGCAAAGTCAAGAGTAATGCACTCCATGAAATGTTCAACTGGTTCTACCGCGTTCTGGTTGGCAAAAAAAGACAGAAAAGTCGCGGTAATTTGTCTCTTAGGCGTCAAATAATGAAAACTGTTAATGCAAGAAGAACTGAAGGATACAACAGATCAAATGCTAGGGAGAGACTATAGCAGTGGGTAGCAAGCAAGCGTCGGTGTGGTTCCTCATGGGCTTAAACTCTCTGATTATAATCTTTTTGTGTTTTTAAATTTTCTAAAAGTTTTAAAAAATTATATTTATAGACATATTTAAGTCATTTTTCATTTATAGCCACCACATTTCAATTTCTTCTTTGTGCTCTACTCTCTCTTGCCCTCCCACTATCTCTTGCACTCGTACATACCTAGGCCATGCCAGAAGAACAGGAGCAAGACTTGCGGTTTTTCGATCAACTCGGCCCACTACCTGCTACAGCAAAAAGGACAAGTCTACCTATCGTAACAGAGCAAGAGGCAAAGGAGATGAGAGAAGAAGAGCGCAGGAAGGAGGCCGAAGAAGCGCAACGCAGGAAGGAAGCTGAAGAAGCAGAGCCTAGTAGAGAAGCAGAAGAAGAGCGGCGTCGAAAAGAAGCCAAGGAAGGTCAAGGGCAACCACCGGAGATTGTTATTGAGGCCGACACCCTAGAACAGCTAGAGGTTATCTTACAGAACAGGGAGGTCGAGCTCTTGTCCTACGGCATCACGAAAGATACCATTGACAAAGAGTTTGCTCTTGTGAGGGCAGCTTGGGAGACAGAAATGCAAAAGAGACAACAGCCCAAAGAGGACGCAAGGAGGGCAAGCCAAGCACAGCCACCACAGGCAGCCATAACATCCAGACGGCCAGTCAAGAAGTGTGGTAAAAGAATGGAGGGCAAGTTTCGGGACCAACAAGAAGAGGAAGAGCGTGCACAAAAGAAAAAGAAGTTCAGGTCTGAACGACCACCGTGGGAGAATCAAAGACCACCACCGCCTCCACCAGTTACAAAGAAGAAGAGAAAATGGAGGCCAGGGACAGTCGCGCTACGAGAGATTAGGAAATATCAGAAAAGCACAGATCTTCTCATCCCCAAGGCACCATTCTCTCGACTGGTGAGAGAAACAATGGAAAAATATTCTGACAGGGTTGACCGCATACAGAGCACAGCTCTTGAAGCTCTTCAAGAAGCTGCTGAAGATATTGTAGTTTCTGTTTTTGAAGACTCAGTGCTGGCTATGGTACATGCCAAGAGAGTTACTTTGAAGCCTGTAGATATGTCCCTAGCCCTACGTCTACGTTTAGAGCGTAGCCTTCTACCTCAATAGGCTAACCCACTTTGTAATTCTCCCTACAAAATTTTGTAATGTTCCCAAATTCCTTTGTAGCTTTTTCACACATTAATGAAAACTTTGTGAGTTGTGTTACATTCTTTGTTGAGTCCATTTTTTTTGTATGCTCAGTGCCAATGAACATTTCATTTAAAAAATATAAAAGCACTATACACACAGGAAAAAACACACACAAACACACACACACACACACACACATATATATATATATACACACACAAACATATATACACACACATATATATACATATACAAATATATATACATATGCACATATATATATATATATATGTACACACACACACACACACATATATATGAATATTTATATATACAAAAAATGTAGATCCTATAAAGTCAACTAGAGAAACTTATAGAGTGCCTTATGAGCCTCAAGGCAAAAAAAATAAAAAAAATGCCATGTGCGCTACGGCGCGTTAATCGCTAGTTTGACCAGGTCAAAATGGAGATTTACGCGCCGTAGCGCACATGGTATTTTTTTAATTTTTTTTTTGATATCTTTGGTCTGGTGAGGCTCATAAGACCCTTTAGGTGCCCTAACAGCCCCAAATCTTATATATTTATATAAGATATTATTTATATTTATATATATCTTATAATAGCCTTAAAATCTTATAATATCTTATGTCTTATGTATATATATCCTATATATCTTATATATATATATATATATATATATATATATATATATATATATATATATCTTTCAATAGCCCCAGAATCTTATATATATATATAGGTGCACACACACACACATATATATATATATACACACACAAACATATATACACACATATATATACATATGCAAATATATATACATATACACATATATATATATGTTTATTTATATATACAAAAAAGGTAGATCCTATAAATGCACCTAGAGACCCTTATAGAGTGCCTTATGAGCCTCAAGGCCAAAAAAATAAAAAAAAAATAAAAAAAAATGCCATGTGCGCTACGGCGCGTTAATCGGTACTTTCACCAAGTCAAAATGTCGATTTACGCGCCGTAGCGCACATGGTATTTTTTTTATTTTTTTTTTGATGTCTTTGGTCTGGTGAGGCTCATAAGACCCTTTAGGTGCCCTAACAGCCCCAAAATCTTATATATTTATATAAGATATTATATATATTTATATATATCTTATAATAGCCTTAAAATCTTATAATATCTTATGTCTTATATATATATATATATCCTATACATCTTTTATATATATATATGTATATATATGTATATATATATCATTCAATAGCCCCAGAATCTTATATATATATATATAGGTACACACACACACACATATATATATGTATATATATACATATATGTACATATATATATACATATATGTGAGTGTGTTTACGTCTATAAATACAATATTTTTTCATACCGCTCTAACCCAATCTTGATTACTTTTTTTAATCACGATCTCAATTAAAATAAATCCTAAACAATTTTTTCTATGAACACATGAACAAAATCTTAAAATTGCGAGGCTTGAAATGGTATATCACAAGTACGCCAGGAAAAATCACAACTTACAATGCACAACAAAAAAATTTTATTAAACTTGGAAGAGAAGTTTGCATTACATCTTTTTAATAAGCTCTTGGAAGAGCTCAGGAGAGAGAGTTCTAGAGGCTGGTTTCTGGCCTAAGCTTTGGAATACATCACTCGGCTCATTGATTCCTTGAGCCTGAGAAAGGGCACAATGGCCTAAAACTGAGCCGGGATGGTTGCCCGTGAAGCAATAGAAGGCAGCTTCCCTAGCTACCAAAATACATTTATTTATGTTCGAGGCTAAGGGGTTCTCCGACAAGACTGCACTAAGTGCTTTACATTTTAGGAGCTCGGCATAGGCGATCTCTGCATATTCTAAATGAAAAACCCGCACTATGTCGGCTCTGAGGGCAGGTATGTAGTGCCAAAGGGATGCATCTCGACCCTCTGACTTTGGCCGCGTTCCTCCTACGCGCATAGCAAACTTGTCCACTTCAAAAGCAGTCTGTCAACATGTCAATATAGAAGTTAGGAAGCGTGAAATGATACAACTAAAAATAATTTGCTTTACAACTAAGAAGTAAGGACATACCTCAGTTGCATCGTCACTTGCAACTAGTTGCTCATTCGTCAAGTTTATGCTTCCTTGGTCTTGAGCATTGCCAGCAACCAAGGGCATGTGTGGTTCAAAGGCAGCTACGCTCTCATAGAATTGCACTTCTTGCTTTATTTCAACGAGCGCTTTGGCCACTACAACTTCCAAGGTACTGCTACCAATATCATATGCAAGCGCTTTTGTGAGGTTGTCATCTTCAAAAGAGATTTTCACTTTTCCTTTGTCTTGACCCCCAGCATTCACGGCAATAATAGAAAGTGCCTCATCCTCACGAAACCCGAGTGTCTTGGCAATGTCATCCAAAAACAAAAACTCTTTCCCATCAATAATGATTGGATGCAAAGACATGATAACAAGGTCTGGGACCTCCTCGAGTACTTCATCGCCCTCTAGAACTAGGTCCGGAACCTCCTCGGGGACATTATCTTGTAGAGCCACCAATGCCATTGAGGCCTCCCATTGTTCTGTAACATTCTCTTCCTCAGCATGGGCCTCTTGGACCTGCTCCATTAGCTTTACTTTGCCCTTTTCTTTTTCCTTGCCACTTTCTTTCGCCACACCCTCTTGTAACAGAAGGACCAAAACCATGTCCCAGCTTAGGAAAGAAGTGCCGATGTTGCCCATTTGTAGATCCAGGAGTAAGTCTTCCTCCTCACTTCTGTAGTCCTTTTCTGTGAGGGATTTTAAAAACCTGGATAGGCGAAATCTAAAATTCTTGTCTTCCCTGAATATGTACTTGATGAGGTCAACTGGAACCCATAAGCCCTCATCACCCTCAAACATGATGGAGTACGTGCTAATGTGTTCATCCATATACTGAATGACATCTGTAAAAGCATCCGCGTGTAGATGCATTGTTGCACGTACATCAATTGCTCCCTCAAACATAGGGACGATCTCATCAACCCTATGAAGTAACTCAAGCTTTCCTAGCTGTGCAATAAGTGCGTCAAGTAGAGGTGCCATGTCTATGAGTGATTGGAGGAAATAGAGAGTGTGTGATACAGAAAGGTGTGCGAAATTGAGAGCAAGTGTTAGGAGAGAACGATAATTGTCAATTGATGTAAATGAGTAAAGTATCGTTTATAAATGGGCGACCTTGTTATAAAATTTGTAAAAACTTTTAAAATTTGTAAGTACCAAAAAATTTTAAAAAAATGGTATGCGAAAGCAAGAACGTATCCTTCCATCGCAAGGTCATTTCCAATTTACTAGTGGCTCACGCCACAGATGCTTGTGTGACCAACCTTACACTATCACAAAAAAATAAAACTGCACAAGACAATTGAAAAACCTTAATAAGACAGTGAGGCAAAAAAATTGAAATTGTATTTACTTCAATTCAAGATTACATATCCAGTGGTTATCTGATAGCTACACAGCCAGGGAAAGTAATTTCTCTACAAAGAAAAGATCGTTCCTGCCTTTTGCGCACTACTCTACCATTGATTATCAAAGCAAAATCACCACTGAGTGAGAATCGAAGAACTAAGTAGTCACGTAAGTTGGCAAGGGACCAGTCATCATTCACAGTAACATCTTCTACATCCCCACCTTGCATGGATATATGTAGCACACCCTGTTCTGTAGAGGTTGTGTCGGAGTCTAACGCCTCCCATTCTCCATTTGTAAGCTTCCATCGCCTGTAAGGAAACACAATGGACAACTGTTTCTTGGCAATATGATAGCGCATCACAACCTTCTCAACAATTACTCCGCATCTGATGGTGTCTCCATTGTGTTGAACAACTTTTTTATCCCATGCAAGTGATAAGAAACAAGTCAGAGCTCTCTCCCCCTTTGCAATCCATAAAGTTGGGGTACGATGTGTGTCACTTGTACGGAACAGGTACACAAAGAGGTGTAGAGGTATGAAGCAGGTTATGGTTGCTTTGTGAGATCCATATGTGCACTTCATAGCATTTTGCACCTTGCTTTCGATCTGCAAACAAGCCATGGCCACTGAAGCATTGTCTGGAATTGGCCATTCAATAGATGTGAGAGTTGGCGTAGGTTTTGGAACTAATTTTCCAGTACCATTTGCTGTCGTGGGAACCACATATGTATCCTCATAGAAGAAGATGTTTCGTGCAAGAAGTTGTGCAGCTGGACACCCTCCAAAGATTAAACTACCAAGCTCCACATGGTATGCTTCAAAGGTTCCTGAAATTGCCTCCATAGGCTCCCATTCACTATAGTTTGAGGGAAAAATATCTACGCACAGGAACCCAAGAACAATCGAAGCAGTGCTCAGTATACCATTATTAGCACACAATTGATTTGCAAACAAGAATATAAAGTGGTGAAATAACTTACAATTTGCAGGAAATCGTTGACGTTGGTCATGGTTTGCTAGTTTTAGCTCTGTTGCCTTGTAAACATGTTGGACCTTGGCTAGCTTTTTTCCATCACAATCTTGTTTGAGCTCCAATATCCACCCTTTCCAATGGTGACTTTGTATATCAACGTATCGCTTTGACACCTTGTGGCTTCCTCTTGTACTAGGCTGCATCGTAATCCAATTCCACTTCTCGTACTGTTTGATGTTCCAGTGCCCATCCTCATCTTGACCATTGCTACAAGAGAGAGATTGAATACTGATCGGAGGCCTTCGAGCTCTAGAAGAAGACATCAGATGTATATATTAGAGAGATTATAAACCTTGATGGCAAAGAAAAATAGAATGGTGAGAAAAAAACTTAGACTAGGGAGATGTAAAAAAGAGAAGGAGTTGTAGAGCAAGTTCCAAGGGCTTGGTTGTGCTATTACTGCACTTTGAAAGAGGATATTGGAGGGGGTGAGAGGAGACAATGAGTAAGATTATGAGAGCCAAAGCATTTGCAACTCAAGCTTCCATAGCTTGGCTCCACTGTTACACTCTGTAAAAGGAGGTTGGACAAGGTAGAAGGATGTAAGTGAGGATCAAACTTCCCTAGCTTCTGAGAGGAGGTTGCAGATCAAGCTTCCATAGCTAAGCTCTGCTGTTACACTCTGTAAAAGGAGGTTGGACAAGGAAGATGGATGAAGTAAGGAAATGTAAGTGAGGATCAAACTTCTATAGCCTCTGAGAGGAGGTTGCAGATCAAGCTTCCATAGCTAAGCTCTGCTGTTACACTCTGTAAAAGGAGGTTGGACAAGGAAGAAGGATGAAGGAAGGAAATGTAAGTGAGGATCAAACTTCCATAGCTTCTAAGAGGAGGTTGCAGATCAAGCTTCCATAGCTATAGATCTAGGTTTCTGAGTGAAGAGAGAGGTAGATCAAGAGGTAGATAGCTAAAAGAAGTAGTCTAGAGAGTGAAAAACGCCCTGCTATGAGAAAGGGGGAAGAGAGAGCGTTTTGGAGGGAACGTGGGAGAGAGGGATAGTGGAAAATGAAGGGGAATGTGCATTGAATGCATGGGAACTCGTTTTTGGGCCTCTATCACTTTAGAGACCTTAGTTAATGATGGCTGCAGGCTGTTGCAGGCTGCAGCTATCCTTTTCTATATAAAATAGGGGAAAAATGCATATACGTTTTAAATTTTTGAGTTTTAGTTGATTTTGAAAATTTAAAAAGAGCCTATTTAGCCTATTATTCTAAGTTTGACCACTACCTTCTAGGCTCTTACAAACCATTGGTTTGAGTCCACATGTAATCTCCCTATTTGTCTATTTCTTAATCACCTCCATCAGGAAATGGCAAATTAAAGGGCCCAAAAAGACTCCATTGAGTTCCTAATGCTTCTCCAACCTTGAGGGAAAGCTCACAGCCATAACACTCCTCACAAAAGTCCTTTACAATGCCGTAGGGTGGAAGGAGCTTTGTAGAGCCATCCAACTCAGTGGGCCGAATGTAGTCCCAGTCTCTTTGCCTCCACCCTAATCCTCTCTCCAATCACCACTGGCAAAGTGCCATCACCCAGACCCCAAAGTCAAAGAACCTATTCCCCCATAGATCAACTAGGGCCCTACCCCTGAAGAGCAAGAGGTGCTGAAGAAGCCAAAAGAAAAGCCGCTAAGGAGGAGGCACAAAAACATGCATTTTTCTGGAAAAATCTTTTTAAACCTCGCTCTTGGAAGGATCAATAGATCCCCCCCTCACTACTCAGATGCGCGCCCTTCCTCTCCTCAGTCGTCCCATTTGAACCCTCTGGAGAGACTTTGCTGGGCCAGTATAGGAAGCTTTAGATCCAGTGAA
Source organism: Cibotium barometz (assembly GCF_041138505.1). NCBI lineage: Eukaryota > Viridiplantae > Streptophyta > Polypodiopsida > Cyatheales > Cibotiaceae > Cibotium > Cibotium barometz. The sequence goes on along the minus strand of NC_141089.1, from coordinate 7,103,958 downwards.
GCATATGCAAAAAGTGTCCATGCTGCACATGAGCAAGTCCCAAACTTTGCCCAAGGATTCTCTCACATGGCCCGTGAGCTCTGGACAGATTGCATTTACTACTAGAGCAGGAGGTTACAACAATGGCACATGAAGAAATGTTGCTAGAAAAAGCTCAAGAGAGGCAGACTTCTGATGATTTATACACTTCTGATGCATCGACTCTATGCATAGATCCTATGCATAATCTATATGAAGAGGCTTTTATGCGTAGGCTTTCGAGCAGCATAAGAAGCCACCCAAAGGGCCCACATCAACCTCTCTCTAGCCCAAGAGTTGCCAAAGAATCCCATCAACTAGCTATTGCCATAGAAGAAGGCCTTAGCAAGACAAAGCTAGACTCCCAACGCTACTCGGAGATAACTGAGGAGACACTCCATGAGAAAGAGGCCCAGTTGGAAGGTACAGAGGCAAGAGCAATAGCCCCCACTGACACCCTTTGCCCCCTCCTCTAGTGCCACAAACAGAAAGGTTGATCGACGGAGCTCCCTGACCTCACCATCCCTCCCCAAAATCCATCCCAGCTCCTCGGCCTCTACTACAGACGGTCTACCTCAACCTCCTACAACATAACATCTTCCTCGGTGAGCCAATCTCTTGTTTGTACCACCTACGCCTACATTATCACCAAACGCCCCCTCCACAATATCACCCTCCTCCCCCAATTCTTTTCCAAGGCCTCATAGCATCCCCCCCCCGATAGTGAGAAGACTACCATCGGCCACCCACCTCTGCTCACCCCAAAACATTCAATCTCATGGGCAAGAAGCCCAGCTAGAGGTGCCCATTATTACTAAAACCATTCATTTGGCAGTCCTACCCCCTTTGAATCAACCCAGAGTACCTGCCAATCCAAGGAAGGTGGGCTTGGAACCTCTTCTGTGAGCAGCAATGGAACCCCAAGCTCTGTAATTCAACTTCCCCTGGCTCGCTCCTTTGACACCCTAGCAGCCATGCACTGAAGAGAGCATGATCAAGCGTATCCACCACAAGTTCATGCGGAGGTATGATCAAGTCTTAGATCTAGCTATGATTTTAATGATCAAGTTCTTCAACTTAATCATCACTCTACTAGAGGCATTCATAGATTGAAACCACTACCATGAAGGCACCCAGAAATAAGCCTTCGACATCAACAAAGGGCTAACACTAAAGCAAATCTTTGGCTAGTATAAGCGCATCATGTGGATGCCAACTTGGCACCTCTAGACTTTTGAAGACATGATGGAGTCTACCTTTTGGACCACCTCTTGAGTCTTCCATCAAGTGCCCCTACGGACTCCCGTATACCGGGTGCCGTGATTTTATCATAACCTGTTTGATCTACTATCGCTAGATTTGGCCAACTTAGAGAACAAACCTAAATTAGGGACCATGGCCAACCCTTTATGCTCAGTTGTGGTATAGTTTATTTTTACATCATGGCCAACCCTTTATGCTCAGTTGTGGTATAGTTTATTTTTACATCATTTAATTATTGACTGTGGTAAATCTAATTGTAAATCTAATTTGAATTCCCTAGGTTGTGCCAATAAGCATCCTTTAGCAAAATTTGATGCATTGATGTGCACATGGAATACAAGATCCCAATTGGGTGGTCTAAAGATTGGTGCACTAGCTAGTACTTGCTTTAACTAATCATATTATTTTGGCACTCTTCAGTCCATTCGAAGACTATGAGTAGTCTATACAATGACCTAGTAATTTAAGCATAGAATATGATGAATCTTCGATAGTACCCCAACACATGTTCCATAAACTGATGTACACCCTTGTAGTTTATTGGTGGTGGTAATTCCAAAATCAACTTCACTTTGCTCTCATCAGTGGAAATAGCATTCTTAGACACAATGTGCCCTAATATAACACCGTGCTGCTTGACCTCAAATTAGCATTTTAAAGAGTTTAAGGATATTCTCAAACACCTTCTTTAAGCAACCCAGATGTTCAATCCATCGTGAGTGTGCACACAAATCTTCAATGAATACCTCAAGCCACTTTTGTAGTTTAGTCCTTGAAATATGTGTAGATCAATCTTTGGAAATTTGCAGGAGCGTTAGTGAGACCAAAAGGCATAACCGTATAAGCACAGGTATCCCACATTGTGTTAAATGTTGTCTTATGTTGGTCCTTTGGTGCAATAGACACTTGATTGTAGCCTAAAAAACCATCTAAGAAGCTATAGGCTTCTTCACCTGCCTACCCGTTCTAATACACACTCCATATATGGTAATGGGTAGCTGCATTGACCTTTTTGAGATCAACACACACTCTTAGCTTTCCATTCTTCTTTGGCACAATCACGATTGGTGATAGCCAACTTGTGTTTTTAACCTCATAAGATAAAATCCGAAACTATGAGTTTATCCATTTTCTCCTTTACAATAGGTGCGCATTTGGGATTCATCTAGTAAGGTTTTTGCCTGGATGGTCTCGATCTAGGCAGAAATCCACAACTACGAGTTTATCCATTTTCTCCTTTACAATAGGTGCATATTTGGGATTCATCTGGTAAGGTTTGTGCTTGGATGGTCTCGATCCCTCCATGATCAAAATAGTGTGTCGAACCACCTTGGGTGGTACACCCTTTATTTTAGTGTATTTCCAAGGAAAACAATCCTTGAATTCCTTCAATAGATCGATGTGCTCGTTCTTCTTCAACAACAGGCAAATCATTAAAAATGCAGACAGGTTTAGAATCCTCCCCTCAACAATGTCTACCTCTTTAAATTCTGTTAGTCCATAAGTAAGACATGCAATGGCCATTCTCCTTCACTCTTTGGCCTTTAGCTAGACTGCCTTCCGCTCATCAATGGTGTAAGTTTTGAAATGGTATGTAGGGTAAAAAATAAAGTACCTTCAAGAATGTTTAAGTGTAGATGGGTTGGCGAATATATCTTCCCCATAAACCTATAAGTATAGAATTTGGGGTGAATCTTTGAACTTTTTTAACACAAAATGGTAGTTTCTAGTGTATTTTTGGCGAATCTTTTCGAGCAAATCTTTTGATAGATGGTTTTTGTAAAATAGCCAAATGTTTCTGAACACCCTTGAAAAATAGCCATTGGGCTATAAATAGCCCCTTAGTTTCCTTGATGGTCTAACACTGAGAGCAAGTTTGGTTTATTGTCCTCATCATCCTCGTTTTAGGCCTTCCTTGCCTCTCGCTCTGCCTTAGCCAGTACCTTATTTTGTTTTCTTCTTCCAGCCTTAGTAGTTTTAGTGGATCATGATCTTGAAGAGTAGTTTTCTCTTCTCATTTCCCTTCCACCAAGGTGATCTTACTCAACTCCTCACCCCAGCTTTTAGAGAACTCATTGTGCACCTTAGTGACCTTGAGATATCTTAGCCACTGGACGTATAGGACTGAGAGGGGGGGCAAAGTGTGTACATGTAAAAGAGAGAGATAAGTCACATTGTCGCTATGCTTGGAGGTATAAGGTGACGAGGAAAGGGTCTACATATAGCTGGTCGGTGAGAGAAGAGATAAATGGGAGAGAAGGTGACATGGCTCGTATCCAGTGGAAATGAGACGCCATGATGATTAGAAATTTGTGTCGGTTGTCAGCGATGTGCAAGGAAAGGTCCAGCCACCTGCACTGACATGTAGTCCTGAGCCAGGGGGTGGTCGACAAAGTGCTGACCACCTCCTTTATATTTATTAAAAATTTAAGATATATATATATATATATGTATATATATATATATACTTATATATTTATAAGGTGAGATTAATGCACGAGTCATGATATCTAGGATTTTACATAGGAGCTACCGGTGCATTCATAAGCTTTAGGCATTAGAAGCACCCGGCAGGAAGCTACTGACATACATTCATAAGCTTTAGATAATCATAAACCTTATGCATAATCTACACACATGAGGCATATGCATATGGCTGATGTATAGGCCTCATGTATGAGGCTGATGCATATGGCTAATGCATATGTCTCATGCAGATGGCCACCTCTTGAGAGATGTATGTGGCTTATTGATAAGCCTCATGCATAAAGCTTATGTATAAGCCTCATGAACAACGCTTATGCATATGGCTAATGCATAAGTCTAATGTATGAGGCTTATGCATAAGCTTTACGTCCTAGCCTCATATATTGGGAGCTACACTCGACATTCATTGGTAGCTACCAACATGCATTAGAAGCTACCGGTATGCCTAGGTAGCACCTGGCATACATTGGAAGCTACCAACATGCCTAGGAAGCACCGAATAGAAAGCTCCTAGTGCATACCGATAGCACTTGACATGCATTGGTAGCTACTGGCATGCATTGGTAGCTACTGGCATGTATTGGAAGCTACCGGTACCGGCATACCTAGGTAGCTACCGGCATGCCTATGAATCACTGGCATCCATTCGAAGCTCCTAGTGCATGTCGATAGCACTCGACATACATTGGGAGCTATGGGCATGCATTGGAAGTAATCGACATGCCTAGGTAGCTATCCATATGCATTAGAAGTTAACGGTATGCCTAGAAATCATCTGGCATGCATTGGAAGCTCCTAGTGTGGCGAGGGAAGTTTTTCTAGGTTTGGTTTTGGAAGAACCGAGGGATTAAAGTCAATATTAGATAAAGTAGGAAAAATCCCATTCCCATGAAAAAAGTGGGGGTATGGTAAACTCATCCAAAAGTTTGTCAAACCATATTCATGTGATATATCATTGGAAAGAGCTTGAAAAGTAGAATCTAGATCTACTTTGTCCGACAAATTTGGAGTTTGCATGTTCAAGATATGGCCAAAATAAATTTTTGAAATACATTCCCATTTTGAGGGATTTTTCCTATTTTATCTAATATTGACTTATTAGTCTCTTGTCCGGATATCCATGGGCGAGGCCCCGAGTCAGAGGCTCTGCCCTGTGCGCAAGAAATGCTACTTCCGTTTGCTAGCACCCCGAAATTCGTTGGGCAGAGGGGGCAGGGATCTTTCACAAGGCGATTTAGGATTTTGGGCAATCCTCTAGCCCTCACATGCCAGTAACACTCAACATGCATTGGGAGCTACCAACATACATTGGAAGATACAGGCATGCTTAGGTAGGTACCGGCATGCATTAGAAGCTACCGGCATGAGGCTTAGGCATATGGTTAATGCATATGTCTCATCAATATGGCCACCTCTTGAGAGATGTATGTGGTTATTCAAGCCTCATGCATAAAGCTTATGTATAAGCCTCATGCATGAGGCTTATGCATATGGCTAATGCATGTCTCATGCATGAGGCTTATGCACTAGCCTCATGCATAAGCTTTATGTCCTAGCCTCATGTACCGAGCATGCATTGGGAGCACCCAACATGCATTGGAAGCTATCGGCATGCATTGGCAGCTATCGACATGCATTAGAAGCTACCGGCATGCCTAGGTAGCTTCTATCGATATGCATTAGAAGCTACCGGCATGCCTAGGTAGCTTCTACCGATATGCACTGGGAAGCTACCGGCATGCTTGGGTAGCTTTCTACTAGCATACACTAGAAGCTACCGGCATGTATTGGACACTATCGACATGCCTAGGAAGCACCGGTATGCATTGGAAGCTCTTAGTGTATGCCGGTAGCACTTGGAATGCGTTGGGAGAGATACCGGTATGCATTGAAAGCTTCTAGCATGCCTAGGAAGCTACCGGTATGCATTGGAAGCCACCGACATGCATTGGAGACTATCTACATGTGCCTAGGTAGCACCCAACATGCATTGGAAGCTACCAACATGCCTAGGTAGCACCCGACATGCATTGAAAGCTCTTAGTGTCTGTTGGAAGCACCCACCATTGGAGACTATCTACATGTGCCTAGGTAGCACCCGACATGCATTGAAAGCTCTTAGTGTCTGTTGGAAGCACCCACCATTCATTGGGAGCTACCGGCATTCCTAGGTAGCATCCAGTATGCATTGGAAGCTACCAGCATGCATTGGAAGATCCTAGAGTATGTTGGCAGAACCCGACATGCATTGGAAGCTCTTAATGTATGCCCGTAGCACCCGGCATGCATTGGGAGCTACCGGCATGCATTCATAAACCTTATGCGTGAACTACATACATGAGTCTTATACATATGGCTAATGTAAAGGGCTCATGCATGAGGCTTATGCATATGGCCACCTCTTGAGAGATGCATAACTCTCTAAAGGCTATGCATAGAGGCTTATGGCTAATGCCTAAGCCTCATGCCTAAGCCTCATGCATAAGCTTTATACATGAGTATTATGCATGAGACTTTGTGCAAAAGTCTCATGCATGTGGCTTATTCATAAGCCTCATGCATAAAGCTCATGTATAAGCCTCATGCATAAAGCTTATGTATAAGCCTCATGCATGAGGCTTATGCATATGGCTAATACATAAGTCTCATGCATGAGGCTTAGGCACTAGCCTCACACATAAGATTTATGTCCTAGCCTCATGCATGAGGCTAAGGCATTATATGGCCACCTCTTAAGACAAGCATAGCTCTCAAAAGGCTATGATCCATAGAGTATGGAAAACATAGCAAACCCTAATCTTAAAATTCATAAAACTTATAAACCCCTTAACATGTAAAAGCATAAGAGAGGAAACATACAAGAAAGAGATATCTTACCTTGTGAGTCTTGTATTAGTCAATAACCTACAAAATCAAGCCAAATTAAGAAAAAAAATATTAATAATCCTAATGCTAGCCCTGATAGAAAGCATATACAAAACTCTAATCTTAATAGAAATCTCAATGAAAGCTTTTGCATAACATAGAAACCTTATTTAATTTTTGTTAGAAGGAATGATCCAAAGTCATGTCAAATGAACTAAGGTTGAAGGGTACTTCATGGCCTAAGGTTAAAGGCAATGTAAAAGCTAGAGGATCAAGTAAACGAGGTAGATTCTGTCATGACATAACTGATGATGTATGTAGTACCTCTTGTGTGTGTGAAAGGACAATGACCTTTGGGGAGATGGAGAGATTTTAGGAGATGCCTTTTGGCTCTTTGTAAAGGTTGTATCATGCCTATTTAAGAGGCTATTCCTAATGAAGAAACATGAATTCTATTGCCCCATTCATGTTGTTATTATGCTGTGATTAAGTCTCCCTAATCATGCTTAACTAGTGCTTAATTACTAGCTTTATGATATGGCTCATTTCCTCAAATGAATCATATGTGAGAATCCTCAAATGAATCATATGTGAGAAAATCCCTCAAAAGCACAAGAAAAATCAGAAAGCCAAGGATGCGGGTAAAAACTAGAACCTACTACTATCATCATGCTAGAGCTTTAGGGTTTGGGGAATTTCTAAGTAACAACATGCACTTGTATGTTGATGGTGCCTTCTAGTTTTTGAACTCTCTTATTTCTCATGAGACTAGACACTGCCATTGTTTGGTAAGACCTTCTCATGGAGATGTCATCTCAAATCCTCATTAAAAAATTCAATGGCCATGACTTCCACACATGGCAAGTCAAAATGAAGTTTTTGTTGATGAAAGATGGTGTTTGGGGCATCGTCAATGGATCTATACCTAAGCCCAACACTAGAGAAGGGGAAATCTCATGGCAAACCAAGGATGAGAAAGCTCTTGCTCTCATTGCTCTTGGATTGGAAGATAGTTACATTCATTACATTGGTAATGGTAACTCGTCACAAATAGCTTGGAACACACTTGACAAATCTTTTGGAGCACAAGGTCTACACAGTAAAATCAGTTTAAAGGTTGACTTTTACAGCTTGGAGCTAAAAATGGAAGAGACACTTGCGTCTCATATCAACAAAATGAAGAGCATAATGGCTCAACTAGAAGCCATAAATGAAACAGTCAAAGAAAGTGATGCCATTGCTATACTTCTCAAATCTATGCCTCCTGAATATGACACCATAATGCCCACTTTGAAGTATATGCATGATCCCACTTTAGAAGGCATTGAAAGTGTCCTTCTAGAAGAAGAAAAGAAACTTAAAGGAAGGGCCACCACAGAATTTATGACTCCTGCATATCTTGTTCAAAAACAAAATGGTAAAGCTCTTCAATGCTCACACTGTGGAAGAATGGGACACACCATAAAGAACTGCTACCACAAAGACAAACCAAAGCGTCAATGCACCATTTGTGGAAAGCCAGGACATCTAGCAGACAAATGCTACAACAAAGTGGAAGCAAACATTGCTAGCACTTCAACCAATGCAGCCAACACTACTACCACCGAACAATGTAATCATATATCCACCTCTTATGATGATGAAGAGGTACCTGATGATGAATGGGCTTTCTAAAGCCATGATGATGCACTCCTTTACTCAAGATGTATGTTCACCTCTGACCACCGATGATGTAGGTCATGTGATATGATGTATGCTCACAGTTCTCCTACGTTGGCCATGTAGCCCACAAGGGGGGATTGATGGGAGTTGGGTTTCCATGCTCAACACATGATGGTGCACATGAGGCACAATGTTCATGGATATGGAGTATTGGAGAGACATGTTTTCATATTTATGTTTTTTCAGTTTTTAGAGCTATGCTCCCTATGAGCTATGCTATCTCTTTCATGCAATGTAGAGCTATGCTCCCTATGAGCCATGCTATTTTCTTTTATGCAATGTATTGGTCAAGGAAGGGTATTACACTATGACATGCCTTGATCAAGGAAGGGTGTTAGAAGGAATGATCCAAAGTCATGTCAAATGAACTAAGGTTGAAGGGTACTTCATGGCCTAAGGTTAAAGGCAATGTAAAAGCTAGAGGATCAAGTAAACGAGGTAGATTCTGTCATGACATAACTGATGATGTATGTAGTACCTCTTGTGTGTGTGAAAGGACAATGACCTTTGGGGAGATGGAGAGATTTTAGGAGATGCCTTTTGGCTCTTTGTAAAGGTTGTATCATGCCTATTTAAGAGGCTATTCCTAATGAAGAAACATGAATTCTATTGCCCCATTCATGTTGTTATTATGCTGTGATTAAGTTTCCTTAATCATGCTTAACTAGTGCTTAATTACTAGCTTTATGATATGGCTCATTTCCATCCACCATAGCTCATCCATTGAGTATGAGATCAAGCTCATTCATACATTTAGTATTCTATCAATTTTTTCCCTTCTCATTGAAGCTTAACCCTAAGCCTATATTCTACATAGAAATCCTAATAAAGAGCTTTGATGGAGTGCTCTTTATTAGGGTTTTTAAGTATAATCTAGGGTTAGGATTAATCTTCAATAAGAAGAAAAGAAAAACTTAAAAGAGAGGAAAGAGAAGGGAAATACTCACATGAAAGCTTTCATGGAAAGCTTGTTTGCATAGGAGATGAAGGAAAAGAGAAGACACACCTTGCTTAAGCATAAGGAGGATAGGGTAGGAGAGGTAAATATGATGATTAGACATAAACCTTTAAAAAATGCAAAGTGCCAAATTTAGGACATTCAAAAGATAAAAATGATGTGGTAGCAAAAGAAGTGGGATACTTTTTGCACACCATACTATTGAGCAGCGTTTTTTTGCTGCTAGGAACGCTAATGAGTTGCACTTTTATACTGCAGTGCACTGTTAATAGCCCCAACATATTGTAGTTTTGGAACAAAATTTTCAAAGGATAAAGTTCTCTAGTTATAGTAGCCTCATGATTGACGAATCGATGAAATCTCTCATCAAGCTCTTCAAGCTCAAGCACTCTTATGCTAGTTACATGCTTATGCTAGTGTAATACCCTTGGTACTCAGCACGTCATTGTGTATGCCTCTTTTATATAGGATGTTCAGCTTGTTAGGATGGTGTTTTTAGGCTTGCTAGTAATTCAAGGTGGAACCTCTAGTAATTCAAGGTGGAACCTCTAGTCACTTGTTAGGATGGTGTTTTTAGGCTTGCTAGTAATTCAAGGTGGAACCTGTAGTCACTTATATGAATCTTACATATTCTCCTTATCACAACTAAACCTTGATGTTAGCAACAACAATGTCTATGTAGGTACTAACGGTGCTTCACGGACATGTAAATGGACTAGCTAGTCAGATGAGACGAGCCATTCCTTACATGAATTTCCATTAATTACATTGCTCATAGGGTTAGTCTTTTCTTGGATGATGCAATAAAGAGGTCATCATATGCACAAGAAATTGATAAGATTGCTAATGTGGTTGCTCGAAGTTTCTCTACTAGAAGTGGTTTGAAAAGTTCTTTATTGAAGAATATGGAGTTAGAGCTTGGTTATGTTGATTTGCATATGAGCTGTATCCATAAAGTGATAAGGTTGAGCAAATCTTCAGCTATTCACAAAGTATGGAATCCTATGAGCCTCTTCTTATGTTTTTGAAATCTGAAAATACAGATTTGTAAGCAAGAGTGAGCAACTTCCACTTTTTGTTTACAGCATTCATTTTATGACCGATATCCTTGAGAGATGGCTATACTCAACAACGACTTTTCAAAGCAATTTTGTTGATATAACAGCTATAGTTGGGCTTATAGAAACACATATATACACCTAATGTGCATGCAATTCATTGAGAATCTAGTTTATCTCTTGTGAAAGTAGAAGAATGGTTGGATGAGTTCTTTAGAGAACAAGAGCTTTTATAATGTAGGTTGTTGATTGCATTCTTGAGATGAAGGGTTTAAGGATTTCAATTGTTGTTAGAGATAGCTTGTCCTTTCCTTGCCAATTGTTGGTGACTTATATGTAAGAAAGTCAACAACAACGGTGATAGTACATGAAGATAGATGTCTCAACAAAGGAACTTCACTTGTGGAAGCATTATAAGAATTAACAAAGCTTGTGCTTTTCTTGTCAATTGGTGACTTATATATAATAAAGCCATCAACAATAGTGATGGTAGTAGCCTATAGGTACATGGGGACAAGTGTCTCAGCGTACATGCATTTGTTAAGTAATGGGCACTTATTCAACAATTGTGTTTCTTCTAGCACTTGTTCAGACTAAAAATATGAGAGAGGAGAATTATAATTAATGGTAGAATCTTCAGTTGGAGAATTATAATTATTGATAAAATCTTTGGTTGAAGAATTATAATTATTGTTGGTAGAATCTTCGGTCTTAAATTGCTTAGAGTACACATCACCCTTTGTCATGTGGTGGTTATCCTGTCAAGGCTGCTTACATGTAAGTATGCCTTTAAAGGCCGGTTGAAAATTCAAGGTTGCTTACATGTAAGTATGCCTTTAAAGGCCGGTTGAAAATTAAATGTCTTCTTTTATTAAGGTTTTATGAGAGTGTAAGCCTTTAAAAGGTGGCTTTTGAAATTTAGATCTCTTGGAATCCGGGTTCGTGTGTGGAAAGCTGTCTTTATTTTGAATGGTTGAGAAAAGGGTTTTCCATGAGCAGTGGCTCGGGTTGCAACGTGTGATAACTTATAAAGCTCTATGATACGTGTACGTTAATTATTTCGAGCTGGTAGCTTCAGGTGATTGTGGAGATTTTATGATTTTTGCCTTTATTAACTGAAGATAGCAAAGCTTCTTTGTCCTAGAACCTTAATCTTTAAGCGCGTTGCTTTCGAAATGGCGTGCCCCGTAATGCAATGATTAGCGGGTAAGTAGTTTCTCCACTTACCCACCATATCTGTCCACTTACGTCTCGTGGGCAGCTTATTATAAGCTGTAGGGTTTTCAATATATAGCTCTATATAGATGAATTATGAAGCTATATATCTTGTGTCCTTGTTCATGTTGCCTTGAAGAGTGGTAGCAACCACTTGTGAGCTTGCTTGCAGGTAAGTACATAGTGCTTTTAACAGCAACAAAATGGCCAGTTTTTAAACTTGCTCATTTCAGCTCCCGTGTGTGTATTTGAGAGAGGAGAGAGAGAGATTCTTATCAAGGAACAAGATTGTCTGGCTTGCTTGGTGCATGCAACACAATATTGTGATAGCAATTAATTTGTTGGTGAATCTATCAGAGTCCTAATTGTGAGAACTCACAAAGAGTAGAGAAATGGTAAGGTGAAATCTCCTGATAATTAATGCCATAAGTTTGAGCATAACCTTTGGCAACCAATTTTACTTTATACTTGCTAATACTTCCATTTGAGTTGTGCTTTATTTTGTATACCCACTTGCATCCAATAGCCTTCTTGTCCTCAGGTAATAGCACCAAGTCCCAAGTCTCATTTGTATCCAATGAAGTTATTTCTTTATCCATGGATTTTTCCCTATCTACATTCCTCACAGCTTCTTTAAGACATGTGGGTTCAACATCTTGCACAACTTTGGCCATATATGCATAATGATGAGGCACATAAACATCATAAGTCAACCTGTCTCATCGATAGGTTTTCTAAATCTCCCTAACCTATATTATATATTATCCATGATCATTACCTGGCATTTTTGTAGCTTCTCTTGATTTCCTTACACCAGGTGTTCTAATAGTTGGAATCCCAAGCTCATCAATGTCAAGAATTTGCTCTAAGCCAATAGACTCTCCATCAACAAAAGAATGCCCTGCAGAAATGTCAGGCATACCAAAAGGCTCACCAACCTTCTCTTTGCCTTTACGTGAAGTACCAACTACATTTTGAGGAGTGGTGTTTTGACGTAGCTTGCAACCCTATCAACAAACCCAACATAAGAGGACTCTCTAGGTCCACTCAATGACTCTGATTGCTGATTTGCATTCTATGCAATCACGCTTCTAGTTGCATCAGCCCGAACATCATCTTTTTTAGCAGCGTGCCATCTACTCATTTCATCAAACACAACATCTCTGCTTACCTTCAACTCTTACTCGATCATTTGGCTAAAGGAAACTTGATTCTTTATAATATTTGGAACGTAAAGTACATCTGCCATGTACTTCACCTTACCATCCTGCATAGACCATGGCACATTTCTAACATGGGCAATTGGATGAGTAGTATTATCCCCTATTTTAACAAAACCTGGCTTTTCAAGATTTTTTATATCCTTGAACCACTCGCCCATGACTGGTCATATGGTTCAAAGAGGTTCAATCCACATACCATACATCATCAATGCATGCAGATGTAAACTAGTGTAACTTCCTAGCAGATTGAATAGGATGACAAATAACCTAAATTCTCATCTGACAAACAAACTCTAACTTCCACATTCTCTCTAAGATAAACAAAGTTAAACATTATTGTACAGAGTACTATAAAGAGAGAAAACACCTTCCATTAATGAGACTGATAAACATTACTCACACAGCTTCAAAAACATAAACATCAACCAACAAATTGACAAACTTGTTGACTTCTACATTGCCCAAAAACCACAGTTCTGCTTACATCCATCTACATTCTTCTTTCGCACAAAAACATAACTATCCATTTTTATCCAATGCCAAAAGACATTCCAACTTCCCCTAAGATCCCAAAAGTCACATTTAATTTCCCTAAGGTTACATATCATATGACAAAATAATAATCCTCCTAAGTTCATCCCCTAAACAACTGGCACAGCCTGGTGGCTTGAGCCAGAGGCTGACTTCGAACTCACAATCCCTTGATCCGCCAAACCTTCTGCCTAATCCACTGGTTTGCCAACACTTTTGTCCACTGCACCCAATCCAACTTCCGCTTCCTTACCTTTTGCTGCATCCAGCTTCGCATCATCTTGAACATTTAAAACAACAATTTTTACCAAAGACTCACCTTGCTTGAATTTAGCAGTATCATCTTGTTTATCACGTGTCTCATCCCATAATATTTCCATCTGGTCCATTGCTGCACTCCATTCTGTCTCCAGCTGCTTCTTCAACTCCGCGACAGTACTCCTCAGCTCTCGATTCTCTTTCCTCAGTGCTTCCTCACCTGCTGCTTCGAGCCAAGACTTGAACTTGTCTATTGGCACTGACAGATGCTCCTGAAAAATGGTAGTCGCCTGCCTCCATAACTCCTGAGTGTAATCAAACACCTCTTTCTTCAACAGATCCGCATCTAAACGAAATTCTTCAAATTCCAAAACTGATTTATCTTCCTCCTCAAAATCAACACCCACATACTTAACTGAAATGTCCTCAGCTTTGTTTATCATCCATTCATGAATCTCACGAATTCTCCCAAAGAACTTCTTCAATCTGAACCCATTAACTGGCTTCTAAATCAGAGTTTCAAACACATCCCTCAATCGGAATGTTCCTTGGCCCAACTCTTCCACTATCGTATATGGCCCAAAATACCTAAGCTTCAGTTTGCCTGGGTGTGGTCCTAACTTTGAATTATACAGCATTACCAAGTCGCCTTTCTGAAAGATGAGCTTCACTTGCCTTGCCATCCATGCATGTCTTCTGTGCTGACCAATTTTTTGCTGCATATGCACTGTAAATCCTATCCTCCTCTAATTTCAGCAACTCTCTTTGGCGATGCAAAATTGAATCTTTTGGGCTCAATCTATGTTGAACAGTTAGCCTCAAACTAGGTATCACATATTCCATCGGAACATAGATCACTTGAAAGGTGTCATACCTATTGCCACTTTGTATGTTGTTCTGAATGACCACAATGCTGAATCTAACTTATCATCCCAGTCTGATGTGTTATCTGAAACAATCTTTTTCAGAATCCTCACCAACACCTTATTCGTGCTTTCAGCCTGTCTATTTGGTTGTGGATGATATGGGGTAGATTTCTTGTGGAGGATCATGTGCTTGGATGTCAACTTCTCAATGACTAAATTCAGAAAATGAACACCCTATTCTGACACCAATTCAATTGGGCATCCAAATCTAGTCATGATGTTCTTATAGAGGAACCTGGCCACACTTGCTACTTTATTATTCCTCAAAGATACTGCTTCTACCCACTTTGTAGCATAATCTGTTGCAACCAAAATATATCTTGCTCGTGTCCTCCTAGCCTTTGGCTTTATTGGTCCAACAAAATCTAGACCCCATTTTTGAAACGGTTCAAGTGGTAATACTGGGTGATCCTGCATCCGATCCATCTGAGTTGGTTGACCAATTTTCTGACATTGAACACATTCTTTGGCAAACTTGTGTGCATCTCTTAAATAACAACAATGGCCACCATAGACCTGCTTGCATAATCTTCCGCCCTGTAATTTCTCCTGATGAAAAATGTCCTCTAGCCATTCCGCAATGTCGCTCTTGCAAAACCGCCTTCTGTTCTTCATCTGGAACACATCTACAAATAATCTGATCTGCTCCTCTTCTATATAATGATCCAGCAATGATAAAAAATGTCCTACTCCTCAAGGTAAATTTCTTCTTCTGATCCTTTGTCATATTAGAAGGTAACACTCCATATGTCAAAAACTGCAACATTTGGTCATGCCAATTGTCAAAGGACTAACCTTCCACTCAAAACAATTTTGCATATGGCAACTGATCTGACACTTCTGGTGTCTCTTGTGAATTCTCCAGCCTACTGAGAAAATCCGCCACCGCATGCTTATTTTCGGGAGTATGCAACACTGTATAATCGAATTCCTGCAACAAAAGCATCCACCTGGCAAGTCTTCCTTCCAGCTTTGGCTTCTTCACCAATAATTTCAGCGCCTGATGGTCAACATGAAAGTCTACTTTGTTCCCCAACAGATAATGCCTAAACTTTTCCGATGCAAAAATCATCCCTAAAGCTTCTCATTCTGTATCGGTGTAGTTCTTCTTCGCTGGCTTCAACATCCTACTGGCATAATAGACTAGTCGAAACCATCCCCGGATCTTCTCCTGCATCAAAACCACTCCAACATCCATATTAGATGCATCTAGAAATACATGAAAAGGTAACTCCCAATCTGGTGGTTGGAGAATAGGAGATACTACCAACATCTTCTTCATGATCTGGAATGCTTTTTCTTGAGCCTCACCCCATACAAACTCCACATCTTTCTTTGTCAAATGACTCAATGGAGCACTAACATCTGCCAAATACCTCAAATATTGATTATGCCATTTAATATGACCCATAAACCTTGAAATTGCCTTCAAGTTGTCAGGTGCTGGTACTTTCTGAATTGCACTGATCTTATCAGTATCAATCGACATGCCTTCTTTCGAGATGATATGCCCCAACAATTTCCCTCTTTGAACTGCAATAACACACTTGTGTGGATTTAGGGCCATTCTAAACATTCTGCATCTTTCAAAACACTTCCTGAGATACTCCAAATGCTTAACTTTCTTTCCGAACACTGAAAAGTCATCCATAAAGATCCGCATAAACTCTGTCACATATGGCTCAAAGTTTTGAAAGCTGCTTTTGAAAATGAAGGTGGTCCATTCTTGAGACCAAAACTCATAATTGCATAAGCAAATGCTCCCCATTCAGTAATAAATGTAGTCTTTGCTATATCCTCTTCATCAGCGATCCGGATCTGATACCCTGAAAACCCATCAAGAAAGCTATACATCTCATGTCCTGCTACATCATCCAAAATTGAATCAATAAATCGCAATGGGAATGGATCTGCAATGGTTGCTGCATTCAATTTTCTATAATCCACACACACGTGGATTTTTCCTGACTTCTTAGGCACTACTACAATTGGTGACAACCACTCCGCCTGATCCATTGGCCTTATGAAACCAACTTGCAGAAGCTTATCCAACTCCTCTTTGACTTGTTTGGAATAATTTGGATTCATTCGATACCTCTATTGACTGGAACTGCATCCTCTTTCAGATTGATCTGATGCTTATACACTTCAGGATCCATACCCTTCAAATCAGAATAATCCCAAGCAAACACATCAATGAATTCCTGTAGCAAATCCTTCAAATCCTCCTTGAATTCCTCATCCAAATGAACACTGACTTTGACTACTTTTGGATTTTCCTCTGATCCCAGATTTAGATCCTGCAGATCATCTTCTTTGACTCTTGAAACCTTGTCCACCATCAACTTGTCATACAAAAATTCTGCTCGACTGATTGCCTCCTTTGGTGCAACATCTCCATCTAAACAATCTGTACCCTCCTTCAGGTTATCTTGGGCACCCTTATCTAGCTTCTGCGTCGTCTGATCTTGTGCTGAACCGTTCTCCACAGGTTGACTAGGCACCATCTTTGATTCCTCCTGCAAGGCATATCGATCAGTAATCCGTTCCACATCTACTTCAAATATAGGAACTACAGTCGGATTAGCCGCCAAGAAACAGTCCTCTTCATCATCCTCAACTTCTTCTGCAAAATTGATTGTCTGAGCCATCATTGGCTTCAATGACATCGACAACGTTTTCCTAGAACCCATCAAAAATCTTACCAAATTCTTCCCCTTTTTCAATATAACTTCATTATTTTCCCCATCCTCCTTGAGCTTTGCTGTTTTAAACCATGGCCTTCCCAACAACATTGTATAGGCATTCTCTGCACTTGCATCTTTAAGACAACAAATTTTTCTTGAAACTATAATCCGTGAACTTTGAGGGATTGGTGTCTAAGCATTCCAATTGGTTGGACCCTTCGCTGATCCGCCATCCTCACTTGAAATGGTGCTGGTTCCAACTTTGCATTTTTCAACTTCAAAAATTTAGTTTCTGACAAAATATTCACTCCAAAACAGCCATCTAGCAAAACATCAGAAAACATTCGATCATCAAACTCTAGTTGAACAGTTGGAACAGTAAAATCCACATCATCAGGACTGATCTGATAACTCCCCACACTTTGCTCCAATTCATTCAAAATTTCTGGAACTTCCCCGCGGCCGAATAAAATCGGTCTCTGAATATTGGAACCAACGAAAGCAATTGATCCAATGTGAAATGCATTGGGGTATTTAGCAATTCCTGAAACAATGCTTCTGACTTTTCCACATTACTCTCCACCTTCTTCAGTAAATACACCTATCCCTTCGGAAATTGGATCTTCTTTTTGTGCTTTCAGAGTCTCTTCTGCTGCCTCTTCACTCACGAACATCCTTCTGCTCTTCCCAATCCAAAGGTGGTTTTAATTTTGCTTTAGCACATGTAACAACCATCACTTCCGGATCCTCGCTGACATTGAGAACAATCACATTCAGGAGAGCAATCCGCCGATACCTGATTTGTCCCATGATCCTAAGGGATCTCTACTTCTATCAAATTACTTTGTGGTGCTTTATCCTTTTCTCCTTGTTACGCAAGTGGTGCAGGTAACTGAGGTAACTGCTCACTAGGTCCCTGCTGATTCCACCCTTGCTCATTCCAACGCTACAGCAGATTCCAGCCCTGCGGATTCCAATTAGGTGGTTGTTGCCAATTCTGTTGTTGTGGCCAACTCTGTTGTTGCTGACCCCAATTTCCTCCCCATGATGGTCTGAAATTTTGCCATCCGCCAAATCTTGGTCGACTTCCTTGATTGAAATTTCCTCTGAATGGTGGTCTCTAGTTTGAATACGGCTACTACTGCCTTTGCCATCCTTGGTTGTTAAATGATCTCTATTGTCCGGAAGCTTTCGAAAAAACACATTGGCTTGCGCCATGTTCTGCTGAATCTTTTACTGTATCCTTTCAAGGATTACTCCCCTAAAATTTGGATTATACCAACAGTGTTTTGTCTTATGGCCATCCTTACCACCACAGATGTCACAGTAAGTTGTCTTACTACTTGACTCCTTCTTGACTCCTAGTTCCTTCAACTTCTTTTCTACCATCTTTTCAACCGAACTATCCTTCACCTTCTTCTTAGACTTCTTACTAGATTTCTTTTTATGTTTCTTCTTTCTGTTCCCATCTTCATCTGAACCTGAATCAGTGTCTGAATCATCCTCACTATCCGATTCTGAATCCTCTTCCGAATCCAAATTGTCTGAATCTGTGTCTAACTCCTCCTCTGAATCCTCATCACACTGCTATCATCTTTTGACTTCTTCTTCTTCTTCCCGTTCAACTTTTTCTTCTTCTTATCCCTCGAGCTCTTCCATGCTGAACTTGGATTTGATAATCCAAATCTCTTTTCTGCCCTTGTGGCAGTGTCCACCAATGCATCCAGACCGGCTGCAATATCCACACCTGCTACTACATTCCGTAGCTCCTTGCGCAACCCATTCATAAAAAATATCCCGCTAGCATTTCATCCGTAGGTCTCTCCGCATTCATGAGCCTATTCAGATATACTGATTAAACTTCTGTGCATAATATTCCACAAACATCCTCTTTTGCTTAATGTCCCTAAGCTTGGAAAGCACTTCATTTGGAGTCTTCTCCTTCTGAAACCGATTCAAAAATCCATTCCTCAATGCATTGTAATCCACAAAATGTCTTGCATTAAAATTGCTGAACCACTGCATGGCTTTGCCCTCCAATGTTGCCTCAATGCATCTTAGCTTGCGCATCATATACTCTGTTAAATCCTCTGGCCTACCATCTTGTCTCAAATTGAGCTACGTGGCAATCAGGGTCTTCTTTAGACTTTCCCGAAAAGGTCCCGAACTTGACGCGTAAATCCGCTTTAGCTGCTGCCATGTTTTGAAGCGTATTTGGGGATAACTGCCCTGCCTGTGTCGATGCTAATGATGATGATGCTGCTGACCCCGATGCTGGTGGTCGAGGTGCTTCCAACACTGCTCTTCGTACGAATGTGGATGTGTATGTAGAATAATGAATGCGAATGTGTATGTGAAATGATGTGATGTCGATGAGTGAATGGATGAGATGTGATGACATGTTAAAATTGGGATAGGAATAAATGATATGTGATGTGAACGAATCGGAGGTGATGAGATGGAAAAAGATGTGATTGGATAACAATGAGTACACATATGAATGGAATGTGGAATAAGTAATGTGGACTGATGAGGGATAATGTGGAAAGACGAGAGTTCATTATAGAAACTGTAATTGTGACCTGTTTGTAAATGACTATTTTATGTCAAGAATGCTGGGGAAGCATTTTGACCATCTTGTGATTCAGGTCGTGGAGACCTAACTGATAAAGTTGCAACAGCTGACGGAGAGTCAACGGAGGACGTCTCGCGTAGCATGGTCGGCCGAGGTCTTAACCACCAGCCTCGGTTCGATTTTAATGGTGAGCTTCCGGTACAGTGGATGAGGGACCAAGGAAGCGGCCTATGAGTGAAGCGCTAGGTGACCTGCGAAGGATCCTAGAGGGTGCTGACCATACGATGCTCGGGCTCTGGGTCGTCGAAGATACCCACACGTGCGTCGTGGAAGATATTGAATCAAGGAGTAAGAGTTGTTTTCTGAAACCGGGCATGGATCTGGTTGATTGACCTTGCTAGTCCTCAACGGATGAGTCACCCAACTCTCCCATTCTTCTATTCAGTATTGTTCCTCTCCTTTGGGCCCAAGTATAACCCGATACGATTCTGCGACTACTATCCAGACAAAAATGCCCTCCTTTCCTACAATCTCAGTCGGGTAGACCGAGTCTACTATAACCCCTACATTCCCTTATCCAAATAATTCTCCTTTTTCTTTACAATACCATGGGTATTGCCCGTTCTTCAAGAAGCTATTTTACAAGTTTGTTAAAAATAAGAAGGCTCAGTTTGTTGCACAATGATAAGTTCAGTGGGTGGCAGCCTAATTGATCGCCAACACCATCAAAGGCTTTTAGTGTTCCAAATTCACCCCATATTTATCTATTGCCAACCCAAAATAAATGTTATCAATGATAAATATTTTTTTACAAAGATTTGTGATGGAGTTATGTTATAAGCAAAAACTCCACATCTTAAAACTGTGACCACTCTAATTACTTACACCAATTTGACGTCTTTTCATGTCCTCTTGTATTCAAATATATTTTTCCCATGTATAATACATAACTTCAAGGGTGTGCAGCCTAGATAGAGGCTTGAAACATCAAATAATGTTTTTATAACCCTAAAAGAAGACGTTTTTATGTGCTATTGAGTTACCGAACTAGTGTTAACGAAATTAATATTGCTAATAACATTTTATACATGCCTCAAAACAAAAAATTGATACTTCCATTGTGTTTGGCATGGCCTAAAACCCTAAGATTGACTATCTACTTGCCCTATTTTGACATTTCTAACTCATTCTACCTCTTTTTCAAAATGAGGCTGCCCTCAAACTTGTAAATCCTCTCTTCAACCTCCTCCTCTTGAAATTGGAAGACACTTCCCACTAAAAATTGGAAGAAACTTCCCTCAAACTCATAAATCGTATCTTCAACCTCCTCCTCCACTTGAAATTGGAAGACACTTCCCACTAAAAATGCACCCTTTCATTTCTCCCATGTCCAACTCGCCAAATTTGGCCCTAAATACTTAAAATAGCTCATAAATGATATAATAACTCACTCCTCATAAATCCTCATGCACTATGGATCTTGTTAAGGCTTGGCAACACATTTACCACTTCCCTGTCAATTTATTATTTATGGCAAAAAATGTAAAAATACATTTGTAAATGATCAAAAATTAGGTCGCATGTCCAAAAATAGGGGAGCATAGCCTAAATGATTAAAAAAAAAGATTTACTAAAAATTTTGATTTTCCCACTCAAAATAGATAATTTTGTTTATTTTAACCCTAACAAATAACTAGAAATAGCTAAAATAACCCAATTTTACTCAAAATAGTAAATTAATCCCCAAAATTAGGTGTTATCATAATCGTTGCTCAACAAAAATCCTAATCGTTCCTCAACACCTATCCTATATTAACTAAAATTATGTTTATAGTGCTTAGTAAAATAACCCCGACTGTTCCTAGAGTTGTAGTTTATAAAAATGTTGTTGTTTTCAGTGTTATACCCTCATTCTATTGTAATGAAACCCAACCCTTCCTAATGTAATCGTTGACTGTTCCTAGAGTTGTAGTTTATAAAAATGTTGTTGTTTTCACTGTTATACCCTCATTCTATTGTAATGAAACCCTACCCTTCCTAATGTAATTGTTGACTAATAGCATAAAGTAAGAAGATATCCCCATATCTAGGGATTAGCATGTACTAGCTATGAAGGAGTCTTTTCCCTATTAATGCTCTCTTGTGGAAATGCCTTATGTTGTTACTTGCCCATCTTGCAAGCCTCACATGGTTCATGTCATTTTAAAAATGCAAGCAAATTTGTCATTCCCTTTTTCTACATCTCCTTCTGCATTGTAAATCTAATGTGACCAAATCGCTCTTGCTAAAGCCTACTCATTCTCCTATCTGCACTCATTAGCTCATACGGATTGTTGCACCTTACTCCTTTGTCGACTAACTTTCCAATAGCAACTAGAATTTATGCTTCACTTTTCTCGAAGCATATAGAGAACATCTACTGATAACTTCTTGTCTTCACCTATACGTACCACCAAAGAGACAGTTCCAGACCCTTCGGTAGGGCTGGACATTTAGCATTATTCCAAATAACAACATTGATGGGTTCCTATAGAGACTTTTAGGAACTATATGAGCCCTTTTTATTGGTCATGTGTTGGGATGCTCCACTTTCCAAAATCGATGAATCATCAACAATTGGAACCTGAGAAGATGAGTATACCTCTTCAATGGTGACTCAAAGTTTAAGCTCGGTCTCAGCATTGTTAAAACTAAGTTCTTTCTCTTCCATGAAGACTTCAAGATGTCATTCTTCTTATTAGCTTGCTTCTTTCTACAGTCTTTGACATCATGACCCTTCTTGTCAGAGTAACTACATCTCCCTTGAAACTTCTTCTTCTTCTTCTTCTTCTTATCTCATCAGAAGATGCCATGCCTTTATCTTTAGCATTGGCCAAAAAAGCAGCATCATCGACATCGTGGGTCTTGCGGTATCTCCTCCTCAAGCAACATAGCACTAAATTCATCAAATGATAGAGGTGGTACTCTAACCTGAGTCTCATCATACTTTTGTGGAAGAATTCGGATGAACCCTTTTGTGGAAGAATTTGGATGAACCTCTGAGCTAGATCTTCATCATTGGTCTTTGTGATCCCCACAAAAATCATTTGATTCCACAAATTTTTTATCTGTGTGGTAAATGCTTCAACACCCTTTCCTTCAGTAAACTTCTCACTCTAGCAACAAGATGATTCTCTAGGTTCTAAATCCTAGTGTTATTTTGGATCTTATATTGATTCATCAATATGGTAGAGGCCTCTGATGCCTTAGTTGTGTGTTAGATCAAAGTAAAAATAGAATCACTTATGCTGGTGATGATCGCACAAAGTACATCAACATTGTACCTCTTCCATGCCCGAAGAAATGTAGCATCTAGTGAAAGTGTGTTCAAGATGTTGTTCGGGTCAAGGATAAAGAGAATGTGGGGGAGAGGGAGAACTTCAAACCCGAGCAAGTAAACACACACACACATGAGAGAGAGATGGATAGCTGAATTTTCTTCTATATTCTTCTTCTCTACTCAACAAAAATAACATAAAGATAAGAGTACACACTATATGGGTTAGTACTGAACTACAACATACAAGGGTCGGTCCATAATGTGAACCTCACTAAATGAGCTGGTGCTATAACTACGCCAGTCTCTAGTAATCCAAAATGGCAGCCACACACAGCCTGTCATCCTACTAGCCACATATCACCCATAATCTCACCAACCATGCCAGTGGTGTAGATGCGGAAGCTATCACCCAGGTGGGTCATCAATGTCCACCTGAGCTCGATCTCTCAACACTCCCCCTCAAGCTCACCTCCACACACTATACTCCAAGGAAGCTCCTAAACCTGTGGAGCTTCTCTGTGCCACCGAATGCCTTTGTGAAGATGTCAGCCACCTAATCCTCTATGTTAACATATACCACATCTACATCTCCTCCTAGAATCTTCTCCCTCACAAAGTGATAATGCACCTCAATGTGCTTCATTCTAGCATGATATACTGGGTTATTGGCCAACTGTATGGTGCTCATGTTGTCACAATGTATGACAATTGCACTATCCATGGGCTCTCCCATGTCACCAAGTAGCTTTGCAAACGAAGCTACCTCACAAGCTGCCATAGCAACACCCCCTATAGTTTGTCTCTGTACTCAACAAGGCAACTGTTGGCTACTTCTTACTACTCCAACTCATAGCAACACTCCCAAATGAGAACATTAAACCAGTGGTAGATCTCCTGTCTGCAATACTACCAGCCCAATTAGCATCTGTGTACCCATGCAACTGTATCTTTGTACACCAGCCTCATAGAAAAGTCCATAATCAACTATGGACTTTATGTACCTGAGGATCCATCTAGCCACATCCAAGTGTGGCTTCCTAGGGGCTTGCATAAACTGACTCACAAGTCCAACAACATAGTTCAAGTCAAGCTTTGTAATGGTCATGTAGATCAAACTACCCACTATGTGCCTGTGTGTAGTGGGGTCCTCCAAAAGCTCACAAGTATCTGCAGAAAGCTTTGTGGTGTTATGCTCCAATGGCACTGAAATAGGCTTACAGCCTATCATACTATACTTGGACAACATGTCCAAGCCATACTACTGCCTCTGCAATAGCAAAATGCCATGAGCTGATCTCACCACCCCTATGCCCAAGAAATACCGCAGCTCACCCAAATTCTTCATCTCAAACTTTTGCTTCAAAAACATCTTGACATCATGTGTGTCTGCATCACTATCACTAGTGATAATCAAGTAACACATAGATAACTAATAGCATGATCCCTCTATCTTTCTTTTTCATATATAGTGAAAAATCTACATTGGATATCTGAGAATCTAATAGTAACAAGATACTCCTTGATCTTGTTTGACTATGCTCTAGGTGCCTACTTCAAGCCATACAAGGCTTTGCGTAGCCTACACACAAAACCTGGATGTGCATCACTCTCATAACCTGGTGGCTGTGTATCATGTACACTTCTTCTTGCAAATCACCATGCAAGAAGGCATTCTTTACATCCATTTGATGTAAAGACCAACCCTTCGCTGCAGCCATAGCGATGACAGCTCTCACGGCTGCCATTCTTGCAACCGGGCTGAATGTCTCCTCCCATAAGTATGCGCATAGCCCTTGGCAACCAATCTTGCCTTGTACCTACTCATCACTGAACCATCAGCATTGTGCTTGACTTTATACACCCACTTACATCCAATTGCCTTCTTTTCCTTAGGCAAAGGTACTAACTCCCATGTTGCATTTGCATCCAATGCTGCCATCTCCTCATCCATGGCATCTTCACATTTCTTATTTCCAATTGCTTGCTCAAAGCAATTGGGCTCAACCACATGTATTGCTTTTACAATGTAAGCATAATGATGGGTTGTATATCCATCATATCTCAACCTATCAACAGGGTATCTAACCCTCGTAGACATGCGTACACCTGGATCACTGCCAAGTGTCCTCAAAACAGCCCTGGTTCTCCTTACACCAAGAGTAAATAAACGGATTGCTAAGCTCTTCATCAAGGCTTTGCTCAGAGCCACTAGAGTCACCATCCACATATGAATGACTTGCTGATAGATCAGAAACAAAAGGTTGAACTACCTTTTTCTTGCCTTTCTGTGATACATGTGTACCTGCATCATTCCTCAACCTGTCTTTGACCATGGGCTAACATTGGATCCATTGCTCGAGGACTCCCCAGGTCCGCTCATCAACACCTGTGATTGCTACTCTACATGTGATACAACATCAACACTTCTTACATCTGCATCTTTTATTGCCTTCACTACTGGTATATACGAGCTACTCATCTCATCGAAGATAACATCTTTTCTTACTCGCATCTCACGAGTGGTAGGGTTATAGTATCTATAACATTTTTACTCCATAACCAATGAAGATGCATTTCTCTGCCTTTGCATCCAACTTTGTTCTCACTTCATCAGGAACATATACATATGTATTACACCCAAAAACTTTCAAGTGAGACACATCTGGTCTTATGCTTGTAAACTTCTGTTTAGGAGTCATACCATGAACAACTGCAGTGGGTGTCCTATTCATAATGTACACAGCAGTTGCTACTGCTTCTGCCCACCAAAAGTAATGTGGCATATTCTTTTCAGCCATCAAGGCACGTTCCACTTCTACAATGTGTCTGTTTTTCCTTTTTGTAACACCATTCTGTTATGGAGTGTACCTGCACGTAAACTGCATCTTGATTCCCTGCTTTCTCAAAAAATTACTGAACTCATTGGAGAAATATTCTCCTCCACCATCTGATCTTAGACATTTTATTTGCATGCCTTTTTCCTTCTCGACCAAGGCTTTAAATCTCTGAAAGTGAGCAAACACCTCACTTTTCTCCTTCATGAAATAAACCCATACTTTCCTAGTGTGGTCATCAATGAATGTAACATAGTACTTGCAACCTGCAGTTGTTGCAGTCTTGATCGGTCCCCATACATGTGAATGTATGATGTCCAATAGCCTTGAACCGACATGCTTTTCATGTGGGAAAGCATGTTTGGCGTGCTTACCAAGTTGGCATGCTTCACATACCTTATAATACCATCAACCTTAAACTTTGGCAAACCTGCAACAATATTTTGGGCCTGCATAGACTTCAATCATTGTACATTCACATGACCAATGCGCTTGTGCCATATGTTAATATCTCGAATGATACCTGTTCCATGCACAAACATAGCTGCCTTTATCCCAGGCATCTTTACATCCAAAGTAAACATCCTGTCATTTCTGTTACCCTTTGCAACCAAGCAACACTTATTTTTGAAGTCTTCCACAAAAAATCCTTGAGGATTAAACCTCACTTGCAGAACCTGCTCAACCATCTGTCTAACAACAGAAACCAGGTTCTTTGTAATATTCGGAACATGAAGTACATCAGCCAAGTACTTCATTTTTCCATCCTGCATAGACAATGATGGCACTTTACCAACATGCGTAATGGGATGCACAATATCATCACCTGTTTCTACCTAACTTGGTTTTTCCATTTTTTGCATATCTCTAAACCACTCAACATGACTGGTCATGTGGTTAGAGGCGCCATAATACACATACCATATATCTTGAGATCCTGACACATCCCATGTTATGGAACTAAGCATGTGCTGCATCACAAACAGCTGCTCACTTCTCTCATCACCTCCATGTTTGCTAGATGATACATAGTTGCGTTGGTGTAGCTTCCAAGTTTTAATGCCATTCTGCTTTTTGTAGCAGTCCTTTGCCATGTGTCTTTGTTTGCCACAGTAATAGCACTCTATGCTATTTGCATTTTGATTTCTTTGCCAACCACATCAGCCGCTTTCGCTCCCCCTGCCTCTAGATTGGCCTCTTCCAGCTGTGTATGATTGGTGCTGTGAATCATTGGACTATTGTTGTCCAGAATTCTGATTTCCTTGTCGGCCACCACCTTGGCATCACCCACGGCCGCTACCTCTGCCTCTACCTGAATTAGAGTAGAAGGCATGTTCCAATGTGTTCTTGCTTTGTGAAGAAGAATCCTCACCTAAAGCATTTTCTTCTATGATCAGCATAGATATCAAGTCGCGAAAGTCAGGAATATTCTCCCTAACTGCAATGGAGGTCTTGAATGGCTTGTTCTCTTTTGCCAAGCCTATTCAAATAGACACTCACCAAATCGTCATCCTCCACCGATACATTGATAGACCTAAGGGATTCAACAATGCCCTTGATCTTTAAGGCATATTCATTGATGGACATGCTTTTCTTTTCCACAGTATGCAACTCTTGCTTTAACTACAACTTCCTTGCCTTTGTGTTAGTCTGGAACATCTAAACGAGATTCTGTCATGCAACTGCTAGAGTGTTTGCATCCTGTATGTGTCCTATCATAGTGTCTGTGACACTAATTGAAAGCTAGTACATGACTTTTCTTGTACCCTGATTCCAATCCTTGAATGCCTTTATATCTACAATAGGAGTGGCATTCTCCTCCAGATAACTCTTGAGGCTCCTCATTGTCTCCTTCTACATAATCCCAAAATCCTTTACCCATTAGGAAATTGGTCATTCTGAACTTCCAAGCATGGAAGTTATTCTTATCCAGCTTCCACGAATAATCTGATTAATTCCTTTAGACATGTTTTCCTACAAGCAATCAAATAACCTAAAAACAAACAACTTTTGTATGCAACCTATACTACAGCAGTATCTCCTGTAACTGCTTCAACATCGGTACTTCATCACAGCCTGTGTGTCACCAAATGTGACCAGAGTACATGTACATACACCCAGTATCACAACACATGTGTAAACCTTGTCTACACTTCCAAAATGCACTGTTGCACTGTAATAACCAGATTTCGAGCAAAAACAGTTCTCCACCAGAACTTCCAAAAAACTGTCGAAAATACCCTGTAGTGACGAAATGGGACCCGTAACGTGCCTGAAACACATATTTGGCCGAAAAGATAGTCTTCCCCTAGGATAGTAAACCTGCTTGTAGCTCCGCTCCTGCGAACAATCGAAGATGTGTAGCTCCCAGAGCTACTGAGGGGGTGTTGTACCTAAACTAAGAAGGGAAAAGAGATGATGGTGCTCTTACTCGTGTAGTACCACTTCCTTCCTTGCTTGTTCTTGCCTCTTGCTTGCCTCCTTAGCTCTCACACAAACTAGGCTCTGATACCATAAAGAGAATGTAGGGGAGAGGGAGAGCTTCAAACCCTAGCAACACACACACACAAGAGAGAGCAAGACACAAGAGAGAGATGGATAGCTGAATTTTCTTCTATATTCTTCTTCTCTACTCAACCAACATAACATAAAGATAAGAGTACACACTATATGGGTTAGTACTCAACTAATACAACATATAAGGGTCGGTCCATAATGTGAACCTGACTAAATGAGCTGGCACTATAAGAATGCTAGTCTCTAGTAATCCAAAATGGTTGTCACACTGCCTATCATCCCACTGGCCACATATCACCCATAATCACACCAACCATGCCACTGGTGTAGATGCAGAAGCCCTCACCCAAGCGGGTCATCAATGTCCGCCGTAGCACTAGTTTATATGGGTTAGTACTCAACTAATACAACATACAAGGGTCGGTCCATAATGTGAACCTGACTAAATGAGCTGGCACTATAACTATGCTAGTCTCTACTAATCCAAAATGGTTGTCACACAGTCTGTCATCCCACTGGCCACATATCACCCATAATCACACCAACCATGCCACTGGTGTAGATGCAGAAGCCCTCACCCAAGCGGGTCATCAATGTCCGCCGTAGCACTAGTTGAGCTCGATATCTTAACAAAGGGTTTCCACTACCTTTGCATCCATTCCCATATTAATTTCTAGAAGCTCATAAGAGTTTAGAATGCCACTGATTTTGAATTTCCAGAGAGTGTAGTTTGTCCTATCAAAGCTTGTCTTCTGTGAAGGCTAGTGGATGAATGCGTAGGGCTGGTGCAGCAACAAACAACAGTCCTAGTGGATGAATACATAGGAGTGATAACCTTGAGCTTAAACTTCCATGGAGCATAATTGGTTCTGTTAAGCTCTTCTCCATTAGCACAGAATGTTGTTGGATTAGGACTTGGGAGATGCTATTGTTGAATTCAAACTTGTGGAAGATGCATGAGTCTCTTAAGGGACTTCTATAACGTGTAAGCGCCCACTCACAAGAAGAAGGATCTTTCACAACACAAAACTTAAAAAGTACTCAAGTTTTACACAATAATAGAGATAGATAAGAATACTTTATTGCTCAATTGATAGAGAAGAATAATAGAGGTGATACATAATAACAAAGAAAGAGAAGAATGTTGTAATATTTCTCAAGAAGTTAAGGTTTCTCAAGAGTCATGCCATGCATGAACGTTGTTGGGTCCAGTGCTTGAAAAAAGTGATGTATACTAACGAGTGCTAGCTCATATGGTAGAGCGTTGGTCTGTACTCCCAAGGTCTTGTCATGTTCAAGTCTTGGGGGCCTCGTTAGGTACCTACCCTTGATGGGTTGATTATAAGCATGTACAATGGGTTCGCCAACCCTCATCCCGGCGGGGTCGCCTCCACCTCACAAAGGCTGGGTATGTGTGTTTCTAAAATTTCCTGTACCTTCGAAAAAAAGAAAAAAAAAGAAAAAAGAAAAAAGTGATGTACATTTAACACATAATAAATACCCTGGAAACCTCTCTTCGTCTCTTTTCTCTCTAACCTCTCCTCGTCTCTTTTCTCTCTCTGTCTCTCTCTCGGCCCTCCTCCTACCCCCTTCTCTATCTCTGGATACCGACCATGGAGCTGGATGACAACTACTCTTCAGAGACCTCGGCCATGGAGCTGGATGACTACTACTCTGCAGAGACCTCGGCCATGGAGTTCCCCTTGATGCTGAGGCTGACGTTGAAGCTGGTGATGTGGCTGCTGATGCGCAATGACGGATCGGTTAACCGGCGGATGCAGAAGATCATGGACTGGAGAGTGCCCACAAAGGCGGAAGGCGGGGTGTCGGCAAGGGACGTGGTAATCGACAAAAAGACGGGCGTGTGGGTCAGGCTATTCAAACCCGAATTAGAAGAGCAGCAACAGAAATTGCCCGTCATGTTCTACTTCCACGGGGGCGGCTTCACCTTGCTTTCGGCGAGCTCCCTCATCTGCGACTCGTTTGGAAGGTATCTCAGCAAGGCATGCGGGGCTATGGTAGTGTCTGTGGACTACCGGAAGTCGCCCGATCACAAGTTCCCGGCCGCCTACGACGACTGCTACGCGGCGTTGCAGTGGCTACAACGAGAACCGCCTCCTAATGCAGACATCTCCCGATGCTTCCTTGTCGGAGAGAGCGCCGGTGGAAACATTGTCCATCACGTGGCGTGCCGCGCCGCCTCAGATACCGCCCTCGGCGCCCTCAAGGTAATCGGCAACCTGCCGCTCTTCCCCTTCTTTGGCGGCGAAGAGCGCACCCCCGCCGAGCTCCGCCTCGTCAACGCCCCCATGATCAAGTACTTTTGGTGCGATTCGGCCTGGAAGAGCTTCCTGCCGCCCGGCGCCACCAGAGACCACCCGGCCGCCAACGTGTCTGGTCCTGACGCCCCCGACCTGTCGGGCCTCACCCTCGCGCCGTTTCTGGTAACCGTGGGAGAGTACGACTGTCTCAAGGACTGGCAGATCCGCTACGCACAGGCGTTGAAGCGCGTGGGCAAGCCCGTGCAGGTGCGTTTTTACAAGGGTGGCATCCATGCCTTCCACGTTTTCCCTCAACTTAAATTAACCGCCCAGTTCCACGAAGACTTGGAGCAGTTCGTCCACTCCTGTCTATCAGGCATGTTTTAATCCTCCAAGGACATATTCTTGGCACTAGTTGAAAAACTTGAGTTCAATAATCCAATATCTCACTACCTACCCCTTCTCACTTTTTTGTATTCACTCTTTGTAGGTATATTTATACACACACGCACATATATATATATATATATATGCATGTATATATATATAAACACATATGCATATATACATATATGTATGTATGTATAAACACACACACACATATATGTGTGTGTATCTGCATACACATACATATATATATATAAAGAGAGAGAGAGACGTACAAAAATATATGTATATGTATATATACATACATGTATGTGCATATTCATACATTTATATAAATGTATGAATATGTACATGTACATACATACATACATACATACATATATATATATGTATGTATGTATGTATGTATATGTGTATGTGCATATTCATACATTAATATATAAACATACACACACATATATGTATGTATGTATAAACATACACACACATATATGTGTGTGTATCTGTATACACACACATATATATATATAAAGAGAGAGAGAGACGTACAAAAATATATGTATATGTATCTATAATATATATATGTATGTATGTATAAACATACACACACATATATGTGTGTGTATCTGTATACACACACATATATATATATAAAGAGAGAGAGAGACGTACAAAAATATATGTATATGTATATATACATACATGTATGTGCATATTCATACATTTATATAAATGTATGAATATGTACATGTACATACATACCTACATACATACATATATATATATGTATGTATGTATGTATGTATGTATGTATATGTGTATGTGCATATTCATACATTAATATATATGTATGAATATGTATATATACATATTCATATATTAATATATATGTATGAATATGTACATGTACATACACACATATATATATATGTATGTATGTATGTATACATACACATACATACATGCATACATATATTTATATATTTGTATATACATATATATACACATACACATATATGTGTGCTTTTTAATTATGTTCATCTTTTTATGTCCATTGTGCTTGAACCTAGTTAGCATCCTTGGATGCTGGAACTTTTAGATGGCAAATAGTTATTTCCATGCAAGTTATGTCTAATTTATTTCAAGCATGGCAAATAGTTGTAGAGCATGCCAAAAAATCAATTAGTAACTAGCATAACAATTTGACAATTCGTTTTGTTAAGCTCACAACCACACAATCTATGTACATTTTTTTGTAAACAATTCAAGCTCACATTTACATGAATTGTAAAAAATAATAGAAGCTCATTTTTGTCTTTTTCTACTTTCAAAAAGAGAATGCTCAATGCTCATTGCTCTCCTCTTTTCTTGAAAATATCAAGTCAACTGCTTCTTTGGACTTCTTGTTTATAAAGTTTGACATGTGGCTCATGGATGTGATGCATAAACTATATATTTATCATCAAGTCACCTGCTTCTTTGGACTTCTTGTTTATAAAGTTTGACATGTGGCTCATGGATGTGATGCATAAACTATATATTTATCATCAAGGCAAAAAAAGAACTTCTCTATTAAATGGCACCAAGCCAGTGTGTGTGTGTGTACATACATATACATGTGTTTGTAGACACATGTATACAAACACACACACACATGTATACAAACACATGTTTGTATACATGTGTTTGTACACACATGTATATATATGTATATGTATGTATATATATATATATATATGTGTATGTGTGTGTATATATATATATATATATATATATATATATATATATATATATATACATACGTACATGTGCGTTTTTATATTCATGTCTTATGCTTGACCCTAGCTACCACCCTGGGATACATTAACTCGGTTGATTTTGACGCAAGTAAATGTTTGGCATGGTTGCAATTTGTGATACACACAAGTTAGAAAATCCTACATGCTAAAGGTCACAACCACATAATTTGTGCACTTTTTTTTGGAAATGATTGAAGCTTACATTTACAAGAATTCTAAAAAATGATAAAAGATAAATTTTGTCTTTTTATATTTTCAAAAAGAGAATTTCTATATCTTTCCACTTTTCTTGAAAAATATATCAACTCACCTATTCATTTTTGTACTTCTTGTTTACAAAGTTTGACATGTGGATTCTGGATGTCATACATGCACTACCAATGCAAGCTTCTATTTATCATTTGAGATAAGAAAAACTTATGCCATTGTTTATATATGTGTGTGTGTGTGTGTGTGTGTGTGTGTGTGGAAATATAGTATATATATATATATATATATATATATATGTATGTATGTATGTATGTATGTATGTATATAGTAAATATATGTATGTATGTATGTATATGTATATATGTATCATAAATACATACATACATACATACATATATATATATGTATATATGTATGCATGTATGTATGTACATACATACATACATATAATAGCATAACACACACACACACACACACACACATGCATATAAATACATATATATATGCATACGTACTACACACACACATTTATATGTATCTATGTATGTAGTATGCATACATATACATGTTTATATGTATATACGTACCTCCATGTGCTTTTTTATATTCACTTTTCTTCTCTTAAGTGTGGATGCACTAACTTTTAGATGGTTGTGGGATAATTTCCATGCAAGGCAATTTTTGACCCACTGTCTGATGCTTCCAACGCTAGGTTTGAGCAAAAAAAAGCACCAAATTTAAAACCCACACCAAAATCTGGATTTAACATGCAGTAGTTTAGGTAAGGTCTCTATACTCTCCCTCTCCCTCTCTCTCTCTCTCTCTCTCTCTGAGAAGTGTAGGTAAGGTCTCCCAGAATTTAGATAACATGCAGTAGTTTAGGTAAGGTCTCTCTCTCTCTCTCTCTCTCTCTCTCTCTCTGAGAAGTGTAGGTAAGGTCTCCCAGAATTTAGATAACATGCAATAGTTTAGGTAAAGTCTCTGTCCTCTCACCATATCCATCTATCTTTCTCTCTCTATTGCGTCAGTAGTTTATGTAAGGTATCTCTCCTCTCACTTGCTCCATCTATCTCTCTCTTCTCCCTATCCTGTAAGGTATCTCTCCTCTCACTTGCTCCATCTATCTCTCTCTTCTCCCTATCCTGTTGAGGTATGGTTTTTTGAAGGAAAGGGAAGGAGTTTCCCATTGTGTGTCTATCTATCTTTCTCCCTCCCTCTCTCCCTCTTTGTCTATCTTTCTCTCTCCCTGTGTGGTATGGTCTTTTGCAAAAGGAGGACGGAGCTTCCTATTGTATCCCACCCATAGGTATGGAATTCTCTCTCTCTCTCTCTCTCTCTCTCTCTCTCATTGTGTTTTCACATTGCTAACATGGTTCCCCCTCTCTTTATGGGGTATGGTTTTTATTACCTGATCATGGTATGTGTATTGGCAGGTTACCCTTGAGAAGCTTCTGCTCTGTAGCCAATGGAAGTGAGTAGAAGCCCTCTAGAGTAGGTAAATACTTAGCAAGTGAGTAGAAGCCCTCTAGAGTAGGTAAATACTTAGCAAGTGAGAAAGGCATACACCATCCAGTAAGAGGAGGTGAAGCAACATAAGGTGCTATCACACTCGCTTATAATATGGCTAGACCAGCAAGTATATACTTAGCTTGTGAGAAAGGCATACACCACCTAGTAAGAGGGGTTGAAGAAACATAAGGTGCTATCACACTCAGTTATATGAGGCACCAGCCATATAACTGAGTGTGACAGCACCTTATGTTTGTTCACCCCCTCTTACTTAGTGATAGTCTCTCCATTATAATCCAGTAGCCATATAACTGAGTGCTCAGGGGGTGCACTATTAAGAAATCCTATGTATCACGTGTGTTCAAGGTGTATTTAGGAAAAACTTTACACTTACATGCTTTTGTAAATAAAATGACTCCTTTTTCTTCATAAACTTATGGTTTTTTTTAAAACCCCCTCTTGTAAATTTAATTATATAACTTCATTAAATTAATAAACCCCTCTTCATGAACTTACGTGCTACATTTACATATTTTTAGGTGTAGCCCTTGGGACCAAGTATAGTACCTTATGTTGCTTCACCTCCTCATACTGTGAGGATTTTGCCACTAAATCTAGGGCCAGCTCTAACTTTTTCACTTGTTCTCCCACCACCTTGCCCATGACTCTCTTTGGTAACATACTCAACAAGCCATTTTGGGAACTCTTAGTTGGATTCCTCCAATTAGATCAACCAAAGGTTTTGTAGGAAAGATGTTCTTATTAGTGAAAAATTTAGTTGTTATCCCCATTCTTCCAATATGCCCTATATGACCAATGCCATGCACATAGATATCGATGTCATTTGGTGGTGTATGCCCTATATGGCTAATTCCATGCACATATATGTCATTGTGTGGTGTATGCCCGGTTGGATCAGGTATTCTGTGTGTGTGTGTGTGTGTGTGTGTGTGCACAGGATTAGATCACAGAAATACGTTGCCTCTTCTCCTTTTTGTAGACCATTTTCTCCCTTCCTTTCTCTCCATCTTCCCTCACTCTTATTTTTCTCAAACCTTTTGCAAGATTAAGGAGTAGAGTGAAGAGATGTAGACGGGAAGAGAGCTTGAGCTCTTACAAGCACACACATACTCACACATACCCTAGAAGAGAACATACAAGATGAGAGGCAAAAAATTCATTCTTCTTCTTCTCAACAAAAGAGGTCTACCAAAGAGAGAAGGAAAATATAACATAAGTACTGAAGTACTATGTACATGTGGTCCATAATGTGAACACGCCAAGTGAGTGAGATGGCAAGATAAGTATGCCGTAACTTAGTGGTGGACTAGTAGATGGTATAGTCTAGGTGAAGAATCATTGGCAAAGATCCATCATGTTAGTATCCTCCTACAAAAAAGGACAGTGATGTAAGTGGCGAGAATGGTCAACCAAGAATATCATAAGTTGTATCAGCTCATGATGTAAGTGGCGAGAATGGTCACCCAAGAATATCATAAGTTGTATCAGCTCATGTTGTCTCAACACTCCCCCTACAAAAAAGGACAGTGATGTAAGTGGCGAGAATGGTCACCCAAGAATATCATAAGTTGTATCAGCTCATGTTGTCTCAACACTCCCCCTCAAGCTCAACTCCATCTCTTGGACTCCAAGCATAGTCCAAAATTTTTGAAGCTTCTCTGGTCTTAGGAATTTTGTGAAAATGTCAACTACTTGCTCCTCTGTGCTAACATACATGAGATCAATGTCTCATGCTAAGACCCTATCTCTAATGAATTGATAGTAGCAGCATACCATATACTCATTTCATCAAACACAACATCTCTGCTTACCCTCAACTCACGTGTAGTAGGGGTATAGCATCTATATCCCTTTTGCTCAAGGGATATTCAATAAGCACACATTTTTTTGATTTTGGATCTAGCTTTGTATGCAACTCATCTGGCATATGCACATAGGAAATTCATCCAAAAAAAATTTAGTGAGACAAATCAGGTTTCTTTCCAGTGAATTTCTCCTCTAGCGTTACATCATGTATGACAGTCGGAGTCTTGTTAATGATATAAACTGTTGTAGTCATGCTATCTCTGCAATGTACCTATTTTTCCGCTCAACAATCCCATTTGGCTACGGAGTGTATCTACATGTAAAATATCTTTGAATCCCATTCTTTCGTAAAAAATCAGAGAACTCATTGGAGAAGTAATCTCCCCCTGCAGTTAACCTTAGGCACTTCACATGCTTTCATGTATGTTTTTCAGACGTCACTCTAAAATTTTAAAAATGAGTAAAAACTTCACTCTTATCCTTTATAAAATACACCCATACTTTCTCGTGTGGTCCTCATCAATGAACGTGACATAATACTTACAGCCACCCATAGACGTAGTTTTTGTAGGACCCCAAACATATGAATGCACAACATCTAGTACATTTCTGCTCACATTCCTATTATGTAGAAATACATGCTTTGTCTTCTTTGCAAATTGACATGCTTCACATACATTCTCCATACCATTGACCTTAAACTTAGGCAGGCCATCTTTAGTCTACATAGACTTCATTCTTTGCTCATTTACATGCACAATTCTCTCATGCCAAATGTTTGTATCTGTAACAACTCTTGATCCTGTGCAAACATTGCAGCTTTCACTTCAGGCATATATATATATCTAGTGTAAACATTCTACTCACTCTATTACCTTTTACAATCAACCTTCAATTTTCACTTCAGGCATATTTATATCTAGTGTAAACATTCTACTCACTCTATTACCTTTTACAACCAACCTTCAATTATTTTTAAAGTCTTTGACATAACCACATCAGGGTTAAAGCGCGCACGTACAAACCTTGCTCAATCATCTGGCCAAAGAAACTAGATTCTTTATAATATTTAGAACGTGAAGTACATCTGCTAGATACTTCACCTTACCATCCTGCATACACCATGGCACATTTCCAACATGGTAAATCGGATGAGTATTATTATCCCCTGTTTCAACAAAACCTAGCTTTTCAAGATTTTTTATATCCTTGAACCACTCGCCATGACTAGTCATATGGTTTGAAGAACTTGAATCCACATAACATACACCATCAATGCATGATGCAGATACTTCATTTCTTGACACATACCATACATTATGAATACATGTAGATACATCATTTCTTGACACACCATTAAGCACATGCCGCATAACAAACAACCTTTCATTGTCCTCATTACTTCTTCTAGAGGATGCATAGTTATTCTACTACACTTTTCCACTTCTTATGTCATTTTTCTTTTTATAGCAATCTGCATGCAAACACCTAGCTCTACCATAATAAAAACAACCTTATGTATCATTTTGCTACCTTTGCTAGTTTCCATGACCTCTTTGACTCCCCATGCCTCTAAACTAGCCTCTTCCACTTGTGTGTTGTTGTTGTGATTCATGGTATTGTTGTTTTGTTGACCATAATTTTGATTACTAGTTCGGCCACCACCAAGGCCACAGCCTCAACCTCTACCTTGTCCTCTACCTGCACTTGTGTAGAAGGACTTTTGCTCCAAACTGCCTTTGTTCTATGAAGATTTCTCTTCACCCAAATGTGTTTCTTTATGACACCAAATCTATAAAGTTGGGAATGTTCTTCCAAGTCTAGATAGACATCCTGAATGCCTTGTATTGTGGTCCGACACCATGTAGACATACTTCTACCTTATCATCTCATCATCAGTGTAAGATTCCTCCTCAGCCTGAATAATGAATAAGATTTTACCTCAATCCCCTGTAATCATTCCCTTTTTGAGAATACAAGAAAATATTATTTTTTCTTATTTTTGCCTAGAGAGAAGAAAAATTATCCTACTATCTAAAATATATTTCCCTAGAGAGGTTCAAAATAAAGTATCTAAGGTGCATTAGGAATCAATTAAAAATAATATAAGGGACCTTAGCCTAAGGGTCTAGATTTTCAAAAAAGTTTGGATTATGGTCCAATTAAGTTTCCAATGGGCCAATAGGATAATCCAAGTGTTGGGATTGTTGAGATATCGAGCTTATCTAGTGAGGCGGTGGTGGACAGCGTTGACCTGCCTGGGGGATAGGCCCCACACTTACACCACTGGCATGGTTGGTGAGATCATGGGTGATATGCGGCCAGCGGGATAACAGGCTGTGTGATAGCCATTCTAGAGACTAGCATAGTTATAGCACCAGCTCATTTAGTTGGGTTCACACTATAGATAACCCTAGTATGTATTTGGTTGAGTACCTTTTCATATGGTTGAGTATGTATTTGGTTGAGTACCTTTTCATATGGTGTGTACTCTTATCTTTGTATATGGTGTGTTGAGTGTTGTGTGAAGAAGAAGAAGATTTTCAGCCTCTCACCTTGTGTGTTCTCTTTTAGGGTTTTGTGAGCGTGTGTGTGCTTGCAAGAGCTCAAGCTCTCTTCTCCCCTGCATCTTTTCATGGTATCAGGGCCAGGTTCATGCTAAGGGCTGAGCTACAAGCAAGAGAAGCAGAGAAAGCGGTACGAGGGTAAGAGCTTCATTTACTCTTCCCTATTTGTGTTATCGACTACACCCTTGTCGGGAGCTCTATACGGGAGGCATCGACAAACGATCTCTGATTGAGGAGCTTTCTTCGTGGGAGTACAGCTATAGGGAAACTATATTTTCCTATTAGACGGACTTTTTTAGAGCGAAAACGCATTTTGGGCGTGCTAGGACCTCCGTTTTTCGGAAAGCAAGCGATTTCGAGCACTGTGGGGGTAAGTCATCGATTCTTTGTAGAACTCTGTTTTAAGAACTGCAGGAAGACAGATTGGTTGTGCAAACATTGTGTGTGCTCCAAGGAGGTCAACAGTTGCCACCATTGGGTGTATGTATGCACATTGAGGTCACTGGTTGTGACATTTGAGTGTAATACAGTACTGCTGCAAAAAATACAACCGTTTGTACAGGACAAACGAGAGCCAAAAAAGTTATGTATTGGCTCTCTACTTATCAATATATAGGACACCATGATTGGGCACATATAAGATGCCAAGTCCCCCAAGGAGGCATGGGACACCTTGTAAAACTCTATGAAACGAATGCCAAGGCATGAAAGATACAGTTGAAGAATGAACATACTGTGGAGAAAAAGAGTATGTCTGTGAATGACTATGCATTGAAGATCAAGGGTATTGTGGAATCCCTTGCATCTATTAGCATTTCAATAGATGATGATGATAAGGTGGAGGTCTGTCTACGTGGTCTCGAGCCACAATACAAGGTGTTCAAGACATCTATTCAGACTCGAGAAAACATTTCCAATTTCATAGATTTGGTGTCTATGTTGATTATAGAAGAGAAGAGCTTGGGTGAAGACCAACAGTCTTCACAAAACAAAAACAATTCAGAGCAATAGGCCTTCTACACAAGTTCAGGAAGAGGACGAGGTAGAGGAGGTCGTGGACGCGGCCAAGGAGGTGGCCGAATAGGTAAAATCAGAATTATGGCAGCAGCAACAACAACAGTCCCAGAATTCACAACAACAACAACACGTAGGTGGAAGAGGCCAAATTCAAAGACAGGGGAGTCAAAGAGGTCATGGAAATCCGCAAAGGTAGTATAATGATACGCGTGGATGCTTTTATTGTGGTAAGCCTGGACATGTGCAGGCATATTGTTATATAAGAAGCAGGCTGACATGCAAAATGGGAAATTGCAGCAAAACAACTATGCATCCTGGAGTAGAAACAATGAGGATAATGAAAGGTTGTTTGTTATGCAGCATGTTGTTAATT
This sequence comes from Cibotium barometz, assembly GCF_041138505.1. Classification (NCBI taxonomy): domain Eukaryota; kingdom Viridiplantae; phylum Streptophyta; class Polypodiopsida; order Cyatheales; family Cibotiaceae; genus Cibotium; species Cibotium barometz. The sequence continues at coordinate 7,063,552 of NC_141089.1, read as the reverse complement.
CCATGTCTAAAAATATTGAAGCAGCACATAAAGATGATGTATGGTATGTTGATTCAGGTGCTTCAAACCACATGACAAGTCATGTGGGGAGTGGTTCAAGGAGATGAAAAACCTTGAAAGACCAGGTTTTCTGGAAACAGGGGATGACACTGCTCATCCAATTACCCATGTTGGGGATGTGCCATTGTCTATGCAGGATGGCAAAGTGAAGTACCTTGTAGATGTACTTCATGTTTTGAACATAACAAAGAATCTAGTTTCAGTTGGCCAGATGATTGAGTAGGGTTTGCAGGTTTGGTTTAATCCTGATGGTTATTATGTGAAGACGTTAAAGACAAGTGCAGGTTGGTTGCAAAAGGTAACAGAGTGGGTAGAATGTTTACATTGAATGTAAACATGCCTGAAGTGAGTGCTGCGTTGTTTGCAAATGGTTCAGGAATTGTTGCAGACACAGACATTTAGCATAAAAGAATTGGACATATGAATGTGTAGAGAATGAAGTCTATGCAGACTAAAGGAATTGTGACAGGGCTGCCAAAGTTTAAAGTTGAAGGTATGCAAAAAATATATGAAGCATGCCAATTTGAAAAGCAGACAAAGCATGTATTTCCACATGATAGAAATGTGAGCAGAAATGCACTAGATGTTGTGCATTCAGATGTATGGGATCCTACGAAGACCATGTCTATGGGAGGCTGCAGGTATTATGTGACATTTATTGATGACCACACAAGGAAAGTGTGGGTATACTTCATGAAGGAGAAGGACAAGGTGTTCACTCATTTTCAAAATTTCAGAGTTATGGTTGAAAAGCAAACAAGGAAATATGTAAAGTGCCTAAGTTCAGATGGAGGGGGAGAGTACTTCTCTAATGAGTTCTCTGAATTTTTGAAAAAGAAAGGTATTCGGAGACAGTTTACATGCAGATACACTCCATAGCTGAGCGAAAAAACAGGCACATTGCTGAGATTGCACGTGATGGGAGAGAAGAATATGCCGCATAGCTAAGGCTGTTTCTACAACAGTTTACATCATGAACAGGACTCCAACTACAGCCATACATGATGTAACTCCAAAGGAGAGGTTTATTGGGGTAGAAAACTTGATTTGTCTCATTTGAAAGTCTTTGGATGCATTGCATATGTGCATGTACCAGATGAGCTGAGAACTAAGCTAGATCCAAAAGATGAAAATGTGTGTTTATTGGGTATTCTCTTGAGCAAAAGGGATATAGGTGTTATAACCTTGCTACATGTGAGTTGAGGTTTGGATGAGACGAGTAGCTAGTATGCTGCTGAAAAAGAAGCCGTTGGGGCTGATGTGAGTGGAAATGTGGTTGCATAGAATGCAAGCCAGCAATCACAGTCTTTGAGTGGACCAAGAGAGTCCTCATCTAGTGGTTCAGTTATAGACCATGGAGTGGCAAGCTACGTCATAATACCAGTCCTACAAATGTGATTAGTACATCACATAAAGACAAAGAGAAAGTGGTTGAGCCCCTTAGTATGCCTGACATTTCTGCAGGGCATTCTCATGTTGATGGAGAGTCTAGTGGCTCAGAGATGAGCCTTGATGAGGATCTTGGGATACCAGCTATGAGAACACCTAACTGTAAAGAAGCTATGGAAGTTATGAATGCAAAGCCACAAAGATCTGGGAGAGTAAAGAATCCTATGCACAGAGGTTTACCTATGATGGTTATGTGGCACATCACTATGTATACATGGCAAAAGTTGTGCAGGTTGTACAGCCCACATGCATTGATGAGTCTATTGAAAACGTGTGTTGGGAGAAAGCTATGGATGAGGAGATGGATGCACTATATGGAAGTGAGACTTGGGATTTAGTGCAATAGCCTGAAGGCAAGAAATGCAACTAGGTGTACAAAGTAAAACATAACAATGATGGAAGCATAAGCAGGTACAAGGCTAGATTGGTAGCCAAAGGATATACGCAGACATATGGCATTAATTATGAGGAAACTTTCAGCCCAGTTGCCAATGATGGCAACAACGAGAGTTGTGATAACAGTGGCTACGTCAAAGTAATGGTCTTTACATCAGATGGATGTAAAGAATGCATTCTTGCATGGGGATTTGTAGGAAGAGGTGTATATGTTGCAGCCACCTAGTTATGAGGATGTGAGTCACCCCGAGCATGTTTGCAGGTTGAAGAAAGCCTTGTATGGCTTAAAACAAGCACCAAGAGCATGATTTGACAAGATTTCTGAATATCTTGTCACTATTGGCTTTCATATAGCCAATGCAGATTTCTCGCTGTGTGTGAGACACAGTGATAGAGGGGTTGTGCTTGTTGTCATCTATGTAGATGACCTGATCATTACGGGAGACCATGATGTAGATATCTTTGATGTAAAGATCTTGCTTAGAGATGAAGGATCTGGGGGAGCTCAGATATTTCTTGGGCATTGAGGTGATTAGGTCACCACATGGTATTGGATTACTGCAGAGACTGTATGGCTTGGACATGTTGTCCAGGTATGGTATGATAGGTTGTAAGCCTATCTCAGTGCCATTGGATCAGAATGGCAAGTATGGTATGATAGATTGTAAGCCTATCTCAGTGCCATTGGATCAGAATGGTAAGTTGAGTGCAGATTCAGGAGAGATTTTGGAGGATCCTACTATGTATAGGCGCATAGTAGGAAGCTTGATCTACATGACGATCACCAGGCCATATTTGAGCTATGCTATTAGGTTGGTGAGTCAGTTTATGTAGGTTCCTCGGAAGCTGCATTTGGATGCATTGAGACGCATACTGAGGTATGTGAGGTCTACTTTGCATTGTGGACTATTTTATGAAAGTGGGACAGAGATATGTGTACGTGGGCACACAGATGCTAATTGGGCTGGTAGATAGAAGATCAACTAGTGGCTTCATGTTTTCTTTGGGGAGTGCTGCTGTGACTTGGAGCAGCAAGAAGTAGCCTACGGTTGCTCTATCCATACCAGAGGCCGAGTACAGAGGTGCTGCTATGGCAGCATGTGAGGTAGCTTGGTTGAGAAAGCTACTTTGCAGATTTGGGTCTATCAGTGGATAGACAAGTTGTCATTTTCTGTGAAAACATTAGTAGTATACAGTTGGCCAAGAACCCAGTTTTTCATGCTTGCACGAAGCATATAGATGTCCACCACTACCATTTTTTCAGAGAGAAGGTTTTGGCAGGATAGACGTTGACCTTGTTTATGTTAGCACACAGGATCAGGTCGTTGACATCTTCACCAAAGCATTGGGTACAAAGAAGCTCTGCAGATTCAGGGCTTCGCTTGGTGTACATGAGATGGAGTTGAGCTCGAGGGGGAGTGTTGAGATATCGAGCTCATCTAGTGAGGCGGTGGACACTGATGACCCGCCTGGGGGATAGGCCCCACACTTACACCACTGGCATGGTTGGTGAGATCATGGGTGATATGTGGCCAGTGAGATGATAGGCTGTGTGACAGCCATTCTAGAGACTGGCATAGTTATAGCGCAAGCTCATTTAGTTGGGTTCACACTATAGAGAACCCTAGTATGTATTTGGTTGAGTACCTTTTCATATGGTGTGTACTCTTATCTTTGTATATGGTGTGTTGAGTGTTGTGTGAAGAAGAAGAAGACTTTCAGCCTCTCACTTTGTGTGTTCTCTTTTAGGGTTTTGTGAGTGTGTGTGTGTGCTTGCAAGAGCTCAAGCTCTCTTCTCCCCTACATCTTTTCAGGGATGAGATAAATCCAAATAATAAAAAAAAATATCCAAAAATGAGTAAATGCTCACATAAGATAGAGAGTTGACTGAGTACAAGGTTTATTAGTTAAAAACTCAGAGATATTACTTAAAAAAATGAGATATTTTAGAAATTTGATGAATTTTTGACACCTTGGTAAGGAGAGGGGGACCTTTGAGGTAGGCGCATCCTTTAAATGTGGAAGGGTTTTTAATTCAAAAACATTGTGATATTTTTGTCTCTCCTCTCTCTCCCGGATTAAACTGGATCAAAAGGGAAGCCAAACTAGTCCAAATCTTGTCCAAATTCAGTCAAACTCAAGCTGGAAAATTTTAAAACCCAATTGGACTTAGTTAGTAGCCTCCCTCACCTATCAATAGACTTTCATTCTTTTGTATTCTCATCTCTGAGCTATACCATGCCAGTATTACATTACAATAATCATATTTTCTATTATCCCTTAAAATTTCTCTACTTTTGAGGAGCTTGGAGCTTCTCTCTCTCTCTCTTCAACAACTCTTGGAGTTCTCTTCTCCACTTTCTAAACCAATTGATTTGGTCGGGGGCTTCACTTCTAGAAAAAGAAGCAAGCTAATCCTGAAGGTAAGAATGAATTTTATGGTTTTTTTTGTTAATTTTCTCAAATGACTACTCTTGTCAACCCCTCTTAAGCTTGAGAAGTTTTTTAATTGGTTGTTTTAAATTCAAATCAAGATTTCTCTAAGAATCTTAATGTGTAATCAAGAAAAAGTTAATCTTAATGCTTATTTAGAATGCTTTGTTATGTATATCTCTCTCTCCAAAAAGAAAAGTCATCTCTATGACTAATTCTTTAGCAAAAGAATGCTTCTCATTGACAATTTCTTATTTCAAAACCAAACTCTAGGCTTGTCAAGTTGGAGATAGGGAAAATGGTATTTTTTATGATTTTGTGTTAACAAATAATGGTTAATTCTTTTGGATTATTTATAAGAAGTTAAAAACTAATTTAATTGATTCTAAATGAGAAAGAGATAATCCTATCAAATTGGGAAAACAAGAATAATGGAATTAGATTAATCTAGTGGAATAATCATAATTAAGTTTATGATTATGGTTAAAACTATGATTAAAATTCATAGTTTAGATTTAAGCTTGAAAATAGATCTTCTATCATATTTTCATACAATGTTTTATTCTTTTAAGAAAATTAAAAATTATCAGTAATAGCAACGTGAAGCTATGGTAAAATTTTTAGAAAATAATAATATCTTATTTTATGCATAATGCTAAAAGAGGACTTCCTACCATATTCTAGGATAGGATATCCTATACAAAAAGAATGATTTTCATCATATTCATGGGAGATAAATTTTTAGTATTTATGCATAAATATTTAATTAAAAGAAAAGAGGAATTTTTGGTGAATTTTTTTAATACGACCATTCCTGGCTAGACAACGGTGGTAGTGGAATATACTCCAAACTATGTCTCTCGACACATCATACACTGAATCATAAAAGTAAACATTTTGAGATGCCAATTTGCTTGCACTCTTGTTGTCATAGATCAAGGCACCTATCTCTACATGTAAAACATTTAGCTTTCCACTAACATTCTACATTCTGTCATTCATGCTGCAGAGTTGATGGATATAATGCTACAAGCAGCAACATGCTTGTATTAAAACTATATCTAATAACCATGGACTCAAAGCACAAGAACACAAAGCACAGAGATATAAACTTACTGTTAGGCTTATGTCTTTCACACTGAAGTTATCATGATGCACTCAAATCTCTTTGTGCATATAAACATGTTGAATGAAAGCCTCTGTTATTGTACTCATACCTCCCATGATAATTGAGATCCAAGTAAATTAAATTTTGGTGATAAAAGAGGAATTTTCACCATAATTACACCTAGAAAATTAGGGTTGATAATTAAATTGGTAGAAAGAATATTCTTAGATATTTTGTGGATAAATCACCAAATTGATATTCACCCAAAATTAGATTAATGAAAGAAGAGTATTTTTATAAAAACCCTATATTCTCGTATAGAACCATTTCTTAACTTATTATGGTTAGGAAGTAATGCAATTCATAAAGTTAGAATTTTCCTTATGGTTACAAGTTTAGTATAGATGTCTATCTAAAGAAAATCCTTCGGAATCAAAGATAGAAGTAAACTGAAAAATTTTGGTTAAACTACGATTGTGAGAATGGTGGCTAGTAAACTAATTGTCCATCTCAAGCAAAAACCTCATGACCAATTCCAATTCTTGACACAAAGAATAGACTACCATTGAATTAGCATAGTTTTTCCTTAACCAAAATCACCAAGAATCTAGTTGGAAATTCAGTCAAATGATGGGTAAATTACCCTAATGAGAGATCAATGACTCTCACTAAGAAAATATGGATTAAGGAGAAAGGGTTTTGTGGAACCAATCTTGAACCGGGGATTCTACTTGCATAGAACCTTTGTTTTCTTTTAAAGGATTGTTTTATGCCAAAATGTTAGAGGAAGCATTTGGTATGTGGTTAACTAAGAAGCGACTCGTTTGCAATAGCTGGCGGCGGCGGGCGGGGAGTTGTCGAGGGACGTTGCTCCAGCAAAGCCTGCCGAGGTCTTGACCATCCTTGGTATGGTTAAAATGGTACGCTTGTGGCAAGGACCAATGAAGTAGTCCCTGAGTGAAGTGCTAGGACACCTAAGTAGGATCCTAGAGGGTTCTGATGAGTGATTCACGGGCTCACGGTTCCTAGGACACCCATGTGTATGTCGAGGAAGATATGGATGAACTGAAAAGAATTACTTTTGTGAATTGAATTTTGATATTGGATCTCAATGGTTGACCAACTGGTCTTCAATGGAGAGTCCAGATGATAAATCTTTGTAAAACAACAGACTCAATATTTTGGAGGATTATGATTAGTAATACTATGATTTCATTGAAAGATTGTTTTAAAGACAACTGAAACTGTTATAATGGCAATTTCATATTGGGTGTGTAAGTGGTATGCCTACTTTAAATTTTGCTTGAAGTGTCGGCTAGGGGGCGTGGGAACTCTTTTCCTCGGTACCTGGGCAAAACATAACAAAATTGTTATAATGGAATCCCACCAATACAATGGTTGGTGGCTAACCCATGGTAGGCTGGATTGGGGGATTCCTGCGATACAAATAGTTACGAGTGATTAAGTTACATTAGTTAGATTAGGTCCTAGGAAGGTCCTTGTTCTGTGAGAGGGAATCAGCGGCGGTGCCTCATTTAAAGGAGAAAAAAAGAGGTGATTCTATGGACCAAGTGTAAGTCTCTTCCTTGATCTGACCATGTGACTTTCGGGCTCGTTCAGATCAGTTTGGTTAGTTAAGACTTTGACTCGTTAGATCAATTCTCCCGTTAGATGATTTTCTTAGTGGAATCGCCCATGCCTTTCGAATGAGGGAAGTCTTTTCGAGTTTGGTTTCGGAGGAACCGCCGGGGCAGTCTCTTGTCCGAATATTCGTGGATGAGGCCCCGAGTGTGGATCCCTACCCTGCGTGAGAGACTGACACTGTTTTCGCTGCCAGCGCCCTCAGAGCGCCCTCGGAAGGGGTATCGTGGAGGGAGCGGGGGTCTCACAGCTGGTATCAGAGCTTTGTTGAAAGCTAATAAGGAAAAATGAATTCTTATCATAAATTTATAATAAAAAATCAGAAAGAACATTTACGTATTATACTTTCATTCCTTAAGCTTTGTTAATGAAGATTTTTAATCAAAGAACTTGGTTCTATAGATGAAAGTTCCATGCTTATCCGGTATTCCCGATCTCACCCAGTGTCACAAGATATGACTGCTTTCACCTTTGAGCATATCATCTCTTCCGCTACAACTCGAATGAGCCGAGCCAAAATCGCAAGCCATTTTGAGGATTTATATTTCTAAGACCTAGTGGAGAGACGATAGCACAAGTGGTTTGCAGGGAAGTATTTCCACGCATCTTCGACCAACCCGCGATGTTGAGGGAAAATATCTCGCTGGCCATGATTCTGATGAGGCTAAAATTGATTCATGGTGTTATTTTATATCACCCTATGCCTCGTGATTTCAGACTTTCCTACCATATCTACATACTTCTTAGCCACTTTATTCCAAAGAATAAGATAGTAGCTCCCTTGGTAGTAAGGGAGCATTTGTATCGGGGCATGTTTGTAGCCTAGTATCGCCATCTTATGCATTTCCCGAGGAGGTTTTGACTTTCTGGAGCCGAGATGCTCTATGTACATATTGCAACCTTTATATAAATAAAGAAATGTTTTGTGGAAAAATTTCCTATTATATAAGTGATTGTTTATTATATGACGAATTGAAGAAGCAAGATCTATTACTCGGACTATGTCATAGATCTCCAATAAGATCATTTATCTTGTTTAGGCAATTATTTTCTGAACCTCTTAAGTCTTAGGATCTTGTTGACGAAATCAAAATAAAAAGTTAATAATGTATCATTTCTGGCAGAATCATGAGGCAAGCAAACCGTGGTCTCGACAGCCAGATCCTCTCACTGATGAGGAAGAGCTTGACTCCAACGTTCGCAAGACTCTTCACAGAACTCAACCACCAGGACCCTTCAAGGGTGAAGGGGAGAAATTGAGCGAGGCTGTGGAGAAGTGGGTTGAGGCCATGCAGGAATATTTTGATGTCACTGGTTACAACGAGAGGAGCAAAATGGCTCTCACTAGGCTGAAGATTGTGGAAACAGCCAAGGTGGCATGGAGAAACCATTGCGACACCAACCATTTGGATAGGAGCAAAATGGCTCTCACTTTGTGGAAACAGCCAAGGTGGCATGGAGAAACCATTGCGACACCAACCATTTGGATAGGAGCAAAATGGCTCTCACTTTGTGGAAACAGCCAAGGTGGCATGGAGAAACCATTGCGACACCAACCATTTGGATAGGAATACCCAGTCTTGGAATGATCTCAAAGCTTATCTAAGGAAGAGATTTTATTCCCCTGGATTTTTAGAAACCAAGATGAATGAATTCTTAGAGCTAAACTAGGGGAGAAAAACTATTGAGGAATATCATCAGGCATTTGCTTTTCTCCTCAATTACTCACACCACCACTAGACGAAGAGCAACTTATGGCCACGTTTATTCGACTAATGAACAGACCTTTAGACACCCTGGTCATCATCAAGAATGCCAAGCCAATTTCCATGGCTGAAGCTATAAGAATGGCGAAGGACTTCGCCCCAAAGCCTTCATCTCATTAAAGTCCTGCCAAAGCCAGTTCCCTCATCCTTCAAGAGATTCCAGACACCTGGAAGTTCTTCCAACCTTCCACCTCCAAAGAGACACCAAGGTCCCAACCAGAATCTAGTGTCAGGAAGTTTCAAGAATGAAGGAAGACCTTTTCCTTGAAGCTCTTTCTCAAGAACTCCGGCTCTTTCAAGAATGCAGAGACAAGAGCTTCGAAGTGAGAATAGGTGCTTCGGCGGATGTCAGGGGTTTGGGAACCAACTCAAGGATTGCCCATCTCCTTCTGTTGACCAAGGAAGCCAGGGTCCCAGAGTTCAGAGACACACTCCTACGTATTAGTCCAATCAGGTCCCCCGCGCCAAAATTAGGGCAACCCCAGAAGAGTGCCAGCTCAACCTATAGCCTCCATGCAAAGCAGTCTCCGGACTCCCTCCCAAAATTGGGGAAACCAAAGGGAGAGAGTTCCACCTCAGACTGCAACACCTAGAGCCGTCACTATAGCTGAGGAAGTGGAGGAAGAAAAAGGATAGATCTATGCCGCAATTGAGCATCAGGGGAATAATCGTCAATTTTCACTCCTCTAGACTCCAGCAGAGTACCAGGGTAAGCAATTCAAGCTTTTGATTGATTCAGGCAGTACTCATTCTTTTATTTCCCTAGGATGTCTGCGTAAGTTAGTCCTAAATAAAAAATCAGGGAAACCTATACAAGTGGAATTGGCCAGTGGTGGTGGAAAGATTCTTTTCACACACCTTGAGAAAGACCTTATTCAGTTTAGTCTAGATGGGAACATAACAGATTGCTAGTTCACAGTCCTACCCTTGGGAATCTATGATGGAATCCTTGGAATGGATTGGCTCCATAAGAATTTGGTTGACATTCATTGCCACAATGGAACCATCTCTTTCCTTGACCTTCACGGGAATAAAGTAGAAACTGGAATTTTTGGATCCCCAGTGCTGCAATTAGTCAAGGCTTCTAAATTATTAAAAGGGCTCAAAAAGAGGCAAGCCATTTATGTCGTTAATATGAATCCGGTAGACATAAAATGCAAGGCTAAAGAACCAAAGTGGTTAAGTGAGTATGCAGATGTGTTCCCTAAAGTGCTGGACTGAGATGTCTCTTACTCGCGAAGTAGATCATGAGATCGAGTTAACCCCCGGAGCTCAGCCAGTAGCCTAGCATGCATACAAAATGCCAATCCCTGAAGCCATAGAACTTAAGAAGCAGTTAAGACAACTATTCGAACAGGGATTCGTCAGACCCAGTGTCTCACCTTGGGGTGTGCCCATTCTCCTTCATAAGAAGAAAGATGGAACGTTAAGACTCTGTATTGACATCAGAGGATTGAATTATTTAAAAATTAAGAATAAAGAGATTCTTTAACCATACTGCTTCACAAGTAGCAATGGTTGCACCCCTGTATTCAGCCTCTGTACTGGATAAAGCAACTATAGGTTGCTTCTTGCTACTCCAACTCACCACGGCACTTCTAAGTGTAAAAGCATAACCACTAGTAGACCTCCTGTCATATGAGCTACCTGCCCAATCAGCATCTGTGTAGCCATGTATATCCAAGCCTTTACCACTCTCATATAGAAGACCATAATGTGCAGTGGTCTTTACATATCTCATAATGTGTCTCATTGCATCCAAATGAGGTTTTCTGGGGCTCTGCATAAACTGGCTTACTAGCCCCATAGCATAACTCAAATCCGGGCGTGTGATAGTCATGTAAATGAGACTACCAACCATCTTTCTGTACATAGATGGGTCATCCAACTCCTCACCAAAATCAGCCTGCAATTTCACATTTTGCTCCAAAGGTGTACTCATGGGCTTACACCCTGTCATGCCATATTTTGCCAACATATCCAATGCATATTGGCGTTGCACTAACCATGTACCTGCATGGTCTTTGATCACTTCAATTCCACACTCTCATGCCTCAAACGTCCTGACCATGGACGTACAGTACTGCTCTCAGCCTCTGCTATTGGTGGCCCAGACATAGAAGTAGAACTAGAACTTGCTTGTGGCAAGTTCACATGCACATCAGCATCAAGTGACTCAATGACACCCTCATCCTTTGCTTTGTACCAACTAGCAAGCTCATCAAACACCACATCTTGTGAGATAACCACTTGTCTAGTTGTGGGTTGTAACATTTGTATGCCTTTCGATCCTGTGCATATCCAACAAATACACACTTCTCTACCTTAGGATCCAACTTCCTCCTTCTCTCATCAGGCACATGACATAAGCTATGCATCCAAAAACTTTGAGGTGTCCAATGTCTGGCCTATAACCTGTAAGCCGCATCTATGGCGTACTTCCATGAATGGCTGCTGTAGGTGTTTTATTCAGTATATACACTGCAGTAGCACATGCTTCTGCCCAATAATAATCTGGCATGCTCTTTTCATTGAGCATTGCCCTGGCCACTTCACAAATGACTCTATTCTTTCTCTCAGCCACACCATTTTGTTGAGGTGTATACCTGCAAGTCAATTGTCTTCTTATGCCATGCTTTCTCAAGAAATGCTCAAAAGCATTTGAGGTGTATTCACCACCTCCATCTGTCCTCAAACATTTAATCCAACAGCCATATTGCTTCTGTGCAAAAGCTTTGAAATCCATAAACTTTTCCAACACTTCACTTTTCTCTCTGAGAAAGTATATCCATGTCATCCTGCTGAAATCATCTATGAATGTCACATAATATAAACTGCCTTTGATAGATGGGTTTTGTGCAAGACCCCATTCATCACTATGTACTATCTCAAGTGGCCTGCTACTCATATTTCCTTCTCTAGGAAACCGCAACCTTGCCTGCTTTCCAAACTTACAGGCTTCACAAACATGCATATTCCCATCATACTTGAATCTAGGCAGCCCACTAACAATGCCTCTTGCCTGCATGTTCTTTAACCTTTGTATATTGACATGTCCAATTCTCTTATGCCACATATCAATGTCCTGTACCACATTTCTGCTTTTAGAGAACATGGCTGATTTTAACTCAGGAATTCCAGCATCCAGCTTAAACAACCTGTCTTCTTTCTTTCCTTTAGCAATGACTACATCCATTTTTGAGCTCCTCAAGGAAGCAACCATGCTCGTTGAAACGAACCTGTAATCCCTGTTCCACCATTTGACCAACTGAGGCCAAGTTTTTTGTGATAGAAGGCACGTACAATACATCTGACATAGATTTTGTTTGACCATTGTGCATAACCAATGGTACACTTCCAACATGTGTAATGGCATGCTGAGTATCATCTCCTGTCTCCACATAGCCTTTCACATCCATAGGCTTCATATGCTCAAACCATTCACCATGACAAGTCATATGGTTTGATGCTCCAGAGTCCATATACCAAGTGTCATCATTCTCAGCATTTGTCATCATAGATCCCACAACATGTTTCATGGCAAGTGATTTGCAGTGCCATCATTACTGCTTGATGCATAATTTCCACCACCATGTTGTGCATAATTTCCATGATGTTGTGCTCTACCCCCTCTCAAATCATTATGTTTGCGGAAACAATATCTTGCCATATGACCAAATTTCCCACAATAATGGCATTCCACATCTTGCATAGATGTCTGTTGACCTTGCCGACGTCCTCTACCACGAGGATTACCTCTGCCTCTCTGAGGTGTATATCCACGACCACCTCTAGCACCAAATGTGGGCTGAAAATTTTGTTGTGAGTGATGACCTTTCTTGCCATCCACGACCATTACCACGGCCACGTGATGCGAATCTCCCCTGCCTCTAAAACCTCTCTGCGAATAAAAAGCCTGATTTTTGCCATTATCATCATGGCTAGTAGATGCATCCTGAAATGAATCACTGAGTTTGATTTCCTCAACAAGCAAGAGTGAAACTAACTCATCAAAGTCTGGTAAACCTGTACTCCGAACCGAGATGGTGGATGTATCAAAAGATTTATATTCCTTGCTAAGACCACGTAAGGTAATGTCCACATCAGGCATGGGGGCATTGATTGTTGCCAATGCATCTGCAAACTTCTTTATTTCTTGCACATAATCATGGATTCTCCTTCTATTCCGCTTCACATTATGTATCTGTTGTCACAATTGAGACTTGCGAGCACTCGTATCTGTATCAAACAACTTCACCAATGTATCCTATGCATCCTTGGGATTCTCAGCATCATGTATGTGTATGAGCATAGCATCCGAAATACATATAGACAGATAATGCAACACTTTGAATGCTCTTTTCTGACCATTGCTTATGAGCAATAACCTACTGCTGCTGTGTAGGTTGTCGGGGTAGTTTTGGCTTTGGCTCAGCACCTGTAATGAGATTCCAAAAACCTTTTCCCTTCAAAAAACTTTTGATCCTGTACTTCCATGCCTGGAAGTTCTTCCTATCCAGCTTTTCACCAACAATCTGTACTAGATTATCCGACATGTTTTCTCAATGCAAATACACCTTCCGCACAATTCCAAATCTGTAAATGAGCCTTCCTCAGCTCAACCACACTCCAATGAGTGTTCCACATACTCCAAAGTAGCCAACAATCTTCAAATCTGATGTAGAAAATCAACCTGTATGCATCCAAAATGAACTGGCTCACGTAGTCCAATATACCCTGTTTTGATGCGCTTTCCAAGGCTCCAAAGTGTAACGTAGTGGTTCAATCAAGTATGGGTAACTTGCATTGACACCTAAAAAACCTCAATGTTGAATATCAACACCATCCAACATGCGTACATATCAATTTTGTCAAACCCCTTTCTCTGTTCTGAGAAAAACCAGAAAAACTAGTAAAACTAGTAGCAAATTTGCTCTAATTTCTTCAATCTTTGTCCAAATTGAGAAACCAGGCATTCATTAGCTTAGCAATGATGTCCACTAACTCCATGTAAAAGGAATTAGTCCGATTGTTTAAGACCAAAGAGTAATTGATCGATTAATCACATTCTGTTTCTTTGTAACCAGTAGATAGCCTGTTTAATCAGCTCATTTCCAGTTCAATTGATGATAATTGATCAATCCAATCATATAGCCTTCTTCTCAAGTGTGTGTAGCAACTAATTGCTAAACCAATTTTGGAATTAATCAAGCACCCAAGTTGATTTTGGTCCTCCACCTATCAAATAGTATGAAAATTACTCTGTTTTTGCTGTCCAGTCTGCGCCGCCTGCTCTTGAGGGATTTGGGAGTGTTTATAATGTTAATTGATGATGGGATTAGGTCCCCAACACACCTAGGCATGTGTGAAATCCATCAATGCTTTGATTTTTGCCAAAAACATGCTCCAAATGCATCAAAATTTGAGTTCCTTTTCTTTGTTTTGTGAGAGCTCAAAAACCAGTCAATTTCACACATTCAAATGCATCCAAATTGCTCCAAAATTAGTTTAGGGCTTGCATATGAGTTGCCACTATATTCCTCCTTGTCAGATACATGTGTCTTTGCCACATTTGCATGTATTTCCACCATACATCACCGCTTCCAAGCTTTAATGGAAAGCTTTCAAAAACCTGAAATTTCTTTTGCTTTGGGTTGCCCTAATTTGCTTTGTTTCTGCCTGAATCACTTGCAATCCGCTCAAGGGTGTTTAGAATACCTTATCTGGTAGGCCAAGCTCTCAGATCTGATAGTAATCGGTGTGATCCAAGCTTCACAGCATCAATGGCAAGCTTCACAGCTTTTCTTCACAACTTCTTCTCCCTCTTCTCTCTTTCACTCATAAACCCTAATAGACAGCACAAGGCTCTGATACCATGTTGAAAAATAGGTAGAGGGAGAGGAGACACACACACAGGAGCAAACCCTAATGTATATTGCAAACCCTAACCATAGAGGGAAGCCATCTCCTTACTCACACAATGCATAAAGCCATAATCCATAATACACACCAATAATACACACCACACACTATGAGTTGTGTCCACACACATCTAACCCTAGCTAATGTCCACACACTATGACCAGCTGGACGCGGTCATTTATCTCTCACACATGCTGCTACCTAACATGCCAGCACATAGCATAGCTGGCTCACACTGACATCGAGCTTGAATCTCAACAAATTGGATGAAGGATGCATGTATTATAATAATTGACTATGCATTCCCAATGATGTTGAGGGAATAAAGGGAAGGATTCTGAGAGAAGCCCATGATAGCCTGATACCTGGACATACAAGGTTTATAAAAACCTATATGTCTATGAAGAAAAGCTTCTTCTAGCCACGACTCAAAAAGGATGTACTTGATCATGTGCAGCAATGCTTTGTGAGGTCCCTATCCCCACCGCGCAACGAATTCAGGGGTTCTAGCAGTGGAAGTAGCAGTTCTTGCACAGGACATAGTCTCACACTCGAGGCCTCGCCCACGAATATCTGGACAAGAGACTAATCCATCGGCTCTTCCAAAATCGATACTAGAAAAACTTGCCTTGCCTGGAAAGCACGGGCGATTCCTCCAGGATAACTTTTCTAATGTAGTCAAAAGCCTTAACTAACTGAATTGATTTGACCAAACCCGTAAGTCCCAAATCAGATCAGGGAAAAGATTGCACTTGGATCATAGAGACCAACGCTTTTTTCCTCATTGAGAGACATAGCTGTTGATTCTTTTCCATAGAACAATTTTTGTCCGGGATTTACTTCATCTATTGTACCATAACAGAATTGAGTCTCAATTTAAGGATCCATCAGTCCACCCTAACCCCATTCAATCCTGTGGGTTAGCCAACCTCCCAACCACTGTAGTGATGGGATCCAATTAAGAATTTGGTTAGGTTTTGTTCGGGTACCAGGGAAAAGAGTTCCCAGGCCCCCTAGCCGGATATTCATGCAAACTTAAAACTAGTCACACCACTTACACACCCCATTAGGGGAAGGTTGAGGTCTATAGGGGCCCTTTAAGATGCCATATGATTAAAAGGTTATTAAGGAAAAGGGCCAATCATGTGATGCCATGTATACAAAAATGTTGGGTGATTAAAGGTGGTCAAAAGATTCTCTAGAAGATGCCTTTTGTTTCTTTTCATTCCCAAAAAGTGGGGGGGAAGTTTTTGAAATTTTGGACATCCATAACTTCTACATATGAGCTCAAAATTTGTCGGAGATTAGAGATCCAGAATCTACTCGCTGAGCTCTTTCCATAGATATGTCACATGATATGGTTTTGCCCACTCAATTTTAAATTCAATTTTGGCGAGAAACTTTGAAATTCAAACTTCTAGCCATTTGAAGAATAAGAAGGTATCTAGAGTCAAAGAAACTTAACATTTTAACAAAAAGTCATTAAATCATAATATGGCAGCTTAAAGGGCCCCTATAGACCTCAACCTTCCCCTAATGCAATATAAAATTACCTTTTTCTCAGCATCAGTATCTTTAAAACAATCATTTAATGAAACCATTGTGTCACTGATCACAATCCTCAAAATCTCTAGTTGAATCCTTATTCCAATCATTTCTTTATCGGTGTACCTATGGCATCATTGGCAACCAGAACGCTCACCACCTGTTCACTCAGGGGCCTTTTCGATAGTTCCTAGCTCATAGTAACCGGCAATATCTTCACAAATCGAAATAGAATCTTTGTGTTGAAGATCAGCAAGATCAACCAACGGATCCATATAATAGAGCCATGGACTCATCCGCCGTTGAGGACCAGCAAGGTCAACCACTAGATCCATGCCCAAATTCAGAAAACAACTCTTACACCTTGTTTCAATATCTTCCCCGACGTACGTGTGGGTGTCTTGGATGACCCAAAGCCTGAGTACCATATAGTCAGTACCCTCTAGGATCCTTCGCAAGTCACCTAGTGCTTCACTCATAGGCCGCTTCCTTGGTCCCTCATCCACTGTACCGAAAGCTCACCATTTAAATCAAACCGAGGTTGGTCAAAACCTCGGTCGATCTTGTTACGCGAGACGTCCTCTGTTGACTCTCCGTCTCAACAGTTGCAACTTTAACAGATAGGTCTCCGCGACCTCATTCACAAGACGGTCAAAATGCTTCCCCAACATTCTTGACATAAAATAGTCATTTTAAAACATTTTTCACATACAAATACAGTTCCAACAATATTTCCATTTTTTCTCATCACTCCACATCCTTTCACATTAGTCCCCATCTTTTCTCATCTTCCCACAATTTTTTTTTCTTCATCGATCCCTATCACATCACATCATTCCCACATCAAATCACATCCAATCGCATCATCCACACATCAATCCACATCATCCATACATCCATCCACGTCATCCACACCAATCCACATCATCCATACATCCATCCACATCAAGCCACATTATCCACACATCCATCCACGTCTTCCATACATCCATTTGGTGTTCTATCCATCCATGTGAATGAGATTTGTCCTCCTTGGGACACTTCTTAGCTTGTATTTTCATCACATCCATCCTCTATTCATTCTCATCTATCTGATTCATATCACATCTATTTATAGAATGTAAGAGAATTCTTATTTTTGATATAAAGATTCTTTACGCATCTATTTATGATATAAAGATTCTTTACGCATCTATTTATGCGTAAGAACAACTTTAGTGGGAAATAACACTTTTATAAAAATCCGTTTATACATCTATTTATGCATAAATTCAATTTTAAGGAGAATAACACTTTCAAAATAAAAATAAATCTTTTATGCATAAATTCAATTTGATGAAAGTAACGCTTTTATAAAAAAAATTCTTTTATGCATCTATTTATGCATAAATTTAATTTTAATGAAATTAATACTTTTTTAATAAAAAAATCTTTTATGCATAAAAAAATAATTTTGATGAAAGTAACACTTTTATAATCAAAATATTCCTAATATGCATCTTTCTATGCATAGAAATTAATTCTAATGAAAATAACACTTTTATTATAAAAATATTTCTAATATGCATTTTTCTATGCATAGAATAAAAATAACACTTTTAGAATACACAAGCGATGGGGATTACTCTTTTTGAATAATAAAAGATAAAACTTATTTCACAAAATTTAAGAAATTTTTTCCATAACCTCCTTTGTATAGCTAACCATTTTTCAATTTTTTTCATTCTCAAGTTACTTAGAAATTATTCCAAATGGTTTAAAGCATTCTAAACTAATCAAATTTCACTTTTTAAAGAGAAACAATATGAAAAGTTTAATTCTAACAATTTGATTACACATCTAGGATAAAGAAAGGCTAAATTCAAGAATGAAGAGAGGGAAAAAGCCTTTCCAACAAGGCATAGCATCATTTTTCATTTTAAAGAAAATAAAAATTAGAAAACCATTAAATGGAATAATGAAAAAGTAGGATTTCTAGCTTACATGAATTTTTGTGAGCTTTTCTTTGGCTTGATGGTTTGAGGGATCTACTCTTGTTTGCAACAAGAGTGGCCACCAATTCTTTTGAAGAGGAAATGATCAAAAACTAATGAATTATCAATAAATTCATTATTTTTGGCTCGGGGGAGGAGTAGAGTAACAGTGCATAAAACACTATTAACCATTTACAAAGGGGGAGGCTTCATTTATAGGAAAAAGTGAGCCTCTAACCAAGCAAACTGATTCTAGAATTTTTCAGATCAATTTGGTCAATTTTTGACCATTTTTAGGTCAGTTTAGCTTACTTTTTGGATCTAGTTGAAGGAGGAGAGAGGAGAGATAAAAATATCTCATTATTTGTCAGTTTAAAACTCAACCTTACATGTGAAATAGGCACCTCCTTCATGAGGGAAATTCCCCCACACACACTGAGGTGTCAAAAATGCATCATTTCTTCTAAATATCTTTTTTTTAAAATAATAACCTTGTCCTTAGTCAACTCTTTATCTTATGTGAGTATTTACTCATTTTTGGAAGGATTTTCTTTATTTCTTCAATTTATCTCCTCCCTACATTTGGATTAAACTAATTGGTCCATAGGAACCTTAATTCAAAAAATTTTAAAAATTTGGACCCTTAGGCTAAGGTCCTTTTAACCTAATTTCAATTTATTCCAATTGCACATTGAAAATTTCTTTTTGAATATCTGTTTCAGGGGAAACCATTTTAGACACTAGGAGGATTTTTATATCCAAAAATATCTCAATTTTGAATTACCTCCCTTGGACATTTTCACTCTCTAGGTCAAAATAGAGTAAAATAGAATCTTTCTTTTATTTCAGAGAGGGGAATAATTATAAGATCAGAAGGGGAGGTTTTTACACCTGCACACCTCAAAAAACGGAGGGAGGAATCTTACATCCTACCCCACTTAAAAAACGCGAGATGTCCTCATCTCGCAAAATTAGAGGAGAACTCTTTTCCTTAAGATCCAACTGGTTCTGGGGTTCCTTATAGTCTGGTGAACCCAACAGAATCCTGGGATAAAGATCCCTTATATAAAACTCATCATCATATAATAATTCACTCAGATCGTATCATTCAAATCCTTATCACAATAATGGTCCATTAGATCAAATTTTCTATCTGAACAGTCCTTCATAGAAATTTTTAATTATACAGATTTTTTATTTGACATCCCTTAACTTGATTCACTGGGTCAAATGTTAATAGCAGCAATCTGCCCCAGCACAATCCACTAATCTCATAGTGATTTGCTGAAGTCATTAACGTCATTCCAGCTACGAACATCATCACAGGGACTCGTCCCATACATCCTCATTGTGGTTTTGCTTAGTTTATTATATTTCAACCAAAATTGAGGAATCTTCATTTTCAATTAGAATCCAATTCAACTCATTAGTTCTCAACCAGAATTTAAAATCATATCAACCACATATCATCTGGATAGTATTAATGCTTATAATTTCAAGTCTTAGATTTACTCGTATATACTGCCAGTAAAGAGTTGCAGTTATACCTTCAGTATATACTGCCAGTAAAGAGCTATAATTATACCCTCGATATATACGAGCACTCACGGTCCTTGGATCTATAAGGTAAATACCATCATGTCTAGGCCTCCAGCAAGTCAGGGATTCCATACAATTGCGGTATTTCCATCTGAAGACCCAATTACCAATTTACAAATTTCAGTTCTCATTCTCATTACATCCATCCATCCATTCATTCCCATCTATCTGATTTGCATCCCATCTCATCACATCTATTTACCTCTCATTCTCATCACTTCTATTCTCATCACATCCATCCTCTATTCATTCTTATCTATTTGATTCATATCACATCTTAACACATCTATTTATAGAATGTAAGAGAATTCTTATTTTTGATATAAAGATTCTTTACGCATCTATTTATGCATAAGAACAACTTCAGTGAAAAATAACACTTTTATAAAAATTCGTTTATGCATCTATTTATGCATAAATTTGATTTTAAGGAGAATAACACTTTCGAAATAAAAATAAATCTTTTATAAATCTTTCTATGCATAAATTCAATTTTAATGAGAATAACTCTTTTGAAATAAAAATAAATTTCTTTATGCATCTTTCTATGCATAAAATCAAAATTGATGAGAATAACTCTTTGAAATAAAAATAAATTTCTTTATGCATCTTTCTATGCATAAAATCAAAATTCATGAGAATAACTCTTTTGAAATAAAAATAAATTTCTTTATGCATCTTTCTATGCATAAAATCAAAATTTGATGAAAGTAACGCTTTTATAAAAAAAATTCTTTTATGCATCTATTTATGCATAAATTCAATTTTAATGAAAGTAACACTTTTATAATAACAAAATTCTTTTATGCATCTATTTATGCATTAAAATCAATTTTGATGAAAGTAACACTTTTATAATCAAAATATTCTCAATATGCATCTTTCTATGCATAGAAATTAACTCTAATGAAAATAACACTTTTATTATAAAAATGTTTCTAATATGCATTTTTCTATGCATAGAATAAAAATAACACTTTTAGAATACACAAGTAGTGGGGATTACTCTTTTTGAATAGTAAAAGATAAAACTTATTTCACAAAATTTAAGAAAATTTTACCATAACCTCCTTTGTATGGCTGACCATTTCTCAATTTTTTTCATTTTCAAGTTACTTAGAAATTATCCCAAATGGTTTAAAGCATTCTAAACTAATAAAATTCCATTTTTTAAAGAGAAACGATATGAAAAGTTTAATTCTAACAATTTGATTACAGATCTAGGATAAAGAAAGGCTTAATTCAAGAATGAAGAGAGGGGGAAAGCCTTTCCAACAAGGCATAGCATCATTTTTCATTTTAAAGAAAATAAAAATTAGAAAACCATTAAATGGAATAAAAAAAAAGTAGGATGTGAGCTTTCCTTTGGCTTGATGGTTTGAGAGATCTACTCTTGTTTGCAACAAGAGTGGCCACCAATTCTTTTGAAGAGGAAATGGTCAAAAACTAATGAATTATCAATAAATTCACTGTTTTTGGCTCGGGGGGGGGGGGGGGGGGGGAGGAGTAGAGTACAGTGCATAAAACACTATTAACCATTTACAAAGGAGGAGGCTTCATTTATAGGAAAAAGTGAGCCTCTAACAAGCAAACTGATTCTAGAAATTTTCAGATCAGTGTGGTCAAATTTTGATAATTTTTAGATCAGTTTAGCTTACTTTTTGGATCTAGTTGAAGCAAGAGAGAGGAGAGATGAAAATATCTCATTATTTGTTAATTTAAAACTCAACCACACATGTGAAATAGGCACCTCCTTCATGAGGGAAATTTTCCCACGGTGAGGTGTCAAAAATGCATCATTTCTTCTAAATATCTGTTCTTTTTTAACTAATAACCTTGTCCTTAGTCAACTCTTCATCTTATGTGAGTATTTACTCATTTTTGTGAGGATTTTCTTTTATTCTTTAATTTATCTCCTCCCCCTACATTTGGATTAATCTAATTGGTCCATAGGAATCTTAATTCAAAAATTTTTAAAACTCTGGACCCTTAGGCTAAGGTCCTTTTTACTTGATTTCAATTTATTCCAATTGCACATTGAAAATTTCTTTTTGAATATCTGTTAGGGGAAACTATTTTAGACACTAGGAGGATTTTTATATCAAAAAATATCTCAATTTTGAATTACCTCCCTCTAGGCATTTTCTCTCACTAAGTCAAAACAGGATAAAACAGGATCTTTCTTTTATTTCAGAGAGGGGAATAATTATAAGATCAAAAGGGGAGGTTTTTACACATGCACACCTCAAAAGCCGGAGGGAGGAATCTTACAATGCTTAATGTGTCAGAGAGTCAAGGCAGATAGAGTCAAGATGCCAGGGAAACTGCAGCCTCTAGACATTCCACAGATGAAGTGGGAATGTATCAGTATGGACTTTGTCACTGGATTACCTTCAGTGCAATCAGGTTACAACTCCTTTTTTGTGGTAGTGAACAGACTAACCAAAGTTTCCCAGTGAAATAAACATACACCGCAGTGGATGTTGCCAAAGTTTTCCTTAAAAAGATCTTCAGATTACATGGCTTACCTAGGAGGATAGTAAGTGACAGAGATCCCAAGTTCACATAGAAATTATGGATTGCATTCTTTGAAGCAGTAGGAACTTTCTTGGATCTCAGTACAGCCTATCACCCTAAAAGCAGATGGCCAGACTGAAAGAGTGAGTCAAGTAATAGAAGATATCCTTCGGTCATGTTGTGGGAACCCAAGAAGTGGTTAAGCCATTTGCATTTGGTCAAATTTGCTTATAATGCTTCTGATCATCGAAGCATTTGGATGAGCGCTTTCAAAGCTCTGTATGGACAAGATTGCCTTACACCATTGACTTGGTCTGACCCATTAATCAGAGTCGAGATGTCCAAACAAATGCTTAATGACATGGACCAGCAAATGCAATCAATCCGTAAAGATATTAAGGTAGCCCAAGATAGGCAAAAGCACTATGCAAATAAAAAGAGATTAGAGAGAGAGTTTGAAGAATCAGATATGGTCTTCATTTGAGTACGACCAAAAAAGAAGTTCCTTATCTTTAGGGAAGTACAAAAAGCTCTCTCCTAGATAGTGTGGACCGTATGTTGTTATAAAGAAAATAGGCGATTTAGCCTATAAACTTCTTCTACCTCCCCATCTCAAGGTACATAATGTATTCCATATAAGTTTGCTTAAGAAATATGCACCCAACCTGAGTCACATGCTTGATGATGAACAATTGATTTCTCCGACTCAAGGCCAGATGGTACTCCAACCTGAAGAAATCCTTGACGTTCGGGAGAAGGTTCTCAAGAGCAGAGTCCTCAAAGAGTTTTTAGTCAAGTGGAAGTTCTTCCCTCTAGAGGATGCCACTTGGGAGAGAAAGAAGAAGAGATGGTAAAAGATTACCCCCACATAGGAGAGAAAGAAGAAGAGATGGTAAAAGATTACCCCCACTTTCCCAAGGACATCTCGCATTTTTCAAGTGGGAGAGGATGTAAGATTCCTCCTCAGCAGCCTGAATAATAAATAAGCTTTTACCTCAATCCCTTGTAATCATTCCCTATTTCAGAATACAAGAAAATATTATTTTTCCTTGTTTTTGCCTAGAGAGAAGAAAAATTCTAGAGAGAGATAATTCAATATTGAGATATGTTTAGATATAAAAATTCTCCTGACTCGCTAAAAGATGCCTTGTCTCGCCATGAGACAACTCAATAGGCAAGGTCTTTTGGCTTGCATGATTTACCCCCACAGTCGACAATTAAATGATGTAAAAATAACTATACCATAACTGAGCATGAAGGGTTAGCCATGGTATATGCTTGTAAGATTCCTACCTCGGCCCCTCAAGATGTGCAGTTTCTTCCCCTGTAAATCAATCCCCTTTTCAAAATATTAACAGATCTTGTTTCTATCTATTTTGACCTAGAGAGAGAAAATATTCTAGAGAGAGATAATTCAGTCTCTAGATATCTTTGAATGAAAAAATATCCCTTCCTATTAAAATGATTTCCCCTGAAACAGAAATTCAAAAAGAACTTTCCCGTGTGCCATTGGAATAAATTAAAAATAGGTAAAAAGGACCTTAGCCTGAGCGTCTAGATTTTTTAAAAATTTTGGATTAAGGTTCCTATGGACCAATAAGATTAATCCAAATGTAGGGGGAGGAGATAAATTGAAGAATAAAAGAAAATCTCCCAAAAATGAGTAAATACTCACATAAGATGAAGAGTTGACTAGGGACAAGGTTATTAGTTAAAAAAGAAGAGATATTTAGAAGAAATGATGCATTTTTGATACCTCAGTGTGGGGATCTCCCCTCATGAAGGAGGCGCATATTTCACATGTGTGTATGAGTTTTAAACTCACAAATAATGAGATATTTTCATCTCTCCTCTCTCCTATTTCAACTAGATCCAAAAAGTGAGCTAAATTGACCCAAAATGGTCAAAAATTGACCAAACTCATCTGGAAAATTCTAGGATGAGTTTTTTTGGTTAGAAATACATTGAATACATTTGATAATTCAATTATTTTTTACTAAATCCTCTCCAAAAGAACTGGTGGCCACTCTTGTTGCAAAAAAGAGTAGAACCCTCAATCCCTTAAGCGAAAGGAAAGCTTACAAGTTCCATGTAAGCCACTTATTGTTGTGAGTTTTAAATCTATGGTTTTCTTAAATTTTTGTAAATGTGTGTGTGTGTGTGTGTGTGTGTGTGTGAGAGAGAGAGAGAGAGAGAGAGAGAGAGAGAGAGAGAGAGAGAGCCTTGATGGAAAGGCCACCCCCCTCTCTTCTTTACAATTCAGCCCTTCTTAATCCTAGAAAGTTTAATTAAAAATTGATTAAACTCTTTTCATTATTTACTCTCTTGATTTTTAGAAAATGGAGTAGATTAGAGATATTAGAATTCAAATTGGATTAATTCAAGTCATAAATTGAATGTTAAAATTGAGAAATGGTCAGCCATACAAAGGAGGTTATGGCAAAATTTTCCAGAATTATGTGGAAAATAAAGTTTATTTTTACGTTAATTCAAAAGAGTTATTCTCATTAATTTTGATTTTATGCATAGAAAGATGCATAAAGGAATATATTTTTATTTCAAAAGAGTTATTCGCATTAATTTTGATTTTATGCATAGAAAGACGCATAAAGGAATTTATTTTTTAGTTCAAAAGTATTATTCTCATTAATTTTGATTTTATAGATGCATAAAGGAGTTTATTTTTATTTCAAAAGAGTTATTCTCATTAATTTTGATTTTATGGATAGAAAGATGCATAAAGGAATTTATTTTTTTAATTCAAAAGTGTTATTCTCATTAATTTTGATTTTATGCATAGAAAGATGCATAAAGGAATTTATTTTTATTTCAAAAGAGTTATTCTCATTAATTTTTATTTTATGCATAGAAAGATACATAAAGGAATTTATTTTTAATTCAAAAGTGTTATTCTCATTAATTTTGATTTTACGCATGGAAAGATGCATGAAGGAATTTATTTTTTAATTCAAAAGTGTTATTCTCATTATTTTGGTTTTATGCATAGAAAGATGTATAAAGGAATTCATTTTTATTTCAAAAGTGTTATTCTCATTAATTTTGATTTTATGCATAGAAAGATGGATAAAGGAATTTATTTTTATTTCAAAAGAGTTATTCTCATTAATATTGATTTTATGCTTAGAAAGATGCATAAAGGAATTTTTTTTATTTCAAAAGAGTTATTCTCATTAATTTTGATTTTATGCATAGAAAGATGCATAAAGGAATTTATTTTTTAATTAAAAAGTGTTATTCTCATTAATTTTGATTTGATGCATAGAAAGATGCATAAAGGAGTTTATTTTTATTTCCAAAGAGTTTTTCTCACTAATTTTGATTTTATGCATAGAGAGATGCATAAATGAATTTATTTTTCTAATTCAAAAGTGTTATTCTCATTAATTTTGATTTTATGCATAGAAAGATGCATAAAGGAATTTATTTTTGTTTCAAAAGAGTTATTCTCATTAATTTTGATTTATGCATAGAAAGATGCATTAAGGAATTTATCTTTAATTCAGAAGTGTTATTCTCATTAATTTTGATTTTATGCAAAGAAAGATGCATAAATGAATTTTTTTTAATTTCAAAAGTGTTATTCTCATTATTTTTGATTTTATGCATAAAAAGATGCATAAAGGATATATTATTAAAAGAAAGTAATTTCTATCGTTTTATATTCACCAAGATTATAATAAGAAAATTCAGGAAATCTCTCAAGATTGAAATATTCAAATAAATGATAAATTTATTCCCCATTGGAATTCGTAATTAATTTAGAAATCAGTTAAGTGAATTTTCAAAGAAAGAAATTCAATAAAAAAGTAATTGGATTATCAAGCCTTTCTCAGGAAGCTAGTTCACGAAAAATCTTATCAGACTCGAACCTTGAATTAGACTATGACCAAGACCAAACTCTTTTAAGAAAAAAAGGTGTGACTAATTTAGAAAAATACTCTCAAAACCCCTGCGAAATCTGAAACTAAGTTGAGACCCTTCGAAATGATATGTGGATGTATGTGAAAGAATATATGTGGATGTGAATGTGATGGATATGAATTGAATGTGATGTGATGAATGTGAATGGATGGAGGTAATGTGATGTGAAATGGATAGATGTGAATAAACGAGATGTGATGTAATGTCATGTGAATCGAGATGTGAATGAATGATATGGGATGTGAATGGATGTGATATCATGTGAATCGGGATGTGAATGAATGATATGGGATGTGAATGAAAGTGATGTCATGTGAATCAGGTTGTGAATGAATGATATGGGATGTGAATGGATGTGATGTCATGTGAATCGGGATGTGAATGAATGATATGGGATGTGAATGGATGTGATGTCAAGTGAATCGGGATGTGAATGAATGATATGGGATGTGAATGGATGTGATTTCATGTGAATCGGGATGTGAATGAATGATATGGGATGTGAATGGATGTGATGTCATGTGAATCGGGATGTGAATGAATGATATGGGATGAGAATGGATGTGATGTCATGTGAATTGGGATGATATGATGAATGTGATGTGATGTGATGTGAATTGGGTAAATATGAATGGATGAGATGTGAATAAATGTGATGTGATGAGATGTGGATATATGGGTAAATGCGAGTGGATGAGATCTGATGAGGATATTGAGAAAAGAAGTGATGAGATGGAAAATAATGCGATTGGATGAGAATAGGAATTTATATGAAATGAATGTAGATTAAGTAATGTTGATTAATGTAGAAAGACGAGAGTTCATTATAGAAATTGTATTTATGGCATGTTTTTAAATGACTGTTTTATGTCAAGAATGCTAGGGAAGCGTTTTGACCATCTTGTGATTAAGGTCGTGGAGACCTTGCTGATAAAGTTGCAACAACTCTGACGGACTGTCAACGGAGGACGTCTCGTGTAGCAAGGTCGGCCGAGGTCTTGACCAACCTCGGTTCGATTTAAATGATGAGCTTCCGGTATGGTGGATGAGGGACCAAGGAGAAGCGGCCTATGAGTGAAGCACTAGGTCACCTGCGAAGGATCCTAGAGGGTGCTGACCATATGGTGCTCGGGCTCTGGGTCGCTGACGATACCCACACGTGCATCGTGGAAAATATTGGAACAAGGAGTAAGAGTTGTTTTCTAAATTCGGTCTTGGATCTGGTTGATTGACCTTGCTGGTCCTCAATGGATGAGTCCATGGCTCTTTTATATGGATCCGTTGGTTGATCTTGCTGATCTTCAACGAAGATTCCATTTTGATATGTGAATATATTGCCAGTTACTATGAGCTACGAACTATCCAAATAGCCCCATGAGTGGTCAGGTGGTGAGCCTTCTAGCTGCCAATGATGCCATAGATACACCGATGAAGGAATGATTGGAAATAAGGATTCAACCAGAGATTTTGAGGATTATGATCAATGAGACAATGATTCATTAAATGATTGTTTTTAAAGATAGATGATGCTGAGAAAAAGGCAATTTCATATTGGGTGTGTAAGTGGTGTGACTAGTTTTGAGTTAAATGAATATCTAGCTAGGGGGCCTGGGAACTTTTTTCCTTGGTACCCGAGACAAAACCTAACCAAATTCTTAATTGGATCCCATCACTATAGTGGTTGGGCAGTTGGCTAACCCACGGGACTGGGTGGCTGGATTAATGGATCCCTAAATTGAGACTTAATCCTGTTAAGGTACGATAGATGAAGTAAATCCCGGACAAAAATTGTTCTATGGAAAAGAATCAATGGTTGTGCTTCTCAATGAGGAAAAAAGCGTTGGTCTCTATGATCCAAGTGTAATATTTTCCTTGATCTGACTATGGGACTTACGGGTTCAGTCAGATCAGTTCAGTTAGTTAAGGCTTTTGACTACGTTAGAGAAAAGTTATCCTGAAGGAATCACTCGTGCTTTTCGGACAAGGGAAGTTTTTCTGGGTTCAGTTTTGGAAGAACCGATGGATTAGTCTCTTGTTCGGATATCCGTGGGTGAGGCCCCGAGTGTGGAACCCTGCCCTCTGCAAGAAGTGCTACTTCCGCTGCTAGCACCCCTAAATTCGTTGCGCGGTGGGGTCAAGGATCTCACGGCTAGTATCAGAGCAATTTGGCTAAAGTGGATCAACCGGGAAGCCAAGAATGTCATAAGTTTATGAAGTAGCAGTAAAAGGTTGGAATTGTGTGCTGAAACTCATACAAATTGATATTCAGAATAAAATTCTTAAATTGATGGAAGTACTGCAATTGTATGGAATCCTTGACTTGCATGAGGCCTAGACATGATGGTATTTACCTTACAGTTCAAAGGACCATGACTACCCGTATATACCGAGGGAATAACGAGCAAATCTAAGATCTTGAGATTATAAGCTAAAATGCTATCCAAATGATGAATTTGAATGTGGTTGATATGATTTTAAAATTCTGATTGAGAACTGATGAGTTGAATTGGATTCTGATTGAAAAATGATGATTCTTGAATTTTTGATTGAAAAGTGATAAACTGAGAAAAACCACAATGAGGATGAGTGGGACGAGTCCCTGTGTTGATGTTCGTAACTAAAATGATAATAATGACTTCAGCAAATCACTGAGATTAGTGGATTGTGCTAACAGATTGCTATTGTTAACTCTTGACCCAGTTGATCAAGTTCAGGGATGACAAATTAAAAATCAATAAAATTGAGATCCCCCATGGAGAACTATTCCGATGAAAAATTTCGGTCTAATAGACCATTATTGTGTTAAAGATATGAATGATATGTTCTGAATGAATTGTTATCTGATAATGCGAGTATCTTTATCCCTCGATGCTATGGGGAGCTGACCTATCTAAAGAACCTCAGAATCAGATGAATCAAAAAACAGAATTGAATCATAAATAAAGGGACTTAACAAGATTTTTGGTATTGATAGGAACATAGATCGAGGTCGTCGTGGTAGAAATGATAACCCCCAACTCGATGAGGAAGAGCTCGACTTGGATGTTCGTAAAACTCTTCATAGTTCGGAGAGCTTGGGCCTTTCAAGGGTGAAGGGGAAAACTTGGGCAAGGCTGTGGAGAAGTGGATCGAAGCAATGGAAGAGTACTTTGATGTCACCAGGTACAATGAGAAGAGCAAAATGGCTCTTGCAAGATTGAAGATAGTAGAAACAGTCAGAGTGGCATGGAGAAACCATTACGAGACAACCATCTGGATTGGATTACCCAGACATGGAATGATCTCAAAATTTACCTAAGGATGAGATTCTGTCCTCCTAGCTTTTTGGAAACAAAGATGAACGAATTCTTAGAGCTAACCCAAGGGAGCAGAACTATTGAAGTATATCACCAAGCATTCGGTCTCCTCCTCACCACCACTGAATGAAGAACAACTGATGGCCAGGTTTATTTGGGGATTGAACAAAGCTTTGAATATTTTGGTGAAGAACACTAAGCAAGTTTCCATGGCCGAAGCAGTGCGGATGGCGAAGGATTTCTTCAAGGCCTTTGATGTCAAGGTCCCACCGAATCCAACACCATCACCTTTCAAAAGGTTTTTAGTTCTAGAAGATGATTCCAACCTTCAACCACCTAAGAGATATCAGGGTCAAGCCCAGGATATGGAAAGTTTGAGAATGGAAGAAATGTCCTTTTCTCGAAACTCAATCCCCTCCTGGAATTCAACTTCAGAGGTTCCACCCTTGAATAAGGGAGTGAAATGCTATAAATGTCAAGGAATTGTACATCACAGTATGGATTGCCCAACTCCTTTTGGATCAAGGTTTTCAGGGCAGGGAAATCAGGGATCAAGATTCCAGACTCCAGCTCCTTCCAGAGTAATCAGGTTTCTATCTCTCAAAATCAAGGAAATCCTAGAGGTAGACCCTCTTACCAACCCGCAGTTTCAATCCAAAGTAATGCAAAGACATCTGCCTTAGAATAGGGGAAGTCAAAGAGAGTTGTTCCCACATCGGCCATCCACTTCCAAGGCAATAATGCTGGAAGTGATTGAAGAAAAAGAAGAAGATGAAAGAGATCATACTCCACCTGCGAGATGAGGACATCTCACATTTTTTAAGTGGGGTAGGATGTAAGACTCCTCCCCCAGCCCCTCAAGATGTGCAATTTCTCCCCTTGTAATCAATCCCCTTTTCAGAATATTAACAGATCTTGTTTCTATCTATTTTGGCCTAGAGAGAGAAAATATTCTAGAGAGAGGTAATTCAGTTTCTAGATATCTTTGAATGGAAAAATGTCCCTTCTTGTTAAAATGATTTCCCTTGAAACAGAAATTCAAAAAGAACTTTCCCGTGTGCAATTGGAATAAATTAAAAATAGGTAATTTGGACCTTAGCCTGAAGGTCCAAATTTTTTGAAAATTTTGGATTAAGGTTCCTATGGACCAATAAGATTAATCCAAATGTAGGGAGGAGATAAATTGAAGAATAAAATAAAATCTCCCAAAAATGAGTAAATACTTACATAAGATGAAGAGTTGACTAAGGACAAGGTTATTAGTTAAAAAAGAAGAGATATTTAGAAGAAATGATGCATTTTTGACACCTCAGTGTGGAGATCACCCCTCATGAAGGAGGCGCCTATTTCAAATGTGTGTATGAGTTTTAAACTCACAAGTAATGAGATATTTTCATCTCTCCTCTCTCCTGTTTCAACTAGATCCAAAAAGTGAGTTAAACTGACCCAAAAATGGTCAAAAATTGACCAAACTGATCTAGAAAATTCTAGAATCAGTTTGCTTGGTTAGAGGCTCATTTTCTCCTATAAATAGAAGCCTCCCCCTTTGTAAAAGGTTAATAGTGTTTATGCACTGTTACTCTACTCCTCCCCAGAGTCAAATACATTGAATACATTTGATAATAAAATTATTTTTTACTAAATCCTCTCCAAAAGAACTGGTTGCCACTCTTGTTGCAAACAAGAGTAGAACCCTCAATCCCTCAAGCGAAAGGAAAGCTTACAAGTTCCATGTAAGCTTAATTCTTACTTATTGTTGTGAATTTTAAATCTATGATTTTCTTAAATTTCATGCTTTGTAAATGTTTGAATTAAAATCTGATGCTATGCCTTGATGGAAAGGCCACCCCCCTCTCTTCTTTAGAATTCAGCCCTTCTTAATCCTAGAAAGTTTAATTAAAAATTGATTAAACTCTTTTCATTGTTCTCTCTTGATTTTTAGAAAATGGAGTAGATTAGAGATATTAGAATTCAAATTGGATTAATTCAAGTCATAAATTGAATGTTAAAATTGAGAAAGGGTCAGCCATACAAAGGAGGTTATGGCAAAAATTTTTAGAATTATGTGAAAAATAAAGTTTATTTTTATGTTAATTCAAAAGAGTTATTCTCATTAATTTTGATTTTATGCATAGAAAGATGCATAAAGGAATTTATTTTTATTTCAAAAGAGTTATTCTCATTAATTTTGATTTTATGCATAAAAAGATGCATAAAGGAATTTTATTTTATGCATAGAAAGTTACATAAAGGAATTTATTTTTATTTCAAATTTATTCTTCATTGGAATTCGTAATTAATTTAGAAATCAGTTAAGTGAGTTTCTAAAGAAAGAAATTCAGTAAAATAGTAACTGGATTATCAAGCCTTTCTCACAGGAAACTAGTTCAGGAAAAATCTTATCAAACTCGAACCTTGAATGAGACTATAACCAAGACCAATCTCTTTTTTTAAGAAAAAAAGATGTGACTAATTTAGAAAAATACTCTCAAAACCCCTGCCAAATTTGAAACTAAGTTGAGACTCTTCGAAATGATATGTGGATGTATGTGAAAGAATATATGTAGATGTGAATGTGATGGATATGAATTGAATGTTATGTGATGGATGTGAATGGATGGAGGTGATGTGATGTAAAATGGATAGATGTGAATGAACGAGATGTGATGTAATGTCATGTGAATCAGGATGTGAATGGATGTGATGTCATGTGAATCAGGATGTGAATGGATGTGATGTCATGTGAATCACGATGTGAATGAATGATATGGGATGTGAATAGAAGTGATGTCATGTGAATCAGGATGTGAATGAATGATATGGGATGTAATGTCATGTGAATCGGGATGTGAATGAATGATATGGGATGTGATGTCATGTGAATCGAGATGTGAATGAATGATATGGGATGTAATGTCATGTGAATCGAGATGTGAATGAATGATATGGGATGTGATGTCATGTGAATCGGGATGTGAATGAATGATATGGGATGTGAATGGATGTGATGTCATGTGAATCAAGATATGAATGAATGATATGGGATGTGAATGGATGTGATGTCATGTGAATCAGGATGTGAATGAATGATATGGGATGTGAACGGATGTGATGTCATGTGAATCAGGATGTGAATGAATGATATGGGATGAGATTGGATGTGATGTCATGTGAATTGGGATGTGATGAATGTGATGTGGATGTGAATCGGGTAAATATGAATGGATGAGATGTGAATGAATGTGATGTGATGAGATGTGGATATATGGGTAAATGCAAGTGGATGAGATCTGATGAATGTGATGTGATGAGATGTGGATATATGGGTAAATGCCAGTGGTGGATGAGATCTGATGAATGTGATGTGATGAGATGTGGATATATGGGTAAATGCGAGTGGATGAGATCTGATGAATGTGATGTGATGAGATGTGGATATATGGGTAAATGCGAGTGGATGAGATCTGATGAATGTGATGTGGATATATGGGTAAATGCGAGTGGATATATGGGTAAATGCGAGTGGATGAGATCTGATGAATGTGATGTGATGAGATGTGGATATATGGGTTAATGCGAGTGGATATATGGATAAATGCTAGTGGATATATGGGTTAATGCGAGTGGATGAGATCTGATGAGGATATATGGGTAAATGCGAGTGGATGAGATCTGATGAGGATATTGAGGAAAGAAGTGATGAGTGAAAAATGATGCGTTTGAATGAGAATGGGAATTTATATGAAATGAATGTGGATTAAGTAATGTTGATTAATGTAGAAAGACGAGAGTTCGCTATAGAAATTGTATTTATGGCATGTTTTTACATGACTATTTTATGTCAAGAATGCTAGGGAAGCATTTTTGACCATCTTGTGATAAGGTCGTGGATACCTAGCTGATAAAGTTGCAACAGTTGAGACGGAGAGTCAACGGAGGACGTCTCGTGTAGCAAGGGTGGTCGA
Source organism: Cibotium barometz (assembly GCF_041138505.1). Classification (NCBI taxonomy): domain Eukaryota; kingdom Viridiplantae; phylum Streptophyta; class Polypodiopsida; order Cyatheales; family Cibotiaceae; genus Cibotium; species Cibotium barometz. The sequence continues at coordinate 7,029,940 of NC_141089.1, read as the reverse complement.
GGTCTTGACCTCGATTTAAATGGTGAGCTTCCGGTATGGTGGATGAGGGACCAAGGAGAAGTGGCCTATGAGTGAAGCGCTAGGTCACCTGCGAAGGATCGTGGAAGATATTGGAACAAGGAGTAAGAGTTGTTTTTTGAATCCGGGCTTGGATCTAGTTGATTGACCTTGCGGGTCCTCAACAGATGAGTCCATGGCTCTCTTATATGGATCCGTTGGTTGATCTTGCTGATCTTCAACGGAGATTCTATTTTGATATGTGAATATATTGCTGGTTACTATGAGCTAGGAACTATCCAAAAGGCCCCTGAGTCATTAGGTGGTAAGCGTTCTAGTTGCCAATGATGCCATAGATACACTGATGAGAAGGAATGATTGAAAATAAGGATTCAACCAGAGATTTTGAGGATTATGATCAGTGAGACAATGGTTTCATTAAATGATTGTTTTTAAAGATAGATGATGCTGACAAAAAGGTAATTTCATATTGGGTATGTAAGTGGTGTGACTAGTTTTAAGTGGTGTGGCTAGTTTTAAGTTGCATGAATATCCGGCTAGGGGGCCTGGGAACTTTTTTCCCTGGTACCCGGGACAAAACCTAAACAAATTCTTAATTGGATCCCATCACTACAGTGGTTGGCTAACCCACGGGACTCGATGGCTGGATGGATCCCTAAATTGAGACTCAATTCTGTTATGGTACAATAGATGAAGTAAATCCTGGATAAAAATTATTCTATGGAAAAGAATCAACAGCTGTGCCTCTCAATGAGCAGAAAAGTGTTGGTCTCTATGATCCAAGTGCAATCTTTTCCTTGATCTGACTATGGGACTTATGGGTTTGGTCAGATCAATTCAGTTAGTTAAGGCTTTTGACTATGTTAGAGAAAAGTTATCCTAGAGGAATCACCCGTACTTTCCGGTCAAGGGAAGTTTTTTCGAGTCCAGTTTTGGAAGAACCGATGGATTAGTCTCTTGTCAGGATATCCATGGGCGAGGCTGCAAGTGTGGGACCCCGCCCCGCGCAAGAAGTGCTACTTCCACTTCTAGCACCCCTGAATTTGTTGCGCGGTGGGGTCAGGGATCTCACAGCTGGTATCAGAGCAATTTGGCTAAAGTGGATCAACCGAGACGCCAAGAATGTCATGAATTTATGAAGTAGCAGTAAAAGGTTGGAATTGTGTGATGAAACTCATACAAATTGTGTGATGAAACTCATATAAATTGATATTCAAAATGAAATTCTTAAATTGATAATTGGGTCTTTAGATGGAAGTTCCACAATTGTATGGAATCCTTGACTTGCTTGAGGCCTTGACATGATGGTCCAAGGACCGTGACTACCCGTATATACTGAGGGTTATATACTGAGGGTATAACTGCGACTCTTTATTGGTAGTATATACGAGTAAATCTAAGATCTTGAGATTATAAGCTAAAATGCTATCCAGATGATGAATTCGAATGTGGTTGATATGATTTTAAAATTCTGATTAAGAACTGATGAGTTGAATTGGATTTTGATTGAAAAATGATGATTCTTAAACTTTTAATTGAAAAGTGATAAACTGAGCAAAACCACAATGAGAATAAATGGGATGCGTCCCTGTGTTGATGTTCGTAACTGAAATGACAATAATGACTTCAGCAAATCACTATGAGATTAGTGGATTGTGCTGACAGATTGCTTTTGTTAACTCTTGACCCAGTGGATCAAATGGATGACAAATTAAAAATCTATAAAATTGAGATCCCCCATGGAGAACTATTCAGATGAAAATTTTCAGTCTAATAGACCATTATTGTGTTAAAGATATAAATGATATGTTCTAAATGAATTGTTATCTGATAATGCCAGTATCTTTATCCCTCGATTCTGTGGGAAGCCGACCTATCTAAAGAACCCTAGAATTAGATGAATCAAAAATCGGAATTGAATCATAAATAAAGGGACTTAACAAGATTTTTCGTATTGATAGGAACATGGATCAAGGTCGTCGTGGTAGAAATGATAACCCCTAACTCGATGAGGAAGAGCTCGACTTGGATGTTCGTAAAACTCTTTATAGTTCGCAGATCTTGGGCCTTTCAAGGGTGAAGGGGAAAACTTAGGCGAGGTTGTGGAGAAGTGGATCAAAGCAATGGAAGAGTACTTTGATGTCACCAGATATACAATGAGAAGAGCAAAATGGCTCTTACAAGATTGAAGATAGTAGAAACAGCCAGAGTGGCATGGAGAAACCAGTGTGAGAGACAAACCGTCTGGATTGGAATACCCAGACATGGAATGATCTCAAAATTTATCTAAGGACGAGGTTCTGTCCTCCCAGGATTTTGGAAACAAAGATGAACAAATTCTTATGCTAACCCAAGGGAGCAGAACTATTGAATTATATCACCAACGTTTGCTCTCCTCCTCAAATACTCGCCACCATTGAATGAAGAACAGCTGATGGCCAGGTTCATTCGGGGACTGAACGAAGCTTTGAATATTTTGGTAAAGAACACTAAGCCAGTTTCCATGGCCACCAAAGCAGTACGGATGGTGAAGGATTTCTCCAAGGCCTTTGATGTCAAGGTCCCACCAAAGCCAGCACCATCACCTTTCAAAAGGTTTTTAGTTCTAGAAGGTGATTCCAACCTTCCATTGCCTAAGAGAGATCAGGGTCAAGCCCAAGATATGGGAAGTTCCAGAATGGAAGAAATGTCCTTTTCCCGAAACTCAATCCCGTGGAATTTAACTTCAGAAGTTCCACCCTTAAACAAGAGAGTCAAAAGCTATAACTATGAAGGAATTGGACATCGTAGTATGGATTGCCAAACTCCTTTTGGATCAAGGTTTTCAGGGTAGGGAATTCAGGGATCAAGAGTCCAGACTCCAGCTCCTTCCCGAGTAATCAGGTTTCTATCCACCAAAATTAGGGAAATCCAGACTCCAGCTCCTTCCGGAGGAGTAATCAGGTTTCTATCCGCCAAAATCAGGGAAATCCCAGAGGTAGACCCTCTAACCAACTGGTAGTTTCAATAAAAAGTAATGCAAGACCTCTGCCTCTAAGTCAAAGAGAGTTGTTCCCAAATCGGCCGTCCACTTCCAAGGGTAACGCTGGAAGTGATTGAAGAAGAAGAAGAAGATGAAAGAGATCATACTCCACCTGTGAGATGAGGACATCTCGCGTTTTTTAAGTAGGGTAGGATGTAAGATTCCTCCCTCAGTCCCTCAAGATGTGCAATTTCTCTCCCTGTAAAATCAATCCCCTTTTCAAAATAATAACAGATCTTGTTTCTATCTGTTTTGGCCTAGAGAGAGAAAATATTCTAGAGAGAGATAATTCACTTTCTAGATATCTTTGGATGGAAAAATATCCCTTCTTATGAAAATGATTTCGCTTGAAACAGAAGTTCAAAAAGAACAATGTTAAAATTGAGAAATGGTTAGGCATACAAAGGAGGTTATGGCAAAATTTTCTAGAATTTTGTGGAAAATAAAGTTTGTTTTTATGTTAATTCAAAAGAGTTTTTCTCAATAATTTTGATTTTATGCATAGAAAGATGCATAAAGAATTTTTTTTCAATTTCAAAAGAGTTATTCTCATTAATTTTTATTTTATGCAGAGAAAGATGCATAAAGGAATTAATTTTTTAATTCAAAAGTGTTATTCTCATTAATTTTTATTTTATGCATAGAAAGATGCATAAAGTAATTTATTTTTTAATTCAAAAGTAATATTCTCATAAATTTTGATTTTATGCATCAAAAGATGCATAAAGGAATTTATTTTTCTTTCAAAAGAGTTATTCTCATTTATTTTTATTTTAAGCATAGAAAGATGCATAAAGGAATTTAATTTTTAATTCAAAAGTGTTATTCTCATTAATTTTGACTTTATGCATAGAAAGATGCATAAAGAAATTTATTTTTATTTCAAAAGAGTTATTCTCATTAATTTTGATTTTATGCATAGAAAGATGCATAAAGGAAATTATTTTTTAATTCAAAAGTGTTATTCTCATTAATTTTGCTTTTATGCATAGAAAGATGCATAAAGGAATTTATTTTTTTTCAAAAGAGTTATTCTCATTAATTTTGATTTTATGCATAGAAAGATGCATAAGGAATTTATTTTTTTTCAAAAGAGTTATTCTCATTAATTTTGATTTTATGCATAGAAAGATGCATAAAGGAATTTTTTTTCAAAAGAGTTATTCGCATTAATTTTGATTTTATGCATAGAAAGATGCATAAAGGAATTTATTTTTATTTCAAAAGAGTTATTCGCATTAATTTTGATTTTATGCATAGAAAGATGCATAAAGGAATTTATTTTTTAGTTCAAAAGTGTTATTCTCATTAATTTTGATTTTATGCATAGAAAGATGCATAAAGGAGTATATTTTTTATTTCAAAAGAGTTATTCTCATTAATTTTGATTTTATGCATAGAAAGATGCATAAAGGAATTTATTTTTTTAAATTCAAAAGTGTTATTCTCATTAATTTTGATTTTATGCATCGAAAGATGCATAAAGGAATTTATTTTTATTTCAAAAGAGTTATTCTCATTAATTTTGATTTTATGCATAGAAAGATGCATAAAGGAATTTATTTTTAATTCAAAAGTGTTATTCTCATTAATTTTATTTTATGCAAAGAAAGATGCATAAAGGAATTTATTTTGATTTCAAAAGTGTTATTCTCATTAATTTTGATTTTATGCATAAAAAGATGCATAAAGGATTTATCATTAAAAGAAAGAAATTTCTATCGTTTTATATTCACCGGGATTGTAAAAAGAAAATTTAGGAGATCTATCGAGATTGAAATATTCAAATAAATGATAAATTTATTCCCCATTGTAATTTGTAATTAATTTAAAAATCAGTTAAGTGAATTTTCAAAGAAAGAAATTCGGTAAAATAGTAACTCGATTATCAAGCCTTTCTGAGGAAGCTAGTTCAGGAAAAATCTTATCAAACTCGAATCTTGAATCAGACTATGACCAAGAGCAAACTCTTTTAAGGAAAGAAGGTGTGACTAATTTAGAAAAATACTCTCAAAACCCCCGCCAAATCTGAAACTAAGTTAAGACCCTTCGAAATGATATGTGGATGTATGTGAAAGAATATACGTGGATGTGAATGTGATGGATATGAATTGAATGTGATGTGATGGATGTGAATGGATGCAGGTGATGTGATGTAAAATGGATAGATGTGAATGAACGAGATGTGATGTAATGTCATGTGAATCGGGATGTGAATGGATGTGATGTCATGTGAATCAGGATATGAATGGATGTGATGTCATGTGAATCACGATGTGAATGAATGATATGGGATGTGAATGGATGTGATGTCATGTGAATCGGGATGTGAATGAATGATATGGGATGTGAATGGATGTGATGTCATGTGAATCGGGTTGTGAGTGAATGATATGGGATGTGAATGGATGTGATGTCATGTGAATTGGGATGTGAATGAATGATATGGGATGTGAATGAAAGTGATGTCATGTAAATCGAGATGTGAATGAATGATATGGGATGTGAATGGATGTGATGTCATGTGAATCGGGATGTGAATGAATGATATGGGATGTGAATGGATGTGATGTCATATGAATCAGAAAGTGAATGAATGATATGGGATGTGAATGGATGTGATGTCATGTGAATCCGGATGTGAATGAATGATATGAGATGAGAATGGATGTGATGTCATGTGAATCGAGATGTGATGAATGTGATGTGATGTGATGCGAATTGGGTAAATATGAATGGATGAGATGTGGATATGGGTAAATGCGAGTGGATGAGATCTGATGAGGATATTGAAGGAAAGAAGTGATGAGATGGAAAATGATGCGATTGAATGAGAATGGGAGTTTATATGAAATGAATGTGAATTAAGTAATGTTGATTAATGTAGAAAGACGAGAGTTCGTATTATAGAAACTGTATTGATGGTCTGTTTTTAAATGACTATTTTATGTCAAGAATGCTGGGGAAGCATTTTGACCGTCTTGTGATTAAGGTCGTGGAGACCTAGCTGATAAAGTTGCAACAGCTGACGGAGAGTCAATGGAGGACTTGACCAGCCTCGGTTCGATTTAAATGGTGAGCTTCCGGTATGGTGGATGAGGGACCAAGGAAGTGGCCTAAGAGTGAAGCGCTAGGTCACCTGCAAAGAATCCTAGAGGGTGCTTGCTCGGGCTCTGGGTCGCCGACGATACCCACACGTGCATCGTGGAAGATATTGGAACAAGGAGTAAGAGTTGTTTTCTGAATTCGGGCTTGTTCTGGTTGATTGACCTTGTTGGTCCTCAACGGATGAGTCCATGGCTCTTTTGTATGGATCCGTTGGTTGATCTTGCTGATCTTCAACAAAGATTCCATTTTGATATATGAATATATTGCCGGTTACTCTATGAGCTAGGAACTATCCAAAAGGCCCCTGAGTCCTCAGGTGGTGAGCGTTCTAGTTGCCAATGATGCCATAGATACACCGATGAAGGAATGATTGGAAATAAGGATTCAACCGGAGATTTTGAGGACTATGATGAGTGAGACAATGGTTTCATTAAATGATTTTTTTAAAAGAAAGATGATGCTGAGAAAAAGGGAATTTCATATTGGGTGTGTTAGTGGTGTGACTAGTTTTACGTTGCACGAATATCCAGCTAGGGAGCCTCGGAACTTTTTTCTGTGGTACCCAGGACAAAACCTAACCAAATTCTTAATTGGATCCCATCACTACAGTGATTGGGCGGTTGGCTAACTCACAGGAGTGGATGGGGTTCGGCTGGACTGATGGATCCCTAAATTGAGACTAAATTATGTTATAGTACAATAGATGAAGTAAATCCTGGACAAAAATTGTTCTCTATGGAAAAGAATCAACGGCTGTGCCTCTCAATGAGAAAAAAAGCGTTGGTCTCTATGATCCTAGTGCAATCTTTTCCTTGATCTGACTATGGGACTTACGGGTTCGGTCATATTAGTTCAGTTAGTTAAGGCTTTTGACTACGTTATAGAAAAGTTATCCTAGAGGAATCGCCCGTGCTTTCCGGGCAAGGGAAGTTTTTCCAGGTTCGGTTTTGGAAGAACTGATGCATTAGTCTCTTGTCCGAATATCCGTGGGCGAGGCCCCGAGTGTGGGAACCTGCCCTACGTAAGAAGTGCTACTTCCGCTGCTAGCACCCCTGAATTCGTTGCACATTGGGGTCAGGGATCTCACAATGCTATTAAGAAATACAAACACTACTTGTGGCTAATAAGTTTGTATTTTTTTGGATCATCAAGCCCTATTGTATCTAGTGAATAAGCCATGCACCATAGAGAGGATCACACAATGGCTACTCCTACCTTTAGAATTTGACGTTAGAGTAAGAAAAGGATCACAACATGTCTTGGATCATCAAGTCCTATTAAGAAAACAAACACTACTTGTGGCTAATAAGTTTGTATTTTTGTGGATCATCAAGCCCTATTGTATTTAGTGAATAAGCCATGCACCATAGAGAGGATCACACAATGGCTACTCCTACTTTTGGAATTTGACTTTACAGTAAGAAAAGGATCACAACATGTCTTGGTAGACCATATGTCAAGGATTCCAAACGAAGAACTTGGAATAGACAATGATCTTCCCAATGCATGCCTATTCAAGATTGATATAGTGTTTGAGTGTAGCGAGGAAATATCTAAGTACCTAGCATATGGTTTCCTACAGGATACGTGTTTGAAAAAGGATAAGATGTGTCGACTTATTAAGCTGGCCACACCATATCCATTAATTGTAGGAGAACTATTTAAGCTGGGAAAAGATGATATCCTTAGACGTGTGCGAGAAGATGAATTTGTTACAACACAAGAAGAAGCACATTGGGAATTGCTGGAGGACATTTTGGTGGAGAAGTCACAACTTGTAAGGTTCTTCAAGAAGGAATATGGTGGCCAGCTTTTTTTGGAGATGCCATAGAATTTGTGAAGAGATGTGAAATATGTCAACGGTTTGCTATTCCACAGTAGCAACAAAAAGATAGGATGTCGCTTACCCATGTAATTGTGAGACAACCTTTTAAGAAATGGGGAATTTATTTTGTTGGACCCATTATTCCAGCAATGCATCCATCACACGCGTGATATGTGATTGTAGCCACATATTATTTCACCAACTGGGAAGAGACGAAAGCCTCTAAAATAGTTGATGCTTGAACTACGGCCAATGAACTATGGCCAAGTTCTTGTATGAACAAATTATTTCTAGATTTAGTCGCTTGCTAGAGATGACTGGGGATCACACTTCATGAAAGAGGTGATTGAACATTTACTCAAGGGATTCCTTGTGGTACATAGAAAATCATGACCTTATTATCCAGAGGCAAATGGCCAAGATGCGAGAACTAACAAGATGTGCTATCTTGACCAAGACCCTAGAGGCCATTAGAACAGATTGGGAGCATAAGCTGACTCACATTATAGGCCTATCATACATTGTATAAGGTAGCAATGGGATATACTCCCTTCCTCTAACTTATGGCATCGATGGAGTAATCCTATGGAATTCCTAGTTCCAAGCTTACGTATTACGGTACAAGAAAGAATTATAGAGAATGCACTTAGGCAAGAGGTTAGTTAACTTGAAAGAATGTGGCTAATTGTATCACATAGGCTTATAGTCGAGAAACTACAGAGAAAACATTGATTTGAACATAACCTAAAATGTAAAGAAATTGAAAAAGGGGACCTTGTCCGGACTGAACGAACCTTTGAATATCCTGGTGAAGAATGCCAAGCTAGTTTCCATGGCCGAAGTAGTTCGGATGGCGAAGGATTTTGCCAAAGCCTTTGATGTCAAAGTCCTGCCAAAGCTAGCACCATCACCTTTCAAAAGGTTTTTATTCCCCAAAAAAAAAAAGATGATTCCAACCTTCCTCCACCTAATAGACATCAAGGTCAAACCCAAGATATGGGAAGTTCCAGAATGAAAGAAATTTCCTTTTCCCGAAACTCAATCCCCTGGATTTTAACTTCAAAAGTTCCACCCTTGAACAAGAGAGTGAAATGCTATAATTGTCAAGGATTTGGACATCGCAGTATGGATTGCCCAACTCCTTTTGGATCAAGGTTTTCAGGGCAGGGAAATCAGGGATCAAGATTCCAGACTCCAGCCCCTTCCTTCCAGAGTAATCAGGGTTCTATCTGCCAAAATCAAGGAAATCCCAGAGGTAGACCCTCTATCCAACCTGCAGTTTCAATCCAAAGTAATGCAAGACCTCCACCTCAGAATAGGGGAAGTCAAAAAGAGTTGTTCTGAAATCGGCTGTCCACTTCCAAGACAGTAACGCTGGAAGTGATTGAAGAAGAAGAAGATAATGAAAGAGATCATACTCCACCTACGAGATGAGGACATCTCGTATTTTTTAAGTGGGGTAGAATGTAAGATTCCTCCTCAACCTCTCAGGATGTCCAGTATCTTCCCCTATCGTCAAATCCCTCTTTAGAAATATAAAAGATCTTGTTTCTATCTGTTTTAACCTAGAGAGAGAATATTCTAGAGAGAGATTATTTAGATTTTGGATATTCTTGGATAGAAAAATATATCTTCATATTTAAATAAGTTTCCCCAAAACAGAAGTTCAAAAAGATTTTCAGAAGGTGCATTCGAAATAAATTATAATCTGTTCAAAAGGCCTTATCCTGGGGGTCCAGATTTTCTGAAAATTTTAAATTAAGGTTTTGAGGGGCCAATCAGATTCATCCAAATGTGTGGAGAAGATAAATGGAAGAAATAAAGAAAATCTTCCCAAAAATGAGTAAATACTCACATAAGATGGAGAGTTGACCAAGGACAAGGTTAATAGTTAAAAAAGAGAGATATTTAGAAGAAATGATGCATTTTTGACACCTCAGTATGGGGGAATTCCCCTCATGAAGGAGGCTCCTATTTCACATGTGTGGGAGAGTTTTAAACTCCCAAATAATGAGATATTTCATCTCTCCTCTCTTCTGTTTCAACTAGATCCAAAAAGTGAGCTAAATTGAGCTAAAAATGGTAAAAAATTGACCAAACTGATCTAGAAAATTCTAGAATCAGTTTGCTTAGTTAGAGGCTCACTTTTTCCTATAAATAGAAGCCTCTCCCTTTGTTGAAGCTTAATAGTGTTTTTTGCACTGTTACCCTACTTCTCCTAAGAGAGCCAAAAACTGTGAATTTACTCATAATTCATTAGTTTTTGACCTTCCCTCTTCTAAAGATTGGTGACCACTCTTGTTTCAAACAAGAGTAGATCCCTCAAACCATCAAGCCAAAGGAAAGCTCTCAAATTCTCCTTGTAAGTTGGAGATTCTTCTCTTTTCTATTTCATTTTATGGTTTTTTATGATTTTTGTCTTCTTTAAAGTGAATAATGATGTTATGCCTCAGTGAAAAGGCATTCCCCTCTCTTCTTTAGTAAATCGAACCATTATTTATCCTAGATGAAGGATTATTGGATAAAATCAAGTTTTTCATAATGTTTCTCTTAAATAAGTAGCAAATGTTTACATTAGAATGATTTAAATACTCATGGTGAAATTCAAATTAATTTTAGAGAGTTAAAAATTAAAAAATGGTCAGCCATACAAAGGAGGTTATGGCAAAATTTTCTAAAATTGTGTAAAATAAGTTTTACTTTTTTTTATTCAAAAAGAGTAATTCCCATCGTATATGTATTCTTAAAGTGTTATTTTTCATCCTAGGTATAGAAAAATGCATACTAATTTTTTTTATTAAAAAAGTCTTACTTCTTTAGAATTACATTCTATGCATAGAAGGGAGCATATTGAAATTATTATTTGATTATAAAAGTGTTATTTTCATCATAAATGATTTTTATGCATAAATAAATGCATAAAAGGAATTCTTTTATATTAAAAGAGTGATTTTTATCATAAATAATTTGTATGCATAAAAGATTTTTTTATATTAAAAGTGTGATTTTCATCATAAATGATTTTTATGCATAAATAGATGCATAAAAGAAATTCTTTTATATTAAAAGAGTGATTTTTATCATAAATAATTTGTATGCATAAAAGATTTTTTATATTAAAAGTGTGATTTTCATCATAAATGATTTTTATGCATAAATGGATGCATAAAAGAAATTCTTTTATAAAATGATTTGTATGCATAAACATATGCATAAAAGATTTTTTTATATTCAAAGTGTGATTTTCATCATAAATGATTTTTATGCATAAATGGATGCATAAAATAAATTCTTTTATATTAAAAGAGTGATTTTTATCATAAATGATTTGTATGCATAAAAGATTTTTTTAATATTAAAAGTGTGATTTTCATCATAAATGGATTTTATGCATAAATTAGATGCATAAAAGAAATTATTTTATTATAAAAGTGTGACTTTCATCAAAATTGAATTTATGCATAAAAGAAAGTTTTTATTTTAAAAGAGTTATTTAGTTTTTATGCATGGAAAGATGCATAAGAGAAATTCTTTTATTCTAAAAGTTTAATTCCTACTAAATTGGATTCATGCATGGAAAGATGCATAAAGAATTTATTTTAATCCAAAAGTGTTATTCTCATCAATTTTTGATTCTATGCATAGAAAGATGCATAAAGAAATCTATTTTTAATTCAAAAGTATCATTCCCATTTAAATTGAATTTATGCATAGGAAGATGCATAAAAGATTTATTTTTATTTTGAAAGTGTTATTCTCATTAAAATGGAATTTATGCATGGTAAAATGCATAAAAGGTTTATTTTTAATTTGAAAGTGTTATTTTCCTTAAAATTGAATTTATGCCTAAATAGATGCATAAAAGGATTTTTATAAAAGTGTTATTCCTACTAAAGTTATGTTTATGCCTAATTAGATGCGTAAAGAATCTTTATATCAAAAAATTAGAATTCTCTTACATTCTATAAATAGATATGATGAGATGTGATAGGAATCAGATAGATGTAAATGGATGGATGGAAGTGATGAGATGTGATAGGAATCAGATAGATGTAAATGGATGGAAGTGATATGAATCAGATAAATGAAATTGGATGAATGGATGTGATGTCCTGTGAATTAGGATTTGAATGAATGGTATAGGATGTGAAGGAATGTGATGGCATGTGAATCGTGATATGAATGAATGATAAGGGATGTGAATGAATGACAACATGTGAATCGGATGTGAATGGATGATGTGGTTTGATGTGTGAATGATGTGGATTGATGTAGATGGATATATGGATGATGTGGTTTGATGTGTGAATGATGTGGGTTGATGTAGAAGGATGAATGGATGATGTGGATGTGGATGTGGATGTATGAATGTGGATGTGCATGTGGATGTATGGATGTGGATGTGGATGTGGATGTGGATGTGAAAATGGATGTATGGATGTGGATATGGATGTGAATGTGGATGTATGAATGTGGATGTGAAAATGGATGTGTGGATGTATGAATGTAGATGTGGATGTGGATGTGGATGTGGATGTGGATGTGGATGTATGAATGTGAATGGGGATGTGGATGTATGAATGTGAATGGGGATGTGGATGTAGATATGGATGTATGAATGTGGATGTGAAAATAGATGTATGGATGTTGATGGGGATGTGAAAATGGATGTATGGATGTGGATGGGGATGTGAAAATGGATGTATGGATATGGATGTATGAATATGGATGTGGATGTAGGGATGTGGATATGGATGTGTATGTATGAATGCAGATGTGGAAGTGGATGTATGGATGTGGATGTATATGTGGAATAATGAATGCGAATGTGTATGTGAAATGATGTGACGTCGATATGAGTGAATGGATGAGATGTGATGACATGTGAATTGGGATGTGAATAAATGATATGTGATGTGAATGAATCTGATGTGATGAGATAGAAAACGATGTGATTAGATGAGAATGAGTACACATATGAATGGAATGTGGAATAAGTAATGTAGACTGATGAGGGATAATGTGGAAAGACGAGTTCATTATAGAAATTATATTTGTGACCTGTTTGTAAATGATTGTTTTATGTCAAGAATACTGGAGAAGCATTTTGACCGTCTTGTGATTAAGGTCGTGGAGACCTAACTGATAAAGTTGCAACAACTATGACAGAGAGTCAACGGAGGACGTCTTGCGTAGCATGGTCGGCCGAGGTCTTGAGCAGCCTCAGTTCGATTTAAATGGTGAGCTTCTGGTACGGTGGATGAGGGACCAAGGAAGCGGCCTATGAGTGAAGTGCTAGGTGACCTGCGAAGGATCCTAGAGGGTGCTGACTATACGGTGCTCGGACTCTGGGTTGTCAAAAATACCCACACATGCGTCGTGGAAGATATTGGAACAAGGAGTAAGAGTTGTTTTCTAAAATCGGTCATGGATCTGGTTGATTGACCTTACTGGTCCTCAACGAATGAGTCCATGGCTCTTTTATATGGATCTGTTGGATGATCTTGCTGATCTTCAACGGAGACTCCATCTTGATTTTTATAAGTGATTATATTACCGGGTACTATGAGCTAGGAACTATTGAAAAGGCCCGTGAGTGGACAGGTGGTGAGCTTTCTGGTTACCAATGATGTCATAGACACTCTGATGAAGGAATGATTGAAAATTAATATTTGGAATGATTGGAAATTAAGATTCAACTGGATATTTTGGAGGATTGTGATCTGTGATACTATGGTTTCATTAAATGATTGTTTTAAAGATGGCTGAATCTGTGAAAAAGGCAATTTCATATTGGGTGTGTAAGTGGCATGACTAGTGTTAAATTTGCATGAATATCCGGCTAGGGGCTTGGGAACTCTTTTCCCTGGTACCCGGGACAAAACTTAACCAAATTCTAAATTGGATCCCATCAATACAGTGGTTGGGCGGTTGGCTAACCCATGGGACTGGATAGGATTAGGCTGCACTGATGGATCCCTAAATCTGAGACTCAATTCTGTTATGGTACGTTAGATAAAGTAAATCCCAGTCAAAAATTATTCTATGGAAAAGAATCAACAGCCGTGCCTCTCTCAATGAGAAAAAAAGCATTGATCTCTATGATCCAAGTGCAAGTTTCTTCCTTGATCTGACCAAGTGACTTTAGGTTCGGACGGATCAGATCAGTTTGGTCAGTAATGACCTTGACTGCGTTACAGTAAAATTTTATCCTGGAGGAATCTCATGTGCTTTTCGGGCAAGGAAAGTTTTTCCGAGTTCGATTTTGGGAGAACCGAGAAATTAGTCAGCTGTCTGGATATTCGTGGGGTGAGGCCCCACACTCGGGGCGAGGCCCTGAGTGTGGGACTCTGCCTTGCGCAAGATGTGCTACTTTCACTGCTAGCACCCCGAATCCGTTGCACGGTGGGGACGGGATCTTACAAAACTACTTTATAAAAAGTTGGGCATGTCTTATGATTTTCACGTAGATCCTCTTTTCAGGAAGAATAATACACTCTGTCCATCTCTCGTCATTCTTTAAAAGAATTACTCTCTCGATGCATATTTATTATTCATATCTCTATAGCTTTAAAGAAATCCTTCGAGCCAAGGCTAGAACCAATCAAATAAGGGAAGCTTTAAATGCAAGCCATCCATCAATAGCAAAATCATGTGAGTTAAATTTGTTTTGATTAATGAAAAGATTTGATTTTTTGGAAAAAAATAATATTAATATTAGCAAGGAAGATGGCGATGTTGGGGATTGTACCATTTGCTGTGCTACAACCCTAATACTTTGAGCCTCAACCGTTGCTATCTTGTATTTCAAAATAAAACTCTGCCTCATAAAATAGAACATCTCCTACTTTGCTTCGACATCTCTCACCCAAAACAAAGTGCTTCCCTTGCAGGTATGAGGTCTATTTTGCACTATTCATGATGTGATAGCCTTAAGGTCCCCCTTGTCTAAGTACTCTTAAGATGCTCAAGGAGTACCCGCATGCACGGGGATGCTTAGAGAGCTCAGAACAGTGTGTCATTCAAGGAGGTCAAAGTTATAGGCACAATACTCCATGGACGTGGTCAACCATGGGCATAGCCAATTTCATGTGAGCTCTATATTTGACATCACCGCATTTTTCTTAATGTGGTGGTACTAGGGCATCCGACTTGCTCTAGGAACTTCTTTTACTACTCTTTTTGAGAACCCGCATGCAATATGCAATAGCCTAGTGGCAGTGCAGGAGGTGGCATATGGACATGTGAGTTGCTTTAGGGCTTTCTTTTACTACTCTTGGAAAGCTCAAGGAGTACCCGCATGCATGCGGGTGCTCAAAGAGCTCAGAATCACTTGATGTTGGTGTTGGGGTTGCTATTTAATGAATGTGATTAATGAATGTGTGACTGCAATGGTTGTGAACCCTACTCACCCTGGTTAAAATGACTAGAAAATCTTTGAAAGCTCAAGGAGTGTCAAAGAGCTCAGCTTGTCAAGATGTGCGGACACATGCTAGAAGCACTCTAATATAAATATGCAGAGCCCATCTTTGCCTATTAAGCTTTGATAGTCTTCTGTGGTGTTCTCAAAATACACTGCAAGGCCTTGCTTGTAAGCATACTCAGACACTACCTCGTCAAATGCAGCCACTAGGACATTCTTTACTAGAATACTTCAATTACAAGAAAAATTGTATTAGCTATATAAATGTTATGGTCGTCAATAAAAATCCACAAGAAACAGTGAGGGCAAGTTTGGCTATGGCAACGGATTAGAAAGCAAGCGACTCCCTCTCTCTAAGAAAGCGAGAAACTCTCTCTCTAAGAAAGTGAGCAACTCTCTCTCTCTCTCTCTCTCGTTTTGTTTTTTTGGGAGGGATGAAGATGACGACAACGAAGCAACAAGGATTTCCAACACACACACACAATCGTACCAAGAGCAGCAATACTAGCAACTGGCTGCGGCCGCAATGACTAGCAACTAGTAGGATTCCTATAAGTGCTCGCCATGGTTAGGAAGGTGCCCAGAGGTTCCCTGCCATAGCCATGCACCCATACATGTTTTCCTGTGGTTGAAGGCTGTGTATGTTGATTAGGATCCAAACAAATGATTAAGCTATATTAGTTGAGGTATTTCAACAAATGGTTAGTCCTACTTGGCTTTAATTGAATAGCATCGATCAGTATTTCAACGGTATCAATTGTACATGTGCATATATATATATATATATATATATATATATATATATATAGGAGAGAGAGAGAGAGAGAGAGAGAGGGAGAATGTGGCTAGAATGCATTTGGTGTATGAAGTAAGGTTGAGAAACGGTTTTAATTGGACATGTGGGTATTATAAGAGGTTTCATTGAATGCCAACACGATAGACTTAAAGACCATATTGGAGAATTTAGAAAAATCCTAGGACTTTGGAAATTTTCTTTTCGATCTATATTTAGGCGTATCTTAAGCATACAAACTCGAAAGTTGTTGGAGAATGTGCATTTAGAACTTCTTTCCAATGATATGTCACATGAGGGGTTTTGACAAAAGCTTAAAAAGGTTCACCATGGTCCCCTTTTTACAATCTTACAAAATGGGGATGGAGATTTTTTGAAATTCTCTAATATGGTTTTTTAATAGTAACTTTGGTGGTTGTAGGATTTCAAGTTTAGGATGGTGCATCGTGTTCTTTTTAAATTGTTTATGATTTTGTTTGAAATTGGTTTTATGTAGGATACATTGTTGATATGGCTCCTTAAAGAATTGGCAACAAGCATGGAGCCAATAATCCTCGTCAATCCAAGCGTGGAGGAAGAGGTTAGTGATTTTGCTACATTAAATTCTTGTTGAGTGTAAATTAGTGGGCTGATGTTTATAGCGAATATTTGCATGGTTTCATGTTTTGATTTTGCTACATTAAATTATTTTTGAGTGTAAATTAGTGGACTGATGTTTGTAGAGGATTTTTGCATGGTTTTATGTTTGGGTTGCGTGTGTGGATGCGGCATGAAACTTAGATCTGGGCCCTCCGGTAATAGACATGCCGGTGACGAGGTGGTCTCCTCTAGGAGTAGGGTGGGTAGTGCATTTAAGAAGAAAGGATGCCCTTAAGACGTTGTATGTTTGCTGATGATGAGGCATTCGAGAAAGCTTCAAATGTCCTCAGTGAGAGCATGCAGCCCATAACTATTCAGACTACTAACCAGACAATGGTGGAAGGTACTAAAGATGGTGGGCACACAGAGACTCAAGTTGATCACAACATTGAGGGGCATCATGAGAATATTTAACCTTGGTACAACTCTCCATCTGTCATTATAGTGCAATTGGTTTGGAAGGTAATCATTTCTTAACCTTGGTTTTTGTATTGCTTGCAAAGTGTGGCTTGGAATGTTTAGTGTGCTTGTATGCATCCGCAACATGAATTTAATGCCTTCCTTCTCAAAGAGAAAGAGCACATCAAATCATTAGGAATTGATGGAAGATAATTTAGAAGAATCCACCAAGAAGGAGGAGGAGCATATTAAGGAAACATGGTACAAATACTTGGGTATCGTGAATCCAGCACATGGAGAGGATTTCTTCAAGGCCTTCTACGACCTTAAGTGGGAGGACAAGTCAATGATTTGCATCACTCGTTGATAAGCTCTATTGACTTTGTATATCCAAGGTCCAAATTGGGAGGTACTAGCATCTTTAGGTTCTTTATAAAGTTTTCAAGATTGTGTTGTAGTCTTAAGAATGAACATGGGGTGGATTGAATGTATAATCCAAGTAAAATGGTGTGTATGGTTCTTGTATACATTGTATGGTTTGATAATGGCTTATTCATTGTATGTTATAATAGTCCCACATGCAAGTTCATAGACACCACCAGTAGCACAGAGTGCAATGCAATAATCCATGTGATGGCTTGGCCTTATGGCCCATGCATTGTGCTGCAAAGCATTTAGCCATAAGTGGCATGGATTGTATTGCAATAATCATAGATGTATTCCTTATGGTGCCTTTGACATGTATGGCTCTTAAATGCTCTAGAAGTTTCTAAACTTCATTTGATTATGTGCATAACCACATTTTGTTTGTGTGTGCTTTTCCTTGACTATTGTTTGTGTTATGACTGTTTGATAGGAAGAGGGACATATTGCTTGCCATGAGTCTGTCCAAGGCAAAAGACCCAAACGTAGCACATTTTTCTGATTACAAAAAGTTTAGGAGAGCTACATGAGCATATAGGCATATTGGGATCACATGTATGGTGAGGCATGCCTTATCATTCATGTGCTAGAGGTAGATGGGTCCACACTATGGAAAGACTTTGAAGCCTCCTTTAAAGTGCAACAAAGACAACATGTGTTACAGGCATATTGTCACCTTCTCGGTGAAATTAAAATCATCGCGGATGCTAAGAAGATTCCCGAGCTAGTGCCCTCAAGAAGGAGGCTAGTTTATAGGTACATGCCATTATTTTAATTTCTTTGAAAGTGAATATTGGTAGATGTATTTTTGAATGTATGCTTAACAAACAAATATGGCATATCTAAACTTTTGTAGATGGCTTTGTGGATGTATGGCTACTAAAAACATTTTGGTCATGCCTCCTATCATGAGAGAGTGGACCGATCTTGAGAACACAATGTTATCTCCCACTATACAAGAGAGGGGAATCACTTGATGGGAGTGTTTGGAGTGTCCATGGTGGATAGAGTATCTCATAGGAGTTTCTTTTTTTGCAGAGCAAGGGTTTCTAGTTACTATATTCCTTGCCCAACATTTTGGGAAGGTTTTGAGGTGTGCAAGCTGAGGTGGGTTGAAACTCCATTATACATGGAGTCTCATGTACGACGGAGGATATTTGCATCCTAAGAGCAGCGAGGAGTTCTCTTTATGTTTAGTTATTTTTTATGCTCGATGGTGCTATTTTTGGCGAGGGAATATGATCGCTTATTCCCACTGTAACCTATAGAGGTTCACTGGTTATGCATGCAACATACACCAAGAAAATATGGATCTAACATAATAAAAAACAAACACAGCACAAAGATCATTGAATACAACCGGGCTGACCACTTAATAAACGACGTAGAAATAGGAACCTTAATGGATAACGTTAATGATCATAGCATATGAAACAGAACTGAAATACACAGAGATGTAATAGAAATATGAATGTAAAAGAGGAAGATAACAAAAAAGAACGGTCTTACTTATATATTAATCCAAAACAAGCAAGGCTCAGGACTCATCCATTTATAGTGCCTACTTTCAGTATTTGTCAGTAATGTGATGATAAAATGCACCAATTGAGTGTTTAAGGAAGTGCCGTTTCTTACAATAAAGTAGGCAGGCCTGACGGCGGTTGATGGGGCTGACATGCGGCTGTCCGGTAGTTGCAGCGCTGGCCCGCGGCTCAGGCTAGCCTACAGCTAACACTTGGCACACCTGGTGGGTTGGATTCCCAATTCGATGACTCAAACCCACAATGTTGTTGTCTTCCAAACTGTTAGATGCCTTTTAGCTTCTGGGAAAAATCTGATCACAACTAATGGAGGTGTTAGTGATGACCTTTGGGTCAACGCTTCGGATCCTAAATGCTGTGGTAGCATGCACATCTTGGAAGAGTGGATCCAGAAGGCAGAGGATGATGAACTCCTTCCATAAGATGAATTCTAGGGATTTCTTCTTTGGAAGCAGACTTCCAAAAGAGAACTTCTGAGGTAGTACTTACTTCTTCCCAACGGCCTTGAGTTCCTTGATGTGAGTGGAGGATCTCGGCAGTGCCGTGGTTGTCAATTTGATGCTGATCTTTGTCGGGCATTATCATGGTGATTAGCCAATCATGAAGTTGGTCACAGTTCTTTTGGAGAGCAGTGGAATACTCCTTTAGCACTTCTAATAGCTACAACCGTTCTATATTGATAAGTGTCTGTGGATTTAGTGATGTGGTAGGTTCTGTGGGGGTATCTCCACTTCCGCTGCTTTTTCCACTTTCCTAACTTCACCACTTACTTTAGAGGGCAAAGTGTTGCTCTGAGGTGAGGATGGCTCTGCCTCTGCTAGTGATATCCTAGTTATATCGAGTAGGAGCACATAGATGGGAGGTAGAGGAGTTTCCCCATGATCCTTGAATATGAGCCCTTGTGCTTGCATGTTTCTCTGTGTTACTATTGGTGGTAGTAACTTCAGAACTAGACTGTCTTCTTGTAAATGGTCTTTTGGTGTCATTGTTGCTGTATCTCCATCTTCTAGAATACTGGGCTCTTTGTTCTCTCCCACTAGAGTAACTATATTTGTCATAAGAGCTATGACTATCATGTTGGTTGTTGGCATAGCCAAGAGTGAGATTTTGAAACCCATTCTTTGATCTCCATTGTTGTGAAGAAGGTGATTCTCTTTCTGTGTGGTGGTTGTCTTCGGCTTCTCCCTTTGTTGTAAGGATCTTTACTACTGCCGCCAATGACTGGCCTTCATTGTAGAAATTTCTACGAGGACCTAGACAATCGCCATAGATGGTGTACAAGGTTGTTTGTAGGTGAAGGCTTGTGGCTTGGGGTGACAAGGGGTTCTACATGCAAAAAGATAGATACACCAATATTAGTTGGAGTTTGGGGGGGTTTAAAAAGAGTTACCATGTAGCATTGGCACGTGTAGTGGTTGAAAATTCTTGATGCGACTACGTCATGTTGCTCAGCATTTGAGGCGAACCTTTCATGATTGTTTAGAGACGGCCGCTCTCATGATGGTGATCTATGCTTAGGTAGTGGATTGGTGATTTTGTCACCTTAATGAACGGATTCGGTTACATTGGTGTGTGGTAGGGTTGCAGGCGGTAGCCGTTGACTAGCTTCTAGAACCATTTGTCGTTGAGCGTGCTGAGAAGGAAAGTATCGTCATAGAACTTTTTGTACGATCCATAATGGTCCTGTCCACCAGAGCTTCTTTTTATCGAGATGTGGACCCATGCGAGACTGAAATAAGAGGATTGGATCTTCTTCCTTGAACATCTAGAACTTGGAGTGGTGATCAACCCATTTGTTCCTTCTTTTTTGGATGATTGTGGTGACATAGAAACTCTTGAAGCGAGCTTCATTCAGTGCAAGGAGCTGGTCCAGGTGATGCTCAAGGGACTCTTCTGGGTTTAACTTTTCTGCAATGACGATGTGGAGACTTGGCATTAGGAATTCCATTGGTACGACTGCCTCGGTGCCATAAACTAGTTTGAATGGGGTCATTGGGGTCGAAATCTTGTAAGCTATGCGGAATGCCCATAAAGTTGCATAAAGCTTTTCATCCCAATCATTCTGATTTTGATTAACGAACTTTGTGAGGATCTTCTTGAGGATTTTGTTGGTCAATTCAGCTTGACCATTGGCTTGCAGATAGTACACTATATATAGAGCATTTATGAATGATGAGATGTTGGGTGACCAGTTCTTTGATGACATCATTGACAAAGTGCTTGCCTTGGTCACTAATCAACTCGATCGGGCATCCAAAATGAGTGATTATCATCTCGTATAGGAATTTGGTAGTTGATTGTCTTGTGTTATCCTGGATAGTGTAGGATTTTGGTGATGTAGTCTGTTGTTGCTACTAGCATATACTTGTGGTCAGTAAAATGGGTCAGGGGCTTAAATGGGCCGAGGCCCCATTTTTGGAATGGTACTAGGGGGAGGATTGGGTTATGTGGCATCATGTCTCCATTAGTTGGCTAGCCGAGATGTTGTTTCGCCCATCTGTATGCATCACCAAGTTTTGTTGGTCACCAAAGACCTGCTTGGAGGATTTTCCTCTCGGTGATTTCTCATGCGAAGTGTCCTCCACTGATTCCTTGGTGAGCTTCTCTGAAGACTGCATTCTTCAATCAGTGGGAGCTTACTAATCCTTGGGAACCTTATCTTTATGTGGACTTGGTCAATACCTATCCATTATCTAGACTACATCAACCTCAAACAAGCTTATCAAATTAGCAGTCTGCTCTGGAGATACTTCTCCTCCTCACATCGAGGTCTAGCCCTTCCAGCATGTTGATTCCTTCAGATATTTCTGGCTGGGTTGGTTTCTCCACCTTTTGCTTGTTGGCAAGAGAGATCTTTATTTTCTTCTTTCCGTGCCGAATAGTGATCATATTCGCATCCCAATATTTCTTGATCCGTGATTGGCGGAGCCAGGGTCTGCCGAGCAACATTGGATAAGAGCCTCTAATATCTTCCATCTAGAGCACCATCGGATAAGAGCCTCTAATATCTTCCATCTAGAGCACCACAACTGCTATTTGGAAACTATATCCAGATACCTCTAGTGTGAACTCCTAGATCAATCTGAGTAGCTGCACTCGGCACTGATCTACCATTTGGACAAGCGAATGGTGCGCGGGCTCCCATTGACTCAATCATCTGAGCATGCTGCATCGAATAAGCGATTGACTCCAGAACCACTATCCAACAGAACTGCTATATCCACTCCGGCCAACTTAACCTGGATCATTGGGATGGCTTCATCATAAATGGGGCTTCCCTTGGTGGGGTATCTGAATTTTCAATATTCAGGGTTTCCAATGGCTCCAAGGGTGGCATCTCCTCTCCCTCAGGTTTCAAGCGACCAATCAACTTCAACCTGAAACTTGGTACAAATGTGAGTAACTACTCCACTGACATGGGTATGGGCTAGCGCTTCAGATCTTCCCATAGTTCATATGGCTGGTGTTCTACTTCTATGAGCCTTCTTGGGTAATTCACGTGCTTTTGTGCTTCCTCACATTCTTTCGACATGTGTGTGCACCTTTCATTGGCTATTGCATCTTGATTGGCGAGGCCACCTTGCCTTCTTTTCCTTCTGGGATCATCTGCAAAGAACTAGGTTGTGATTCTAGCCGACAGATTGGCCTCTACTTTTTTGAAGCACCTCTTTGGCTTGCTACTCCTCCACCCAACCAGATACTTTCGTCCGAACTTTGTGTTGTTCCTACCAGGTGAATCCTTTTTGCTTCCCCTTCTTATCCTAGGTTGATTCTTGTGCCGCCTCTGGAGCCTTGGGTTTCATGGATCTGGTCATTGCCGTGGTTGATGATTCATTAGCCTATGTGGTCGACTGGGGTACTACTTTCTCATCCTGATCTTGGATTTCCACCGCGTTCACTGTGGGTTGATTGGGTATGGAGGCTTGTGCTCCCTCTGACTCTACTTTGTGCTTTTTCAATAGTTCTTCACACTCCAACTTCCGGTGGCCTTGGCCATGGCAATAAAAGCATGTAAAGACATGACTTGGGAAACCAGCGGCATCTCAGGGAGGAAAGTTTCTACGAGGGTGAAATTGGGGTCTACAGAACTAGTCGGGCATACAAGAATGTTTTGCTGATGTGGAAGGGAGATATGGTGGGAGTTAATGAGGAAGGAGATTTAAAACTGACAAGAAAGATTCAATTTGTAGAGAGTGAAGATAAAAAATTCAAAAAGTAAGAGAGAGTATGAGAAAAGTCAAAAAGTAAGAGAGAGAGTATGAGAATATTCCTTTTAAAAAGTGAAACTAGGGGGTATGGCTGATGTGGCAAGGCGAAAAATAGGGGTCATCATAGCCTTTGTCTCCCTTAAGCCCAGCTTTTAAAGATCCAATCCCTTAAAATTAGGAATCCTTATTTAGGAGGCCCTTTTTGGGTCCAAAAATTTTCTAATGACCTTTCACCACCCAATTCAGCCAGGAAAAATGGATTCATGCATGTCTTCCACATAACGATGAACCTAAGAATGGAGAAAAGTAATGCCTTCCAAGAAATCCTCTAGGAAGCTTGCAACTGGCAGTGTCTTACACAGTTCCAACAACTAGGAATATAGTGTGAAAACTTCTATAGCACCACATGAACAAGAGGGAGGGTTAGGATTGAAAAATAATATGGACCAAGAAAAGGAGTGCCAAGAGCCATAAGTTGTGCACAATGCTGGCCCACAAAGCCCACAAAGGGTGGAGCAACAAAATCTAGAAGAACAACCACAACAATAAAACCCCCAAAAAAGGTTCAAGGAGCCATAGGATCACTAGCGAAAAATTTCCCGGTGTTCTCAGGTGAGAAAGGAGAAGATGAAGATTTGCATGTATGGAGGTTTGATCAATACTAGGGAAAATGGCCAAACCTTGGGATGTGGAAGAGCCACAGCTAAGTGAAATCCGCTCATGAACACCTTCAAAGATAGAGCCACACACAGAGTGGGTATCAAGATACCAAGACAACCATTTCTAGACTTATAATAAAGAGGTCATGGCTGCTTTTTTGGGGAGTGATATCAAGATACCAAGACAACCATTTCTAGACTTATAAAGAGGTCATGGCTGCTTTTTTGGAGAGATTCCACAAGATAAAGTCTACAGCTCAACTCTATGTTATCAAATGAGAGAACTCTGACAAAAAGACATGGATGTAGAAGCCTATGCAACAAAACTGCTAAGTTTAAGGCAGAGTGTGGTGGAAAAAACCCAACCCTCAATGCAAATAGTTGCAGATTGGTTTGTCCAAGGGATTAAGCCAGACATCCATGCAACGGTCAACACAAAGTAGGCCAAAACTGAAGCGGAGTTTGAGGAACTAGTCAAGCTGGCCAAAATGGTAAAAAAAAGAAGACAAAAGAGGAAGCCCAGGAAAAGTGTCACCACTGAGGAGGATGATTCAAGCAACACCTCATAGGACACTCTAGTGGCAGTGAAGAAAAGGAAGGACAAAGAACAAAAACCGCAAAGATAAAAATGAGCCCCGAAGAACTTGTGTATGTAGGTGAAGCAACTGATGCAAGAGATGAAAAAGAGCAAGAGCTCAGAATTTTGAAAAAAGGCCACCTCAAGGAGGAATGCACAGTGCCACCAAAGTGTACCATTTGTAACATGTACAATCATAGTACATGGAACTACAAGTACAACATGAAAAATAGAGCTCCCATGGTGAATAGCATGGAAGAAGTGGAAATAAAACCCCTAGGAATGGGAGGTTATGGAAGCAGAGGCTGCAAAAATTACTCTGGAGGAAGAAGAAGTCAAGGACATGCCGGTGGATCTACCACCTTCACATGCTACTATTGCCAACATCCTGGGCACACCAAGGCAGAATGTGCCATGAAGAAAAAGCATGGTGAAGAAAGACAAACGGAATTGATGCAATGCAAAGAAAATCCTCCAAGTGCCAACATGATGTAATCGGATGACATACAGATGGAGGTTTAAGATATCATGGCAGTCACAAGAGCTAAAGCTAATGAATCTCGTGTAGTAATAACTCCGGCAGATAATCTAGACTCACCCAAAACTCACAAGAAGGCAGTTGTGGACTGGGATCAGCAAAGAAGGTGAGGATTTATGCCACAAAGGAAATAGAAAGAAGGCAAGGCAAGAAGGAGGAGGATAACTCATGTGAAGTCATGGCAAATCTACCGAATGCAAGTGGAAATCTGCACAAGATGCGTGCAGAGCTCAACAATGAAAGAAGCTTAGAAGAAAGCAAGAAGGATGTTGATTGGTTGCAAAGCAAGAAGGATGTTGATTGGTTGCAAACCAATGTCGTATCAATGCTGTTGGATAGACAAGTCCTATTGAGACAAGTGTTGGATTTATGCCCAACGTTGAAGGCTAAAATCTTGATGGGGCAGGCATTAAAGGACTAAGCAAAGCGTTGAAACACTCCGAAGAAGAATAAACTCTAGAATGCAAGCTAGGGAGCCCCAAATTTCCAGAGATAATAAAGTGGCCAAAGTCACAATCCAATTCAATAATGTGCTCATCAATGATGTAGTATTGGATGGTGGATCTAGAGTATAATGTCGTTACAGAGGAAAATACAATAGGATTGGGTCTCAAATGGGAACCCATTCCATTTAACACTAGAATGGCAAATAATAGAATGCCAGCCAAGTGTGCATTTGCAGTAAAGTTAGGAACTCTGTTAGGACACATAGTGTCAGCACAAGGATTGGCCATAGATATTGCTAAAGCAAAGGCCATATCTAGTATGTTTGCTCTAGAGAACATCAAGCAACTTGACACAGTAAGGTTAAGTGGCATGCTAGATTCTTAAAATATTTAGCATATGTGGACATTGTATGTACTTACCACTTTGGAATAAGGATGCAATAGCTTTTGAAAAGTTCAAACTATGGCAGAACTTAGTAGAGAATGAGACAAGAAAGAGGCTAAGGAAGTTTCGAACAGATTGAGGAGGAGAATTCACATCAAGTGAGCTCAATGCCTACTCCAAGGAGGATAGGATCAAGAGAGATTTGGTAGTTGATCATACTCCGCAACATAATGGTGTAGAATCAATAAGAAAGAATCATGGATTGTGGGGGCTTGGGGGGATAAGCTTAAATTTGAGTACATTGAAGAGAGAGAGCGAGAGATATCACTTTTAGTTCAAACATATTCTAGTCACGAAATATATAATTAGCACAATATAAAATCAAATCTAGCGCATCACCTTTGCAGTGCTAGTTTAATTGAAAGGGGAGATTAGTTTCTTAACAAGAGGTCATAGCCAAGTTGGTCGCATTATGTAGAAGTATCTTGTAAATGGCAAACATATTAGTGGTGTGTATACTTGTTTCACACGAGTGCACTCGCACTTCAAATTGCCCTTTAAAATAGAATCAAAACATCATACAAGTACATGCACAAAACATACAGGTACATGCACATGTTCCCTCCACATGTGGGGGTGTGTGTGTGTGTGTGTGTGTGTGGAGAGAGAGTGTGTTTATATTAACGGATTTTTCGAACAAACCCAATGGTAATTAGAGCTAAAGGATTGGAGTCTGTCCAAATTTCAAAAGGGTATCGCCAAAGACCTTAACCTCCTGAAAGGAAATGACGTCAGGAAGCTGAAAGTAATCGACTCCTACAAACAAAGAGTGCAGAAGTATCCGTGAATCCTCTTCCATTCAAAGCCGGATCAATATCATCAGCTCACATATGGCCTCTAGTTTGACTGCTACAAAAGACCTCAAATGATGTGAATTTCCCTTCAAGAGAAAGATGAAAAGACGCACTTCACCAGGGAAAGGACTAGGGCTAGATAAAACGGAAAAATCCTCAGCCTTAAGAACCCTATCACCATCGCTCTCCATCTCCGTCCTGCATGAGTTTATATCTTAGAGACCCAAAATTATAGAGGAGACTTGTTACCAACCCAAAAGCATGTTTTCTCTCTGCAACCATTATATAAAATGAGTATAGAGGAGATTATTTATTTTGTTACCAAATAGAGCACTATAGTATAATGTGTATAGTAGATCGAGGAGATTTGTCACCAAATCCACAGGATTTTGGTAGTAAAGTGTTAGCTTATGTTTCGAAATTCAACAGAAATATATTCCATGGATGTCCATGCTTAATTAAATGAATCAACTCAAAAACGTCATATTTGGAGCCACATTGCACACAACGGGTGCACCTGGCACCATTGGCGCACATTCTCAAGAGTTTTCATTTTAGCCTTGAGATAGGCAAATTAACCCCACTTGGATCCCACAAGAGTGTAATCTTCGTTGTCTTCATAGAGGACGGTGCGGATTGCTTTGGTAAAAAAGAGAGAGGGTGAAGCTGTGGATTGGTTCTCGAGAGATGGTTGTGTATGCGAAGCTGGTGGCGGCGGCCCTACGGCCACCTGTGGTGCAGAGCAAGAAGAGAGAGGTGGTGAGCAAAAACACATCAACAAGAGGGCACAGAAATGAAGCTGAATTTTATCGGCATAATACAAGAAATCATGAAGAGCTATCGAAGGAAGGAAGGAGGAGGCACCTCGATCGCTTGGAGCTTACGGAGGTACCATTCTCGCTCGATACGGAGTCCAAGGAAGATCTTTTCAAGGGTGAGCTCCTCCGCACCTTGTATTAATTACACGACGTGTCAAGGGCAAGCACCAGCTGCAGACCTTCTCTCTCGATTATGATCATATAACTAAGGACGATTGTGTGGCCTTGCCGACTGTGCGAAAAAGGATACGCAGCTTGGTGTGCATTTCCAACAGGCGGCGTAGCTTCATTATGGGCTTCTTGAGAATCTGTTTGCTCTCTCCGCTGCATCACAAACGAAGAAGAAGAAGAAGAAGAAACCTTCCCATCTATCATTCTTGAAAGAGACACAGTGGTACCATTTCCATGCATGTGATGCTTTGCTTTGCTTACCCTCCAGTGTGGGCATCTATGTCTTCAAAGATCTCCCTCAGATTCTCCCACACATCAGAGCTCCCGCCATTCAAAGTGTATGTTCCTTCCGCGTGCAGTAACTGATCATTATCTGCACCGACCCAAAGACCTTGGTGGGCACCTCAGGATGCATAGGCTAAGAACCTTGATTTATTTTACAAGCGATGAACTTAAGAGCTTGATTTATTTTAGGAAAATTAGCAAGAACCTTAGTTCTAAGTAGATATTTTAGAATTAAGATATAGGCAGGATCAATTCTCCGTGATTTGATTAAGATTCTTAAAGTGGACAGCAAATTAAAAGACAGACTTGCCGTGTTTTAAAGAAGGCTAGATATGCTTAAACTCAGAAAAAGAAAGAAAGGATCATCTGATGCTGCTGCTGCTGCTGTCGACGAGTGTGCAGAAGAAGAAGGAGAAGCTCACCTGATGAGGAGTTGAGGTCGCTAGGCTCGTATCTCTCTCTCTCGTGGTGTTTGGAAGACGCGTAGGGCCTGGCTCTGGGATCCATCAACTCAGCAAGAACGCAAGCCAAGAATGCAAGAGCGTCTATACACACTGCCTCTAGATGGACGGAAGCGGTGGTCTTTACATGTAATCAGCCTTATTATAAGTGGGGGCTTCGCCTAGCTCCACTTTCTTGAGACGAGTAGCCTCACCCATCTTGGAAGCGTAGGGGCTGACACTCATATCCCCAAACACAGCTCCTCCATCACCCACTAAGTGGAATGTGAATATTTTACCTTTTCATATTGGGTTACACATTTTCCCTACCCATATTGGGCCACGCATCTCCCTACATCTTCTCATCAATCTCATAATAACCTCATCATCCAATGCCAATGTCCTGCCAAAGTGTATACTTTGGGACACGAATGATGAGTATCATAACATCAATGATCACAACTTGACTTACATCACCAAGTCATAAACAAATTGTGCAGTGTTTTCACTCTAGTGTAGCAAAACTACTACCTTGTTGGGTTCATCCTAAGACAATAGGTTGGACGTAGTCACACATCCCCACTCCAATTCAATCAGAAACCCAATCTCTCTCATAGACTTCATCATCTTCTACTCTCTCTCTCTCTCTCTCTCTCTCTCTCTCTAAGCTTGAAAATTTTATAAATGGCCAAAATGATAATTAGAATTGTGAATGAACATATTTATACACAAAAAACAATACATTTGAAAACTACACGAAAATGTGGTGCCCAAAATGCTTTATATACAAAAGTCCCCATAAGCTATATCGCGGCGGTCACTAAAAAATCTCATGAATATAATAGACTATACGGAAATGTGGTTACCAAAACGTTTTACATACGAAGATCATCATGACCTATATAAGGACCACTAAAAAAAACTCATATACAACGACCCTATAAGCTATATAGTGGTCACCAAAAATCTCATAAATATAATAGAGAAGCCATCATAAAAAAGAATACATATTTGGGCTTTGAAAAACCTAGAGGAGGGGTGTTATATGAGAATGGCCAAATATCATGATAATATCGAGGCTCTACACTTAGTAAACGTTTCATCATAAAGTTACTTTCTTCACACATTACTCATTGAATCACATATTTGGCATGTTTATTAGAATTGAAAAAATCCCAAGATTATGTGGAATTCATTTTTTTTTGTGACTCGCCCATTGCAAAAAAAATCCCAAGATTAGGTGGATTCATTTTTTTGTGACTCACCCATTGCAAATAGGACCTAGGCTAAGCCTAATTTACTTCAAGATAAAACCCTAAAAATGTACATGCATTCTAGAGGTAAATATTCTAAGGATAGTGCTCTCTAGAGATAAACATGTACATGCATTGTAGTTCTAGTGGTACAAAAAGTTCTGCCCCTGCAGACATCTTTCCCTTATGTGCTTCCTCTTCTCTCTTTTTCTGTTCTTCTCTCTTTTTCTCTTGTTCTCTTTCTCTTTTCTTTCTCTCTTCCTCCTCTTTTCTTCTCTTCTCTTTTTCCTCCTTTTTCTTTTTGTCCTCTTCCATCTTTCTCTTCTTTTCTGCTTCTGCAACTTCTTGCTTCTCTCTCTCCACCAGTTACCATTTTCTTTCTTCCTCTGCTTTCTGTTTCTTCATTTCTTTCAGGTCTTACAATAGGTCTTCATCCACTCTATGCTTTCTCTTTTTGCTAGCCTTATGGGCTATTTTCTGTCGTTCTTCTTCATCATCCAAGTCATCTTTTCGAATGAGTTGAATATATCAAAAATTAAAACAAATACTTGAATGAAATTGAATTCAAATAACATAGAATAACATAAGGAAAGAGAAATAGAATAACATCACCATCAAGACAAGATTGGGTGCAATCTCTCCCCTCTCCCATGCCGTTTAGCTCCACTTTCACGACCTGAGTATTTAGAGAATTGTATTGATAAAAATAGCCCAAGGAGCTATTTTAATAGATGTGCATCGTACAAATTGGGCTTGCTTTTTCCACTTTTGGGCATTGCTTTACATATTATTAACCATATGAAAGCTCCTAAGGTTTTTACATATAAAAACCTTTGCCCAAATATAATTGTTAATGGACCTTGTTACATAAAATAACTTTGTGCACATTTGCACACATAATAATCTTATGCACATTTGCACATTCCATTAAGCTGATTCCTGCACACATTAAAGCAAGCATATTTTTTTATGATTATTAATTCATAAAAAAAAATATGATAAAATATATACCTGTAGTAACGGTGCTCCCGTTTGAGGAAGCAACTAT
Organism: Cibotium barometz; assembly: GCF_041138505.1. Lineage (NCBI taxonomy): Eukaryota > Viridiplantae > Streptophyta > Polypodiopsida > Cyatheales > Cibotiaceae > Cibotium > Cibotium barometz. The sequence goes on along the minus strand of NC_141089.1, from coordinate 6,999,067 downwards.
CCTCAACTGTGTAAAAGAAAAATGCTATAATAACAAGATTATGCTCGTAGGTATCGATGTCATAACCTGCAAGGTAAACTCAGAGGTTCCTATGGAATACCATAAACAGACTTAGAGGTTTAACCAAGAATGGCGCAAGGGTAGAAGGCATGGCTCAGACGCTCGGATGAACATGGACTGCAACAATAAAAACTCGTGTGACACCTAAACTGGTGGTCCTCGCACTCATCATCAAATCATAAATTAGATACACAAAACAATATGAAAGGTTACAGATGACATAAAATTCTAATACATGTTCAACAAAAACTGATCGCCATCTTCACACCACCGCTCAATCCACCAGCCATATTCGACACCTTAATCCAATCGGTACCCTCGCATATCTCATTAGCTATACTCATAGACACTATCCACGTTAGTTAAACAATTAATTGAACACATCAATTCATCCCAACATCGTCTTGAGATACAGACAACCCATAAGTATTCAGATAAATGCCACACACATGTTTGCCAGGCGTAAGTAACCTGGGAATCACCCCTCCATACAAACCAATTGAAACAAATAGTGGAGGCCCACATGCATGCTATATACAGGTATCCCCAATATACAGCTGCATAAATGCATGAGAGGATGGCTTCATGATTGGTGTGGAAGACTAGATCTACACATAATGCATATGCAATGAACCAATCAAATGAACATATGTATAACAAGTCTAAGTGTCCCATACCACATAGGCGCGTTGCACATACACACATAGGATGGTAAAAGATAGAAAACATAAATATTTCTGGAGTAATTATATGAAACCAATATGATGTCCCATACCACCAAATTAATTACATACATCACTTCCTTCAGAATAGAAGTTTAAGGTGGAGTGGTCAGTGGCCAGTTCTCTCTGAAACTTAAATTCTGACACAAATTTTCTCTATCTAGAAATTTTATTTAAGTTACTGAACTTGAACTAATCTTAATGTTGAATCTATGGTTTATTAATTAGGTTCTTAGGTTGTAAAATTATTATAGAAAGGTTTTTTTCAAAGGAAGTTTTACAAAAGGAAGTGAATATATACATACCTCCATCATTGTGGTGTCATTGAAATTATCTGTCAAAAGCATTTTGACACTCCAAAGAGATGTGAATTGTTAAATAAAATTCATGAGAAGCTTAACATTATAAAAGATAAATTGATTATAGAGATATGAATAGGAAATACTAACCTTGAGTTGAGAAGCTATTTCAGAGGGTGTGAGATTGTAAATGAAGAATAGATAAATTTGATTTTTCAATACATCAAAAGTTTAAGCAAAAATATAAATATGAATGACTAGAAATTCTAACAATCTTGATTAAGTAAACAAGTCTAGATGATGAAAGATTAGTTTGCAGTCGAAGTTGAAATAAACTTGAAACTTAGTAATCATAAGGTTGAGTTAAGCGATTGCTATGCATTGAGGAAAATGAGAAAGCAATGTGAATGAATCGAAATATAATTATTCTTCCAAACCTAACTAGGGTTATATTAAGTTATGTCCTTATAAGAAAGAAAACTTATAGTAATATGGTTTGAAGTTCTATTAATAAATATTTGAGCATGATCACTTTTGTAAGATTAGAAATGAGAAGCTTACTTGGAAAGTGTTCGAATCACTGTCTAAAAGATAAAGTATACATAGAATTATTACAATAATTATTTACTAAGTTATGGAGGATAGCAACTTACTTGCAAGTGTCGGATAGCTTTGCTACAAAATACATCATTAAAAGGACACAAATATCACAAGCATATGTGAAGTTTTAATTTGTTGATGAAAATGGAGAAATTTACTTGGGTTGGACTACAAAATATAAGTAAGAAGAAAACGAATCGATAAATAATAATTTTTATTTTATGCAAGTAATCAAATTACACAAGGTGAATACTTAACTGGTAAATCATTAGAGATTTTGCATATACTAGTCTGTAGGTTAGTTTCAATCCATAATACAATATCAAACTTCAATTGCTAATTTATAAAATTTAGAAAGTGTAATTATTACTTAGCTTTCACCCGTAATTCGTAATAAGAAGTCGGAAGCTCGTATGTCAAAGAGTAAGTAGTGTCATTAGGAAGCCTTGATTTAATCTGCAAAAAAGTAAGTCGTCTTAACAAAAGTATGAGACATTGTTGATAGAGTTTTGATGTTGAGCGTTGGATAATGCTTTGAAAATCTTGAGTTTGCTCAAATTTTCTTTTCCTTGTAATCCTTGGTGTTGAATTCGCTTGAAGCTAATGCTTAAGTGGTATGAGTGTCTTCTACATATACTTCAAGTTATAAATTTTTAAGCTTTTTATTATAATTTAAGCTTAATCAAGGCTTGTTTAAGCTTTCCTAAAAGCTTCCCAAATAAAGGAGTGCATAAGGCTCTCGCTTTCTCTTAAAAACACCCGAAAATTAAAGCTTTTTATAGCTTTAACTAAAGTTTCATGTAAGATTTAAACTCTAAGCTCTAATCTCTTCTCTTTCTCTATAAAGCTAAAAGTTTAAGTAAAGCTTTTTATTACAAAGCTTAATTTTAAAGCTCTTTAATATATATATATATATATAACTCTAGAAGATAAGATTTAATAGCTAGAGATACCCATATTATTAGCTCTCAACTAATATAGCTTGCTTTGGTCAAAATGAAAACACCAAGAGTAGACAAAAATAAAGGAAAGATAAAGCCAGTTTTAAAGCTTTAATTAGACCTTGATCTAAAGATTTTGAAAGCTTTATAACTTAGCTAAAGAGGGTTTATAAGTTTTTTAATGTAAGGCTTTTATAACAAGCTTTTAAAGGTTTAAAGCTAAAGTGTGCAGGCTTTTGAAACAAGCCTCTCCGCGAACAATCACGCGGCACTTCAATGTCTGAAAAATAATAATAATAATAGTCTGCAGCGCACGTTTTGGGGAAAAGAAGGGAAATTTCAGACGTTGCGCCGAGAATTTGTTAGCTCATCGCCCAGGTGGAAACTGTCGCGCCCCTTAAAACAAATCAGCCTGTTGCTTTTTCACAGCTAACAACTAACATATATGAAAAAAAAAGCTTTTTTAAAATTATTATTTTTACGCCTTAAATCTTAGGCTTAAGAAGGTCTTATACAATATAATATATATATATATATCATGTTATCATAATGGGAGAAGAACGTACCGACCCAATTTCGCAAAGAAGCAAATCAAGTAGGCCACCTTTTCTTGAATTGGAGGGAGAGGATTAATATTTAATCCAATTGTGGTTGTGAGAAAAACGATTTGATTTTTGATTTGAGAAGCTCCTAGATCCATCCATTATAGAAATCAGACACTTCCCCTGGCTTAGCAATCTTGCTATGGTTCTCTATGCTCCTTCTCTTGCTGATTCGATCCGTACAACTGGATTATGAAAAGGATTAGTGAGATTAAAGGTGGTTTGGTGGTTTTTACAAATCCACTAGTGGTTTTTCACCTTGCTTTACCCTGTGTCTTGTGCCTTTATCTTTTTTACCTCTTTATCCACAAGTCTTTGACTAGCTTTAAGAAGATTGAATTAAACTAAAGATCTTATACCACTGTCACGGGACCCTTTTTTGAAAAAATAATTAAAAACTCACAAAATACATCAAAAAGTAAAACAAAGACTTGAATTAAATTGAAATCAAATAACATAGCATAACATAAGGAAAGAGAAATAGAACAACATCACTATCAAGATAGGATTGGGTGTGATCTCCCCTCCCATGCCGTGTAGCTCCACTTCCACGACATGAGTATTTAGAGAATTGTATTATAAAAATATCCCAAGGAGCTAATAATAGATGTGCATACAAATTGGGCTTGATTTTTCCACTTTTGGATATTGCTTTACATATTATTAACCATATGAAAGCTCCTAAGGTTTATACATATGAAAACCTTTGCCCAAATATAATTGCTAATGGGCCTTGTTACATAAAATAACTTTGTGCACATTTGCACACATAATAATCTTGTGCACATTCACACATTCCATTAAGCTGATTCCTGTACACATTAAATCAAGCATATTTTTTTATGATTATTAATTCATCAAAAATATGATAAAATATATACCTATAACGCCTCACTTCCCCATGAATATCACATTTTGTAAGAAAAAGATGAATTGTTCTCTCTGGTCTCGTCTATAAACTTCCTTTACCTGGTGCATGTTACTCGTCTTTAGGTTCTCTTCCTCTACCCTGGGCTTCATGTTAGTGTTTAGTGCACCATCTATCAGTAGCCCTAGTGTATAATGTAGTGCGAGCTTTGAGATTTTTATGGACTCCTTCACCTCCATGTGCACAATGTTTGTCTCCAGAAACTGATTCATCAGCTTGTCCCCATCCTCAGGGTCTTGTAGGTCCTCCCACTGACAAGTCAACAGCTTTTTGAAGCCGCACTTCCTCGCAACTCCTGATGTTCCTTCTTTCTCATGTCAAGGACCATCATCTCAGTATACAAAGGATTTTCTCTGGCCTTAGAGTCTTGCTAATTTTTGGCATGGCTTTGTCTTCTGAGAAACTGTTGTGAATTGGTGAGAAAGCTGTGAGCAAGAAAGCAAGTTGAGAATGTGCACGTTTTGGCTCCTTGTGCTCTTTTTTTGCGATGCTCTTTTCTCTTTCCTTCCTCTCTTGAAGCGTTTTCATTTTTGGATTTCCACTTTTTGATGTGACTTGACCCTTGATTTGTATCCTTCTCGCCGTCTTGGCTTAAAGGCATTAAACTTTGCTCGCCGCCTCCTCGCCTTACCGTTGCTTGCATGTCTTGAGGGAGTCACTCATAAATATGTAAGTGTAGCACATGGGTTCAACATAAGAGATTTTTAAAATCCCTTTTTTACACATTTTTTACATACAAAAGGTATCATTTAAAGGGGGTATTTATAGATTGAATAGGAAAGGATGTGTTTTATTCATGAAAACTTTACAGATAAGGGGTTTTTAAATTAGGTCTTGAATGCACGTAATATACAGAGTTTATATCTAGTGAAACCCCCGAGTTGCATGTGGACTTTTAATGATATTATGACAGTTGTCCTCCATGCAGTCACTTATGTCGACATCGTGGCCATTTGCATTGCTAACATGGATCTGGATGGCGTACACTTGGTTGTTCGCTTCTTTGTTGACCTGGCCTTGTTTGGTTTGTGGACTGGACATCCTTGCGAACTTCTTCGGTGGCTTTTTTGCTTTCTGAGTTTTTCGCGTAAATTTTCATGAGTGACGAGTGAGATCATGCCACAGTAGATGCTCCAGACTAGCTCCTTGTCCTCCGCTTGTTCTTCTTTTAGTGTGACTACTATTGATTGGCCCATGTACTTTCTCATCTTGAAGTCATTCAATGTTTTGGAAAAAGGTATGCAATCCAAGGTTTCTAATGTAAAGGAATTTTGACTAACCAAGTTTTTCACCATGAATTTTGTGCTTGAGATGCCTATCACTCTAGGCTTTCCTTTTTGCTGCACTATCTCAGCATGTAGCGAACTGTGTTGTCTTTCTTCCTCTAAGGCTAGGAGCTCTTGTATTTTGTGCTCTCGGGATTCTTCCATTGGTAGCTTTTCTCGGATGGCCACTCTCAGACTGGGCACCACAAATTCCATGGGCATTACTGCCTCCAACGCGTAAACTAGCAAAAACTTCACAATGATTGCTGAGCTTGACCAATGCACTTATGCCATATGTTAATATCTACAGTGATAGCTATTTCATGCGCAAACATGGCTGCCTTTATCTCAGGCATGTTCACATCCAAAGTAAACATCCTGCTATTTTTGTTACCCTTTGCAACCAAGTGACACTTATTTTTGAAGTCTTCCACAAAACATCCTTAAGGATTAAACCTCACTTGCAGACCCTGCTCAACCATCTGTCCAACAAAACCAGGTTCTTTGTAATATTCGAAACATGAAGTACATCAATCAAGTACTTAATTTTGCCATCCTGCATAGACAATGGCACTTTACCAACATGCACACTGGGATGCGCAGTATCATCACTTGTTTCTACATAACCTGGTTTTTCCATTTTCTGCATATCTCCAAACCACTCAGCATGAATGGTCATGTGGTTAGAGGCACCAAAATCTACATACCATATATCTTGAGATCCTCACACATCCCCTGTTGTTATGAAACTAAGCATGTGCTGCATCACAAACAGTTGCTCACTTCTGTCATCCACCTCCATGTTTGCTAGATGATGCATAGTTGCCTTGCTATAACTTCCCACTTTTAATGTCATTCTGCTTTTTGTAGTAGTCCTTTGCCATGTGTCCTCGTTTGCCATAGTAATAGCAATCTATGCTATTTGCATTTTGATTTATTTGCCAACCACCTCGGCCTCTTTGGCTACCTCTACCTCTAGACTGGCCTCTTCCACCTGTATATGACTGCTGTTGTGAATCATTGGACTATCGTTGTCGAGAATTTTGATTTCCTTGTTGGCCACCACCTTGGCCTTGACCACAGCCTCTAGGTCTCTACCTCTACCTGAATTAGAGTAGAAGGCCTGTTCTGATGTGTTCTTGCTTTGTGAAGAAGAATCCTCACCTAAAGCCTTTTCTTCTATGATCAGCATAGATATCAAGTCCCGAAATTTAGGAATATTCTCCCTAACTGCAATGGAGTTCTTGAATGGCTTGTACTCTTGGCCAAGCCCATTGAGAGACAGACACTCACCACCATATCATCATCCTCCACCAATACATTGATAGACCCAAGGGATTCAACAATGCCCTTGATCTTTAAGACATATTCATTGATGTACATGCTTTTATTTTCCATAGAATGCAACTCTTGCTTTAACTGCAACTTCCTTGCCTTTGTGTTAGTCTGGAACATCTGAACTAGATTATTCTGCCATGCAACTACTAGAGTGTTTGCATCCTATATATGTCCTATCATAGTGTCTGTGACACTAATTGAAAGCCAGTACATGACTTTTCTTGCACCTTGATTCTAATCCTTGAATGCCTTTATATCTTCTTGAGTGGCATTCTCCTCAGATAAATCTAGAGGCTCCTTATTGTCTCCTTCTACATAATCTCAAAATCCTTTATCCACCATTAGGAAATTGGTCATTCTGAACTTCTAGGCATGGAAGTTATTCTTATCCAGCTTCTCACTAACAATTTGATTAATTCCATCAGACATTTTTTCCTGCAACAATCAAATAACCTACAAACAGACAACTTTTGTATGCAACCTATAATACAACAGTATCTCCTGTACTATTGTAGAGTAGCGGTACTTCAGCACAGCCTGTGTGTCACCAAATGTGACCACAGTACATGTACATACACCTAGTATCAACAATACATGTGCAAACCATGTTTGCACTTTTAAAATGCACTGCTACACTGCAATAACTAGATTTTGAGCAGAAAGAGTTCTCTACCCACAACTTCCAGAAAACTACCGAAAATATCATGCAGTGATGAAATGGGACCCGTAACGTGCCCGAAATGCAAATCTGGCTGGAAAAACTCTGTCCAATAGGACCTTATACCTGCCCTGATGTATCACTCCTGCTAAGACAGCTCCTCAATCGGAGATGTGTAGCTCACTGAGCTACTGAGGGGGTGTTGTACCTAAACCAAGAAGGAGAAAAAGATGATAGTACTCTTATCCATGTAGTATCGCTTCCTTCCTTACTTGTTCTTGCCTATTGCTTGCCTTCTTAGCTCTCACATGAACCAGGATCTGATACCATAAAGAGAATGTAGGGAAGAGGGAGAGCTTCAAACCCTAGAAAGCAAACACACACACACAAGAGAGCAAGACACAAGAGAGAGATGGATGGCACACCTTCGTAGAATCTGGTCTATGCCTCTTAACAATCGGAGATGTGTAGCTCCCAGAGCTACTGAGGGGGTGTTGTACCTAAACCAAGAAGGAGAAAGAGATGATAGTACTCTTATCCATGTAGTATCGCTTCCTTCCTTACTTGTTCTTGCCTATTGCTTGCCTCAGCTCTCACATGAACCAGGATCTGATACCATAAAGAGAATGTAGGGAAGAGGGAGAGCTTCAAACCCTAGCAAGCAAACACACACACACAAGAGAGCAAGACACAAGAGAGAGATGGTTGGCACACCTTCGTAGAATCTGGTCTATGCCTCTTAACATATGGCATAAGCGCATTGGTCATGTGAATGTACAGTTGAAGTCTATGTAGACCCGAAATATTGTTGCAGGTTTGCCAAAGTTTAAGGTTGATGGTATGTATAAAGTATGTGAAGCATGCCAGCTTGGTAAGCAGGCCAAACATGCTTTCCCACATGAAATGCATGTCAGTTGCAAGGCCATTGGATATCATACATTCAGATGTGTGAGGACTGACCAAGACTGCAACAATTGCAGGTTACAAGTACTATGTTACATTCATTGATGACCACACTAGGAAAGTGTGGGTTTATTTCATGAAGGAGAAAAGTGAGGTGTTTGCTCACTTTGAGAGATTTAAAGCCTTGGTGAAGAAGAAAAAGGCATGCAAATAAAATGCCTAAGATCATGGGGGATAATATTTCTCCAATGAGTTCAGCGATTTTCTGAGAAATCACGAAATCAAGAGGTAGTTTACATGCAGGTACACTTTGCAACAAAATGGTGTTGCAGAAAGGAGAAACAGGCACATTGCAGAAGTGGCACTTGCCTTGATGGCTAGAAAGAATATGCCACATTACTTTTGGGTAGAAGCAGTAGCTCTTGTATATAAGTTACTTTCTCTCATAATACAACATACTCTCCCATTGTGAAGTTGAGTCTTGCTCTTATGCTAATCCTCTCTCTAATCTTCTTTTTTGATGCATGCTAGTGAGCTTGTATGAGTGTTGTGAGGTGAGAGAAGGATAGGGACCCACATTCGAACATGTTGGTGTGACAATGCTCATGAGAAATTTCTCTCCAAGGTGGTGTAGAGCTTGAAGACCTTGACGGTTATGAGCTTGGCTATTGGAAAGATCCCCATGGTTGTAGCTTGTTAACATAATCTCTTGTGAATGTGTTTCTAGGAGAAGACAAAGTGAGCAATAATATTTTTCTAAACTTATGTTTTTTATTTTTTGATTTTTTAAATGTAGAGAAACCTACCAACCAAGAGTTCAAACCATTCTAGTAGCAAGCAAACCCACGCCATTGAAGTAGGAGAGGTTAGAGATCACATGCTTATTTACATGCTTTTTCTTGTTATTTTCATGCCTTTACTTTCTATTTTCATGCATAAGCCTTATATATGCATGCATAAAGTCTTCTTGTATGAAGCTTTATCCATAACCATAAGCTTTATACATGAAGCTTCATGCATAACCATAAGCTTATGTACAAGCTTTATGCTTATGCATAAGCTTTAGACATAAGTAGTAGGAGCGTGAGGCAAATTAACTGTTACCCTACTACTTCAGTACTCCTTGAGTATCTTTAATTTGTTGGTATTGTGCTTTAGGAGCTCTATGTTGTGTATGTAGGGATGGTGCGAGGCCTCAAGCTCTCAAGCTATTCCATGTCTTTGTGATTCGGCCCTTATCGCTTTTCTCAATGCGAGCGAGGGCCGTGTTCAAAGAAGCCGCCCCGTCATGTTATCTAGCCAATATGGCCTTAGTGTAGCTCTTTTTGGTCCAAGGAGTCCATCACTGTCCCAAAAACTCACTAACATAACCAATCTTGAAAATTTCTATAAACCCCTCTTTCCTCTGCTATCCCGACAACCTGCAATACTCTTTTACAAACCCCTACTTGCACTACTCCTTTACTAAGTACTCCATATTCTACTCCTTCTCAAACCCCTACTTGCACTACTCCTTTACTAACCCCTCCCCGTTCTACTCCTTCTCAAACCCCTACACAGTCTGATTCACATCAGTCTAGGGGTAGTGGTAGTTCACATAGAAAGTCCTCAAGTAGAAGTGGGGGAGGCTCTTGCCTAGGTGAATGTTTTGGGAGTGAGAGTGAGAGGGCCACTTCTCCTCCTCCACAGAACTCAATCTAGAGAGCCACTTGTCCTATGTGGTGAGGCCTACTGGTGGATTTCTCATACATGAGTTTGGCATGGCAATCATGATGCACTTTAAACATCTAACAAACTCCACCTATAATAATAAGTCTCACTTTAAGCGGTGGGAGTAGCAATCCGATTGGGACTTTGACTATGTCCTCAACTGCCTCTAATGAGAGATTCCCCAACCCTCTTGATGCAAAGTAGTTCCCTGAGGAATGTCTTCATACGAATAAATGAATTTCCTCCAAAACAAGAGATCCTAGGTGAGGGGCAATATGGAATGAAACAAGACTATTCTCCCACCTCCCTATGGGTTAACAAAAAAGGAGGGGTGGAAGTGCATCCAAGATGCATGGAACAAAAAGGAGTGGCAACAACAAAAATCAGCCCGCCACTCACAAATGGAGAATTTTGGCTTGGTGCATTCGGGATCGAGTGGGAAGGATTTGATGAGAAGCTTGGTATTTTGTTTGGGGTTACTCTTGGTGTAAGGAGAACTAGGACTGTTTGGACGACACCTTGTAGTAGTGATCCAGGTATATACAGGTCTACCAAGGTTACATACCCTATTGATAGGTTGAGATATGATGGATATACATCCCATCATTACGCTTACATGTTAAAAGCAATACAAGAGATGGATCCCACTTGTTTTGATCGGGCACTTGGAAATTAAAAATGGGACGATGCCATGAATGAGAAGATAGAAGCATTGAATGAAAATGCAACATGGTAACTAGTGCCTTTACCTAAGAAAAAGAAGGCAATCGGATGTAACTAGGTGTATAAGGTCAAGCATAACATAGATGGTTGAGTTAACAGGTATAAGGCAAGATTGGTTTCTAAGGGCTATGTGTAGACCTATGGCATTAACTATGAGGAGACATTTAGTCTGGTTGGAAGATGTGAGAGCTGTCATTGCTATGGCTATATAGCAAAGGGTTGGTCTTTACATGATATGGATGCAAAGAATGCTTTCTTGCATGGTAATTTGCAAGAAGAAGTTTACGTGATGTCACTAGGTGATGGAGTGATGATATGGATGCAAAGAATGCTTTCTTGCATGGTAATTTGCAAGAAGAAGTTTACGTGATGTCACTAGGTGATGGAGTGATGCACACCCAACGTTTGTGTGTAGGTTACACAAAGCCCTGTATGGCTTGAAGTAGGCACCTAAAGCATGGTCAAACAAGATCAAGGAGTATCTTGTTATCATTGAATTTCAGATATCCAATGCATATTTTTCACTTTATTTGAAAAAGATAGATAGAGGGAACATGCTATTAGTCAATTATGTGGATGATGTGATTATCACTAGTGACAGTGACGCTGACATTATACATAATGTCAGGAGGATTTTGAAGTAGAACATTGAGATGAAATATTTGGGTGAGTTGCGGTATTTCTTTGGCATATAGGTGGTGAGATCACCTCATGGCATTTTGTTATTCTAGAGGCATTATTGCTTAGAGAAAACAAAGCTTTCCAACAAATATAGGTATCTTGATTTACATCACCATTATTAGGCCAGACTTGAACTATGTTGTTGGACTTGTGAGTTAGTTTATGGGTGGTTGCAAGATGAGGTTATCTAGTTTCATGTAGTGGGCGCCCTTGGCTTTAGCTACTAGAAAACAGGTATTTTTTCAAGAAGAATAGCCAATCTCTCCTAGTTAGCCAAGGAGTTTCACTTCAAGGTCTTCTAATGAAACATCATATGCAAAGTTGGGCACCTAAAACTATAATCTTATTGAATATCCAGTAATTGCAAATCCCCTTTTCTTTGGGAACCAAGTTTGTATACAGGCCCTGTCTAGGTTTAGACAGGTACAGTGAATGTGAGTAAATTGCCTATAACTTTTACATTATTACTCATATGATGTTCCCACTTTGCATATCACAAATACAAATAACATAGAGCTTAACTTGATTTATCGAGTAATTTTTGATGTGTTCTACTATTTTCTATATTATTTAAAAGGTATTAGAATTATTAAAAAACATACTATTTTATCCTCCCACCACATCTACCATTTAAAATGCTCAAATTGTATGGATATAGTGATGATTATATTGGAAAAGATTAGTATAATGTGGGTATAAGGTAAAATTACAAATCTAACGGTTGGATTTTTGTAGATTTACTTATGACTGTCAGAGGTCCATTAAATCAATTGTAATTTAATTCTAGAAAATTAAATATTGAATCTTTCAATCTAAAAACTCTAGGGATCAATACTCTTGTTGCCATGAATTTATTAAAAAAAATTTGGCTTAATTTGAGTATGGGAAGGTCCATTTTCAATCCTCCTAAGTGAAAATTTCCATATTGTGTCCACTCTCCCCTTTTCAAGTCTAAAACCAATCCTAGCTAGGTTTGGAAATCTAGGCATGGTAAACTTCAAAGCTTAGGTATCATTCCATGTGTGAGGCTTGGGTAGGCACAAATCTTATATATGCATGCCACTTTATGTCCACATGAGCTTCGAGATGATCCACATAAGTAGCTTGCCACCTCAGCTTGCCACCTCCACCCTCCATGTCAACATGGTCAACCTAGTTGACTCCCCACCTCATCATCCTAGTCATCATTAATGCCACATCTTCTTGCCACCTTTGACATGGCATGCCACATCATGGAATTGCCACATCAACCATAATAGTGCCACATGTCAAGAGAATGCCACGTGTCATGCACGCATGTGACACGTGGCACCTCCTTCCCACCTCTCCTTTTTTTTCAAAAACATATTTTTGAAAAAGTTAATTTAGTAATTTAGAGAAATAGAATATAAAATTTTAAATAATAATATATATATAACTTATTAAATAAAAGAATTTAAAATCACTAATTTTAAAGGATTATATTTTAGAATTAGATCAATAATATTATTATTAAAGTTCATATTATTTAATTTAAAAAAATAAATTTTTTAATTTCATATTTCTTGAAATTTTTTTATGTAGAATAAACCTTTGAATAAAATTTGAAAAAAATACTTTATTAAAAAAAGTAATTATATAATTATAAAATAAAAGATATATTTATATATCTAGTAATGATAAATATTTAGACTTGTTAATAAATATTATTAATAATATTGATTTTTAAGTGGATAATAGTTTATCTTTGATTATCTTTATGTTTATCTTAATTTTCCAATCAATCTTAGATAGGAAATCCAATGAGATTTGAAGTGGATAACCTATTTTTCCTATATAATCACACATCTCTAGTACTATCCCACACTTATCTCTAGTACTATCCCATCATTAAGCCTTTATAATGTTTATTCTCTTAGCTTCCTTGAGAATGGGTTCTCAAAGTCGTAGGAGACGGAAACGTGATAGGACCAAGTTCAAGAGGAGGAGAGGAGAAGGGTAGCTCGTGAGAGAAAGAGAGAGTGGAGAGCACGTCAACGAGCAACATCTTCCGTTTGGCGATGATCCAAGCCTTGCTTCTCCTCTTCCACTTCCTCTCCCTCCACCCTCTTCCCCCCCACTACCCCTTAGTTTAGATAATCCACATGAACCCGCCCTTCCTGAGTCCCCTTCTCTTCTACAAGAACCCACCCCCCTCCTTTGGGCACCCTTTGTGTGGTGGATAGGAAAGAACTATCAAAGTTAGGGGCACATCGTCGTGCCCATGCAATCTTCCATTCCTATTTCAAAGACCTCACGCCTTCATCACAGGCATGTGTGCTTGATATTTTGATTGATCTGCCCAACATGGCCAACTGCAGGGCGCTTTCCGACATTGGAGGTCGAAGAGAGAGGAGAGTTGGCATGGCGGTGCTACAAAGTGTTCGTCATTCCTATATAGTTAACAAGAAGAGAACCGAGGAAAGAAGGGAATGGAATCTACAATATATACACGATTTTGAACATCGAATGGGAGATTTGATACAGCCAAGCTGCACAAGATTACATTATATTAGTTTAGACAAGCAACCCACTTTACAATCACAATGATGAAAAGGACGTAGCAAACCTTAGAACTGTTTTATGATAATTCTATCATTGACCTCCCTTAAAACATTGGACAAAATATCAATCTCCTCCGCATCGAAAGGGAAAAATTGCGCGGTGCCTTGCACCGGAAGTCTAATGTGAAACGAGGGGACAAAATAACTCAAAGCTCAGACATTCGACTTATGCATTTCTCGAATAGGTGATTTCTTTAACCGCAATTCTTGGAGCTCATGCATCCTGGCTTGGTCGCCAATCCTTTGTGCGTTGATCCTTGTGTCACGTGAATGACTAGCCTCTATCACTTCTATGATCTTAACTTTCTTCGTCAAAGGTGGGATTTCCAAAATTCCCTTCATTCTCTTGTCACTAAGTAGTCGGAGCCTATGCCTCTTAATCCGACAAACCTCACCAAAGGAGACAATCGTATGCCTAAAAGCCTCATCATTGACAACCACTCCACACAAGAGACTCTAGCCTCATCATCGTCAACAATGCACATGAGTCCCAAACCTTCAGCCCCTCAGCACTAACTAATGACAAGGAGGACTCACAACCTTCCACTTCAACTAAAAAGAAAATTCCACCAAGACAACAAAAATCAAGGTATCTTAATCGTATCAAAAAGTGGGTGAAGAAGTAGCTACTTGTAGCTCAAGGCTACTACGATGTGCCAATCAAAGTTAGGTGCCTCGGCAGTCAAAGCCTCTTCCTCAATGTAGCACTCAGAGGCGAAGAAAAAAGAAAAGTACTCCATAACATAGCCCACAAAAGCCTATGCAAGTTCCTCAATGAACTCTAACATTTTAGCAAGTGTGGGTACCCAAAAGATTACTGCAGGCACAAGGGTGCTACTACCAACGCTTGGATTTACAAGCGCATCACAAATGTCCCTAACCTTGCACAAAGAAGGAAGCTTCAGCACCAAAAGCATCAGCCACCAATTTACAATGTTCATCAAAGATGGGTGCCTCTGATTGAACGTGCTTCAACAACAAGGATACCATGATGGTAATCTCATCATATGGTTACAAAAATTGAACAAAGTGAAGATAGCCTTGCTATCAACTTCAACCACAACAACTTCACCTAAAGCTCAACAAGAATGGAAACCCAAGAAACACCAAGCAAGTCACTCAACCACTCTCGTGCATTGAGCACCTACACAAGAGCTTGTGTGTTCAAGCAACCCCAATGGTAACCAACCAGTAGTCTTACCTATCGCCTTGACAACATTTGAGCCAAAAATTTAAGAATCAATTCCCACGTCTACAATGAAGACTTATGAGCGCATCAAAGACAACAAACTCACAATGCTCTTGTCACCCCTTTGGATGTGAAGTGCAAGTGCAGAAGCTACGCGGTAGACATAAGAACCTATTCTCTCAAAAATGAGAGTAACGACAAGAACCGGTTGATCACAAGGTGGTAACAAAAAAAAACAAACACACACAAACACAAGGGAGTCACACATATGGGCCAAACAACTCCCAAGGATCTTAAATAGCCATTCCATTTTTGTTAAGCTTATAGCTTACTATTATTTTGGCTATGTTAACGTAGTAGCTGCTCCATGAGTACATATCCATACTTATGCACTGGAGGATATTTGCACCAAAACCTCACCATCGACAACTTCCAAGTACATCTCTTGATGGGGTGGGCATGGTGGGCGAAAGCCTGGTCAATGGTACAACCCATCGCCTTGAATATTCCTTCTAATTACAAATCTCTCCAAATGACACTACCATCTTCACAAATCAATGATCTCCAATCCTTAGTAAAGATATCTATATTAACCTCACAAGTCAACATAATTCCAATAAGTGGCTACTTCAACACAGAATAATGAAAGAACAGGTCCTACTCAACAAGATTTCACAAGAATCTCGCCACACAAAGGGACAACATCGAAGGCCAATTTCTTCAAATAACGAATGTTGCTTCAATGAATCAAATGAGAAACTGAGAATCACCATCTCGTTCTGATGATAATGTCCACGTTCCTTTGGATCCTTCCTTCTCCTCTCCCATTATTAACATCTCTTAGCGTCCCCACTAACACAAATCAACTGTAACCTTGCTTATGATTGCCAAAAACAAAGTGAGCAAAAAACATTTAAAAAAACAACAAAACATGCTCACACAAATATAAAAATGCAATCATTCACAAAAAACCCCACCCCTCGAACTCGTTAGGAATTCCCACTAAACCACTAACCTTTTCATTCATTAACTAGATTTTCTTATTCCTTCCGGAGGAACAAAGACCATTGAACATCACTCAACATCGACAAAGCTTGTCCATTCTCCCCACACAAAGGTCTTCAACACGATCACGAGGACCCGATAGCCATTAGGAAGGGGGGAATGTTAACCCATTCCTAGGGTTAATGAGAGCTACCACCATTATCTTACATCAAGGAGTCAAGGTAGATATACCAAAGGGTCAACGTAGATACAACTCGGATGGGCGCCTGTAATGGTCTGATGGAATACTTAAGGCGATTCCTGCTTCAAGAGTGTGTGGTAGCAAGTTAGGATAAAGTCCTAAGTGATATACTTCATGGATATATTATGATAGTAGTCATTGTAATACCATTAGGCCTCTTATGAGCATAAAGTGCCTGGGCCAGCCACAGTTTAAGTGAGTGTGAACACTCATGGCCATGTATATAAGTGAATTTCTCTCATAATACAAGATACTCTCCCATTATGCAATTGAGTCTTGCTCTTGCTAATACTCTTGCTGATCTCTCTCCCTAATGCTTGCTGGTGAGTGTGTGTGTGAGTGAAGTGAGGTGAGAGAAGGGAGACGAGTACCCGTAGTGCAACGTAGCGGTGTGACAACGCTTATCGTGGTCAGAGGCACAGTGGAATTACTTCTCAAGTTGTAGAGCTTGGAGACCTCAAGGGTTACAAGCTCAGCCATTGGAAATAGAGCGATGTGATGCAGCCCATCAAGAATTTTCAACCCCGCTACATGCCAATCATGCATGGTAACTCTTTTTAAATCACTACAAACTCCACTTCTTCATTCTTGTGTATCTATCTATTTGCATGCAACACCTCTTCTTGCCCAAAGCCTTAACCTTTCCCTTGCAACTACCTTCTACATCCTCTCTCACAAACCACTTGCTCTGCACCCACCAGCCATGGTGACCTTCTCACCTTTCTTTAGCATCATCACCGACATCGCTAATGCACCGCAACAGTGAATGGGCACCAAAAATGCTTGCTTGCAGAAGAGTGCTCAACACATATAAGAAGAAGGGCTAGCTTCTACTAACCTGAGAAAACCTCGCCCCAACTGCCAAAACCGAAGTACTGCCCACCTGTACGCCCGCACCCCATGAGGGACAACACACTCCAAAAGTCCAACAAAGCCGAGTTCCTCCTTCTAGTTCTGGGTACAGTGGCTAAGGCTACCATTACCCTGAAAGAGAAGGCAGCACCTAAGGTGGCTTCCAAGGCCCTCACGCGGGTTTTTGCAGAGTGAAGGCCAGTCATCTGGTGGCGGTAGTAGAGAAGTTTACAACAAAGGGAGAGGACAAGGTGGGCCACGAAGAGCACCGCATTCTTTGCAGGACTGGAGATCGAAGGGTAGGTTCCAAAGACCCACTTCTACCTATGGCGACTTGTCGCTAGGCAGTCATGGCTCTAGTGGCAAGGGAGGTTACTCTAGATGGAGAGGGCAAAGAAGCTAGCATTCTTTGCAGGACTAGAGATCGAAGGGTAGGTTCCAAAGACCCACTTCTACCTATGGCGACTTGTCACTAGGCAGTCATGGCTCTAGTGGCAAGGGAGGTTACTCTAGATGGAGAGGGCAAAGAAGCTAGCATTCTGAAAGATGGAGGGCCAACAACCATGGCAAAAGAAGACTAGATTGTAAGAGGCCAGCATAGTTATGAAGCTACTAGTAGTAGTAGTGGTGCGGAGGATCAACCAGACACTCGGGCTCATATTCAAGGATCATGGGTAGCTCCATTGCCTCCCGTGTCAATGATGCTACCAAATATGGTGGGTATATCACTAGAAGAGGTGGAGCCATCCTCACCTCAGCCCGAAGAGAGCATCACTTTTTGCGCTCTGAAGTAAGTGGTGAAGTTAGGAAAGCAACATAAGTAGGAGGAACAATAATGCCTACAACATCAAGGTCTGTTTTGGTTGATCCTAAGAGGACTATCTGGGATTTGGCCAAACAAAACCCAGAGGAAACTATCAACATGGGAAATCTACAACTATTGGCTTTATTGAAGGATTATGCCACGACTCTCCAGAAGAACTATGACCAACTGCATGATCGATTAATCACCATGATGATGTCCTATAGGCTACAAAAAGTAGGAATTGAGTGACAAGAAAATCAAGGATAAGATCCCTGTTCACATCAAGGAACTCAAGGCAAGCTTGCCTAGAAGAAGGCAATCATACCCCTGAATTTTTCTTCGAAAAGTCTGCTTTTGAAAATCAATGCGCTGAATTCATCTTGTGGAAGGCATGCTTCATCTCCCGCCTTCCAAATCCGTTCTTCCACATCAAGGGCTAGGATATGCCTACCACTGGGTTTTGAAGTCTGGGCACTAAGGTTGTTGAACCAGGAGTCATCACAGTAAAGCCTCTAGTAGGCTGTCATTAAAACTCACCTAGATGCTAAGGAGCATCTAACATGGTGCCCATCTCTGGGTAATTGCCATCGAAAAAATGTTAAGGAGTATCTAACATTCTGGAAGGTTGCAAATTTTTGGGTTCGAGTCGTTGAATTCGGAATCCAACCCATCAAGCATGCCAAGCTGTGCTGTGGGCCAGAGCAACAGTAGCAGTTGGGTAGCCGCTCTACCACGAAGCCGCACATGTCAGCATGCCAATTGTCAGGGCCAACTAAATGTTAGCTAGAGTACTTTATTTAATAAGAACAATTCTTCCTTAACACCCAATCAATGCACCTTATCACACAGGGGAAACCATAGTACCAATAGATACTGCAAGCAAGCAATATAAATGAATGGATCCTTAACTTTGCAAGGCTGGTTGCTGATTATATCATATTTTCTCTTTGAAATAAAGTAAGACTGGTATTTTGTTTCTTTTTTCTATATATGTGTCTTCCTAATTGTGTCTCTATATATTCACTTTTTGTTCATATATTATGTTTAGTAGGGTCATCTGTTAAGTCATCGTGTCTTTGTACCCCTTTCATTAGGCGATCAGTGTAACTTGTGGCATGGTTTGTGTTGGGTTCATATCCTCTTGGTGTATGATGTGTGCATAACTAGAGACTTTGAGCACGTTGCTTGGGGGAATAAGTGGTCAATTCCCCTTCCAACATTGTGTGTAGAAACTTCCAATGGGGGGGACCCTTGGATTAAGAAAAATCCCTAAAGTAAGAAGGGACTGGTGCTGTTTAGAAACTAGCAAAGGGGGTCTAGGCCTCAAAGTTGTGACCAACCTAGCTGATAGAATGGCAGTTGAATGGATCCTTAGAAGTTTTCTCCACCCTTCTGAGGAATGGGCTGGGACTGATCAATATGAATATCAACCAGTTCCAACTCAAACAATTCCTCGAATATGGAGAATCTTCTCCCCCTTACAATTATGGCAAGCAACTGCCAAATCAAACCTACAGGCAACCAGTTGGTCTCCTCCCTTTAGTTTGCTTAAAACGTTGTGAAGGGTGACTTAGTCTTATCTGAGAAACCTAGTAACACCTAGGGCCTCCATGGTAGAGATTCTCTATGGTGGCCTTGTTTTGCCCTACCCCTAGTGGGTGAAACTTAGGCTGAGAGTGCTCTTAGGATGCATAAGAAACACATTTGTAGTTGGTGGGATGATGTATGGGATAGTTATAATAATACTTGGATTTCTAGAGTAGAATTGATAATAAGGACCTAGAGCCTGCCCAATGCAAAGTTAGAGCTTATTGGTGAGAGAATGATTTTGTGGAGCCACACACTTACTGCTATCAATCAGAGATCTTCCATAAAGCATTCCAGTGGAAGGATCAGACTAGCATGTTCCCCATACCAGCCAAATAGAGGTCTCCCCCTATCCACTGCAAACTAAACAAGAGATGGGGAATTTGTTTGGATAGATCACAATGGTATTTCATTTTTGGTAAGATGTGGAATAAGTATGTGGAGCCCAAAAAAGCATGCTTGGCTGATTATGTATAGAGCTATATTGACCTATCAGAAAGCTTTCAGAATAAACATTGGGGATGGTAAATGTTACAGATGTCATGAGATGGAGGATGAACTGCACATCTTCATCCACCATCCTCAAGCCACTCCTTAGGCTGGAAAAACTTGATTCATGGAGGTTTCCTTAATGCTTTGGAAAAGTGTATTCATGGATGGAATGGTCACTCCTCAGGCTGAAAAAACATGATTATGGGAGAAAGCATTGGGTGTTCTATGGAATTATGGGTTGTGTTGAGATCTAAAATGTTATGGTGCCTTTGGTTAAATCGACTTAACTTCATTTAGAATAGCAGCCCTACTAACCACATCTCGTTGAAAGAGAACTTGATTCATGCAGGTGAAAGATGCATCCAAAGGAGACTAAGAGATTTGGATACCAAAATAGCCCAACTACACAAGAAAGCTAAGGTCAGACAGGATGACTAGTTGATCCACACAATTCAAGAGAAAATGATGTTGAGAGAAATAGTTATCACCAAGGACATTTTGCTTGTGAAATCTCTATTTGTTGTAATTTCTTAATATAAGCTCCCTTTTATTTGAAAAAAAAGGTCAAAGACCCAAACGGTGAATCGTTTGTGCTATGGCGGGCCACAAGTTTTTGGCTTATGTTAAATTTTGGGGTGCCACGATATGTGGCACCTTGCGGGCCCCAACACAGGCGATCACCTAGTCAGTCACTGCCCTCGGTCTAGACCGTGGTGCAAAAGAGGTATAGACACATGCCTGTGCATTTGCTGGGATTCAAACCCAGGTCCTTGCCAAGGGAGGCAAAGCATCTATCCACTGGACCGTGCGTACACTCATGATATGCACACACATGTCCATAACATCTTATGGACACGTGTAGATGTGGGCGCATTCACTGGCCATTGACCGGGTGACCAGGCACCCCGAAATTTAACGTAAGCCTCAGTTTCCTCCCTCACGCTCGGGGGTGCCAGCAAGAGGCATTGTTTGTAGTTTAGAAAATAAAATATGTTCTATCTTTTTTCTTCATTGTAGGTTATCAGTAGGCACAGCACCCTTCTTTTTGCACGAAAGTAGTTGGGCTCTGGCTGTAGTTCCTTGAACTTCGCTCTCTCTTCTCACCACAGTGCTACTCTCTCATATGGCTGTGCCAGCTGTGTGTGGTGGGCTCTAGCATAGAATGCCTATGGTGTCTCTTCCTTTGTTGTGTGCTGCCATTAGGGGCTTCTTCTCGAGAGCTATAAGGGTCTTGCATTTCCTTCCCAACTAGTATTGGATCCACATGGTGCTGTGGCAACCAAGGTTCCAAAAAAGAACCGGTTCCCTCTGTATAACCATCTCTCTCTCTCTCTCTCACACGCACACACACACATGCATGTGCATATCCCCTCTCTCTTCTCACACTCTCCCACACATAAAAGCTCTCGCTCTCTCTCTCTCTCTCTGTCTCTCTCACACACACACACATGTAAATATTAGTATATAAAATATTATGTTTTAGATACATATATCTATATAGACACATATGCTTATACATATATACGTGTATTTAAAAATATAAACACACACACACACACACACACATACATAATTTTAATTAATTTTGCTTAAATTCTAATACACGCGGAGATGTGTGGTAAGGTGTGCTTACTTTTAAATATATAGGTGGATATATTATACACACAAAGACATATACACATACATATATATATGTGTGTGTGTATATATATGTATGTATATATATGTGTGTATGTAAGACAAATTTAGGAATTTTGGGAATTATTCGAGTCCCATTTCTTATAGGATTGGTTGGAAAACTCGGTATTTTTGTGTAGTTTGAGCTAACATCTATTTGTTGGTGCACTCTTTGTGCCATTAGATTATATCTTGACACAACTATTTGGCGTATTTGTTTGTAGTTGCATAGATACATACGTCAATGCAACAATATCGGAAGGACAAGGGAAACATGACACTAAACTTAATTGAGATTATACAACACCTTTCATATGAAGAAGATAATGTTAAATACTATCTCCACTTTGAGACATTGAAGTAAAAACATGGGCTTTATTTAATTTGCCAAAAGAATTCTAAATATCACTTAAAAAGGAACCTTAGAAATGAGAGATCTCTAAAGGGTGTGGTGTTAGAAACAACAAAACAAAAGGTAAATCTCAATGACAGTAACAATGTGCTAAGTTTACGATTGATCCACAGATAAAAACCCATCTTAGACACTATATCAAGATTATAAATCATGATATATATGCTCAAATTTGAGGGACATTGAAGTAAAAACATGGGATAATAATGCCAAAGAACACTTGGAAAAGGAACCTTAGAATTGAGGGATCTCCAAAGAGTGTGGTGTTTAGAAACACCAGAAGCAATCAAATTTCAATGAGATTGTTACATTCAAGTTTACAATTCATCCGAAGACAAAAACCCTTCGTAGACACTTTGTCAAGATAATAATTGAGTACAAATTGTATCTCAAACATAGCATTTTCTCATGTATTGCTCCAATACATACAAAGTTTCTCTATCATAAGCTGCTTCATTTACTAAAGTGTTACAAGTATACTCCCGTTTGTTCTTTGCATAAATCCAACCAAGTAACCATGCACTGATTGTTGTCTCCAAAAAACTTTAAAGCTCCTCTATATTTTGATTCCACATCTTTGGAAAAATCAAGTAGGTTCCGGGCATATTCCACATTACATTGTAGAGGGTATCATAAAAAATTAGCGCGTTATTTCCATCTAGGTCATGAAAAATTCTCCATGCTACATCCAAGTTTTTGTGGTATACAAATCGATATCCAATTAGAAGATCCATCTTTTGACATGCTGCCTGCCCTGCTATGACCTTAAACTTTGTTGGTGCCGAGGAAAGCACAACTCAAGAATGCGTCGAGTCCTTTGTAGTCTATTAGTACTCCAGATCCATACCTCAAACCATTGCATACAAAAATCAAGGAAAGTGAATGCATCTTTGCGAATCAAATGCCAAACACTTGTATTCTCTTCCACAAGATGCATATGTTTGGCCCAGTCTGGACATACATCACCATGTTGCATCTCAATGGTCTTAAGTAAAACACCATTGAGTTCAAGTATCAATACTCTTCTTTGTTTCCTTATTATATCTAGTGGAACTCTTTTGCTTCTAGGTACATAAGTCACGAATGATTGGTGCCACCTCAATAGTAAGTTTTCTGTACACTTGAAATCAAAGCTATATGCTTCAACATATCCTATTGAAAACAAAATGTATGGTTAATGGACATTCAAAATTTTAAATAAATATATTATGTGCTAACAACATAAATTCATCCATGATATGGATGGTCTTAAACCTTCATAGACAAACGCTCCAATACCTCAGAAGTTCAACCAAAAAAATAAAAGAGCGAGTATATTGTCAATGCTAAATTTCATCAAATTTATTGAATATGATGTATAAAAGATTTTCACTGTTCAGATAATTGAGTCTATCCAAATTAAATTATAATATTCATAGCCTTACACCTTGACAAGGCAATATCTTCAATAAAAAACAAACACATCTTCATTTACAATCGAATTGCAAATATTGACAGAAGAGATTATCAAATGACAGTAAGTTTGGAGTACAATGGCATTTGATTGCTTGATATAATAGTGTAAAGATTTGGCTCGTACAATCCAAAAATTAAACCCATCTAACCACATTATTTTGGCCAAAGCCTAAGTCTATCTTATGGGCTTTTAGTACAAAATGACTCCAAACATTCTGCACCCAACAACGAGTCTTAATCTTGATATTTGTGTAGATCCCATACTTCAAACTACACGTTTAGACCTCAGCAATGGTTTCCTTTGACTTGCAACAAAACTAGTATGGGTTAGGTTGGAATCTGATTATACTGTCACTCAATGTTTAATGAAACCAAACATTATCCTACCCATAAGCTCAAGTCAGCCTTTTGTAGCCTTGATATGTATGCTTTTGCTGCAACTCCACTTATGAGATGACCACGATCATATCCCAAGCAAGTAGCATAAGCAATAGCGTGTTGATCACTCAAAATCCTTGTTTGTGCAACACACTTTTAACAAGCTTAGCTGGTCTTTGGATAGTAATGGTACTCCAGCTTTAGATGCCAACATTGCTAGATCCTTGCTTATGGATTCTACTTCTCTTTTTTCCCCTCTTGATTGGACATACTTTAGCTTATCACCATACAATGGTAAGTGTGAAGATGCACAAGATGAGTTTTTCACTTCATTTGAATATTCGTTGAGCTCTTCTCACAAAAATTGGGAGGTGAATTGGAGCCATTCTTCCAGTACACCTTGAAAATCGATAAATAAATTATGACCATGTGTGATAGGAGATTGACCTAGCCGATTAAGCAAAATAACAGACCTAATGTCATTTGTATTATTTAGATTTAAAAGGTAGGGTAGAAGGTCATTGCACAGTATGTAGTCGTGCCCTCCTTGAAAACTTTCAGAGGGAAGAGACAGTTGTCTCTTGGATTAACACATCCCTTGAAAGGGCTATCATCAAATAAGCAATGTATTCTTCTTATTGCAAATATCTTGGCACTGATTCCAAACCTTGAGTAAAGGTTTAAACATAGCCTCAACAGTAGGCTTATCTGGGCTATACACTTTCAAAGATTATGGATATAACATTCTTCTTGTCCCCACACCATAAAGAAATGATATTTCTTATGTGCATACTGTTCAATAGTGTTTACATAGGCACAAACATTCTTGTGTAGCATGGTGGACCAAATACTAACATGAAAGTATTGGCAAATCTCATCCAAAAATTCAAAACACCCAGGGCGAATAACAACTGTGGTGCGACCAATATCAATTCGAATACAATTTGTTTGTGGATGCCTCTTCTCTTCCTTGTTAAGTAAAACTACATTAAGATCAAGTATAAGTGCATGTTTCTTTATGGTGATTGTAGGAGGAATGTTTTTTGCATACGATACGGAAGAATGATAACACTTTAATGTGTTTACATACTTAACAATGTTAAAACAAGTGATGCTATATTATCAATGAGAGATAATTACAACAAAACATCCACAAGTTTACTTTCGTTTCATGCTCCCATACTCATCTATGACGATGGCTCCTAGACTTGATTGCATTTCCCTATTGATTGTTGGTGAAGATTGAAATACTAATCTATCTCCATCTCTCTCAAAAGAATATAAACTTCCTACTCTTTTGTGTATTGGAACATAGCTCCTCAACACGTTGCTCTATTTCTTGCGCACTTAACTTGTGATTGTTAGAAGTAGTTGTACTTGCAAAAACAACTCTCGCTGAGAAACATACTTTTTAACACACAAAATTGTTGAATAAAGCATCTTAAATAACATCCTATTGAAAAAGATCTACCTTTAGTTTTCTTAGCACCCTCTGCCGGGCAGAGTCCTTGATTTCAACTATTCTCTCTTTATTCGTAGCATATGTAGCCTCGTCAATTTCTTCAACACCCTCCGCCATAGAGTCCTTGATTTCAACTATTTTCCCTTTGTTCGTATCATATGTAGCCTCATCAATTTATTCGACAATCTCTTCTTGTCTCTCCTTGAATGCAAAAGTCTCTTGAAGCTCTTCATTAACTTTATCTTTATTCTCACTAACCTCAACATTAACTTACAAATCAAGAATGTCCTTAGTCTCTTTAGTCCTATCACTTGAAGGCCTTGAAGATGTTTGCAAAGATGAATCATCGATGTGATCTACCTCCACCATGTTGTCTTCATTATTTCTAGCATTTGAATCATGAGAGTTGATCTCTCTAGCAGGGATTTCATGATGATGTTCTAGTTGAGCAATGTTATCTTCATCTTTCCCTTATTTGTATATATCTGTAAGATTAAAATAAAATACTATTACTTTTAGGATTTAAATAATACACCAAGGCTAATACAATACTAGTCATTTTTATATCTACACATATACTTTGTATCCAAACTTAGATTACTCAACATTGAGTGATGTACCATAATGAATTAGGAACCATATTACCTGCCAAGACTTTGACACAAGGGTCAAACTTGAGTTTGAGCCTCACTTACAAGGGCAAAGTAAAGATCGCTCAACTTGAGATTGTGCATTGTGTTGGAAGACATCCCTAAGGTTGGACATAAGTGGAGGTACGGCTCAAACTTAAGTTTGAGCCTCACCGCTACACTAGGATATGGAGTAAGTGTAATTTCTGAATAGTAAGTGTGCGTCATCATTTGTATTAGGCTCAAACTTAATTTTGAGCCTCACTGCTACACTAGGATATGGAGTAATTTCTTAATAGTAAGTGTGCATCATCATTTGTACCACTAGACGTTGGCATGAAATCAAGGATAATTAGAATAGAAGTATTCACTTTAATAGAAAAATGTTAAAAGTGAATCCAAAAAAGCCAATGTATTAATCAAAAGACAAATAATTATTTCAACAAATCCACACTTTGAACAAGACCTATGTTAATATTAGTTGTTGATAAGCTCCTTTCAATGATCACCATTCGTTGTACATTCATAAGCACTATCAGTGCACTTTTCTACCTTTCTTTGGTTGAGAGCTTGATGTGCTATGAGCATGAAAAGCCTTGTTGACATCTGTATCCCCAATCTTCTCAACGGCCATAGCAACCCCAACATTTGAAGCTTCCATGGCTTTTGCAGTATCCAATATATCATCACCATTCCCACCTTCATCATCATTTTCATGCCTTCCAATATCTTCAAAATTGTCTTCGGCATCCTCATTGAATAGAGTATCATTCCCTTGGTCCTCTTCATTCCTTTGCCCTACATCTTCAAAGTCTATAGCATCCCCAACTTCTTTATCATCATCTGTGTCATTTTTGTTGTCAATATCATCACCTTCCTCTTCCTCCTCTGTACTTGGTGGGTCGTTAATGTGAAGATTTAGAAGGTTCTCTTTTTCTGCATCATCTAGTGTTTGCTTTTTTGTGCCGCCACTTGCACCACACCAGTCTTGCAAGGACAGGTGATCGTCTAAAAGAGCAGAGCACTTTGATTCTAATGCCATCGCTTCCAAATCATCTTTTGCATAAAGCAATACATCGTCTCTTCTTTAGCAAGCTCTCCTCTACCACAACTCCACCACAATATATGTCTACAACATAGCTGTGTTCAGGACAAAACCGTGTGATGAGACCGTCAATAAAGCCTTTGTCGAGATGAGTTCTCTATTTTGGCCACTAGAGCCTAAGATGAATACATTTTTTGTGAGAACCTTATCAATGGCCTCAAACTTGTCAACCTTGCTGATGAAAAGAATAACAGTTGCAATCTCAAACTGTTCCAGATATCCAGGCATCATCTTTTTGTGTGTGGATCACGCCAAATTCATAGTGCACCTTTGTTAACTGGCTAGAAATCCCTTCAATAAGAATTCCAATGGTGATGATATCAACAAAACACACAAGAATATATTCATATTGTGAGTTTAGTGTGTTCAAAGCAAGTGCCAACTTGGAGAAAAATTCTAACGAGAGCTACTCCTTTTTATACCATGTAGGTCCATGATTGCCAATTGAAATGGTACATGCTCTTCACTATCGAAGGCTATAATCTTTGTCATATCAAAACCCACCTCCCAAATTGTCCAAGGAATAGACTCTTGTTGAGATGCAATACCCATAGATGCTCTATATAGGTGATTGAGTAGAGTTACTACACTTTTTGAAAGTGAAGGATTTTTTTTTGAATGATTGAGAGAGTCCCTAACAAAGGACTAGCTATAGCTCCTCAATTGATTATACTCATACTCCCCTAGCTTATATGTCTCACACACCTCTTCCCAAGTCATCTTTTCCCTTGTCAAATCAAAATAGAAGGTGGTTATTGCATCTTTGAGCACTCGATCTGTTTTTAGCTTCCAAGCCATCTCCTCCATATCCATTCTTTGATGGGTTTGCTTTCCCTTCTTAAGCAATATTCTATTGTCAAGTGCTATTTGAATGTCCAAAACTTCACTCTTTTGAAGGCCTAAAATGCACCTAAACAACATTGAGCCTAGCGTGACTGTTCCTGGTGCCTGTTGAATTTGCCCACTCTTCAAAGTTGGAAGTTTGGGATTTTGATCAAGACCTTTAGTTTGAGTTTCGCCCTTTGTATTTGGTAGCAAGCCTTTTGCATATTACCTCATGATCTTAACCCAATTCTGCCATACATCATCATCACATAGAAGCAAGTGTAAATCATTTTTGACAAAATTCTTATGTAGTGTGTGCTCCATGGTCTCCACAAAGGCCTGCAAAGTTGCAAAGTAAGAGGTTAGCCCCCTTACTATAGATATCACAAAATATAAGGAGGAATCATGCATCTATGGGTTTTCAATCATTTGGAGCTTATTCTCAAACTTGAGTTTGAGCCTCACTTGCCAGTGCTAAACTAGTATATAATGGTGATGCTCGATCTTAGGTTTGAGTGTCACCTCCGTATGCAAATCTAGCACTTGCAAGTGAGGCTCCAACTTAAGTTCGAGCCACAATTAGATATGCAAGTGCTACACCATCACAGAGAGGTGAGGCTTGAAGTTCAATTTCAAACCAAACTATTAAGTTTATGCAGTTTGAGAAGAAGCCTCACATGCATCTTTCTTATGCTACTGCTACACTTGAAACTATAGATCCGTAAAAGATATTATGAAAAGTAAAGAAGAAGTAATGTATGTCTATGATTTACCAAGATATAGCAAAGAATCAAAAGAGTACCTTCCAAGACTCGTCCATCTTGGGTTGATTGACACCAGGCAAAGAGTACCTTCCAAGACTCGTCCATCTTGGGTTGATTGACACCAGGCAAAGGTTTACTAAGATGACCGTTTGCATGCCATTGTGCTCGAGCTTGTAGAAGTTGATCGAGGAATGGCTCCTTTTGCATTGACTTTGCAACATATAAATTTGCATCCTTGGAAATGTCACGAGAAATCTTGGGCGGGCAATTTACAATTATCTTTGATCTCTTGAACCTAAATTGCTGACGCAATTGAGGGGTCATTTTAGCCATATTTAGAGCTTGCAAGCTTTTTGCAGCACTAATGGAGTGCTGACCAGAGATAATCTAATATTCAACTTTATGAATATCTTCTTTTGTGAGTTTATCAAGGGGTTGTTTCGTAGCACGATTACAGGGCATCAAAATTGCAAGTATCTCCTCTTGCTTTGGATCCTCAATAAAGTCTTGGGTCAAAATACGAACCCAATCCTTATTTAACCTTCTATACACATAGTTTGAAGGAGCAGGATAACATTTCATCACCTCAATGCTGAAGACCTCATTTAGACCAAAGGGATAATATCCCTTCTTTATTTCTAATAAGATCATTGCTTTGCTGCCCTTGTTTGGAGTCTCAGCCTCCATTAGCTCGTCATCGGACGCATCTATCTCCTTTGAACCACTTGCTGGTTTTGTTCTTTGCCTCTTTGAAGAGATTTGTTGAACCTTTGTAGAGTGCTTTGTCTTTCTCTTCTTTGCAAGTGCTTGCTCCTCTTCTTGCACCTGAGAGCCTGCCATGTCTTCAGCTGCTATTGTGCTTACATCAAGGACTTTTGTTTTGTCACTCTCCTTTTTATGTTTTGAAGAAGTTGCACCAGCATTTCTAGATGCTTCAAATGCACTCTTCACTATGGCCCTGCCTTTTTTCTCCACAATTTTCCTAACTTGAGTGGTTGTTGTCTCCTTTTCAGGTATGGACTTTTTTCGTGAATCCAAAGCCTTCTTTGCATGCCTCACCGCTTTCACCAGGTCCTCCACATTATCCACCCCTGAGTCTTCTTGATTGGAAAAGTCAATGATCTTTAATCCTAGCTTAACAATAGAATTGTCCATTCCTAGTTTACTGCTAGTCATGTCTACTGGGTGAAAAGTGTCCAATGATAAGCAAAACTTATTTGCTTTTGTAGTTTCTCCTTCTGGCAATACATTGCATGTGAAGCATGGGTTTGCTCTTACATCCACATCATCCTTAGCGCCTACCACAATCCCCATATCTCCATATAATGTATCACCTTGAGAGAGAAACAAATGGAGGACTCCTTTGAAGTTTGCACTAGCATCGTAGCTATCCATAAACCATTTTACTCCTTCTTTGTTAATCAATTCGAAGGATTTATCCACTTTAATTCTAGGAGTGACACTTTTAGCTTGAGTTGTTGTTGAGAGAGAGAGCATCCAGAGTAAAGATTGGTGCACCATGTGGTTGCGAGGTAGCGGGTGCTCTGCTAGCTTCCATTCCTGTGAAGCACAAAAAAAGTTTCAAAACCTTAGAAAAAAAATGGATTTAAATGCTACATATCAAATCAAAACCTATCAAACTTAAGAAACTTAATGCATGCTACATTTATTGATGCTTCACTTAGTTTTCTTGAATAGCGGGGGCCTCACTTGCATTTACTTAATCCATACAGAAGCTCGACTTAAGCTGGAGCCTAGATCCAAGTTGTGCACTCATATGCTAGGGGTACGCTAGCATAGAGAGGCAAGGCTCAAACTCAAGTTTGAGCCTTAAGGCGAAGTTCCATGTATGGGAGGCTTGAACTTAAGCTGGAGTCTAGATCCAAGTTGTGCACTCATATGCTAGGGGTACACTAGTATATTGGAGCCTGAAGGCCAAGTTCCATATAGGAGAAACCCGAACTTAAGCTAGAGCCTAGATCCAAGTTGTGCACTCATATGACAGGGGTACACCAGCATATAGAGACAAGGCTGAAGCTCAAGTTTGAGCCTTAAGGCCAAGTTTTATGTAGGAGAGGCTCGAACTTAAGCTGGAGCCTAGATCCAAGTTGTGCACTCATATGCTAGGGATACGCTAGCATAGATAGGTAAGGCTCGAACTCAAGTTGGAGCCTTAAGGCCAAGTTCCATGTAAAGTTAAGCATGGAGAATGAGCCTTAACACATAAGTTCCATGATAAGGTTCGATCTTAAGGTGGGGTCTATATCCAAGTTATGCACTCAGATGCTAGGGGTGCACTAGCATGGACAGTAAAGGCTCAAACTCAAGTTCGAGCCTTGAGGCCGGAGTACACTAGCATGGAGAACAAAGGCTCAATCTGAAGTTTGAGCCTTAAGGCCAGTGTACACTAGCATCAAGAGCAAAGACTCCAACTCAAGTTCGAGCCTTAAGGCCGGTGTACACTAGCATGGAGAACAAAGGCTTAATCTGAAGGTCGAGCCTTAACACCGAGGTGTACTAGCATGGAGAGCAAAGGCTTAAACTCAAGTTCGAGCCTTAAGGCCAGGGTACACTAGCATGGAGAACAAAGGTGTGCACTTTTGCCGCGCAGGTCGTAGCAGGGGACTTGCCGGACACCGTATGCGAGCCACGAATGGCTGCAAGCATACAACCAGGGAAGGAAGCTCAAAACAGAATGCAAAAGGTGTGTCACTCACCGCTTAACTGCCGCCTTGAAGGATTCCCGCGTCGCAGCCGTGAAGGAGGAGCCGCCGTCGCCGTTCTACCGCCTCTCCGCCGCCGTGCCACTACACAGTGCTCGATCGCTCTCTCACTCTCTCTCTCTCTCTCACACACGCAGGAGAAGGAAACCAAAGAGATAAGGCAAGAGCACTCTTGTATTCACAACACATGAGAATGAGGATTTTAGGGTTACATTTGACTCTTATAGGTGACTTGGCCATTCACACTTGGGCGCCCATACATGGCCGACCGATCTTAACCCTTATCCTACTGATATTCAAGGTGCACCTCTCATCGGCGATCACCCAATCCCTTCATCCTTAACCTATGGTGCCGACAAGCCCGGCCCATGACTTAGAATATTTAAATTAATGACGTAAAACATAGTACGTCTCAATGTCCGTCTCATAGGTTAACATGCCCCCCTTCCTGATGTAGATTCCGTCCTCGGAAGCTATGGTATGGTAAGCTCGAGAGGGTTGTTGTTGACCGTCTGCAAAACAGGAAAGTAGAGTGAAAGTATGCTGGAATTCAAAAGATATAAAGTGTATAAATTCAAGCATGTTAGACCACAATGGATGTTGCTATGAGAACTTAGTTTAAGGGTCACATGAATGAGCTAGTGTAGCAAATTAGCAGGAGTTTAAAATTATTGAAAGTAAATCAAGAGTAAGCAAGGTGTCAAAGGTTAATCAAGGTTTATAACTGGCCTAAGTCAAGGAAAATAACCAAGCTTAATAAATAAACAGATGACCACACTGTGTCTACTCTAAGAACAAGTTAATACCACAAGCCTAGGGACACAAGAAACATCAGAGTTACAGGAGCTTTTTGTCTTCTTCTTTTTTTCACGTGACAATTTTTACACACAATAGCGACCTTCCTAAGGCAAAACTAACATCGATCCTGGTACCATGTTTAACACAAGGCATTATCCAGGAGTCTATTAGCTCACTTTAGGCAAGGCTACCCCTACCAACCAAGGCATCGGTCTGGAGTAGAATACTCCTCGCCTACCAAGTATCAATAAGGCGATAGGCCAACATTAAAGCACATCATAGACTTGTATTGCCATTTATTGTAGGCTTTTTTAAAAAAAAATCTATTTCTTTTGATCTTTGCTCCTGAACTATAATTTGTCTTGCATCCTTTCGACAAAGGGGTAATAGCTATGTCCTAGAGGTCAACACACACATGGCCAGGTGTCAAACATTAAGATGGTTTGACCCTAGACCTAAGACAATCGTATTCCAAGGTTAACTAAAGACATCATGTTGCCTAGGAATATTTCCAATAAAGTTAAGCTCATTAATGATTTACACTAGCATGCAAGCAACTTCAAAAACTAAGTAGTACATTGACAATTTCCATGTGGTCATGCATTATAGTTTATGCAATTGATTGAACAGTAAAAATGAAAGAGAGTGGGTATGGAAGAATTACACCTGTAATTGGAGATCTCCTTGATTTGACGAGACAGCTTGCAATTTGATGTAGATATATTTTGATGAACGTTGCGACAGTCTCAGGACTTGAAAGCGAACCCACCTCAAACTTTTCAACCTGTACAATCAACTAACAAGCACTATACCTCGAGAGGCACATCAGTGTGAAAATTTCAAGACTTGTTTAAGGAATCTAAACTACAAAAAACTTGAAAACGCTAACCTACCTACCAGTCACCACACTACTACTGAGGATACGGTAAGAGGATGTTGTAGAGTCCTGGCTCTAGCCCTAAGGCTAAGCCTCTATCCGCATCATCCAAACAAATAAAGTCAACCTCAGTAGTGCCATGAGTTTCATCCGTCCATTCATCATTGTCAGATATTTCCTTTTCATTTTCCCATCCACATAAACTCATCAAAAATGTAACCATGCGAGGATAGTCATCTTGTGGAAAAGGAAAGCATTGGGCTATCGGGGAAATGTCCTCTACGGAGTAGGGGTCAGTCATGGTCAATAGGCGAATTAGCCATTCTAATTCCTCAATATTTTCCTCTCTGGCTAGTACATCTATATGATCCCATTCAGTTTCAATTACAGGATAGCACATGTGGAATATTTGAGAAAGGTACAGATGATACCTCTCACCAAAGGTAGGAGTGGATGAAGTGTATGATGATCGGGCATCTGCCATATCTGCAAACACAGATATAGCATCAGTAGGTTTATGACAGGACAATCTAGTTCTTGATTGTATACGGATATTTCTCTTGTTTTTGTGCTCTTGCTTTTTTTACTATTTTTTGTTTTTCTTTTCTTTGTTTTTTTTAAAAAAAAATGTATGAAGCTATATATATACATCCCCTTGAATTTGTCAATTACATGGTCAAACACCATATTAGTGAATTTGGGAATTTCCCAATTTCCATTTTTGAATACTTAAAAAAGGGGGACATGGATAACATGTTTGTAAGTTTCTCAAAACCCTATCATATGACCTATCGTTGGAAAGCGCTTGAAAAATGGAATCTAAAGAGCTATAAAGCGCTCATTTTGGATTAGTGGTGTTCAAGTTATGGTTAATCCAAACTTTTGACCACGTGTCCCAAACTTGTGAAAAATTCCCATATTCCCCAATATGGTGTTGTCAGGGGAGAAGGTTAAGGAGGAAGCATTAGAATGTCGAGCGTGAGTACATGCTCCCCCTTTCCTTGGGTAGATCATATTATTTGCAATGATGTTGCAGCCTCTTGGAACCAATTTGTCCAGCGGGTCATAGGTTGTGATGTGGGCAGATAGCTTTTTATGACCCTTGTGGCCACATCCAATTGCAGAGATGGTAGTGTACACTCCCATTGACGAATGGAGGAAATGGTTTCCGACGATACTATTACAAGGGGAGACGTAGACTCATCGGTTTTTTGTTGGGTGTTGACAAGAGTAGGTGTAGAGCATGTAGAAACTTCTATATGAGTGTGTGCCTGGCATGAGGAGCTAGAAGCTTCATGTGGCTCCCCCCTTCTTCCTGAGAGCTAGGTGGTAATGATCGATATCGTTTGGGAATCCAAACTAACTCTGGAAGAAGTGGTGTGGAGCACTCTGTTACCTTTCCCTTACCACGATCTTGAATTATCGTTGGGGTGGCAACAATTGGTTTGCAAGGTTTTACAGGTGATGTAGAGGGATTCAGCTTATGTTTAGGGACCCAAATCTGGTCATTTCCCTCATAGTACCCTTGGGCTACTAATAATTTTTTAGGGATCCATCGTGATGTTACATTGCCCTTTTTCGGGTGGGTAGCTGCTTTCCTTTTACGAGGCTTCTTGGTGGCTGAACGAGATTGAGCAGGGGAAGTAGCTGTTAGCGAAGCTTTGGGGACCCATTTGTATGTACTCTTTGGCATAGTAAGCAAAGCTTTAGGGACCACCTTGCCTGTTTCCACTCCTGGCGTTGAAGCGTTAGAGGGGTGGCCAACAATCGAAGATGGTTTTACCATTGGACTTTGTGATTTTTCATTATCTAATATTTGAGTGGATGACTTAGGTGCGGGATTTTGAGCGGTCAGACCTAGTGTTGGTTCTTGCGTTGTGACTTGTCTGGTTGCCCAATCGATATTGCACTTGGTGGCCATCATCCATTTGCGCCCTAAGATTACAGTCCCTTCCATGGTACCAGCAGGCATAACCAAAAAGCTTTGAATTATGGTTCCCTTGTCATAGGCAACCGGAGTGTGTAGAATTCCTGAGACAGGGGTTTTCTTCTTGTTGATTCCTTGAACTTGGATAGAACTCTTGGATAAAGGTGGTTTTCCCAGTTGACACCACACACCATATGATAGCAAATTGTGTTGAGCTCCTGTATTCAATAATGCATTATACAGCACCTCCCCGTAAGGACTCTGTAACTCAATTGGGTATCTTAGAGGTGGGTCAGATTCCAGTGCATCCTCTTCTGCTTCCTCGAAAAATACTTGCGTAATTCCCAAGTTGGCTTCTCGTTGTCTCCTAGCACGCTGTTGACGTTCTTTGGCTTCGACTCTCGCTTGTATCTTTTTAAGCTCAGCTTGTTCTTTAGCTGCCTTCTTTTGATGGATTGCATGTAACTCCTCTTGGCTCAGGGGGTCATAGTATCGTTTGAATTTACTCCCATTAAGGAATCCAATGGTTTCAACTCCGTCGAGAGTCTCCACTCTAATGGTACCTTGCGGGGTAATTTCACATACTCTATATGGTCCCTCACCAGCATATTTGAGCTTCTTCTTTTCGTTTCGCACTCCATACATCAGGACTTTATCCCCAACCTTGATGTCCTTGTCCTTTAGATGGCGATCAAACCATTTTTTCCTTCTATCCTTCTCCACAAGGGCATTGTATACGGCCAATTGTCTTTCTTCGTTTAGCCGCTCAAGGATATATAGACGCTCTACTAAGGGATTACCATCCCAACCCTCTTGAGTAGCAACACGAAGACTAGGAATGACGAATTCCCACGGCATGACTGCTTCTTGGCCATATACCATTTTGAATGGTGTGCAATTAATAGCCACTTTGTACGCAGTACGATAGGCCCATAAAGCTGTCGTAAGCTTTAGATCCCAATCCGTGCGATGAGCTTCAACTGTCTTTGTCAAAATAGAGATTAAAGTCTTGTTGGTACTCTCAGCTTGGCCATTCGCTTGTGGATAGTAAGGAGTAGATTTATGATGGTATATCATGAAATTTGTTGTGAGCTCCTTAATCACTTCATTTATAAAATGCATACCATTGTCGCTCACAAGTTCAAAAGGACAACCGAATCGTGTGATTATATTTTCAAAGAGGAACTTGGCTGTTGTCCTCGCATCTGCCTTATGTGTCGCTTTTGCTTCAGCCCATTTGGTCATATAGTCAGTGGTCACAATAATATAGCGAGATTGTGTGTTTCGGGCCGCTGGACTAATTGGACCTACAAAGTCTAAACCCCACTTTTCAAATGGTTGGTTTACTTTGATCGGATGTAAGGGTATCTGATCTTTCCTTTGGGGTTTCTTATATCGTTGGCATTCATCGCAACCCTTCACAAAGAGTGATGCGTCTTGGAACATAGTGGGCCACCAATACCCTGATTGTAAGATCTTTCACGCAGTTAAGTCTCCTGAGAAGTGACCACCGGCTACGCCCATATGTGCCTCTTGCAAAATGTATAGATACTCATCCTCTCGGGCACAACGCCTAAGAACATCATCCTTTCCTCTTTTATAAAGAGTCCCGGCTATCAGGCAATAGGGTTCGCATTCTTTGATTAGCTTTCGAGCTAGATCTTTACGAAGCTCCTTGGGTGGAAAGCCATTAACCAAAAAGTTAACAATCTTCTCACTCCATTCAGGCATTATCTCCACCATGAACAGGGAAGTGTCCGGTAAGTCATCATCAACCCCCGTAGGAGCCTCACCATTAGGTATGCGAGACAAATGATCAGCCATAACATGTTTTTTGCCAGGTCTCACAACAACAGTGAAATCAAACTCAAGAAGAATCAATAACCATCGTGTGATTCTTCCTGTGGAGCATGGTTTGTTTACCAGATACAACAATGCTTGATGATCTACATAGAAAACAAACTTGGTGGCAAGGAGGTAATAACGAAATTTCCTTACTGCATATATCATTGCCAACCCTTCTCGCTCCGTAGTGGTGTAGTTCATCTCAGCATCGTTCAACTGGCGACTGGCAAAGCTAATGGGGTAGTCTAGCTTGTGTTCTCCAGGTTGAGTTAAAACACACCCAATAGCAAAGTTTGATGCATCAATATGCACATGGAAGAGTAAATCCCAGTTAGGCATTCTCAAGATTGGAGCACTTGCCAAGGCCTTCTTTAATAGCTCATAGGCACAGTCACATTCTTCGGTCCAAATAAACTCGATGAGAAGCTTATACAATGGTCGAGCTATCTCGGCGAAGAATAGAATAAATCTTCGATAATAACCAACATGGCCCATAAAGCGTTGGACTCCCTTATAGTTGGTGGGTGGTGGCAATTCCAGAATGACCTTGATTTTACTCTCGTCCGTGGAAATCCCATTTTTGGACACTATATGCCCTAAGATGACTCCGTGTTTAACCCACAATTGGCATTTGAAAGGATTCAATGAGATGCGATATAATCTACACCTTTCAAATATTTTTCGTAAACACATCAAGTGCTCGTCCCAAGAGGAATGAACACAAAGATCATCTAAGAAAGCTTCACAGAAGTCTCTTATTCCTTAAAGGCCGTGTTTATCAATCGTTGGAACGTTGCAGGTGCATTGGTCAAGCCAAAAGCCATGACGCGAAAGGCAAACACTCCAAACTCCGTGATAAATGCTGTTTTAGCTTGGTCCTCGATTGCAATTGTGATCTGATTGTAACCCGAGTACCCATCTAAAAAGCTATATGCCTCCTTGCCTGCCACTCTTTCAAGCACATGTTCAGAATATGGCAAGGGGTAATGATCCCTTCTGGTGGCTGCATTAACCTTTTTGAGATCAACGCACACTCTGAGTTTCCCATTCTTCTTTGGCATGATGACTATCGGAGAAACCCATTCTGAGTGCTCAATTGGGTATATGAATCCACATTTTACCAGCTTTTCAATTTTCTCTTGTACAATCTTTGCGTACTTAGGATTCATTGGGTAGGGACGTTGCTGGACTGGTTTAGCAGTGCTAATCATTGGAATCGTGTGTTGCACCACCGAGGGTGGGACACCCTTCATATCATGATATGTCCAGGCAAATATGTCCTTGAATTCCTTAAGAAGCTTCGTAAGTGCAGCTTCTTCCGCCTTGGTGAGGTCTTGAGCAATAAAAACTGGTTTAGACTCGTCACCCGGATCTGCTAAGTCTATCTCCTTAACTACCGCAGGGCCATCGTAGACACCGCTACTCCCATTGGTAGGTGTTCGTTGGGCTTTTGTGTAGACCACTTTACGTTCCCCTGTAGTGAATGATTTGAAATGCTCGGGGGCGGGCTGTAAGTCTACTGGTTCTTGTTGTGCCAGGCTTTTTTCTTTCAATTCCGCTTCCTTTTGTTGTTGAGCCAACTCTTGGTTTTGCCGCCTTCTTGCAGTACGACTTAGTTTTGGCTTCTCATCAATTTCTAATTGGGCGACGTCATGAGGTTGCGGAATACACCACATGACACTTTGGAGGTATTGTCCCCAATTATCTGCTAACTTTCGATTAGCGTCAATGGCTCCTACATAACTAAGCCATTCTGCAGTGGATCTCTCCTTATTTATTGCAGTTCGTACATTAGCTCGATAGCGTTGGCGCTTATGTTTCGTTTTCTTCTTACCAAGTTTTTGATTTTTGTTTCTATCAGATTCGGACTCACTTGGTCGATCTTCACTTTCGGATGAACTGCAGGAGGTCACTGTCCTAGGCCTTGAGCACCTTGCTTCCACCTTTGGGTGAATATTTGATTCATTTTCCCCATCAGGCTCAGGGTCAGTTTC
Source organism: Cibotium barometz (assembly GCF_041138505.1). Taxonomy (NCBI): domain Eukaryota; kingdom Viridiplantae; phylum Streptophyta; class Polypodiopsida; order Cyatheales; family Cibotiaceae; genus Cibotium; species Cibotium barometz. The sequence continues at coordinate 6,960,013 of NC_141089.1, read as the reverse complement.
TTCTTGAGATTCATACTCAGAGTTGCATTGGTCAGAGTCTTCGCTACTTTCAGTGTCGGTGGAGTTTGCCACTTTCTCGCCATCAGGGGTCAAGTGCATAACACCTATCATGTTTATTGGTACTAACGGTGGCATATTTTGCCCCTCAGGTGTTACCCAGCTTGTGCCTCTATTCCCCCATGTGTCTATGGTTGCCGCTAGGTGTACCCAATCCACGTTATCCGACTCAGTCATACCCGGTAGGACATCCATATAAGGAGAATCTTTCCCATCATCAGTCTCTTTTTTGCATGTATAGCAATACCTTAATGGGGCGGAGTGAATAGTGGTATCCAATCGATTATCAATGATAACCTTGCTTCCTAAAGGATGTGCACGACCATTCTCAAGATCAACTCGAATGACAGAGTCCTGGAATTGTAGGTAGACATGGTTTTTCGACCAGTCATGCACCATTTGTGCTTCCCTCATGAAAGGATGTCCTAAGATCATTTGATATGACATAGGATGCTTGGAGAAATCCATTACAATGAAGGTATGTTTTACCTTGTATCCCAGGACCTTGATCTTGAGGTCCCTTAACATTCCAATAGGTTTAGCTATGGTTCCGTTTGCCATCTTAACCACTATATTTGTGACTTCGAGGTGAGGCCTTCCCATAGATTCCCAACAGTTTTTAGTCACAATGCTCACGCCAGCACCACCATCAAGGATTCCCTTTAGAGTTAATCCCTTGGTAGTAATGGGGAGGGTGGCATTAGATTCGTCACCTTCAAAGTACTGTCCCAACTTGTTCACAGGTATTTCCACGACCGAATCTTCATCAAAGTTGGGTTGTAGATCCCAATGCTCCCCTTCATCTTGAAGCGTGTTGGGTCTATCCATATTTGCAAATTGTGGTAGCCCCGCCTTTAGTTCTCTATTGAGAAATGCCCGAAGAGCTAAGAATAGCTCAGGATCTCCGTATAATTTGGATATGATCGTGGTTCTGATCTCAGAGGACATGAAATCCATTAGCTTGGACACATTCAATGGTGCTTTTCGAGACATCGCCCCTTGACTAGGGACTGGTGAAGATGGAATCACTTCCTCTTCGATGGGGTCAGGCATTCCCTCACTAAACATTCTTTCCAGCAAGAAGGGTGTTTGCCCACTTCCGGATGTCCTATCCTCACTTTCTTCCCGAATGATACTAGGTATAGCTAACGGTTTATGGTTCCTGTGAGGCTAAACTTGCGTAGGAAACACTGTGTCTGGAATTTTGATTTTTCTCGGGTTTGGCTCTAGTTCTCTTTGTGTTTCTTCCACCAAACCCCTTAAGTGTTGCACTTGTTCAATCTCCTCAACTGGGTTTGGGTAAGTACCAATCTTTTTCTTGAGGGTTTTTGGCCCACGTGGCTTGTCTTGGGGAGTCTCAGTCAGTTTGGGTGGCCGAGAGGGCATTAACTGACTTGGTTGTGGGGCCGAGGAAGTTTCCTTCTGTTTCCCCTTATTTATGTACTCGCTTGATTCTCCTTCGTTGAGCTCCCGAGTGGGTTCCTCCCTTAAGGTAGTGGCTTTGGTCCCCATGGTTTCTATTGAATCGGAATCATCTTCAGGATCATTCATATACACGGGGTCGTCTCATGTCCCTATGTTAGTCTTTGAACTGGGCTTGGAGCTCGTGGCATTAAGCGATCTCTTTCGTCGTGTTTTCTTTTTCTTTGCCTGAGCGATTGATGCAGTATCCCTCTCTTCAAGAATGTAGTTTTGATTTTGAAGCATTGACCGTGTAACTACATTCGCGGGTACAACAGGTGTGGTTCCTCGTGCTTGGTTGGTGACCTCAACTAAATTCAATGGCGTAATCTTGGGTGCATTAGGATTATGTGGACATTGAGCGATCAAATGATCTATGCCACAACGATTACATGTAAGTACCGGCATTCCCGAAGTGCTCCCTTGATTTGGTTGCATTTGAGTAGCGATCTTCTGTAGCCTATTAGGGCACTCTGCTACACGATGCGGTCCACCACACTCATAGCATTGAAGAGGTGGTCTCCTCGCCAAGGTATTAAGGCTTTTCCCTCTTGTGGCGAGAGCAGCCGCTTGATATACAGGCTTAACTTGCCCGAAATGATCCTCCATGTAGTATTGGGGAATCATTTCAAACGTATCAATCCCATATGGAGCAGTGGAGTCTATCTCCTCTTCATAATCCCCACACGCACTATGTGACTTACAACCCATCTGGTTTATAGGAGTAATCCTTGGATGTGGAGGTTGTGGTCCTAGCGCACTGGCGGTGGTAAAGGCACAGACTGGACTACATTCGGATTCCTTCGAACTATGTGCTGTGACGGTTGCTCGACAGGTTGTGCAGGCATTAGCGCGGGTACTTGAGGTGTGTTTGACCAGGCTAGTGGTGCCTGATTCGCCAACATTCGCTTAAGTACTAGGCAATCTTTAGATTGATGGCCATACTTACCACATGCATTGCAATTCCCATTGAATTTGACTCTGAATGTGGGACATTCACTCGTGCTATGTGGTCCTAAGCACACCGAACACCATTGTTGCTCTCTCCTTGGGTACATATGGCTATTCTGAGGAGCTCGATTACCCCTAAAGTATTCTTGGAGAGCCTTAGTAAGGTCGGTCACAGACATTTCAGATATCTTGGGCTCCTTGGCAATAGGTTTTACCGTCATTGGCTCGTGCCCAGATACTTGCGAACTAACGGATTTTGTTTCTGAAGACACCTTTTTACCTGCAATCATCAAGTTGTCTTCTAACTGGATTGCATTGGCAGTGACTGCTTCCCACGTTGTAAGACCTCTAATGACTAGGCCATTGTAAATGTCCTCGTGGCGCAATCCTCGGATGAATCTATCGAGGAGTTGGTTGTTATTGAAGCGTTCATCGGGAGTGCAGCGAGAATTTAGATGCTTCAATCGACTTATAAAGTCTCTCACTGACTCCCCTTCCTCGCGTTCAGCTTTTTGGATTTGAGATGCTACTCCCCAAAGCACACCCTCACGTATGTATTCTTTCAAGAACAATCTCTTGAGAGTGGGGTAGTGAGTGCGCTCTTCAACCCTTAAGGTTCGATACCAATCTCCGGCCTTCCCACTCAAGGTTAAGCCTAAGGCTTTACACTTATGCAGCTCATTGTGCTCTTCCAAAGAATCACACACGTGTTCAAAGACTTCAATGTGCTTCCTAACATCCTCGTTACCACTGAAGTTTTGAGTGAGCTTAGCCACTTGTACTGCCTTGCTTCTAGGTTCTCTCTCAGGCATACCCCGCATGTTTTCCACAATAGATCGTCCGATCGTCTGAGCAAACGCTGCGAGTTCACCTAGGTGAGCAGGCATAGCTGGTGGAGGCACTTCTGGGATAGCCTGGCTGATAGGAGTTGGCGTTGGTCTGAGTATGTTGGCAAATGACGTAGGATATGATATGTGACTAGGCCTAGCTCCCCTTGGATAATGGTTATGATAAGGTGGTCGTGGAGCATACGCCATTGGCATACTAAGAGGCGTAGGAGCTACATGAGCATGAGTAGCGATAGGTACATATGGTTGATAGACACTGGCACGCACTGTTGTAGGTACTGTTCCACTAGGTAGCGGTGTCGTACTAACTACAGCGGTAACAGGTGCATTTTTTGCTATGCTCATCATTGGGGTAGGCATTGCGGATTCCCTAATGGAAAGTTGAGCCAAGGTTGGAAAGCTAAAGTTACTACTCGTGGGCTCAACCTGCATTGAGACTCCAGGCGAAACAACATATGAAGGGTCTACTCACCGAGGGAATTGTGATAGGGTTGGTTGTTTGGCCTTGCCTGTATCCAAAAATCTCATAGGGCCAGTGGAACCTAAGTTCACTCCCCTATTTTGCCTCTCAATTTGGATAATTCTATGAATCACCTCACATATCATGTGTGGTTGCTCCTCTAGATTAGTGGCGCTAGATGTAGATCGTAGGACTTCTAACCAACCTACATGGTATGTGTAACCTGTGTATAGGTCAGTTAGAGTCTCTGTGTGTAGATCATATTCCCAATTTTCATTGAGAAATATCCCATCTAGACTTGGTGTGCCAAACGGTTCTCTTGAAGTGGACGCAATGTCACTTCTTATGGATTGGCTTCTAGGGACCTCTACTTTAGGAAGAGCATCGGAATGTGGTAGCTCAGTAGGGCCCTCATTAAACGAAGTGGGTAGAATATCCACATGGACACTCTTTGGGAGGGTAGGGTCTACATAAGATGTGAATGGCGAATCTACTACCCCTCCTTCCTCATTTACTTCGCTTGTCGCATGTTCAGAGTGTGTAGCTCTACTAAAGGTCTCTATTAGACGACTAAACATGCTAGATCCGGGTTGTGGGGCCCACACTGGCATGTTTTGGCTTGTCTCCTCAGGGTTCTTGGTGGGGTGCCCTTCCATGGCTTCTGAGTCAGAGGATGAGTCACTATCCACTATTCGTGGATCTTGGGTTGCACTCCCCAGCCGAAGGCCAAGATGCCAACATGGAGGGATGGTGTGAGCCTGCGTAGACTGAAACGCTTTCTAGTGATTCAGGCTCTAGCACCGACCAGAACGTAGATGCATGTGACGTGGGTATCCTACGTGCGTTGGTAACTACCCTTGAAACTCACACAAGTGGTTTCTTAGGTGTTTCGCACCCCGTTTTTAGATTGTTTTTAACTCGTTTTTTATCCCCTTACTTACGGTCGAACTTGGACTAGGGCGTGTGATAGCTCAAAACGAGTGTATCGTTCAAAGGGTCCTAGTGTGCTTTACAGCACCGTGTTCGCCTATCCAGAGCTCCTGTGGTCCTCAAAACAGTCCGTTTCCCTATGGGGGAAGGGGCAACAGCCTATTTGCTTGTGGAGGAAAGGGTGAAGGCTTTATCCCACATGCTCACTTTACTCCTTGGGGAGTGGGCTACATATAGGGCACAACTTCCCATAAGCTCTCACTTGAAAGAAAGCTATGGAGGCTCACTCTCCTATATATATATATCAAAAGACCGAGACCGGGGTCGTGGGTCGTAGGTCAATTGGGGTTCTTTCTTTTCAAAATTTTTTTCTCCAATTAAAAAACCTTTCCTCTCCACACGTTTGGTTCTTTCTTTAAAAATAATATTTAATTTTTTATTTTTTATTTTTTATTATTTTTTAATTTTTATTTTCTATTTTTTTTAAAAAAAATAAGTTTTCTAGGGTTTCTTTGGGTTCAGCCTTGGCCGCGCAGTTCGCACACAGCACAGGTCTGGGGATTCAGAAATCCCCCCTCACACTCAGGAAACCAGATAACAGAATGCACGCCCACACGCGGAGCGGAAAAATAACAAAAGAAACAGAAATGCAGAAGACAAATTGCAGAAATAGAGATTGAAAACCACAGAAACACCTCAACAGCAACACAAACGCCTTTCCTACAGTGTAAATTAAACTTCACGCAGCAGCCCGAGCTGCAAACTGGAGCTTGGTGCAGGGCAACTCCCCGGCAGCGGTGCCAAAAATGTGCGCTTTTGCCGCACAGGTCGTAGCAGGGGACTTGCCGGACACCGTATGCTGCGAGCCACGAATGGCTGCAAGCATACAACCAGGGAAGGAAGCTCAAAACAGAATGCAAAAGGTGTGTCACTCACCGCTTAACTGCCGCCTTGAAGGATTCCCGCGTCGCAGCCATGAAGGAGGAGCCGCCGTCGCCGCTCTACCGCCTCTCCGTCGCCGTGCCGCTACACAGTGCTCGATCGCTCTCTCTCTCTCTCTCTCTCTCTCACACGCAGGAGAAGGAAACCAAAGAGATAAGGCAAGAGCACTCTTGTATTCACAACACATGAGAATGAGGATTTTAGGGTTACATTTGACGGTGACTTGGCCATTCACACTTGGGCGCCCATACATGGCCGACCGATCTTAACCCTTATCCTACTGATATTCAAGGTGCACCTCTCATCGGCGATCACCCAATCCCTTCATCCTTAACCTATGGTGCCGACAAGCCCGGCCCATGACTCAGAATATTTAAATTAATGACGTAAAACATAGTACGTCTCAATGTCCATCATAGGTTAACAGAAGGCTCAATCTAAAGTTCGAGCCTTAAGGCCGAGGTGCACTAGCATGGAGAGCAAAGGCTCAAACTCAAGTTCGAGCCTTAAGATCGGGGTGCACTAGCATGGAGAGCAAAGGCTCAAACTCAAGTTCGAGCCTTAAGGCCGGGGTACACTAGCATGGAGAATGAAGGCTCAATCTGAAGTTTGAGCCTTAAGGCGCCGGGGTGCACTAGCATGTAGAGCAAAGGCTCAAACTCAAGTTCGAGCCTTAAGGCCGGGGTACACTAGCATGGAGAACGAAGGCTCAATCTGAAGTTCGAGCCTTAAGACCAGGGTGCACTAGCATGGAGAGCAAAGGCTCAAACTCAAGTTCGAGCCTTAAGACCAGGGTGCACTAGCATGGAGAGCAAAGGCTCAAACTCAAGTTCGAGCCTTAAGGCCGAGGTACACTAGCATGGAGAATGAAGGCTCAATTTGAAGTTCGAGCCTTAAGGTTGGGGTGCACTAGCATGGAGAGCAAAGGCTCAAACTCAAGTTTGAGCCTTAAGACCGGGGTACACTAGCATGGAGAGCAAAGGCTCAATCTGAAGTTTGAGCCTTAAGGCCGGGGTGCACTAGCATGGAGAGCAAAGGCTCAAACTCAAGTTTGAGCCTTAAGGCCGGGGTGCACTAGCATAGAGAGAAAAGGCTCAAACTCAAGTTCGAGCCTTAAGGCCGGGGTGCACTAGCATGGAGAACGAAGGCTCAATATGAAGTTCGAGTGTTAAGGCCGGGGTGCACTAGCATGGAGAGGAAAGGCTCAAACTCAAGTTCGAGCCTTAAGACCAGGGTGCACTAGCATGGAGAGCAAAGGAGCAAAGGCTCAAACTCAAGTTCGAGCCTTAAGGCCGGGGTGCACTAACATGGAGAGCAAAGGCTCAAACTCAAGTTCGAGCCTTAAGGCCGGGGTACACTAACATGGAGAATAAAGACTCAATCTAGATCGAGCGTTAACATATAAGTTCTATGTAGGGGAGGCTCGAACTTAAGGTGGAGTCTATATCCAAGTTGTGCACTCAGATATGTGACACATATACCATATTTATATAGGGAACCCTTGTCATTTAGATTATATAATGTGCACAAAGATCAGTTTTACAGGTTCTCGACATATGTGAAGATACAAAAGAGAGCAGCAAGAAGTGCAAACAATCTACGACAAGCAACGATTGACAAATGGCACACTTAGCGTGCAATCAAGTAAGTGTTTATATTGATATAGACAATCAATTAAAGAAGGACTTACTTGTTGTGTAAAGTATTCAATTAGATGACGGAACACACGAAACGCAGATGGACGCACGACAGTCTCCGATGTTGCATAGACGTGACGGATGCTTGAAGTCTCCAATGGCATGTGGGCGTGATGGTTTTGTAGGAAACAGAGGTCGGAACCAATGCAGACATGTCGATTACAGGAGGAAAAGAAACTGTATGAAACGCAGGAGGACATAGGGCTGAGCGAGTACTTCAGAGACAAGAAACAGAGATGACTATTGCATACGATGGCACGCGCGATGGCGATTACGAGCACTATACGCTCACCACACAGAATCACGTTCGCTCACCACACAGAATCACTTTGGGTGCAGAATCGCATTTAGGGTTTGCAGGTCCTTTGAGCTTACTTGGAGTGCAAGGTAGGGAGTTGATATCAAGGGGGAGTGTTGAGATATTGAGCTCAACTAGTGTGGATATGAATGACATGGAAAGATGACACCTCCATAGTTATGCCACTAGCATGGTTGGTGAGATTATGTTCTATATGCTACCAATGGTTTTTATGGGTTGTATACCATAACCATTTTTGTTCATAAATTATGCCATAGTTATAGCATCCACTCATATAGTTTCACACTATGTACCTTATATGTCTTAGTAGTAGAGTACTTTCCCTTATAGTAAGTACTATTATCTTTAAGAGTATTTTTCCTTATGGTAAGTACCCTTATCTTTAAGTTATGTTTGTAGAGAATTAAGAAGGTAGAAGAAAATTCATCCATCCATCTCTCTTATATGTCTTAGTAGTAGAGTCCTTTCCCTTATAGTAAGTAGTCTTATCTTTAAGTTATATTTGTAGAGAATTAAGAAAGTAGAAGAAAATTCATCCATCCATCTCTGCCTTCTGTGCTTGTGTAACATTGTGTGTGTGCATGTCTACTCATTTGTGTGTTCTTGTCATTCTTGTGTGTATTCTTATCTACTTGTGTGTGTGCATGAAGAAGTTTGCTTTGCAAGGTACTCAATCTCCCCCCCACATTTTTCTTAGTCTAGTGTTTAATCTATTTTGCTAACCACACAAGCATGGAATACCCAAATTTGAGACCAAAACAAGGAATATTTTTCTATGCACATTGCATGAGAGTTTTGGTAGAACTTATGACAGGATTTATTGCTAACAAGAACTCACCCATAGTAACAAAGGAAACCCTTACCTGACCACGGGTAGCCTCTTACTTTGTGATATCCACTATTATTAGCAAGGCTATTGCTTGCCAATGCACCATACCTAGGGTAACATGTGTCCTAAAGATAAAACAGATGCATTTTCTACCATCATAACATATTGTCCCTAGAATAACCAACTCACATTAATTAAGATTCCAAAGGGGGATGGGGAAGGAGAAGGCAAGGAACCAAGTATATCAAACCAATAAAAGCTCAAAGCCTACTAGCTTAGATCTTAGGACATTATATCATATATGGTGATACTTTATACCTTGTTTAGAGACATTAACACTCTAGGAGGCCACCACCACCAATGATTTCATCAGAAAGGACTTATGGCTAAGTATCCTATTAAATAATCCCTTAGTTATAACTTTGTGTTAAACAACGAGTCATGGAAATTGTTCACAAAATTGTTCAAACGTTCACTCAACTCCATTTTTGGGAAAAAAAACCAAAAAATGTACCTTTTTTGTGAATTATAGAGACAAAAGACATACATTCATGTCAAACATTTAAACAAAACAACTACTTTTATGAAAAAAAATGTATAAAAAATTACTTACATTTTACTCTAAACCCAAAAACATCCAATTTGAAAAATGAATTACAAAGGAGAAGAACTCTTCCAAAAAATATCAAATGTTTTTTGGCATGTGTCCAGAATTTTTAACTTAAATCCATACACAAGAATTTCTATATCTATAAATTAAGCATGTCCACATGTTACACTTATTTCCTTTTTTGCTTTGTTTAAACATCTCTAGATCATACTTTCTCTTGAACACGGATAAGTTTTGTACCAATACACATTTCTAAACTGTGTGTTGTATGTAGCGTGTTATCTACAAATTGATAGGTGGTAAAATTGACGTCACTTTTAGACCCAATATAATTTGATGAAACTCTCTTACATGGGACTAGTGTATTATCTAAGAAAATAAATTTTCTTTGTATACAAAGTTGATCCGATGGTTGAATTTAAGCATATTTTGATATTAAGGTAGGTAGGTATATGGAGTTCATGACCATAGAAGAGGTTTATTGAAGGCAAAGATGTCTCTAGATTTAGATAGAAATCCAACGATCCAAACGGTCAAATTTTAGAAGGTAGTGAGTACTACAATTTATCACTTTACTTTATTTTGATCAAATAGTTCGATTGTGAGTTATAATCTTTGCAAAAACATAGTTTTTAGTTTATAATAGTTAAATTTTGAGCCATGAAAATGATAATAGTTGTTGTTTAAAAAATTGATGAAAATTTGGATTCTAGAATCCACTTTGTTGATTCTAGAATACAAAATTCCGTGACAAACTGATGTTTCTATCATGATAATGAAATTTTCATCCAAAAAAAGAGACATTTTTGGTCCATAATAATTTTTTACTTTTTTAAGACAAAAATTTTAGTCCATCGATGGAAACATTTTCATTGATGGAATTTTTTTCGATAATGGAATAAATTTTCGTCGATGAGAATTTGGATTCCAGAATCCACTTTGGGATCCAAATTTCCGTCGATGGTTTGAAATTTTTGTCGATGAAAATTGTTTCTGTTAAAAATTTCATTGACGGAAAAATTCCGTCGAAAATTTCATCAACGGAAAAAATTCCCTTGAGAGAATCCAAATTCTCATCAACAAAAAAAATTTTCATCAAAAATTTCGTCTCGATGGAAATTTATTCCATTGATGGAAAAAAATTTGTCGATAAAAAATTAGATTCTAGAATCCAAATTTTGTCAATGGATTTTTTTCGTCTCGATGGAAAAAAAAAATCCATCGATGAGAATTTGGATTCTAGAATCCAATCCAAATTTTTGTTGACAAATTGAAATTTATGTTGTATTGAAATTTTCATCGACAAAAATTTGGATTCTAGAATCCAAGTGAATTCTAGAATCCAAATTCTCATCGATAGAAATTTTTTCCCCATTGACGGCCTTTTTTCATCAACGAAATTTTTTATCGTCAATGAACTAAATTTTTTGTCTTATAAAAGTGAAATTTTTGTTCATTCTGGTGTAAAATTTCTCTTTTTCAAATGGAAATTTCACTCTCATGTATAGAAATGTAAGTCTTTTGGATTCCAAAATCTACTTTGTCAATAAAGTGGATTCTATAATCCAAATTTCTATCAATTTTTCAAAACGACAATTGTTGTCATTTTCATGGTTCAAAATTTAAATGTTATAAACTAAAATTTATGTTTTTGACTCTAAATCGAACTACTAGATCAAAATAAAGTAAACCAATAAATTATAGTACTCACTATCATCTAAAATTTGATCGTTTGGATCGTTGGTTTTCTATCTGAATATAGAGAAATCATTTCTTTCAATAAGCCTCTTCTATGGCCATGGACTCCATATACCTTCTTATCTTAATATTAAACACATGCTCTAATTCAATGATTGGGATAAAGTGCAATGATTGGGATGAAGTTAGTTAAATTCTTGTAGAAGAAAAAGCACATTTTTGTAATTCTAAGTAAAGAATGTATTATAGATTACATAGACATGCATGAATTATTAGTACTTTTAAAGAACATTGGATCTTGTCATTGACCTTGTTTTTTCCATTTTGTTATTTGACATAAAAAGTGAAAAAATTTCACCTTTAAATTAGCAATATGTAAATTTTTTAAAAGAAGTTTTAAACTATGCTTACTTTACAAAAGTTGTAAAAAAGTTCTCTTTAATGTCTCCAAAAGATTGTAAAACTGATCAATATTTAGGACTAGTGAAAAATCAAGATAGCTTGTTTTTGCAAATGACTACTCATGACTCGTGAACATTTTTTGTGACTCGTTGTTGTTAGATCAAGCCACCATTAACACCACTCTCTACATGGATCATGTGATAGACCACATGTATAAGGGTTATCTCTTGTGATGTGAGCATCCTCAATCCTCACATCAAACCCCACCCTTGTTCTTGCCTCAAATTACTAAGCATGAGAAGATGCATACATTTAGAGAGTCCCTCTCAATATAGTTACATAAATGCAAAGATGAACAAGATCCTAGTCATGTAATTGGATAATCTTCCACATCACAGCGGGAATGCACAATTCTTTCCCTTGAGGCTTCTACCTCCTAATTAAAAAGGACTAAATGACAAGCATGAGTCTTGCCATCATTGATTAAAACTTAGAGCAAGTAAAAGTCACCCAAGTTGGCTCAGATGAGTACACCACCTCAATATCTCATCATCCTCCTCCTCCTCCAAGAAGGAGATGATTCTATAGCTATCCAATGGGATAGAAACATTTATCATAGACCTAACAAACCTACCAAAAGTTCTCGTAGAATACCCTAACCCCATAGAGGAAAAGCGAAAGCTCCCTTATGAGTTGGTCACAACATGCCAAGAGTAACTAGATGTAAATCATCAACAAGCAGTCACTTTCAAAATAGTGAAACACAAGGATATATAAGTCACAAATATCTTGGATGGGGGAGGTTTTAGAGTCACTCTATCATCACCAAAGCGATGCGAGGGGGAAAATTTGTACGAGTCGAATATGAAGCTGGCTGATGGGGCAACCACAAAACCGCATTTCGATCTCAAAATCAAAGTTTTTTGCCTAAGTTTTTTCCACTTTTTTGTGAGGAAGCACTTTTCATAGTAGGCAAAATCTTATGAAGCCCTATAGCTTAGGCAGATTCTACATGAGAGAAGCTAGATTAGTCCATGACTAGGACACACAACACATTTATATTTGAAAATATGACAAAACTATAAAAGGAAATCTATGAACATGACAATTATCATCCCATGAGTGGAGACCCTTTTTTCAAAGACTCGGTCACCATGGATTAAACCAGAGAGGTGAATATGTGCCTTTCATTTCACAAGATATTGGATGAAGAATGTGAAATCTTGGAAATTTCTCGACTTCCAAAGATCAAGAATTTCACTGACATGATCACGTAAACATTAACATGTTATTCATGTTTGTTAATAACATTCTCAAAACCCATTATTAATGTTAATTCATGTTAATTGATTTTTCACCACTTGCAATCTTGCACTAGGCTCACCCATCATGCTTTGGTTCTTATTATTGGACCATATGCACTCTAGTCAAGGTGCTTAACATTGAATTGGTTATGTTGGACAATGTGCTACAAAAATGTTTTACATTAATATAGGCTATTAACATTGTAATCATGTTATTGAAGTTTTTTAATAACATAAAATTTTACGTGATCACATAAATATTAAATCCTTGCCAAAGATGGAAGACTCTCCATAATAACTATGGATATTTTTCCTACAAGGAGATATAAATGTTTTTAAACTTTGGATGGCAAGGATATTTCTTTTGTGTTTAAATAAATTTACATGCTTGGATGCGACGATAATGGATCACACATACAAGTAGTTTGAAGGAAACCTCTATGATCAATACATATGGCAACACGGGGATAGAGAAATACTAGAAATGGTTATTTAGATATCTTCAAAGGTGGAAGAGCACTTGCTATGTAATTACCCATGTTCCAAACCCATGTCTTAAATCTATCGATAATTCTTCTATGAGATTATCCTATGGAGACTCATGCCACCAACGGTAGATAGAACTTAACATTACCATGTTCTAATATACTAGTGGCCACACTCAAATGGAATGAGTGAAAGGGAAGAAGATATTTCAAGCCTTAGCCCTCAAGCTTTTCACAAACAAATAACTCTTGCTTTGTGAGACAAGAGAAAAGGAACAAAGCCCTCGATATATCCATCGAGCTCTGCACAAATAGAGACGTGTAAAGAGAAAAATTTTGGTTAAAGTGCAAAGGGAAAAACCCTTAAGCTAGAGCCTGAAGCTTTGTAAAAATGGAGAAATCTTCCCCAATGAGAAGAGAAAGACACAAAGCTTGGCCAAAGGGGAAAGGGAGGCTATGTGTATTTTTCAAGAAGGTACTAAGTTAGAAGATCTTAGATGTCATTAAATCATAGATAACTTAAAAATGTATGATGTGGGAGACCACTTTGTGTACTTTGAGAAAGCTAAAAGGACACCTAATGATAAGATTCAAACATCTTATGCTGGGTTGACCAACTTCATGGAGTTTAATCGTACTAGTCCATGTGGAGATCCAAAGTCGGTGTACAACAGAACGGATTTGGATTTGGATTCATTAATTTTGAAGATCCAAAGCCGATGTACATATGAATAGATTCGGATTTAGACAAAGAAAAAGAACTCATTAGTCTACTTATAGGATTTTGAGATTGCTTCACTTGGAAGTACATTGACATGAAAGGTGTGCCCCCAAAAACACTCAAGAAAAAGATAGAGCTAAGCCTTCAAGGCATAGGGCCTATTCAATGAATTTACATACTCCGAGATGGTTGAGGAAATTGATAGGCTAGTCAATGCCAAATTCATTTATATATGAATAGGACATACTAGACATGCAAGAAAAATGGCAAGCTCAAAGTTTGCATTAATCTAAAGAAGGTTATGTAGCCATGTAAATGACAGCAATACCTTGCCGTTGAAGGAACATATGCTTGAGTGAGTAGTGAGAAAGGAAGCCTTTAACTTTCTAGATGGATTTTCAAGTTATAAATAAGTGGAGATAGACCTAAAGGATAATCACAAGAAGTTTTTAGAGATTGATGTGTATAACATACAAGGAGTATCTTAATTAACAACTTTTGAAGTCTTTATGCCAATTCAAAATGGAAAGCACATATTTGGTGCTTATGAAAGGGTTCTTACAAAAGGTCCTAAAGAGATGTAGGCTACACCAAGTCTCCCTCAACCCTCTAAAAGTTGAACATGGAGTGATTGAGGGACACTTTGTCTCAAAACATGGAATATCCACTTATGCATAATAAGGTGAGAGTCTTTCCTTACCACTACTAACTAACTTAAAGAGTGTCTAACTTCATGGGAGATGTTGGCTATTACAAGCAATTCATCATCTTATATGCTAACATATCTAGACCCCTTTATTAGCTATTCATCATTTTTTAATGGATTAAGGAATTCTATAGAGCTTAAGGGACTCTTAAAAACGATTTGACAAGTGTACCATTTTTGCAAGCTCCATGTCATCTTCCATGTGCACAAATTGATGCTTTTGCCTTTGTGATAGGTTGTGTGGTAGCCCTAAATCAAGAGCATAACATGGATTTTTATCTAAGATTTGCTAGAATGATGTGGAATAGAACTACATCACAACTAAGAGGGAAAGACTTTCCAACATGGTTTAGTAGTAAAGAAGTACAACCATTATGTTCTTTTTGGCAAAAAAGTTTATTTTCTTTATATTTCATCAAGCCCTTCCATATCTTGTGGACAAGCCTTGTGCTACATGTAGGATAATCTCATGGATTTTGATCCTACTAGGGTCTGAATTAACATTGATGAGTGTGTGGAATGTCTCATTAACATGTGCATGTAGATGACCTTCATGCATCCCAAATGGAGAACTGCCAAAAGGAGTGGATAATGATCTATACCATTGTTGGACGCTCTAGTTCTCAAACTATGTGTTTCTCTACAATCATCGAAAGAGATAGTTCACTATCTCAACAATGGGTTGCCCCAAGAAAGACCCCTAAATAGGGATAGAGTGAGATGCCTTATAAAAAAGGATGATACATGGGATATTGTAAAAGTTAGGACAATATAAGGAGATGGTGTTGAAAAGGATTTGAAAACCCTGAGATTATAAAACAAGCCCACTTTGGTGTGGCTGGACGACATTTCTCACAGTGGACACTATGAGAAAGTCTTACTAGCAAGATGTTAACAGTGCACATGATAAATATGGGATGCCTCTATACCCCATAGTGTTTGTATAACCTTTTAAAAAATGGGGCATCAATTTTATTGGACCCATTAGTTTGGCGATAGCAAGAAGCACACATGCTCGCTACAACATAGTTTGGTACCACATACTATTATACCAAGTGGGGTAGAATCTCATGCAACTAAGAGGAATGTTAACAGGGATCCATTTCTAGGAAAATAGAGCAAATAGGAACTTGCAAGAAAATAGATTATTCAACCCAATTAACTCATCAAAGACCACAAATTCAACAAATTCAAGAATTGAATAAATAATAAATAAAATACTTAGCTCAAGATAACGACTCAACATTGGGTGCAATTATACCCATCATGTGTGTGGCCTCTCCCCACACATGAATATTTACATAATTCTTCATTCCAAAATAGGCCATAGCCTCTGAAAACACAAAAAGTTTCATTTACTTACACGACACTCTCTTATGCTCAAAATAGAGTGTCCATAAATTGAGGCTAGGGTTAAAGCATAGCATGCTTTACAAAAGTATTAATGCTCAAGTCTAAGCTTGATAAATCAAAGCTTTCTAAAATAAATAAAAAATATGCACAATCTAGCACATGTATATACAAAGCTTGTTTACGAAAATGTGTGCTAATAAATAATATTGCGTGTATTCTCCTCAATCTTTTGAATACTCTTCACCTTTAAAATACCAACAACAAATTGGTTTAAAAATATTTCATAGGTATACAAACCATCACCACACACATGTTTGCCAAAGTAACCTAGGAATCACCCTTCCATACAAACCAATTGTAACAAACAGTGGAGGCCCCAACAATATGTCAATATATACCAAGTGTAAAAATATTTACAATGGCATAACCCATGATTTTAACATGATTTAGCATGATGCAAAGATAATCCAAGTGTTCCCAAATTATCTAAGAGGACATAATAATATTTTTCAAAGAGCTTGAAATATACTCTCGTAATATGCCCTCTTGCTTGAGTTTGCAATTTCTCTCAATTGCAGGTCTCTTGAAAAGAAAGGAGCGTTTAAGGCTGAAAATTAGATGCTACTTTTGTCTACTTTTTTGTCTTTCAATTTGTTATAATCGGATGTAGTGTGAAGTGTCTTTTGGAATCTGGATGGAAGTTAGAAGTCGTGGGAGTCTTTATATATGGGGTAGTTCTTGGTGGTTAAAGAAGTAGAAGACGAAGATGAAGATGTTTTTTTAGGCGGATTTTTTGTGTAGTTATGGGCGGATTTCTGAATGCAAGATGCAGTTTGTCAATCTATTTGTCAATCTACTTGTCAATCTAGTTGTCAGTGTGTTTGTCACCAGTGCTGTCATTTAGTTTGTCAAATAGTTTGTTAGAAAGTCTGAAGTCCCTTAAAGTTTGTGGAAGATGTGATAAGCCATAAACACTTGACGATCACGGTGTTTGTGATGAATTTCATGCGCGGACTTACATTCTTCTGTTAATGGTGAGTGCTGGAAGATGAAGAGATTCATGCAGGCAATGGTTAGAATTTTTTCATTCATGCATTAATAGTGGCGGGGGTTTGAGTTCACTCTGGAGGATTCAGGGGAATCATCTCATTTCTATTTTACAAGGTCAAGAGCAAGGCGTTTGGGTTTGCAGCATCAGGGAGATGACCAACATCAACGATGGTTGCATGAAGGTGATGACAGTGGAATGTCAACAGATAGTTCTGATGAGGATTCAGAGAATGCGGTGGTTAATTCAGGGGCAGCAACTCCAGGATTAGCAGGAGGATTTCCACATGCATTAGCAACAGCAGTAATACAACAGGCATTATTGCCTCGAAGACGGTTGCAATTCAATCCGTTTTACCGACTAGGAGAACCAATAGGCAGGTACCCCCAAATAGACCTTTTAACATGGCAGCGACGGCTAGAGCAGATTTGCGCGTCAAATTTGAAAGCTTTTCAGGAAAGTCAAAAGAAGACCCTAATTGTCACGTAGCTCAATTTGAGACTCGATGGCAGGCTAGAGGATTTGCCGGAGTATATGATGCGCAAGCCAAAATGCGCCAGTTTGAGGCAACATTTGAGGGGAAAGCTGTGCAATGGTTTAGCAATTTTGTGCCAGGACATTTTGTAGATTATGATGCATTGAGGATTGCATTTTTGAATCGGTTTCGGGTAGAAAAGACCGCCAATGATGTGTTGACAAAACTTAAAGCAGTAAAGCAAAAGAGGATGTTTGTGGAAGATTATACACAGAGGTTCAATCGATATGTGAGAAGGCTCACTCCTCAAGAAAGGCCCACTGATGAGATGCTGGTAGCATATCATGTTAAAGGCCTCAGAAAGGAGTTGCAGAATGCAGTAGCTGGAAAAAGGCATTCAAAAGGAGTCAGAAAAGAAGATAGAGCACTGTGACATTTGTGTCAAAGATGGTCACAAGACAACGGATTGCTGGTATAATCCTAGCTTTAGGGGGGTAATTCCTAAGAGAATACAACAAAAGATGCAGCAAAATATGACACAGTCTCATGGTATTTTTTTGGAAACTTCAGATCAACAGAGATCATTTGGAAATCAAGGATGGCAGAGGCCACAGCAACCCTATCTGAATTGGAGACCATCAGGGAGACCACCATTTAGGGGAAATTTTAATCAAGGAGGAAGATCAAGATTTAGTGGTTGGCAAAATTTTCAGCCATCATGGGACAGAAATTGGAATCAACAACAGGGATGGTCACAACAGCAAAATTGGTAGCCGCCACTGAATTGGAATCAACAAGGCTGGAATCAGTAGAACTGGACTCCGCAGGGGTGGAATCAACCAAGACCTCCTCAACAACTACCCATGAAAATATTTCTTAGGCACCCATCTTGTATCTTCATGAGCATGATTTTGGAAATTCACCAAATATTTGATATATTGATGATTTCAGTACAAGTTGATGTAATCTGATGATCAATGATAGTATGTAGAATCAAAACTTCTTCCTCACCCTCAATAAGAGGTGGTTCCTCATACACAGGATGAGTGGGAAGTGATCGCCTAAAAGCTTTTAACAAACTTACATGAAATGAGTTATGAATCTGCCAATGAGAAGGTAATTCAAGTCTGTAAACAACATCATTAATTTTGTGAATCACCTTAAAAGGTCCATAAAATCTTGGGTTGACTTAATAGTTGGGAATTTTTCAACACTCTTAAGTCTACGCTTCTCAATTCTCAAAAGAACATAATCTCCGATTTCAAAAGATATAGCTTTATATTCACGATTTTCTTTCTTAACATATTGTTCTTGAGCATGTGCAATAGAATGTTTTACATTATTCAAAATGCTACTAAAATCAATAATAATTTATCAATAGCTTTGATTTTGTGAGAAAGTCTAGTAGAGCTAGAATAGACAAAGGTTTTTCATACACAATTTCGAAAGGTGCTCGACCAGTAGCCGAATGAGGAGTATTACTATAAGCAAACTGACTTCAAGGTTCATGTACTTATCCCACAAATTAGGTTTTTAGGCAACATAGGCTCTAAGGAGATCCCAGATTGTCTTATTAGTAACCTCAATTTGTCCATTCATTTTTGGATGGAAAGCTATGGAAAAATCTATCTTAGTGCCTAAGTTGGAGACAAGAGTGATACAAAATTTACTGCAGAATCTAGAGTCTCCATCAGAAATAATGACTTTTGGCAGTCCATGATGTACAAAGATTTTCTTGATAAAGATCATCGCGGCTTGTTGAGAAGTCAATGTTTTCTTTACAAGGTAAGAATAAGCTTTCTTACTTAAATGGATGTAGTAGGTAAACTTGTAATGAAATCCATTGATATTTGTTTCCAAGTATCATTAGGGATTGGTAGAGGGGCAAGAATTCCTTGCATCTTACCTCTGTAGCTTTTAATTTTTTGACAAATAGAACATTCAACCATAAATTTTGGCTACATCTTGTTTAAGATAAGGCTAAAAGAATTCTCTGAGACTAATTTTAAAGTAGTTGAAATACCTCGATGACCCATGTATGTTGGTTGATGCATTTCTTCCAATATGAATTGTCTGAAAATTTGTGTAATTTGTAATCTCTTCTGGAAGAAAAGGTAACCATCATGGCATGAATAATAACCAATAGGATTCTAATTATTGTCTCTAATTTTAGTCCAAATCTTGAAAAAATTCGGGTCAATATCAGAGGACTCTCTTATAGGACTCAGAGGTTCACTTTGAATAACTGAAATGTTGTGAACACTAGGATGTCTACTTAAAGCATCTACCACAACATTTTATTTTCCTGATTGATATTAAATCATGGATTGGAAACTTTGGATAAATGAATCCCATTTGATATGTCGGTCAAAAATCAATGCTTAGGTCAACAAATGACGAATGCTTTGTTAGTATGTCTTAAGTAAGAATTCAAATCCCATTAAATAATGTTTCCAAAGTCTACAGCATGCATGTACAACAACAGCTAATTCCTTATCATATGTACTATAATTTCTTTTTTTTTTGTTTAATATTAGAACTTTCATAAGCAATGGGATGCCAATCTTGCATGAGAACAGCACCAAAACAATGTCCACTTGGATCAATAACTACAACAAAGAATGGTCATTGAAAATATGGTAGTGTAAGAATTGGTGCATGAGTCAATGCTTTCTTAAGAGCTCAGAGAAGGAATGGTCATGTCTCCTAGTCCAATTAAAATGTCTAGATTTCTTAAGAAGTTTGGTTAAAGAATGTGCAATATATGCAAAATTTCTAATGAACTATAGTAGCTACATAATCTAAGAAAAGATCAGAGTTCATGAATTATATCTCGTGGTCTAGGCTAGTTAGCAATGCTTTTGATATTTTTGGGGTCTACTTAAATATCATCAATAGAAACAATATGCCCTTATTATTCAATTTCCTCTTGAAAGAATTTGCTCTTTTTATAATGAACATAAAGCTGATTCTCTTGAAGAAGTGAGAACACTTTTTCTAAATGATGTTCGTGTACTTGACGATTCTTACTGAAAACTAAGATATCATCAGAAAAAACACTACAACAAAATTTTGTTATTTCAAGAATATTCTATTCATCATTCTATTGAAAGTAACTGGAGCATTAGTCAAACCAAATGGCATAACTAAAAACTCATAATGACCAGTTTGGGTTTTAAAAATAGTTTTGAAAATATCCCCTTCATCCATTTAGATTTAATAATAACCAAACATGAGGTTAATCTTGCTAAAAACTTGTGCTTCCTTGAGCTTATCTAGAAGGTCATCCACTCGCGGTATCAGATATGTATTCTTGACATTAACCTTGTTTAAAGCACGATAATTGATACACATTTGATAAGTTCCATTCTTCTTTTTAATGAGAAGAACATGAGTACCAAATGGAGAGTCTAATCAATTCTTTCTCTAATAGTTCTTCAACTTGTCTCTGAATTTCTTTTTGCTTAAGCATGTTAATGCGATGTGGAGCCTTGAGTATGGAGCTTTACATGGCAGAGAGCTACCAGGAAGTATTTTAATTTTATGGTCTTCTGGATGAGATTTGGGTAAGCCAGGAGGTAGGTCATCCATAAAGCATCGAGAGAACTTAGAAATTAAAGGATCATGAGAGACATTTGGTTTAGAGTTGGCCTAAGCAATAAGTTGGTTAACAAGAATAAAAATTTCTTCTCCTTTTTCCTTACAGTTCTTTTTGCTTGGGTATATGAGTTAAAAGTGGACCTAAGTCACCCTTAGTCTAACATTGGAGACAAATTTTTTTGTCACCTTCCATTAAATACATTGTATGGGTTTCATAATCAATCTAGGCATTATGTTCATGTCTCCATGGCATTCCTAAGATAACATAATACCTTGCCACAAAGGAGCAACTAGGAATGTTCACTTTTCTTTTAGTCAATCCATTTCTAATTTTTATGAAACTCCCTCTCTTGTGACTATGATGACCTTTTGAGCTTAAGGAGATTTAAGTTTTTTTACGCTTATAATAGTTATAAGCTTTTGTAAGATTATAATATCAAGCTTTCTCTTTAAAAAAAACTTATAAAGCATAGAAGCTTAAGCTTCTTAAATAAAACCACTCACAATTGTGGAAAAAGCTTCAATAACCCACTTACAAGCTTGGGTTTTCTCCAATTGATTAAGATTTTAATCTAAAAATAATTCAGCTTATAAATAGCGATTAGCGCTTCTTCACAAAATTGGTTTGTGGGAATTTATCCACCCTCCATTATGGATTTCCATCAGTAAACAGTGGTTTAACAATCGGATAATAGTAGGGATCAATCCTCCTTTAATTTATGAATTCATCCATAGGGTTGGGATCAATCCTCCTTTAATTTATGAATTCATCCATAGGGTTGGATCATGGAGAGACTAAGAATTTGAAAAAACCACTTTTCAAGAGAAAGAGTGATTTGGTGATTTGTTGCACAGTAGTTTGCCACCTCCTTTGTCTTTTGGTCTTTACCCTTTCCTGCAACTCTTCAACTCTTGAAACTTTTGATTTAAGTTTCCAAGCTTTTAAATCTTGCCTCCATCTTCCTAGACCCATAGCTCTGATACCACTAACACGAGTCCATTTCTAGGAAGATAGAGAAAATAGGAACTTGCAAGAAAATAGATTATTCAATCCAATTAACTCATCAAAGACCACAAATTCAACATATTCCAGAATTGAATGTATAACAAATAGAATACTTAGCTCAAGATAATCATTAAACATTGGGTGCAATCATCTCCTCTCATGTGTATGGGCTCTACCCACACATGAGGATTTACGTAAGTCAAAATAGGCCATAGCCTCCAAAAATACAAAAAGGTGCTTTTACTTATACAACACTCTCTTATGCTCAAAATAGAGTGTCCATAAATTGAGGCTAGGGTTAAATCATATCATGGTATTAATGTTTAAGTCTAAGCTTGAAAAATCAAATCTTTCCAAAATAAATCAAAATGTGCACAAGCTAGCCATGTACATGCAAAGCTTATTTACAAAAATGTGTGCCAACAAATAACATTGTGTATATTCTCCTCAATCTTTTGAATCCTCTTCAATCACCTAATAATTGAAGACATATTGGTAAACAAATATTTCATAAGTATACAAACCATCACCACACACATATTTGCTAGGCGTAAGTAACCCAGGAATCACCCTTCCATACAAACAAATTGTAACAAACATTAGAAGCCCCAACCATACGTCAATGTATATCAAACATATTAATATTTATAATGGCATCACCCATGATATTCACATGGTTAGGCAGCATGACACAAAGATAACCCAAGTATCCCCAAATTATATAAGAGGGTAGAATAATATTTTAAAGAGAGCTCAAAATATATCCTTGTAACAAATGATGCAAGATCCACAACCAAATTTCTAAATAAAAACATAGTTGCTAGATTTGGGTGTCCACTCAAACTAATGACGAATAGAGGAACACACTTCATCAACAAAGTGGTAAGCTTCGTGTTAAAGGAATATGTGGTTATACACTTATGTATGTCCATATGTACAACCATAAATTGCCTTGAAAAAATTAATGTTGTTCACTTATGGTGGTACACTACGCTCAAGCAAGTGGCTAGGACAAGACTACTCATAAACTCCTTTGTGGCTATCCTGACCAAAACTATAGAGGCCGAACATAATGATTGGGAAGAGAAGCTATCAACAACCCTATGAATCCACCAAACCACCTACAAGGTGTCTATCAGCACCACATCGAT
Organism: Cibotium barometz; assembly: GCF_041138505.1. Classification (NCBI taxonomy): domain Eukaryota; kingdom Viridiplantae; phylum Streptophyta; class Polypodiopsida; order Cyatheales; family Cibotiaceae; genus Cibotium; species Cibotium barometz. The sequence goes on along the minus strand of NC_141089.1, from coordinate 6,936,960 downwards.
GTTCAACCTAGCCTATGGAGTGAAGGCCATTATGTAAATGGAATTCATGGTACTACCAAGCATAAGAAGGTTGAGTGGTAACATTCTCACAAACCGTCTCTTTAAACTAGACTATAAGAGGCGGGTGCTGTGTGCAGGTTTCTATGGCATGATTATTGAGAAAACTATGGCACAAGTAGTTCACATACGGAAAATGATATTGAGATATGATCCTAACATACAACATAATGGCCAATGACATGGTCGTAATGTTGTTGGGGGTGGGATGAATGGGAAGTTATAGAGCATTTTTCCCCTCAATCTCCTTCTTGGCTTATATCTACAAAAACAATGAAACTTTTTGAGGTCGGTAACCTTTTTCTAAACATTTCCTAGTGTTCGGCACATCTCACCTTAGGGACTAGCTTTTGGCCCCTCACTTTTTAAAAACTTAAATCTTTTGCAAACCACCCATGTTTTAACATTGTTTAATTGTTCCTTAATAGATACATCCCATAAAATAAGGTTGTAACCTACCATTGATGGCACTGTGAATGATATTGAGATGATTGAGGTTGAAAGCTGTTGCAATGGTAGGTAGAGAGAGAGAGAGAGAGTGTGAGCATGCCATCTGGCACACAAGAAAACTACACACTGGCTAGATAAGCTTTTTTCGCCCTTTCTAAACAATTCCTTTTTTTTATATAAATTGTCTTGATATTAAATGCGAGCTACATTTAAAGAAGTACGAGAGAGGCAGTCGGTGCCTTGACATTTTCAGAAAAAAGAGGAGCGTCCCCTCACGGACAAAAGGTGAATAGTGCATTGCATTGTAAATACAATACAATACAATGGAGCTTTATCAAGTTCCGGATAGACAGGAGTCGCTAAGTCTGCGTGGCCGTTAATTTAACCCTTGTAAAAGCGCGGCTGCACGGGCTTGCCCATGCGCTTCAATGCCTGCGCATAGCGGACCCGCCAGTCCTTAAGGCAGTCGTATTCTCCCACCGTCACCAGAAACGACGCGAGGGGCGATAGGACCGGACACATTGGCAGCCGGGTGGTCTCTGGTCGCGCCCGGCGGCAGGAATTTCTTCCAGGCCAAGTCGCACATTGTCTAGTTGAGCATGGGGGCGTTGACGAGGCGGAGCTCGGCGGGGGTGCGCTCTTCGCCGCCGAAGAAAGGGACGAGAACCACGTTGCCGATTACCTTGAGGCCGAGGGCGGAATCCGAAGCGGCGCGGCACGCCACGTGGTGGACGATGTTGGCGCCCGCTTTCTCTCCAACAAGAAAGCATTTGGAGAAGTCTGCAATAGGAGGAGATTCTCGCTGCAGCCACAGCAACGCCGCGTAGCAGTCGTCGTAGTGATTAGGTGTATAAGTCTACTAGAGTCGTGGGTAGGTTGAGGTAACTATATAACGCACCATCATTATGCATATCTGTTCAAAAGCTATATAAGAGGTAGAGCCCACACATATTGTGAGAAGTTACTTGAAAATAAGCAATGGGAAGAAGCTATATAACCCATCATTATGCATATATGTTCAAAGCTATATAAGAGGTAGAGCCCACACATATTGTGAGAAGTTACTTGAAAATAAGCAATGGGAAGAAGCTATATAACCCATCATTATGCATATATGTTCAAAGCTATAAGAGGTAGACCTCACATGTTATGAGGAGGCACTTGGAAATACGAGTGACATTGAGATGATGATATTCATGAGGTGAAGATGCTTTCTAAGAAGAAGTTTGAAATGAAATATTTTACAACGATATCATGCTTCAGATATGCTGTCCAAATATGGGATGTGAGGGTGTAAACCAATCTCATTCCCATTGAAGAATAACAAAAGGTTGTTGCACTTATAGGGGTTCTCTTGAAGAATCCTACTACGTATAGGCATATAGTACCTGTAGTTTAATTTACATGACTCTCACCACGCTTAGATTTGAGCTATTCGGTTGGATTAGTGAGTCAATTTTTTTGGATGCCCTAAGGAAGTCCCATATGGATGTAATTAGGTAATAAGGTAAATTAAAGTCCATAGTACATTATGGACTTTTATATGAGGCTCGGATATACACACAAGTATAGGATATACTATACAAATGCACATTGGGCTAGTGTCTTAGACATGAGATCTACTCTAAGTGGATTTAGTTCTCTTTTAGGAGAACTGTTATGAGCTAGAGCAACAAGAAGCCTTCAATGGTTTCTTTATCAAGTATAGAGGTTGAGTATAGGGGTGGTGCTATGGAAATGCTACTATGGAGACATGCGAGGTAACTTGATTATAGAAGCTACTTTTAGATATGGGGGTTGTTGCAAGATCAGGGTGACCACTTTTATCTAGTTTATGTTGGACTAGGACAATGCTTAGAGAGCCAATGTGGGGGGGGGGACAAGGTACTTAAAATGAGATCAAACAACTAATAGAAAATACACATGCACTTAAATTAACCCAATATAACTTAAATTAATATAAATTAGTCTAAATAATCAAAATTAACCAAAAATATAATAAAATTATTAAACAATGATGTTTCCACCATACTTAGCGTGATCCAATTTTTTTCCCATAGATGCACCATTACAAGGACACTAGTCTCTATATATTCAAGATGGTTTACATCGAAAATGTAATTTTACTAATTAGATTATTAATATTTACAAGCCTTCTGATAGCCTGGAAGAATTTTGGAAAATAGATCATCAAAAATCCAACCTTCGGATTTGCAATTTTGACTAACTACCACATTCTACTAGTGTCTTACTATCTACCACTCTTTTTATCTACAACATTGAGCATTTTACGTGGTAATTATTCTGGGTACAAAAAGTGGCATATATTATAACACTTTAAAAACCTTGAAATATTTGAAGAAAATAGACAAATAGCTTAAAATTTTCCCAAAAAATCAAGCTAAGCTCTATATTATGTGAAGATCGAAGGTCCAAAGTTGGAATCTTATATGTGTTTATGTCTAAAAGATATTAGGATTTTATGGACTTAGTCCAAATTTGGGACATGGTGTATACATTGACTTTGTATCTAAGAAAATGAGGACTTTCGACTATCTAATGCTTAATCATATTATGCAACTATATTCCCAACTTTGCATGTGATGTTCCAACAAAAGAACTTGAAAGGAAATTCCTTAGTTAGCTAGGAGAGATTAGCCACTACAGGTAAGCAAATGCCTGTTTTTTTATTGTTTACACAGTGCCTGAGTGGACAAAGCTAGGTAACCTGATCCTGCAACCACCCATGGGTGAACCCATGGGTGTGGATAGAGAATTTTTCATTTACTGTGAGAACATGAGTAGCATATAGTTGGCCACTAAAACTAAGTCTCATGCTAGAATGTACACCGAGGTGCATTATCATTGAGGTAGATTTTATCATGCTAGAACAAACTTGTACATTGAGGTACATTACCATTGAAGGTTCTAGCAAGTGGTGTGGACTTAGTTCATGTCGTCCCAAAGGATCAGGTGGCTAACATCTTCATCAAGGTATTGGATATAGAAAAGATTTTGCAAGTGACATGGATTTGGTTGTATGTCACAAAGGATCAGGTGATTGACATCTTCACAAATGTATTGGGTACACAGAAGCACGGACAGGTGATGTGGATTGGGTGTATGTCAAAGGGTCAAGAGGTTGGGTCAAGTGGCTAACATCTTCACAAAGGTATTTGGTCTGTAGCCTCACAAGTTTAAAATCTTACATGGAGTGCAAGGTATGGATTTGATCTCAAGGGGGAGTGTTGAGATATCGAGCTCAACTCTAGTGTTGATATGAAGGACATGGAAAGATGACACCATAGTTATGCCACTAGCATGGTTGGTGAGATTATGTTCTATATGCTACCAATGGCTTTTTACAGGTTGTATATCATAGCCACTTTTTTTCATAGAGTTATGGCATAGTGATAGCACCCACTCATATAGTTTCACACTATATGTACCTTATATGTCTTAGTAGTAGAGTACTTTCCCTTATAGTAAGTACACTTATCTTTATGTTTGTAGAGAATTAAGAAGGTAGAAGAAAATTCATCCATCCATCTCTCCCTTGTGTGCTTGTGTAACATTGTGTGTGTGCATGTCTACTCATTTGTGTGTTCTTGTCTACTCTTGTGTGTGTGCTTGTCTACTTGTGTGTGTGCATGAATAAGTTTGCTTGCAAGGTACTCAAGCTCTCCCCCACATTCTTCTTAGTCTAGTGTTTAATCTGTTGTGCTAACCACACAAGCATGGAATACCCAAATTTGAGACAAAAAAAGAAAGGTTTTCCTATGCACATTGCATGAGAGTTTTGGCGGAACTTATGACACAATTTATTACTAATAATAACTCACCCAGAGTAACCAAGGAAACCCTTACCTGATCAGGGCTAGCCTCTTACTTTGTGATCTCCACTAGCATTGGCGAGGTTATTGCTTGCCAATGCACCATACCTAGGGTAACATGTGTCTTAAAGATAAAAGAGATGCATTTACTACCATCATAACATACTATCCCTAGAATAAACAACTCACATTAATTGAGATTCCAAAGGGGGATGGGGAAGGAGAAGGTAATGAACAAGCTATATCAAACAAATAGAGGCTTAAATCCTACTAGCTTGGATCTTAGGACATTATATCATAGATGGTGATAATGTATACCTTGTTTAGAGACATTAACGCTCTAAAATGCCACCACAACCAATGATTTCATTACAAAAGACTTATGGCTAAGTATCCTATTAAAGAACCCCTTAGTTATAACCAAGGAAAAAAATAGGGGCTATTTATAGCCCAATGGCTATTTTTCATGGGTGTTCAAAAACATTTGGCTATTTTACAAAAACCATTTGTCAAAAGATACGCCCAAATTCTCCCAATTTTTAGGGGTTTTGGAGAAAGATTCACCAAAAATACACTAGAAACTACCATTTTGTGTTCAAAAAATGAAAGATCTGCCCAAAATTCTATACTTATAGGTTTATTAGGAAGATATATTCACCAACCCATCTACACTTAAACACTCTTGAAGGTGCCTTATTTTTTACCCTGGTTGTAACTTTGTGTTAGATCAACCCACCATTAACACCACTCTCTACATGGATCATGTGATAGACCATGTGCATAAGGATTCCCTCTTATGAGCATCCTCAATCCTCACATCAAACGCCACCCTCGATCTTTCATCAAATTAATAAGCATGAGAGATGGGTACATTTAGATAGTCCCTCTCAATATAGTTGTATAAATGTAAAGATGAACAAGATCCTAGTTATGTAATTAGATAAGCTTCCACATCACAATTTCAAAGAACTTAGCAAGCAGCGGGGGAACGCACATTTCTTTACCTTGAGGCCTTTACCTCTTAATTACAAGGGACTAAATGACAAGCATGAGTATTGCCACAATTGATGAAAACTTAGAGAAAGTAAAAGTCACCCTAAAATCCTAAAGGTGTAGAATTAAGAAGATAGGGCAAAGGAAAGACCCCATGATAGGTCAAGTTTGCTCAGATGAGGACACTACCTCAATATCTCATCATCCTCCTCCTCGAAGAAGGAGATGATTCTATAACTATCCAATGAGCTAGAAGAAGTTATCACAGACCCAAAAAACCTACCAAAAGAGCTCATAGAATACCCTAACCCCATAGAGGAAAAGAGAAATCTCCCTTATGAGTTGGTCACAACATGTCAAGGTCAACTAGATGGAAAGCATCATCAGGAAGTCACTTTCAAAATAATGAAACACAAGGATATACAAGTCAAAACTAGATGGAAAGCATCAGCAAGCTGTCACTTTCAAAATAGTGAAACACAACGATATACAAGTCACAAGTATCTTGGATGGAGGTTTTAGAGTCACTCTATCATCACCAAAGCGATGCGAGGGGGAAAATTTGTACTAGTCTAGTATGAAGCTGGCAACCACAAAACCTGTGGATTTTTTTGGGATCTCAAAATTAAAGCTTTTGGCCTAACTTTTTTCCACTCTTTTGTGAGGAAACACTTTGCATAGTAGCCAAACTCTTATGAAGCCTTATAGCTTAGGCAAGTTCTACATGAGAGAAGCTAGATTAGTCCATGACTAGGACACACAACACAATTATATTTGAAAATATGACAAAACTATGAAAGGAAATCAGTGAATAGGTAATTCTCATCCCATGAGTGGCGGCCTTTTTTCAAAGACTCAGTCACCCCCTATGGCTTGAACCATAGACATGAATATGTTCCTTTCATTTCACAAGACATTGGATGAAGAATGTGAAATCTTGGAAATTTCTCGACTTCCAAAGATCAAGAATTTCACACTGACGTGATCATGTAAACATTAACATGATATTAATGTTTGTTAATAATAACATTCTCAAAACCCATTATTAATGTTAATTCACATTAATTGATTTTTCACCACTTGAAATCTTGCACTAAGCTCACCCATCATGCTTTAGTTCTTATTATTAAACCATATGCACTCCAATCAAGGTGCCTAACATTAAATTTATGATGTTGGATAATGTGCTACAAAAGTGTACTATAGCATGTTAACATTGTAATCACGTTAACATGTTATTAACGTTTGTTAATAACAAAACATTTTATGTGATCATATAAATATTAAATCCCTGCCAAAGATGGAAGACTCTCCATAATAACTATGGACATTTTTCCCTACAAGGAGATGTACAACTTTTTTAACTTTGGATGGCAAGGAGATTTCTTTTGTGTTTAAATAAATTTACATGCTCGGATGCGACGATAATGAATCACACATACAAGTAGTTTGAAGGAAACCTCTATGATCAAGACATGGAAACACGAGGATAGAGAAATACTACAAATGATTATTTATATATCTTCAAAGGTGGAAGAGCACTTGCTATGTAATTACCCATATTGTTCCAAACCCATATGTTAAAGTTGTCGACAATTATCCTCTGAGATTACCCTATGGAGATTCATGCCACCAATGGTAGAGAGAACTTAACATTACCATGTTCTAATATATTAGTGGCCACACTCAAACGAACCCAGTGAAAGGGAAGAAGATATTTCAAGCCTTAGCTCTCAATCTTTGCACAAAGAAATAACTCTTATTTTGTGAGAAGAAAAAAGAACAAATCCCTCGATCTATCCCTCTAGCTCTACACAAATAGAGAAGCGTAAAGAAAAAAAGACTTCGTCAAAGTTCAAAGGGAAGAACCTTTAAGCTAGAGCCAGAAGCTTTGTATAAATGGAGAACTCTTCCTCCATGAGAAGAGAAAGAAACAACGCTTGGACGAAGTGGAAAGGGAGGCTCAATGTATTTTTCAAGAAGGTACTAAGGCAAAAGATCTTAGATGTCATTGAGTCATAGAGAACTTAAAAATGTATGGGAGACCACTTTGTGCACTTTGAGAAAGCCAAAGGACAAAGATTCAAACATATTATGCTAGGTTGACCAACTTCAAGGAGTTTAATCTTACTAGTCCATGTGAAGATCCAAAGCCGGTGTACATTAGAATGGATTTGGATTCAGACAAAGAAAAAGAACTCAGAATGGATTTGGATCCAAAGCTGGTGTACATCAGAATGGATTTGGATTCAAAGAAAGAAAAAGAACTCATTATTATCTTTGTAGGAAATTGAGATTGCTTTGTTTGGAAATACATTGTCATGAAAGGTGTGCCCCCAAAAATACTCAAGAAAAAGATAGAGAGAAGCCTTCAAGGAATAAGGCCTATTTAATGAATTTGCGTACTCCGAGATGGTTGAGGAAATCGATAGGCTAGTCTATGCCAAATTCATTTATATATGAATAGTATATACTAGCCATGCACGAAAAATGGCAAGGTCAAAGTTTGCATTAATCTAAAGAAGGTTATGTAGCCATGTAAATGATCGCAATCCCTTGCCCATTGAAGGAGTGAGTAGTGAGAAAGGAAGCCTTTAACTTTCTAGTTGGATTTTCAAGCTTTAAAAAAGTGGAGATAGACCTAAAGGATCATCCACAAGATGACAATTGTAATAGAATGGAGCACATATATACATATAGGGTTTGCCTTTTGCCTTATCTGATGCTCCTAGAAGTTTTTAGAAAATCATTTGCATATAAGGAGTATCTTTAACAACTCTTAAAGTATTCATGCCAATTCAAAATGGAAAGCACATATTTGGTGCTTATGAAAGGGTTCTTACAAAAGCTCCTAGAGAGATGTAGGCTATACCAAGTCTCCCTCAACCCTCTAAAGTTTCAACATGGAATGATTCAGGGACACATTGTTCAAAACATGGAATATCCACTTATGGATAATAAGTGGAATGATTCAGGGACACATTGTTCAAAACATGGAATATCCACTTAAGGTGAGAGTCTTTCCTTACCAATACTAACTAACTTGAAGGGTGTATAACTTCATGGGACATGTTGGCAATTACAAGAAATTCATCATCTTATATGCTGACATATCTAGACCCCGTTATTAGCTATTCATTATTTTTTAGTGCATTAAGGAATTATAGAAATCTTAAGAGACTCTTAATAAAGATTTGACAAGTGAACCATTTTTGCAAGCTCCATGTCATCTTTCATGTGCACAAATTTATTCTTTTACGTTTGCAATTGGTTGTGTGCTAGCCTACCTAGAGAGCATAACATGGATGTCTATCTAAGGTTTTCTAGAATGATGTGGAATAGAACTACATCGCAAATAAGAGGAGGGAAATACTTTTCAACATGGTTTAGTAGTAAAGAAGTACCACCATTATGTTCTTTTGAAAAAAAAAGTTTATTTTCTTTATAGTCCATCAAGCCCTTCCATATCTTGTGAACAAGCCTTGTGCTACATGTAGGATCATATCATGGATTTTGATCCTACAAGGGTTTGACTTCACATTGATGAGTGCGTGGAAGGTCTCATTCACATGTGCATGTTGATGACCTTTTCATGTATCCCAAATGCAGAACCGCCAAAAGGACTAGATCCATACCATTTTTGGATGCTCCAAACTGTGTGTTGTTCTAGAATGGTTAGAGGAGATAGTTCACTATCTCAACAATGGGTTGCCCCAAGAAATACCCCTAAATAGGGATAGAGTGAGAAGCCTTATCAATAAGGGTGATATGTGGGATATTGTACAAGTTAGGACAAGACAAGGACATGGTGTTGATAATAATTCAAATACCTCAAGCTTCTAGAACAAGCCCACTCTGGTGTGGCTAGAGGACATTTCTCACTATGGACACTATGGCTAGAGGACATTTCTCACCATGGACAATATGGTGAAGAAAGTCTTACTAGCAAGATTGTGGTGGCCTATGTTATTTGTTGATGTAGTAGCTTAATTTGAGAGGGCAAAGAATGTTAACAATGCACACGATAAATATGGGATGCCTCTATACCCCATAGTGTATGTATAATCTTTTAAGAGATGGGGCATCAATTTTAGGCGATGGCAAGAAGCACACAGGCTTGCTACATCATAGTTGTTGCCACATAATATTATACCAGGTGGGGTAGAAGCTCATGCAACTAAGAGGAATCACAAGCTAGCACATGTATATACAAAGCTTGTTTACAAAAAAGTGTGTCAATAAATAATATTGTGCATATTCTCCTCAAGCTTCTGAATCCTCTTCACCTATAAAATACTAACAACAAATTTGTAAACAAATATTTCATAGGTATACAAACCATCAACACACACATGTTTGCCACGTAAGTAACCCGGGAATCACTCTTCCATACAAAACAATTGTAACAAACATTGGAGACCCCAACCATATGTCAATATATACCAAACTTATTCACCCATGATATTAACATGATTTGACCTAACGTAAAGATAAACCAAACATTCCTAAATTATCTAAAAAGGTAGAATAATAATTTTAAGGGAGCTTAAAATATACTCTCGTAACATGCCTTCTTGCTTGAGTTTTCAAGTTTCCTCTATTGCAGGTTTGTTGAAAAGAAAGGAAGATCTCAAGGAAGGCATGAAAATATTTCTCAGGCACCCATCTTGCATCTTCACAAGGATAATTTTAGAAGTTCACCAAATATTTGATATATTGATTTCCAGTACGAGTTGATGTAACCTACTGTGATGATCAATGACAGTATCTAGAATCAAAACTTCTTCCTCACCCTCAATAAGAGGTGGTTCCTCATATACACAGGATGAGTGGGAAGTGATCCCCTAAAAGCTTTTTAAAAACCACACATGAAATGAGTTATGAATCTCCTAATGAGAAGGTAATTCAAGTCTATAAGTAACATCATTAATTTTTTGAATCACCTTAAAAGGTCCATAAAATATTGGGATGAGCTTAATATAGATAGGAATTTTTCAACACTCTTAAGTCTACGCTTCTCAATTCTCAAAAGTACATAATCTCTGATTTCAATAGATATAGCTTTACACTTACGATTTTCTTTCTTAACATATTGTTCTTGATCATGCGCAATAGAATGTTTTACATCATTCAAAATGCTACTAAAATTAATAAATTGATCAGTAGCTTTGATTTTGTAAGAAAGTCTAGTAGCTAGAATTGACAAAGGTTTTCCATTCTTAGCATATTGGAATTAATGGATATTTTATTTAAATTCAAAGAGAAATTTTAGATAAATTTATTTTATGCATGAGAAATATTTAAATGATAAAAGAGGAATTCCCATGATATTTGGAATTCAATCATTTAAATAGTAAAAGTGAAATTCTTAGCATATTGGAATTAATGGATGTTTTATTTAAATTCAAAGAGAAATTTTAGATAAATTTATTTTATGCATGAGAAATATCTAAATGATAAAAGAGGAATTCCCATGACATTTGGAATTCAATCATTTAAATAGTAAAAGTGAAATTCTTTGCATATTGAAATTAATGGATATTTTATTTTAGATAAATTTATTTTATACATTGTTTAATTTTTCCTTAATAGATACATCCCAGAAAATAAGGTTGTAACCTGCTATTGATGGCAATGTGATTGAGGTTGAAAGTTGTTGCAATGGTAGAGAGAGAGAGAGAGAGAGAGAGAGAGAGAGAGAGAGAGAGAGCGCATGTCATCTGGTACACAAGCAAACTGCACTTTATAACTCAACTAAGGCATTCTAAAAGCAATATTTAGAAATCAAATTTTGAAAGAGACAACAATATATGGGTTAAACATAGTCAAATAAAGCTTGAGATATATGACATGTACAAACTTTGCTTCCTGTATTGTGCCTAAAATTTTCCTTACATAAATAAGAGTGACTTGGAAGATTTGTATAGGCATTCTAGTTTCATGTTTTTTTTGGGGAACAATAGTTATTTATAATAATATTAACAAACTTGGCATCCCTTTACAAAAAGTCATCCTACATCCCTTCTCTTAGATACATGAGATTTTGAAGCTAGTAGACCCCTCAAACATTCAAAGATCTTCCAATTCACTATTAAGTAATCTGCATATGAGGTCTCATCTTTCATCTTCCCAAACAAAGGAATATTGTCCCCATGAGATGTGATACCCTAGCTGCATACAAGCAGTCATCATGGCTTCAGAAGTGCAACCCTTAGGAGATTGCTTCTCTAAGACCTCTCCACTCGACCGGATCTTCATAACTAGTCTAGTTCCCAAAGGGTTCTCAATAAAAGGCACAAAAGTATAGACAGGCTTCTTCTCTACAAACAACTTGTGGTGAGCTTCCACACATATCTAGGTCATAACAATAAATACCTTAAGGCTTAAATGTTAAATGTCTTGACTCCATCAATTGTGGTTCAACTTTCTAGTTAGTCAAATAGGTAGCAATAGTATTAGGGAAAAAATAGCTTCTCTTTTGTTATGAGGTGGCGTTATACAAACTTTTCCAACATAAAATCTCTCTCCCTCTCTCAACAATGGCTAGACAAGGTTTTTTTAAAATTGTCTTGATAAATAAATACTAGGTACCACACACCAATTTTAAGAGAGAAGCACGAGAGGCAGTACGATTTTTTCAGAAAAAAGAGTAGCGTACGTTCATGCCGCTCACGGGGTCATGACAAAAGGTGAATAGTGCATTGCATTGTAAATACAATACAATTCATAATACAATGGAGCTCTATCAAGTTCCGGATAGACAGGAGTTGACGAACTGCTCTAAGTCTCTGTGGAACATGGCCGTTAATTTAAGCTGCGGGAAAACGTGGAAGCAATGGATGCCACCCTTGTAAAAACGCAGCTGCACAGGCTTGCCCATGCGCTTCAATGCCTGCGCATAGCGGACCTGCCAGTCCTTCAGGCAGTCGTATTCTCCCACCGTCACCAGAAACGACGCGAGGGGGAGGCCGGACAGATCGGGGGCGATAGGCCCGGACACGTGGGCGGCCGGGTGGTCTCTGGTGGCGCCCGGCGGCAGGAATTCCTTCCAGGCCAAGTCGCACATGGTGTAGTTGAGCATGGGGGCGTTGACGAGGCGGAGCTCGGCGGGGGTGCGCTCTTCGCCGCCGAAGAAAGGGAAAAGAACCAGGTTGCCGATTACCTTGAGGCGGAGGGCGGAATCCGAAGCGGCGCGGCACGCCACGTGGTGGACGATGTTGGCGCCGGCGCTCTCTCCAACAAGAAAGCATTTGGAGAAGTCTGCAATAGGAGGAGATTCTCGCTGCAGCCACAGCAACGCCGCGTAGCAGTCGTCGTAGGCGGCTGGGTGCCTGTGCTCGGGCGTCTTCCGGTAGTCGACAGAGATCACCAGAGCCCCGAAGGTCTTGCATAGATACCTTCCAAACGAGTCGCTGAAGGGGGAGTTGGCTGAGAACATGGTGAAGCCGCCTCCGTGGAAGTAGAACATGACGGGCAATTTCTGTTGCCGCTCTTCTTCAGGAGTGAAGAGCCTGACCCACACGCCCGTGTTGTCGTCGATCACCACGTCCATCGCCGATACCCCGCCCTCCACCTTTGCGGACACCCTCCTGTCCAGGAGCTTCTGCATCCACCGGTTAATCGAGCCGTCCTTCTGCACCACCAGCCAGCTCCTAAGATTCAACATAAACCTCAGCATCAAGGGGAACTCCATAGCCGAAGTCTCTACAGAGAAGTCGTCATCCAGCTCCATGGCCGGTATTTTCTAGGTCAGTCGGGGGAGGGAGAGAGAGAGAGAGAGATAGCAGGGGAAGGGGAGTCTGTCTAAATTAAGGAGGCTTGCTTTTGTTTTTTTTATAGTTGACTCAAGGGAAAAAAAATATGCAAAGAAAATGCAAAGCATTATGTGTGCTACCTTTTCGGTTAACCTCTTCACGCCAACTTGCACCTTCTCTCTCTCTCCTAACTTGCAGCTAAGTTGGAAACGGACAAGCATGTTGGTATTTATATATTGGTAAAAAAGGTCGTTAATTATCTACCTTATACGCTACATCTTTTATAGATTGATTAAACTAACTAGTTTGAAATTAAAAGAGTAACACACATCCATACTCCAACCAGCATGTTGGCCATATTGTATAGAAATGTTAATTAACCATGCTAGCACTACACATTGATGTTCTTCAATCCTTGTAATGCTAAGCCAAATTAATAGCAAGATTTTTATTGTTTAAGTGAGATTTTTTTTTGACAACGTGCTCAAACTTGAATGAATAAAAAAGCGAGAGCAAACCATTTAGGTAGTTTGTTTTCACTATGAACCAAAGTTCCATTTTGTTGCATACTACTTAAATTCTTATAATGAGTAGGAAATGTAGTGTAAACCTTTCAACCAAGTCATTAGTTGGGTCGGTAGTCGAGTAAGAGTCGAGACAACTAATACGGGCGCTCGACTACTATCGAGTATGTAATTGGGCCATTAGCTAGGTTAGTGGTGGAATAAGAGCCGAGATAATAACTGGTCTTGTAGCCAGGCTAGTATCCAGGCTAGGCCTACAAAAAAAAAAGGGGGATTCCCTTGCGTCCACTCTAGAAACTGTAACTTGTTATTGTTTCTTTACTGGATACATGGGGAGCCAAGTATCGATTTCGACAATTCAATAGGAGCCCCATGTTTTTTTCCGTTGAATGCCACTAGCCTAGCTATACGACCGGCTACTATCCCGACTCTTACCCGACACTCACCTCGCAACACCTGACTACTAACCCGACTATAGCTCTTACCTGACTACTAACTCGGCTATACCCGATTTCTTAAAGGCTTTTGATTATTGTCATGCCTATTGGCCATCAGTAGTCGCGAATAGCTAGGACAGTAGCTGGACTGGATTCTGGGCTAGGCTTGCAATAAGAAAAAACAGGGGGCTCCCCTTGCATCCACTGCAGAAATTGCAACTAGTAATTTTTGCAGTGCAGTTGCTGCAGAAATTGCAACTAGTAATTTTTGCAGTGCAGTTGCAATTTCTGCAGCGCATGCAAGGAGAGGCCCCAATTTTCTTGATTGTGCATATGTAAGTGAAGGTGAAAACAACATATTCAGATATAAATATTGAGAGATGAAAGATAACAAATTTTGCACAAGATTAAGCCCAAATAAAGTTTTCATTACTTAATCAATGAAGACGTACATCCCAAATTGGGGCGAAAAAGAATAATGTCTTATCATCAGGCCTTAAATTTGATGCCTAATGTAAGGCTTCATGGAAAAAAAAATGAAGCTTTGGAGTCCACAAATGGGCTTCAAATTGCAACCTTATACAAAATTTTGGGATTCATAATCTCTCTCTCTCTCTCTCTCTCTCTCACACACACACACACACACACAACAGATGCATACATGTACTCTTACACTAAACATGCTAGAAAGATATGTAAAATCTCTCTCTCTCTCTCTCTCTCTCTCTCTCTCTCTCTCTCACACACACACACACACACACACTACACGTGCATGCATGTACTCTTACACTAAACATGCTAGAAAGATATGTAAAATCTCTCTCTCTCTCTCACACACACACACACACTATATTTTTTTGAAGCCTTGGTGATTTAGGAGGGGTTCAATTTGAAGCCTTGCATGAAAAATTGGGCTTCATGGTTGAAGCCTTTAGAATATAGCAAGGCTTCATTTGAAGCCCTGCACAGCCATTGAAGCCCAAAACGGGCTTCAAATTTAAGCACTGCTTATCATAGGCATAACAAAAAGATAATAAATAAAATCCTAGGGAATTGGGGCTGCATTGAGTTTGAGAAGCAATAACTAATATCATTTGAAGGATTCAAGAACTTAAAAAACATTGCTTGCAACAACAATCCTTCCCACTCAACCCCCAACACGCCGTGCCAAACTTCTCCATTTGTGAGTGGCGAGTTGATTTTCGTGGTGACCACTCCTTTTTGTTTCTTGCATCTTGGATGCACTTTCACCACTCCTTGCTTGTGCATGCATAAGGTGGTGGGAGAATAGTCTTGTTTCATGGCATGATGCCCCTCTCCCCTTGCCAAATCCGAGATCTCTTGTTTTGGAGAAAATTCATTGTCTTCATACGAAGCTATTCCTCAGAGTACTACTCATCAGGAGGGTTGGGGAATCTCTCATTAGCCAATTAGATTATTATTTCCACCTCTTAATGGACTTATAGGTGGAGTTCATTAGATGTTTGAAGTGCATAATGAATTGCCATGCCAAACTCATCTATGAAAACTCCACCATCAGGCCTCACCACATAGTACAAGTGGCCCTCTAGATTGAGGTCTACAGAGGAGAAGAAGTGCCCCTCTCACTCTCACTCTTGAAACATTCACCTAGGCAAGAGCCTCTTTCACTCCTACTTGAGGACCTTCTATGGGAATTACCACTATCCGTAGACTAATGCAAATCGGACTGTGTAGGGGTTTGACATTAAGGAGACAATGTGTTGCCACCCGCTCTTTTTTGCATTGTGCGGCCCAAGGGGTCCCCTATGTAAAAAAGTGTAGGTTTCGTATAGGACATCACACCCCCATACGATGCCCATATGATGTCTGATGGGGTGAAACTTTGCCAGTGGGTCCATGGGCCTGCTCTCCTCCCACTCGCAAAGTTTCATCTCCATCAAATGCCAGATGGGTGTGATGGTGTGTTGCCACCCACTCTTTTTTCCATAGTATCCAAGGAGTCCTCTATGTAAAAAGAGCCGATTTGGGTTTGAGTCACACCCCCCATCATCCGCCATCCAACAGGGGGTGGAACTTTGCAAGTGGGTCCATGGGGCTAATCTACCCCCACTCATAATGTTTCATCTCCACGCTAGAGATGGGTGTGATGGTGTGTTGCCACCTACTCTTTTTTGCATATTGCCCAAGGGGTCCTCTATGCAAAAAAAGAGCGGGTTTAGGTAGGACATCACACCCATTCGATGGGGGGTGAAACTTTGCAACTAGGTCCATGTAGTTACTCCCCCCCACTTGCAAAGTTTCATCCCCATCGGGCATCGTACGGGTGTGATAGTGTGTTGCCAAACCCGCTCTTTTTTGCATAGTTCCCAAGGGAATACTGTTGCGAGCAAAATAGGTAACTGATGAGGATTACCTAAAAAGATTCCCTCCCAAAATGCGTGAAATCTCAAAAATGGCTTTAAAATACAGTTTTTTGAAAACACATCTAGAATTCCATGTATACATTTAAAAATTACATGAATTTTGTAATTTTTTTCAAGACTGAGAACACGTGTGACCTTCGTAGATTTATAAACTGCTAATGTTTGTGACATAAAAATTAAACTTGACTTATTAAATGGCATAAGATTCTACACAACTTAAATAAATATCAATCTTTTTTAAATAAAAATTTATTTTATAAATTTCATGAATGTAAGACACTTTTTTTAATGGACTTTCTTGGGATAAATTCTACCACTATGCATAAATATGCACATTATTTGAAAAGCACTAAAAAAATATTAGAATACATAACATTATAAGCTCCATAATTTATGAAAAATCCTACAAACATTCTTCAGTCTATTTCTAGATCCAAATAACAAAGCCTTTAGTATATACTTACCTTGAAAGTTTGCATGACATAATTATTTGCTCTATTATTTAGGTAGCGGGCATGATATACAACCAATGCTAAGAGTTTAAAGAGGTCAGCGTATAGGTGTGCAAAGGTAGACTTCTATTCATATATATATGTAGAAGACAGTAACTATGGAGGCTATGAGTAAACCTAAGCATGTCAAAAGAGTAGAAAATTGAAATATTTTTTCGGCAAGACAATTTTAGAGATAGACATCATATAGCCTATGGATGTAAATTTTGACCCACATAGGCATTTTTGTCATGAAGGAAATTATTATTATATGGCAAAAAGTTATAGTATGCATATGTTGATGTTTGATCCAGATAGCCATTATCATGAACGCAGGTGATGGTATGTCTAAGAGTAGTGTAGGAATGAGCTGTAGGAATGAGCTCTAGTTACAATGATGTAGAGTACATGTGAAGTATGTTGAGAGATGGTATGTCTAAGGGTAGTGTAAAATGAGCTCTAGTTATAATTATTTGAAGGACCTACGAAGGATGCTGAGAGATACAATCTTCGCCCCGCGACATTGTCTTTGTGTACAAAGAGAAAAGAGAGGAGCTTAGGGCTTCTTGAATGGTGGCAGAGATGAGCTTGGAGCTTTCACGAGATGACGGTAGATTCAAGGTCCCCTATGCTCGAGAGCATACTACTGCACTGCACATAGGCATGGTAGAGTCCAGGCTCACATGCATCCCCCTCCCCCCTGACATAGATGGTCCCACCACGTACATTTGCTTATAGTTCTTTAGCTTTAAAATTGAATAGTAGAACAAAAATCAAGATTGGCGAATCAATCGACTCATGATTTTCGAAATCAATGGAGCCTTACACGTTTGGATCAAAACCAATGGATTATAGGTCATCATGGATTATCTCATCTAGCTCTTCTGCTATCATAAATTTTTGGCATCTACTATGTAGCAATATTATTTATGATACAAAGGTTACATGGATACATAGATAAGCATTTTCTTAATGACCTCCTCTCAAATTTATAGTTAAAGGTTGCGACCATGTGTGTTTTTCAAGTCCTTAGCCCTAAACATATGTTCTACCTATATCACCTTATCCTAGGCATATTTTTTCTTTAATTTTATGATTTATAGGATTTTTAAATTTTTTTGAGATTTTATTGGCTACTATCTACTATTTGGAATGGGTTTTTACGTATTTATTGGTGATAAAAATAAAAACAAATCTCATAAAAAATGTAAAAATATTTCAAAGTTAACCCCCCCTAAAAGTTGATATTTTACATCAAAGTTGATGCAAAACATCAACTCTACCACAAAACTTGATGTTTTACATCAAGTTTCAGATGCTCCAGAGAAGAAAGTTGGAGAATCATAGGTCAATTTTCACAAACGACCTGTTTTAGCGATTCCATTCACGTTGGATACACAAATTTTGAGTACTAACACGACTATGTTTCGATACGATATGCAGATGCCACAGAATGATTTATTGATATGCAGTAAATAGTTATGTGACGTCTGCATATCGCATCAAAACATAGTCATGTTGATACTTAAAATTTGTGGAATAGGTCATTTAAGCATGCTCCCGTGGACGGAATCGCTAAAATAGACCATTTGTGAAAATCAATCTCTAAGCCTCTAACTTTCTTCTCCGGAGTATCTGAAACTTGATGCAAAACATCAAGTTTTATAGTAGAGTTGATAAAACATCAAGTTTTGTGAAAAAGTTGATATTTTGCATGGAGTTGATACAAAACATCAACTTTTTCACAAAACTTGATGTTTTGCATCAAGGTTGATGCAAAACATCAAGTTTTATGGAAAAGTTGGTGTTTTACTTTGAGTTGATACAAAACATAAACTTTTTCACAAAACTTAATGTTTTGCATCAAAGTTGATGCAAAACATCAAGTTTTGTAGGAAAGTTGATGGCATCATCTTTTGTGGGAAAGTTGATGTTTTGCATAACGTTGATGCAAAACATAAAGTTTTGTAAAAAATTTGATCTTTTGCATAGAAACTTGATGTTTTGCATAAACTTGATGCTAAATATCATTTGTTAATAAAAGTTGATGTTTTATATCAAGTTGATGGAAAACATCAACTCTAAGTTGAGAAGTGCTTACTCTGCATTAAGTTAGCCACAAATGTTGTAGCTAAAATATCCTTACCATGTGTAGTAACCAATTGGAGTCGAATCCAAGTCCCTACCTGATATTTTACAAAAAAATATTTTCAAAAGTATAAACTTTTGTTTCTTAAAGCGAGCTTTTTCATGCTTTCTAAACTCATTTAATAACTAAAATTGCCATTTTAACCTCTTTTTTTATTACATCAAGGACACTGCATCTTCTTTAAAAATGAGTGTGTAATATTTTTCAAAATTAGACAACTTTTAAATAGCTTATTCATGATATTTTAAAATTCATATATACGTAACAAACTCTTTAAAAAAAATCATATATTATCAATTAAGAAATTGTGATACTTAAGAGCTTCACGGATATCCTTACAAGATACTAATCCCTCGGTTCTTCCAAAACCGAACCCAGAAAAACTTCCCTCGCCCAGCAGACAACATAAGCGATTCCTCTAGTTTTTTTTTATTCTAACGTAGTCAAGGTTATCATCACTAACCAAACTGATATGACTGAACCCGTAAGTCACATGATCAGATCAAGGAAGAGACTTGCACTTGGATCATAGAGACAACATTTTTTTCCTCATCAAGAGGCATAGAAGGGTTAGTCGAGATTTACTTCAACTATCGTAACTTAATAGAATTGAGTCTCATTTTAGGGATCCATTAGTCCAGCCTAACCCCATCCAATCGCATGGGTTAGCCAACCATGCCCAACCATTGTAATGATAGGATCCATTTAGAAATTTGGTTATATTTTATCCCGGGTACCAGGGGATAGAGTTCCCAAGCCCCCTAGTCGGCACTTCAAGCAAACTTCAAGATAGTCACACCATTTACACACCCAACATGAAATTTCCTGCTTCACAGATCCAGTTGTCTTTAAAGCAATCTTTTAATGAAACCATAGTATCACTGATCATAATCCTCCAAAATATCTAGCTTGAATTCTAATTTCTAATCATTTCTTCTTCAGTGTACCTATGGCATCATTGGCATCCAAAACGCTCACCACCTGTTCACTTAGGGGCCTTTTCAATAGTTCCTAGCTCATAGTACCCGGCAATATAATCACATAAGAAAATCCAGATGGACTCTCCCTTGAAGATTAGCAAGATCAACTAACAGATCCATATAAAAGAGCCATGGACTCATCCATTGATGACCAGGACAATCAACCAGATCCATGCCCGATTTTAGAAAACAACTCTAACACCTTGTTCTATTTTTCTTCTTCGACGCATGCGTGGGTATCCTCGGTGACCCAGAGTCCGAGCACTGTATGGTCAGCACCCACTAGGCTCCTTTGCACGTCACCTAGCACTTCACTCATAGGCTGCTTCTTCCTTGGTCCCTCATCCACCGTCCGGAAGCTCACCATTTAAATCTAACCGTGGCTGGTCAAGACCTCGGCCGACCTTGCTACGTGAGACATCCTCCGTTGACTCTCCGTCAGCTATTGCAACTTGATCACTTAGGTCTCCACGACCTCATTCACAAGATGGTCAAAATGCTTTCCCAACATTCTTGACATAAAACAATCATTTAAAAACAGGTCATAAATATAGTTTCTAACAAACTCTCATCTTTCCACATTGTTCCACATCATTTCTCATTATTCCACATTCTTCTAAATCAATTCACTTTGCTTATTCCACATCCAGTCATATCTATTCCCATTATCCTTCATCCATTCTCATCCAATCATATCATATTACAATCACATCACATTCATCCACATCACATCTCATCACATCCAATTATCCTTCATCCATTCTCATCCAATCATATCATATTACATCACATCACATTCATCCACATCACATCTCATCACATCCAATTACATCTATTCAGATCCTGATCACATCATGTCACATCCATCCTCATCACATCTCATCCATTCACATCTACCCATATCCACATCACATCACATCACATCCATTCAAATCACATCTCATCCATTCACATCTACCATGATCCACATCACATCACATCATATCCATTCACATCACATCTCATCCATTCACATCGACCTAGATCCATATCACATCATATCACATCTATCCATTCACATTACATCATATCCATTCAGATATCATCATATCACATCCACATCCATTCACATCTCATCGCATCCACTACAAGGGATCGGGCTCATACCCGCGCTCCTAGTCGCTAAAAATGACTTGTGAAAAAAAGTAGCTGGCCCGTGTATCAGCACATGTATAATCGCGGCCAGAGACATGCGTGTAAAAGCGCGTGTATAGGACTGTTCAGACGCGCTGATACACGGGCATATACACGCATTCTGTCAGTTCAGCTGCGTTTAGACGCGCTCATACAGGCGTCTATACACGCGTTTTGTCACTTTAGATGCACTTATACACGCGTATTTCTTAGATTTGACGCGTTTATACATGCGTGTTTTACAGATTATCTGCGTATATACACGCGACTTTTTACAGATCTGACGCATTTATACACGCGAACAGAGAGCCAGAAAAAAAATCCAAAGAGTGCTATTTGGTACCTGAATGCTGTTCCAGCATTCCAGCACCCAATAACACTCTTTGGATTTTTTTTTTTTTGGGTGCATTGGACCATCCACGAAGAACATATCCACGAGGAAGATTAAGACAAGAATGACATGAATGCATACATTGTGAATACACGATTCAAGACAGACATGAATGCAATACTATCGATTCACGATTCAATATACTATCAAAATTTCACACATATATACAAGGGAGTCCATATGTCGAAGTAGCCCATGGCTTCAGTTTACAAAAAAATATATACAACCACATCCTCAATATGGAATGTGATACTATAAGTCTGAGTACTACTCAGACCCAGATGATGACTCGGTGCTCCCTCCATGCTCAGATGAGCTCACATCGGTCGGAATGTCCGATGAGTAGTGCTCACGTCCACCCTCTACAGTGGTGGCGGGTGGATCATCAGCAGCTTGTGCCTGTTCAAGTAATATATAGTATATAAGTATATATATATGTAATTCAATAAACCAAAATCATTCGTTTAGAGTTTTCAAGTACCTGTCGACCGTATGGTCTCATGGCCATCTCAAATTGCACGTCCGTAATATCCCTCGGCTCTGAAGATGGCCCACGTGTCACGTCTGCTATGCCGACGAGCATACCCAGTATCATGGGCTGTGGGCTTCCTCCCCATAACCCGTCGCTGTATCATAATCAACACAATTTGTAAGATTAAAACAATCATGGAATCAATGAATTAAGTAAACAAGCAAATAAAGTGGCAAGATACTTACGAACTCTGTCTCCCATGACTCGAAGCCGCCAGATCTGAAATGCGAAGATCCAATGGTCTCCATCTGGATCCGTCGTGCCTCTACATGCTACCTGCTCTTCACGCCACCCTCTGCTCGTTTCTTTGCCTCCTTCCACTCGCGTTTGTGCGCAGTGGGGCAGGTTTCACAGCAGGATAGCCACCCGCAGCTACATTTAGCCCATCATCGTACGCGAGTTTTTTAAGGTGAGATCTTTTATTACTTAAGATCTCCCTTATTCGCATCCTTCTCCATACATCCAAGAATGTAGCATGTGGGAGATTGGGGTACCGACTATGTACAGCCTCTATCACCTCCCCAACTAATCGGCTATTTTGATCTTTAAATTTAATAAAAAAAATTCTATACAAGTTTGATACTACCCCACGCATGTACTCCATTACCTCTTTCCCCCTTGCATCCATCACTATCCCGCCCCTATCCGTCACATCATAGCAGATCATTCCCTCCACCTCTCTCATCTCCTCCTCTTCTGAACTGTCTCCTCTAACTCTTCTCCCTCTATCTCCTCTCTCACTGCGTGCCCTACTATCTCTCCCACCAAAGCACCTGCCGCATCCTCCACTCCCACTCTTCCTACTGCTGCGGGTGGAGTCACGACTGGGGGATTGTCTATGTGACGGTGGTGGCTGTGAGCCCTGATGTGACGGTGGCTCTGAGGGAGTACGTGATGGTGGCTGTGAGCCCTGACGTGACGGTGCTTGTGTTGGGAGGGTGTGCGTGAGTGTGTCTGGGATGAGGTATGTCTCCTCGGTGGGCATGGAAGAGGAGAAGCTGCATGCCATCTCGTCGGACTCGTAGGCATAGACGACAATGGAGTGCCCTGGATACTCGCGGTAGGGGTATAGACACCAGGCATGGAAGGAGGGGGATGGGCATACATGTACTCTGTAAGCTCAACTGGACCAGGATAGCGCCCAAAATGATTTAGCATCTCCATCAGCCAATTGCTGTATGCAAATGGATCGAATGAAGAACCTGGAATATCCATAAAGAATCTGCAAAAATAATCCTCATGTACATCATGGGCTGTCTCTTGACTCACACAAATATCATCATCCAAGCCACCTATCAGCCTGCAAACCATAGAAACAGGAAACACAGCCTCGTGTATAAACCCGTCTAGAAACCCGTGTATACACCCGTCCAGAAACGCGTGTATATGCGCGTGAACAGTCTGTGCAGACAGGATACACGCAGACATACACGCGTTTTTACACACGACCTGCGCAAAAAAAAATTTGAAAGCGACCAACCTCCGACAATGTGTGCTCCTTGTCTGCTTCTTGGACTTAGATTTAGTGTCTGTTGGAAGAGGTGAAAATGAAAGAGAGCAGATATGTTAGTTCAAAATGTTTATTTGGGGAAGGCGGGTTATTTTTAGTTTAAACAGGTCGTCGCGTGTATTTTTGCGTTTATGATAAATTAGCCGCGTTTATACACGCGATTTTTAAGATCTAGCCGTGTTTATACACACGATTTTCAAGAAGTAGCCGCATTAATACACGCGATTTTTAGGATATAGCCGCGTTAATACACGTAATTTTTAGGACGTAGCGGTGTTAATACACGCGATTTTTATACTTTCATTAAAAACAGATTATGATTTTGTGTTTTCTGGTTTGTACATAGGATGTCATCAACCTCCTCAAGCAGTTCTGGTGAAGATGAGACAATGCGTCATCATAATCGCGATGTGTGGTTGGGACAAAGGATCAAGTGTATGTGTAATCGATGTCAAGGATGCATTGTACGAGCACGTCGAATTACCTTGAATCACATCTCCATGTATGGAGAATGGAATTAAACAGGTTTAGAGGTGAGTAGATGTAAATTGATGGTAT
Source organism: Cibotium barometz (assembly GCF_041138505.1). Taxonomy (NCBI): domain Eukaryota; kingdom Viridiplantae; phylum Streptophyta; class Polypodiopsida; order Cyatheales; family Cibotiaceae; genus Cibotium; species Cibotium barometz. The sequence goes on along the minus strand of NC_141089.1, from coordinate 6,912,723 downwards.
TCAAATGACTCATGGTATCCAAATTAAATTAATGGAGTTGTAATATATAAACTCTAATTGAAGCAGGATGCAGTACCACACCCTAACATGGTGCCCTACGCGTGGCGAGAGCACGCAAAGCGTCGACGAGATGATGCTGGAGCTTCGGGATCTATTGTCAGAGATGAGTGGGATTTGGATGACAATAGCCCTGCACCCCACACGAAGTTGTGGAAGAGGAAGTGTTCGATGATATGGTGCGGAATCTTTTTAAGGATGATCCCAAAGGTATGGACGATGATGATATGGAACAAGAGCATCTTTACAAGGCTTCATCGACACCGGTTTTTGAAGGGTGCACATTCTCTATTTTACGTGCTTCACTTGAATTACTCAATATACAAACAGTTTATGGATGGAGCAATGCAAGTCTTGACGCATTATTGAAGTAAGCATTCTAACTTACAAATTTGAATTAGTGGTTTAAGGTTTAGGATTTAGGACTAATTGATGATATTGGATGTAGGCAATTATCAAACATGCTTCCAAAGGGAAATAGACTACCCACCTCAAGAGACATAGCGAGGCGCTATGTGACATCTCTTGGAGGATTGGATTATGATCGCATACATGCATGCGTCAATGATTGCATTCTCTTTCGTGGGACGCATAAGGAGGCTCGACATTGTCCCACTTGTGGTGAAGCAAGGTATAGAACAGATGTGAAGAGTTTTGATGTACCTCGTAAAGTCTTGCGACACTTTCCTATACTTCCTCGCATCAACACATGTTCAAGTGCAAATCCATAGCAGAGCTCATGTCATGGCATTCCTCACATCGATCGGATGATGGCATGTGGAGAATTCTTGCAGACACTCCTGCTTGGAAGCATATTGAAGATGAGTGGCCCAGCTTTAAAACAGAGCCCAGAAACTTGAGACTTGGCCTAGGTATGGATGGAGTGAATCCATTTGGTTTCAAAAGCACCGCATACATCGTGTGGCCTGTTGTGTTGGTGAATTACAACCTTCCACCATCAATGGCGATCAAGAAGGGATATCTTATGTTATCCCCTCTAATTCCAAGGAAACATAAAGTCAAGCATATGGATGTTTATCTCGAACCGTTGATTGATGAGTTGGAGGAAGGTGTTGCGGTGGTGGACATTAGTAGGCCTCCCTCCTCTCGACACTTCGACTTAAAAAGAAGTGTTGATGTGGACAATGCATGACTTTCTAGGATACAGCGATTGTTTTGGTAAGAATTCTAATTACCTCCCTACTCTAGAACTATTGGCTATATTAATTATAAATATTGACTTTATTATTCTAACTTTTATTTATATTTTAACAGGTTTGAAAACATCGGGTAAACATGCATGTCCTGTTTGTGGCCCTTCGTTAGTACATGAGTATGCTGACGGTTTGTGTAAGACCATATTCGATAATCATCATCAATTTCTTCCCTCAGATCATCCTAAATATGTTGCTAGTAAGAGTAACATTCCTCCACAAACACTTCGTGCAAAAGATTGGAAGCGTATTTGGGAGTCTACAAATATTCTTCCTCCAGATGGCATGAATAGGTATAGTAATGTTTTTCAATCTTGTTTTGTGTAGTCTCTAATTGGATTAAAGATCACATAGAGCAATCCCTTGTGTAGGTACATTTTTTTTCGGCTACCATATTGACCCATCTTAAGATCAACCATCTTCTTGATCCCATGCACACCTTCAAGAATGTGGGATCTGGTATTTGGGAACATGTTATTGGTAAACGAGACAATGTTAGCGTACGTGAGGACTTGCGAGTCGTAGGACGTATGCGTCAAGCTTGGCCACGAGAGGAGGGTGGGCACGTTCGTCTTCCGCCTGCACCATGGATTATATCAAAGAAAGAGGAGAAGCAGGTAAAGCAGGCCATCACCACTTTGCGTACTCCCACTGGATGCATGAGATCATTGAAGGGAGCCTTTACAACCACTAAGAAAAGAGGCGTTGAGCAACTATATGGGTTGAAGTCCCACGATTCGCACAAGATGCTCCAAGTAAGTGTTTTCCAACTCTTCTACATTGAAATTAAATTTTGTAATGCCATAAACCATACATACATGTGCTCTTATGTGCGCAGTTCATACTACCTACTAGCATCGACCATTGTGCAAATAAGAGTTTGAAAAAGTGTATTTATAAGATGGGCGAGCTTGTGAGGTATGTAAAACCCATGTCAGATCACCCTTCATTATACCTTGCAAAATGAACGTGCATGAGGTATTACGTACTATTTATTTATTTTTCAGATAGGTTAGTTCCAAAGCAATTGATCCAGCCACATTGGATGATGCGCGTGTTATGGCAGTGGAGGTGGTTTGTTTGGTAGAGGAGAATTTTTCGCGAACCATTCTCACAAGTCAACTACATCTCATTGTGTATTTAGTGGACGAAATTGCTTTATGTGGCACTGTGCATGCACGTTGGATGTTCTTCCTAGAGCACTTCATGAAGACCTTAAAAGACTTTGTGAGGAAAAGTGCAAGGCCTGAAGGAAGCATGGCCGAGGGTTGGTTGATACAAGAGTCCCTTGTATATATTTTAGAATTTCTTGGTCAGATGGACAGCTCTTTGCCACGACTATGGAGCAATGAAGAGGACTTGAGGATGACCTCTATTGTGCCTCAAGGAAAAGGACAGAGTAAAGTAATTGACAGAACATTGATTGATGATCTCAATTTCACTTGCATCCTTAATAGTGATGTGATGAGCAGATGGGTTACAAGATATGAGGATGCAAAGACAAAAGGGCAAGCAGAAAGAGCTCTCTTTCGGAGGCAACATGGCTCTCGTAAGCCGTACCCTAAGCATCTAGCAACACTTTCGAATGATATCCATGTTGATTGGTTGCATGAGGAAATGGAGAGAGCAGAGAGCGACGAGGGACTGCATATCATGGCAGAAGAATGGGAGTATGCACGAGGATGCATGTTAAAGGTACATAGAACTAATGTTTTGCATTAGTTGTTGTAAGTCACTACAAGGGATCGGGCTCATACCCGTGCTAAAAATGACTTGTGAAAAAAAGTAACAGGCCCGTGTATCAGCGCGTGTATCATCGCGGCCACAGACATGCGTGTAAAAGCGCGTGTATACTGTTCAGACGCGCTGATACACGGGCGTATACACGCATTCTGTCAGTTTAGCTACATTTAGACGCTTGATACAAGCGTCTATACACGCATTTTGTGACTTTAAGTGTGCTTATACACGCGTATTTCTCAGATTTGACGCGTTTATACATGCGTATTTTACAGATTATCCGCGTATATATATGCAACTTTTTGCAGTTTTGACGCGTTTATACACGCGAACAGAGCAAAAAAAAATCCAGAGAGTGCTATTTGGTACCTGAATGCTGTTCCAGCATTCCAGCACCCAATAACACTCTCTGGATTTTTTTTTTGGTGCATTGGACCATCCACGAAGAACATATCCACGAGGAAGATTAACACAAGAACGACATGAATGCATACATTGTCAATACACGATTCAAGACAGACATGAATGCAATACTATCGATTCACGATTCAATATTACTTTCAAAATTTCACACATATATACAAGGGAGTCCATATGTCGAAGTAGCCCATGGCTTCAGTTTACAAAAAAATATATACAACCACATCCTCAATATGGAATGTGATACTATAAGTCTGAGTACTACTCAGACCCAGATGATGACTCGGTGCTCCCTCCATGCTCAAATGAGCTCACATCGATCGGAATGTCCGATGAGTAGTGCTCATGTCCACCCTCTGCAGTGGCGGCGGTGGATCATCACCAGCTTGTGCCTGTTCAAGTAATATATAGTATATAAGTATATATATATGTAATTCAATAAACCAAAATCATTCGTTTAGAGTTTTCAAGTACCTGTTGACTGTATGGTCTCATGGCCATCTCAAACTACGCGTCCGTAATACGTCCCTCGGCTCTGAAGATAGCCCACGTGTCATGTCTGCTATGCCGGCGAGCATACGCAGTATCGTGGGTTGTGCGCTTCCTCCTCGTAACCCGTCGCTATATCATAATCAACACAATTTGTAAGATTAAAACAATCATAGAATCAATGAATTAAGTAAACAATCAAATAAAGTGGCAAGATACTTACGAACTCTACCTCCCATGACTCGACGCCGCCAGATCCGAAATGCAAAGATCCAATGGTCTCCATTTGGATCCGTCGTGCCTCCACATGCTGCCTGCTCTTCACGCCACCCTCTGCTCATTTCTTTGCCTCCTTCCACTCGCGTTTGTGCGCAGTGGGGCAGGTTTTTCAGCAGGATAGCCACCCAGCTACATTTAGCCCATCATCGTACGCGAGTTTTTTAAGGTGAGATCTTTTATTACTTAAGATCTCTCTTATTCGCGTCCTTCCCCATACATCCGAGAATGTAGCTGTGGGGGATTGGAGTACCGACTATGTACAGCCTCTATCACCTCCCCAACTAATCGGCTATTTTGATCTTTAAATTTAATAAAATAATTTCTATACAAGTTTGATACTACCCCACGCATGTACTCCATTACGTCCCTCCCCCTCGCATCCATCACTATCCCGCCCCTATCCGTCACATCATAGCAGATCACTCCCTCCACCTCTCTCATCTCCTCCTCTTCCGAACTGTCTCCTCTAACTCTTCTCCCTCTATCTCCTCTCTCACCACGTGCCCTACTACCTCCCCCACCAAAGCACCCACCGCATCCTCCACTCCCACTCTTCCTACTGCTGCGGGCGGGTGGAGTCACGACTGGGGGATTGTCTACGTGACGGTGGCTGTGAGCCCTGACGTGACGGTGGCTCTGAGGGAGTACGTGATGGTGGCTATGAGCCCTAACGTGACGGTGCTTGGGGGGTGTGCGTGAGTGTGTCTGGGACAAGGTATGTCTCCTCGGTGGACGTGGAAGAGGAGAAGCTGCATGCCGTCTCGTCGGACTCGTAGGCATAGACGGCAGTGGAGTGCCCTGGATACTCGCGGTAGGGGTATAGACACCAGGCATGGAAGGAGGGGGATGGGCATACATGTACTCTGTAAGCTCAACTGGACCAGGATGGCACCCAAAATGATTTAGCATCTCCATCAGCCAATTGCTGTACGCAAATGGATCGGATGAAGAACCTGGAATATCCATAAAGAATCTGCAAAAATAATCCTCATGTACATCATGGGCTGTCTCTTGACTCACACAAATATCATCATCCAAGTCACCTATCAGCCTGCAAAACATAGAAACAGAAAACACAGTCTCGTGTATACACCCGTCCACAAACGCGTGTATACACCCGTCCAGAAACACATGTATACACGCGTGTATATCCGCATGAACAGTCTGTGCAGACAGGATACACGCGTTTCTACACGTGTTTTTACACGCGACTTGCTTAAAATTTTTTTTGAAAGCGACCAACCTCCGACAATGTGTCCTTATAAAAGACCCACTGTCGCCCCTGTCAGAATCGTTCACCCAAAATCGCAACCACAGAAGCAAAAGGACGGAGACAAACCCAAAAATCAAAGACAAAATAGCATAAACAAATCTGAGGACAAATCTGAGGAAGAAGACAAGGCAAAGGACAAACTGACTCACCTCTGAAAAAGTGAGTCTTCTTTCTTGGTCGGTTTCCTTCACCCGTGTGTGCTCCTTCTCTACTCCCTCCTTGCGTTATTAGTGTCTGTTGGAAGAGGCAAAAACGAAAGAGAGCAGATATGTTAGTTCAAAATGTTTATTTGCGAAAGGCGGGCTATTTTTAGTTTAAACAGTTTGTCGCGTGTATTTTTGCATGTATGATAAATTAGCCGCGTTTATACACGTGATTTTATGGATCTAGCCGCGTCTATACACGCGATTTTCAAGAGGTACCCACGTTAATACACGCGATTTTTAGGAAATAGCCACGTCAATACACGCAATTTTTGGAAAATAGCCGCGTTTATACATGCAATTTTTATACTTTCATTAAAAACATTGGCATGATTTTGTGTTTTCTGGTTTGTACATAAGATGTCATCAACCTCCTCAAGCAGTTCTGGGGAAGATGAGACAATGCGTCATCGTAATTGCGATGTGTGGTTGGGACAACGGATCAAATGTATGTGTAATCGATGTCAAGGATGCATTGTACGAGCACGTCGAATTACCTTAAATCACATCTCCATGTATGGAGAATGGAATCAAATAGGTTTAGAGGTGAGTGATGTAAATTGATGGTATTCAAATGACTCATGGTATCCAAATTAAATTAATGGAGTTGTAATATATAAACTCTAATTGAAGCAGGATGCACTACCACACCCTAACATGGTGCCCTACATGCAGCGAGAGCACGTAAAGCGTCGACGAGATGATGCTGGAGCTTCGGGATCTATTGTCAGAGATGAGTGGGAAAGGGATGACAATAGGCCTGCACCCCACAAAGTTGTGGAAGAGGAAGTGTTTGATGATATGGTGTGGAATCTTTTTAAGGATGATCTCAAAGGTATGGACGACGATGATATGGAACAAGAGCATCTTTACAAGGTTTCATCGACACCGGTTTTTGAAGGGTGCACATTCTCTATTTTACGTGCTTCACTTGAACTACTCAATATACAAACAGTTTATGGATGGAGCAATGCAAGTCTTGACGCATTATTAAAGTAAGCATTCTAACTTGCAAATTTGAATTAGTGGTTTAAGGTTTAGGATTTAGGACTAATTGATGATATTGGATGCAGGCTATTATCAAACATGCTTCCACCAAAGGGAAATAGACTACCCACCTCGAGAGACATAGCGAGGTGCTATGTGACATCTCTTGGAGGATTGGATTATGATCGCATACATGCATGCGTCAACGATTGCATTCTCTTTCGTGGGACGCATAAGGAGGCTCGACATTGTCCCACTTGTGGTGAAGCAAGGTATAGAATAGATGTGAAGAGTTTTGATATACCTCGTAAAGTCTTGCGACACTTTCCTATAATTCCTCGCATCAAACAAATGTTCAAGTGCAAATCCATAGCAGAGCTCATGTCATGGCATTCCTCACATCGATCGGATGATGGCATGTGGAGAATTTCCGCAGACACTCCTGCTTGGAAGCATATTAAAGATGAGTGGCCCAGCTTTAAAACATAGCCCAGAAACTTGAGACTTGGCCTAGGTATGGATGGAGTGAATCCATTTGGTTTCAAAAGCACCGCATACAGCGTGTGGCTAGTTGTGTTGGTGAATTACAACCTTCCACCATCAATGGCAATCAAGAAGGGACATTCTATGTTATCCCTTCTAATTCCAGGAAAACATAAAGTCAAGCATATGGATGTTTATCTCGAACCGTTGATTGATGAGTTGGGGGAAGGTGTTGCGGTGGTGGACATTAGTAGGCCTCCCTCCTCTCGACACTTCGACTTAAAAGCAGTGTTGATGTGGACAATGCATGACTTTCCAGGATACAGCGATTGTTCTGGTAAGAATTCTAATTACCTCTCTACTCTAATACTATTGGCTATATTAATTATAAATATTGACTTTATTATTCTAACTTTTATTTATATTTTAACAGGTTTGAAAACATCGAGTAAACATGCATGTCCTATTTGTGGCCCTTCGTTAAGTACATGAGTATGCTGACGGTTTGTGTAAGACCATATTCGATAATCATCATCAATTTCTTCCCTCAGATCATCCTAAATATGTTGCTAGTAAGAGTAACATTCCTCCACAAACACTTCGTGCAAAAGATTGGAAGCGTATTTGGGAGTCTACAAATATTCTTCCTCCAGATGGCATGAACATGTATAGTAATGTTTTTCAATCTTGTTTTGTGTAGTCTCTAATTGGATTAAAGGTCACATAGAGCAATCCCTTGTGTAGGTACTTCATTTTTTTTCGGCTACCATATTGGACCCATCTTAAGATCAACCATCTTCTTGATCCCATGCACATCTTCAAGAATGTGGGATCTGGTATTTGGGAACATATTATTGGTAAACGAGACAATGTTAGCGTACATGAGGACTTGCGGGTCGCAGGACGTATGGGTCAAGCTTGGCCCACGAGAGGAGGGTGGGCACGTTCGTCTTCCGCCTGCACCATGGATTATATCAAAGAAAGAGGAGAAGCAGGTAAAGCAGGCCATCACCACTTTGCGTACTCCCACTGGATGCATGAGATCATTGAAGGGAGCCTTTACAACCACTAAGAAAAGAGGCGTTGAGCAACTATATGGGTTGAAGTCCCACGATTCGCACAAGATGCTCCAAGTAAGTGTTTTCCAAGTCTTGTACGTTGAAATTAAATTTTGTAATGCCATAAACCATACATACATGTGCTCTTATGCGTGCAGTTCATACTACCTACTAGCATCGACCATTGTGCAAATAAGAGTTTGAAAAAATGTATTTATAAGATGGGCGAGCTTGTGAGGTATGTAAAACCCATGTCAGATCACCCTTCATTATACCTTGCAAAATGAACGTGCATGAGGTATAACGTACTATTTATTTATTTTTCAGATATGTTAGTTCCAAAGCAATTGATCCAGCCACGTTGGATGATGCGCGTGTTATGGCAGTGGAGGTGGTTTGTTTGGTAGAGGAGACTTTTCCGCGAACCATTCTCACAAGTCAACTACATCTCATTGTGCATTTAGTGGACGAAATCGCTTTATGTGGCACTGTGCATGCACGTTGGATGTTCTTCCTAGAGCGCTTCATGAAGACCTTAAAAGACTTTGTGAGGGAAAGTGCAAGGCCTGAAGGAAGCATGGCCGAGGGTTGGTTGATACAAGAGTCTCTTGTATATATTTCAAAATTTCTTGGTGAGGTGGACAGCTCTTTGCCACGACTATGGAGCAATGAAGAGGACTTGAGGATGACCACTATTGTGCCTCAAGGAAAAGGATAGAGTAAAGTAATTGACAGAACATTGATTGATGATCTCAATTTCACTTGCATCCTTAATAGTGATGTGATGAGCAGATGGGTTACAAGATATGAGGATGCAAAGACAAAAAGGCAAGCAGAAAGAGCGCTCTTTCTGCTTGCCTTTTAATAGTGATGTGATGAGCAGATGGGTTACAAGATATGAGGATGCAAAGACAAAAAGGCAAGCAGAAAGAGCTCTCTTCGGAGGCAACATGGCTCTCGTAAGGCGTACCCTAAGCATCTAGCAACACTTCCGAATGATATCCATGTTGATTGGTTGCATGAGGAAATGGAGAGAGCAGAGAGCGACGAGGGGCTGCATATCACGGCGGAAGAATGGGAGTATGCACGAGGATGCATGTTAAAGGTACATAGAACTAATGTTTTGCATTAGTTGTAAGTGATTTGCTTTTAATATTTATTCACATTGCTTACACAAATATTGCTTCGATTTTGGTCCAGTGCACTATGTTCAATGCTATATGGTGTGAAGACAAGCATTTTCGAACACAAAGAATTGATGAAAAGAGGAATACACAAGATTGCGGTGTCATTAGTAGCTTTGAGGGAGCTAATGGAAAAATGGATGATTATTGTGGCACAATCCAAGACATATTTAGGCTTCTTTGTGTATGTTTTGGATGTCAAATGGCAAAGCTTCTTTGTGTATGTTTTGGATGTCAAATGGCAAATGAACGTGGTGGAAAAAGGGCCTAATGCAACGATAAAACGCCATGCAAGTGGCTATGTAACTATTGACTCTACAAAGTTTTGGCAAACAAAGAAAGATAGGCTCGTATTGCCACAACAATGTGAGCAGGTATGCATTTTTTTACTAATGTGTTTCATGTACATATATATCTAAGCTCGCGTACCATTTGACTTTTGATATGCTAATTAATTACTGTAGTATGTGTATTTGAGTAGGTTATCTACCTACTAATGGTGCATGACATTAAATGGTGGTACGTCATCCCTATTGCACCACGTTCCAAAGTGATGTATAATACATTCACTGATATGGAGCATATGGAGGATGTAACAGGCCGCAATGAAGATGATGTCGAACATGCCAATGAAGATGTTGATCGATGATCAAGAAATAAGAGATGATCATGATAATGAGGATGAGCGTGCCATTTCTCATGATCATGAGAATGACCCTACCATTGAGGATGATGGTGATGTTGATGAGGATGATCAGGACATCGATACCATATATCAATGGAGTACATAATATCGATAGTGGAATAAATTTAATCGTAGCCTTACAAATTGATCAAATGGATATTGATGTTGATCGTTTGGCAAGGATGGATCTTATTGAAGATGAGATCGAACCCTAACCAATCCGTCACTGTATCGTTCTAAATTGATGACATTTCTATTGTATGTGTTGTCTTTTAATTATCATCTCATGATTTATTTTTGAATATATTTCATTGTTGTAAATGCATGTAGTGGGATTGTGTAATGATATATACTGTAATGTACTATGAGATGATTTAAAGAAAATAGTTTTTAATTTTGTAAAGGAATTCAGTTTTTCTTTACTACACGCAAATTTAAATGCCAAAATACACGCGCTCGATTCTATTCAAATACATGCGCGACCATACACGCGCCCGTAATTTATCGCGTGTATGAAACGCGTGTATGGCAGCATTTTCTTGTAGTAGTGAGTGATTTGCTTTTAATATTTATTCACATTGCTTACACAAATATTGCTTCTATTTTGGTCCAGTGCACTATGTTCAATGTTATATGGTAAGAAGGCAAGCATTTTCGACCACAAAGAATTGATGAAAAGAGGAATACACAAGATTGCAGTGTCATTAGTAGCTTTGAGGGAGCTAATGGAAAAATGGATGATTATTGTGGCACAATCCAAGACATATTTAGGCTTGACTTTCGTCGCTTCTTTGTGTATGTTTTGGATGTCAAATGGCAAATGAACGTGGTGGAAAAAGGGCCTAATGCAACGATAAAACGCCATGCAAGTGGCTATGTAACTATTGACTCTACAAAGTTTTGGCAAACAAAGAAAGATAGGCTCGTATTGCCACAACAATGTGAGCAGGTATGCATTTTTTTACTAATGTGTTTCATGTACATATATATCTAAGCTCGCGTACCATTTGACTTTTGATATGCTAATTAATTACTGCAGTATGTGTATTTGAGTAGGTTATCTACCTACTAATGGTGCATGACATTAAATGGTGGTACGTCATCCCTATTGCACCACGTTCTAAAGTGATGTATAATACATTCACTGATATGGAGCATATGGAGGATGTAACAAGCCGCAATGAAGATGATGTTGAACATGCCAATGAAGATGTTGTGATCGTCGATGATCAAGAAATAAGAGATGATCATGATAATGAGGATGAGCGTGCCATTTCTCATGATCATGAGAATAACCCTACCATTGAGGATGATGGTGATGTTGATGAGGATGATCAGGACATCGATACCATTATCAATGGACAGAATATCGATAGTGGAATAAATTTAATCGTAGCCTTACAAATTGATCAAATGGATATTGATGTTGATTGTTTGGCAAGGATGGATCTTATTGAAGATGAGATCGAACCCTAACCAATCTGTCACTTTATCGTTTTAAATTGATGACATTTCTATTGTATGTGTTGTCTTTTAATTATCATCTCATGATTTATTTTTGAATATATTTCATTGTTGTAAATGCATGTAGTGGGATTGTGTAATGATATATACTGTAATGTACTATGAGATGGTTTAAAGAAAATAGTTTTTAATTTTGTAAAGGAATTCATTTTTTCTTAATAAAGCGTGTATTATTGCGTGTATATACACGCGCTTATACACGCGCTGATAGATGCCAATATACACGCGAATTTAAATGCTAAAATACACGCGCTCGATACTATTCAAATACATGCGCGACCATACACGTGCCCGTAATTTATCGCGTGTATGAAACGCGTGTATGGCAGCATTGTCTTGTAGTGATCCATTTACATCTCATCATATCCATTCATATCTCATCACACCCATTCACATGTCATAATACCCATTCACATCCATCACACCCATTCACATCCATCACATTCATTGCATCCACATCACACCACATACATTCCATCCACATCTATTCTTATCACATCACATTCATTCCATCCATATCACATCACATTCATTCCATCCACATGACATCACGTCCACATCTATCCACATCACATCTCATTCATTCCGTCCACATTACATTACATCTACATTTATCCATATCTCATCACATCCATTCATATCTCATCACATTTATCCACATCCATCCATTCATTCACATGCACATCTATCCACATCCATCCGTTTGTTCACATGTACATCTATCCACATCCATCCATCCATTCACATGCACATCTATCCACATCCATCCATTCACATGCACATCTATCCACATCCATCCATCCATTCACATGCACATCTATCACTTCACATCTCATTATCATCCATTTATATCACATCCACTTTTAGTACTGTTTTCTACTTTGATACTGATGGGGCTTTTCTAAGTTTCTGGCAATTGCTTGGCCTAGTTAAAGGTACTTTTTCTTGAATTACTTGGATATCAAATATCATGGGAATTCCTCTTTTTGCATAAAAATAAATTTACAAAAAATTTCTCTTTTACCATTTAATTACTTGGATCTCAAATATCATGGTAATTCCTCTTTTTGCATAAAAATAAATTTACCAAAAATTTTTCTTTTACCATTTAATTACTTGGATTTTAATTATCATGGGAATTCCTCTTTTTGCATAAAAATAAATTTACCAAAATTTACTCTTTTCTCATAATCAATTAATTATGCATAATTACAAAAAAATTATTTCTCATGAATATGATGAAAATCATTCTTTTTGCGTAGGATGTCCAATCCTAGAATATGGTAGGAAGTCCTCTTTTAGCATTATGCATAAAAATAAGATATGTATTATTTTTTAAAAATTTTACCATAGCTTCGCTCTGCTATTACTGATAATTCTCAAATTTTTCTAAAGAATAAAAACTTGTAATGGAAATATGATAGTAGTTCCTCTTTTATGTTTAAAATCAAATTATGAATTTAAATCATAATTTTAATCATAATTATAAACTTAATTATGATTATCCCACTAGATTAAGTTAATTCCATTATTTCTCTTTTTCCAAATTGATAGGATAATCTATTGCTCATTTAGAATCAATCAAAAAAGTTTTTAACTACTTATAAAAAATCTAAAAGAAATAACCATTATTTTGTTAACAAAAAATAGAAAAATACCATTTTCTTAATCTCTAGCTTATCAAGCCTAGAGTTTAGCTTTGAATTAAGAGACTATCATTGAGAAGCATCCTTTTTCAAAGGATTTAGCCATAAGAAAGCATTACAAATAAGCATACAAATTAACTTTCTCTTAATTAAGCATTAAGACTTTAAGGGAAAGCTTGATTTGAATTAAAATAATTATTTAGAAAGCTTCTCAAGCTTGAGAGGGATTAAGAAGCAGAAAATCATTGAGATAAATTAGAAAAAACCATAAAAATTGATTTTACATCCAAGTTTGGCTTGATTCTCTCTATTAGCAATGAAGACCCCGACCAATCAATTGGTCCACCAAGAGGAGAAGAGCAACTCCAAGAGTTGTTGTAGAGAGAGAGAGCTCCAAGCTCCCAAGAGAGAGGAAACTTTAAGGGATAATAGAAAATATGATTATTTTAATATAATACTGGCATGGTATAGCTCCAATATTTTTTACAAAAGACTAAGGGTCTATTTATAGGTGAGGGAGGCCACTAACCAAGCCCAACTGGGTTCTATATTTTCCAGGTTTAGTTTGACTCAATTTGGACAAGACTTAGACTAGTTTGGCTCCCTTTTTTATTTGGTTTGATCCACGAGAAGGAGAGATAAAAATATCACAATTTTGTTGAATCAAAAACCCTTCCATACATGTGAAATAGGCACCTATCTCAAGAGTCCCCCTCTCCTTACCAAGGTGTCAAAAATGCATCATTATTCCAAAATATCTCATTTTTTTTAGTAATATCTCATAATTTTTAACTAATAAACCTTGTACTCAGTCAACTCTTCATCTTATGTGAGTATTTAGTCATTTTTGGGTATTTTCTTTTATTCCTTTGGATTCATCTCATCCCAACATTTTGATTAATCCAATTGGCCCATTGGAACCTTAATTGGACCATAATCTCAAAATTTCTGAAAATGTAGACCCTTAGGCTAAGGTCCCTTATACACATTTTCAATTAATTCCTAATGCACATTGGAAAGTTCATTTTGAACTTCTGTTTCAGGGGAATCCATTTTAGACACTAGGAAGATTTTTATATCCAAAGATATCTAAATTTTGGAGTATCTCTCTCTAGATATTTTCTCTCTCTAGGCCAAAACAGGGTAAAACAAGATCTTTCTTCTATATCAGAGAAGGGAATAATTTCAAGAACAGAAGGGGAGGTTCTTACACCTTTACACCTCTCAAAAGCTGGAGGGAGGAATCGTACAGAAGAGGTAGCACTAGTGGGTTAAATGTGCATTACACCAATCCACTACCTACCATGCATCTCAAAAGCACTCACTATCATGATAGAACTAGTGATGTTTGAGGGCGTGTTTGACACACGCATCTGTATCATTATCATTAGGTGAAATATGGACTCTCATTTTTTCCCCTTAAGGATTTTCACACCTCCTCTCTCTAGAAAAATGGGCTCATGGTGAAATTTATTAAATCAGCTCAAAAGTGAGCGGAGTTTGGACATTTAAAATCTACTCTTCGAGACCTTTCCAATGATATATAGCATGATAAGCAATTTCGAATATTCAAGAAGTCCCCAAATTGGTGATGACATGGCATGTAAAATGATATATAGCATTATAAGCAATTTCGAATATTCTAAAAGTCCCCAAATTGGTGATGATATGGCTTGTAACATGCCATATCATCACCAATTTTGAATATTCAAGAAGTCCCCAAATTCGTGATGACATGGCATGTAACATGTCATCACCAATTTGGGGACTTCTTGAATATTCAAAATTGCTTATCATGCTTTATATCATTGGAAAGGTCTCGAAGAGTAGATTCCAAATGTCTAAACTTCGCTCACTTTTGACTTGATTTGTAAAAAATTCACCATGATCCCATTTTTCTAGAGAGAGGAGGTGTGGAAATCCTTAAGGGGCAAAAATGAGAGTCCATATTTCACCTACTAATGGCTTCCCCTTTCCATGACCTCTCTCTCAGAAGCTCCAAATCACCTGATAACCTGTCAAGAATATAGCCAATAAAACTATTGAGCACTCTTAAACTGTGCCCCCTCCACATACATCTGACCATATCCACTGCCTTGTGCATGTGACCCCATGCTCTCTCAAAAAGTCATGATCATGATTAAGTAATGCTGCATAAAGTGGGTGTTGTGAGAGCTATCACTAATGTAAAAGTGATACTCTCTAATGATGACTCACTTGCAAATGGGAAATTTTTGATTTGTAGATAATAGAAATCTACCTAGTTAGCAAAGTACTACTTTAACTATTGTGGTACGAACGTGTAGTTCTCTATGAAGTCAATCATAGAGATAACTACACCAATAGAAAACTGTTGTAGGTTGGGACAAAAGTGATGGTCTTGCCACTTGGCATCGTGAGGATGATGTATGTTGTCATATGAAAAATGTAAATGTGCTAAGAAGCATCAACACATGTGGAGTGGTGCTTCACTAGCTTTAATCTCCTTCACTGCCCATGTGTCACATACTCATACTGTCACCATGTCACCACCTGAGGAATCCTCCTTGCATAAGTGAAGCATGGCCAAGCTACCGCATGAGGTTCATGTCCCCATCAAATGTAAAAGCACCGTTTCATAGCAAATTGGTTGTGCCGGGTTGGAGATTGCAGGCAAATACATTCTCCCACATTGCCAAATGTCCTGGGAGAAGTCCAAACCTCAAAGTTGAGGAGAAAATATAAGCCCGTGAAGGCACCCTGATGCCCAAACAAGCCACGAAAGACATCATACAAAATGTGAAACCCAACGTGGTACCTATAAAAACATGTGTCATGCTACCTTGAGTATAACCCAAACAAAGGCTTTCAAGCCTTAAATGAATGCTATGGCTGCTGCTCTGCTGATTGTGATCTTAATGTATGAAGTCCTAAACTCAAACTATAACTCTATCTCTATCATCTCAAGAAAGCAAGCCCCATGCACTATGTACTCCCCATGACGAACCCTATGTCTCAATGTCTTCTTTTACTCTCATGATGCACGATAATTCTCCTCCAAAATCTCTCTATCATCACCCTCATCTCAAGGCCCAATAAACGAGTACATCTACATACACGACCACTACTAGCCAATAGAGCACCCTCAACCCCACTCTCCATGCTCTGTCTCCTCACAAACCCTACTTGAAGTGCATGACGATAAATCTAAAGTATGTGAGAAGTGGCACGATGAGTACCTAGTAGGACACTACTATTGGAAACAATCGTTGTAAGCACTCGTGATAGCCAATCTATCTAAATGCATTTTATGCTTGAGTGTGTTGTAGGACTATCTCAAGCTCTATAGCACACTAGTCGGCCCTCCTTGAATGTGGGCTATAAATCGTGGGGGAAAGCGTTGTACACTGTTGCATGCACGCGTGCCTTAGCAACGCATCCACCACACTAGAATAGGATGCCACATCGAGGTCAACAAAGTACTTGTTGAATATAGCATTGGCACAGTGTCATGCATTAG
Source organism: Cibotium barometz (assembly GCF_041138505.1). NCBI lineage: Eukaryota > Viridiplantae > Streptophyta > Polypodiopsida > Cyatheales > Cibotiaceae > Cibotium > Cibotium barometz. Next base: position 6,895,982 of record NC_141089.1, on the reverse strand, counting down.
ACCTAGAAAGGGATTTCCCATGAGAAGATACCAAGCTCATGGACTCGAGGGCCATGCCCTAGGGTGGAGAGGCACCAAGTAGAAGAGTGGAAAGCTTAGCTCATGGGAGGCGCTCGAGAAAGGAGTGGCAAGCTTAGAGGGTGCATCCGAAGGATGGAGGCACCCGCCGATGGAGGAGTGGCTAGCTCATGGTGGGCGACACCCAAGAGAGAAGTGCCAAACTTGGAGGGCATGCCAAAAGGTGGAGAGGCACCAAAGATAGGAGTGTCAAGTTTCAACCTCATGGGAAGCACCCAATGAGGGGCAATTGTATGGGCAACATGCAAGGGAGGAGTGGAAAAGGGCTCAAAATAGTATGGAGAAAGAATTATGGGAGAGTAAAGAGGAGGAGGAGGTGGAGTGGGAACATGTGGAAGAGATGGAATATGGGTGGGAGGAGATAAGGGATCATCAATCGAACCTGCCATCATGCACTGCAATACTTGAGCCCTTATTTTGTGCTCATGGTGGGAGGAGATAAGGGATCATCAATCGAACCTGCCATCATGCACTGCAATACTTGAGCCCTTATTTTGTGCTCATCACGATCTCTTTTCCTCCAATCCTCCAGATGGAATATGGTGGGAGGAGATAAGGGATCATCAATCGAACCTGCCATCATGCACTGCAATACTTGAGCCCTTATTTTGTGCTCATCACGATCTCTTTTCCTCCAATCCTCCATAAATACGAACCATTGTCTATTACTTTTTCTACTCCCATGACTTTGTGAACCCATGCTAAGAGGTAGATACAAGTTTAAAGATAATTAAGATTAAGGTAATATTAGAACAAGATTAATTTATGCTTGGAATGGAGCTAACTCCTAACTTGGTGAAGCTCCAAGAATGGGGTGACTAAAAAACTTAGGCTCTATATACTAAGCCACTAAGCATTGCATTGGTTGAAATTAGATTATGGATAAAATCTAGATTTTTACCAATTTATCTAAGGTTTATAAAAATAATGACATTTTTAAAGAAAAATACTGAAAATATATTAGAGCATAATGATAATTTTTAAAATTAATAAATTATTTATTTATTTTAAATAATAATACTTATTTATTTATTTAATAATATTTATATATTTAAAATATTTAAAATTTTAAAAATTAGTATTTATTTATTTAATAATAAGGATCTATGTATTTATTTAAAAATATATTATTAATAACTATTTATTATGTAAATAATAATTATTTACTTATTATATAATATATATTTATATATATTTATTTAAAAATTTATTAATAATGATTTTTTACTTTTTTGGAAATAAATCCAAGAAAACGATTGGTGAGGTGGCAAGCACTTTTCCACATGGCAAATATGTGTTGACATGGAGCCTCCATGTGGACATTCCTCATGATCAAAGGCGAGGTGGCAATACCCTGCATGATGTATATGAAGTGGCGTGCCGCCACGTAGGCAGAGGTAGTCAACCAAGTTGACTGTGTTGAGGTGGCAAGATGACATGGACACTCTTCATTATGTGGCAAGATGCCATGTAGGTAGAGGTAGTCAATCAAGTTGACCGTGTTGAGGTGGCAAGATGACATGGACATTCTTCATTACATGGCAATGACATGTATGCATGTGATGTGGCATGCCATGTAGGCACTGATAGTCAACCAAGTTGACTCTGCTTAGGTGGCAATGTGACATGTATGTTCTTCATTACGTGGCAATAACATGTATGCATGTGATGTGGCATGCCATGTAGGCTTTAGGGAGTCAACCTTGTTACCCTTGTTGAGGTGGCATGATGAGATGGAAAGATGCTTTTATGTGGCCTAGTCTCCTCCATATAATGTGGCATGTACATGTGGTACTAACACTATTACCACAAACCAATTGGCATACTATCCAAGTTTGGTGAAAAAAAAAGCCTAATAGGCAGCATTTATTTTAGACTATGGCCAAACAAAGAGGGAAATTTTAATTAAGATGGCTAGAAAATGGGCTTCTCAGCATTTATTTTAGACTATGGCCAAACAAAGAGGGAAATTTTAATTAAGATGGCTAGAAAATGGGCTTCTCTTACTCAAATTCAATCAAGTTTTTTAAAACAATTCAGCACAACCACTTTAACTCACAAGTATAATAAGGGTAATATTAAATTTATATATTTAAATTACTAAACTTCCGTAGGCCCTCTAATAGATTGAGTGAATGTTTTACAGAAGATTAAAAGAAATTCAACTATTGAAATTGTAAATTGACCATATGGCCACATTTTAAACATATTTATCCAACTTCTCACCGTTGGATGTTCAATGATGAGCTTCACATTTGCCAAGCTCTTGAAAAGAAAATCACATGCTATTTTATAAAATTAAGCGAAGAAAAAATAATTTTTAAAAATACATAAAAACCTAAAACAAATTCCAATAAATCAAGTTAAGCTCTATGCATTGTGTTCTTTTTATGTACAAATTGGGATGATCATTGGACTTTGGATGCCGAAGTACTATTTTGCATTAAAGGAATTTCGACAATGCCAATACCAAAACTTCGTGCAATGAAACATGCTCTAAAAAAACTTGGATTTTCGATCACGGAGTTCCACTGGAATACGCACTATATGTATGATGTCCCCCACTTGCGGTGCCACAAAACTTGCTCTAAAAAAACTTGGATTTTCGATCACGGAGTTCCACTGGAATACGCACTATATGTATGATGTCCCCCACATGCGGTGCCACAAAACTCCAGATGTAACCATGAGATATTGGGTCTTTAAGTTATGGAGATGCCTATTTTTAGGCTACCTTTAGGGTGCTCAATTGTCAAAAGTGGTGGACCCTATCTTGTAAAACCACCCAGATACTCACATAAAAAAGATCTTATTAATTTATAATTATGACCAACTATAGGCTTTCTCTTTAAGACATACGAAAGCTAATGATTGTTGGAAAATTATTTGGTTAATGCTCCACATCATGATGTGTCTGTGAGAGTGATGGATGTGCTCTATTTTGTAAGGCCTCCTTTATGAGAGGATTTGACATTATGGTGAGTACCCAAGTGCACCCTGATAGTTTCTAGTTTAGACATTGAATGGTTGGCCAAGTGTGGCAAAATGGTTAGGAGATAGGTTATGTAGAATTGGCACTGTACCAAGTAGGATGCATGCTTGTGAAGACTAAGTGACCCCAATATGTGGGTGATAGATAGAAAAACAAGGACACGCTATTCTCGGGTTACTAGGAGTTTGTAGTTCATAGTACATATATCACATCGGTGATTACAAAAGAGAATGTGAGGGAGAGGGAGAGCTTGAGTTCCTTGCAAGAAAACACACACACATTCTTGGGCTATTGAGAGTTCATAGTTCATAATACATATATCCCATCGGTGGGGATACAAAAGAGAATGCGGGGGAGAGGGAGAGCTTGAGTTCCTTGTAAGCAAACACACACACACATAAGAGAGAGAAAGACACAAGAGAGAGATGGATGGCTAAATTTTCTTCTAATATCTTCTTGTCTTCTCTATAACCATATAACTAAAAATATAAGAGTACATACTATAAGGGAAAGTAATCTCTATAGCGCTACGCCGCTATGGCTAAGTCATAACTCTAGTACCCCAAAGTGGCTGTCACATAGCCTTTCCAGTGGTGGCATATCAATCATAATATCACTAACCACGTGGCATATCAATCATATTATCACTAACCACGCCAGTGGCATAAGTGCGGAAGCTATCACCCAGGTGGGCATCAATGTCCACATCACTAGCTGAGTTCGATATCTAGAAACACTCCCCCCTAGAGCTCAACTATAGACACTGCACTCCAAGTAATCTCCTAAACCTATGGAGCTTCTCTGTTCCTAATGTCTTCATGAGATGTCAGCCACTTGATCCTGTGTGCTGACAGATCTATATCACTTGCTGTTAGAACCTTCCCCCTCACAAAGTGATAATGTGCCTCAATGTGTTTCATTCTAGCATGGTACATTAGGTTATCAGCCAACTGTATGCTACTCATGTTGTCACAATAAATGGTAATTACCCTATCCACGAGTTCCCCGTATCACCAAGTAGCTTCTGAAACCAAGCTACGCACAAGCCGCCATAGTAACACCCCTATACTCTACCTCTTTACTTGAAAAAACAAATGTTGGTTGTTTCTTATTGCTCCAACTCACAAAACACTCCCAAACAAAAACATAAAGCCACTAGCAGACCTCCTGTCTACAAACTACTAGCCCAATCAGCATCTCTATACCCATGTAGTTGTATCTTTGTACACCAACCTTATAGAAAAGTCTATATCAACAGTGGGATTTATGTACCTAAGAATCCATCTAGCCTTATCCAAGTGTTGCTTCCTAGGGGCCTGCATCAACTGACTCAAAATTCCAACAACATATCTCAAGTTTGGCCTAGTAATGATCATGTGGATCAAGCTATGTGCCTATACGTAGTGGAGTCCTCCAAAATCTCACATGTATTTGTGGAAAGCTTTGTATTATCCAAGACATACTACCTTTGTTATAATAACCAAATGCCATGAGGTGACTCCCTCTATGCCTAAGCAATATCGTAGCTGCTCACCCAAATCCTTCATCTCAAACTTTTTCTTCAAAAGCCTCGTGACATCATGTATGTCAGTATCACTATCACTAGTGATAGTCACATCATCCACATAAATGAGTAATAGTCACTATCAGTATCACTAGTGATAGTCACATCATCCACATAAATGAGTAATAGCATAATCCCTTTTTCTTTCTTTTCCATGTAAACTGAAAAATCTGCATTGGTGGATATCTGAAATCCAATGATAACAAGATACTCCTTGATCTTGTTTGACGATGCTCTGGGTGCCTACTTCAACCCATAGAGGGCTTTGTGTAGCCTGCACACAAAAGCTTTTTGTGTGCATCACTCTCATAGCCTTGTGGGGTTACATCATGTATACTTCTTCTTGCAAATCATCATGCAAGAAGGCATTGTTTACATCCATCTGATGTAAAGACAAACCCTTTGTTGTATCCATGGCGGTGACAACTCTCTCACGGTTTCCATTCTCACAACGGGGTTGAATGTCTCCTCCTCGGGGGGTTCACCTTTAAAAAATGTTGCATATCACGTGCGTTCAAGAGGTAATAAAAAACCCCCTCTACTTACATGTCACACGCTAATAAAATGACCCCTCTTTCTTAAGAAACTTACAACTTTTTTTCAAAATTGGATAAAAAAGCCCCTCCTGTATATGTAAACCTGTAACTTTTTGGAATTTAAATACCCCTCTTAGATGAACTGACGTGCTACACTTACATACTTTTAGGTGAACCCCCCGGGGTCTCCTCATAGTCAATGCCATAGGTCTATGCATTGCCCTTGGAAACCAATTTGGCCTTATATGTGCTCACTAAACCATCTGTGTTATGCTTGACCTTATACACACACTTACATCCAATTGCCTTCTTTTCCTTAGGCAAAGGTATTAACTCCCATGATGCATTTGCATCCCATGCTACTATCTTCTCATTAATGGTATATTTTCATTTTTTGTTTCCAAGTGCCTGCCTGCTGAAAACAAATGGGCTCCAACTTCTGTATTGCTTTAACCATGTAAGCATAATGATCGGATGTATATCCATCAAATCTCAACTAGTCAACAAGGTATCTAACCCTTATAGATCTGTGTACACCTGGATCTCACTGCCAGGTGTCCTCAGACAGCCTTGGTTCTCCTTATACTAGGAGTAACCACAAACAGAATACTTAGCTCCTCATCAAGGCTCCGCTCCTTAGATCCACAAGAGTCACCATCCACATATAGGTGACCTGTTGACAAATTAGGCACAAAGGCTTGATCTACCTTTTCCTTCCCTTTACATGATTCATGCGTACCTACATCTGTCCTCAACCTACCTAACCATGGACTAACACTAGATCCACTACTAGAGGATTTCTAGGTCGACCACTAAGCAGCTGTGGATTGCTTCTCTACATGTGGTGCAGCCTCAATACTTCTTACATTTGCATCTTATATTACCTTCACTATGCTGATACCAGCCAAGGAAAAAAAAAATAGGGGATAATCTTTGCCTATTGGCTATTTTTGGGAAATTTTTTACAAAAACAATCACCCTGTATCTTAAAACATTCACCCAAATTTTAGTCATTTTGAAGGATTTTAGAGAATATTCACCTAATTTTGGACATTTTTTAGACATTTTTTGAAAACATTCTCCCCATTTTCTATAATTTTAGATTTATATAGGAGGAATAATCTCCAACCCACCTACACTTACATATTCATGGAGGCATGTTATCAACCCTGATACCAACTAGTCATCTCATCAAAGAAAACATCTCTGCTTACTCACATCTCACAAGTGGTAGGGTTATAAAATCTATAACCATTCTGCTCCAAAGATGCACCTATTTGCCTTTGCATCCAACATTGTTCTCAATTCATCATAGGAACATGAGCATATGCAATACACCTAAACACCTTCAAGTGAGACACATGTGGCTTTATGCCTGTAAACTTTTGTTCAGGCATCATACCATGAGTAGCTGCAGTGGGGGTCCTATTCATGATGTACACAGTAGCTAGCTATTGCTTCTACCCAAAAACAATGTGGTATATTGCAGTGGGGGTCCTATTCATGATGTACACAGTAGCTAGCTATTGCTTCTACCCAAAAACAATGTGGTATATCCTTTTTAGAAAATCAAGGCACTGCTATAGAGTAGTTGCTATTTCTTAAGCCCAAAAATAATGTGTCTTTTCAGACAATCAAGACATGTGACACTTTTGCAATGTGCCTATTTTTTCTTTCTGCAACACCATTTAGTTGCGGAGTGTACCTGCATGTAAATTATCTCTTGTTCCTTTCTTTCTAAAGAAGTCACTGGGGACTCATTTTAGAAATAGTCTCCCCCACCATCTGATCTTAGGCATTTTATTTGTATGCCTTTTTCCTTCTTGACCAAGACTTTAAATCTCTGAAAGTGAGAAAATACCTCAATTTTATCCTTCATGAAATAAACCCAGACTTTCCTAGTGTGATCATCAATGAATGTAACATAATACCTATAATATGCATTGTTGCACTCTTGGTCGGTCCCCATACATCTAAATGTATAAGAGCTAACAGCATTGCACATATTTGTAACATAATACCTATAATATGCATTGTTGCACTCTTGGTCGGTCCCCATACATCTAAATGTATAAGAGCTAACAGCATTGCACATATTTGGTCTAAATACCAAGCTGGCATGTTTCATATACTTTATGCATACCATCAACCTTAAACTTTAGTAAATTGGCAATAATATTTTGGGCCTATATAGATTTCAGTCACTATATATTCACATGACCAATGCACTTCTACCACATGTCAATATCTATAATGACACATGTTCCATGTGCAAACATGGTTGCCTTTACCTCAAGCATGTTCACATCTAAAGTAAACATCTTGACATTTATGTTGCCCTTTACAACCAAGCGACAATGATTTTTGAAGTCCTTTGCAAAACATCCTTAAAGATTAAACCTCACTTTTGCAAACCCTACTCAACCATCTGTCCAATAGAAACCAGGTTCTTTGTAATATTTGAAACATAAATACATCTACCAAGTACTTTATTTTGCCATCCTCCATACTACACAACCCTACTCAACCATCTGTCCAATAGAAACCAGGTTCTTTGTAATATTTTAAACATAAATACATCTACCAAGTACTTTATTTTGCCATCCTCCATACTACACAATGGCACTTTACAAACATGCACAATGGGATGCGCAATATCCTCACCTATTTCTACATAACCTAGTTTTTCCATTTTTGCATGTCTCTACACCACTCGTCCATATGATTGGTCATATGGTTAAAGGCACTAGAATGAAAGGATGTAGGGGAGAAGAGATCTTGAGCTCTTGCAAGCACACACACACTCACAATGGGATGCGCAATATCATCACCTATTTCTACATAACCTAGTTTTTCCATTTTTGCATGTCTCTAAACCATGAGACTGGTCATATGGTTAAAGGCACCAGAATGAAAGGATGTAGGGGAGAAGAGAGCTTGAGCTCTTGCAAGCACACACACACTTAAAAAACCCTAAAAGAGAACACACAAGGTGAGAGGCTGAAAATCTTCTTCTTCTTCATACAACACTCAACACACCATATGAAAAGGTACTCAACCAAATACATACTAGGGTTCTCTATAGTGTGAACCCAACTAAATGAGCTGGCGCTATAACTATGCCAGTCTCTAGAATGACTGTCACACAGCCTATCATCCCACTGGCCACATGTCACACATGATCTCACCAACCATGCCAGTGGTGTAAGTGTGGGGCCTATCCCCCAGGCAGGTCATCAGTGTCCACCGCCTCACTAGATGAGCTCGATATCGCAACACTCCCACTCGAGCTCAACTCCATCTCTGTACCCAATGCTTTGGTGAAGATGTCAGTGACTTGATCCTGTGTGCTGACATAAACAAGGTCAACGCCTCCTGCCAAAACTCTCTCTGACAAAATGGTAGTGGACCTTTATATGCTTCGTACGAGCATGAAAAACTGGGTTCCTGGCCGACTGTATACTTCTAATGTTGTCACAAAAAATGACAACTTGTCTATCCACTGATAGACCCAAATCTGCAAGTAGCTTTCTCAACCAAGCTACCTCTCATGTTGCCATAGCAGCACCTCTGTACTCGGCCTCTGTACTAGAGCAACCGTAGGCTACTTCTTGCTGCTCCAAGTCACAGGTTTGATGACCTCACCTATCTTCCTATAATAAGTTATATGCACAAATATGGTGCAGTGAGCCGAATGCCAATGCATCGATTGGATCTCATTCTGCTCTTTAAATGCATAGTTCTCACTAAAGTCCACCACAGACACAACCACATCATCTGGGAAATTTTGAATGTTGTCCTTGAACTAGTGTGCCTGCCACCATATAACATAGTTGTGAGTAAAAAATACCTTCAACTTAGCCTTCAATAGTCGGAGGAACTTTGAACATTTCATCTCCTTGTTCACAATATCTTTCCTTTTCTTTTTCTTTCCATGTTTGTCCATTACTTCCACATATTCAAATACCTTCACAATTATAGTCTGCCCTTTCTTTCTTTCTCCAAAGGGCATCATGGCAGTTTCTCTACACCATAAGCATCGTATTCTCCCATCAAGCACCTCCCCAAAGAAAACATGAAGCCACTAGTAGATCTTCTATCTGAGATACTACCAGCCCAATCAGCATCTGTGTACCCATGTACACATATCTCTGTCCCAGTTTCATAAAATAGTCCACAATGCAAAGTAGACCTCACATACCTCAGTATGCATCTCAATGCATCCAAATGTGACTTCTGAGAAAACTGCATAAACTGACTTACTAACCCAACAGCATAGCTCGATCGTCATCATGTAGATCAAGCTTCCTACTATGTGTCTATACATAGTAGGATCCTCCAAAATCTCTCCTAAATCTGCACTCAACTTGCCATTCTGATCCAATGGCACTGAGATAGGCTTACAACATGTCATACCATACTTGGACAACATGTCCAAGCCATATTGTCTTTGCAGTAATCCAATACCATGTGGTGACGTAATCACCTCAATGCCCAAGAAATATCTGAGCTCCCCCAGATCCTTCATCTCAAACTTTTGTCTAAGCAAGATCTTTACATCAAAGATCTCTGCATCATGATCCCCCGTAATGATCAGGTCATCTACATAGATGACAACAAGCAAAACCCCTCTATCACTGTGTCTCACATACAATGAGAAATCTACAGTGGCTACATAAAAGCCAATAGTGACAAGATATTCAAAAATCTTGTCAGACCATGCTCTTGGTGCTTGTTTTAAGCCATATACAAGGCTTTCTTCAACTTGCAAACATGCTCGGGGTGACTCACATCCTCATAACCAGGTGGGTGCAACATATACACCTCTTCTTGTTGCAAATCCCCATGCAAGAATGCATTCTTTACATCCATATGATGTAAAGACCATTGCTTTGATGCAGCCACTGCTACCACAACTCTCACCGTTGCCATCTTGACAACTGGGCTGAAAGTTTTCTCATAATAATCAATGCCATATGTCTGTGCATATCCTTTGGCTACCAATCTAGCCTTGTACCTGCTTATGCTTCCATCACTGTTATGTTTTACTTTGTACACCCACTTGCATCCAATGGCTTTCTTGCCTTCAGGCAATTGCACTAAATCCCAAGTCTCATTTCCATATAGTGCATCCATCTCCTCATCCATAGCTTTCTCCCAGCACACATTTCCAAGCCTCATCAATGCATGTGGGCTCTACAACCGGTACAACTTTTGCCATGTATGCATAGTGATGTGCCACATAACCATCATAGGTAAACCTCTACACAGGATTCTTCACTCTCCTAGATCTTTGTAGCTTTGCATTCATGGCTTCCATAGCCTTCTTTACACCAGGTATTCTCATACCTGGTATCCCAAGATCCTGGAGATGGTGTGTTTCCACCCACTCTTTTTTGCATAGTGCCCAAGGGGTCCCCTATGTAAAAACTATGGGTTTGGGTGTAGGATATCACACCTGCATACGACACCTGATGGGGGTGAAACTTTGCAAGTGGGTCCATGGGTTGCCTTCCCCCCACTTGCAAAGTTTCATCCCATTAGATGGCAGATGGGTGTGATGGTGTGTTGCCACCCACTCTTTTTTACATAGTACCCAAGGGGTCCCCTATGCGAAATGAGAGGGTTTGGTTTTAACATCACAACCCCCATCATTTGGCATCTAATAGAAGTGAAACTTTGAAAATAGCTCCATGGGGATACTCTATCCCCACTGCTGGCAATGTTTCATCTCCATACTAGATGGGTGTGATGGCGTGTTTCCACCCGTTCTTTTTTGCATAGTACCCAAGGGGTCCCCTATGCGAAATGAGAGGGTTTGGTTTTAACATCACAACCCCCATCATTTGGCATCTAATAGAAGTGAAACTTTGAAAATAGCTCCATGGGGATACTCTATCCCCACTGCTGGCAATGTTTCATCTCCATACTAGATGGGTGTGATGGCGTGTTTCCACCCGTTCTTTTTTGCATAGTGAGCAAGGGGTCCCCTATGCAAAAAAGATCGGATCTAGATAGGACATCACACGGCATCCGATGGTTGGGGGTAAAACTTTGCAACTAGGTCCATGCAGTTGCTCTCCCCACTCACAAAGTTTCATTCCCATTGGGCATTGTATGGGTGTAACGTGTGTTTCCATGCCTGCTATTTTTTACATAGTGCCCAAGGGGGTTCCCTATGTAAAAAAAGAGTGGGTTTGGGAAGGACATCACACCTAGGGGATGAGACTTTTCAAGTGATTCCATGGGGCTGCTCTACTCCCACTTGCAAAGTTTCATTTCCATCGGCGGACATCGGATGGGTGTGATGGTGTGTTGCTATACTCATGCTTTGTTTTATAGTGCCCAAGGAGTCCCCTATGCAAAAAAGAGGAGGTTTGGATAGGACATCACACCCAACCGGTGGGGTGAAACTTTGTAAGTGGGTCCTACTCCCCCCCCTCGCAAAGTTTCATCCCCATTGAATACTAGATGCAGATGATGGTGTGTTGCCACACGCTCTTTTTTGCATAGTGCCCAAGGGGTCCCCTATGCAAAAAGAGCAGGTTTATGTAGAACATCACAACCATCCAACAAAACGGATGGGTTTGAGACTTTGCAAGTGATTCCATGGGGCTTCTCCCCTCCCACTCACAAAGTTTCATCCTAATCAGACATACTGGATTGGTGCGACTGTATGTTGCCACACCCACTCTTTTTAACATAGTTCCCAAGGGCTCCCTTATGCAAAAGAGAGTAGGTTTGGGTAGGACATCACACCCATTTGACGGATGGGGGTGAAACATTTCGAGTGGGTCCATGGGGGTGCGCCCCCCCATTGGAAAAGTTTCATCCACCCATCGGATGCCAGATGTGGGTGTGATGATGTGTTCCCACCTCTTCTTTTTTGCTGCATAGTGCCCAAAGGGTCCCCTATGAAAAAAGAGAGGGTTTAGGTAGGACATTGCAACCCTATCATCCAGTTTCCACCAATGGTGAGGGTGAAACTTTACAAGCTGGTCCATGGGGTTTCTCCCCCCCACTCACAAAGTTTCATCCCCATCGAATGCCAGATGGGTGTAAGGGTGTGTTGCTACCTGCTCTTTTTTGCATAGTTCCCAAGGGTTTCTATATGCAAAAAAGAGTTTGTTTAAATACCAAGACCATGGTACCTTACATATACAAACTTTTTAAAAATAAAAAAAATGGCAAAATGACATAGTCAAATATTTTAAAAAATGTCAGATACAACTAGTTCTACCCAAACCCGCTAAGAGAAAGATACAAAATATATGGCAAAAAATGAAAAGTAAATTCATAATATATATGGGCAAAACATACAAACTAAGAGAAAGATACAAAATATATGGGGACAAATAAAAAGCTAACTCATAATATATATGGGCAGAAGATACAAACTGAGAGAAAGATACAAAATGAGTGCCCCTCCAATATCAATCCTAAGTAGTCTCTCTAGCTTTGAGGGTCTCCAAGATTCTCACATGATCGTGTTAGGCCAGGGTCCACCATGGGGGGCTTCCTTCTTGCTATTAACTTTCCAAAGTGTGCATTTCATATCAAGAACTAGAGGAGATAATATAATCGCCTCCTTTCTCCACTCATAATGCACAAATTTGATGTTGCCCTTGTGTATCTGAGCCTGTGTACCTTACCCTATGCATAGTAGCGATTTGTAAACTATCATGTTGTGGGAATCAATTGAGAATCCATAATCATCAATCAAATCACACTTAAGGATGCACAAGTGGGCCTAGTGCACCATAAAATGTAGTAGTGCATGTGCTCCGCATTGCCCTCCTCAACAATGACAGCAAAAACATCACCCACTAATAAAATATCTATCAAAGAATCATGATCTTCCATGTTAGGTAGTGTACAAGGATCAACAGTGGGGGTTTACACTCCTCACTTTGCCTCCAACACTTGCTCCAACTAAGGATCAAATCAGTCTCGCATCTCGCAATAATGAGAGTAGTCACCATCGGCATGTATGCCCCACAAAACACGAATGATGCCGTGTGAATATGGTGGGGTCATCATAGGATGTGCTGCTAATAGAGTGTAGCCTAAGTGTGCCATTCACTATCACATAGTCTAGAGAAGCACCATCAATGCCACTAATGTCAACACACCAAAAGAACCTCTTGAAAATCCTTACATCTCGCTAAGGGAAGAAAGATGAACAACTAGTGGGTCAAATGTGCATTACACCAATCCAATACCTGCTAGGCATCTTAAAAGCACTCACTATCATGACAAAACTGGTGATGTTTGAGGGCACGACGCTGACACACGCATCTACACTATCATGCTCCCCCTTTTCATGCCCTATCTTGAAGCTCCAAATCACCTGATAACCTATCATACAATGCTAAGAATATAACTAGTAAAATTGACAAGCACTCTTGAATTGTTCCCCACATGCATCGGACCATATCCACTGCATGCTCTCTCAAAAAATTTGTCATGATGATGGAAGCAATTCTGCACAAAGTGGGCTCTATGAGAGCTATCACTAATGTAAAAGTGATACTCTCTAATGATGAATCGCTACTTTGGGGTGCTTGATATGACTTCCACTGATGCCATTGCATGACAATAAATATACATAATGATGGCTACCTGGTCAAGCACATAAGAATGGAAATATCATATTCATAGACAACATCAATATAAATATCTAGAAGACCTTCAATTAAAAATGATGCAATGTATCAATAAATACCTACTTTGACTATTGTGTTGCAAAATTGTAGTTCTTTGTGGAGTCAATCAATGTGATAACTACACCACCACAGCAGTAGGAAACTATTTATAAGCTAGCACAAAAGTGATGGCCCTTCCACTTGGCATTCTGAGCATGATGTATAAAGTCATAAGAAAATGTAAATGTTCTCATGTATGGGGATTATAAAAATGTGAGTTTTTAATTTCAATCTTTTATTCCTAATATGGGAAATTCCAAGCCTTTTCAATAATGTATCTTTACTTCACATATGATCACCAACAGGAGGTGACAACACCACTCAATTTTTAAAGTACAAAATTACCTTGTGTACATGCCATCACAATAGAGAACCATAAATATTAAATGTTTACAACTCACCACACAAAACTTGTCACTTCATAAATAATGGCTAGAACTCGTCACATCAAAAATAAGTATAATTTTTCACTTCACAAATAATGATTAAAGCTTGTCACTCAAAAATAATGATTAAAACTTGTCACTTCATAAATAATGGCTAGAGCTTGTCACATAAAAAATAAGTGCAATTTGTCACTTCACAAATAATGGTTGAAACTTGTCACTTAGAAATAAGAATGGTGCAAATTGTCAAGTCATAAAGAATATTAAACTTGTCATCAATGCTCGGAAAAAAAATCAACCATGTAAAATAAAGACAATGTTATGAATAAAGTGGGATCTAGCCCTCAAAATCACATATATGCTGGGATGTATAGCTAAAATACCCCAAAAATTGACCAAGAAAATAAGGGTAATGCAAAAATCTAGCTGGGAATTTAAAATTTCAACTAGGAAATTTACATTACAAATCAGGTTACTATGTGAGCACTGCTTATCATGACACAATACATATTATCAAGGATTAAATAAATATGTTTAGGGCATACTCCTTGTGAATTAGCTAGCCTATGGGCCTGATGCAAGTTTGATAAAATGAGGAGGATCAAGCATGAATGCGACATCCCTAACGAGGAGAGTTGGCTGATGAACAATCATGTTCTGATTGTGATGCAAACCTAAGACATACATGTAAACAAAGTACATATGCTTGCATGCAAGAAATGGTTTGTGCTCCATCTCTATCCTTTGAAAATCTTGACACGTGGAATAAGGTTTAGCCTTGATGTGCACATCATAGCAATTCTCTATTATCAAAAAAAAAATCACATGACTCCTTGCCAATAATGTTTTCTCTTCTAGTAGTGTTACATTCATAGTATTGACTAAATCAAGCCTTTTCTTGACTTCTTTTGATATCCCGTGCCTCCACTTTTTTCTTCTCTTGCTAGAAGATGGAAGGGAATGGTCACTATGTCCCGCCTGCATGACACTTTGTCGTCTTAGTCCTATTAAAAATGGTGATAATGACACAATTTTCAAGTTAATCCATGATTGATTAAGACTTTCCAGCTCCTCTTTTGTGACATTAGTACCAAGATCAACAAGCCATTTGCATGACGTCTCTAGTGGATGCTTGACAAGTTTGTCCACATCCCATGTATGCTCTACATCCTGATTACAAAATCACATCCATTGAGATATTTTCTTTCCATCATATGTTCTTTCCAACCAAAAAGAAGGGGCCACTAGTACTCGTGACCTAATATCCATCATGTTTGTGCACCTTCTTCTTTTCATCAATCCAAAACACTTTCTTTTACAATCAAGAGGCATTCTTCTAATGGCCCACAATTTCCTGTGTACATTTTCCTCGACAACTGTCATTATGTCTCTAGAGTAAAGTGCCATTTTCACATCTTATTCTCTTCTAGCTTTTGCATCATCCTCATCGGATTCATCTAAACAAACAACTGTCGTGTGTGGATGTAGTGTCTCGTTTGACAAGTTTGTTTCAAACCTAATTTTTCGTGGACATCTCCATGGCTTGCAATGCCTTGATTCCATTACATACTCTGGTCTATGTGAGATATTCTCTATGTTTTACCTCTTCTTTCATTGCATAGTTTCTTTATCACCATGAAGTAATGGCTCCTCAAACATAGAGGCTCCTCAAACATAGAGGTACCAACAACTACTCCTTGCACCATACGGGCAACATAAGCAGGACCTGGGTGCTACCAAAAGAAACTCTCTTAAGACAGTATCTATATTGGGTCAAGTCCCATTATAGCAACCAATCAAATATCCAAGTTTCTTTGCACATTACATTGATGACATCGGAGACACATGCATCATACAATGAAATCTTCATCTTTCCACCTTCTCTAGCTAGCCAGCTAGCATGCACACTTTCAGAAAGATTTGTATTTGGAATGGCTGCCTACTCCAAGGACTTCTATTATCCTACAAGGTCCAAAGATTAGTAATACTCTCTAAATTCCTTGAACATCTAAGTACTTTAGGAAAAAATACCAAGGATGACATAATACATACATCTATGTGTAGGCAGCTCCAACAAGAGATTCTATCTTTCTGCAATTTAAACCATTTTTCTAATGCTTTAATATTTTTCTTTTGCATGGTCCCATCTCATCGCCACCATTTCCTAATTGTATTAGCTTTCTTAGATGTAGCCTCTATTGTTTAACATAACCTCTACTCGTCACACATGCTTAGATGATCTGATCTTTTGTCATTTAGAATAAGTTTCTTTATGTGCTTTTGCAAACTCTGTTCCCAGTGAAAAAGACGTGATCTATGGTGAGGTGGCAAGCGCTTGGCCACATGGCAAGTATTTGCTGACATGGAACCTCCACATGGACATTCCTCATGCTCAAAGGCGAGTTAGTAATGCCATGCATGTATATGATGTGGCGTGCCATGTAGGCAGAGGTAGTCAACCAAGTTGACTATGTTGAGGTGGAAAAATTACATGGACATTATTTATTACATGGTAATGACATGTATGCATGTGATGTGGCATGCCATGTAGGCAAGGGTAGTCAACCAAGTTGACTATGCTGAGGTTGCAAGATGACATGTACATTCTTTATTATGTGGCAATGACATGTAGGCAAGGGTAGTCAACCAAGTTGACTATGCTGAGGTTGCAAGATGATATGAAAATTCTTCTTTATGTGGCAATGACATGTATGCATGTGATGTGGTGTGCCATGTAGGCTTTTGGGAGTCAACCTTGTTAACCTTGTGGAGGTGGCAGGATGACAGGGCATGATGATATGGTTGGATGCTTATGTTGCCTCTCCTATATATAATGTGGCATGTACATGTAGGACAAAGATTGTTACCATAGCCCAATTACTTGTGATAAATGGCATACACTCCAAGTTTGGTGAAATAGAAAACTTTATAACCCCACATAGGCACTCTCATGACTCAGAAATTACCCTTCCACAATCTACGAAGAGCATTCTAGTGTGCACAAGTTCAAGTCCTGTAGGATGTGGAAAGTACACATTAGATCATATACCTCTGGGAATGCTTTGCCCTTGTTCAGGGCTGGTGGGTTCTTCCTTTCAACCGAACAATAGGCAGCCTTCCTTTTAGACTTTGGTTGGGAAAAGAGGGAGATTTTAATTAGATGGCCAGAAAATAGGCTTCCCTTACTCTAATTCACTCAATTCGTTTTAATTAAATTCATCACAACTACTTTGATCCACAAGAAATTGGAGTACCATAAGGGTCATGTTTTATGTATTTAAATTATTAAGCTTTTGTAGGTCCTCTAATAGAGTGAGTGAATTCTGTATAAAAGAAATTCAACTGTTAAAATTGTAAATTGACCATATGGCCACATTTTAAACATATTTGTAGAACTTCTCACATGGTTAGATGTTCAATGATGAGCTTCACATTTTCCAAGCTCTTCACATGCTATTTTATAAAATTAAGTGAAGAAAAATATTTTTCAGAAATAGATAAACACCTACAAAAGTTTCTAATAAATTAAGTTAATCCTATGCAATGTATTCTTTTCATGTACAAATTGCAATGATCATTGGACTTTGAATGCCGAAGTACTATACTGCAATAAAGGAAGTTGAACAATGTGAACACCAAAACTTATGTGCAATGAAACATGCTCTAACAAAACTTCGATTTTCAATCAGGGGGTGCCAATGGAATAGCCACTATTGTATGATGTCTCTCAAACCCCATGCCACAAAATTCCAAATGTCTCCCCATGAGAGATTGGATCTTTAATTTATGGACATGCCTATTTTCAGACTACCTTTAGGGTTCCCAATTGTCAAAAGTGGTGGACCTTATCTTGCAAAACCACCCACATATTCACATAAAAAGGATCTTATTAATTTATAATTGTGACCAAATATAGGCTTTCTGTTTTGTAAGGCCTCCTTTATTAGGAGTAGCCATTTTGGTAAGTATGCTAGCACACCCGATAGTTCCCCGTGTAGATAGTGAATGGTTGGCCAAGTGTGCCCACATGGTTAAAAGATATGGTATGTAAACTTCGCACTATACCAAGTAGGATACATGCTTGTGAAGACTAAGTGACACCATTATCGGGTTGCAGGTAGTTCATAGTTCATAATACATATATCCCGTCTCGGTGGATACTAAAGAGAATGTGGGGGAGAGGGAGAGGTGGAGTTTGTTATAAGCAAAACACACACACATAAGAGAGAGCATGACAAAAGAGAGAGATGGATGGCTGAATTTTCTTCTATCTTCTTCTCTTCTCTACAACCATATAACTAAAAAGATAAGAGTACATACTATAAGGGAAAGTACTCTCCCTACAAGAACATATAGACCTCTTGTCTATGAGCTACTAGCCCAATCAGCATCTGTGTACCCACATCTATGTACCCATGTAGTGGTATCTTTGTACCAGCCTCATAGAAAAATCTATAATCAACTGTGGACTTTATGTACTTGAGGATCCGTCTAGCCACATCCAAGTGTGCCTTCCTAGGAGCCTACATAAGGGAGGTTGCAAGATGAGGGTACTCACTTTCGTTCACTCTCTCTAAAATTGCGACATCCATGCATCTCGGGCGGAGTACCTCGATCATGATATCGCCGTGAATTAAAACATGACACGTGCCTCCCAGGCCTAAAGCAACATATCTCGATCGAGATACCAACTAATGCCACGCTAGTAGCAGGTCCACGTTTCCAGTCATCATCCATGTCACCACTACATGTCACCGCCACCACATTATCTCGATCGAGATATCTATGCCACTCGGATCCACATCAGGGCCACGCTGTATCCCCCTAGGCATATTTGACTAGCCCATCTCCACCGTCCACGTATCTCGAATGAGATATCAAAATAAAATCTCGACCATTCATTGTTCGAGGTAAAGGGATACAATCTCCACCATCCACATATCTCGAACGAGATATTGAGATCAAATCTCCACCGTCCAAATAGCTCATTCGAGATACATAGATACAATCTCCACTGTCCATTCATTGTTCGAGGTAAAGGGATACAATCTCCACCGTCCACATATCTCGAACGAGATATTGAGATCAAATCTCCACCATCCAAATAGCTCATTCGAGATACATAGATACAATCTCCACTGTCCAAATATCTCGTTCGAGATACAGAGATGCAATCTCCACCGTCCAAATATCTCGTTCGAGTTACAGAGACACAATCTCCACCGTCCATTTAGGCACATTGGAAGATGCGATCTCAGCCGTTTAAATATCTCGATTGAGGTATATAATGAATCTCGACTGTCGACATACCTTAGTCGTGGTAATGACTTAAAATCAAAGCCGTCCATGTACCTCGAACAAGATACTAATATCAAATCTCAGCCCGCCGATCCTTCACCAACCCTAAAATTAAGTGTGTAGCTTGGCCGTATGTTTCACTAACCCTAAAATCCAGAGCGTACATCTTGCAAACCCTAAATTGCATGATGCCACCGAACCTCGATCGAGGTTATAAAACCGAAAAACTTTTTTTTTTGCCTCATTGTCAGAAGTCGTTTTCACTCTCCTTGCTCTCTTGATTTAGATTAGCATTAGTGGGCCCATTAGCATTATTTTATAGCTTCATTAGTGCTACTTATTAGCACTAAGCATTGGACCCTTCACATTGGACCTTTGTGTTAGGCTTAGGTTTTAGCATGGAGTCACACGAGGAGGCCCACGAGGAGTGCTGCTCGTCTATTGTGGACCTCATCGCGGAGATAGACCGCGAGTTAGCGGGAGTGCTAGAGACACACCGTCTACATTACATATTGTGGTAGACTTGGAGGCGATGCTTTCGTCCCTTTGTATCCTTCACGATATTGTTAATGTAGATGAGTGGATAGCCCACCATCGCATTGCTCCTGTGTCACATGGCCTGACATATTGTTAGGTATGTGATCTTGGTCCGATTAGGGATGGAGCCTACTTAGATCTTTTCCTCGATAGTCGTGGGATGAGGCCTGCAGAGCGGGCAAGCCCCTTACTATTTTGCGGTGTTCGCATCCTCGTATGGTGGCACATATCTATAGTCAATATATTGCCACATATGGGAGGATGCCGAACAACCGCCAGATTCCCATATACTTCACAAAGCAATTATATGCAGAGTTTGTCTTAGGGGAGGAGGTGGATTACACTAGCCATCGGTCGGGTGGTGGTGCTGGCCGAGGCCGTCTCCAAGACCAGGGTAGGCGGCCTCCACCAGCCCTTCGTGTAGCTCCTATAGATCCTTCATTTGTGCCTATGTCGACAGTAGAGGCTCTTGGCACCCAGGTTGGCATCGACGTACGGAGTACCACAGAGAGCATCCAACACGTGGTGCGCCTGTTCTCACGATCGATATCGATGAGACAGATGTCGAGGTATTTACATATTTATTACTTCATAAGTTTTTTTAGTCATTTATTTACATGTTTATATGTATTTTTCTATATTTTTACATGAGTGGCATGGTTGATTGTGTCACGTAGGGTCCCACACCTACCACTGAGAGACTCACTCAGGAGTTGGTAGAGGCGAGAGTAGAGATTGACTGCCTTAGAGCTGCATTACAGATGGCAGAGGCAGCTACTGCTGAGGCACGACATCTGAGAGAGTCTGACATCCAGCAGGTAGGTTTCTCTTGCACGCAAAAGAGTTATAATTAAGGTCCTAAGTTATAAATTTCTTTAAGTAATACCTAATGAGAGAGACTCCGCAAGAACACCGGAGGACTGGGCAAGGGGTGTTGCTCAATTGGTGGGTGTCGCTGCAGTACGACCATTGATTTCAAGAAAGCAGTTACAGTTTGATCCTCTTATGGTAAAAGGAAAACCTAAACCTAAGGTAGTTCTAATAGCACTCGGAATGGCACATCGAGAGGCTCGTTGATCTCAAAGTCAAGTTCGAAAAGTTCAAGGGGCCGAAAAAGAAGGACCCCGATTGTCATGTTGTTGAATTTGAAACAGCTTGGCAGGCTAGCGGATTGGCTGGAGTATATGGTGATGCTGACAAGATGCATCAGTTCGAGGCTACTTTTGGAGGAAAAGCTATTAAATGGTTTAGCCATTTTTACCCCAAATCACTTTGCAACATACAATGATTTGAAGGGAGTGTTGAAAATTGGGTAGAGGGAGAGGAGACACACACACAGGAGCAAAACCCTAATGTATATTGCAAACCCTAACCATAGAGGGAAGCCATCTCCCTTCACACACAATGCATAAAGCCATAATCCATAATACACGCAACACTCTATGAGTTGTGTCCACACACATCTAACCCTAGCTAATGTCCACACGCTATGACCAGCTGGACGTAGTCATTTATGTCTCACACATGCTGCTACCTAACATGCCAGCACATAGCATAGCTGGCACACACTGACATCGAGCTTGAATCTCAACAGCCCCTCTGAAGCTCATGATGTACTACCATAGATGAAGATGTAGATGAGTTTGGGCTATCAAAGCTCTCAACACTCCCCCTCAAGCTCATCCCATGTACTCCCAACATAGTACGGAAGTACTCAAACTTCTGCCTGCTAAGTGGCTTGGTAAAGATGTCAGCCCCACCTGCTCATTAGTCTTCACATACTGTAGATCAACTATACCATCCAGCACCTTCTCTCTGACAAAGTGATAATGGACCTCTATGTGTTTGGTCCGCGCATGAAACACTAGATTCTTTGCCAACTGTATACTGCTCATGTTGTCACAATAAATGACAACTTTGCCATCAATAGGCTCACCCAAATCTGCCAAGAGACTCTTTAACCATATTCCTTCACAAGTAGCAATGGCTGCACCTCTGTATTCAGCCTCTATACTAGATAAAGCAATTGTAGGTTGCTTCTTGCTACTCCAACTCACCACGGCACTTCCAAGTGTAAAGGCATAACCAACCTCCTGTCATATGAGCTACCTGCCCAATCAGCATCTGTGTAGCCATGTATATCCAAGCCTTTACCACTCTCATAAAGAAGACCATAATGTGCAGTGGTCTTTACATATCGTATAATGCATCTCACTGCATCCAGATGAGGTTTTCTGTGGCTTTGCATAAACTGGCTTACTAGCCCCACAGCATAACTCAAATTCAGGCGTGTGATAGTCATGTAAATGAGACTACCAACCATCTTTCTGTACATAGATGGATCATCCAATTCCTCACCAAAATCAGCCCACAACTTCACATTTTGTTCCAAAGGTGTACTCATAGGCTTACACGCTATCATGCCATATTTTGCCAACATATCCAATGCATATTGGCGTTGCACTAACCATGTACCTGTATGATCTTTGATCACTTCAATTCCAAGAAAGTATCTCAACTCATCCAAGTCTTTCATGTCAAATTGCTCACTCAATGCTTTCTTGACATGCATCACATCTTGCATCACATCTGTACCATGATCATGTGTGTAATCAAGTCATCCACATGGATAACAAGTAAAACATAGATGATAAGTAAAACAATCCACATGATCTGTTTTCTTCACATAAAGTGAAGAATCTGTTGTAGAAACCTGAAATCCAAGGGAGATAAGATATCTGCTCATCTTATCACTCCAAGCACGAGGTGCTTGCTTCAAACCATATAATGCCTTTTTCAATCTGCATACATGAGTGGGATACTTTGGGTGTACATAACCTTCTGGCTGTGCCATATGCACTTCCTATTGTAGATCACCATTTAGAAATGTATTTTTGACATCCATTTGATGCATTTCCCAACCATTAGCTGTAGCCATAGCAATGACTGCTCTCACTGTTCCCATCTTTGCCACTGGACTAAATGTTTCATCATAGTCCAAACCTTGGGTTTGTGCATAACCCTTAGCTACCAATCTTGCTTTATGTTGCTCAATGGAACCATCTGACTTGCACTTCACTTTGTAAACCCATTTATAACCAATGACATTTTTGTCCTGTGGTAATGCAACCAAATCCCATGTGTCATTATTATGAACCAATGCGTCTATCTCAACATCCATTGCTTTTTTCCATACATGCTTTCCAATAGCTTTTGTATAGCATGTAGGTTCCACATGCTTCACTAAGGATGTCATATATGCATAATGCATAGCAAAATCACGGTATGTCAACCTCTCAACTGGATATCTGACCCTTTGGGATCTCCGCAATGCATGCGGATCACTTTGAACACCTGTCACTCTAGCATGTGGTGGCACATATCTATCCTGCCTAGCACCAGGTGTGCGTAAAACAGGTATGCCAAACTTGATGACTCATAACCTGTAATTCCAATTTCTTCAACCTTCTTCTTGCCTTTATCCATAGCACTACTCCCAGCACTCACACTCTCATGCCTCAAACATCCTGACCATGGACGTACAGTACTACTCTCAGCCTCTGCTCTGCTGGCCCAGACATAGAAGTAGAACTAGAACTAGAACTTGCTTGTGGCAAGTTCACATGCACATCAGCTTCAAGTGACTCAATGACACCCTCATCCTTTGCTTTGTACCAACTAGCAAGCTCATTAAACACCACATCTCGTGAGATAACAACTTGCCTAGTTTGTGGATGTAACATTTGTATGCCTTACGATCCTATGCATATCCAACAAATACACACTTTTTTGCCTTAGGATCCAACTTCCTCATTCTCTCGTTAGGCACATGTACATAAGCTATGCAACCAAAAACTTTGAGGTGTCCAATGTCTGGCCTATAACCTATAAGCCGCATCTCTGGCGTACTTCCATGTATGGCTGCTGTAGGTGTTTTATTCAGTATATACACCACAGTAGCACAAGCTTCTGCCCAATAATAATCTAGCATGCTCTTTTCATTGAGCATTGCCCTGGCCACTTCACAAATGACTTTATTCTTTCTCTCAGCCACACCATTTTGCTGAGGTGTTTACCTGCAAGTCAATTGCCTTCTTATTCCATGCTTTCTCAAGAAATACTCAAAAGCATTTGAGGTGTATTCACTACCTCCATCTATCCTCAAACACTTAATCCAAGAACCATATTGCTTTTCTGCAAAAGCTTTGAAATCCATAAACTTTTCCAACACTTCACTTTTCTCTCTGAGAAAGTATATGGACATGTCATCCTGCTGAAATCATCTATTAATGTCACATAATATAAACTGCCTTTGATAGATGGGTTTTGTGTAGGACCCCATACATGGCTATGTACTATCTCAAGTGGCCTGCTACTCATGTTGCCTTCTCTAGGAAACCGCAACCTTGCCTGCTTTTCCAAACTGAGACAGGCTTCACAAACATGCATATTCCCATCATACGTAAATCTAGGCAGCCGACTAACAATGCCTCTTGCCTGCATGTTCTTTAACCTTTGTATATTGACATGTCCAATCCTCTTATGCCACATATCAATGTCCTGTACCACATTTTTGCTTTTAGAGAACATGGCTGATTTTAACTCAGGAATCCCAGCATCCAGCTTAAACAACCTGCCTTCTTTCTTTCCTTTAGCAATGACTCTACATCCATTGTTGAATTCCTCAACGAAGCAACCATGTTCGTTGAAACGAACCTGTAATCCCTGTTCCACCATTTGATCAACTGAGGCCAAGATTTTTGTGATAGAAGGCATGTACAATACATCAAACATAGATTTTGTTTGACCATTGTGCATAACCAATGGTACACTTCCAACATGTGTAATGGCATGCTGAGTATCATCTCCTTTTTCCACATAGCCTTTCACATCCATAGGCTTCATATGCTCAAACCATTCACCATGACAAGTCATATGGTTTGATGCTCCAGAGTCCATATACCAAGTGTCATCATTTTCAGCATTTGTCATCATAAATCCCACAACATGTTTCATGGCAAACAAGTGATTTGCAATGCCATCATTACTGCTTATTGATGCATAATTTCCACCACCATGTTGTGCATAATTTCCATGATGTTGTGCTCTACCCCCTCTCAAATCATTTTGTTTTGTTGCAGAAACAATCACGGGCCATATGACCAAATTTTCCATAGTAATGGCATTCCACATCTTGCATAGATGTTTGTTGGCCTTGCCAACGTCCTCTACCACGAGGATTACCTCTGCCTCTTTGAGGTGTATATCCACGACCACCTCTAGCACCATATGAAGGCTGAAAATTTTGTTATGATGACCTATCCTACCATCCACGACCATTACCACGTGATGCGAATCTCCCGCTGCCTCTAAATCCTCTTTGGGAATAGAAAGCCTGATTTCTGCCATTATCATCATGGCTAGTAGATGCATCCTGAAATGAATCACTGAGTTTGATTTCCTTAACAAGCAAGAGTGAAACCAACTCATCAAATTCTTGTAAACCTGTACTCCGAGCCGAGATAGAAGTATTAAAAGATTTATATTCCTTGCCAAGACCACTCAAGGTAATGTCTACCAAATCATCATCGGGCATGGGGGCATTGATTGTTGCCAATGCATCTGCAAACTTCTTCATTTCTTGCACATAATCATGGATGCTCCTTCTATTCTACTTCACATTATGTATCTGTTGTCGCAATTGAGACTTGCGAGCACTAGTGTCTGTATCAAACAACTTTACCAATGTATCCCATGCATCCTTGGGATTCTCAGCATCATGTATGTGTATGAGCATAGCATCCAAAATACATATAGATAGATAATGCAACACTTTTAATGCTCTTTCTGTATGCACAACTTGCATTGACACCTAAACAACCTCAATGTTGCATATCAACACCATCCAATGTGTGTACATACCAATTTTTTCAAATCTCTTTCTCTGTTCTGAGAAAAACCAGAAAAATCAGTAGTAATTTTGCTCTAATTTCTTCAATCCTTGTCCAAATTGAGAAACAAGGCAATCATTAGCTTAGCAATGATGTCCACTAAGTCCATGTAAAAGGAATTAGTCCAATTGTTTAAGACGAGTGAGTAATTGATCGATTAATCACACTTTGTTTCTCTGCAAACAACCAGTAGAGACAGCCTATTTAATCAGCTCATTTCCAGCTCAATTGATGATAATTGCTCAATCCAATCATGTAGCCTCCTTCTCTAGTGTGTGTAGAAACCAATTGCTAAGTCAATTGTGGAAATAATCAAGCACCCAAGTTGAATTGTGGCCTCCACCAATGAAATAATTGAAAAGTGCCCTGTTTCTACTGTCCAGCCTGTGCCGCCTACTCTTGAGGGCTTTGAGAGTGTTTACAATGTTAATTGATGATGGTATTAGGTACCCAACACACCTAGGCAAGTGTGCAATCCATCAATGCTTTGATTTTTGCCAAAAACATGCTCCAAATGCATCAAAATTTGGCTTCCTTTTCTTTGTTTTGTGAGAGCTCAAAAACCAGTAAATTTCACACATTCAAATGCATCCAAATTGCTCCAAAATTAGTGTAGGGATTATACATGAGTAGCCAACACATTCTTGCTTGTCACATACATATTTCTTTTGCCAAATTTGCATGTATTTCACCATACATCACTGCTTCCAAGCTTTAATGGAAAGCTTTCAAAAACCAAAATTTTCCTTTGCTTTGGGCAACCCTGATTTGCTTTGTTTTTGCCTGAATCACCTGCAATCCGCTCAAGGATGTTTAGAATACCTTACCTGGTAGGCCAAGCTCTCAGATCTAATAGTAATCGGTGTGCTCCAAGATACACAGCATCAATGGCAACCTTCACAGCTTTTCTTCACAGCTTCTTCTCCCTCTTCTCTCACTCACTCATAAACCCTAATAGACAGCACAAGGCTCTGATACCATGTTGAAAAATGGGTAGAGGGAGAGGAGACACACACACAAGAGCAAACCCTAATGTATATTGAAAACCCTAACCATAGAGGGAAGCCATCTCCCTTCACACACAATGCATAAAGCCATAATCCATAATACACACAACACTCTATGAGTTGTGTCCACACACATCTAACCCTAGCTAATGTCCACATGCTATGACCAGCTGGACACGCGGTCATTTATGTCTCACACATGCTGCTACCTAACATGCCAGCACATAGCATAGCTGGCACACACTGACATCGAGCTTGAATCTCAACAGGGAGCATTTTGGCTAGGTTCAGAAAGGAAAAGACACCGAATGATGTGTTGCGCAAGATAAAGAGAATTGAACAGAAGAAGATGTTGGTGCAAGATTATGCTCAGAAATTTACCCAATTAGTTAATAGATTGGAGGCGACAGAAAGACCAACCCCAGAAATGTTAGCTGGATACTTTTTGAAGGGTTTGAGGAAAACCATAAGGTCTGCAGAGCAGTAGCCAGTGTGGATGTGGCTGCAGGAATGGATGATCTAGTAGAAACAACTGCTAGAGTGGAGAAGAGATATGGCATGACTCCGATAGTGATTCGGACAGTGATTTAGAGTCCGAGTCGGATTTTGATTCAGATGATTCTGAAGATTCAGATTCAGATTCAGATAGCTCTGATGATGAGAAGAGCAAATCAAAGAAAAAGAAATCTAAAAAGAAGAATAAAAAGACAAAGAGGAAGAAAGACAAGAAGAAGAAAAAAGAGGAGGAAAAGAGCAAGACAAAGAGAAAGAAGCAAGACAAAGGAACTCAGGAATTGGATAAGTTAGTATCCCAAAAGATAAAAGAAATGGGGATTTCATCATCTGATAAACCTCACTGTCATATTTGTGAGAGGGATGGTCATCTAACATCAAACTGTTGGTATAATCCACGGTATAGAGGTCCAGTTCCAGATCAGATTTAGAAGCAAAGACAGGAGACTCAGGCAGCAGTGGTGTAAGTTGCCCCAGAAGTCCAACAGAGAGGAAATCAAAATTGGTATCCTCCAACTCAGGATTACAGAAATCAATGGAGACCTCTAAACAGACAATGGAATAGAGGAAGAGGAAGAGTTCCTTGGCAGAATGAATGGAGGAATAATTGGAATGAGTATGATAATCAAAATCAGGCTCCACACCAACAGCCTAGACAGGAAGAGAATCTTGCTCCACAGGTTAACCTTGTGTTAACAGAAATTCAGCCTGTGGTGGTGAGTTCGCCATTGGATATCCCAGAGAGTGAAGGAAGTGTTTACAAGAGAAATCAGTGTCAGCAATGCAAATGGCATGTGACGTTCCAATTGTGTAGAGAAAGAAGATAATGTTGAGGTGATGGCAGTAACCAGATCTCAGAATCTTAAGTCTCCATTGGATTGGGAGGAACAAAAGGATGTCCGAGAGCAGTCATCGGAACAGTTGAAGAAGATGTAGAAAAAGAAACAAGTAGCTTGGGAAGATGAAAAGAAGAAGGATGAGGTTGGTTCAGTTTCACTCTTTGAAGAATTAATGCATACTCCTTTAAATATCACTTTGGATCAATTGCTCAACATAGTGCCAATATTTAAAGACAAAGTGATAACTGCAAGGAAGAGGCCAGAAGCATTAGAGGTAGAAGCATGCAACATGTCACGTGGAGATGTGGATTGGAGAGTTCCTACCATAAATCTTAAGTTTCAGGGGAAGGACTTTACTAAGGTTTTATTAGATGGAGGCTCTGGAGTGAACATCTTACCTGAAGGGGAGTTTCTAAAATTAAAGCAAATGGAGTTGCAACCAGCTCCTTTCTAAGTGTGGATGGCGGATCAGAGGAGGGTCCAGCCTATCGGGATGTTACGACACCAAGAGGTGCTGATTTTTGGTTTGTCATTCAAAGTAAATTTTGTGGTCTTAAAATTGGAAGACACACGAGGAGCTTACCCAATGTTATTGGGGAGACCTTGGTTTCGCACAGCAAAACTTAAGCAAGACTGGGAGAAGGATGAAATTGCTCTTAAGAAAGGCTCCAAAATAGTGAAGGTTAGCATGACTGATAAAGCAATTTTAGCAAAGGAAATTAAGCCTCTATATGCTCAAGCAATCAACTTGGCATCGGAAGTCCCAGATGATGATGAGGAAGAGGATTATCTTACAGCAAATCCGACAGTAGTGCCTGTTTTTGAAGTGGATGTCATTGACATTATGGAT
Organism: Cibotium barometz; assembly: GCF_041138505.1. Lineage (NCBI taxonomy): Eukaryota > Viridiplantae > Streptophyta > Polypodiopsida > Cyatheales > Cibotiaceae > Cibotium > Cibotium barometz. Next base: position 6,866,726 of record NC_141089.1, on the reverse strand, counting down.
AGGTACTGGTTCACAGGGAAATCTAATCTTCAGTGTGCTCAAGTGGAGTTGGAGGGCCCAAAAGGGTCCAACCTGAAGGAAATCTCAAGGGAGGAAACAACTTCTCAGATTTTGGATGTTCAGAGCAAGGACTCCGAAAAGGATGCTGGAGAAGCTATTAAGCAGGCAGAGGCATTGTATGAACATACTCTGGGAAAGAGTTCTAGAGTAAAAGAAGATGAATTGCAAGATTTAGATCTGGGTACAGTGGACAATCCAAGGATTGTCAAGGTTAGTGTGCACCTGGATTCTGATTTTAAGGAGCAGTTGAAGAAGTTGCTACGGGAATTTATTGATGTGTTTGCTTGGGACTACACTGATATGAAAGGGATGGATCCACAGATTCATCAGCATCAGATTAATCTTAAAGAGGATGTTGTACTAGTGGTGCAACATCGTTACTGCATGAATCCGAATTATGCCCCCCGACAAGTGAAGGAGGAATTGGATAAGCTCCTAAAAGCAGGGTTTATTAAGCCAGTGGATCAAGCAGCATGGCTTTTCCCCATTGCAGTAGTTCCGAAAAAATCAAGAAAGCTGAGGGTTTGTGTGGATTATAGGAAGCTGAATGCAGCTACTATAACTGATCCATTGTGTGCGCTTTTGCCGCACAGGTCGTAGCTGGGGACTTGCCAGACACCGTATGCGAGCCACGAATGGCTACAAGCATACAACCAGGGAAGGAAGCTCAAACAGAATGCCAAAGGGTGTGTCACTCACCGCTTAACTGCTGCCTTGAAGGATTCCCGCGTCGCAGCCGTGAAGGAGGAGCCGCCGTCGCCGCTCTATCGCCTCTCCGCCGTCTCGCCGTGCCGCTACACAGTGCGCTCGATCGCTCTCTCACTCTCTCTCTCTCTCTCTCACACACACGCAGGAGAAGGAAAACAAGGAGATAAGGCAAGAGCACTCTTCTATTCACAACACATGAGAATGAGGATTTTAGGGTTACATTTGACTCATATAGGTGACTTGGCCGTTCACACTTGGGCGCCCATACATGGCCGGCCGACCCTAACCCTTATCCTACTGATATCCAAGGTGCGCCTCTCATCGGCGATCACCCAATCCCTTCATCCTTAACATATGGTGCCGACAAGCCCGGCCCATGACTCAGAATATTTAAATTAATGACGTAAAATATAGTACGTCGCCATGTCCGCCATGGGTTAACATGCCCCCCTTCCTGATGTAGATTCCGTCCTCGGAAGCTATGGTATGGTAACCTCAAGAGGGTTGTCGTGGTAGACCGTCTGCAAAACAGGGAAGTAGAGTGAAGGTATGCTAGAATTCAAAAGATATAAAGTGTATAAATTCAAGCATGTGAGACCACAATGGATGTTGCTATGAGAACTTAGTTTAAAAGTCACATGAGTGAGCTAGTGTAGCAAATTAATAGGAGTTTAAAATTATTGAAAGGAATTCAAGAGTTAGCAAGGTGTCACAGGTTAATCAAGGTTTATAACTGGCCTAAGTCAAGGAAAATAACCAAGCTTAATAAATAAACAGATGACCACACTGTGTCTACTCTAAGAACAAGTTAATACCACACGTCTAGGGACACAAGAAACATCACAGTTACAGGAGCCTTTTGCCTCTTTTTTTTTTTTTTTTAAATGCACGTGACAATTTTTACACACAATGGCGACCTTCCTAAGGCAAAACTAACATCGATCCTGGTACCATGTTTAACACAAGGCATTATCCAGGAATCTATTAGCTCACTTTAGGCAAGGCTACCCCCTACCAACCAAGGCATCGGTCTGGAGTAGAATACTCCTCGCCTACCAAGTATCAATAAGGCGATAGGCCAACATTAAAGCACACTAACCCTTGTATTGCCATTTATTGTAGGCTTTTTTTTTTAAAATCTATTTCTTTTGATCTTTGCTCCTGAACTAAAATGTGTTCTTACATCCTTTCGACAAGGGGTAAAAGCTATGTCCTAGAGGTCAACACACACATGGCCAGGTGTCAAACATTAAGATGGTTTGACCCTAGACCTAAGACAATCGTATTCCAAGGTTAACTAAAGACATCATGCTGCCTAGGAATATTTCCAATAAAGTTAAACTCATTAATGTTTTACACTAGCATGCAAGCAACTTCAAAAACTAAGTAGTACAATGACAATTTCCATGTGGTCATGCCGTATAGTTTATGAAATTAATTGAACAGAAAAAACGAAAGAGAGTGGGTATGGAAGAATTACACCTGAAATTGGAGATCTCCTTGATTTGATGAGACAGCTTGCAATGTGATGTAGATATATTTTGATGATCGTTGCGGCAGTCTCAAGATATGGAAGCGAACCCACCTCAAACTTTTTAACCTGTACAATCAACTAACAAGCACTATACCTCGAGAGGCACATCAGTGTGAAAATTTCAAGACTCGTTTAAGGAATCTAAACTAGAAAAAACTTGAAAACACTAACCTACCTACCAGTCACCACACTACTACTGAGAATACGGTAAGAGGGTGTTGTAGAGTCCTGGCTCTAGTCCTAAGGCTAAGCCTCTATCCGCATCATCCAAACAAATAAAGTCAACCTCAGTAGTGCCATGAGTTTCATCCGTCCATTCATCATTGTCAGATATTTCCTTTTCATTTTCCCATCCACATAAACTCATCAAGAATATAACCATGCGAGGATAGTCATCTTGTGGAAAAGGAAAGCATTGGGCTATCGGGGATATTTCCTCTACGGAGTAGGGGTCAGTCATGGTCAATAGGCGAATTAGCCATTCTAATTCTTCAACATTTTCCTCTCTGGCCAGTACATCTATATGATCCCATTCAGTTTCAATAACAGGATAGCACATGTGAAATATCTGAGAAAGGTACAGATGATACCTCTCATCAAAGGCGGGAGTGGATGAAGTGTATGATGATCGTGCATCTGCCATATCTGCAAACACAGATATAGCATCAGTAGGTTTGTGAGACAGGTCAATCTAGTTCTTGATTGTATACAGATATTTATCCTCTTTTTGTGCTCTTGCTCTTTTTACTATTTTTTGTTTTTCTTTTCTTTGTTTTTGTTTTTTTTTTATTTTTTAAAAATGTATGAAGCTATATATATACATCCCCTTGAATTTGGCAATTACATGGTCAGGGGAGAAGGTTAAGGAGGAAGCATTAGAATGTCGAGCATGAGTACATGCTCCCCCTTTCCTTGGGTAGATCATATTATTTGCAATGATGTTGCAGCCTCTTGGAACCAATTTGTCCAGCGGGTCATAGGTTGTGATGTGGGCAGATAGCTTTTTATGACCCTTTTGGCCACATCCAATTGTAGAGATGGTAGTGTACGCTCCCATTGACGAATGGAGGAAATGGTTTCCGACGATACTATTACAAGGGGAGACATAGACTCATCAGTTTTTTGTTGGGTGTTGACAAGAGTAGGTGTAGAGCATGTAGAAACTTCTATATCAGCATGTGCCTGGCATGAGGAGCTAGAAGCTTCATGTGGCTCCCCCCTTCCTGAGCTAGGTGGTAATGATCGATATCGTTTGGGAATCCAAACTAACTCTGGAAGAAGTGGTGTGGAGCACTCTGTTACCTTTCCCTTACCACGATCTTGAATTATCGTTGGGGTGGCAACAATTGGTTTGCAAGGTTTTATAGGTGATGTAGAGGGATTCAGCTTATGTTTAGGGACCCAAATCTGGTCATTTCCCTCATAGTACCCTTGGGCTACTAATAATTTTTTAGGGATCCATCGCGATGTTACATTGCCCTTTCTCGGGTGGGTAGCTGCTTTCCTTTTACGAGGCTTCTTGGTGGCTGAACGAGATTGAGCAGGGGAAGTAGCTGTTAACGAAGCTTTGGGGACCCATTTGTATGTACTCTTTGGCATAGTAAGCGAAGCTTTATGGACCGCCTTGCCTGTTTCCACTCTTGGCGTTGAAGCGTTAGAGGGGTGGCCTACAATCGAAGATGGTTTTGCCACTGGACTTTGTGATTTTTCATTATCTAATATTTGAGTGGATGACTTAGGTGCGGGATTTTGAGCGGTCAGACCTAGTGTTGGTTCTTGCGTTGTGACTTGTCTGGTTGCCCAATCGATATTGCACTTGGTGACCATCATCCATTTGCGCCCTAAGATTACAGTCCCTTCCATGGTGCCAGCAGGCATAACCAAAAAGCTTTGAATTATGGTTCCCTTGTCATAAGCAACCGGAGTGTGCAGAATTCCTGAGACAGGGGTTTTCTTCTTGTTGATTCCTTGGACTTGGATAGAACTCTTGGTTAAAGGTGGTTTTCCCAGTTGACACCACACGCCATATGATAGCAAATTGTGTTGAGCTCCTGTATCCAATAATGCATTATACAGCACCTCCCCGTAAGGACTCTGTAACTCAATTGGGTATCTTAGAGGTGGGTCAGATTCCAGTGCATCCTCCTCTGCTTCCTCGAAAAATACTTGCGTAATTCCCAAGTTGGCTTCTCGTTGTCTCCTAGCATGCTGTTGACGTTCTTTGGCTTCGACTCTTGCTTGTATCTTTTTAAGCTCAGCATGTTCTTTAGCTGCCTTCTTTTGATGGATTGCGTGTAACTCCTCCTGGCTCAGGGGGTCATAGTATCTTTTGAATTTACTCCCATTAAGGAATCCAATGGTTTCAACTCCGTCGAGAGTCTCCACTCTGATGGTACCTTGCGGTGTAATTTCACATACTCTATACGGTCCCTTACCAGCATATTTGAGCTTCTTCTTTTCGTTTCGCACTCCATACATCAGGACTTTATCCCCAACCTTGATGTCCTTGTTCTTTAAATGGCGATCAAACCATTTTTTCCTTCTATCCTTCTCCACAAGGGCATTGTATACAGCCAATTGTCTTTCTTCGTTTAGCCGCTCAAGGATATACAGACGCTCTGCTAAAGGATTACCATCCCATCCCTCTTGAGTAGCAACACGAAGACTAGGAATGACAAATTCCCACGGCATGACTGCTTCTTGGCCATATACCATTTTGAATGGTGTGCAATTAATAGCCACTTTGTACGCAGTACGATAGGCCCATAAAGCTGTCGTAAGCTTTAGATCCCAATCCGTGCGATGAGCTTCAACTGTCTTTGTCAAAATAGAGATTAAAGTCTTGTTGGTACTCTCGGCTTGGCCATTCGCTTGCGGATAATAAGGAGTAGATTTATGATGGGATATCATGAAATTTGTTGTGAGCTCCTTAATCACTTCATTTATAAAATGCGTACCATTGTCGCTCACAAGTTCAAAAGGACAACCAAATCGTGTGATTATATTTTCAAAGAGGAACTTGGCTGTTGTCCTCGCATCTGCCTTACGTGTTGCTTTCGCTTCAGCCCATTTGGTCATATAGTCAGTGGCCACAATAATATAGCGAGATTGTGTGTTTCGGGCCGCTGGACTAATTGGACCTACAAAGTCTAAACCCCACTTTTCAAATGGTTGGTTTACTTTGATCGGATGTAGGGGCATCTGATCTTTCCTCTGGGGTTTCTTATATCGTTGGCATTCATCGCAACCCTTCACAAAGAGTGATGCATCTTGGAACATAGTGGGCCACCAATACCCTGATTGTAAGATCTTTCGCGCAGTTAAGTCTCCTGAGAAGTGACCACCGGCTACGCCCATATGTGCCTCTTGCAAAATGTATAGATATTCATCCTCTCGGGCACAACGCCTAAGAACGTCATCCTTTCCTCTTTTATAAAGAGTCCCTGCTATCAGGCAATAGGGTTCGCATTCTTTGATTAGCTTTCGAGCTAGATCTTTACGAAGCTCCTTGGGTGGAAAGCCATTAACCAAAAAGTTAACAATCTTCTCACTCCATTCAGGCATTGTCTCCACCATAAACAAGGAAGTGTCCGGTAAGTCATCATCAACCCCCGTAGGAGCTTCACCATTAGGTATGCGAGACAAATGATCAGCCATAACATGTTTCTTGCCAGGTCTCACAACAACCGTGAAATCAAATTCAAGAAGAATCAATAGCCATCGTGTGATTCTTCCTGTGGAGCATGGTTTGTTTACCAGATACAACAATGCTTGATGATCCACATAGAAAACAAACTTGGTGGCAAGGAGGTAATAACGAAATTTCCTTACTGCATATATCATTGCCAACCCTTCTCGCTCCGTAGTGGTGTAGTTCATCTCAGCATCGTTCAACTGGCGACTGGCAAAGCTAATGGGGTAGTCTAGCTTGTGTTCTCCAGGTTGAGTTAACACACACCCAATAGCAAAGTTTGATGCATCAATATGCACATGGAAGAGTAAATCCCAGTTAGGCATTCTCAAGATTGGAGCACTCGCCAAGGCCTTCTTTAATAGCTCATAGGCACGGTCACATTCTTCGGTCCAAATAAACTCGATGAGAAGCTTATACAATGGTCGAGCTATCTCGGCGAAGAAGAGAATAAACCTTCGATAATAACCAACATGGCCCATAAAGCGTTGGACTCCCTTGTAGTTGGTGGGTGGGGGTAATTCCAGAATGACCTTGATTTTACTCTCGTCAGTGGAAATCCCATTTTTGGACACTATATGCCCTAAGATAACTCCGTGTTTAACCCAGAATTGGCATTTGAAAGGATTCAAGGAGATGCGATATAATCTACACCTTTCAAATATTTTTCGTAAACACATCAAGTGCTCGTCCCAAGAGGAATGAACACAAAGATCATCTAAGAAAGCTTCACAGAAGTCCCTTAGATATTCCTTAAAGGCCGTGTTTATCAAACGTTGGAATGTTGCAGGTGCATTGGTCAAGCCAAAAGCCATGACGCGAAAGGCAAACACTCCAAACTCCGTGATAAATGCTGTTTTAGCTTGGTCCTCGACTGCAATTGTGATCTGATTGTAACCCGAGTACCCATCTAAAAAGCTATATGCCTCCTTGCCGGCCACTCTTTCAAGCACATGTTCAGAATACGGCAAGGGGTAATGATCCCTTCTGGTGGCTGCATTAACCTTTTTGAGATCAACGCACACTCTGAGTTTCCCATTCTTCTTTGGTACGATGACTATCGGAGAAACCCATTCTGAGTGCTCAATAGGATATATGAATCCACATTTTACCAGCTTTTCAATTTCCTCTTGTACAATCTTTGCGTACTTAGGATTCATTGGGTAGGGACGTTGCTGGACTGGTTTAGCAGTGCTAATCATTGGAATCGTGTGTTGCACCACCGAGGGTGGAACACCCTTCATATCATGATATGTCCAAGCAAATATGTCCTTGAATTCTTTAAGAAGCTTCGTAAGTGCAGCTTCTTCCGCCTTGGTGAGGTCTTGAGCAATATAAACTGGTTTAGACTCCTCACCCGGATCTGCTAAGTCTATCTCCTTAACTACCGCAGGGCCATCGTAGACACCGCTACTCCCATTGGTAGGCGTTCGTTGGGCTTTTGTGTAGACTACTTTACGTTCCCCTGTGGTGAATGATTTGAAATGCTCGGGTGCGGGGTGTAAGTCTACTGGTTCCTGTTGTGCCAGACTTTTTTCTTTCAATTCCGCTTCCTTTTGCTGCTGAGCCAACTCTTGGTTTTGTCGCCTTCTTGCAGTACGACTTAGTTTTGGCTTCTCTTCGATTTCTAATTGGGCGACGTCATGAGGTTGCGGAATACACCACATGACACTTTGGAGGTATTGTCCCCAATTATCCGCTATCTTCCGATGAGCATCAATGGCTCCTACATAACTAAGCCATTCTGCAGTGGATCGCTCCTTGTTTATTGCAGTTCGTACCTTAGCTCGATAGCGTTGACGCTTATGTCTCGTTTTCTTCTTACCAAGTTTTTGATTTTTGTTTCTATCAGATTCGAACTCACTTGGTCGATCTTCACTTTCGGATGAACTGCAAGAGGTCACTGTCCTAGGCCTTGAGCACCTTGCTTCCACCTTTGGGTGAATATTTGATTCATTTTCCCCATCAGGCTCAGGGTCAGTTTCTTCTTGAGATTCATACTCAGAGTTGCATTGGTCAGAGTCTTCGCTACTTTCAGTGTCGGTGGAGTTTGCCACGTTCTCGCCATCAGGAGTCAAGTGCATAACACCTATCATGTTTATTGGCACTAACGGTGGCATATCTTGCCCCTCAGGTGTTACCCAACTTGTGCCTCTATTTCCCCATGTGTCTATGGTTGCCGCTAGGTGTACCCAATCCACGTTATCCGACTCAGTCATACCCGGTAGGACATCCATATAAGGAGAATCTTTCCCATCATCAGTCTCTTTTTTGCATGTATAGCAATACCTTAATGGGGCGGAGTGAATAGTGGTATCCGATCGATTATCAATGATAACCTTGCTTCCTAAAGGATGTGCACGACCATTCTCAAGATCAACTCGAATGACAGAGTCCTGGAATTGTAGGTAGACATGGTTTTTCGACCAGTCATGCACCATTTGTGCTTCCCTCATGAAAGGACGTCCTAAGATCATTTGATATGACATAGGATGCTTGGAGAAATCCATTACAATGAAGGTATGTTTTACCTTGTATCCCAGGACCTTGATCTTAAGGTCCCTTAACATTCCAATAGGTTTAGCTATGGTTCCGTTTGCCATCTTAACCACTATGTTTGTGACTTCGAGGTGAGGCCTTCCCATAGATTCCCAACAGTTTTTAGTCACAATGCTCACTCCAGCACCACCATCAAGGATTCCCTTTAGAGTTAATCCCTTGGTAGTAATGGGGAGGGTGGCATTAGATTCGTCACCTTCAAAGTACTGTCCCAACTTGTTCACAGGTATTTCCACGACCGAATCTTCATCAAAGTTGGGTTGTAGATCCCAATGTTCTCCTTCATCTTGAAGCGTGTCGGGTCTATCCATATTTGCAAATTGGGGTAACCCCGCCTTTAGTTCTCCATTGAGAAATGCCCGAAGAGCTAAGAATAGCTCATGATCTCCGTATAATTTGGATATGATCGTGGTTCTGATCTCGGAGGACATGAAATCCATTAGCTTGGACACATTCAATGGTACTTTTCGAGACATCGCCCCTTGACTAGGGACTGGTGAAGATGGAATCACTTCCTCTTCGATGGGGTCAGGCATTCCCTCACTAAACATTCTTTCTAGCAAGAAGGGTGTTTGCCCACTTCCGGATGTCCTATCCTCACTTTCTTCCCGAATGATACTAGGTATAGCTAACGGTTTATGGTTCCGGTGAGGCTGAACTTGCGTAGGAAACACTGTGTCTGGAATTTTGATTTTTCTCGGGTTTGGCTCCAGTTCGCTTTGTGTTTCTTCCACCAAACCCCTTAAGTGTTGCACTTGTTCAATCTCCTCAACTGGGTTTGGGTAAGTTCCAATCTTTTTCTTGAGGGTTTTTGGCCCACGTGGCTTGTCTTGGGGAGTCTCGACAGTCAGTTTGGGTGGTCGAGAGGGCATTAACTGACTTGGTTGTGGGACCGAGGAAGTTTCCTTCTGTTTTCCCTTATTTATGTACTCGCTTGATTCTCCTTCATTGAGCTCCCGAGTGGGTTCCTCCCTTAAGGTAGTGGCTTTGGTCCCCATGGTTTCTATTGAATCAGAATCGTCTTCAGGATCATTCATATACACGGGGTCGTCTCCTGTCCCTATGTTAGTCTTTGAACTGGGCTTGGAGCTTGTGGCATTAAGCGATCTCTTTCGCCGTGTTTTCTTTTTCTTTGCCTGAGCGATTGATGCAGTATCCCTCTCTTCAAGAATGTAGTTTTGATTTTGAAGCATTGACCATGTAACTACATTCGCGGGTACAACGGGTGTGGTTCTTCGTGCTTGGTTGGTGACCTCAACCAAATTCAATGGCGTAATCTTGGGTGCATTAGGATTATGTGGACATTGAGCGATCAAATGATCTATGCCACAACGATTACATGTAAGTACCGGCATTCCCGATGTGCTCCCTTGATTTGGTTGCATCTGAGTAGCGATCTTTTGTAACCTATTAGGGCACTCCGCTACACGATGCGGTCCACCACACTCGTAACATTGAAGAGGTGGTCTCCTCGCCATGGTATTAAGGTTTTGCCCTCTTGTGGCAAGAGCAGCCGCTTGATATACAGGCTTGACTTGCCCGAAATGATCCTCCATGTAGTACTGGGGAATCATTTCAAACGTATCAATCCCGTATGGAGCAGTGGGGTCTATCTCCTCTTCATAATCCCCACATGCACTATGTGACTCACAACCCATCTGGTTTACAGGGGTAATCCTTGGATGTGGAGGTTGTGGTCCTAGCACTGGCGGTGGTAATGGCACAGACTGGACTACATTCGGATTCCTTGGAACTATGTGCTGTGATGGTTGCTCGATAGGTTGTGCAGGCATTAGCGCGGGTACTTGAGGTGTGTTTGACCAAGCTAGTGGTGCCTGGTTTGCCAACATTCGCTTAAGTGTTAGGCAATCTTTAGATTGATGGCCATACTTACCACATGCATTGCAATTCCCATTGAATTTGACTCTGAATGTGGGACATTCACTCGTGCTATGTGGTCCTAAGCACACCGAACACCATTGTTGCTCTCTCCTTGGGTACATATGGCTATTCTGAGGAGCTCGATTACCCCTGAAGTATTCTTGGAGAGCCTTAGTAAGGTCGGTCACAGACATTTCAGATATCTTGGGCTCCTTGGCAATTGGTTTTACCGTCATTGGCTCGTGCCCAGATACTTGCGAACTAACGGATTTTGTTTCTGAAGACACCTTTTTACCTGCAATCATCAAGTTGTCTTCTAACTGGATTGCATTGGCAGTGACTGCTTCCCACGTTGTAAGACCTCTAATGACTAGGCCATTGTAAATGTCCTCGTGGCGCAATCCTCGGATGAATCTATCGAGGAGTTGGTTGTTATTGAAGCGTTCATCGGGAGTGCAGCGAGAATTTAGATGCTTCAATCGACTTATAAAGTCTCTCACTGACTCCCCTTCCTCGCGTTCAGCTTTTTGGAGTTGAGATGCTACTCCCCAAAGCACACCCTCACGTATGTATTCTTTCAAGAACAATCTCTTGAGAGTGGGGTAGTGAGTGCGCTCTTCAACCCTTAAGGTTCGATACCAATCTCCGGCCTTTCCACTTAAGGTTAAGCCTAAGGCTTTACACTTATGGAGCTCATTGTGCTCTTCCAAGGAATCACACACGTGTTCAAAGACTTCAATGTGCTTCCTAACATCCTCGTTACCACTGAAGTTTTGAGTGAGCTTAGCCACTTGTACTGCCTTGCTTCTAGGTTCTCTCTCAGGCATGCCCCGCATGTTTTCCGCAATGGATCGTCCGATCGTCTGAGCAAATGCTGCGAGATCACCTAAGTGAGCAGGCATAGTTGGTGGAGGCACTTCTGGGATAGCCTGGCTGATAGGAGTTGGCGTTGGTCTGAGTAGGTTGGCAAATGACGTAGGATATGATATGTGACTAGGCCTAGCTCCCCTTGGATAATGGTTATGATAAGGCGGTCTTGGAGCATATGCCATTGGCATACTAGGAGGCGTAGGAGCTACATGAGCATGAGTAACAATAGGTACATAAGGTCGATAGGCACTGGCACGCACTGTTGTAGGTACTGTTCCACTAGGTAGCGGTGTCGTACTAACTACAGCGGCAACAGGTGCACTTTCAGCTATGCTCATCATTGGGGTAGGCATTGCAGATTCCCTAATGGAAAGTTGAGCCAAGGTTGGAAAGCTAAAGTTACTGCTCGTGGGCTCAACCTGCATTGAGACTCCAGGCGAAACAACATATGAAGGGTCTATGGGACTCACCGAGGGAGTCTCCAATTGTGATAGGGTTGGTTGTTTTGCCTTGCCCGTATCCAAAAATCTCATAGGGCCAGTGGAAACTAAGTTCACTCCCCTATTTTGCCTCTCAATTTGGATAATTCTATGAATCACCTCACATATCATGTGTTGTTGCTCCTCTAGATTAGTGGCGCTAGATGTAGATCGTAGGACTTCTAACCAACCTACATGATATGTGTAACCCGTGTATAGGTCCGTTAGAGTCTCTGTGTGTAGATCATATTCCCAATTTTCATTGAGAAATATCCCATCCAGACTTGGTGTGCCAAACGGTTCTCTTGAAGTGGACGCAATGTCACTTCTTATGGATTGGCTCCTAGGGACCTCTACTTTAGGAGGAGCATCGGAATGTGGTAGCTCAGTAGGGCCCTCATTGAACGAAGTGGGTAGAATATCCACATGGACACTCTTTGGGAGGGTAGGGTCTACATAAGATGTGAATGGCGAATCTACTACCCCTCCTTCCTCATTTACTTCGCTTGTCGCATGTTCAGAGCGTGTAGCTCTACTAAAGGTCTCTATTAGACGACTAAACATGCTAGATCCGGGTTGTGGGGCCCACACTGGCATGTTTTGGCTTGTCTCCTCAGGGTTCTTGGTAGGGTGTCCTTCCATGGCTTCTGAGTCAGAAGACGAGTCACTATCCACTATTCGTGGATCTTGGGTTGCACTCCCTTGGGTTCCAGCCGAAGGCCAAGATGCCAACGTGGAGGGATGGTGTGAGCCTGCGTAGACTGAAACGCTTTCTAGTGGTTCAGGCTCTAGCACCCGACCAGAGCGTAGATGCATGTGACGTGGGTACCCTACGTGCGTTGGTAACTACCCTTGAAACTCACACAAGTGGTTTCTTAGGTGTTTCGCACCCCGTTTTTACTTGTTTTTGTGTTGTTTTTAACCCGTTTTTGACCCCCTTACTTACGGTCGAACTTGGACTAGGGCGTGTGATAGCTCGAAACGAGCGTATCGTTTAAAGGGTCCTAGTGTGCTTTACAGCACCGTGTTTGCCTATCCAGAGCTCTTGTAGTCCTCAAAACAGTCCGTTTTCTTTGGGAGAAAGGGGCAAAAGCCTATTTGCTTGTGGAGGAAAGGGTGAGGGCTTTATCCCACATGCTCACTTTACTCCTTGGGGAGTGGGCTACATATAGGGCACGACTTCCCATAAGCTCTCACTTGAGAGAAAGCTATGGAGGCTCACTCTCCTATATATATATATCAAAAGACCGAGACCGAGACCGAGGTCAGGGTCGGGGTCGGGGTCGTGGTCGTGGTCGTGGGTCGTGGGTCGTTTGGGGTTCTTTCTTTTCAAAAATTTTTTCTCCAATTAGAAAAGCTTTCCTCTCCACATGTTTGGTTCTTTCTTTGAAAATAAAATTTAATTTTTTCTTTTTTCTTTTTTATAATTTTCTTATTTTTTATTTTCTGTTTTTTTTTTTGTGGGATAAGTTTTCTAGGGTTTCCTTACGGTTCAACCTTGGCCGCGGCGCAGTTCGCACACACAGCACAGATCTGGGGATTCAGAAATCCCTCTCACACGCAGAAACCAGATAACAGAACGTACGCCCACACGCGGAGCGAAAATATAACAAAAGAAACAGGAATACAGAAGACAAATTGCAGAAACAGAGATTGAAAACCACAGAAACACCTCAACAGCAACACAGACGCCTTTCCTATAGTGTAGATTAAACTTCATGCAGCAGCCGAGCTGCAAACTGGAGCTTGGTGCAGGGCAACTCCCCGGCAGCGGCGCCAAAAATGTGCGCTTTTGCCGCACAGGTCGTAGCTGGGGACTTGCCAGACACCGTATGCGAGCCACGAATGGCTACAAGCATACAACCAGGGAAGGAAGCTCAAACAGAATGCCAAAGGGTGTGTCACTCACCGCTTAACTGCTGCCTTGAAGGATTCCCGCGTCGCAGCCGTGAAGGAGGAGCCGCCGTCGCCGCTCTATCGCCTCTCCGCCGTCTCGCCGTGCCGCTACACAGTGCGCTCGATCGCTCTCTCACTCTCTCTCTCTCTCTCTCACACACACGCAGGAGAAGGAAAACAAGGAGATAAGGCAAGAGCACTCTTCTATTCACAACACATGAGAATGAGGATTTTAGGGTTACATTTGACTCATATAGGTGACTTGGCCGTTCACACTTGGGCGCCCATACATGGCCGGCCGACCCTAACCCTTATCCTACTGATATCCAAGGTGCGCCTCTCATCGGCGATCACCCAATCCCTTCATCCTTAACATATGGTGCCGACAAGCCCGGCCCATGACTCAGAATATTTAAATTAATGACGTAAAATATAGTACGTCGCCATGTCCGCCATGGGTTAACACATTGCCCCTGCCATTTGTAGACACATTGCTTGATGATGTTGCTGGCCATGAAATGTATAGTTTTCTGGACAGATTCTTAGGCTATAATCAGATTAGCATGGCAGAAGAAGACATGGAGAAAACTACATTCATAACAGAGTGGGGAGCATTTGTGTATACAGTTGATGAGTTTTGGGTTGAAGAATGGCCCCCGTCTTTTTCAAAAGCAGCATTTAGAACATTTGAGCCATATCTTACAGATTTCATGAGGATTTTCATGGGATGATTTCTCAGTGTTTGGGGAACAATCAGTGCATTTGGAGCATTTGAGGAAATGTTTGCAAGATGCAGGCTGTTTAGAATGCCCCTGAATCCATTTAAATGCACAATAGCAGTCCGTAGAGGAAAATTGTTAGGACATATTATTTTAGCAAAAGGAATGTTGGTCGATTCCGACAAGATCCGAGCGGTTCAAGAAGCTTAACCTCCAAAGAATCTGAAAGAGTTAATGAGGTTTTTGGGTCAGATTAAATGGCATGGTAGATATTTGTGCTATCTAGCGGATATTTGTGCCCCATTGTCTCATCTCACCAAAAAAGACATTCCATATGTCTGCTGGGGAGAGGCACAGAAGAATGCATTTGAAATTTGAAAGAAAATATTGGTGGTAGCACCAATATTGCAGCCACCAGATTGGCTTTTACCTTTTCATGTGTTTGTAGATGCGTCGAATGTTGTAATCGGAGCTGTTTTAATGCAAGAGAAGCAGAAAGGATGGTATCGGCCTATCTATTATGCAAGTAAAATGTTGTCACCAGATTCTGAGAAGAATTACACAGTGACTGAGAAAGAAGCTTTGGGCATGATCTATGCATTAAGGAAGTTCAGACACTATCTATTGAGTAACAAAGTGGTTTTCCATGTTGACCACCAAGCTTTGCTGTATTTGGTGAAGAAGACCCAGTTGACAAGGAGGCTGGCACGGTGGATGCTCTTGTTGTTGCAGGAATTTAATTTTACTATTATTCATACTCCAGGGCAAGTTACATGCAATTGCAAACTATTTGAGTCAGATTGAGCATGGTGAAGTAGCAGTTGGAGTTTCAGATCAGTTACCAGATGCCAGTCTTCTCTATGCTGTTAGGACTTTTCAAGCTGAAAACTGGTATGATGAGATGCTGAATTTTTTGCTCGATGGAATGCTGCCAACACAGATGACAGCGGATTAGAAAAAGAAGTTTGCTTTGAAGAGTAGAGCTTTTCTAGTCATTGCAGGATGTTTGTACAGAAGAGGTATTAATCAGATTATACACAGGTGTGTGCCTGATGAAGAGCAGGAAGCTGTATTGAAGGAGGCTCACAGTGGCAATGCTGGCGGACATTTCTCAAGAGAGATTACAGGCCAAAAAATCCTGCAGGCTGGTTTATGGTGGCCTCTTGTACTTAAAGATGCTCATAAGTTCTCCAGAGAGTGTCTATAGTGTCAAAAAATGGGACAGCCAGGATCATCGGATAGAATGCAAGATCATCCAATAATGTCTTTGGAACCATTTCAAAAATGGGGGCTTGACTTTGTAGGACCAATTAAGCCAAGAGCTAGCAGAACAGGTGCCAGGTATATACTAGTGGCTACTATTGATTATGCCACAAAATGGGTAGAGGCAGTGGCTTTGAGAGATAACAAGGCAGCTAGTGTAGCAAGGTTCCTATACAAGAACATAATGACAAGGTTTGGATGTCCTGTGGAGTTGGTCTCTGATCAGGGGACACATTTTTTAAATTCAATAATTCAGGAGTTGATCAGGACTCACATGATGGTACACAAGAAATCATCCCCGTATCATCCGCAGGTAAATGGACAGGCGGAGAGTTCAAACAACAAGATTTTGCTCAGGATTTTGAAGAAAATAGTAGCAGATCACTATAAGGATTGGGATGATAAATTAGATTCAGCTCTGTGGTCCTTTTGGACTGCCTTCAAAGTGTCCACTGGCATGACGCCATTTCGATTGGTGTATGGGATAGAAGCGGTTGTTCCCATGGAGTTTGTGGTTCCGACACTGAGGATTTCTTCAGAATATAGATTGTCACCAGAGGAGTCATTAAAGCACAGGTAGGAGCAGCTGTTACAGTTGGATGAAGATAGATTACTTAGTGCTCTTACAGTGGAGGTGATACAAAAGAGGAGACAAGCATGGATGGCAAGGCAGATCAAGTTTAAAATTTTTCAGAAGGGCGATTGGGTTATGATGTCTAACTCAAAGCTAGGACCACATCCTGGTAAGCTCAAAATTAGGTATTTGGGTCCTTATAAAATTATAGAGGATTTAGTGCAAGGCACGTTCCGACTGACAGACTATTTTGGAACGGAGGTGTTGAAACCAGTTAATGGATTCAGGCTCAAGAAATTTTATGGAGCTATCCCAGGCCAGAAGGGCATTCATGAAATAGGTCGGGATAGAAGGTCCGACGATGATTCAATGGATACACTGCAGAATGAAGTGGAGATCATGTCCGTAATGTGTGAAGGGGTGATTTCGAAGGGAGGATCCGAGGCATCGACGGAGTGTTTTGTGCTGACATGGCAATCGAAATTTTTAAATTTCAACATGATGGCTTTGATTTGTGTGAAACGTCTAAATCACATCAAAATGAGGATTGGGGGTTTTCGAGTTGTGGGAATAGAATATCCACTTGAATCTAGTGAGATGGTAGATGGGACGTAGTTTCAAATTAGTAAGCGTCCTACTTCTAAGCGGGCCATGCAGCATGCAGCCATAGAAAAGCTGGACCGCTTGAGCGAGCTTAGGAGAAGCTTAGCGCTGCTAGACATGCCCCAAACCCGTAGTAATTCTGTCCCGACGGCAATGAAGAAAGGGAAAGGACATCTTAAGAAAACGGGGGACGAGATAGTTCAGATAGGGCTAGTTGAGGGTCAGAACAGTCCTGTGGAGATTGAGGATGATGATGAGCAGGATGCTTTTGTGGACCTGACTAATGGGGTGAGACAGAAGCTTGGCTGAGGCAGATAAAGCTATGGGAATTTGCAAATCTTCCATGGTCGGAGTGGGAGAAGAATTCGCATGCAAAGGAGCAGTTCGACTACCTGCTGAAATCTACAGGTGGGTTTGTCACACAACAGATGCAGGTAACACCAGACTATGTAGCAGCAACATTTCATTTACCTTATACAAAGGATTCTAGTGTCCTAAAAGTGACCGACCAGATGATGAGGGTGGAGTTTGGTTCTCCCAAAGGTACAAAGGGGTATTTCATGGTTAGGAATGCATCTCCACAGAGGCAAGTGCAGTGTACATGGTTTTTATCCAAGGTGTGCATGTTGGTGAAAAGTTTGTATATGAGTAAGGAATCTTATGCAGTGCTACACAGTGTAGAAAAAGGATTGAGTATTGATTGGGGTTCTCTTCTCCATGAGAAATTGCAGTTCTATGTAGGGCTTCGAGATAAAAGAAGGCAAGTTTTGGTGGACCGTTTAGCCCCATACATGGCCTAGGGATTGGCTTCGTTCCGATCCTACTCATGCAGAGCTGAAGGCGTCGATGAAGGAGCCTGTGGATGGTGGAAACCTCAAGAGAAAGCTGCAATACATGGCAGGGTCAAGTATGAAGGCAACTATTGAAGCGGATCTACTTGTGCTGCCGGATATTCAAAGCAGGAGGTGTTAGAGGCAGTGGCTAAAAAGAAGCCTTCTTTAGTGGTGTTTGATGGAGATAAAGTAGGGGGTAGCAAGCCTGAATCGGCTATCATCGGACATAAGTTAAAGATGCCAAAACGAAAGGGCGCTGGCGGATTGGCACTATAGGCTTTAGGGAGTTCTGTACCATCTACTCCTGTATCACCAGCAGTTTAGATGATCATATCCACAGGGTTAGATGTAGCCATGAGGCCTGAAGAGGCCATAACAAAGTTATACTTAGTACAGCATTATATAAGGCAGCAAGCTAAGCAAGGAGAGAGACAGAAGGCTGCTATGGAGGCTTTGGAAAAGCAGGTAGCTGAAGCAGCAGGATTGGATGACATGCGTAAGGAAATAGAGGACTTGAAGGAGCAGAATGTTCAGCTCAGGAAGCAACATAAGGAGGAGTTGTTGGTGGGTGTGCGGAATTCCACAACATTGTTCAGACAGTGGACATAGATGTTTAAGCAAGAATGTAGGTCTAAGTGGACTCAGACAATGGACAAAGTGGCAGTAGTTCAAGCAGAGAGAATGAGTTTTTACAGTCTCGGATTGCTGCATTATCAGAGTAAGAAGGGGAAATCTTGGAAGAGAATCAGGTTCAAGGAGTGATAATAGCAACTGAAGATGTTGAAGTGATGAAGAAAGCAGTGACAGAGCATGCATCAGAATTGTGGGAAGGTTTGCTGTTGAAAATGGAGGAATGGATTTCAAAGCCGTATCAAGAGGTGAAGGCTATGTTTACTTCTAAAGTGGATGAGGAATATGTCATGCGGATTAAAGAGCTTGAGGTAGAGAATATGAAGCTGTCTAATCAATTGTTACAGCAGACATTGCAGGAGGTTAAGGATGCAGTTCTAGTGGAATCTGGTGTGTTTGCAATGGATATGCAGATAGGAGGACAAGAGGCATTGTCGCCTGTGGTTGCAGTAGGAGGTGATATGGCTAAGGGTCAGAATTTGATGGTTAGTACATCTGAGGAGACAGAAAATCAGTTTGAATTGGTGAAGACATCAAGACCTTTGGCTGATGATGCAGAGATTTCGGGAAACAAATACAAACAGAGGATGAAGGGGATGGAGTATTTCAGGAGGGGGATGGTGGTTTTTCTGCTTGATTGTATGTTCGATACCTTGGATTTGGTTCCAGCAGGCACTACCGTTTGCTATAAGTAGGAAGCTGCTATCCTAAATCAATAGAGAATTTTTGGTCGGATCAAGGGATTATGGGAAACGGGTCCGCCTGGTCAGGCTCAGGCCACCGGGCTGTGCCAGTGTTAGGGCTCTACTTACAATACCATAACTTACTTTACTTTATTTTAGTTTTCAAGTTTAGCAATTCCTTTTTGTAAGTCTTTTTGCAAAATACCTTAGTCGGACTTTCATTATGTCTTGGGGACATTCCGATGAAGAAATGCGGTTATAACCACTTGTAAACTGATGCGAGCTTTTAATCAGCCGCACTGTTGTGTTTTGGATATGATGAATTAAGGAGTTCCTTCTGCATTCTGTAATGGCATTCGGACTCATTTCTGTCATCCACATGTGTATTCTGATTTCAGTCTTACTTCTATGAATTCGAATTAGGTTTAGTAAAAGTCTGATTTGAGTCAAGAATATACAGTGGTACTTGTCCTAGTGGCACCTCGGGTGATGGTGCTAGCAGCAGTGCTGCTTCTCATGAGCAGCATGTCCTTACTCTATAGAGGAGCTTACACGAGCAGAGTGGCAGACACGTACCATTGCAGATTATAGATTTTGGGTTTACAGATAGAGACGTCTTGCATTAGCACAACGTAGAGAGAGGGAGAGGACTATAGCAGCTTTTGGGACTCGCGAGCTCCCAAGTACACCGGCACCAGCTCATGATCCTGCCTTTGAGGCAGACCTCCCCGCAGACATTCGACGACCCCTGTAGTAGCCGGCATAGCCTCCTCGGACGTGCACAGCAACCTCGACGCGCACGTCGACCAACAGTTAGAGATGACGATTTTGATTGGGTTGCCGTTGATAGTGACTAAACTCAAACTAGCTGGGTTAGCTCACTTACATTGTACTTAGATTTATGGGCAGTGACTAACCTCAGACTAGCTGGGGTAGCTCATTTTCATTCTGATGTACTTGATGTTTATATCATTATGAGTTTTGTCATTATTGAGTATCATTACATTTTA
Source organism: Cibotium barometz (assembly GCF_041138505.1). Lineage (NCBI taxonomy): Eukaryota > Viridiplantae > Streptophyta > Polypodiopsida > Cyatheales > Cibotiaceae > Cibotium > Cibotium barometz. Next base: position 6,846,733 of record NC_141089.1, on the reverse strand, counting down.
GTTGATGTTCTTGATTTTATTAAATTTTTTCACACTTCGGCTATCATATTGTTTGTTGAAAATCTCCATGTCATCATACCCAAACATCCCCGATGAGAACAAAACTTTGCAAGCATGTGGGGGGACCCCGCCCCCACATGCATGCAAAGTTTAGTCACAATCAGAGCATGTTTGGATTGGTAATTAGCGCACAGTGCGGATTTTTCAAGTCTCTTGGTGCTTAAGAGGCCATGGAAAATCCAGGCCTTCCCCATACCATCATAACCAAACATGCTCCGATGGGGACCAAACTTTGCAAACATGTGGTGGGGGGGGACCCAGCCCCACATGCTTGCAAAGTTTAGTCACAATCGGAGCATGTTTGGATTGGTAATTAGCACCCAGTGCAGATTTTTCAAGTCTCGGTGTGCTTAAGAGGCCATGGAAAATCCGGGCCTTCCCCATACCATCATACCCAAACATGCTCCGATGGGGACTAAACTTTGCAAGCATGTAAGGGGGACCCACCACCACATGCTTGCAAATTTTGGTCATAATCGAAGCATGTTTGGATTGGTAATTAGCACCCAGTGTGGAGTTTTCAAGTCTCTTGGTGCTTAAGAGGCCAAGGAAAATCCGGGCCTTCCCCATACCATCCTACCCAAACATGCTCTGATGGGGACCAAACTTTGCAACCATGTGGAAGGGACCGACTCCCACATTCTTGCAAAGTTTGGTCACAATCGGGGCATGTTTGGATTGGTAATTAGCGCCCAGTGCGGATTTTTCAAGTCTCTTGGTGCTTAAGAGGCCATGGAAAATCCGGGCCTTCCCCATACCATCATACCCAAACATGCTCTGATGGGGACGAAACTGTGCGGGGAGGGACCCACCCCCACATGCTTGCAAAGTTTGGTCATAATCGGAGCATTTTTGGACTCGTAATTACCGCCCAGTGTAGATTTTTCAAGTCTCTTGGTGCTTAAGAGGCCATGGAAAATCCGGGCCTTCCCCATACCATCCCCATACCATCGTACCCAAACATGCTCTGATGGGGACCAAACTTTGCAAGCATGTGGGGGGGATCCATCCCAACATGCTTTCAAAGTTTGGTCACAATTGGGGTATGTTTGGATTGGTAATTAGCGCCCAGTGTGGATTTTTCAAGTCTCTTGGTGCTTAAGAGGCCATGGAAAATCCGGGCCCTCCCCATACCATCATACCCAAACATGCTCCGATGTGGACCAAACTTTGCAAGCATGTGGGGGGGACCCACCCTTATGCTTGCAAAGTTTGGTCATGATCGGAGCATGTTTGGATTGGTAATTAACGCCCAGTGCGGAATTTTCAAGTCTCTTGGTACTTAAGAGGCTATGGAAAATCCGGGCCTTCCCTATACCATCATACCCAAACATGCTCCGATGGGGACCAAACTTTGCAAGCATGTGGGGGGGACCACCCCCACATGCTTGCAAAGTTTGGTCACAATCGGGGCATGTTTGGATTGGTAATTAGCACCCAGTGCGGATTTTTCAAGTCTCTTGGTGCTTAAGAGGCCATGGAAAATCCGGGCCTTCCCCATACCATCGTACCCAACACATGCTCCGATGGGGACCAAACTTTGCAAGCATGTTGGGGAGCCCACCCCAACATGCTTGCAAACTTTGGTCACAACCAGGGCATGTTTGGATTGGTAATTAGCGCCCAGTGCGGATTTTTCAAGTCTCTTGGTGCTTAAGAGGCCATGGAAAATCCGGGCCTTCCACATACCATCGTACCCCAACATGCTCTGATGGGGACCAAACTTTGCAAGAATGTGGTGGGGACCCACCCCCACATGCTTGCAAAGTTTGGTCACAATCGGAGCATGTTTAGATTGGTAGTTAGCGCCTAGTGCAGATTTTTCAAGTCTCTTGGTGCTTAGAGGCCATGGAAAATCCGGGCCTTCCCCATACCATCGTACCCAAACATGCCTCAATGGGGACCAAACTTTGCAAGCATGTGGGGGGGACCCACCCCCACATGCTTGCAAAGTTTGGTCACAATCGGGGCATGTTTGGACTGGTAAATAGCGTCCAGTGTGGATTTTTCAAGTCTCTTGGTGCTTAAGAGGCCATGGAAAATCCGGGCCTTCCCCATACCATTGTACCCAAACATGCTCCGATGGGGACCAAACTTTGCAAACATATGGGGGGGACATGGTGATGGTGATTTTCAACAAACGATATGATAGCCAAAGTGTTAAAAAATCAGAAAACCATGAACATCAACTGAAATGCAATGATCCTCAATAATGAGAAAACTCATAATGATATAAACATCAACTAAGTACATAAGAATGTGAGCTAACACAGCCACTCTGGGTTTAGCCACTAACTCATAAGATCAAGGTATTTTGAAAATGAGCTACCCCAGCTATTCTGAGATTAGTCACTCCCAAAAAATCTAAGTACAATGTAAGTGAGCTAACCCAGCTAGTCTGAGTTTAGTCACTATCAAGATAGAGATCTAGTCACCTGCACCCTCTTTAGCTCTCAACTGCTCTAGAATGCTCTCATGGTCATCCACTCGAAGCCGAAAACGAGGGTGAGAACTGTGTTTTCGGCTTTGTACTCGATCAAGAGTGAGCCTGGTAGCAACCACTAGATGAGAGAACTGAAATGCCTCTAACTCCCACTTCCACTGCTGGAACTCAAGACTCCCTCGATGAAGTCGAATCTGCTGGTAGAACCGGCCTGCCACAATCATGCTATGGGCATCATAAGAAAACCCATGATCATCCACTGTATCCTGGTCAAGGATGCACTTTGGCCTAGTGCAACTCATCAGATAGTAGTCTACTCCCTCGCTATTTCCCTCACTGGCAATAACAGCAAATACATCACCCTTCTATAGCAAATCTGTCAGGTCATCATAACTGACCACCATGAACGTAGGACGTGTGTGCTCATCAGACAACACTGGATGTGAAGGATGCTCGAGGGACAAGAATGTCTGTATCCATGCATCTGCCCATCCTCTCGAGGCACAATGTGACCAATCGCGATCCATACATGCTCCACAGAAGCATGCAAACCGTCGTGTGTAAATCGTGGGGGCCGCCATGCACGTGCTCTTGATGGAATGTAGGCCCAAGGTGCCAGGTACTATGTCACAATAATGGGAGGCTCTATGGTCAATCATGCCACCATCCACATGCCAAAAAAATCTCCTGACAATCTGAGCATCACGTTTGGGATACGATGATGCTACACACCCACACAAATGTTGGGAGCACCACTCGACTACGTGGCCCGCATCTCTGAACCGCTGAGCATCCTACCGTAGCTAATAACACCTCAGGGCATGTTTCACACACGCACCCGCACCATCATGCTCTCCCTTCCTGTGACCAGTCTCAAAGAATGACCAAATCACTAGGATACTAGACTGCACGAATGGTCCTTTCCTTTCTCCTTAGTACCTATTTCCAAAAATCAAAGTAATGTATATAAGTAATAATGATTATGGCGTAGTTTTGGAATGAATACTTTTTTGAGGTTAGATTAAATAACATACCTTATGGCCGTTGCACTTGAACACATAATCATCAAGCACTTGTAGGTCATCCTCATTTGCCAAGTCTGTTCTCACTTGACGTAGTGAGATTTTTGACCTTATATTGAGTACTCTCAAGAGCTCATGTTCAAACCATACCTCTAATAACATCAATGGATTTTCAATGTCATCCTCCAAGTCTTGATCAATTGCTGCTACAAGTTTTCCATTGACATAATGCCATCTCATATAATGAAAGGCCAAAATAAAATTCTAGGAGCCAATCATATATTTACACACAATAGATTTCCTATGGATTTTGTAGGTAACCCCATTTAATTCTTTTAGATCCCAATTTTGACCTAAGAAATCCAAACATTTCTCTGATTTACAAATAAACATTGACAATGTTTTTTTGACCTCCTCATCATAAAAGAAGTCAACAAAAACATGCAATGGCATAAAGACAACGATTTTCACCTGACGATTTGCTACATTTGGCCATATACACCTTTGCATGTCTTGGTATATCTTTAATCTAAAGCACTCACTTGTTTCTGCTATTGGAATGGGCCATTCTGGACAATCGAATGAAGGCAATGGTAATGCTTTCAAAGATCCATAACCTGTAACACTATGAGGTGCCGTGTAAAATTCATTATAAAAGAAAACTCCTCTCTCTGCCAAAGACCTGCTGGATGTTTCTTTGTATAGCTGCTCACCAATAGATGCATGAAAAACATCGAAGATTTCCACAATACTATCTATAGGCTGCCAGTCAACCAAGTTTGAAGGATATATATCTATACAGACGAATATAAGAGAAGCATAAGTATAGAAATGAAACACATTACATAAACATAATGTAAAAACATTTACTTACAGTTTGGTCTATAGAGTGGGATTCCATCAGGCAAATGTTGCAGACGGAGTTCTAAGTGCATGTAGGCATGTTGTATAAGTAATGCTCCTACCTGTGTCAGAGAGTTTGAAGTCTTGAACTCTGCCTTGGTAAGTATCGATGAAATCATTCTTTGTTTTTTTTCCCTTCCTAGTCTGCAACATAATCCAACTACCAATAGAGATTGTGGTAGGAATCCACCTTTGATTATCCATATCAAAACTGTTGTATACTATAATAGCTCTAGTAGAGGAGCAGGGACGCCTAGGACGTCTGGTTTCCATGGAAGCAAATAGAAAATAAAAGCAGATGTAAGAAGATGGAAGAAGATGAGATGGCAGAAGAGATAACCTCCAAAATGCGCAAAATTTTTAGAGGGAAATCCATTCATTAAATGATGTAGGAACTTCGAAGAGAACATTTCAAATTTTTAGAGGAAAAAAGCACTTTTATATTAAATGAGCTAAACGAGGAAAATTTTTAGATTGAAAACCATTCATTAAATGAGCTCAGATTTATTAAATGAGCTGACAACACTCTATTTTTCATATATATTAAAGAAATGACATTCTAAAGTGTGGTCAAATGTATTTCGTATTTCTTTAATAACAATATATTCATATAAAGAATATATGAAAAACGTCTAATTATCAAAAGTTCCGTTACAGTGGCTCTCTTCCTATTGGCCGAAAGCCTTTCTCTCTCTAGAGAAAAAAGGCCCAAAGTTGAGTCCAAAATTTGCCTAATGCTTACCGGAGAAGCTTATAAGTTCTATGACGTCGATGCCGGTCACCCAACAACTTCCACCCACTTTAACCAAGTCGATGACAACCGCGGTTTACACTCATTTGACATGTATTTTATAGTTTGTGTACGTGATTGGTGTGCCACAAGATTAGTTATTGAGGTTACATACTTTGTATTACATATTTACACAAGCTTAGGTGGTCTTGCACACACAAGGACCAATCTTTAAAGTATGACTACTAGCCAAAGTGTGGGCACTATGTGCCAAGTGTGAACAATATAGGCTAATTATATAGGTCAATTTGTAACTCACACAAATGGTATCCTCTTATGCATAATTTAAGTGTGCTCTTACTCTCTACCCTCTTGCCTCTTGCCTCTTGCTTGCTTGTATACATGTTTTGAGCTTTCTGGCTGTTTGTCTATGCATGTATGAGTAAGGGAGAGAGAGAGAGATCGAGCTATGAGTTGGTTGAGTTATGAAGAGTGTGCAGTAGGCAGCAACAATGTGAGCTCTCATGTGTTCTATGGATGGTGCTACCTCCTACAAGAATCCCAATCTCAAGCTATCACATATTCTATGGATGGTGCACTGTACTCTAGAGTGTGGTGTGATGAACTCCCCTGACAAGAGTGACTTCTATGCCTTTCCTATGGCGTGGGCTTACCAATGCACATTTGCACCTCATGTACACACTTGCACACATGCACCGCCAAATCCCAAGCCGCCCAAAGCCCCACTTGACACTCGGCAAAACAAGAAAAACATAATGCCCACCAAGAAGTCACCAAACCCGATGCTGGCACCAAGGCAAAACCATCGCCCAACAACAAGAAGTCATCGGTGAGAAGAAGCACCACTACCAGCTCGGACATCATTGTTCGATAAATTCAAGTGAAAAACTTCTCAAAATGAATCTCAAATGTAGTAACTCCAAGCATTCTTTGTCTCATATTCAACTTTGTCTTGGTGCATTACTTAACCCAAAAGACATGACACAAAATTGATAATGGCCATACCAAGGGCGTGCATTACTTAACCCACCAAAACACATTACACAAAATTCATAATGGCCATACTGAGAGCTAAAATCAATGTTAGGAATGTCTTCTTCTTTAATTCTAATTTGGTACTGTCGTCCTAACTTCAAATCTATCTTGGTGAAATACCAAGCACTGTGGATTCTATTTAAAAGCTCATCAACGCGAGGTATATGGTACTTATTTTTGATGGTACACATCATGATCTCCAAAAGTGCCTCGCAAACAACCTGAGAATAGTGTGTCCTTATTGTATTGTCCAGTACTCACTAATGTAATCACATAGTTCACATAAGGTCCTACTTGTTTGAGTGCCAAGTAGGATACATGCTTATGTAGGCTTGGCATGGTGCCAACCCTACATAAGTTGCCTCCTAACCATCCGGCCACATTTGGCTAGATAGTTGCATATATAAGCCATCTCCTAACCATTTGGAACATTTGTCCACCATCCAATGTCTATTGAGAATTGTCGGGTGCCACCACAATAGCTACTCCTCATATATAAGGCCTTATAAAATGGAGCATATCTGTCACCCTCATAGTAACAACACCATAGTGAAGCATTGAGAAAATGAATTTTTCCTTAGTAAAAATATCATTCACAATATGAGTACTTTGAGAGTGTGATTAATGAATGTAATTCTTATAGTATAGAATCACTGAATGATATTAATGATAAGACCAAGTCTTATTATAAAAGTCAGATGATATGTGTGATAAGACCAAGTCTTTTTATAAAAGTCAGATGATATGTGTGTGTATATATATATATATATCTAGTTTAAAATTCTTACAAATTTTAGAAAAATATCTATTAGAGGGTGGATGCAAGGTGAGGATAGTCACTTTCATTCAATCTCATGGAAAAAAAGACATCGACGTAAGGAGAAAAACTCTCGACGGGGTATCTTGATCGAGATATCAACATTAATAATAACTTGACACATGCCCCCTAAGCCAAAAGCCTCCATGCCAGCAAGTGCAAAAAGGGTTGCCACCATCCATGTCACTAAAACATGTCACCGCCAACTCACTATCTCGATCAAGAGATTTAGCCCATTGGGATCCATGTCAATGCCAGAGGGGACTATGATGAACATTCAACATAACTAGTGATGCCATCTTCACCATCCACGTATCTCAAACGAGATATGGAAATGTGATCTTGACCATTGACGTATCTCAATCGAGATAGTAAGTTATGCACCCTTTCATAAATCCTGATCGAGATATTAAGACGTGATCTAAATTGTAAATATATCTCGACTGAGATACATCATTATAATCCAATCAATCCATTTACCTCGATATCGATATATGCAATCCTAGCCCTTACTATATCTTGATCTAGATATGTAGTTTGCAAGCTTTAAAACCATGGTTTTCCCACAAAAACAAATTCGTGGTGGAGAAGAAGGATTGTCTGATGGTGATAAAACTTTGTGAGCATGTGGGGGTGCCCCCCCACATGGTAGTAAAGTTTGGTCAGTATTCGACGATGTTTGGTATATCAAGCAGCAGCACCGCGAGTGTGCAATTTTCAAGTCTCTTAGTGCCCTGTGAGGCCATGGAAAATCCCACTCTTCGCCATGCCATCATACCCAAACATCGTTTGATGGTGAAAAAACTTTGCAAGCATGTGGAGTGTACCCATGGATGACATTTGGTATATCAAGTAGTGCCTAGTGTGCAATTTTCAAGTCTCTTAGTGCTCGAGAGGCCATGGAAAATCCTGCTCTTCGCCATGCCATCATACTAAACATGGTTCGATGGTCACCAAACTTTGCGAGCATGTGAGGGGGATCCCTTCCCACATGCTTGCAAAGAGTAATCACCATCGAATGATTTTTGGTATATCAAGTAGCATCCAGCATGTGAGGGGGATCCCTCCCCACATGCTTGCAAAGAGTAATCACCATCGAATGATTTTTGGTATATCAAGTAGCATCCAATGTGCAATTTTCAAGTCTCCTAGTGCCTGACAGTCCATGGAAAATCTCACTCTTCACCATGCCATTGTACCCAAACATCGCTCTTCTCCTAGTGCCTGACAGTCCATGGAAAATCTCGCTCTTCACCATGCCATTGTACCCAAACATCGTTCGATATGGTGACCAAACTTTACAATCATGTGGGGGGGTATTTGGTATATCAAGTAGTACCCAGTGTAAAATTTTCAAGTCTCTTAATGCCTTTGGTATATCAAGTAGTGCCTAGTGTAAAATTTTCAAGTCTCTTAAAGGCCATGGAAAATCCCACTCTTCACCATGCCGTCATACATAAACATCATCAAATGGTGACCAAACTTTGGGAGCATGTGGGAGGATACCCCCTCCACATGCTTGCAAAGTTTGGTCACCATCAGACGACGTTTGATATATCAAGTAGTGCTGCCCACTGTGCAATTTTCAAATCTCTTAGTGCTCAAGAGGCCAAGTAAATCCTGATATTTCCCATACCATCGTACCCAAACATCATTCGATGGTGGCCAAACTTTGCGGGAATGTGGGAGTGGTCCCCTCCACATTCTTGTAAACTTTGGTCACCATCGGATGATGTTTGGTATATCAAGTAGCACCTAATGTGAAATTTTCAAGTCTCTTAGTGCCCAAGAGGCCATGGAAAATCCCACTCTTCACCATGCTATCATACCCAAACATCTTCCAATGGTGAACAAACTTTGTGAGTATGTGGGGCATGGAAAATCCCACTCTTCACTCACCATGCCATCATACCTAAACATGGTGCAATGGTGATCAAACTTTGCATGCATGTGTGGGGGAACCCCCCCACATGCTCGCAAAGTTTGGTCACCATTAGACGATGTTTGGTATATCAAGTAGCACATAGTGTGCAATTTTTAAGTCTCTTAGTGCTCAAGAGGCCATGGAAAATCCTGCTCTCCCCCATGCCATCGTACCCAAACATTGAACAAAAATACTAAGATGAAAGAAGACTCTCTATCAAGATACAGATCTAGTCATCACAGCACCCTCTCTAGCTCTCAAATTCTCTAGAATGCTTTCATGGTCATCCACTCAAAGCCAAAAATGTGGGTGAGATTCGTATTTTTGATTCTGTACTCGATCAAGAGTGAGCTTGATAACAAGAACTAAATGAGAGTACTGAAATGCCTCTAACTCCCACTAGAACTGCACAAACTCAAGACTCCCCCGATGATGCCCAATTTGTTGGTAGAACCAGACTACCACAATCATGCTATGGGCATCAAAAGAAAACCCATGTTTATCCATCATATCCTAGTCGAGGATACACTTTGGCCTAGTGCAACTCATGAGATAGTAGTATACTCTGTCGCTATTTCCCTCATCGTTTGGCAATAATGGCAAATACATCACCTTCTTGTAGCAAATGTGTTAGCTCATCATAGTTGGCCATGAACACAAGACCAATGTGGTCATCAGACAAAACTCAATGTGAAGGATGCTCAAGAGAGAGCATTGTATGTATCCATGCATCTTCCCATCCTCTCAAGGAACAATTTGACCAATCACCATCCATACATGCTCCACAAATGCCTGCAAACCACCATGTGTGAGAATCATGCACGTGCTCCTGATGGAATGTAACCCTAAGGTGCTTGGTACTATGTCACAATCAGGTGGGCCTCTATGGTCAATAATGCCACCATCTTCATACTCAAAAAATATCCTAACAATCCAAGCATCACATGAGGGATAGGATGATGATGCACTCCCAACACAAATGCTAGGAACACAACTCGACCACGTGGCACACATCTATGAACCGCTCAACATCTTGCCACAATTGATGATATCTCAAAGTGCGTTTCACACACGCGCCTGCACCATTATACTCACCCTTCCCATGACCACCAAATCACTAGGATACTAGACTGCACATGCCATGACCTATGAACCCATAAAAACAAGTCTTAGTTATTGTTTTCTTTAATATTTTCTAGTGAATTTATTTTATTTATGGATCCTTTAGAACTATATGTACTAACTGTAGAGCTAATAGAATTGCCATGCCGACTTGAACTGTGCACCACAACCATTTGACCAAACCCATCGTTGATGCCATGTGACCCCACAATCATCATGGAGATAGAAATAGTGTTGCACAAAATGTGCATCATGTGAGCGATCATCATTGATGTAGAAATGATACTCTCAAACAAGGGCATGGGCCCTAGGGTACTTGCTATTCCATTTACATGTGCCTCTGATCCTGCCACTTGACACAATGAGCGTGCCATATAAGGGGTTCTCCCTAAATATGGCTATGAAGTGACAATGTGGTGTATGTTTATCCACGAGCCGCAACTTCCTGGATTGTCAACCATCCTGGAGCTAATGTGTCACATACTCATAACGTCACCATGTCACTATCTCTTGGTCACTTGCATCAAGATCTACCATCTGTTAGGCATGCAAGTAAACCCCATGATGTGTAACTAGGCATCAAGATCTACCATCTGTTAGGCATGCAAGTAAACCCCATGATGTGTAACTAGGCATCATATGGTAATGGGCATCCTCCATGTGTGCACACAAAAGAGAGTGGATGAAATCACGAGGACTACAAGGAAACTCTCTGTCCCACTAAGACAATGGAATGCATCGTAAAAACGTTGGAACTCAACATGGTAGTGACATGTGTCACGTTGTCTCATGAGTACCTCATAAACCAAGGATTACACCCCTCAAATGACATTTGACCAATATTAAGGTCTCGAAATGATGCCATAAATTGAGAATATAACTCTATTTGGATCATTTCAAGAAAGCAAGCATCGTGCTCAATGAACACTCCTCTCGTGACTCTCTTGATTAAAGCTTTCTTGAAAACTTGTGAGGCACGATAATCTTCCTCCTAAAACCATTCTATCAAGGCTCTAGTAGTTTCATCTAGTAGGCGATCATGCCTAACTATATGACCACTACTCGCCCACAAAACACCAGCCTCATTGGCATCTAAACTTTGTAGTTTACTAGAGCTAACTCTAAGTGCATGTGGTGCTATGGAAAGGTGCGAGCTGGGGCACTCACCTTACCCTTGATTTTGGAGCTACTTATGGCTTTCACAATAGCTCGTCGAGTAGCCAAATCATCTATAGAGTTCCTCTTATTGTTAAGTGCATAGGAACAATGAACACTTTGTAGCACCACCATGACAACCCTCCTCTCTCTTCGACCTCCTCCAATGTCAGAAAGTGCCCTAAACTGGGTCATGTTGGGCTGATCAATTAAAGAATCAAGCACGCATGCCTATGATGAAGGCATGAGGTCTTTCAAATAGGATTGGAAGATTGCATGGGCATGATGATGCACCCCTAACTTTGATAGTTCTTTCCTATCCACACTATGTGTGCCCAAAGGAGGGGGTGGGTTCTTGTGGAAGAGAAGGGGTTTCTTGAGAAAGGAGGAAGGGCTGGTTCATATAGATTATCTGAACTAAGGGATAGTGGTGGAGAAGAGGGTGGAGGGAGAGAAAGAGGGGAGGCAAGGCTTGGATCATTGCCAATGGAAGGCATTTCTCTTTGACGTGGTCTCCACTCTCTCTTTCTCTCAATGAGCTACCCTTTTTCTCTCCTCCTCTTGAGCATGGTAGATGAGGGGAAGTCTAGTCCTATCACGGGTTTGACTCCTAAGACTTTAAGAACCCATTCTTAAGAAAGCTAAGAGACAAAAAATTATGACGGCTCAATGATGCGATAGTACTAGAGATGTGTGTGGGATAGTACTAAAGATGTAGGAAAAATAGCTTATTCGATTTACATCTCATTGGATTTCATATCTATATAGACATGATTAATTGGATAATTCAGATAAACATAAAGATAAAAAGAATTCTATCATCCACTTCAAAATTCAATATTATTAATGATAAAATTTTATAAATCTAAATACTTATCATTACTAAATATATATATATATATATAAATTATATTTTGTTTGATTTAATTCAACTACATTTTCTTTCATAATGTACTTTTTTAATTTTATTCAAAGTTTTTTCCTACACATAAAATATTTTCATGAAATATTAAATTTAAAAAATAATTTTTTAAAATAAAATAACATGGACTTTAAAAAATTTATTGTTTATCTAATTTTACAAATATAATTCTTTGAAATTAGTGCTTTTAAATTATTTTATATTTATAATTTATATATATTTTATTCTTTAAAAATTTACATTTTTTATTATCTTTTTTTAGAAAATAATAAAAATATACTAAATTAATTTTTTAAAAATATTTTTTTTTCAATATTTTTTTCAAATGGGAAGGCGAGAGAGAGGTACCATGTGTCAAGTGTACATGCCATGTGGGATTTACTTGACACATGTGGCACTATTATGGGTTGATGTGGCTATAATCCCCATGTTTTCATGGGTTGACATATAGAGGGATGATGTGGAATGATGCATGGCATGGCCATGTCACTAAGTACGAGGTGGCATGCAAAGGTTACAAGAAGATGTGTCAATAATGATGACTAGATGATGAGGTGGGAAGTCAACTAGGTTGACCATGTTGACATGGAGGGTGGAGGTGGTAAGGTGAGGTGGTGCTTATATGGATCCTCTCTAAGCTGATGCGAACATAAAGTGGCATGTACATATAACATTTGTGCCCAACTTTAATTCTAAAATTCTAAAATTCTAGGTAGAGATGGTTTGTGTACTCTTTTAGTTTGATTTACTTCTTTTTATGGTAGCTTTTACTAATCTCTTGAAATTTTTACCCTTGCAAATCATTTAGTGATTTCTTTGGCATATTGCTAAGTGTGTTATGAGGTATTTTTAAGATACGTAAAAAGACCTTTGCTAACTGTTGAGATTTCTCCTCTACTGAGTGAAAGACCTCCTTTCTCATAATTGGATTTTATAAAATTGAGGTAAAGTCAGAATCCCAACTAGGCTAGGATGAAAATAATTCAACTTTGCCTTTTTCGTGGTTGAATACATTGATAACGCTATTTCTAGGGTCCTAGTCAAATAGATGCACACTCATGTGGCTAGAGAACATGATTCCAAGCAAATTGTTTGATTGAGTTTTTTTTAAACAAAAGAATGTTTGAGGTATATTTTATTTCCAGCCAAGAGACACTCCTTTTATGATTATTCTTGTTTTTCCACAAGAAGCCTTTTATCTTGGCCATAAACCTATTCTCCAATGGCTCTTCTTGAAGTCTAAATACGACATAGGAATATAATGTAAACATTAAGGATAGAATTAACCAAGTCCACTCTTACATAAAATGGAAGCACCACTACTTTTCACTTTTGAATTTTAGCCAAGGCTCTGTCCAATGCCGAATTGGCCAATTGTTTATGTGTCACTCCCACCCCCATTGGAGTATCTAAATGTTTGAAAGTTTCCTCCTTTTTGATCACTTGGTACCTCCATCTTTTGGCATCAAAGGAATCCTCCTTAGTTAGGATAATAAGACTTGATTTGAATATTACTCTTTGAACTTAAGGCATTAACAATTTCTAAAGCTTTCCTTACATTATCATTTTTAGCTTGCAAAAGAAATTTCTAAAGCTTAAATGAGAGGATGGGTGGTCAATGCAAATAATAAGAGAGCTAAGGGGAAACCTTGTCTGACTTTAAACCCTCCAACAAAGACCCCATTGAGAAGAACATGTGATGAAGCCCCAAATGTGATTGCATATATACATGTAGCCATCCTAAAAACAAAGCCCATCCTTTCTCCATCACTCTAGAAATAAATGACCAATATATCCTATCATAGGGTTTCTCCAGGTCAAGCTACATCATAATACAGTTTTGGTTAGAAGAGATAGCCAACTCCTTACCTAGTCATAACTATTGCATTTAAGCACTGATAATCATCAGAGTAGTCATGATATTATCATAAATGGACACCCCTTGATGAAAGCAGGTTGTCTGTTAGAGACCACATCCAATAAAGTAAGGGTTAATCTAATAGCAATAAATTTTGCCAAAATCTTATACACTACAAATAGAAAGGCAGTAAGTCTCTAATGAGAGAAAGAGTCACATACTACTTATTTAAAAAGAATGCAGGGGAGAGGGAGAGCTTAAGTTCACACACACACAAGAGAGTGCGAGACAAGAGAGAGATGGATGGCTGAATTTTCTTCTTCTATCTTCTTATCTTCTCTACAACCATACAACTAAAAGATAAGATAAGAGTACATACATAAAGGGAAATTACTCTCCTAAAATAACATATAAAATGGTCGGTCCATAGTGTGAACTCGACTATATGAGTTGGCACTATAACTATGCCATAACTCTAGTACTCCAAAGTGGCTATCACACAGCCTGTTATCCACTGGCAGCATATCAACCATAATCGCACCAACTTGCATCTTCTGTTGCCTTCACTACTGGGGCATACTAGCTACTCATCTCGTGAAAGATAAGATCTCTGCTTACTCGCATCTCACGAGTGATACGGTTATAACATCCATAACCTTTTTGGTCCATATAATAACCAATAAAGATGCATTTCTCTGTGCCTTTGGTGTGGATACAACTTTATTCTTGCTTCATCAGGAATATAAACATATGCAATACACCCAAACACTTTCAAGTGAGACACATCTGGTCTTATGCCAATAGAATTATGTTCATGCGCGTCATACCATGAACAATTGCAATGGGTGTCTTGTTCATAATGTACACAGTAGTTGCTAATGCTTCTACCAAAAAATAATATGGCATATTCTTTTCAGCCCAGGCACATGCCACTTCTGCAATGTGCCTATTTTTTCTTTTTGCAACACCATTATGTTGTGGAGTGTCCCTACATGTAAACTTCCTCTTGATTCCCTGCTTTTGGAGAAAATTGCGAAACTCATTGGAGAAATATTCTCTCCCACCATCTGATCTCAGAAATTTTATTTGCATGCCTTTTTCCTTCTCGACTAAGGCTTTCAATCTCTGAAAGTGAGAAAACACCTCACTTTTCTCCTTCATGAAGTAAACCCACACTTTCCTACTGTGGTCACATCAATGAATGTAACATAATACTTGCAACCTTCAATTGTTGTAGTCTTGGTCGGCGGTCCCCATACATCTAAATGTATAACATCTAATGGCCTTGCACTGACATGATTTTCATGTGGGAAAGCATGTTTGGCATGCTTACCAAGATTGAATTCAATATCATGACCTACCACATATAAGCACAGAGATGTAAAGAACACAGGTTTTTGGCCTCGATTCCTCATGTAGGTCAACCTTAAACTTTGGCAAACCTGAAACAATATTTTGGGTTTGCATATTCACATGACCAATTTTCTTGTGCCATATGTCAATATCTATAGTGACACATGTTCTATGCACAAACATGGCTGCCTTTACCTCACGCATCTTCACATCTAAAGTAAACATCCTGCCATTTCTATTACCCTTTTCAACCAAGCGACACTGATTTTTGAAGTCTTCCACAAAACATCCTTGAGGATTAAACCTCACTTGCAGACCTTGCTCAACCATCTATCCAGCGGAAACCAATGCTCTTTGTAATATTGGAAACATGAAGTATATATGCCAAGTACTTCATTTTTCCATCATGCCTAGGTAATGGCACTTTCCCAACATGCGCAATGGGATGCGCAGTATCATCACATGTTTCTACATAACTTGGTTTTTCCAATTTTTGCATGTCTATAAACCACTCACCATGACTGATCATGTGGTTAGAGGCGCCATAATTCACATACCATGTATCTTGAGATCTTGACACATCTCCTATTATGGATCTGAGCATATGCTGCATCACAAATGGCTACTCACTTCTATCACATCACCTCCTTGTTTATAGTAGATGATGCATAGTTGCCTTGCCACGTTTAATGCCATTCTGCTTTTTATAGTAGTCCTTTGCCATGTGCCCTGATTTGCCATAATAATAGCACTCTATGCTATTTGCATTATAATTTCTTTGCCACGTTTAATGTCATTCTGCTTTTTATAGTAGTCCTTTGCCATGTGCCCTGATTTGCCATAATAATAGCACTCTATACTATTTGCATTATAATTTTCCATAATAATAGTACTCTATGCTATTTGCATTATAATTTCTTTGCCAACCACCTTAATATCTTTGGCTCCCCCTACCTCTAGACTGGTCTCTTCCACTTGGGTATGATTGTTGCTACTCTGAATCATTGGATTGTTGTTGTCTAGAATTCTAATTTCCTTGTCAGCCACACCACCTTGGCCTCACGACCTCTACCTCTGTCTCTACCTGAATTAGAGTACAAGGCATTTTTTGATGTGTTGTTGCTTTGTGAAGAAGAGTCCTCACATAGAGACTTTTCTTCTATGATCAGCATAGACACCAAGCCCCATCAATTGAGAATATTCTCTCTGACCACAATGGAGACCTTGAATTGCTTGTACTCTTTGCCAAGCCCATTCAAACATACACTCACCAAATCATCATCTTCCACTGATACATTGATATACCCAAGGGATTCAACAATGCCCTTGATTTTTAAAGCATACTTATTGAGATAGACATGCTTTTCTTTTCCACAGTATGTAGCTCTTGCTTTAGCTACAATTTCCTTGCCTTTGTATTAGTTTGGAACATTTGCACCAGATTCGACCATGTCACTACTAAAGTGTTGGCATCCTGTATGTGTCCTATCGTCATGTCTTTGACATTGATTGAAAGTCAATACATGACTTTATTTGCACCCTAGTTCCAATCCTTGAACGCCTTTATGTGTGCTGGAGTGGCATTCTCTTCAGACAACTCAACAGGCTCCTCATCGTCTTCTTCCACATAGTTCCAAAATCCTTAATTCTAAGGAAATTAGTCATTTTGAACTTCTAGGCATGGAAGTTTCTCTTGTCCAGCTTCTCACTGACAATTTGATTGATTCCATGAGACATGTTTTCCTACAACAATCAAAAACCTGCAAACAAACAATTTCTATATGCAACCTATAACACATTAGTATCCTTGTGGAAGTGCTCTATAGCGGTACTCTAGCACAATCTCTAAGTCACCAGATCTTCCCAGAGTACACGTACATACACCCAATATCAACAATACATGTGCAAACACCGTGTTTGCACTCCTAAAATGCAGTGTTGCACTACACTAACCAGATTTTGACTAGAGACAATTCTCCATCATAACTTTTCGAAATTGTCAAAAATACCTTGCGGCAATAGAACGGAGACCCAAACGCACTCGAAACACAACTTTGGCTGTAAAACTATAGTACAAAGCACTACGTACCACACATGCACCTCCAAGCCTATGAAGACAGCTCCTCAATTGGAGATGTGTAGCTCTCGGAGCTACTAAGGGTGTTGTACCTAAACCAAGAAGGGAAAGAGATGATGATTCTCTTACCCATGTACCGCTTCGTTGCTTGCTTGTGTTGAGAAGAAGAAGAAGAACATATTTTAGCCTCTCATTTTGTGTATTCTCTTCTAGGGTTTGTATGAGTGTGTGTGTGCTTACAAGAGCTTGTATTCTCTTCTAGGGTTTGTATGAGTGTGTGCTTGCAAGAGCTCAAGCTCTCTTCCTCCCTGGGGTGAGAGGTAAGTTGATCAAATTGATTGGAGAGATTGTATGCACACACCCAGGTTTACATTGAGGATGGGTGTTAAAATGTGTCATGTAAAATGAATGGGTTATTTAGTTATGTGGGAAATCACCTTAGAGGTGCAAGATAATATTGTGTTATGTGAATGTTGAGATCCACATAAAAGAATGTGGAAAAGGGAGTGCCACATGGCATGATGATGTGTAAAGTGGGATAAGGCTAGAAGGCCTAGATAATTGTATGGTTCATTTGTGATATGCAAGAGAGCTAGTGTTGAGCGTGCAATCTCTCTCTCTCTAGTCATGGAGTTTTTAGTGTGCTATAGCCCACCTTAATCTTCTTGTTCTTGCCTCTTGCTTGCCTTCTTAGCTCTCACACGAACTGGAGCTCTGATACCATAAAGAGAATGTGGGGGAGAGGGAGAGCTTAAGTTCCTTGCAAGCAAACACACACAAGAGAGTGCAAGACACAAGAGAGAGATGGATGCCTAAATTTTCTCCTTCTATCTTCTTCTCTTCTCTACAACCATATAGCTAAAGCACACACACACACACACAAGAGAGTGTAAGACAAAAGAGAGATATGTATGGCTAAATGTTCTTCTTCTATCTTCTTCTCTTCTCTACAACAATACAACTAAAAAGATAAGAGTACATACATAAAGGAAAATTACTTTCTTGTAATAACATACAAAGTGGTCGGTCCATAGTATAAACCCAACTATATGAGCTAGTGCTATAACTATGCCGCCATAACTCGAGTACTCCAAAGTGGCTGTCACAAAGCTTGTCATCCACTCATGGCATATCAACCATAATCACACCAATTGTGCCACTGGCATACGTGTGGAAGCTATCACCAAGGTGGGTCATCACAATGTCCGCCACCTGTAGCACTAGCTAGCTGAGCTCGATATCTCAACATTATTTAGGTATTAGCTTTATAATCCCATGTTTGAATACCTTATCTAGCTCCCTAAACAAGAAAGTTTTGTTGAAGGTTTGAATCAAGATTTCCTTAAGGGAAGGCCAAAAGGCTATACTAATAAACCATCCTAGCTAGGAGTCTTTCCTTTCCTTAATAGTAGGCAGAGGGCCTGTCAACATTCATCTAGTGACCAAAGGCCTATCTATCCATGCAACTCCATTAGGAGTCTTTCCTTTCCTTAATAGTAGGCAGAGGGCCTGTCAACATTCATCTAGTGACCAAAGGCCTATCTATCCATGCAACTCCATTAGGAAGAACAAATTTAGTTAATAACTTTAAGATTTTGTCCTCGGCTTTTAAATCTGGTGTAAGATGAATTCTCCAAACTTAAGATTGTGTCCAAATAATCAACCCACCTTTTAGTAACCTCCCTTGGTTGAGTCAACCATTTATCATTTTCATCCTTTACGTGTCTCACTATCTCTCACTTCTTGGGTTCCTTAAAATCTTTAAATGCATTCTTCAAAATCCCTTTGTTATTTCTAAAAGCTGATATTCTGCCTTCTAACCCTTGCTTTCCTAACTTCTCATTTATAGCAACTAGAAGTTTTTGACATTCCTCATACTCAATCTTTTCCTACCCTGGCTGATATATTGTTTGCCTCTTCTTCTATAAGCATCTCCACTTGAGCTCTATTTTACCTCTAGCTTCTCTCTTTTCTTTTTCCTTAATCTTTCCCATGTGTTTGATGATGCTTTGCATATATCATTAACAAACAATTCCAAGACCCATTGTCTAAGTCCCTACTTCTTAGGTTAGTAATAGCTTTCAAGGTCAACTATTTAAACATAGGATCTTTCACCAACAAATTATTGACCATAACTTTGCTTTTATGAAACCTCCTAAACTATGCCTCTCCCCA
Source organism: Cibotium barometz (assembly GCF_041138505.1). NCBI lineage: Eukaryota > Viridiplantae > Streptophyta > Polypodiopsida > Cyatheales > Cibotiaceae > Cibotium > Cibotium barometz. Next base: position 6,827,116 of record NC_141089.1, on the reverse strand, counting down.
AGAATTTTCTCTCCACTCCCACTTTAGAGGCATATGATTAGCTAATGTAGAGGAAGCACATATTTGAATATGAATAGTATAAGAATCCATGTTGAGATATGAAGCTCAACCAGAGCTTACATTCATGACGTGCCTGGGTGACTGCTCCACATTTATATTACTAGCACGTTTGGTATACGACATGACGGATCTTCACATTTATATTACTAGCACGTTTGGTATACGACATGACGGATCTTCACCAGTGATTCTATAGCTAGACTACACCTACATAGTCTATTGCCTAGTTATGGCATACTTATCTTACCAGCTCACCTATTTAGCATGTTAACATTATGGACCACTTGTATATAGTACTCTAGTACTTATGGTGGGTTTTCACTTATCTTTTATAGCCTTCTTTTAAGAGTGAGAAGAAGAAGATTTCAAACTTCCATCTTAGTGTGTGTGCTTACAAGATCTCAAGCTTGCTCATGGTATCAAAGCATGGTTCAAGCTAAGGAGTTGAGCGACAAACAAAGGAAGCTACAAAGTTAAAAGGAAGTGGACATGGATAAGAGCATCATGATCTCTTCCCTTGTATTGTGCATCATGGTCTCTTCCCTTCTATTGTGTATCTTTCATTGAGATGACCACACAAGGAAGGCGTGGGTGTACATGAAAGAGAAAAGTAAAATGTTTAATCACTTTTAGAATTTGAGAATGTTGGCTAAAAAACAAATAGATTCATAGATTAAGTGCCTGAGGTCCGATGGAGGGGGATAATATATCTCCAATGATTTCAACATGTATCTAAAAAAGCATGGAATTTAGAGGTAATTTACATGCAAGTACACTCCAGAACAAAATGGAGTTGCTGAATGGAAGAACGCACACATTGTAGAAGTTGCTCATGCATTAATAGCTGAGAAGAGCATGCCTCATTATTATTGGGCTGAAGTAGTTTGAATGTAGTTTACATTATGAATAGGAATAGTAGTAGTGCATGGTATGACTCCAAAGGAGAAGTATAATGGCAGAAAACCAGATTCGTCACACCTAAATTTTTTTAGATACATTATATATGCATATATTCCTGATGAGCTACATAGTAAACTCAATCCGAAGGCTGAAAATGTGTTTTCATTGGTTAATCCCTTGAGAAAAAGGGGTACATATGTTCAACCCTGTGAGACATGACATGAGGGTGAGCAGGGATGTTGTATTTGATGAGATAAGTAGCTGGTATACTCATGTAAATGACTCGATTGGGCTGATGCACAAGAACAAGTGATTGTACAAAATGCAAGTCAAGAATCACAATCATTGAGTGGACCAAGAGAGTCCTCTAGTATTGGGCTTGTTTTGATTGACCATGGAATGGCAAGCTGCATCAGAATGTCAGTCCTGCGAATTCAACAGGTGCATCATATAAAGGCAAAGAGAAGGTCAATGATCCCGTTGGAATGCCTAACATTTGAGCAGGGCAGTCATTTGTTGATGGAGAGTATAGTGGCTCAGAGCAGAGCCTTGACAAAGACTTTGGGATTCTATCTATTAGGACACCTGGTGTAAGGAAGGTTAAGGCAGCCCATGAGAACACCAAGGATAGATCCAGGACCATGGCATTATGGACCACTTGTACATAGTACTGTAGTACTTTTTTTAGGCTTTCACTTATCTCTTATAGCCTTTTTTTGAGAGTGAAAGAAGGAGAAGATTTCAGCCTTCCATCAAGTAGTGTTTATGTTATCCATTGCTATGTGAGTGTGTGTGTTCTTGCAATATCTCAAGCTCACTCTCCTCCCCCAATCTTTTCAATCCAACATGCTTAATGGCTAAAGGAGTTAGGGTATCAAAGGCTAAAATAAGTATGCCCTCATTTATTCCCTAGCTACCTAGGTCTCTATCATCCACAAGCCCCTCCCAACAGACTTTCTCCTTAACCCCTCTTCTATCAATGTGAGTTTCTACCATGTTAAAGTTACCCACAATGACATAGTGATCTGAGACCCTTTATCCATTCCCACATTTGATTACTTACTTTATAATTATGACCCCCAAACACATTAACTAGACATACTCTTTCATCTTCTAACCACAATTCTAAAACTAGTATCCTACCATTTGGATGGTTGGAAATAATAGAGGATTTCAAGATTTTGTGCACCATGGAACATAGCCCTCTAAATCCTCCTTGAGAACCCCCATTAAAGATTTTTAGTGCTTATAACTCTATTTTCTCTCTACATTAGCACCAAAAAGATTATGTTCTTGGATGTTAATAACATGTGGATTCTCTAGGTCTCCTATCAGCCTCCAAAAGGTAGCTCTTTTGCATTTATCTTAATCCCCTTGACATTCCATGTCACACCAAACAACCCTTTCTTTGTTGAGGATTCATTGAAATGTGGATGCAACCATCTCCTCTTACCGAGCTTTCCCCCCTCATTGATTCACAAGTGGACTTGTCCTTCCTCTATTTCGATATTTTATCTTGCATCACTTTAACCACACCATCTCCCCTTGCCATCTCAACTTCTCCCATGTAGAGGTGTCAGGGTAGTCCCTCTTAAAAGTAGGTCAAGTGAATTCTTAAAAGTAGGTCAAGTGAATTCTTAAAAAAGAAAGAATATGAGCATATTTTTTCCTTACATTGGGAGGATATTTCCTTACATTGGGATGATATTTCCCAATGGTAGCATGTCCTTGCATTGGGATGATATTTCCCAAACGGCAACCCCTCCCCCTTTTCTAGCCTCACCTTTGATTTGTCTAAATTGGGGCCCTTGCTTTTATGTTTACCTACTTTCTTCCATTCATTTTTATAGTTACCCCACTCACCTTCTTTAACCTGTAATAGTTTCTTTTTCCCTTTATCTTGAGCCTCTTATTCCCCCTTGTACTCTTATATTTTGGTAGAGCAACCCGACGGACATTTTCTCCTCCCGATTCTTCTTTAACCTTACTACCCTATGCTAGTCCTGGCCTATTGTGGAGAGCTCACAGTTTCTGGCGATGTGACCCAACTTGCCACACTGAAAGCAAGTCCCCAAATTGAAGTTTGAGCTACAGACCTCTAATCTCCCCCAAATTAACCTGAAGAAATATGGGCGATTCTTTGAGAGTATTCTAGACAATGCATATGCTTTATTTGTGGCTCTACCAACCATGTTCTCATTTGGAACAAATAGCACTTGTCCTAGATTTGTAATGAGGTTCCTCATTGTAGGGCACAACCATGGTGGAAGACCTACCAATTCCACCTAGACAAGCCAAGATTCCACTAGGCTCTTATTAACATCAAAAAGGCGATCCCATGGAGCACATGCACCAAGCTTTTGCCCATAAATAGTGGAGATCTAGCAAAAATCTTAGAAACCAGCTTTGCTTTACATAACAAAACATTGAAGAACCCTTTCCCCAGGTAGATTCTAGATATCCCTTTAAAATGCAAAACCTCCTCCTCAAGCCATTTTTCTACCTCAAGTCTACCAACAACGAGGGGGGCTCCTTGGATCATTAATATTACATTGCATGTAGAAAACAATGTAATCTGAGAGAGTGAACAAAATCAAGGCAACTTAGCACATACCTTGGGGATTCTGAGCCATCCTTTTCTTCAATGCTTATGTTTGCCTCTCAGACTTCCCCTCCAGTCTATGTCTGATCCAATCAGATGATTGGTCCTCCTTCACCTTCTTCAAATCCTGCCTTGAATCCGTGTCTGAGTCTTCATTAGGACACTTCATTTCTTCATTGATTGGCTAGTCCCTCCATTCATGAGAGTACCCACATATCCCCTCCCTCCTCTTGCTCCCCTTCTGATCGTACCGCCATTCCCACTGTTGCGGTACGAGTTGAATCGCTCGAGCATGCAAGGATCGTCTACATACTGACGTGTCTTTCATGAGCTTCCTTGCTTGTTTATTTAATTTTGTTGTTAGTGAAAAGTAGATTATCTATCGACACACAACACACACCCCCGTCGGGCAGCTTGATGATGGCATTGAACCTGGGTCCTCACAATGGAACCCAACTGTACTACCAACTCAACTATGTGCCCATGGGCCTCTTTATTTTTTTATTTAATTTCTAACATGAAGTGGGTATGTGTGTGGGAGAGAGAGAGATTCATTGATTTAATCTCCTAAGAAGGTTAGGTGTTATCTAAGTAGCAAGATACCAGAAGTGCCCGCCACTATTTGAATTTCTCTATAGCGCTGGAAAGCACCCGGTAAGGAATCAAAGCGTGTTACTCTTTTCTTTCCAATCATCTCTAGCAATCAAAGCACTGTTTTAGCATTGCCGGGCGTCACGGCATCCTTGAGTGCGATGGCTACACGCAAGAAACGGCATTGAAATAATGAACATTACAACTTGCGAATTCCGATTAAAACCAACCATAGGTACTACCACCTGCACATTTCGATTAGTCTGCTCTTTGCGAATCCAACTAGCCTAACACAATTGCACTGCCAGGGAAGACTTTTGAGCGGAACATCGTTCAGTGTAGAGAGAAATCAAGAATCATTTAAAACTTGATCGCCATATACAACAATCCGACCTTAGCTCAGTTGGTAGAGCGGAGGACTGTAGTACGCCAACTGGAATCCTTAGGTCTCTGGTTCGAATCCGGCAGGTCGGAAGTTTTTAACGTTCCTTGTGTTCACCTTTGAAAGGTCTCCTGAGGATTGTTTTAGCAGCTAAACTTCTGATGGAGCCACCCTTTTTAATGGCCAGCTTACAGACTTGAGCAATGATATCCTTGATACCTTCTGTGGTGAGATAAGTGCCTTTGCTAAGGCCATAATGTGCTACTGCATTCCTACACCTCCAAAGTTCAGAGATTATAAGAGCTCTGATGGAGTCCCAGACTTTATATATTGCTCGGTTCATCCTACCTTTGCAAGCAATTAAGGCCTATCTCCAATTGATGTGGTCAGTCACACCACATGCCCTCATAAGGTTGTTAACTTTCTGCCAAGTGGGTTGCACTGCCCTGCATTCCCACAATGCCTGGTAGACTGATTCTCTTTTACATTTGCATAGGGGGCACCAAGGGTTGCCATCTCCCCATTTGGTCGTGATCTCCCTAACTGGGAGCTTTAACTGGAGCACTCTCCAAAGCAAAAGGTCTAATCTACCAGAACCTGAGGACTTCCATATCTTTGCTGTTCTTTTCCTGCAATACTGTGGAGTCAATTGAATGCCTTTTTTGTACCCGTTCCTGGCTAATTTTTCAGCCCACTTATGACTTCTAACTGTGTATCTGATCCTCTTGTCAAGTCTATCACCATTGAAGGTCCATTCTCTTAAAACTTTGATCCAGACAGATATGACTTGCAGTGGGCCAAGAGTCTTTAATTCTGTTGATCAAGTCTACCAAAAAGAGCTATTCTTCCTTGGTCAAGCCCTGCCAAATGTCATTTGGTATTTGCCATTACTGGGCATTACTGCTCCATATGTCTTTAAAAATCTTGATTCCTTTATTGTGCAGCTTCTTAGAAAGCCTCTTGTTTCTGAGTGCACGTGGAACACCATCATTAAATGCATTTTTGCAAAGCCATATATTCTGCATTAGGGAGGAATCCCCTCTAACAGAACCACTCCACTCAGCTCTTCAAAGGATTTCTTTCCAGCTTTGGGTTAACTTCTGGATGTATGCAGACCCTTTAACTTTGATACAACCTGGGAACATTAGCTTGTCTAGAGTGAGTGGGTTGTTGGCCATTTTTGACCCAGAACATCAGCTTCACATAGCTTGTGCCTTGTGATGAGTGCTCATGGTTGATCTGACTCTACCCTAGTGATCCACTTAGCAAGGAGATCACTAGCCTGGTTGGCTATGTTTGGGACTCCCCAACCCCCATTCTCTTTCCTAGCACATACTTGCTCCCATAATACAAAATTCCATGTTCTGGTATCTGCAAAGGACCACAAAACTCCCTAAAATGCTTACACAGTCTGCCCCAGTCAGCCTTTGAGAACTTAACTAGGGTAGCCACATATACTGGAAGGGCCAAGAGGATGTGCTTCAAAGCTATCAGTCTTCCTGCCAGACTCAACCTCAGTTTAGCTCTGGACTTGTTCTGCTGTGCAATTCTGTGATACAACCATTCAAAACTTTGATGAGCTGTAATACCTAAACCCAGTGGATGACCTAAGTACCTGATGACCTTGCTAGGTCCAGTCTCCTCTAGTTAAAGTTCCCCCAGAACATGTTGATTTTGCCTATAGTTCAGTACAAGACATTCAGTTTTATTGGAAGCTATCTTTGAGCCAGATACTTCACAAAAGTTATTGTATACAGACATGAGGATGCAAATACTTTAAATTGCAATTGTCATCAGCAAGCATTTGGCAAACAAATGGTTTACCTTGTGGAAATAGCAGGGGTCTGAGTGAGGCTTTCTAGACCAACAGGTCTAAGTTTCTTAGGAGGGGGTCAATAGTAATGGCAAAGAGGAGGAGGGCAAGGGGGAATCCTTGCCTCACTGATCTTATGAGCTGAAATCTGCCTGATACATATCCATTAATTTGAACAATGGCATAGGCATTAGAGAATAGAGTTTTGATCATATTGCATAACATTTGTCCAAATCCCATCTTTTGAATCACTACAAGTATAAAATCCCAGCTCACCCTATCATAAGCTTTTTCAAAGTCCATGTTAATCATAACATAATCTTCTTCTTGCTCTGCAGCCCAATCTGTGATTGCTAAAGCATTTAAGATAGCCTCATGTATGCTTCTGCCTTGTACAAATCCATATATTGCTTGGGATGTACTTTCTGGCTAACCAGTGTTCTGATTCTAAGGGCAAGAGCTTTGGCCATGATCTTATATTCAATGTTCAACATTGTTAATGGTCTCTTCACTTCCACTCTTTCTCCTCCCTTATGGAGAAGCTTGATGACCCCTGTGTTCATTTCATCAGCATAGCCATGTCCCTTCTACAAGCATTGAGCAAGTTATATAAGTCCTGAGCAACATAGCTGTTCATTGTTTGTAGCACCTCAGCCGGGATACCATTAGGGCCAGGTGCTTTTTCCCTTTGAAGAGAATTAACAACAAATTCTATTTCTCTAACTGAGAAAGGCCTGCCAATGAGCATTCTCTTTTCCTCTGAGATTATTTATCAAGGTCGTTACCTGAACCGGTACAACCTGAAGGAACAACGCCCCAAAGCAAAGGGGCATGAACCTTATGTACAAATTTAGGCCATTTGGCCTCCATTAATCAATACGGCAATTCTCTGCAAGCTTCTCTCTCTTTCAGTCTGTGAGTATCTCTGCTACTGTTTAAAATAATTAGATAGATCTTGATTTGTACACTGCTGCCATGAACATTGGCGGCGTTTCTCCCAAGAGGAAGCCTCTCCCAGAAGATCCTCAAGTGGCTCCCTGACCCCCCTAATCCATCTCATTAAGCACTCTCTAGACACACTCCCCACCATTTACGAATCGGTAATAATGGGTCTTGAGTCCTCCTCTTTGGTCTGCAAAGTTGTTATTGGAAGCTTATGTTCATGCAGACTAGTCAAGGACTACATACATGCTACACTGTTAGACTACACATTCAAGATTGTGAATGTCTCCCCTCTAGGGAGAGGATACTTCAGGATACAGATTGAGATAGCAGGTCAGCAGGCTAATGAGTGTTCTAGCACAAAGCCCTGTGGACTTCCACTTTTCCATCTACTAGACAATTCCTCCAGCGATTTTCAAATAATTTGAGAATGAGATTCCCTATGGCACGATTTTTAAAACCCTTTTGGATGTTTGGATGTGGTACACAAAGAGTTCAGAATTATGAGGTTTATGTTGCATGGGTGAGAGATATTAGAATTGCATAAGCAGAAGTAAATGACGATGCAAGAGACTTGAGAGTGAGAGAGAGAGAGATACGAGCAATGTAGACTTGATTAGTAGCAAGAGATAAAAATAGGCTTGATAACAGCCAATGTGCATGTGCAAGTGTGTGCAAATGAGAGAAAGGGCGTGCCTTTGGTATGGGTGTAATTCCATCGGCATGCTTGGCACCATTTCTTCATCCGAAGATTATTCACTAACGGCTCAAACGTCGGGCATTGTTCTGTTTTGTGTGGCCTTTCATATGTGCCACAAGCATATGGTCCTTGAGGAACTTCTTGAGCATAGCCAGATTGTCTGTATGAAGGACGGTACATGTGTCCCATCTTCTTAAGACATGTCAAAATTATCGTCGTAATCCATAGCATCTAGGAAACACTCCTTAAAGCTCATGTGTTTCTTGGTATATAAATGCGCATGCAATGTTTTGTTCCTTAATCCCTTCAAGAAGAAGATTGAAATCAACCTCCCTCGGCTAGGCTTGTCATCCTCTGGTCATCGTGTGATGCACTGTTTCAATCGGTTGGCATAGTCTCATACCGACTCATGACCTTTTTGCTTGAATGCATGGATCTGGCTACCGCGTTGTGCTTTATGCCCATCTTAGAGAAAGCAGCAATAAAGTCCTTTTCCAACGTTTGCAAGTTTACCTTGACAATTGGTTCCAATGTCTGAAACCATGGCAACGCTTTACCCTTTAGAGTAAGACCGAATCCCTCAATTTGTGTATGCGTGTCAGAGAGTTGCTCTACTAGCACCACTTGTCTAGAAGAAGCGATATGGTCGTACGGATCCCCAAATCCATCGTACTTATTTACTAGCTTTTGTAGCGTGGAGGGTCTTATTCATCATGTGTACTCATCGTCATGCCTTCTTCCCGTTTCTCTTCCTCTCATCCTTACAAGTTCAATGGGTTTAGGAGGTAGATCGCATAGGCTTTCACCTGTTCCGCGTTCTAGTCCACCTACTTCTGGTTCATAAGCAAAACCACTACGAGAGAATCATTGTTTTTTGACGCTTAGTTTCCACGCTTGGTTGCGTCGTCGATATGTGCATCGAAATAGGTGTCGAAATATGCGTCGAAATAACAGTCAAAAAATTATTTTTAAAAAATTTAAATTTATATATAATATTTGCTAGTTCCCACCCTGGAGTGTGTTTTAGCCTATGTGTCTATGAGAGAGAGAGAGAGAGAGAGAGAGAGAGAAAGAGAGAGAGAGAGAGAGAGAGAGAGAGATCAGAGAGAAAGAGAGAGAGAGAGAGAGAGGGGGGGGGGAGAGGGAGAGGGAGAGGGAGAGGGAGAGAGTAGGGTAGAACTTCCATCACGCTCTTTAAAGGAGGACAAATGCTAGCTCCTCCTCCTCATCACTAAGGTGCAATTAAGAAAGTGCTCTATTTTACAATGAAATTAAAGTTCATCATCCATTTGTTCGTCCTCAACAAGATCCATGGCTCCAAATAAATCTATTTCAAGAAATACTCCATCATTGTTGTCGATTGGTGAAACCGGTTGTCTTGTAGTAGTGGAAGGTAATTCATCCATATCGTCATCCTCTTCTAGCTCTAGCATGAGAGCTATCGATGCATCATGATCATACTCAGCTTGAATCTCTTCTTCTTCTGGATTATCTCTAGTGTTTGTTTCTTATTCAAGATGTCACTTTGCTTAATGATTACACCTTCATTCGATCGTAATCCAGTGTGAGCCTCACCGACTTTCTCAACTATTATGTCTTCTTGTTCTTCTTGTTGTTCAATAGGTGCTAGTGGTGTATGCTCAACCATCACATGATCGGGGGGAAGTTCCTCAGCATCTGGCAAACAATCAACTGCTATTTTCACCTCTTCAAATATTTGTTTCCCACGTGGATTTATTTGGATCACAAACAACCATTTATGATCTGTCGGTTCTTCCACACAAAGATGACTTGCTCACAGTGCTCTGGTAGCACAAATGTGTCCCTTTGGTCAGTCCATATCTTTGTGCAGTGTACATGAAGATATCCACACTTGTCTTTGTGTACACTTACTTGTGCCCCTTGAGTTACCAACTTGAACCATTTCACATCAAAAATGAACATATCAAACTTTCTGAATCCAACCTTGATAATATCTTGGATTGTTCCACAATAATCGAGCATGCCTACTTCAGTATTGCCATCACTTGCACTTGAACGACTTTCTTGCATGAAATTAGCCTTCACACCACAATCAAATGTTCTTCTCTTTTTATCTATTCCTTCTACTCGAAAGTGACGTCCACGTGACCAAATTGCCCCAAACTTACGATATTGTAAGCACAATAAATAAGTAATTTTATTGTATAAATTCACGAAAGCACAACATAAAAGACAATGCGTAGATATCTCAAACTCACGTACATGGAAATCACAACCATATGCAAGGTCCTCCTCCTCATCACTCGAGTGGTGGAGGTGGAGGTGGAGGTGGAGGCGGTTGTTGCACAAGTGGGGCACGAATGGGTTTATGTCCCCATGTGAGCGTCCTTTCCCATCTAGCGCCAGAAGCACTCCACGCTCGCGATCATCGCGCGACGTTTCGACACACGCCCCACACCCGCGATGGGAAAAAATATTATACAATTGTCAATGGCAATGTGGTTTTGGATGATGTCGGGTAAGAGATGAAGAGCCGCATCCGCGAGCTTTGCCACATTGTCTTTGCTAATGAATTTATGACTTTATGGCAAAGTTGGATAAAGCTAAGAAAGATAGAGTCATTAATCAAATCAAGGATAAGTACAAGTCGGCTTAGTAGTGATGTCATCCCCATAAGGTGGATAAAGGACCACATGGTGGACGTTGTCAGGCGTTATTCTGAGAGGTATTTCGGGCTTGTGTACATATGAATGCATGGTGTGAATAAAGGCCTTGCCCTGGAGTGCGTTGCGAGGTGTTCAGTGTGGATGGATTTGGTTTTAAGCTTCTTGCAGGCCTGTCCGGAGTAAGGTCAGCAGGGATGACTTTAGCTGCTTAATGGCTTTGAATTTGTGTACGCGTCCCAAAAAAATGAGCGGGCATCGTGGGTTGTGTTGAAGGTGTGAAGGCATGGGCACTAGCAGGTTTTATTTTGAAGGTGTATGGAGTGGGCACTCGTATGCTGCATCTTGAAGAGGTATGGAAGGATGGGCAATTAAAGGTGAAAGGGATGTTGCCAAGAGCTTTGGTGTAAAAAGGATGTTATGGTGGCCATTTTTCAAAACAAATAAATAAATAAAATAAGGATTAATATGGCCAATATGGGCAAAGCCACATGGCTGTTTATGTAGCTGCCCCAGCATTGGCGATACACGTGAAAGAAAGCTGGCCAGCGCAGAAATGGAAACGAAGTCCAGAAGCTTGGTGAGTGCGAGTCGGCGCAGATGCAGAAAAGTGAAGGTCGCTTTGTGTTGTTTTGGGGGCGGCTCTGTAGAGAAGAGGGTCGCCTGCAGTTGGAGACAGCGAAAAGGGAGCGCCTCCGTGAGTGGCTAAGGTGGTAACCCCCTTGTTGGGGAGCCGGGGTCCAGAAGTAGAGAAGAAGCCCGACTGGAGGTGATCGAGTGAGGAACAGGCCGCCTTGTGCGTGTGAAGCGCCTTATTGAGGCGTTGCAGATATCAGAGGCACTGCAGCTGCGGAAGACAAAAAGAAGGCCGCCTTGGGCAGAGCCGGCTGCTGGGAATCGTGAAGGGACTGGAGGTGATCGAAGAGAAGGGTACGCAGCCGTAGGTGAGAAGGGCTGCAGGCGCTTTGCAGCTGTGAAGAGCCGGCTGGTGTGGTCAGTGAGACAGAGTTGGAGTCCACCTTGCGAAAGAAGAGCTGCAAAGACAGGCTCGTGAGTCTGCAGGGCCAGGGGGGTGAACAGCCGCCTGGTGAGAAGGGAGCGCAAGATAGAAGGCATCGCAAGATAGAAGGCATCGCAAGAGAGACTAGCAGCACGCAGCTGCAGGGACCAAGCTACTGGGGCAGCTGAGAGATGCCAAACACAACCTCTGGAGACTGCAGAGACAGACAAAGAAAGTAGCCGCCCGGGTGAAGGGCTGATCACAGAGAGCTGGCTGGCGGGTATTGTTGCTGGATGTGAGAGAGGCCTCGAAGGCAGACGTGAAGAGTGAAGGGCCGCTTGGTGAGATGGCTGGGTTTGTTTTGCAGGCACCGAAGACAAAGTAGCTGCCCTGTAGAAGACGGTTTGGGAGCTGAAGGTGCTGCAGCAAGTGGGTGGAATTGCCGCCATGCGATAAGAGACGAGCTGTAGAAGGCTGGTGTGGGCCTTGGGTGATGCCTGCCTCGTTGTGGAGAGTACCCTGGTGATAGCTGCAGAGGGAGACAGTAGGGCTGGTGATTGGAGCAGCAAAGAGAGGGCTGCTGTGTTGAGCTATTGGGTTGGTGCTGAAGATTATGCAGAGGCTCTGTGGTTGGCGAAGCTGCTGGTCTCGACACACAGAGAGTGGGAGCTGCTGGGTTGAGGGTTAGCTGGTGTGGGCGCCTTCTGAAGAGAGAGTAGCTGGTTTTGTGTGGGCGATGATTGCAACCAGAGCGTGGATGCTGACGAGAGAGAGCCTGGAGCACAGTGCAGAGTTGGAAGCCGTAGAGGTGCTGATGTGTGGGCTGGAGACAGTGGGGCTCGCCTACGACACTTGACAGGTAGCAGCTGGACAGAGAGTAGCCGGGCTACAGCCGTGAAGAGAGAAGGGTTGCTGGGGGGGCGCCCTCTGGAGAGTGCAAAAAACCGGGAGATAGAGGCTTGGTTGTCAGACGCAAGGGTGTATTCCCTTGGCAGTAAATCCTGGCCAGAGTCCTGGTCTTTGGTGTATTTGCTGAGTTGCACATGGTTGGTGCTTTGTATGTTTTTTTTGCTGGATAATCATCTGTTTATTGGGGTTTTGAGCTGTCCTTATGGTGTGGGTGGGTGGTGCATGGTGAGAGAGTGTTCCAGTCGGTGGCTGGTGGTGCCCCCGTTCGTGTTTGTGTTTCCAAGTTTGCGAGGTGAAGGGCTATAGAGGCAGTGGTCTTTCTTTCTTTTTTTCACCTCACATCCTTCTGGTTCCCCCACTGAGGATTACTCTGGCGTTGTTCTTTGCCTAGAAGGGCGTATGTTCCACTGAGGAGAGCTCTGGGATTGTTATAGGTTTTCATGATGTGGTCTTATCCGCAGTTTCATGGCAGGAAGGGTGAAGATGTGGTTGATTTCTTGGAACAGATGGAGTTGGCATGCATTAGCAATCATGTGACAGATGAAGAGCAGGTTCTGAAGTTGATAAAGATTTTCTTGAAGGGAGATGCCCGAAGCTGGCTTAAGGATTTTGAAGCACAGGATGCTGGTGTTTTGACCTTAGACAGGTTGAAAGAAGGCCTTTTGGAGCGTTTTCAGCAAGCGGAGGATTCTAGTATGCTTTGGCAGGAGTTGAGCATCTTGAAGCAGGTTCGTGGGCAATCACTGGATGATTTTGTGCAGGTATTTACATGTTTGTGGAGTAAGTGGTGTATGACATTGAAGCAGGAAATTCCTCCTATGTTTCTGAAGAAGAGCTTGTTCATTGATGGTTTGTTACCCCATTTGAAGGTCAGGGTTGAGTTAAAGAATCCCAAGTCATTTGATGATGCAGTTAGGGTTGCTAGGGAAAAGGAAGGCAAGGTTTTGAAGCAGATGGAGATGGGTATTTATCCGTATGAAGGTGTCGTGTCTGCAAGGGATAAGCAGGTAAATTTGGTTGAGGTGGATAAGAGTCCTATGCAAGGTTTGATTAGACAGGAACCTCAAAGGCCGATACAGGTGCAAAGGGGGATGTTTTATATGCCTTCTGATTTCTTTTTAAAGTCTTTAAAGCAGGTGAAGGTGGATGAAAAGATTGATGATGCGATTGAAGCTAAGGATGTGCAGGAGCAAAGTGAAAATGAGAAGTTGCCAGTGGATTCTTCTTTGGATTTGGACATCATGGCTGTACAGGACAGTGATTTGGAAGGCTCTATTGGAGATCATTCGGATCTGGATGACATGCATGCACATGGAAGCAAAGAGGATGATGCCTTGGGATTGGCTGATGATGAGAAGGAAGAGGAGCTGGATACAGGATGCTTTGAGGATGATTCTTTGCCGGATTTACCAAGGGAGGAGGATGGGGTAGAGACTTTTGATGAAGTGAAGATGGCTTATGATGCGGATGTGGAGAGTATGGAGGAAGATCCTATTATTATGGATTTTCTTGGACAGCTGGATGGTGGTATGGTACCTGCGATGGATGGTATGGATGATGTAGATGCATTATGTGCTGGGGAGTCTTTGGACGATGATACCAGGGGGGTTGGCAACACTCAAGAAGGTATGCATGTAGATTTGGCTGATGAAGAGCGTTGTGATGAGAGTATTGTGCTTGAGGATGATGTATGGGAAGTTGCTAGCCTTGATGAGCAGGAGCCAGAGATAGAGATGGATGCAGACATGGTTGAGAGTGTAGCAAAGGCTCCTTTGCGGGTCTCTGAGAAGTTGAGGAAACAAACCATTTTCACATTTCCACATTTGATGATGAAGATCTTTAATGAGTGTGTTAGCATGCATCCAGCACCCTTTCTCCTACAAAAGGTGGCAGACTTCAAAGGCTTTGTCAAGGGATGCTTACATGATGGAGCCGATAGCTTGATTGGACATTCAAAGCCATTGCAATTCAGGTTTTATATGAGTGATGGAATACCTTTGATGCAATACAAAGTACACCCCAAAAATGTTGATTGGTTACCAGAAAGCGGTATAGAGTTATGGAAGAGAAATGACCAAGGAGGACCCAAGCTTCCTGAAGGGTGCAAGGAAAGACATTGGATTTCATGACTTTTTGCCAAGGAGTGTATGCGAAAAAGCTGAGCCTCTTAACCTTCAAGTGGAGGATAATGTAGATGAAGGGTTTGATGTAAATGAGGACCATTATTGTGGTCCAATGCGCAACAGACAGACCTGCTGAAGAGTTCAACCCGACTCTTGATGTGTCTAAAGGAGATTTTGTGCTTGTACAACCTTGTGATGCAAATTACCCAATATGGTTGGGAGTGACAACAAGTGATGTTATCAAAACAACAACTCAATAAACTACCTACAAGTTCAGATACAATATTGGGCACCAATTTTAAAGAAGAAGAATGCAAGTGATGTGGAGGTTTATAAGATGGAACAAGTATTGGCGAGAGAACAAAAATGATCCTCAGCGGCGCTAGGAAGACACTAGCTGCACCCTTGGGCATGGAAGCCCAAGGGTGGACGACTTCCAGAGAAAATCAAGATTCCAAAGGCTATAATACTCAAGGCCAAACAGAATCAATTGAATCAACATGAAAGTGAGGCACCATCACACGTCAGTGCAGTTGAGTAAGAATGATTTGTTAGCATATGGGCAACTAGCTTCGTAATCTTTTAGCAATGTTGTATGAAGCTACCAAACTCATAGTTCAATCATTATTCAGATTGTAAGGCTTTCTTAAGCTTTTAGATTTATGGTTCACCCATTGTTCAAGAATTTTGATTCAATACATATGGTGATCTTTTTAATTCTATCACCTAGTCTTTCTTACAACTTAAAGTTACATTGAATATCCTTTCTTTGTTAAAGTTTCTGTGTTTGATGGTCAACTGGAGGCTATGTGATATAAAAAAACTTAATTCTTGGTGTGCATGTGTGTGTGTGTGTGTGCACGCAAATTTACATCCCACCAACATCATATATACTTGTTACAAATGTACAATAGTACATAAATCATATCGCATTATTCAAATGCTTGTTGAGAACATCCAATAATAAATCTTACATATCGCACAGTAAACATTGTATTGGATCTAACAAAGAATTGTCCCAAAATTACGCATATTTTTCAAAATTCCTAAATTTGAGTTAAGTACTAACTCTTTCCTAGATACCCACACCTTGGACATACTGACTAGTCTAGGAAGGCATTTCGCTCCTTACAATTAGAGGCATTAAGGATGTTTGGTTTTGAAGGTTTTCATCCTGTCTTATAGATGTCTGCTGTAATGTTTTAAGCAAGGCTGCATAAAATTTTGGGAATGTCAATTCCGAAATCGATCTTTCTTCTGCCATTTCTTGACTTGGTTTACATGAGGAACGCCTCGTAGCATGATCATCTTCTAGCATGTTGTTATCTAAACGTATTGCTTCTTTACAACATTGATAGAATGTTTTCGGATTGGATACAATGATTAAGTTGTGTAAGCTGTTATTCTTCAAGCCCATCATGAAACATCTCCTCAATTGAACATCATTTAATTTTTCCCATGACTCACAACGTGGGTCCAAGAGTTTTATCCAAAGGATAAAATCTCTAATGGATTCATTTGGTTGACGTTCAATTGAATAGAGTTTTGTTGTTGCACTCCACCGATCACCTTGTCTGGAAAAGCCATGTATAAAGGTTGATTTCAAGGTTTTGAAGTTGGTCTTGATCGCCGGCATCAATACGATGAACCATCGACTAGCTTTTCCCTCTAAGCATAAGTTCAACGCATGTACCTTAGTGGGATAGTTGGGATTTCCAAAGGCTTCACATCTCTGTTCAAACATTTGAATGAATTGAACAGGGTCGGTTGTTCCATCATATTTGCCCATAATTTTGGAAATTTGAACAACCGTATTTCTATATGAATCATTGAGGGTGTATGTGAGTGCTCTTGTGGGAAGAGACTCAGTGAGTCCTTGGGCCACCCTCAATATGACCATCCTAATCCTCATTGTGCATACAAGGCACCTGTTCTTCTATACTTCATATATTGTAAAACCTTTGACCATGATAGTAAAAAGTGTCCCGCTTCATCCACAATGGACTCAAAACCTCCATCTCCCGTGCACCAAACAAAAACAGTCCAAAGGGTAGAAACTGCTCAGGAAGCAGTTAATCGGACACTTCAGTGTTTCTATTGTCATGGACCTTACAAGGTGGCAGACTGCACAGTTTGGAATACTTCCATGCCCATAGTCACTGATGTGGCATTGATCACATGTTCCAAGTTGCTTCAATGCAACTTGTCTCACAAAATACAACTCTTAACATCTTAAATGTACAAAATGGGAAATTGTCCACGGTGCCCTTGAATGTGCTTACATGCTTACAAGCCAAGGCACAACAACTTTAGCCAAAAAGAACATAAAAGAAAATACCTCAACATGGGTAGAAGAACATGCTTTAAAACATAACCCAAAAGAGAAAACAAAACCTTCTAAACCCAAGAAAAACAAAAGACAACAAATTGTCGAAACCAAGGTCGAGTTAAAAGACACAGATAAGGACACTGTAGAGGACATAAACCCAAAAAAGAGACATAAACACGAAAGAGCTAAAATCTATACAGGATGTAGAAGTACAGGATGTAGAAGCATCCACATTAAAGACCACCACATAAAACTCAACACCCATATGTGCGACACAGGATACAAAAACCCAAAAGAAAATTCGATCTGTCACATGGATAAACATAATGAAAAATTGATAACCCAAAGAAAGTCAGAAAATGAAACAAGTTCTAGTACATCAATAAGTGAGGATGAAACAAGTTCTTACTCTTTGCTCAGTGCACTACATAGACCAATCAAGAAACTAGAACCCACCCAACCACCCCAAATGGATAATGATGATCACATGATATATGCGGAATGCAAAAAGGAAGCTTAGGAGAGGATGCTTAGCTTGGTTGAATGTCTTGCAGGGTCACCGGTTGTGATTGAGCCTCATAATGCCAAACCTAAAACAGCAACCAAGATACAAAGCCTAGAGGAGTACTGCTTTCCCTTTCAAGAGGAATACATAATCTCTGCAAAAGAGTCATTTGAAATAGATTGTACAAATTATAGGCTTGAGAAAGCATGTGAGGAATTCGATAACTCCATTACAAGATTAAAACAATCTCTCAAAAACTCATTCGGAGGAATGCTCTTCTCTCATGGATAAAGCCAGCGTCACATCAACACTTGCACCTTTAATGGCTCAACCTGAGTTATCCAAGGACATAATGAACTACATAAAATAGGAATGTCAAGATTCACAAGTTTCCAAATAGCCCTCATTTAGAATTGTCAGAGGGCCAAGTGTGCCATTGTACGCATTAGGTACTCTTGAAAAAGCTGAGACCCAAACAGAGGCTAAAAGTGAATGGGAATATGAAACAGACACAAGATCTGAAGTTGAAATAATAACCAAAACACCCATGGTTCCTTTGGAAGATTCTATTATGGTATGGTTGGAATTCCCTTACAGGCAATGATGTTTAGCACAATCACGCATTGATTAGCCCTCGATCAATTCATAACATCATGACAATAGACACTTGGGTGTCATTTGGGACAACCTAAACTCACCCCGACAAGCAATAGTCTCGCAAAAGGAACCAATGAACAAAACATTGAAGTTCTAGGTTACTTTAGATACACTACTCGAACAATCAATGGCGATATGGAATTTACATTTCATGTCACCCTAGATTCCCTTGAGTATGATGTCATCATTGGCGGACCGTGAATAAGTGAATTGTTGTATTCACTAGATGAATCCATGCAAATAGTCACCTTGAACACTGCTGCATCATGCAATGTACAATTGTTATTATACGGGAGGAAGAAACCTTGCAGGAGCTAGAACTCGCAACATATCTTACTGAAACGATCCCTAGGATTTTGGTTGGATTGGAAATTGCAAATAAAATCACCATAGCTCAAACATAGCTTTATCCAACACAAGAACATAATCTTATGACCCTCGAGCTATGGAATTTGTTAGGTCAACCAACACTCACGGCACATCCTGAAAGAATACACTTTACACAAGACGAACATGCCATGTTTGGGGTACTTTGATTATACAATGTATATTGAAACTAACCCCCTTACACTTGCAAGTTTTTTGTGGTTAAGTATGTGTTGGAAGAAGCTTTAATATTGCTAGCAAATGCACAAGGGTACTACCAAAGAAATACCAAAGCTTGGGTCCCCAAGCGCATCACAAAGTCCCCTAAGTTTTCACAAAGAAGAAAGCCTCAACACCAATCACATCGGCCACCAAATTACAATGTTCATCAAAGATGGGTGCCTGTGCATGTGCTTCAACAAAAACAAAAATACTATGATGGTAATTTCATCATATGGTTGCCAAAATCAAAGAATGTGAAGAAAACCTCACCACACCGACTTCAACCCCAACAACTTCACCTAAAGTTCGATAAAAATGGAGGCCCAAGAAACAGCAAGCAAATCACTTAACCACTCTCGTGCATTCAACACCAACACAAGAGCTTGTATGTTCAACCAAACAATCAATAATTTTTTGTACTATCTCGACATCACTTCAACAACAAATTCAAGATCAAATACAGAGACTTAAGAGCACATCAAGAACAAAATAACGATGCTCTTGTCACTCCTCTGGGAATGAGAAATGAGTGCACAAGAAGCTGTTGTTTGCAAATCATGACCTAGATGATCTATAAAATAAAATAAAATAAAATAAAGGGGGTCAAAATCTACAAACTCACGAAATTCCATCTCATGAAATTACAATTCAAGGAGTTCCATCTCACAGCTAAAGAACCTGCACTTTCACGATTTAAGCCTCATCTATCATGGATTAAGCCATATCACACAATAGCCACTATATATTTGTTAAGCTTATTGCTTACTATTATTTTGGCTAAATTAATGTAGGAGCTGCTCCACGAGTACATATCCATACTCATGCACTGGAGAACATTTGCACCAAAGCCTCACTATTGATAACTTCAAGGTACATCTCTGGATGGGGGGGGAATGGTGGGCGAAAGCCTAGTCAATGGTACAACCCATCACCTGGAATTTTCCTTCAGATTACAAACCTCTCCAATTAACGCCACCATCTTCACAAATCAATGATTTTCAATCCCTAGTGAAGATCTTTATATTAGCCTTGCAAGTCGACGTAATTCTTTCAATCCTCACCAACAAGTGGCTACTTCAACACACAAAGCAGTTCGATAAGAGTCTATATGACTCAATTATTATACTTCATGTAAATCTCCTTTATAAGATTACTTAAATATGCATAAAAATATAAAAAGCACATGGGCAAAAGAAGACAGAATCAAGTTCTACTCAACAAAATTTGACAAGAATCCTGCCACACAAAGGGACATCATAACAAGTCAATTACTTCAAATGATGAATGTCGCTTCAATCAATCAAATGAGGAACTGAGAATCATCATCTCATTTTGATGATTTAATCTACATTCCTCCGGGTTCTTCTCTCTCTCCTCTCCCATTATTAATATCTCTTAGTGTCCCCACTAACAAAAATCACATGTAACCTTGCCAAAAACAAAGTGAGCCAAAACACAAAAACCAAAAAGCTCACAAAATATAAAAATGCAATCATTCCCAAAAACCCCCCACCCCGTTAGGAATTTCTAATACACCACTAACCTTTTAATTCATTAACTATCTTTTCTTATTCCTTCTGGAGGAACAAAGACCATTTAACGTCATTCAACATCAAAGCCATCGACAAAGCTTGTTCATTCTCCCCACACAAAGGTCTTCAACGAGATCACACGGATGCGATTGCCATCAAGAAGGAGGGAATGTTAATCCAATTCTAGGATTAACAAGAGCTACTGCCATTATCTTACATCAAGGAGTCATGGTAGATACACCAAAGGGTCATACATTCAAGATATGAAGCAATAGTGTCCAAAGCTACAACTTGGACGAGCGCCCGTAATGGTGTGACAGAGTATTTATGGAAATTCTCACTTCAAGAGCGTGTGGTAGCAAGTTAGGATGAAGTTCTAAGTGATGTACCTCATGGATATATTATGAGAGTAGTCATTGTAATAGCATTAGGCCTCTTATAAGCTTAAAGTGCCCGGTTGGCCACAATTTAAGTGAGTGTGAAGACTTATGGCCATGTATATAAGTGAATTTCTCTCATAATACAACATACTCTCCCATTGTGTAATTGAGTCTTGCTCTTGCTAATAACTCTCCCTAATGCATGCTAGTGAGTGTGTGTGAGTGAAGTGAGGTGAGAGGAGGGAGGAGGATTTGTAGTGCAACGCGACAGTGGGAGAACGCTCGCGGGAGATGGGGTGGAATTGCTTCTCAAAGAATTGTAGAGCTTGGAGACCTCAAGGGTTACGAGCTCGGCCATTGGAAAGACGACAGTTGCGGTTTACCAGGTAATATCTTTCTGGATGTGTTTCAAGGAGGGTTAGAGTGAACCATAACAATCTCCAAGAGAGGATGAAGATTAGTGAAGCTCCAAAGCTTCCCAAAGAAGAGACAAAATTGAGGGATAATAAAATTACACTAATTTGAAGATTATACTGGCATGTAAGTACACAAAGATGAAAATATAAAGGAATGAGGTTCTATTTATAGGTGAGGGAGGCCACCAACCAAGTCCAACTAGAAGCTAGAGGCTTCGAGCTTCAGTTTGATCCATTTTGGACAAGTTTTGGACCAGTTTGGTTCACTTTTTGATCCAGTTTAAAAGAGGAGAGATAAAAATATCTCATTTTTTTGAATTAAAATTGTGAAGTAATGATGTGAGTTAGGCGCCTCCTTCATGAGCCCCCTCCCTCCTACTGAGGTGTCAAAAAATTATTTTTTTATTAATAAACCTCATTTTTTAACTAATAAACCCAGTACTTAGTCAACTCTTCATCTTATGTGAGAATTTACTCTTTTTTATGGGATTTTTCTTTATTCTTTGCATTTTTGTTATTCCAACACTTGGATTAATCCTATTGGCCCTTTAGAACACTCTTTGGACCTTAATCAAAAAAATTTGGAAATGTGGACCCTTAGGCTAAGGTGTCTAATACACATATGAATAATTAATTTCTAATGCATGTTAGAAAACTCTTTTTGAACTTCTGTTTCAAGGGAATTCATCTTAAATAAAAGGGATAAATTTATATCCAAAAATATCTCAAAACTATATTATCTCTCTCTAGAATATTTTCTCTCTCTAGACCAAAAACAATGTTTTCTTGCATTCTGAAATAGGGGATTATTTTATAGGGGACTGAGAGGAGAGCTTATACATATTTTAGGACTAAGGAGGAACCTTACATCCTCTCCTACTTGAAAAACGCGAGATGTCCTCATCTCGCAAAGTGGGGTGTGCGCTTTTGCCGCACAGGTCGTAGCTGGGGACTTGCCGAGCACCGTATGGGAGCCACGAATGGCTACAAGCATACAACCAGGAAAGCAAGCTCAAACAGAATGCAAAGGTGTGTCACTCACCGCTCTAACCGCCGCCGTGAAGGATTCCCGCGTCGGAGCAGTGAAGGAGGAGCCGCCGTCGCCGCTCTACCGCCGTGCCGCTACACAGTGCTCGATCGCTCTCTCACTCTCTCTCTCTCTCTCTCTCTCTCTCGCACACACGTAGGAAAAGGAAACCAAGAGGATAAGGCAAGAGCACTCTTGTATTCAACACATGAGAATGAGGGTTTTAGGGCTACATTTGACTCTTATAGGTGACTTGGCCGTTCACACATGGGCGCCCATACATGGTCGGCCGATCCTAACCCTTACCCTGCTGATATTCAAGGTGCGCCTCTCATCAGCGATCACCCAATCCCTTTATCCTTAACATATGGTTCCGACAAGCCCGGTCCATGACTCAGAATATTTAAATTAATGACGTAAAACATAGTACGTCTTAATGTCCGTCATAGGTTAACATGCCCCCTTCCTGATGTAGATTCCGTCCTCAGAAGCTATGGTATGGTAAGCTTGATAGGGTTGTTGTGGTGGACCGTCTGCAAAACAGGGAAGTAGAGTGAAAGTATGCTGGAATTCAAAAGATATAAAGTGTATAAATTCAAGCATGTTAGACCACAATGGATGTTGCTATGAGAACTTAGTTTAAGGGTCACATGAATGAGCTAGTGTAGCAAATTAACAGGAGTTTAAAATTATTGAAAGTAAATCAAGAGTTAGCAAGGTGTCAAAGGTTAATCAAGGTTTATAACTGGCCTAAGTCAAGGAAAATAACCAAGCTTAATAAATAAACAGATGACCACACTGTGTCTACTCTAAGAACAAGTTAATACCACGAGCCTAGGGACACAAGAAACATCAGAGTTACAGGAGCCTTTTGCCTTTATTTCTTTATGCACGTGATAATTTTATACACAATGGTGACCTTCCTAAGGCAAAACTAACATCGATCCTGGTACCATGTTTAACACAAGGCATTATCCAGGAATCTATTAGCTCACTTTAGGCAAGGCTACCCCCTACCAACCAAGGCATCGGTGTGGAGTAGAATACTCCTCGCCTACCAAGTATCAATAAGGCGATAGGCCAACATTAAAGCACATCATAGACTTGTATTGCCATTTATTGTAGGCTCTTTTTTTAAAAAACTAATTTCTTTTGATCTTCGCTCTTGAACTATAATTTGTCTTGCATCCTTTCGACAAAGGGGTAAAAGCTATGTCCTAGAGGTCAACACACACATGGCCAGGTGTCAAACATTAAGATGGTTTGACCCTAGACCTAAGACAATCGTATTCCAAGGTTAACTAAAGACGTCATGCATTCTCAGGAATATATCCAATAAGGTTAAGCTCATTAATGATTTACACTAGCACATCAAGCAACTTCAAAAACTAAGTAGTACATTGACAATTTCCATGTGGTCATGCATTATAGTTCATGCAATTAATTGAACAGAAAAAACGAAAGAGAGTGGGTATGGAAGAATTACACCTGTATTTTGGAGATCTCCTTGATTCGATGAGAGAAATGCCCACAATTTGATGAGATATTTATGTATGAGCGTTGCGGCTATCTCAGGACTTGAAAGCGAACCCACCTCAAACTTTTCAACCTGTACAATCAACTAACAAGTACTATACCTCGAGAGGCACATCAGTGTGAAAAATTAAAGACTCGTTTAAGGAATCCAAACTAGAAAAAACTTGAAAACACTAACCTACCTACCAATCACCACACTACTACTGAGGATACAGTAAGAGGATGTTGTAGAGTCCTGGCTCTAGCCCTAAGGCTAAGCCTCTATCCGCATCATCCAAATAAATAAAGTCAACCTCAGTAGTGCCATGAGTTTCATCCATCCATTCATCATTGTCAGATATTTCCTTTTCATTTTCCCATCCACATAAACTCATCAAGAATGTAACCATGCAAGGATAGTCATCTTGTGGAAAAGGAAAGCATTGGGCTATCGGGGATATTTCCTCTATGGAGTAGGGGTCAGTCATGGTCAATAGGCAAATTAGCCATTCTAATTCCTCAACATTTTTCTCTCTGGCTAGTACATCTATATGATCCCATTCAGTTTCAATTACAGGATAGCACATGTGAAATATCTGAGAGAAAGGTCAGATGATACCTCTCACCAAAGGTGGGAGTGGATGAAGTGTATGATGATCGTGCATCTGCCATATCTGTAAACACAGATATAGCATCAGTAGGTTTATGACAGGTCAATCTAGTTCTTGATTGTATACGGATATTTCTCCTCTTTTTGTGCTCTTGCTCTTTTTACTATTTTTTGTTTTTCTTTTCTTTGTTTTTTGTTTTAATGTATGAAGCTATATATACACATCCCCTTGAATTTGGCAATTACATGGTCAGGGGAGAAGGTTAAGGAGGAAGCATTAGAATGTCGAGCGTGAGTACTCCCCCTTTCCTTGGGTAGATCATATTATTTGCAATGATGTTGCAGCCTCTTGGAACCAATTTGTCCAACGGGTCATAGGTTGTGATGTGGGCAGATAGCTTTTTATAACCCTTGTTGCCACATCCAATTGCAGAGATGGTAGTGTACGCTCCCATTGACGAATAAAGGAAATGGTTTCCGACGATACTATTACAAGGGGAGACATAGACTCATCGGTTTTTTGTTGGGTGTTGACAAGAGTAGATGTAGAGCATGTAGAAACTTCTATATGAGTGTGTGCCTGGCATGAGGAGCTAGAAGCTTCATGTGGCTCCCCCCTTCCTGAGCTAGGTGGTAATGATCGATATCATTTGGGAATCCAAACTAACTCTGGGAGAAGTGGTGCGGAGCACTCTGTTACCTTTCCCTTACCATGATCTTGAATTGTCGTTGGGGTGGCAACAATTGGTTTGCAAGGTTTTATAGGTGATGTAGAGGGATTTAGCTTATGTTTAGGGACCCAAATCTGGTCATTCCCCTCGTAGTACCCTTGGGTTACTAATAATTTTTTAGGGATCCATCGCGATTTTTCATTGCCCTTTCTCGGGTGGGCAGCTGCTTTCTTCCTACGAGGCTTCGTGTCTGAACGAGATTGAGCTGGGGAAGTAGCTGTTAACGAAGCTTTTAGGACCCATTTGTATGTATTTTTTGGCATAGTAAGCGGAGCTTTAGAGACCACCCTGCACGTTTCCACTCTTGGCGTTGAAGCGTTAGAGGGGTGGCAAACAATCAAAGATGGTTTTGCCACTGGACTTTGTGATTTTTCATTATCTAGCATTTGAGTGGATGACTTAGGTGCGGAATTTCGAGTGGATGACTTAGGTGCGGAATTTTGAGCGGTCAGACCTAGTGTTGGTTCTTGCGTTGTGACTCGTCTAGTTGCCCAACCGATATTGCACTTGGTGGCCATCATCCATTTGCGCCCTAAGTTTACAGTCCCTTCCATGGTACCCGCAGGCATAACCAAAAAGCTTTGAATTACGGTCCCCTTGTCATAGGCAACCGGAGTGTGCAGAACTCCTGAGACAGGGGTTTTTTTCTTGTTGATTCCTTGAACTTGGATAGCACTCTTGGATAAAGGTGGTTTTCCAAGTTGACACCACACGCCATATGATAGCAAATTGTGTTGAGCTCCTGTATCCAATAATGCATTATACAGCACCTCCCTGTAAGGACTCTGTAACTCAATTGGGTATCTTAGAGGCGGGTCAGATTCCAGTGCATCCTCCTCTGCTTCCTTGAAAAATACTTGCGTAATTCCCAAGTTGGCTTCTCGTTGTTACCTAGCACGCTGTTAACGTTCTTTGGCTTCGACTCTCGCTTGTATCTTTTTAAGCTCAGCTTGTTCTTTAGCTGCCTTCTTTTGATGGATTGCATGTAACTCCTCTTGGCTCAGGGGGTCATAGTATCTTTTGAATTTACTCCCATTAAGGAATCCAATGGTTTCAACTCCGTCGAGAGTCTCCACTCTGATGGTACCTTGCGGGGTAATTTCACATACTCTATACAGTCCCTTACCAGCATATTTGAGCTTCTTCTTTTCGTTACGCACTCCATACATTAGGAATTTATCCCTAACCTTGATGTCCTTGTCCTTTAGGTGGCGATCAAACCATTTTTTCCTTCTATCCTTCTCCACAAGGGCATTGTACACAGCCAATTGTCTTTCTTCATTTAGCCGCTCAAGGATATATAGTCACTCTACTAAGGGATTACCATCCCAACCCTCTTGAGTAGCAACATGAAGACTAGGAATGACAAATTCCCACGGCATGACTGCTTCTTGGCCATATACCATTTTGAATACTGTGCAATTAATAGCCACTTTGTACGCAGTACGATAGGCCCATAAAGCTGTCGTAAGCTTTAGATCCCAATCTGTGCGATGAGCTTCAACTGTCTTTGTCAAAATAGAGATTAAGGTCTTGTTAGTACTCTCGGCTTAGCCATTCGCTTGCGGATAGTAAGGAGTAGATTTATGATGGGATATCATGAAATTTGTTGTGAGCTCCTTAATCACTTCATTTATAAAATGCGTCCCATTGTCGCTCACAAGTTCAAAAGGACAACCGAAGCGTGTGATTATATTTTCAAAGAGGAACTTGGCTGTTGTCCTCGCATCTGCCTTACGTGTCGCTTTCGCTTCAGCCCATTTGGTCATATAGTCAGTGGCCACAATAATATAGCGAGATTGTGTGTTTCGGGCCGCTAGGCTAATTGGACCTACAAAGTCTAAACCCCACTTTTCAAATGGTTGGTTTACTTTGATTGGATGTAGGGGCATCTGATATTTCCGTTGGGGTTTCTTGTATCGTTGGCATTCATCGCAACCCTTCACAAAGAGTGATGCATCTTGGAACATAGTGGGCCACCAATACCCTGATTGTAAGATCTTTCGCGTAGTTAAGTCTCTTGAGAAGTGACCACCGACTACGCCCATATGTGCCTCTTGCAAAATGTATAGATACTCATCCTCTCGGGCACAACGCCTAAGAACGTCATCCTTTCCTCTTTTATAAAGAGTCCCGGCTATCAGGCAATAGGGTTCGCATTCTTTGATCAGCTTTCAAGCTAGATCTTTACGAAGCTCCTTGGGTGGAAAGCCATTAACCAAAAAGTTAACAATCTTCTCACTCCATTCAGGCATTGTCTCCACCATGAACAAGGAAGTGTCAGGTAAGTCATCATCAACCCCCGTAGGAGCCTCACCATTAGGTATGCGAGACAAATGATCAGCCATAACATGTTTTTTTGCCAGGTCTCACAACAATAATGAAATCAAACTCAAGAAGAATCAATAGCCATCGTGTGATTCTTCCTGTGGAGCATGGTTTGTTTACCAGATACAACAATGCTTGATGATCCACATAGAAAACAAACTTGGTGGCAAGGAGGTAATAACGAAATTTCCTTACTGCATATATCATTGCCAACCCTTCTCGCTCCGTAGTGGTGTAGTTCATCTCAGCATCGTTCAACTGGCGACTGGCAAAGCTAATGGGGTAGTCTAGCTTGTGTTCTCCAGGTTGAGTTAACACACACCCAATAGCAAAGTTTGATGCATCAATATGCACATGGAAGAGTAAATCCCAGTTAGGCATTCTCAAGATTGGAGCACTCGCCAAGGCCTTCTTTAATAGCTCATAGGCACGGTCACATTCTTCGGTCCAAATAAACTCGATGAGAAGCTTATACAATGGTCGAGCTATCTCGGTGAAGAAGAGAATAAACCTTCGATAATAACCAACGTGGCCCATAAAGCGTTGGACTCCCTTGTAGTTGGTGGGTGGTGGCAATTCCAGAATGACCTTGATTTTACTCTCGTCCGTGGAAATCCCATTTTTGGACACTATATGCCCTAAGATAACTCCCTGTTTAACCCAGAATTGGCATTTGAAAGGATTCAAGGAGATGCGATATAATCTACACCTTTCAAATATTTTTCGTAAACACATCAAGTGCTCATCCCAAGAGGAATGAACACAAAGATCATCTAAGAAAGCTTCACAGAAGTCCCTTAGATATTCCTTAAAGGCCGTGTTTATCAATCGTTGGAATGTTGCAGGTGCATTGGTCAAGCCAAAGGCCATGATGCGAAAGGCAAACACTCCAAACTCTGTGATAAATGCTGTTTTAGCTTGGTCCTCGACTGCAATTGTGATCTGATTGTAACCCGAGTACCCATCCAAAAAGCTATATGCCTCCTTGCCTGCCACTCTTTCAAGCACATGTTCAAAATATGGCAAAGGGTAATGATCCCTTCTGGTGGCTGCATTAACCTTTTTGAGATCAACGCACACTCTGAGTTTCCCATTCTTCTTTGGTACGATGACTATCGGAGAAACCCATTCTGAGTGCTCAATAGGGTATATGAATCCACATTTTACAAGCTTTTCAATTTCCTCTTGTACAATCTTTGCGTACTTAGGATTCATTGGGTAGGGACGTTGCTGGACTGGTTTAGCAGTGCTAATCATTGGAATCGTGTGTTGCACCGCTGAGGGTGGAACACCCTTCATATCATGATATGTCCAAGCAAATATGTCCTTGCATTCTTTAAGAAGCTTTGTAAGTGCAGCTTCTTCCACCTTGGTGAGGTCTTGAGCAATAAAAACTGGTTTAGACTCCTCACCCGGATCTGCTAAGTCTATCTCCTTAACTACCGCAGGGCCATCGTAGACACTGCTACTCCCATTGGTAGCGTTCGTTGGGCTTTTGTGTAGACCACTTTATGTTCCCCTGTGGTAAATGATTTGAAATGCTCAGGTGCGGGGTGTAAGTCTACTGGTTCTTGTTGTGCCAGGCTTTTTTCTTTCAATTTCGCTTCCTTTTGTTGCTGAGCCAACTCTTGGTTTTGCCCCTTTCTTGCAGTACGACTTAGTTTCGGCTTCTCTTCGATTTCTAATTGGGCAACGTCATGAGGTTGCGGAATACACCACATGACACTTTGGAGGTATTGTCCTCCCAATTATCCGCTAACTTCCGCCGATGAGCATCAAAGGCTCCTACATAACTAAGCCATTCTGCAGTGGATCTTTCCTTGTTTATTGTAGTGCGTACATTAGCTCGATAGCATTGGCGCTTATGTCTCGTTTTCTTCTTACCAAGTTTTTGATTTTTGTTTCTATCAGATTCGAACTCACTTGGTCGATCTTCACTTTCAGATGAACTGCAGGAGGTCACTGTCCTAGGCCTTGAGCACCTTACTTCCACATTTGGGTGAATATTTGATTCATCCCCCCCATCAGGCTCAGAGTTAGTTTCTTCTTGAGATTCATACTCAGAGTTGCATTGGTCAGAGTCTTCGCTACTTTCAGTGTCAGTGGAGTTTACCACTTTCTCGCCATGAGGAGTCAAGTGCATAACACCTATCATGTTTATTGGCACTAACGGTGGCATATCTTGCCCCTCAGGTGTTACCCAACTTGTGCCTCTATTTCCCCATGTGTCTATGGTTGCCGTTAGGTGTACCCAATCCACGTTATCCGACTCAGTCATACCCGGTAGGACATCCATATAAGGAGAATATTTCCCATCATCAGTCTCTTTTTTGCATGTATAGCAATACCTTAATGGGACGGAGTGAATAGTGGTATCCGATCGATTATTAATGATAGCCTTGCTTCCTAAAGGATGTGCACGACCATTCTCAAGATCAACTCGAATGACAGAGTCCTGGAATTGTAGATAGACATGGTTTTTCAACCAGTCATGCACCATTTGTGCTTCCCTCATGAAAGGACGTCCTAAGATCATTTGATATGACATAGGATGCTTGGAGAAGTCCATTACAATGAAGGTATGTCTTACCTTGTATCCCAGAACCTTGATCTTAAGGTCCCTTAACATTCCAATAGGTTTAGCAATAGTTTCGTTTGCCATCTTAACCACTATGTTTGTGACTTCGAGATGAGGTCTCCCCATAGATTCCCAACAGTTTTTAGTCACAATGCTCACTCCAGCACCACCATCAAGGATTCCCTTTAGAGTTAATCCCTTGGTAGTAATGGGGAGGGTTGCATTAGATTCATCACCTTCAAAGTACTGTCCCAACTTGTTAACAGGTATTTCAACGACCAAATCTTCATCTAAGTTGGGTTGTAGATCCCAATGCTCCCCTTCATCTTGAAGCGTGTCGGGTCTATCCATATTTGCAAATTGTGGTGGTCCCGCCTTTAGTTCTCCATTGAGAAATGCCCGAAGAGCTAAGAATAGCTCAGGATCTCCATATAATTTGGATATGATCGTGGTTCTGATTTCAGAGGACATGAAATCCATTAGCTTAGACACATTCAACGGTACTTTTCGAGACATCGCCCCTTGGACTGGTGAAGATGGAATCACTTCCTCTTCGATGGGGTCAAGCATTGCCTCACTAAACATTCTTTCAAGCAAAAAAGGTGTATGCCCACTTCCTGATGTCCTATCCTCACTTTTTTCCTGAATGATACTAGGTATAGCTAACGGTTTATGGTTCCTGTGAGGCTGAACTTGCGTAGGAAACACTGTGTCTGGAATTTTGATTTTTCTCGGGTTTGGCTCCAGTTCTCTTTGTGTTTCTTCCACCAAACCCCTTAAGTGTTGCACTTGTTCAATCTCCTCAACTGGGTTTGGGTAAGTTCCAATCTTTTTCTTGAGGGTTTTTGGCCCACGTGGCTTGTCTTGGGGAGTCTCAGTCAGTTTGGGTGGTCGAGAGGACATTAACTGACTTGGTTGTGGGGCCGAGGAAGTTTCCTTCTGTTTCCCCTTATTTATGTACTCGCTTGATTCTCCTTCATTGAGCTCCCGAGTGGGTTCCTCCCTTAAGGGAGTGGCTTTGGCCGGCATGGTTTCTATTAAATCGGAATCATCTTCAGGATCATTCATATACATGGGGTCGTCTCCTGCCCCTATGTTAGTCTTTGAACTAGGCTTGGAGCTCATGGCATTAAGCGATCTCTTTTGCCGTGTTTTCTTTTTCTTTGCCTGAGCGATTGATGCAGTATCCCTCTCTTCAAGAATGTAGTTTTGATTTTGAAGCATTGACCGTGTAACTACATTCGCAGGTACAACGGGTGTGGTTCCTCGTGCTTGGTTGGTGACCTCAACCAAATTCAATGGCGTAATCTTGGGTGCATTAGGATTATGTGGACATTGAGCGATCAAATGATCTATGCCACAACGATTACATGTAAGTACCGGCATTCCCGATGTGCTCCCTTGATTTGGTTGCATTTGAGTAGCGATCTTCTGTAGCCTATTAGGGCACTCCGCTACACGATGCGGTCCACCACAATCGTAGCATTGAAGAGGTGGTCTCCTTGCCATGGTATTAAGGTTTTTCCCTCTTGTGGCGAGAGTAGCCGCTTGATATACAGGCTTGACTTGCCCGAAATGATCCTCCATGTAGTATTGGGGAATCATTTCAAACGTATCAATCCCATATGGAGTAGTGGGGTCTATCTCCTCTTCATAATCCCCACACGCACTATGTGACTCACAACCCATCTGGTTTATTGGGGTAATCCTTGGATGTGGAGGTTGTGGTCCTAGCATTGGCTATTTTGAGGAGCTCGATTACCCCTAAAGTATTCTTGGAGAGCCTTAGTAAGCTCGATTACCCCTAAAGTATTCTTGGAGAGCCTTAGTAAGGTCGATCTCACAGACATTTTGGATATCTTGGGCTCCTTGGCAATAGGTTTTACTAGCATTGGCTCATGCCCAGATACTTGTGAACTAACGGATTTTGTCTCCGAAGACACCTTTTTACCTGCAATCATCAAGTTGTCTTCTAATTGGATTGCATTGGCAGTGTGACTGCTTCCCACGTTGTAAGACCTCTAATGACTAGGCCATTGTATATGTCCTCGTGGCGCAATCCTCGGCGGATGAATCTATCGAGCAGTTGGTTATTATTGAAGCGCTCATCGTCGGGAATACAGCGAGAATTTAGATGCTTCAATCGACTTATAAAGTCTCTCACTGACTCCCCTTCCTCGCGTTCAAGTTTTTGGAGTTGAGATGCTACTCCCCAAAGCACACCCTCACGTATGTATTCTTTCAAGAACAATCTCTTGAGAGTGGGGTAGTGAGTGCGCTCTTCAACCCTTAAGGTTCGATACCAATCTCCGGCCTTCCCACTCAAGGTTAAGCCTAAGGCTTTACACTTATGCAGCTCATTGTGCTCTTCCAAGAAATCACACACGTGTTCAAAGACTTCAATGTGCTTCCTAACATCATCGTTACCACTGAAGTTTTGAGTGAGCTTAGCCACTTGTACTGCCTTGCTTCTAGGTTCTCTCTCAGGCATACCCTGCATGTTTTCCACAATAGATCATCCGATCGTCTGAGCAAACGCTGCGAGATCACCTAGGTGAGCAGGCATAGCTGGTGGAGGCACTTCTGGGATAACTTGGCTGATAGGAGTTGGCGTTGGTCTAGGTATGTTGGCAAATGACGTAGGATATGATATGTGGCTAGGCCTAGCTCCTCTTGGATAAGGGTTGTGATAAGGTGGTCGTGGAGCATACGCCATTGGCATACTAAGAGGCATAGGAGCTACATGATCATGAGTAGCGATGCAGGCACTGTTGTAGGTACTGTTCCACTAGGTAGCGATGTCATACTAACTACAGTGGTAACAGGTGCGCTTTCTGTCATGCTCATCATTGGGGTAGGCATTGTGGATTCCTTAATGAAAAGTTGAGCCAAGGTTGGAAAGCTAAAGTTACTGCTCGTGGGCTCAACCTGCATTGAGACTCCAGGTGAAACAACATACGAAGGGTCTATGGGACTCACCGAGGGAGTCTCCAATTGTGATAGGGTTGGTTGTTTGGCCTTGCCCGTATCCAAAAATCTCATAGGGCCAGTGGAAACTAAGTTCACTCCCCTATTTTGCCTCTCAATTTGGATAATTCTATGAATAACCTCACATATCATTTGTTGTTGCTCCTCTAGATTAGTGGCGCTAGATGTAGATCGTAGGACTTCTAACCAACCTACATGGTATGTGTAACCCGTATATAGGTCAGTTAGAGTCTCTGTGTGTAGATCATATTCCCAATTTTCATTGAGAAATATCCCATCCAGACTTGGTGTGCCAAACGGTTCTCTTGAAGTGGACGCAATGTCACTTCTTATGGATTGGCTTCTAGGGACCTCTACTTTAGGAAAAGCATAGGAAGGTGGTAGCTCAGTAGGACGCTCATTAAACGAAGTGGGTAGAATATCCACATGGACACTCTTTGGAAGGGTAGGGTCCACATGAGATATGAATGGCGAATCCACTACCCCTCCTTCTTCATTTACTTCGCTTGTCGCATGTTGAGAGCGTGTAGCTCTACTAAAGGTCTCTATTAGACGACTAAACATGCTAGATCTGGGTTGTGGGGCCCAAACTGGCATGTTTTGGCTTGTCTCCTCAGGGTTCTTGGTAAGGTGCCCTTCCATGTCTTCTGAGTCAGAGGACGAATCACTATCCGCTATTTGTGGATCTTGGGTTGCACTCCCTTGGGTTCCAGTTGAAGGCCAAGATGCTAACGTGGAGGGATGGTGTGAGCCTGCGTAGACTGAAACACTTTCTAGTGGCTCAGGCTCTAGCACCGATGCATATGACGTGGGTACCCTACGGGCGTTGGTGACTACCCTTGAAGCCCACCCAATTGGTTTCTTAGGTGTTTCACACCCCGTTTTTACTTGTTTTTGTATTGTTTTTAACCCCCTTACTTATGGTCGAACCTGAACTAGGACGTGTGATAGCTCGAAACGAGCGTATCGTTTAAAGGGTCCTAGCGTGCTTTACAGCACCGTGTTCGCCTATACAGAACTCATGTGGTCCTCAAAACAGTCTATTTCCTTGTGGGGGAAAGGGTGAAGGCCTATTTGCTTGTGGAGGAAAGGGTGAAGGCTTTATCCCACATGCTCACTTCACTCCTTGGGGAGTGGGCTACATATAGGGCACAGCTTCCCTTAAGTTCTCACTTGAAAGAAAGCTATGGAGGCTCACTCTCCTATATATATATATCAAAATACCGAGGCCGGGGTCGAGGTCGGGTCAATTGGGGGTTTTTCTTTTCAAAAAAATTTTCTCCAAATAAAAAATCTTTCCTCTCCACACGTTTGGTTTTTGAACTTTAAAAATAAAATAAAATTTTTTATTTTTTTTTATTTTTTAAAAATTATTATTTTTTAGATAAGTTTTCTAGGGTTTCCTTCTGGGGTTCAGCCTTGGCCGCGGCGCAGTTCGCACACAGCACAGGTCTGGGAATTCAGAAATCCCCCTCACACGTAGAAAACTAGAGAACAGAATGCACGCTCACACGCGGAGCAGAAAAATAACAAAAGAAACAGATTTGCAGAAGACAAATTGTAGAGACAGATTGCAGAACACAGAAACACTTCATCAACAAACACACAGTCGCCTTTCCTACAGTGTAAATTTCACTTCACGCAGCAGCCCGAGCTGCAAACTGGAGCTTGGTGTAGGGCATCTCCCCGACAGCGGCGCCAAAAATGTGCGCTTTTGCCGCACAAGTCGTAGCTGGGGACTTGCCGAGCACTGTATGCGAGCCACGAATGGCTACAAGCATACAACCAGGAAAGCAAGCTCAAACAGAATGCAAAGGTGTGTCACTCACCGCTCTAACTTCCGCCGTGAAGGATTCCCGCATCGCAGCAGTGAAGGAGGAGCCACCGTCTCGCCGCTCTACCGCCGCGCCGCCGCCGTGCCGCTACACAGTGCTCAATCGCTCTCTCACTCTCTCTCTCTCTCTCTCTCTCGCACACACACAGGAGAAGGAAACCAAGAGGATAAGGCAAGAGCACTCTTGTATTCAACACATGAGAATGAGGGTTTTAGGGTTACATTTGACTCTTATAGGTGACTTGGCCGTTCACACATGGGCGCCCATACATGGCCGGCCGATCCTAACCCTTACCCTGCTGATATTCAAGGTGCGCCTCTCATCGGCGATCACCCAATCCCTTTATCCTTAACATATGGTGCCGACAAGCCCAGCCCATGACTCAAAATATTTAAATTAATGACGTAAAACATAGTACGTCTCAATGTCCGTCATAGGTTAACATGGGGGTAGTCCTTTTTACCAGTTCTTCTTCTCTCTCCCAAGTGGCGTCCTCTAAAGGATAGAACTTCCACTTGACCAGAAACTCTCTAAGGACTTTGTTCCTCAAAGCCTTCTCCCGAACATCAAGGATTTCTTCGAGTTGAAGTTCCATCTGGCCTTGAGTCTAAGAAGTCAACTGTTCATCATCTAGCACATGACTCGGGCTGGGTACATACTTTTTAAGTAAGCTGACATGGAATACATTATGTACTTTGAGATAGGGAGGCATAATAAGTTCATAAGCTAGATCTCCTACTTTATTAGTAATGGCGTACGGCCCACATTATCTTGGAGATAGCTTTTTGTACTTTCCTAGAGATAAAGAACTTCTCTTGGGTCATACACGAATGAAGACCACTCTCTCCGTCCTTATCTTGTCTGCATACTGCTTTTGTCTATCCTGGGTAGCCTTAATATCTTTGCGAATTGCCTGCATTTGCTACTCCATATCATCAAGCATCTTTCTGCACATCTCGACCCTGATCAATGGGTCGAACCAAGTTAATGGTGTGAGGAAATCTTGTCCGTACAGAGCTTTGAATGGGCTCATCCTTATACTTCGGTGATAAGAGGCATTGTAAGAAGCAAACTCCACTAGATGTAAGTAGCTTAGCCACTTCTTGGGTTGTCTGTCCACCACCACAGAATGACCGAAGAATATCTTCACTTACTTGGTTTACTCTTTCAGTCTGGCCATCTGTCTCTGTATGATAAGCTGTATTGAGATCTAAGGAAGTTTCCACTGCTTTGAAGAATGCAGTCCAAAACCTTGATGTGAACTTAGAATCTCTATCGCTCACTATTCTTTATGAACCTACATGTCTTAATCATGTGTGCTATCGGGCTACATGTGCTACCTTGATGTCCAGCTATCAGGCTATCACGGGCTTCTCTTAGAATTTTTCCCTTTGTTTCCTCATCATTAGGAATGCATAGCCAATTATTGTAATACATGCATCCTTCGTCCAATTTGTACCCAAGAACTTGACTCGTTTCCTGAGGAGTCTTGCTTTCCTGCATCAGTAGGGTAGCAATAGGGACAAAGAATCTGTCCTGCATGATCTTCTCTCTTACTTCACTGACTAATGAATTTGACACTAATGTTATTGCAAGCAACGAGGCTTTCCTACTGAACGCATCGGCTACCACATTTTCTTTCCCTGGTCAGTACTTTATCTCAAAGTCAAATTCCTGCAGGGTCTGCATCCACCTTCTTTGACACATGTTGAGATCCCTTTGGGCAAAGATCCACTTCAGACTTTGATGATCTATCATCAAGGTGAATCTCTGTCCCAAGAGATAATGTCTCCACAACTTTAGAGCATAAACTACTGAGAGTAACTCTAAGACATGAACAACATAATTCCTCTCATGCGTTCTGAGTTTTCTAGATTCATAGGCTACTTCATGACCTTCCTGCATAAGTGCACCTCCTAGGGAAAAACCATTAGCATCTCTCACTACCTCAAAGGGTAAGGAAAAATCTAGAAATTTTAGGATAGGGTTGGTTACTAAAGCTATCTTCAGCTTATCAAAAGCACTCTGGCACATAGCGGTCCAATGAAATAGGGTGCTCTTCTTGAGAAGGTTAGTCAAAGGGGATGCTATTTGAGCATACCTGGGTATAAAGATTCTATACCATCCAGTTAATCCCAAGAATCCTCTGACTTCTTTCACTGTTTTGGGCTCTGGCCAATCCATGACTACTTGGATTTTAGCGAATCCCGTCCTTAGATACTATAAATCCCAAGTATTTGACGACATGGTTAGCAGAGAAAGTACACTTGCTCTTCCTTTGCAAAGAGTTAGTGCTTCCTTAGGATCTCCAGGACTTTGCGCACATGATTTTCATGATCAGCTACATTCTCTTGGAGTATACCAGGATGTCATCGAAGAAGACAAGAACAAATTCATCCAAGTATTCTTTAAGAATGTCCTGCATGAGGCAATTAATTGTTGCTGGGACATTTGTCAGTCCAAATGGCATGACTATAAATTTATAATGCCCCACATCAAGGGAAGAATCATCAGTTCTCAGTCCTTCAAACTCCAGCAGAGTACAAGGGTAAGCACTTTAAGCTTTTGATTGATTCAGGGAGTACACATTCTTTTATTTCCCTTGGATGCTTGCATAAGTTAGTCCTAGATCAGAAAATAGGGAAACCTATGCAAGTAGAATTGGCTAGTGGGAAGATTATTTTCACACACCATGAGATAGACCACATTTAGTTTAATCTAGATGGGAATGCAACAGACTACCACTTCACAGTCTTACCCTTGGGAATCTATGACGAAATCCCTGGAATGGATTGGCTCCACAAAAATCAGGCTGACATTCACTGTCACAATGGAACCATCTCTTTTCTCGACCTTCACGGGAATCAAGTTCAAGGAATTGGAATTTCCAGATCCCGAGTTCTGTAGTTAGTAAAAGCTTCTAAATTACTGAAGAGACTAAGAAAGAAGCAAATTGTCTATATCATTTAAAATGAATCCAGTAGGACATAAAATGCAAGGCTAAGGAACCAGAATGGCTAAGTGAGTATGCTGATGTATTCTCAGAAGAGCTGACTGAGATGCCTTCAACTCGTGAAGTAGATCATGAGATAGAGCTAACTTCTGGAGCTCAGCCCAAAAGTCTAGCGTCGTGCATACAAGATGCCAGTTCCAGAAGCCATAGAACTAAAGGAGCAGTTAAGACAGCTGCTAGAGCAAGGATTCATAAGACCCAATGTTTCACCTTGGGGTGTGCCCGTTCTCTTTCAAAAAAAGAAAGACGGAACGTTAAGACTCTGTATTGATTACAGAGGATTAAATCAGTTAATAGTCAAAAATAAATATCCTATTCCTAGGACGGATTGATAAACGTTTGGATCGACTAAGTGGAACCCAAATGTTCACAAAGATAGGTCTCAAATCTAGATATTACTAAATCATAATTAAAGATCAAGATATCCCCAAGACAACATCAATACTCGTGATTAGTTTTATTTGAAGGAGTCGGTCTCAATATCCTAGGACCTTGGCTTCCTTGGCCCATTGTCATAGAAGGAGTTGGGCAATCCTTGAGCTGGTGTCCAAAACCTTAACATCCAAAGCACCTGTTATGACTTCGAAGCTCATCCTTCTGCATCCTGGAAAGAGTCGAAGTTCCAAAAATGTGCTCCGAGAAAAAGGCTTTCCTTCCATTCTAAAACTTCCCGTCTCTTGGTTATGATTGGGACCTTGATGTCTTTTAGGAGGTGGAAAGTTGGAAGAGCTCCCTGGACTTTGGAATCTTTTGAACGACGAGGGAGCTGTCTTTGGGGAGACCTTCACAGCAAAGGCCTTGGTGAAATCCTTCACCATCCACATTGCTTCATCCATTGAAACGGGTTTAGCATTCTTTACTAGGGTATCCAAAGGTTCGTTCAGTCCCCGAATGAACCTGGCCATTAGCTATTCTTCATCCAGCAGTGGTGAGTATTCGAGGAGAAGAAGAGTGAATGCTTGGTGAGTATTTGAGGAGAAGAGTGAATGCCTGGTGATATTCCTCCATGGTACGGCTTCCCTAGGTTAGTTCCAGGAACTCATTCATCTTTGTGAGGACAGAATCTCTTCCTGAGGTATGCTTTGAGATTGTCTCATGTTTGGGTGTTCCGATCTAAACGGTTTGTCTCACAGTGGTTTCTCCATGCTACTGTGACACAAAATTGAGGGTTTATTTTGGTCACTTCTTAAGATCTTGTGTTGAAGAAGGAAGAAGAGATTTTGGTGCTAAATGAGGACAAGAGACAATCTCACTTCCTATCTCCCTAGAGCAAAACAAAGATATAGACATTGAAAGTGAGGTTGTAATCCATAGATGGAAATAGAAATGGCTCACGGGAAGCAATAATTTGGGCTAACCGATCAGCCCCAAAAGCAAGGGCAAGTCTCTGCTAGAAGAAAGTCTTTCAGGCTTAGCACTATGTGAATGGAGGTGAAAGCGGTGTATTGATATGGCTCATTTGGACGTATTGGGCGATTCGGATGCAGCATTGGGAAGTAAATGGTAGTAGAAATAGGTTACAAATGATTTAAATACATGGGGTTTCACATGGGCAAGATGATTAAGAGGAATTAATTGTGATTAAGGAGAGGGATGACCAAATATGCAAAAAAAATAAAAACACACACACACACATACACACACACACACACACAAAGAATTGCTACTTGTAATCCTTATGGCTGCACTCAAATTAGACTACATAGATGCATAGAGCTCAATGAGAGCTTTGCGTCTATATAAAAACTTTTGAAAACGGATAACCGAGCGGAAAGTTATGGGCATTTTACTAACAGCATAGAAAGCTGTCCAAAAAAAACGACTTTAAGCTAGCAATTTTGGGAGAGATTTTGATCATCATCTTAACATGAGATGGAATAATTGATTCCACATATGGAAAGATTATTGAAAGATATTTCTAACTATATAAACAATTTTAGAAAAGATCACCCAAGAAAAGAGTAATTACCAATAGAAAGTAGGGGTTAAAACCACCAAAACTGCATTCCTCTTTGCATTTGAGACTTCAACTTAGCAAAGTCCTTGCCTTTCATCTCGTTCATGATACAAACTAGAGAGTAAGGGTTAACATTGCGCAGTAGATGAGGCAAATCTACCTATGGTTCCCAAAGTCTTTCCACATGCTCATTAACGCTAAAACCATTGGTACCTCCAAAGAAGGGCGGCAATAAGGCAAGGGCTACCTTGAGAGGTCATAGGCCCACCAAGATAATACCTCCTTATCTCCCTTAGTTTGGATCATCAAGAGTTCCAATCTTAGGATAAGGCCTTGGGAGCTAATGCTAAATAAGCCTACATATGCAAAGAGAGTATCTTGGGAAGAGGATTAAGATAATTGGGAGAGTGATAATGACACAAGAATGCTCAAAAGCTCAATTGTAGAGGCTTCACTCATTGATTTGAAAGGAAGAGGAGGGCTCCTTTTATAGATGAAAAGTGACCCCCTCTCACCTTGTTACAAGTTACAATTGTAAAATCCTTCCACCTCCCATGACACATGTGAGGTCACATGAAATGTCTCTTTAGGCAAAGTCTTTCTTCTAATTTTTTATTTGGAGATCTTTGACTAAAGATACTGGCATGAGACAAGGTTGTAGCCAAGTTGGCACCTATGTGGCATTTTCACTTTACAAATGTCAAAAGGCTCCTCATCCATGTAGGATTTCTAGAAGAATCTTCCCTAATTATGCACCTACACACACTTCTCCACATGCCTTCCACATGCTAGCTTGTGGCAAATAGCATTTAAATCTTACAAAGGTGAGCCATGCATACATTTAGGCCCACTTTTATTTTCCACATCATTATACAACCATACCAAAGCATTTATAGAACATACTTGGTATTTACAATGGGCACATCCACACATTACACAAACTTTAGGAAATGTAAAATATTGATGAGAGACGCCGTCGGGGTAGCCGCCAAGCTTCCACCATGATGTAATTTTATTACGGGCCCACCGTAATCTTCTTGGACAAGCTTCAACCTTATTACCATTGCAAAGCCACAACACTATATACAAAGTTGAAAATGAAAGATATTATTTTTTCATGTCACATCTTTCCACCCCCAGCAAATCCCCATGCTTGTCTTGGGGGTCTGCTGGACATAGTGTCCTAGGATAAAAGATTTTTAGCCCCGATACTCATTGACACATCCTAGAACCTCCTGGCCATTTGCATCTTTCAAAAGATAGGTGTTGTTTTTGAACTTCTGCTTTATTCTGAAGGGGCCTTCCCAGCGTCGAAGAAGTTTCATATCTAACCTCTTCTCCACACGGCCGTCAAACCATATGACCAAGCTTCCCTCCTTGAGTTCTGGCTTCTTCTTCTTTTTTGTCAGTGTCATGCCTTGCCTTGCATCCTTGTTGTGCTGCCTCTAAATTTTGAAGTGCCTGTAGCCACTTTTCATCCAAGGTCTCAAGTTGTATCAGGTGTTTTTCTTTTTCATTGTTCAAACGTGTAAAAGATGTGTGGAGACTTGTGATTTCCAATTCTATTGGCAAAATAGCCTCCACCCCATAAACTAGTTGAAAAGGTGTGAAACCAAAGGAGATCTTGTGAGTGGTTCTATAATCCCATAGGACCTCTGGTAAATGCACATCCCACTTTCGCTTCATAGTATCCACTAGCTTAGACAAAGGTCTACAAAGCAAACCATTAGTCTTTTCCACTAAACCATTGCATTGAGGATAATAAGGAGTCTACATAGCATGATTTATTCTTAATTTTTGCATCAAAGATTCAATCAATTCATTCCTAAAAGATATCCCTCCATCTGTAAGAATCTCTAATGGACACCCAAATCGAGCACATATGTACTCCCTAAGAAATAATGACACAGTCCCTGCTTTATTATTGATTGTGGCCTTTGCTTCTGCCCATCTTGTTGTGTAATCTGTGGCCACCAATATGTAATACTCTCCATGTGAGGAGCGAGAAAGTGGACCCACAAAATCTAATCCCCACCTTTCAAATGGACCATATGCTGGAATGGGATCTAAGGGTCTAGGAGTCAATTGTTTGCGACCATATGCTTGGCACACTTCACAGCTTCGACACACCACTCATAGACATCTTTGCTGAGTCGAGGCCAGTAATACCAAGTGTTGAGGATCCTGCGAGTTGTGCTAGCTGAGGCAAAGTGACCTGAACATTCATGACATAATTCCATAATCCTTTTAGATTCTTCCAAGCTCACTACCCTTCTAAGAATCTTATCCTTACCTTGCCTATAGAGAATGTCACCGAGAATTGAATAAAGAAGAAGTTCACTTTGTTGGTGAAGACTAGTGAGGTCCACAGTCTCTCAAGATCATGGTTGAAGAATATTCTCCTTCCAAGGTTTTGTCTCTTTCAGTGTCCCCCCGATCTATTCCAAGGAGGCAAAGACCAAATGCAACTCCTTCAGCCTCTCCTTCTGAGATGGAAATTTCTGAGCTACCACTTTTCTCCTCATCGGATGACTCTGACTCTGAACTTTCAGAAGTTGAGGATTCATCTCTTACCATTCCTTTGAGTGCCGACTCTTGATGTTGTACCGTACCTTCTTGCTGCCTCCTTGAAGAATGAGATCACTTGTCTCCCATTTTTGAACTGCCTTCACTTTGCGGAGCCATGGCCTTCCCAAAATCAAAGGATAAGCCCTAGCATCATGCTTCGTAGGAATCATGTGAAAAGTAGCATGCACAAAAATTCCACAAACATCTACTTCCAAATCTCTTACTACTCCTAGGGTTTTCACCCTAGTGTTATCTGCCAGTTTGATGCGGTATGGAGAATTAGCAGAGGATAGCTTCAAACCCAAAAGCTGATCCAATTGTAGAAGCAAAGCATTTGGTGACTCCACTAACCCAAACCTCCCTTCATTGCCTTGGTTAGCTCTTCCCAATCCTTTTGAGAATTTTCTGGCAAGCCTTCATACCATGCCAAAGCTGCACCTTCCAAGAAATCAGGAAGTATCTCTGCTCGTTGCTCCAATGACCAACTTGTTATCCTACATGCTCGACTAAACTCTCGCAGCAGAGCAGGTAGGCCCTTGGATCTTCTCCTTTACCTCCATGGAATACTGGAATGTTAAGCATCTTTGCAATTGGGAAAGAAATGCACAAGCCTTGGCACGTTGTTACAAGCACAATACTAACTTGTGACTATGAATCCCTTCACAAATTCTTTTCACCATGTGATCTTTGACAATATCATTGAACCTAAATGACCCAGAAGTATGAGGAATCCATTGGGTGTGAATGCAATTCAAGTGAATCCTTCTTACAACGGGTAATGAACATAGCAACTTGAGAGCATGATACTCCTCCTTATTTGCATTACAAAAGAAGGAAAAAACATCAACATGTACATTCTCAAAGGTATCATCAACATTGACCCACCAACTTAACTCGTTTGCACACCATAAAGCTATTGTAGTCACCAAACCCCATGCTATCATGGTATACCTTGTCGGTGTTGACAACACATGAGGGTATTCAATAAGGAAAACATGAAAGCAATGATTACGATTACTAATCGAATTGCTTGATGATCTCCTTCACTTTCTTCCCATTCTTGAAGCCGGGTGGCAATCTCCTCCAATGGTGACCTCACCATTATGAAGTCTTTATTGACCCATTCACAAAGACCGTTAGGTAAGGCGAGTTTTAAAAAAAACCAAAACCAAACTTGCCCACTGTCTCCACCACCAAAAGATATGACACAAAATTGGGGTTTTATTTCGGTCACTTCTTAAGATCGTGTGTTGAAGAAGAAAGAAGAGTTTTTGGTGCTAAATGAGGACAAGAGATAATCTCACTTCCTATCTTCCTAGAGCAAAACAAAGATATAGCCATCAGAAGTGAGGTTGTAATCTATAAATAGAAATAGAAATGGCTCAGGGGAAGCATTAATTTGGACTAACCGATCAGCCCCCAAAAGCAAGGGCAAGTCTCTGCTGGAAGAAAATCTTTCGACTTAGCACTACGTGAATAGAGGTGAAAGGGGTGTATTGGTATGGCTCATTTGGACATATTGCGTGATTAGGACGTAGCATTGGGAAGTAAATGATAGTAGAAATAAGTTACGAATGATTTAAATACATGGTGTTTCACATGGGCAAGATGATTAAGAGGAATTAATTGTGATTAAGGAGAGAGATGACCAAATATGCAAAAAAAACAACAAAAC
The DNA here is from genome assembly GCF_041138505.1 of Cibotium barometz. Lineage (NCBI taxonomy): Eukaryota > Viridiplantae > Streptophyta > Polypodiopsida > Cyatheales > Cibotiaceae > Cibotium > Cibotium barometz. The sequence continues at coordinate 6,783,217 of NC_141089.1, read as the reverse complement.
ACAGAGAAATGCTGTTTGTAATCCTTATTGTTGCACTCAAATTAGACTACATAGATGCGTAGAGCTCAAAGAGAGTTTCACACCTATATAAAAACTTTTAAAAACGGATAATTGAGTAGAAAGTTATGGGCATTTTACTAACGGCATAGAAAGCTGTTTAAAAAAATGACTTTAAGCTAGCAATTTTGGGAGAGATTTTGATAATCATTTTAACATGAGATGGAATAATTGATTACACATATGGAAAGATTATTGAAAGAGATTTCTAACTATATAAACAATTTTTAGAAAAGATCACCCAAGGAAAGAGTAATTACCAATAGAAAGTAGGGGTTAAAACCACCAAAACTGTATTCCTCTGCATTCAAGACTCAAACTTAGCAAAGTCCTTGCCTTTCATCTCATTCATGATAAAAACTAGAGAGTAAGGGGGTTAACATTACGCAGTGGATGACGTAAATCTACCCATGGTTCCCAAAGTCTTTCCACATGCTCATTACCTCTAAAACCCATGGTTCCCAAAGTCTTTCCACATGCTCATTACCTCTAAAACCATTGGTACCTCCAAAGGAGGGCGGCAATAAGGCAAGGGCTACCTTGAGAGGTCATAGGCCCACCAAGATAATAACTCCTTATCTCCCTTAGTTTGGATCATCAAGAGTTCCAATCTTAGGATAAGGCCTTGGGAGCTAATGCTAAATAAGCCTACATATGCAAAGAGAGTATCTTGGGAAGAGGATTAAGATAATTGGGAGAGTGATAATGACACAAGAATGCTCAAAAGCTCAATTGTAGAGGCTTCACTCATTGATTTGAAAGGAAGAGGAGGGCTCCTTTTATAGATGAAAAGTGACCCCCTCTCACCTTGTTACAAGTTACAATTGTAGAATCCTTCCACCTCCCATGACACATGTGAGGAGGTCACATGAAATGTCTCTTTAGGCAAAGTCTTTCTTCTAATTTTTTATTTGGAGATCTTTGACTAAAGATACTGGCATGAGACAAGGTTGTAGCCAAGTTGGCACCTATGTTGCATTTTCACTTTACAAATATCAAAAGGCTCCTCATCCATGTAGGATTTCTAGAAGAATCTTCCCTAATTATGCACCTACACACACTTCTCCACATGCCTTCCACATGCTAGCTTGTGGCAAATAGCATTTAAATATTACAAAGGTGAGCCATGCATACATTTAGGCACATCCACACATAACACAAACTTTAGAAAATGCAAAATATTGATGAGAGACGCCGTCAGGGCCGGCGTGTAGCCGCCAAGCTGCCGCCATGATGTCATTTTATTATGGACCCGCCGTAATCTTCTTGGACAAGCTTCCACCTTATTACCATTGCAAAGCCACAAAACTATATACAAAGTTGAAAATGAAAGATATTATTTTTTCATGTCACACTACTCTACTGTTTTCTACAATCTTCAGCTGGCCACTTTACTTTTTTCATTGTATCTAGTGACATTGAAGTTTTCTTCCATGGCTTCGATCCACTTTTCCATAGCCTCGCCTAAGTGTTCCCCTTCACCTTTGAAGGGACGTGGCTGAGATCTGTGAAGATCTTTGCGAACATCAAGGTCAAGCTCCTCCTCATCCATGGAGAGGATCTGTGAGTGAAGATCTTTGCGAACATCAAGGTCTCCTCCTCATCCATGGAGAGGATCTGGCTGTCTACCATGATTCACACGTCTCATGCCAAAACGATACATCGTTAAATTTCTATTTGACTTCGTCTCGAGATCCTAAGACTTAAGAAGTTCAGAAATAATTACTTTAAATAAGGTAATCGTTCTTACTAAAGATCTACGACATACGTCCAAGAAAACAAATCTTATTTCTTTAAACTCGATATCTGGTAGTCAAAATCACTTAAACAACTAGAATTTTCACAAAACATTCTTTATTTACATAAAGTTTGCAATATATACATAGAGCAACATGGCTCCAAAAAATCAATGCCTCAATTGCATACGCATGAAACAACGATACTGCGGTGTGGACATACCGCGATGCAATTGTTTCCTTACCGCTATTAGTGCTACAATCTTATTCCTTGAGATAAAACGGCTAAGAAGTCTGAAAAGATGATAAGTAATTCTAAAATCTTGAGGTGTGGGGTGATAAAGGATAACACCACGAACCGCCTTTAACCTTAACAAGACCATGGCTAATGAGACGTTCTACGTCAGCATCATCTCATCTGGCGCTGGTTCTAAGAGGCGTGGATATATTGTGCTACAAACCACTTATGTTATCATCTCTCAGCTGGGTCTAGAAAATATAACTCCTTGAAATGATTAGCGAGACTCGCCCTGCTAGTTTGAGTCGTGGGACAGAGGAGAGGATATGCTCAAAAGCAAAAGCAATCATATCCTGATTTTGGGTAAGATCGAGGATACCATATAAATAAGGGGTGTCCATCTATAAAATCCAATTCATCAATTAAAAGTCTTTATCAATGAAGCTTAATCTGAATGAAAATATAGCATGTGAATGCATCTTTCTAGGATTTTATTATAAAATTTAGACAAAATTCATCTTTGATTTTTTAGCTTTTAACAAAGCTCTAATACAGCTGTGAGACCCCTGCCCCCTCTGCGCATCGAACTCTAGAGTACTGGCAATGAAAGTAGCAACCTTGTGTGCACGATGGCAGAGAGTCCCACTCATGGCCTCACCCACAAATTTCCAGACAAGAGACTAATCCGGCGGTTCTTCCAAAACCAAACCCGGAAAAAAAACTTCCCTCACATAGAAAGCATAGGCGATTCCTCCAGGAAAATCTTCTAACATAGTCAAGGGCCTTATCTAAACTTTATATTCCGACCGAACCCGTGGGTCACATGGCCGAATCAAGGAGGAACTTGCACTTGGTTCATAGAAATCATCGCTTTTTTCCCCTTAAGCGAGGCACAGCTGTTGATTCTTTCCCATGAAACAAGAATCTTCTTGGGACTTACTTAACTACCGTAACTTAATCTTAACTGAACTTAGTTGTAGGAATCCACTAATCTAGCCTAACCCCAACTGGCCCATGGGCTAGCCAACTGCCCAACCACTGTATTGGTGGGATTCCTTTTTATAAAAATTTGGTTGTGTTTTGTCTCGGGTACCAGGGAAAAGAGTTCCCAGGCCCCCTAGCCGGCACTCATGCAAAATACAAAATAGACACACCACTTACACACCCAATATGAAATTGCCTTTTTCTCAGATTCAACTATCTTCAAACAGAATTGGAATGAAACCATAGTGTTTCTATCATAATCCTCAAAATTCCAGTTCCATTGTTTTACAATCAAATTGTCATCCAGGCTCTCCGTTGAAGACCAGCTAGTCAACCAACGAGGTCCAATTTCAAGTTTCCAATTCACTTAGATAATTTCTTGCCAATCCATGAATATCTTCCTCGACATACGCATGGGTATCCTAGCAGCAGCCGGCGAGCCCGTGCATCGCCTAGTCAGAACCCTCTAGGATCCTCCGTAGGTGTCCTAGTACTTCACTCAGGGACCACTTCGTCGGCCCTCGCCCATCGTACTAGAAGCGCACCATACAATGACTCCCCGCCATCTGTTGCAGCATAACTCAACTTAGATTAAACCATAAGCCAAATGCTTTCTCCAGCATTCTGGCATAAGATAGTCCTTTAAAAAAAATAGAGTTTCTATTCAAGTAAGAATTTCCCATTGAGTTTGGTTTCACGAGACTCCCTTATTTTCAAACCAGGCTTTCTCAATGAAAATCACGAATCACGTATCTCAGTGATCCATCCCTCAATTACAACAAATTTCTAACTTGTTTCTAGATGATTTCAGGTCTTAGGGAAAACTTCACTAGATCAGCCGGTTATCCATTCTTCATACAGAAGAATTGGGATTGGTCATAAGTCTTGATTCAAGAGATGGGCAAGCATCTTACTGACCCACCTTTCTCTCGTGGACATGGTCTAGCACCGAATTACTCGAATTTATTTCTAAAGATAATTCTCCATTTATTTGATAAATTAACTGTGATTTCTAATCATAAGGATAAATATCCAAAATTATGAAAATTCATTCTTCCTTGGACAATAGAACTATAAATAATTCTATTCGTAAATATTTGAATTTAACAAGGATATTTCTTTTTTCCATGATCCTTTTTGTGAATATGCATACATCATTTATTTAAAATATTCTTTTCTCCATTTGGACCCAGGCATCAACATGCCCTAAATAATCTACGTAGAATTATGATGAAACTTTCTCTTTTGCTAACGAAATTAATTTATGCATTTCTCCTAATTAAAGGTACGATGAAAATTCTACTTTTTGATAAATAAAAATACCCATGTATATACCAAGAATATACCTATTTTGAAATATGACAAAAAATTCTCTTTTAATATTTAAAATGTTTGTTCATAGAATATCGTGAAAATTTCTCTTTTTGCATCTAGATTTTTATGCATGCACATATAAAAATAAATATAACAAAATTACTCTTTCCTCCATTTAAACATTTATGCATAAATACTATAAAAGTATTTTCAAAAAAAATGTAACAAAAATCATTCTTTTAGCATTAAAATGCTTAGGCATAGAATATGATGAGAATTCCTCTTTTTGCATTATCAATTTTATGCATAGAATTAAATTCATTTTTTTAAGGATAAAAATTTTGCCATAGCTTCGTTGCATTTTCTGAGAATACTCAAAAATTCTACTTTTAATATTTACTCCTAATTATCTAAAATATGGTGGGATTTCCTCTTTTAATCTAAAAATTCATTATGCATACCTAAGCATAATTATAAGTATAATTACATTTAAACCTCTTGTTTATTTTTACAAATATCCCATTATCATTCCCATATGAAAATAATTACAAAAATGTTAGCATAAACTCTCTTTCAACTTAAAATGAATAATTATGAATTTTATAATCATAAAACAAGCTTGAATGAATTAATCCTCATATAATTTTTTTAAAAATTCTAATATGTATAGATTTCGTGTTTAGACTTTGAATTCATTGTCATTACTTTGTTGTATGTTTGTGAGATGGTTTTTTGAGAGCTTATGTGTTTTTGAGCTGGTTTTCTGAGAGATTTTCTTGCCATGGAGAGCACTTCTTTTCACATTGTTGTGGGAGGTTTGGATAGTGATCCTATTGTTAGAACTATACAGGGTCGTTATTATATTACTAAAGATGATGATTTTGATGGTCCAATATTATGTCCTCACTCTGGATTGAAAGTTTTTGCAATCAAACCACAAGATGATGGTGTAGAACATCTTCCAGTTAGCTAGACCCGCTGGAGAGGAGCCATGTTATATCTTTGATAAAGATATAACAGCAAAATACCTTGTTATTCCAATAATAGGAGAGTCAAGCAACATTACAGTAAGAACCCCAAAAGAAGTTATTGTTGACCTTACAATAGGAGATTCTCCCATAGGTACACCACTTCCAGAAGAGTGTGGTCAAATACTTATTGTCTGAGGAATCTCATGCTGGTGTTCTTCATAGATTGCTATTAGCAAGCACACATATTGAGAAAGTAGAAGAGATGACTCAAATCTATAATGGTAATGTGGCTTTCAAGTTGCCAAATGTACATGATCCTTCATTGAAGCCTCTCCAATGTAAGGAATGGAGCACGCACATGATGGCCATTGTTGGGTGAAACCTGCAGAGAGTCATGTGAATTTTCCTAGGGTTGTACGAAAGAATTCTTATGGAGGCTTATGCCTTGTGTGGAAGCAAAACTATGAACGGCACACTGAATACAACATCATGAATTGGTAAGCTTATTTTCTTGGCTTAATTTTAGTAAACTTTGATTGAAAAGAGTATTTATTAGAGCTTTGTAGTTTTTCACATAATAGGAAAGCTCACACAAAAACTTCCCTCTTTGGGCTTAACAACAGATTAATATATTTCTACTATAAGAACAAATCTATATATAGAAGAATGTGTAGTGCTACAATGTACTATTATATGCCACAACTGATCCACATATGTCAAGATTGATGATACATCAAGGCGAACATTTGCATGAGGTGCAAAGGGGCACATCAAGGTAGGCATTGCAAAAGATAAGAGAACTTATGCAAGAGGAAGTTTCAAAGGTTGCTACAAGTTGTCTAAGGAAGGTACACATGGATATCACCAAACAAATCGTATTGGATGCAATTGTCATAGGAAGCATACAAAGAAAGAATCAAATATTAGCAACATGGAGTTGTCCCTATTATTAGAACACATGCATCCCCTAATTCAATGTCAAAGGTAATGTTCTTTCCATATTGATTTTAATTGTTTGGTAATTCTTGTGAATGAACATTTACATAGTTTATTAATTAGTCCAATTCTCTTTTAGAATCGAGAGGATGGTGCATGCTTCTAGGATTAACAGTTCTTCAGTGCACATTCTTCAGTGCACAGAGCAGAGTCAAGCATCTTAGAATTGAAGAGACAATGTGCTTTTGAGTTCTTCCATGGTAGTCATTTTCTTGGGCAAGCTTTGGATGAGTCAAACCGGTGTTATGTGTTTAAAATGTCAACCACAGGGCGGCCTGCATCGGGTTTAGATCTGGTGAACCGTATGCGCGCCAAACATGAGACGGGAATTTGAGAAAGGCTTGGGTTTGTTTTGATCATGCCAGATGTGTGCAAGGATGGACAAAAATGGTTGCACATGTATATGATCCAAGGTAGAGTTTGGTCTTGTTAAGTTCTTGAAAACATTTAATCTTGATTTTAGTACTTTTACAATTATCGTATGATGGCATGCAGCCTACAAGAGCTCATGACAATTGCAACTTGTGAAATGAAATAGGAGGACACAGTGGCACAAGTGCTTTTCTGGGAGATGATTAACAATGTTGTGGTCCAAAAAGGCTTCTCCAATTGTTTTGGATTCATGGTTGATGAGGCTGGAGCCAACTGGAGGGCAGTTAGGATTGTCTATAAAAATGGACGAGAGAATATATTGGAAGGTCGTGAGTGCTCATTTCTTTTTCATTAGGAACAAAGCTTGAACATCCACACAGTACAACATGTAGTTAGGAATTTTCAGGAAGAGCACAAGCGACTATGTCGTCAATGGCGTTGTGCATTGAGTGAGGGAGGAGGCACTTTTAAAATATAGACACATTAGGTCATGGTGTATGAACAGTAAAGTCACTGATGCAAACTTACCATCCATGGATTGTGGGCTTAGTGGGTGGCATACTAGATATCCCCATTGGAGGAAACATATTGTAGGGGTAAGTATTGTTTTCTTGGTTCTTGAAAAGAATAGCTTGTATTTTGAATCTAAATCATTAACTTAACTATTTGGTTATAGAATGTGGTTGGATGATATAATTAACTTAATTTCCTATTGTAGGATGTCAACAATGCTTGTGTGTCCCACATGCCAACCACTAATCTAGTGAAAACGGTGCATGCAAGTTGGTTAGAATAGGGTTTCAAGGGAACCATCTCTTTATATGATGCAGCTGTTGTAGACCTTGCTAATGCCCTCTTGCAATCCACAAAGAAGCATACATTCATGCAAGGCAAATATCACGAAGTAGGCCCTACAATAACAAAGTTGATGGAGAAGGCCAAAAACATCAAAAACTCCAAGTCCGTCAAGCACTAGCAGATTGGTGGGGGAAGCAGTAAGTGGCACACCAATGCATGTGCAACCAAACTTTTTTAGTGATAACATTACTGTTAGCCGGCATCGAAAATCCAAAGTTATAAATCTTGAGGAAGATAACTCATCACATCGTCCAGAGTATGTTACAGAAAACTAGCCATGCAAGAAACAAGGTAGGAGATTAAGCTTTCCAACCCCTATTCCTTTAACTACAAGTGGTCAAAAAATGCAAAGGGAGAGACAACTGAAGCAAAGCTGCAGGAAATTATGGAGAGTGACATACACGATTCAATGTGTGATATACATCAAACATCTCTACACAACAAGGTAACTTGCCAAGGATGGCTAGGTGTCCAGTATGGCAAGTGAAAAAAGAGCATCAAGAACTACGAGCAAGGTATTCCAACTCTTTCTTTCTATGGTATGAGAGAATGGTATGGGGAGAAAAGGCGTCAGTCCATGTGGTTTTAAAGCAATAGCATGGATCATACTTGGAGAGTATATAACACCATCTGTCAATCACCTACTAGACCCCCAGTTGTTTGGCCAATGGGATGAGGTACAAACCTAACTGTGAATGAGATTCAAGATTTGGAGGTTAGTGGATTTGTGTTGCAAAGGGGACAATGTTAGGGAGCAAATGATGTGGGCCAATGGTCAACAAGGTACAAAGTGGCATATCAAATATGGCGACCAAGCGAATAGATTCAATAGTCTCAAGTACAGTTACGATCTTTGAGCATTTGGTCATTAAAGCTGGGTAGATGGAAGTTTTTGTTATTGAGACACTGAGGATTCACTAGTGCGCAATGAAAAATACCAAGTGACTATGGGAAAGAATCCATCGTGCACATTTTTTTATTTTCAAATTAGGATAGCTGGACGACCATATTGTGCATGCAAGCACCTTTACTTTATATATTTGCATATCTTTGGGTTAGATGTGAACCATAATATGTTTATACACCAACCCACTCTAAAAAAAGGAGGATCTAATGAGAATGTTCAATAGCTGGAGAACCATAATATGTTTATACACCAACCCACTCTAAAAAAGGAGGATCTAATGAGAATGTTCAATAGCAGGAGAACAATGAGAAAAGGACTTAGTACTGTTGATGACATTGTACTGTAGTTTTGAAAAGATCCTTCATGTTGTAATAATAAAATGTCTGACTATTTTCTTTTTCGTTTTTTTTTAATGTTTTAGCAGGACAATTAATATGGTTATATGTCAATGCCTTGAATATGTTCATTCCATTCATCTACTTTTTCAAAAAAAAAGTGGATAGACATTCATCTACTTTTCTAAATTTAGGGAAAAGCCATACACGTACTTTTCTAAATTTACTAAATTTAGGAAAAATCCAAGCATCTACTTTTCTACATTTAGTGAGTAACCATGCAAAGTAGCTTTTTGCTTTGTGTATCTATAAATTTTACCCCTTCCTCTTACTCTAATCCTCACTTCCAAATCTTGTTGCCTTCCTCTCTCTCTTGTTGCCTCCCTCGCTCTCTCCTTGTATTTCTCTCCCTCTCTATTGTTCTCTTCCTTACAACCCTCACGACCATCAACTACATTTGTTCCTATCTAATGGCCCTAGCTATACTCTGAAGGAAACCCTGGAAAGGGTTTGCAAAGATTTATGCAACAAAATGGGCGGAGATGCAACATAACATCTCAGAATCACGGCAGAGGCTCACAATCTTTGGACAAAGATGCTAGCAGATGAGCCTACTGATTCTAGAGATTTATTCGTGTGGAACATGAAGATTGGAAACTCCATTGGTACTTGGCAAAGTTTTGAATATATCACTGAAGAGACAGAGGAGCCCTTACAGGACTAGGAGTTAAGGAATAAAGTAGCCCAAAAAAGTGTATAGGTGTAGGATCCATAGATAGTTATAGTATGTTTTCAATTTTAAACAATGTTAGATTGTAGTAGCCCATGTAATAACATGTTTTTGGAATAAAGTGGTTTCAACTATAGATCGCCATGTCTTTTGTATTAATTGTGGGTTTGTTTTTGTTATAATTAATTATATCAGATTTTAGGTTTATTATATGTTTTGAATAGCAGCGTCATGTTCTTATCTCTCATACTCTCACTCTCTCTCACACCCTCTTCCTCTTAAATAATTAGGCCATGATCTTAATCATAATTAAAAAATTATTGACCTTAATAAATTTACATTCTTCATTGCACAATAGATAGCTTATATGTATAAATCTTGAAATTATTCACCTTGTTAATTGTACTCTACACCTTGTTAATTGTACTCACATGCAAAGATATGGGATATAGAAAGGGACAGAGGGAGAGGGAGTGTGAGAGAAGGATAGAGAGAGAGGGAGAGAGAGAGAGAGAGAGAGAGAGAGAGAGAGAGAGAGGGAAGAAGGTGGAGAGGAGAGAGAGGGTGGGCTGGGCAGTGGTGAGCGGAGATGGTGGGTGGTGGCAATAGTTAGAGAGAGAGTTCAAGTAGAGAGAGAGGATAATCAAGAAAGGCTCCCTCCAAAGCTCCGTCCACCAAGCTCCCTCAAAAATCACACTCTAGCCGAGACACTATTTACCCACCACCAACTTCCATCTAGTCCCCTGCACAATTTCGACTCTCAATGCAAAGTCAAGCAAGGATAACAAGGATTCGTGAGTGATCTAGATGAAGGGAGAGGTAAGATCATACTTTTTTGGTGGTATCCCATATGTATGCCATGTGCCTGAATCACAAAGAAACTTTGGGAAACCAAGAGGTTTGGTCATACTATCCTAGTCGTTGTGTAAAGACTCCATGTCTAGTCCTGGACCTCTCCTTGCACTCATCCCATATATGCAACTATCTAAAAGAGAGCATCTACCACCATCGGAGGTGCAACAAAGCATGCTCAAGATGCCTACTATGGCGTGATGCAATTTCTAGTCCTTACATCTTTTCAAAAGCTGTCTTGATAGGATTGTAGATGATATAAAAGTCTACTCTTGAATTCAATGGCTCCCTGTTTGGAGAATTGTAACCTATTTTACAACAAGCCAAAATGTGATATAGGCAACATTTTTTAGCAGTACGCTACCAAACCTTGTTAGACTAATATTGTAGGTAACAGTTTGACGACCTTAACGGTGTCAAACCATAATGATCCAAAAAGGTAAAATGTCGAATTTTTCATGTGACTAATCCACCCATGTTATTCATTCTGCCACTAGCATTAATGATTGTCAACAACCAGGCATCTTTACTTGATCTAACCACCTTTTTTAATTCTTTCTTGACTAATCCCAGATAGAAAGGCTGTATAGCCAAAACTATAGAAAAACTAAAAGGTTCTACATAAACTATCCATATGGTTGGATTCCTCATTAAAAACTAAGCAACTTTCATACATAAGGTTTCTCCAGATTCATCAATTAAGGTCTCCATCTAGGGAGACGAAAGCGGTGTACTCCTACTTTCGGTCCTGGGTGATGGAAGCGGTGTACTCCAGTGCCCCCATGCAACCCGGATGACGCCATCTTCCCACCACCGGCTTACATCAAGTCCCTGCACGATTCAGAGTCTCAATGATGTCCCCCCCAGTATAGCCGATGTTGTCCCCCCACCCCGGAGCCATGCCCCCCACCCGCTGAGGTGCCAGGGTTAGCCAATAGGGCCTAGTAGTCAATGAGAAATGGAGACTGAAGTCTCCGGCCCATGACTCATTTTTGGTAAGGTCCCAATATCGAGGGTACGATGTGAGAGAGTGTGTGTGTCTTGTACACCGATATAGAAGGCCTTGAACCCGATGTCCTTAGACAAAAACTGGGAGAGGGAGGGTCAACTTGACAAGGCATGGTGCCAATGGGATGATGCACATCGCACTACAAACCCGTACTCGATGTGAGATGGTGGAGTGGTGCCTCATCCCAGCTCGATCAACACCTCCCCTCAAGAGCTAGTGCCATCCCCCTCCCACCCCCGACCCATGCTCCTTGCCCTATCCCCCCACCGCCGGTGGCGACCCTCACACCATTTGGAACCACTAGTGGCCCCCTTCATGATGTTTTGAGTGACTATGCAAGAGAGTAAGAGAAAAACATTAGGCTTCGTTTGTAGAAATCATATATTTCCTCTTTTGGGCTTAGGTCATCATGCAGGTAGTAGAAGTGCATCAGCCACCTTTGGCCAGGCCAAAGGCCTCATAAAGTTGTAAATTCATATATATTTTTGTAGCATAGTAATATATTGAATACCAACAGCCAATTCTATCTCTCTTATCTGTCTTATCATTTCATTAAGTATCTATAGGTGTTTCATAATCAAGCTTAGGGTTAGATCATAGAATAAGGCTTCCACGCATGTAACATTGGTATTAGAGCGTTAGGCTTAGCCACCATTATAAGCACATTGTCCTAGGAAGGTGTGCAGATTCATCAAGAGAATGCATGAGCAAGGGTAGCAGATGGAGTGGTCTGCACAATAGGAAAAGCTGGAGGAAATCATTCTCTGGGAGTATGTACTTAGAACTAGTACATTAGTTATCTCTTAGATTAGTTCCAAAGGCCTAGCAAAATAGGCATGATCAATTCTGGTAGGTGACCCGCCCAACCTCTCTATTAAGGGAAAGGGATAGTAAGCATGGTGACAACAATGGAACAGATTCTCAGCTCTTCATCAAGACTTGACATTGAGTTCAGAAGCTGATGATGTTCAATCAAACTAGTAAAAGTTAGTAGTCCAAGGAGAATGCAAGGATGACAAAGTATTTACCTCGACATTAAGTTTAGCAGGAGGGGATGTCACATGCACACCCATGCCATGGCATAAATCTCAACACATTCAAAATATTCCCTGGTTTAGATAGCATTTAGGGAATTAGCAAGGCTAGTATATGGCCTTATGAGCAGTCAACAACATCATGGGCATTGTCAGTAGCATTAACAATATCAAGGTCACATGTGTGAATGTTTAATGCTGAATTTATCAAGTTGTGGACATATAAATAGGCCAACAACCCCTACATCTAGTCGACCAACATATTCAGGCCTATATAAGCTTTATCTTCATTTGTAGAAATCATATATTCCCTCTTTTGGGATTAGTTCATCATGTAGGTAGTAGAAGTGCATCAGGATGTCATGTGCATGCACATGGACATGCTCATCCCAAGGCTAATCTCTTGAATGCAACAGATAAGCATAAGATTTAGGGCATAATCAAGGCACTAGAAGACACCAAGAAGAGTCCCATTGGATCAAGACTTAACCAGGTGTGAGGACCACTTTGGGCTAGTTGGTAGCATTTATGGTTTTATGTGGCCGACAATAGTCAGCTAGCATATATTGGTGTCCCAAGGTTTATATAAAGGCTCAGCCAAGATGATGCATCTCTTTCCTTTTGGGATAAGATCATTTATTAGGACTTTTGGAGTCCAAGACGACCTTTTCATAGCATGGCTGTGGTTCCCAAGAACATGTATCCTTTTTGTACTATAATATGAATATACTAAAGATACATCTATCTATCTTTCATCTCTCCATCTCTTCTTTATGGTTCACATCTATAAGTTTCTATGAAAGGTGACATTTAGGGCTAAATGAAGACACAGAGCTTCTGTGCATGTGAAATTGGTATCTTTACCACATTAATTCATCAGGATGGTGAATTTTTATGACCTGGGGCACTTGTAGAAGGGTCATTTGCCTACCTTTAGTGAGTTGCAATCATGATTGTAGATGAGTTAATGCTTGTGCATATACATACATAAGCTCATGTACATGCATAAGTTCATTCTTGTGCATATACATACATAGCCTCCTAGGCGCATATATACTTACACTACATGTACTTGCATAAAAAGCAATAAAAACAAAATACAAATACTTCAAAAAACAATGCATGTGCATGCTTGTACACAAGCTTTAGCTCATGTATATGCATAAGTTTATGCATGTGCATGCTTGTACACAAGCTTTAGCTCATGTATATGCATAAGTTTATGCTTGTGCATAAATATACATAGCCTCATAAGCACATACATACATAAGCTTATGCTTATGCTATATGTGCATAAGCATAGAAAGAAATGCAAAATCAATCATAGCCTCATAAGCACATACATACATAAGCTTATGCTTATGCTATATGTGAATGCATAAAAATTAATACAAAATCAATACATGCACTTTAATATACATGAAAAAATAATTAAATAAAAAATTTACATGAAAAGAAGACTTGCGATTGGTTAGGGCAAAGCTTTGTCTTTCGTTTCTCCTCTACAACCATTGTTGTTCCTTTGCCACTTGTTGGAGATGCATCTCCAACTTTTTTTTATTCTTCTATGGTCAAGGGAGCTTCCCTTGACCATACAAGAATCATAAAGGGATATTCCCTTGTGATTGGCCTCTCTCTCATCATGTCTATTGATGCCTGGATCTCCTTGATAGTGGCATCTTACATAGTAATCAATGAATCTCTCAATGTGTCTCCATCAAATCCTAAGTCTTGCAAGCTTTTGGTGACGAGAACAAGTAAGAGTTGCTTTCGTGGGTCCATGTGAGAAAGAGTAGAGAATAGAGACTGGCAAAAAATATGTGAAAGAGAGTAGAGGCAAACTCTTGGCAAAGCAAGAGGTAAATCCTAGGCAAGCAAGGTGGAGCAAGAGCAAGAAAAGACAAAGAGCACAACAAATAGAAAACAACTCAAATGGTAGACTTTGGCAAGTTTCTGGTGGGATTTTTCACAAGAATAAAAGTGACATTAAATGTTGATGGGTTTTTTTATGCCCAATAGAAATGTCCACTCCACCCCAAGGAAACAAAATAAATCATTGATGTATGGTTAGAAACCTTAGGAAGTAGACAAATTCGGTGTGGCAGACTAATTAGATAAGAGTAAGTGATTGAAACCAAAAATAGAAGGTGAATGCACAGTCAAAGGAAGCCGGTGACGAGACGGGCCTAATGGGAGGATGTGGAAGAATTTCAAGAGTAGAAAAAAAAGTAGAAGAAAGAGAAGCTAGAGAATGAGTCATGAAGAAGAAGAGAGACACTTGCGTGAAGCAGTTCAATGAAAGTTTGTTTGCGACAGCTCTATTTGAGAAGATGACAACACAAGTTTTTTTTTAGTGTGGAGTGGATTTTGTTTAGAGAAGAAGTTGCATTGGTGATAGAGGGTCTTGAAGGAGGTGGGTTCCCTAAGACCTCTGAGGCTGCAATTCTATTGCAACTTGGACCAGCTCTAAGAATAGTCAGCAGCAGTAGGTTAGCTGGGGGAGGATTTAGAGCTAGCTATTTCAGCAGGTGAGTAGGGCATCAAGAAAGCATTCAGTAAAGTGTTGGGGTTTAGGGTTTGATGTTAGCTAATGTTGGAGGATTTTTGGGGCTTAGGGGATAGTTTGGGAGGCAAGAGAACAGGTTTCTAACTAGAATCAGCAAGAGGCTTGCGGATCAATTAACAATCAGGATTCGGTCAGCTGAGGTTGGCTGAAGGGTTATAAGGGAAGATCAGGGCCTTTGGAGGACACAACTGACCTAGGAGGACATCTGGAAGAGTCAGCTAGGGTAGTCCAAAGAGCTTGGAGAGGGCTCAGGTATCCGCCAATGTCAAGTAAAGCTCAAGGGACATCACTTGAGTGAACTAGAACCTTCATTTAGAGTTTGTGCTAGGTTGTGGTGCTAGGTGATGAAAAGATGCAGGGGAGAAGGGAGCTTGAGCTCTTGTAAGCACACACATACTCACACAAACCCTAGAAGAGAACACACAAGGTTAGAGGCTAAAAATTCTTCTTCTTCTTCACACAAAGAAAGAGGTCTACAAAGAAGATAAAGTGACTAACACACATAATAGAATATATACAAGCAGTCCATAATGTGAATATGCTAAGAGGAGTGGGTAGATGTGGACTAGTCCGTGTAGTCTAGCTGTCGAATCTCTGAAGATACGTCGGTGCCAGCTACCAAAATCTCCAATGATGTAAACGTCGAATAGTCATGCAAGCTTCTCGTGAGTGTCAGCTCATGTTGAGCTTGACATCTCAACACTCCACCTCAAACTCAAACTCAACTCCAGCTCATGAACTCCAAGCATATCTCGAAATCTATGGAGCTTCTCAGCTTCCAAGGCCTTCGTGAAGATGTCAACGACCTGATCCTGTGTACTGACGTAGGCTAAGTCGATGTCGCCTCTGCTGCCAAGACTCTCTCCCTGATGAAGTGGTAATGTACCTTAATGTGTTTTGTCCATGCATGGTAAACTGGGTTCCTGGCCAACTGTATACTGCTAAGATTGTCACAATATATGACAACCTTTCTCTCTACATGCAACCCCAATCAACAAGAAGCTTGCATAACCAAGCTACCTCACACGCTGCCACCGTAGTTCCTCTGTACTTTGCCTCTGTGCTTGACTCAAGGCAACTGTGCTCAACTCAAGGCAATTGTGGGTTGCTTCTTGCTGCTCCATGTCACAACAACACTCCCCAATGAAAACATGAATCCACTGGTAGATCTCATGTCTGAGATGCTACTTGCCCAATCTGCATCTATGTACCCATATAGCTCCAATGGTACACCTGTTGCATAAGACAATGCATAATCAATAGAGTGGCCCTCAAATACTGAAGTGAGCGTCGCATACACTATCAAGATCTGGTTTGCGTGGAACCTGCATAAACTGGCTCTATAAGCCAACTGTGTAACTCAAATCTGGCTAGCTGATCGTGACATAGATCAAACCCCCCCACAATCTTTCTGTACATAGTCACATAACTTGCATTTGCACTAAGCTTGCCATTTTGATCTAATGACACCGACATTGGCTTACAATCAACCATCCCATACTTGGACAACATGTACAATGCATATTGTCCCTATGACAGCCAAATATGCTTAGGTGTGCGAATGACCTCAATTCCCAAAAAATAGCACAGATCTACCTATAAACAGGGAAGATTGCAAAGCTAGCAAAGAAGAACAAAGAGAAGGTATTATGTGAGAAATGAGAAAGAGTGTAGTGTCTAATAGAGCATAGGCAAGGACAAGAAGGGAGACCCGTTGATCCTCCACTTCCTCAGCAAGGAGAGGAGGAGAGACAGGAAGACCCACCAACTCACCACCACAGAATCTTCAATAAACCCATTCAAGATCCATGAGTTGGTAGAGCACAACCGTCACACAGTGCATGGTGATGTGTTTCAAGGGTTCAAGAACATGCATAGCTTAAGAGTCTTCTCTTCCAACAAAGCTTATGGAAAAAAAAGTCCATTGATGATCATAACAAAAGATGGCAGTACCCTTTTCTTTCTTCTTCAAAGGTCCATATCTATAAACCTAAATCTCTTTAAGAAATTTAAGGAGAGCCACAACAAAAGGAGGATTCTCTGGTCCCTCCCTACTTTTTCAATCTACTTGTTCTTTTTAATATTAAAATTTATTATTTTAGGAAATATCTTTAAATAGTACTTTTTATTATTATAAAAAGGATTCTCCTCCTCATTTTATAAGACACAACAAGAAAACTAGTTAACCTAGAGGTGTGACTACTACAAAGGTAGAGGCTCTATAAACAGGGAAGATTGCAAAGCTAGCAAAGAAGAACAAAGAGAAGGTATTATGTGAGAAATGAGAAAGAGTGTAGTGTCTACTAATAGAGCATAGGCAAGGACAAGAAGGGAGACCTCCACTTCCTCAGCACAACAAGGAGAGGAGGAGAGACATGAAGACCCACCAACTCACCACCAACTCACCACCACGGAATCTTCAATAAACCCATTCAAGATCCATGAGTTGGTAGAGCACAAGCTCAAGCCAAACGTATCTTACAGTGCATGGTGATGTGTTTCAAGGTTTCAAGAACATACATAGCTTAAGAGTCTTCTCTTCCAACAAAGCTTATGGAAAAAAAGTCCATTGATCATCATAATAAAATATGGCAGTACCCTTTTCCTTCTTCTTCAAAGGTCCATATCTATAAACCTAAATTTCTTTAAGAAATTTAAGGAGAGCCACAACAAGAGGAGGATTCTCTGGTCCCCCCCCTACTTTTTCATTCTACTTGTTCTTTTTAATAATATTAAAATTTATTATTTTAGGAAATGTCTTTAAATAGTACTTTTCATTATCATAAAAAGGATTCTCCTCCTCATTTTATAAGACACAACAAGAAAACTAGTTAACCTAGGTGTGACTACTACAAAGGTAGAGGCTCTAAAAATAGGGAAGATTGCAAAGCTAGCAAAGAAGAACAAAGAGAAGGTATTATGTGAGAAATGAGAAAGAGTGTAGTGTCTAATAGAGCATAGGCAAGGACAAGAAGGGAGACCTCCACTTCCTCAGCACAACAAGGAGAGGAGGAGAGACACGAAGACCCACCAACTCACCACCACGGAATCTTCAATAAACCCATTCAAGATCCATGAGTTGGTAGAGCACAAGCTCAAGCCAAACCGTATCTTACAGTGCATGGTGATGTGTTTCAAGGGTTCAAGAACATACATAGCTTAAGAGTCTTCTCTTCCAACAAAGCTTATGGAAAAAAGTCCATTGATCATCATAACAAAAGATGGCAATACCCTTTTCCTTCTTCTTCAAAGGTCCATATCTATAAACCTAAATCTCTTTAAGAAATTTAAGGAGAGCCACAACAAGAGGAGGATTCTCTGGTGTCCCCCCCCCCAAGGCAAGTCCAAGAGACAAAACAACTGATAGAGAAACCACAAGATACCCCACAAGAGCAACTACAAGGTCCCTCACAAGAGAAATAACAAAAGAAGCCAAAGAAAAAAAACTACTTCTACAGATAAAAATCCTCCTCAATAGTGACCAGTGCAAGGACAAGGAGTGCAGGCCCTAGAGCCTCCACAATAGACCATAACGAGGTCTCCCGCAAGAAAGGAGTGGAGCACAACAGAAAGAACTGCCTCTATAGTGGGAGAAAGAAGTACCTTTTAAGCATCAAAGGAAGTCTAGACCACATGTAAGGCTCCTTCCTCTCCATAACTAATACCTTTTAATTTAGTCAGTTTCTTTTATTGTACTCCTATGTTGTAAAACTTAAACTTGTGAATTTTACCCCAGTAGTAGTTGGCTAGGAAAATTATTAAGATGTCCATTATAAAGAGGAAGAAAATTTCTTTTTGATTCTAAGACTCAAAGATAGATAATAATAGATATTTTATAAATTTTATAGAGCAATGGTGTGGTAAATATTAGATAATATAATTGTTACTAAGTAAAGAGCTAGAAAAAATCTTAAGCTAGCCATTATCAAGAGTTATGCTGATAGACCTTGGTTTTAATTTGGGCATGGTTTATTATCAAGAAATCAAAGAAAAATATTACATTATTTTAGAAAATTAGAAATAAATTATTTTTATGACTTTTGTAAAAGATAAAATTTTGGTCCAGTATAAGTGACCATTCAACAAACACCTAAGTGTGTGTACATTGTAACCTTACTTAATTGGACCTTATTAATAAGGTGCTTGCTTAGGAAACCTACTCAAGGGGCTTGCTTTCCCATCCCCCAGCCATGTGTCTACCATAACTCCTTCTAGAAAGAGTAGGACTCTTCTTCTCACCTTACCTCTCATCATCCCCAGCCATGTGTCTACCATAACTCCTTCTAGAAAGAGTAGGACTCTTCTTCTCACCTTACCTCTCATCATCCCCAGCCATGTGTCTACCATAACTCCTTCTAGAAAGAGTAGGACTCCTTCTAGAAAGAGTAGGACTCTTCTTCTCACCTTACCTCTCATCATCCCCTTTCCTTGTGTGACTATACCCACTCTGCTATTGTATTTGGGTTGTTTGGAGACTCCTTCTCTTTATCCCCAAGAGGAAAACCGACCTACTTCCATAGTTCTTGTGAGTTGATTTTTGTCACAATTAAACCTTCATCTTGCTACATGGTGCCTCCTAATACTAACCCCTTCACTCCCGGGTGATTTTGTACCAATGTTTTGGAGCTAGAAAACCACTTCCCACAAAGGCTCTCCCAAAGCCAAGCTATGAGTATTGTAACTTTTTGGTTTTTGTTATTTTTTTAATATTTAAGCTTTCACTTGGTTTTAATTATGGTGTTAATATGCTTTCCTACTATTTAATAATGGTGTTAATGTGCTATGGAGGATAGCATAATGCCAATGTAAAAGATGAATTGTTAGTCTAATATAAGTGACCATTCAAACACCTAGGGAAACCTACTGAAGGGGCTTTCCAACCCATCCCCCAGCCATGTACCTCCTTCTAGAAAGGGCTAGATGCTTCTCACCTTACCTCCCACCATCCTTGTGTGATTATACCCACCCTCTTCATGCTGTATTTAGGTGGTGTGTAGACCTTTTCTCCCCTTTGCTTGTGTGACCATACCCACTCTCTAGCTGTTATATTTAGGTTGTGTGGAGGCTAATTCTTCCTATCCCCAAGCTAAAAATGTGCCTACTTCCATAGCTTCTCTTAGTTGATTTTCGTCATAATTAAACCTCCCTCTTGCTAGTGCCTACTACTACTACCCTTTCCACTTCTATGTGATTTTAGAGTTGCTTTCGGAGCTAGAAGACAAGTTTTCGATCTTCCAAATCCAAAATATGTATATTGTAAGTAATTTTCTAGTTTTTCTCTGAACTTTTAGTAATTAATTTTCATTAAGCTTTCCCTTTATTTTAAATATACTACTAATGTGGTATGGATATAGTGTCCCAAGAGACCCTTTCTTGGAGTTTTCTACTCTTATCTCTCTTTTGCTCTTAATTCTATTAGAGAGATCTTGCTCATAAAATAAGTTAAGAGAAGTTCATTAATTAAGATTAGCAATCAGACCTAATGAGTAGGGTAAGTAGAGATCTAAAGTACAATTATGTGATTAGGCTATACTTTAATCAATTCCTTGCTAGAGTTGGGTTGCTTGTCAGAATTTCTCTTGTAAGAATTCCTCCCTCTTTATGTCTTCTTAAATCTCAAGTATATTAAGCATCTCTTTTATGCTTTTTAAGAAGATTAGAGATAATCCATCTTCTCAATTATATTAAGCATCTCATTATGCTTTTCATGAAGATTAGAGATAATCCACCTTCTCAATTATATTAAGCATCTCATTATGCTTTTCATGAAGATTAGAGATAATCCACCTTCCCTAATCTCTCAAATAGATTAGAGTAATTCACGTTGTGGTTATTGATTTATAATGTTCTATGATTGGGGATTTAAATGGATTAGGGTTACAATTTTATATCCCTTCAAGTAGAGAAAGATTATTTAGAATTGTTAATTGGGAATGAGAGAGGATGAATTAATTGTGTATAACTAGGCATAGCACAAGCTATGGTTTCCCTATCTTGCACTATGAGGAAAACAAGGGTTTTGTGCACACAAATATGGCCAAACAGCAGGATGCTTTACAAGATTTGGACTTGTGTGTAAAATGGCCTAGCATAAGGGAAATGCTAAAGAAAAATCTTTCTAATGCCTCCTGTGCTCTATTAGAAGAGCACTTGTTTGGGGAGAAATTAGATGGGCTACTATAGAGATGTATGGTGGTGGACTGGGATTCTAGAACTCTTTCATGGAAAATTTCCAATCAACAAGTCATTGTTCTCCTTTGGAGGACGAATCTGTAAACCTGCTTGATGAAGAAACTCTTTTGGTACTGCCATGGAACACACTGCCTGCACGCTCAGAGTGTGAAAAACCTTCACCATGACTGCCCTACTGCTGAAATGAGCACAGGATCAACTGCCCGGGTCTGCCTCAGACCCATCAACGAGAGACCGGAGGTCTGAGCGTTGAAATAAGAGTTCCATACGAACTCGCTAGACCAGGCAATAAACAGAGGGTAGAGATGTAAATGAGCAAAGAAATGAGAGCCCTAGTTCTCAACTGGTGATACCATGTGAGAAACTAGACTGTCTGTGAGATGACACAGAGTAAACAAAGGGTACAAGGAGATGATATAAAACCAGAACTGAACTACTATGAAACTGGAATGGTTGTTTTAAAGAAGAAGCCAGAAGGCTGGTCGGTTAGAAACGGTGCAGTCCGAGGTTGTTACTTAAAGTGGTATTTACGTAAAGCAGTTAGTTTACTAAGCTTAAGTAAGTAACCTTTCACATGTACTTTTATCACGCTCATCATTTGCCTGCTATCCAATCCTTGAGGCGAAGAGCCAGAGAGTTTCTAGAGGTCCAGTACGCCTCCCATAGACAATTAAACCTTATGAATTAAAGTAAACAATTTGGCATTCACTGTGTGAAGGGCCAATACTTCTCCCTAGGAGACAATCATGAGACCAAGATAGTTGAGCTCCAAAAACACACATCCCACCATGCTTGGAACAGTCAATGCTAAACGCTTAATCCAAGTTGTAACACATGCGGAATAAGGAAAGCTACCTGTAGTAGCACTTAGGTCAGTCGATAAGAGTGGTTGAAAACGATGTAAGGAAGGAAGTAAAATCTCTAATTAACAACAGTGACGAGGTTCATTTCTAGTGATAATATGTTCCAAGTTTCATTTAGTGCAGTCACCGTGCCACTGCTGCAGTGCCCAAAACGTGTTTACGTGAAGAGGGGGGGGGAGGCAGCACAGTTAATTAACCATTACGCAAACGCAAAACATACAGAAAGAGAATCATAAGATTGTTCCATTGAAATTCTGGAAGGGACATTTTGGTGACATAGGTACCAGCCGCTCGCATTAAACAGCGAGGTAGAACATGAGGAGTTGATACATTTAATTATTTCCATAGAACGTCCATGCATGGCCTGCTACAAGATCAAGCAAAAATGATTAATATACTAAGAAGATGACTAAACACGTAGATATATAATGATGATCAGAAGCATTGCTGTTTTTTTTTTTTTGGGGGGGGGGGGGGGGGGGGGGGCGGTATGTGTGTGTGTGTGTGTGTGTGCAGTAACTTTACCTTGGCCCTCATATGATGTTGTTGTTCACGTGGTTGCCGCCGCCGAAGAGAGATGATCTACTAAGGGACCTAGTAAGGTCGACAGCTTCGTGTTGCAGGCTTGAGAACTTGATATTATCACCTTTGCTTAACGAAGCGTTAAGGGGCTGGTCTAGAAACCCTAACGTGGCTGCACTAGTAGCGTGCATGGCATGCAGGGCGCTGGCCTCGCTATTATGATCAGATTTCTTGTTATATGATGCCCCCACGAGCTGGTTGCTTGCACTCGCTTGCAGCCATGGCACTGGAGGCTTGTCACCCGCGCCTGCATTGAAATGGGCTTCACCACCGTTTGCTGCTTCTTGTTTATCATGTGTGGCTCCCAGGCACAGACTAGCAGCAATATTACTGGCACTGGATGTTGCACTCCCCAACTTGAAGTTCTTGCTGGTTAATGGTGCTTCCTTCGCCTCAGTTTTAACCACGCTTTTCTCCTCTAGCGGGACCTGCATCTTGTTCTTCCCGGCCTCGTTGTGGCCCGTTGAGATGCCTGCTAATGGAGTGGCCGATGCATCCAACGCCAGTGGCTGCTCCCCTACAGTAGCTGAGCCCTTACTGGACTGACCACCTGAAATCACAGGCCACAGATTAGACTTACATCCACATGAAACCTTGCAAACAGCTCAGACATGACAATGTCTGCTTTGAATTGAAATCGTTACTTTTCGGTTGAATCTTAGGAGTGTTTTTAGTCCACGTGTCAGCAGGCACTCAACTCCACGTGCTGGCTTTTCCAGCCCAAGCATACAACAATCAATAACTCCTTCTTTACTCTGTGCATGATCCTTACATCCAATAATTACTCATGGACATTAGGTTGCAATCTTTTCTTGCAAATGCAGCACATGAACACATCATAGTGAGCTAAAAGCCACACTTCCACATGTGTCCATAATGCACAAACAGAAACAATGATATTGAGTTGATAGCACCAAGAAATATCAAAATTAAATTGCATGGTTTGAGTTTTGATGATGTTTTACCTGATAATAAAGTTTCAAAGATATAGTGAAAGTTGAAGAAGAATGAAGAATGAATCCAAGGAGGACATTAAGTTGCTAGGACTAAGTATTGATTTTTTTTAAATGATGTCATGGCTTGAGTTGTGATCATGCTTTAGTTCATGCTCGATTCAAATGTCCAAACATAGAACTATATTTGAATCTTAATCAAATTGAGTATAATTTGTCTCCATTCTTTCATTGCACAGTTGCATATCATATAAAGGAAGCTAAGGATGATAAGCTCCAAGGTTCTTGCATCTTGAATTCACGTTCCACCTCCTTATTGATTCCCTTAATCTTAGCATTCACTAGAAGTCACACTATCAAGATTTCAAAACAAGGTCAAGGTCCGTCTAACTTGAGGCAATGAGTGATCAAATCAAGATTGCTTCCTTTGTATTTTGACCAGCACATATACTCTCAACAATACCCAACAATTAATAGCAATGCATGTAGTAACAATGCACACAAGAGATCTTGTAAGAGAAGCTATCATACTAGCTTTATCTAGCCTTCACCCATACCAACAATTGCCTTAGAATTTAGATGGATACAATACCCTACTTACCATAAAATCCTACATCTTCTATAAGGAAAACTAAAACTTTCACTACAATATAAAGGTCAACTACTTACCTAAGTCCCAAGGTGTACTCCCTAAGACACTGGACTCGCCCTACGAAATCATGTTTATAATGTACTACACTTAAAAGGCTTATATAACCCTTATCTTATAACTTGGCCCCCTTGAAATTACCCCTTATCCCCATACAATAAAAATTAAAACCAAAAACCATAACTATGTCTACCTTTTCAAGGCATGCCAAACATTCTTGTAAATGACAAACAATCTCATCAATGACTTGCTTGAATCCTTGAAACTAGAATCAATGTACATTTAATATTTGAAATAACTCCATGCATTACAAATTTTTAATCATGTTTAAGCTTACAAATATTCATCCAAAATATTTAGAACTATAGCATGGATTTCATAGCATAATTAAATGCATCACTTGCGTAAGCATCTATTAGTCACCTAGCAAGATATTCTTGTAGTAGAGACGATTTCTTGTAGAGATGTCATCACGTAGCATTTTTTATCAGGCATACAAGAAAAAGTAAAATAATTTACAATGCTAACAATATTAATAATTAGATGTTAGGCCCTTGTTGATTGCTTTTTCATGCTATGCTTAGATCACTAAGTTCATCCAAAGTTATTCTTTAATGTAATGAAGCTAAAGTATCATATAGAATATTCGATATGACCAAATTTTTTAACTAGAAACTAATTGGTTGTATGGGAAATGCTTCACCCAAAGTTATACTCCATTATAGTTAAGCTAAAATATCATATAGACTAGTCCATACAACCAATATTTTTGTATTGGTGTCATCTAAGCTTTAGGAAACCAAAAAATCTTAGAAAGTCTCCACTACATCTACATTTCATGTTCTCATCATAAACGGCCTTGACTTACCTTGATAATATATATTCAAGGAAACTATGATCAAACATATCTATTACTAAACCATAAGTTCAACATTTATCACTTATTAACGAGAATTCATAACCTTCTAAAAAATGTATTCTTGAATGTCGCCTTAATATTTCAAGTTTGGAACATATTTTTGAAACAAATATCAAAAGGGTTTCACTCGAGGGGTGCACTACTAAGAAACACTATGCATCGCGTGCGTTCAAGGGGTATTAAAAAACCCCTTACATGAATAAAATGACCCCTTTTTCTTTATAGACTTATGGGTTTCTCATGAATTTCTCATGAATAAAATGACCCCTTTTTTCTTTATAGACTTATGGGTTTTTTTTTAATGGATTAAAAAACCCCTTCTAGAAATGTATTTCTATAAATTTATCTTAACATTTTGAATTTAAAAACCCCTTCATTTGAACTCACATGCTATACTTACATATTTTTAGGTGAACCCCCCCAAGGGTTTCATCACCATCTCTTTATTGTTTTCAATTCATGATGCAATTCTTTTCTTCTTTCACAAGTTTAATGAATGAATCAAAGATTCTAAGAGTTTAATGGCAAGACTATAATGGTGGCAGCTTATTAAGGACACCACATGTTCTCATTTTCTCAAGAATTAAGAATATAATATGATCTTGTATTAAAAATGATACACGTGAAAGTTCATGTGGGGAATGTTGAAGACAATGTATCTAATTAAAACAAACAATACCATGATATTTTTTCCCCAAATACCTAGTTTAACATCAAGTGCAGGTTGCTACATGACTCTCATTAACCCTTGGGGTTAACACCTAGACCAACCTTGAGCTTCATTGATCAGTGTAGGTGCATGTACATATCATTTGTTCAAATTATATTATTCCTTTGATGCACATATTATATGGTTTATACCTTAGGCATGAGGGTGATTAGGTTTAGGCACACCTCATCAGCTGTAATCTATGAAATCTCACGCATGCTTAACATGTGGCATTATATTTTATATATAATGAAGGCATGGGTAAGGGAGAGCTCATTCCCCTCTACCCTAGAGTTGGAATCCACTCGTGTCTTATCCTTGAGTGGGAGTGTGAGCTTGCTCTTATGCAAAGTCTCGTCTTGTCAATCCCCTTTTTCTCTTGTTAGTTCTTGTGTCTCATCCACATGAAACCTTGCAAATAGCTCAGACACGACCATGTGTGCTTTGAATTGAAATCGTTACTTTTTGGTTAAATCCAAGGAGTGTTTTTAGTCCACGTGTCAGCAGCAGGCACCCAACTCCACGTGCTGGGTTTTCCAACCCAAGCATACAACAATCGCTAATTCGTTCTTTACCATGTGCATGATTCCACCCCTTGTTAAGATGTCCTAAGAGCCAATAATTTATTCATGGCCATTAGAAGGTTACAATCTTTTCTTGAAAATGCAGTACATGAACACATAATAGTGAGCTAAATCCCACACTTCCACATGTGTGCATAATACACAAACAGAAACAATGATACTAACCCGACAAGACCAAGCAATATGAAAATTAAATTGCATGGTTTGAGTTTTGATGATGCTTTTTTTTATAGTAAAGTTTCAAAGGTATAGTTAGAGTTGAAAAAGAATGAAGCAAAGGAGAACATGAAGTTGCTAGGACTAAGTATTGATTTTTTTTAATGATGTTATGGCTTGAATTGCGATCCTGCTTTAGTTCATTGTCAATTAAAATGTTCAAACATAGAACTATATTTGAATTTTATCAAGTTTACAGTTTGTGTCTCTGTTCTTTCATTACACTATTGCATATCATATATAGGAAGCTAAGGATGATAAGCTCTAAGGTTTTAGCACCTTGAATTCACGTTCCACCTCCTTATTAATTCCCTTCATCTCATCATTCGAACTAGAAATCACACTATCAAGATTTCAAAACAAGATCAAGTTATGTCTAGCTTAAAGCAATGAGTGATCAAATCAAGATTCCTTTCTTTGTACTTTGACCAACACATATACCCTCAACAAGACCCAACAATTAATAGTAATGCATGTAGTAACAATGCACACAAGAGATCTTGTAAGAGAAGCTCTCATACTAACTTTATCTGGCCTTCACCCATACCAACAATTACCTTATACTTTAGATGGATACAAAGCCCTACTTACCATAAAGTCCTACATCTTCTATAAGGATAGCTAAAACTTTCACTACAATATATAGGTCAACTACTTAGCTAAGTCCCAAGGTGTGCTCCCTAACACACTGAACTAGTGCGCTACAAAATCATGTTTATAATGTACTGCATTATTTTAAAGGCTTATATATTTTTTTTAAAACCCATCACCTTACAACTTGATCCCCTTTAAATTACTCCTTATCTCCATACAAAAATTAAAAGAAAAAAACCATACCTTTTCAACACATGCCCAAACATTCTTGTAAATGACAAACAATCTCGTAAATGACTTACTTGAATCCTTGAAACTAGAATCAATGTATATTTAATATTTGAAATGATTCCATGAATGTAAAATTTTTAATCATGTTTAAGGCTTACAAATATTTGTCCAAAATATCTAGAACTATAGCATGGATTTCATAGCATAATTAAATGCATCACTTGTGTCAGCATCTATTAGTCACCTAGCAAGATATTTTTGTAGTAGAGATGATTTCTTATAGAGATGTCATCATGTAGCATTTTTTATCAGGCATACAAGAAAAAGTAAAATAATTTAGAGTGCTAACAATATTAATAATTAGATGTTAGGTAATTGTTGATGGCTTTTTCATGCTATGCTTAGATCATTAAGTTTAGAAATGCTTCATCCAAAGTTATTCTTTAATGTAGTGAAGCTAAAGTATCATATAGACTATTCTATATGACCAAATGTTTTGACTAGAGACTAATTGGTTGTATGGAAAATGCTTCACCCAAAGTTATCCTCCATTATAGTTAAGCTAAAGTATCATATAGACTAGTCCATACAACCAATATTTGGTATTAGTGTCATCTAAGCATTAGGAAACCAAAGAATCTTAGACAGTCTTATAACACTTGCTCCACTACATCTACATTTCATGTTCTCATCATAAACGGCCTTGACTTACCTCGATAATATATATTCAAGGAAACTATGATCAAACGTATCTATTACTAAACCGTAAGTTCAAAATTTATCACTTATTACGAGCACTCATAACTTTCTAAAAAAAATTATTCTTGAATGTCACTATAAGTTAAAAGTAATTTTCATAAGGACATTATTATATTACCTTGATAAACACCTCTAAAGCATTTCTTCTTTTAATCTTTTGGTCTCTTTAAGATATGGCTAAACCATGTCCCCCAAGCCTATTAATTTTCGTTCAAGATTGAAACCCATGTGACAATCATAAGCTTGGTTTTCCCTAAAGGAAGTATAAATTAATCAAATGAGATTTTACAAGGTACTAACAACCAAATCTTAATCTAGCACTTAATCTAGGGGGATTTAAAAATTAAAGAATTTGTTCCTGCATAGTAAGAAAAACAAATGTAGTGTTATGAAGGATTATCCCAACCTTTCTAATTTCAAGAGTCCATTATGATGGTGAAGAAATGAAGGTGTCCAAGGCACTGCAAATAATTTTCCCCCACCAAACCCCTCTCCAAAAACTTCATAACCACCTCCTTCTTTGTACAACAAGTTAATTAGAGACCTTTACTTAAGAAATTTTCAATGATAGGT
Source organism: Cibotium barometz (assembly GCF_041138505.1). NCBI lineage: Eukaryota > Viridiplantae > Streptophyta > Polypodiopsida > Cyatheales > Cibotiaceae > Cibotium > Cibotium barometz. The sequence continues at coordinate 6,754,434 of NC_141089.1, read as the reverse complement.
AGAAATTCAAGAACTAACCCATAAAATATAAGACTAGTCAAAGACACCCTCAAAGTGTTAAAATTATGAACAATAGGAAACCGTAGTGGATGTCAAAGAAAGCCCTCTTCATACACCTCCCCAAGAGGCATAAAGTCTAAGTCATGGGCTCTTAGAATTTCAAAGCTCCTTATGAAGCCTAATCCTAATTGATGAATCTTTTGAATAATTTCCATCTCCTCTTAAATTAACATATATCCAAAAGCATATTGGCTCTAGTTTGGCTATAGAGTTTAGCTGTGTTTTTTAATCCTTCTCCATTCTCCACTCACTATTATAGAGATCATGGTTTTTTGGGAAAAGATTCTAAAAGCTTTTAATATTTCAAGTTTGGAACATCTTTTTGAAACAAATGTCAAAAGGGTTTCATCACGATTCCTTTATTGTTTTCAATTCATGATGCAATTTTTTTCTTCTTTCACAAGTTTAACGGATGAATCAAGGATTCTAAGGCTTTAATGGTAAGACACCACATGTTAGATATCTGTAACGCCGCTACGGGCGTTACCACAAGAGGGGACGGCCTCTAGCTCACCACCCAGCCATAGAGGAAGAATGAGGATTACCCCTCATCCCCCAGGCTATATAGTGTGTGGCCTGCCGTCCACACTAGCCTGGCTGCCCATGACTCCGCATGGGCGTCCTCTCCCACTGAACCCCGGACATGGCCATCCGGTCTGCCACCGTCGGTCTCACAGGCATTACAGCCTAGGTGACATTACCCCCCCTTAAGAAGAGTTTTCGTCCTCGAAAACAAACTGGGAAAAAATTTTGGAAATTGCACTACGGCGTTTCCAGGTAGCTACCTCCTCATCCCTATCTGTCCATTTAACAAGTACCTCCTGGTACACTTTATGTCGGGTTTGTCTATCACGATAGTGTAGAATCTTTTCAAGTTCATGTGGTATCTTTGGTGGCTCTATCAAGTCCACTAAAATCTCTGGAGAAACTACGTTCTCTAACCCGTGAACTGATTTCTTCAGTTTACTGACATGGAAGACATGATGGACTTGAGAACTCTCCGGTAACTCAAGTTTACGTCCCCAATCTTCTTAAGGATTTTAAAAGGACCACAATATCTCGGAGAAAGTTTCACACTTTCCCGTTTCCATGGCTTCTGACTGCGTAGGAACCTTGAGAAATACAAAGTCACCTTCTGCAAAGGTCACCTTTCTACGTCCTTTATCCGCATAAGTTTTAGCACGATCATGAGCGCTACAAATGCTCTCACGTGCGGCTCTGAGCATATCATTTATATCTTCAAGGAAATCCTTGACAGATTGAATCTTCTCCTTTTCTAGGCCTACAGCCATCGGAGATCTCGGCTGCTGGAATCCATACATTAACATGAATGGTGTAAATCCAGTCGCTAAGTATTTGGAGCTGTTATAGGCAAACTCCAATAAGGGCAAGTACTCTTCCCAATTAGATTGCGTCTTACTAACATAAGAACGCAACATATCCTCTAGAATTTGGTTAACTTTTTCAGTTTGACCATCAGACTCCGGATGATATGCCGTACTCATACTCAGAGTAGTACCAACTTTTTGAAGATTTCCTTCCAAAAATGACTGTTGAACTTTCTATCTCTATCCGACACTATATCTGCGGGCAGGCCGTATAGCTTGTAGAGATGTTCAATAAAGAGTTTTGCCAACTCTGGCGTTTTTACAGTTTTCTTCGTGGTAATAAACTTTGCCATTTTAGTTAACCTGTCCACTACCACCCACACCGAGTCATTCCCTCAACTCGTCTTGGGTAAACCGGTAATGAAATCCATGGAAATTCTTTGCCATTTCCCTTGAGGAATCTCCAGCGGATGGAGTAGTCCTCCAACCTTAAGACGTTCATGTTTATTAACCTGGCACTTACTGCATTTCAGCACATAAGTCTGGACGTCCTTAAACAAACTAGGCCAATAAAACTGTCTTTTTATTAGTGCATAGGTCTTCTGAATCCCAGGATGACCCGCACTTGGACTATCATGACTTTCTTTAAGAATTTGGACCCGAAAGTCACCAATAGTTGGTACACATACTCTACCCTTGTAAAGTAAGTACCCGTCGTCAATGGAGTAATTAGCATATTTCTCCCACGTGTCCGGTCGAGCTCGACCACTGCTATACGGGCAATCCAACATGCCATTACAGGCTACGTGACATTACTCCCCCCTTCTAAAGAGTTTTCGTCCTCGAAAACAAACTGGGAAAGTCATTGGTAAGCAAATGTCTAGTAGTACTCACGCAAGCCGTGATTTGGTATTTCAACCAAAACCCCAAGGCAAATTTCATGCCTTGATTTTGCATCATGTCATCAGCACAGAAGCTAATGTATTGGAGAGCACTCTAGTAGCGCAAGTTCTTAGACTATGCTACTAGATATTTGTAGACTACGCTACCATGTTGCATCACCAACTTGTTAAAACTTCTCCTTGGAAAGCTCTACGGCCATAGGAGAAATAAACTAGAGCCAATCTAATCATGCATCACAAGGATTAGTTCCAAAGCTGAGAGATACTTTCTTTGCACAAGCATATGCTCTAGAATCTTGTTGAGTTTCTAACTACCATCAATCTACGGATGGTTAAACTCCACTCTAACTCAGAGTAAATGTAAGTTTTGAAAATTTCCCTTCAAATATAACAATCAAACTTCCTATCTCTTATGCCATACTATATTTGCGGGCAGACCATATAGTATGTGGAGATGTTTGATAAAGATTCTTGCACCACTACGGGTGTCTGGAGTTACATCCAATCACTTACAACTCTTTGTTGCTATTACCAGACACATCCCTTCAAGTATTGTCTGGACTCACACAACTATTCGAGTTTATGTGATATTTGAGGATATCCCTTCTTTCCCTCAAGAAAGGTTTTTGTCCTGAAAAACTCTACTCTCAAGCGGACTACGCGCTAGTGTCATAGGTCCAAGAACAAATCGAGACCATGTTTAATATCATATGTTATATTCTTGAGTCCTTCCAAGAAACTTTTAAACATCTTACAACGAAGATGTGGTATAGTGTCTACGCACATATGGTGGTACTATTGATAAACTGCTTTGCAATAGATGAGTGGTTTCACACTTGTAACAAAGTGCTTCATTGTTGCATATTATTACCCTTCATAAGCGGTTACACACTTATGAATCATTTGGGTGGGTTGTACCATCTATCAAGAAAAATTCCAAACTACTAATAACCACATTATCAATCCACAGATAATGACTGAGCTTGCTTTGCGAAGCTATAGGTTGCTAGATAATTGATGGTAATTACACAAGCCCAATGTCTCATTACATCATACATTCAATATAAATGCAAACATCACAGTACTTCGTGATGATGAACTTAGGAATTTCATCCTATCCCTGTTTGGTGTTGGTGTGAAGTATAACTATGAGAACATTATTTGCTGCCTCCTCATTATAGCGGCAAAGCTACCTACCCATCACAGGTGGCAATTTATCAAGCTATAACCGATGACAAGCAAATAAACGAGTACTCTTGTAAGAACTTCATAACCATATCTCACACCAACGGATTAAATGCCAGGGCTTGCAAAATTGAATGTTGTCTGATAGGTAGAGGGGATCATCAAACTACGGATGACCTTGACAACTCACTAGGACTAGTGATGTGTAACTTTTAAGTTACTCCACTCTCCTTGCTTATTCCATACCATTGAACAAATCGGTCCCTCGATTTGAGCAACATCAACATATTTATGAGTACCTCGATACTCATGGATTGTGGTTCGGTAATTTAAAATGTTGATCTAGAGTATCTTTCACTCAAGGATCTTAATTTTATTAGCAGCTATGTATTAGTAGTGAGTAACTACGTACCCACTATCATCACACTAGTAGCTCCATACTAGTCTGTGAGTAACTCCGTACCCAATGGCGTACCTCCCCCGAGTGGGAGTACCATATACAACCATCTATAACACGATGCTTAAGTCACTTGCTGTGCTAAGAAGTGACTACACAAATTGACCCCTCCATTGCACATTGCAGTACAATCTTTGGTATTACAACACGAATTTTTGGATGTCCTTATCATAGAGGTCAACTTAAAAACTAGTGCATAGGTCTTGTGGAGTCTTGGCTGACCTAACCACACCACTGGTGACTTCCTACAAAAAATGTGGCGCCGAAGTCACCACCTATGTACTTTAACTCCGTAAAGTACATGGTCTTCATCTATCATCTATGGAAAGTTGTAAAACATTCCTACGATGGATTTTTATCACCCTAAAATTATTGTGCACTATTTTAGTGTGAAGAGCTTTTTTCCTGGGTACCATGGTTAACCCCAAGCTCATCTATTGCTAAATTCTTCGATTTAACAAAAGATATGTTTGCCTCTGAACACTCTAGTTCAGCCCCAAACTTTGAGTTTACATCTTAATACTCCGGTTAAGTCAAAACTCACCAGATACAGTAGGATTTACCACTAAGCTCTCCGGCTTAGCCTCCTATCGTAACTCAGCCCGAGTTTATGTACACTACATATGTCAGATCCGATACTAACAACAACCAGGCTCGTCTGGAGTGAGATACTACTCACTATTGCCATGTAAAACCTTATTAAATCCTAGAAATTCTCCACTCATTCCCCAGGGGTATTACGACTTATAGGGTTTACACGCACATGAACTTGTAAGCAAAATAGCCTGTCATGCAATATTACAATTGCTTATGTAGGAAAGTAATATATTTCCCAAATTCATATGGTAGCAACTAAAATGTGCTCACAATCGCACACTTATGTTGAACATAGGCAAGACTACGCTTGCAAAATGCTATAGGGCGTCCCCCATGCATGAAACTGTCCAACCAAACTAGTCTTATTGCTAACCTCTAGATTTAGATCACTCCGAAACTAAATCACTCTGTTAGCACTAGTACACCATCATGGTCTTGCTACTACCTGGAGCTTCTCCGAACTCTGTAAACTGGGTTTTATCCCAACTTATGGCTATATTTGGTAATTTTCAAAGTTCAAATTTTATCTTGCACACTTTATCACTACAGACAAGTATACATACAGACCTGCCAAAGAGTCAAGTTACATGCACAAACCTTGGAGTCCCATTCCACCAAGACTACAATCGATTCCGTGAGAATTTGATGTCCCATACCATCAAATTACCACCAAACCAATTGATGTGACATATAAAAAGGCTCGTTCCCCCCTCCAAAGATCACCACAAACTCTCGAGCAGTGGGATGTCGACGCATGGCAATAAAAAGAAGAGAAAACCATGCTAGTAAGTTTAAGAACAGTTCTCTTCGTCGATCAACTTCGATAAGGGCATTGAGCATTACATCTCAAGACTATACCCCTTCAGATTTACCTTTGATTTCTACAAATCAATCCTAAATCTACTATTATTATCTAGGCATATGCTAATCCCTCAGATTAGTACTCCTAGATAAACCATTCAATTGAGTACTGCTAGCCCCTTTATCCCAAGTAATACACACCTTAGAGATTACTTTTACAAGGCAATCTACATGACTAAATCAAACTAGTCACTACTCTCTAGGCCCAAGTAGTGAAACTATTTTGTTACTACCAACAAGGGCCAGCTTGCCTCTATGGGCCAAGGCTCTCTTGTTGCTACAAACAGTAAGCAACTTGTTTGGATACGAGGCATAACCACATCAAGATTACGCTTGTACATGGTTCTCATTTGCCAAAGTTTACACAATCTTCTAGCAACTGTTAAAAGATTGTGAAGGGTTATGAGCACTACGGCTCAATTAGGCTTACCTTGATTTCTCGTGATAAGCACTTCGTCTAATTTGGGCACAACTGACGCCATTGCCAGTCCTCTTAGCCCAAGTAAAACACACCGTAGTTTTAGATTTACACTATAGCCAAACTACGTGACTTTGATGGTCAATACTAAGTCTATGCTCAGCTTAAATTTAATCTCTCTGAACCAAATGTGTGATCACCACATGTGCTACCCTCAATTCACTTCGAACTAGGACCAAGTCACTCCGGACTAGACCTGAGTGGTGACACTGCAGAGAAGGTGTGTCTATAGAAGAACACATTTGTTTGTCACTACAAAACAAACACGAATGTGTCCGAACAAAAACTTTAACTCTAGCACGACGACGTTCGCAAAAGTGGAAATTGAAATCTGGCGAGGCTACGCTCCCAGAGTCTTCATAACAAAAATAAAAATGATTGAGAGGCTGTGCCTTGCCGGGATTATCCCTTTTGCAGGCGGGGATTATCCCTCCACCCCAGCCGAGAGAGGGGATTTGTTTGAAGTTAGTTTCATTTTTAATTTCATTAAAAATGAATAATGAAATGTATATTTAAAAAAATAATTATTTTTTTTCTTCTCCTCTCGCTGGTGGCCGCTGATGGCTGGCCGTCGCCGCCCTTGGCTGGTCGTCCCTGGCTGGCCGTCGCCCCACTAGCTAGCCACGCCGCTGCCCTTGGCAGCACACGCCCGCCGTTCACCTCCACACGCCCGCGCAGATAAGCTTCAACGGAGGAAAAAAACGAGAAGCTTACCTCCAATTTGCTTGCTGTGTGTGACGGGGAGAGAGAGAGAGAGAGAGAGAGAGAGAGAGAGAGAGAGAGAGTTCTTCCCTTCCAAATCTTGGCCGCCTCCCTCCACACACCCCATTGTGGAGATAAGGATGAGGAGATGAATGGTCGAAAACCATCGGTCCCTGCGGACTCTGACGATCCCATCGAACCACGCTCTGATACCAGTGTTAGATATCCGTAACGCCGCTACGGGCATTACCACAAGAGGGGACGGCCTCTAGCTCACCACCCAACCATAGAGGAAGAATGAGGATTACCCCTCATCCCCCAGGCTATATAGTGTGTGGCTTGCCGTCTACACTAGCCTGGACGCCCATGACTCCGTATGGGCGTCCTCTCCCACTGAACCCCGGACATGGCCATCTGGTCTGCCGGTCGATCACAGGCATTACAGCCTACGTGACACCACATGTTCTCATTTTCTCAAGAATTAAGAATATGATATGATCTTGTATTAAAAATGATGCATGTGCAAGTTTATGTGGGGAATGTTAAAGACAATGTACCCAATCAAAACAAACAATCCCATTGGGTCTTTTTTTCCAAATATCTAGTTTGACATCAAGTGCATGTTGCTACATGACTCTCTATAACCCTTGGGGTTAACACCTAGACCAACCTTGAGCTTCATTGACCATCTTAGGTGCATGTGTATATCATTTGTTCACATTGTATTATTCATTTGATGCACACATATTATATGGCTTATACCTTAGGCATGAGGGTGATTGGGTTTAGTCACACCTCATCAGATGTAATCTATGAAATATCACCCATGCTTAACATGTGGCATGATGTTTTCTATATATAATATAATGAAGGCATGGGTAAGGAAGAGCTCATTTCTCTCTACCCTAGAGTTGGAATCCACTCTTGTGTCTTATTCTTGAGTGAGAGTGTGAGCTTGCTCTTGTGCAAAGTCTCCTCTTGTCGATTCCCTTGCCCTCTTATTAGTTCTTGTGTGAGAAAGTGTGTGTTTTGCTCATGTTTTGCAAAGGTGAGAGAACTCTTATCCCTTGTTCTCTCCATGTAGTAGCTACTAAGAAGGTGTGAGGTGTTGCAAGAGAGAGGTTTGTGTGCTTGAGGGTTTGCATCTTGCTTGGAGGAAGATAGGTAGGGTGTAACCATCCTTTCTTGGGTTTCTTGCATGTGGAATGGTGAGAGCACTCTATGTGTGAATGAGCCCTTAACCTTATCCTTGGGATCGTTCATGGTGTTGGAGAGAGAGTTGTGTCAAGGGATGTATATAATGCTTGGATTAAGATTGTTTTTATTTTCATATTCCTTAGTTTATTTCATTGATTAGGGTGTTAGGTAATGTAAGTTACTTCCAACCCTCACTCTTTCTTTAATCCTCTCCCTGAGAGCTTATGTGAGAGGCAAGCATTTGGGACTCAAGCCTCCTATACGTATTCCATTGATGTGCAAACACCTAGGAGCACAAAAAGGCTACACATTAGTCCTCGAAACACCATGAAAGCCATATAGGAGGCTTGAACCCCAAATGCTTGCCTCTCACACAAACTCTTCAAGAGAGGAATGAAGAGAGAGTGAGAGAGTTGGAGGTAACCTACACTACCTAACACCCTAATCGATGAAATGGACTAAGGAACAAAAAACCACAAAACAATCTCAATCTAAGCATTATATAATCCCATAACACACCCTCTCTCCACCACCATGTACAATCCCAAGGATAAGGTTAAGGACTCACTCACACAGAGTGCCCTCACCATTCCACATGCAAGAAACCCAAGAAAGGATAGTACACTCTCCCCATCTTCCTCATACACTCTCCCCATCTTCCTCAAAGCAAGATGCAAACCCTCAAGCACACAAACCTCTCTTACAACACAACCTCATAGCTACATGGCAAGAAGAAGGAATAAGAGATCTTTCACCCTTTGCAACACACACTCTCTCACACACCAGAACTAACAAGAGGGCAAGGGAATCAACAAGAGGACACTTTGCACAAGAGCAAGCTCACACTCTCGCTCAAGAATAAGACACAAGAGTGGATTCCAACTCTAGGGTAGAGAGGAATGAGCTCTCCTTCACCCATGCCTTCATTATATAAAAAATACAACGCCACATATCAAGCATGGATGAGATTTCATGATTATAACTAAGGAGATGTGGCTAAACCCAATCATGACCCTCATGCCTAAGGTATAAACCATATAATATGTGCATCAAATGAATAATACAATGTGAATAAATGATATGCACATGCACCTAGAGTGGTCAATCAAGCTCAAGATCGGCCTAGGTGGCACTCTCATTATTTCATTTGAGAGTGCTAAAATAAATATTGATAGTGTTTATTAAAAGAATAGTTGTGAATGCAAAAAAAAAAAATCATGAACATAAGTTTTAAAATCTTCAAGTCTAATTTGGGCAACTCAAAAAATCGACGTATCAATGCATCTTAGAGAGCATATATATAGCATAATGTGCATAGCATGTACCTAGAGAGCATATACATACCATAATGTTTAGAGCATAGCTTTAGCTCTTCGATAAGTTTTAGCTCCTACTAATAATAATATATAAACATGACCCCTTTTATAATAATAAAAATTAAATTATGAGACATGTAAGCTCCACAATGAGTTAAGGACCTTCCAATCATGCTTCCTATTCATGAACTAGTCATATAACTAGCTCTTAATCGAGGAAGTGTTTTATAACATGTAAGAGGAGAAGCCAGGACACATGGACTCGCCATGCTTTCCCAAGAACCTCATAGGTGAATTGTTGGCATCTAAATGATCACACAAGGAGCTATGGAGGATGAAATATCATAATCATGGTGGAGTGTGTGAAGGGGGGAGAGAGAGAGAGCTCAAGTGAGAGAAAGATTGCACAACTTGAATGGTAGTACTCATTGTATGTGAATGAAGGACCCAAGTACATGCTTTTATAGGCACCAATCCCTTTGTCTTTTGACCCTAAATCTAAATAAAGGGTGTTTGCACCACAAAAGGACACTAGACTAGACTCCAGACTCTAACTTTGAAATATCCGAAAAAAAACCCTTCGGAGTGATGGTGGAGTTGCATGCATTACTTTCAATAGTCCCGTACACCAACTTAAGCAAAGACACAAGATGTGTTCCTCGCTTCAGGCTCAGATGCCATGACAAAGACAACCTATATCAACATACTAAAACAACCCTCCTCGCCTAAAGCAAGGGCAAAACATGTATGATAGAGAGGAGCCCTTTAAAGAATTAAGGAGCTACATAATCCAAAAGGATATAAATAACTTTGATTTTTGGGGGACTACTCGGGCAGAGAACCCTTAACTCAAACATAATGGGAACTAGAAGTAGAGGAAGTAACCTTCCTTGATGTCGGTGTAGAACTGTTTACGTCTTCATTGCCACGTGATGGATACTTGAGTTGAGACCTCAAGCATGAATATAGAATATGTCAAAGAAGATCCCACAGCGAAAAATATGGGTGTATGGAGTGATGGATCTCATATGCATTGTAAAAGGGCCCAAAAGCCAAGCACCCGAAGGTGTCCATGTGAACAGCAACTCACAAGCTTTGATGAAAACACCTTATAATTGTATGGATAAACGAAAATACCTTATCTCCAAAAAAAATTGTAAACAAAAACGTCGAAGCTGCGTTATTTTTTTAAATTTTGTTTGGCCAATGAAGAGGACGGCCTGGTGGGGCGTTTGGCTTGATCTGCAGCATGTGTCACTGGTGGGTGCTTCATGACGGCCATGCAAGCTACAGGAGTGAGTTCCGAGGCCCAACCGAGGTAGCAGCACCAGGCTGGCCCAAGCAGTGTGGCCGACGACGTTGGGGGCCCAACCGACGCAGCACATAAGAGCCGGCGGTCCAACATTGAGAGCCTCTGAAGGCGAGCGAGAGACAAGCGAGAGGCGGAGGCTGAGCAAGGGCGCTGGTAGCGCTCGCGACAGTAGCGCTATCGGTTGCGCTGGCGCAGACAGCGGGCGTCCGGCTCTGGGGCGGGCGAGCTCTAGGCCGACTGAGCACGCCGGCGCTCACAAGGAAGAAAATATAATGGATGTAAGCTGTTGGCTAAGACTCCAGAGATCGAGATTTTAGAGCCACGAAGATGAAAACGCTACTACTGCTAGTGATGGTTGTAGCATGAAAAAGCAAGGCTTCACTTGAAGAAAATGCACGATGATGATGGTGACCCAAGCTCTCATACCATGTCTACATCCAGAGGATCACACATGGAACTATGGAGGATGAAATATCATCATCAATGTGTGACGGAGAGAGAGAGAGAGCTCAATTGAGCTCAATTGTGAGAGAGAGAGATTGCACAACTTGAATGGTACTCATTGTGTGTGAATGAAAGACCCAAGTACATGCTTTTATACCCACCAAGGCCTTTGTCTTTCGATCATAAACCTAAATAAGGGGTGTTCACACCACAAAGGACACTAGACTAGACTCTAGACTAACACCGAAATATCCAACATGAATGTAAATCAAGAACTACTGATAATAATATATAAACATGACCCCTTTTATTAAGAAAAAAACTAAATTATGAGGCATTTATGCTCCACAATGGGCTAAGGACCTTCCAATAATGCTTTCTTTTGATGAACTAGTCGTATAACTAGCGCTTAATGAAGAAAAAATTTTATAACATGTAAAAGGAGAAGCCAATGTACATGGACTTGCCATGCTTTCAAAAGAACCTCATGGGTGAATGTAAATGGAGAAAACTATACGAATAGCTAGAGCTCAGTGGGTTCAATAAAAAATATGAAAGTGTCACATGAGTTACTAGAAGGAGTTTTTAATTCACATCCTTGGGATAAATTTATTGACATATTCATAAGGGGTTAAATTATAAATGCATAAAGTGGACACTTGGGTAAACATAGTTTTCAAAATTATATCATTTAGACAAGTTGGCAACTGGACATATATGCCCTATGGAGGAGACAATGGTATTATTACAATGCCTATATTTTTGGCTCTTAGGGAAATCTAGGTATCTACAAATGGTTTATTATTTGGAGAAAGCACATATCTATTCTTTCATCTTGTGGTGGCAAGGAAACTTGTTGGTCACGCTAACTCAAAAAAATTGTGCTTCTTAACAGACTTAGCACTCTATGCTATTAGCTATTACCAAATGCTAAGGGTTGTTGTTTTTCGAGTACACCTAGGTGCTACACTATAAGAGAATGATGGTATAGCCGTGCGACGTAGCCGCACGATGTAGTGAGAGAGTCACAGAGCTGCATGCAATAGGATTTTGTTTCTAGCAACTATACATGCGGCTACTACTACTGCGTGTAGCTATATAGCTGCGTGTATAGCCACATACTGTTACAAAATTAATTCTCCCGCATGGCACATGCATCCTTTCTTTGTCCATCTTTTCTCCCAAAAAAGTGTGCTAAACTCGTTTTCTCTCCTCCCTTCATCTCCCATACCTCAAGCATGAAACTCGTGCTCTCCTTCATTTATGTGCTTTTATCTCTAAAAGTGTAAGTTTTATGGTGAAGGTAAAGGTTTATTTTCTTACATTCTCTCACATTTGTTTCAATCTCTATGTGCGTACTTAGGTCTTGATTCTTTTCTTCTTTTTCTTATCCTTCTCACTTGTCTTCACATTTTTCTATTTGTTTTGTTAATTAACTTTATTATGTGTGGTTGTTTTGTAGGATTAGGATTTTTGATGCTTGCTCATTTGGCTTTATTTGTAACAAGAAGATAAACTCTCTTTTCCTCTTAATCTTAATTTATACAAGCTCTATGTATACTTATTTCCTCTCTCTTTTTCTTAGTGTTAAATATTTTTTTCTCTCTAATATGCCTATGTACATAGAGTATGCATAGCTCTAATTTGTTTACTTCTGTACTTCTACTTGTAGATTGGAACTTGTCTTTCAACGAAAACTCTATTTCTCAACAAACACTCAACTCCTCTAAATTAATATAAGAGTACTTGTCTTTCATAAACCCTTTCTTTACTTCTTTATGGTGCACCCCCAAGTGCTTGGGAGCATTTTTTTTACTATGCATGCAATCATTTTTTAAAGCTTATACATAAAGCCTCTTTGCATAAAGGTCATGAAGCCTTTATGCATTGTGGCTTCATGCATAAAAACTTTATGTGAGGTGGGCTCTTTGTATGAAGCCTTTATGCTTAAGTCTTATGCATAGAGGCTTAAGCATAAGGTTTTATGCATAAAGCCCTTAAGCCTATATGTATAAAGCTTTGAGGCTTAAGCATAAAGCCTCTATGCATAAGGCTTTAGCATAATGTTTAATCCTTATGCATAGAGGCTTAAGAATAAGGATTTTATGCATAAAGGCTTATGTAACATGCATTATGGCTTCATGCATGAAGCCTTTATGCACAAGGGCTTATTTTATGATGCCTTTATGCTTAAACATATGCATAGGGGCTTTATGCATATGGTTTCATACGTAGAGGCTTATACATAAAGGATAATGCATATAGGCTTTATACATATGCATGAAGGCTTCATACTACATGAAGCCTTTATGCGATGTGGACTCTATGTATAAATCCTTTATGCCTAAGCCCTATACATAGAGGCTTAAGAATAAGGCTTTATGCATATAGCCCTTATGTTGAAGCCTATATGCATAAAGCTTTGAGGCATAACCATAAAGCCTCTATGTATAAGCCTTAAGCATAATGTTTAAGCCTTATGCATAAAGGCTCTATGCATAAAGTTTTGAGGCATAAGCATAAAGTCTCTATGCATAAGACTTAAGCATAATGTTTAAGCCTTATGCATAGAGGATTAAGCATAAAGGCTTTATTCATAAGGCTTAAGCCTTATGCATAAGGGCTTAATACATGAAGCCTTATGTAACATACATTATGGCTTTATGCATGAAGCCTTTATGCATGCATAAGGACTTATTGCATGATGCCATTATGCGTAAGCGTATGCAAAAAGGCTTCATATATAGAACCTTATGCATAAAGGCTTCATGCATTAAGCCCTTATGCATGAGCCTTAAGCCTTATACATAAAGCCCTTATGCTTAAGCCTCTATGCATAAGCTCAACTTCACAATGTAATCCATATGCATTAAGCTTTATGCATAAATATATATGTAATAAATCCATATGCATTAAGCTTTATACATAAATATATATGTAATAAAGCCATATGCTTAAAGCTTAATGCATAAATATATATGTAATAAAGCCATATGGATAAAGCTTATGTAATTAAGCCATATGCATAAAACTTATGCTTAAAGCCTAATGCATATCCAAACGATATTAACAAATCCCAAGAGAAGCTTTTCGAAGCAATCATAGAGTGGAGGGAGAATCATCTTCTCTCTTCCATGCAAGAAACAATAGCTCGTAAATAAGCTTGTCGATTTAGTGCACTGATCCCAATAAAATGTAGTTTAGGATCTAGGTGGAATGGACTATGTAATTTACAACTATGTATGTAATTTGTAATATAATCCATGATATTATTGTATTGTAATTATTTTTTGTTGTTTAAGTGTTTTAATATAAATGTGAATAACTAGTGTTTTAATAATGTGATTCTTTAAAAACAAATGGGGACAAAATGGGTGAGATTTGTGGGGACACATGTGTCCCCAAAAATCTCACCCATTATGTCCCCTTTATTTGGCGAATAGTCTGCAACTATAGCCGCACACAACTATATACGTGGATAGGTGTACGGCTATATAAGTTGTTGTACACGTTGTTAATCATGCAATTCCTACGTGCTCATAGCCACGTGAATGTTTTTTTCAAACACTCGACCATATATAGATTCTTTTAAATTTGTGTGGCTCTTGAACGCAGTTGTGCTCTTTGTTTCTTATAGTGCTAGCCACCCTTTTAAAGGGAAAATATGTCTCCTTTGATCATATAACTTGGTTTTCTTTATCATAAAGGTATTTAACTCCACATTTTAGGTGTCTCTCATGTCAAGACGTGCCACATAATATTCCATACAATGGGTGCTATTTAGATTTATATGTGTTACTAGTATAATTTCTCAAATTTGGTACACATGCCTCAAATGTTAAGCGATTATATGTATTTGTGTGATGACAATTTTAAGTGTTGTTCAAATTTCTCAATCATAGATATGTAATATGGATGGTGAGGATTCATTGGGGAGAAATATACCACACAAGGTTTAGTATATCCATATTGGGCCTAGTATGGGTGATAAAGAAGAGAGATTGACAACTCTAGCACAAAGCTATAAATAGTTTACTTAGAGAATGCTATTGTCAAGTAGGTCTTCTACTATGTTCACAACAATTAGAGAACCCATACACATGAAATATAGATAATGTTATTGTAAGCTTGTTCAGTCGCTTCCATGTATCTAGGAGGTCTCACTTCAACTATCACCTTTAGGGTTACATGAGGGATGGTGATCCTATAATCTCATCCAATTGGTTTGATTATTACAAAGGAGATACTTATAAGATACATGCGTGGGTTACAAAGTTTCTACTAGTACTATACATTAACTTAAGCCTATATTATCAAGGATGGCACTATTTAGCATGATTGAGAAGTGAATATTGATAGATATTCTACATTAGTTTCTCCTTTATTAATCTCTCCTTTACTTTCCTTTATTTTATCTTAACTAATGAATATTGATAGATATTCTACATTAATCTCTCCTTTATTTTATCTTAACTAGTTGCTAGAACAGCTCCACCTATATCTTGATTCTCTTAATTTATATTATAGTGAAGATTCTTCTAAGTATCAAATGCATTTTTTTGTTTCTCCCCGATCTTCCTTGTCACCACCATGTGATTTGTCCACTAGGCCTCAGGCACTGTGCACATATGTATTTGGTTTTGCTACCTACTAACAACCTCATTGCTACCTTAGTTATACAAAGGTTGAGTTAGAAGATCTTTCTCCTAGGTTTAAGATCTTCCATGCCAAAATTTTAATGGGAAGAAGCACCACCTTATATGCTAAGTAATTCATGGACATCCTCCTTGGGCACTTTTTTAACAAGCTGCCTAATTTTTTATTTCTCATTGGTTTATGACTTACGTGTCTATTTATTTGCCATGCCTTGATGATGTATGTGTCTAAGAGAAACCTAAGAAAATTCTCTTTTTGTGTAGTTTTACGATGACCTGCCTACATGTTAAGGTACGTATCTACACCTTTTTTGAAAAAAAAAACTACTCCCAAATTTGGAGCATCATGATTTAGGAGAGCTAGTCATCATTAAAGGGTCATTAACGGGCTTCACTATGCTTGTAGCAATTTTTCACGCTCTCACCACACAACACCTTATCTCATCTTTGATTAGACTCTTGATTGGGCATTTTAGAAGAAAGCTTCCTTATTTTAAAAAAAAGCAATGTGGATCATCTCAAAATCAAGAAACTAGAGTTAAAAAAAAGTAGGTTATTATGAAACCTAGATTAGACTTTGTGATTAGATTCTTTTGAGATTCCTTACAAAATAACTATGTAGATGATCCCTAATTTAAGTGAACTAGATTCAAACAAATAAAATCGAATCATTGTAGACATTACATATATAGGGGTATTAAAAAAGAGAGATTTTTAGATTGAACCCACATTTAAGAGATCGAATGGAATCATTGAAGACAACATTATCATCATACGGATAGTGCACATTCAAAAGGATTGGGAAATAAAGAAGATTGGGTCATTTTATAGAACCCATAATTGAATGAAATATTCTCAATGGGGTGGTCTATGAGTCCAAGATGCATACCAAGATTTGGAATGAGACCATACATCACGCTTTCTCTTTTATTTCTTCATTTTAAAAAATTGGCTCCTCTTCATCCCCTTCGTGATATGGAGGGAAAAGAAGAATTCCCCTTCTTCTTCTTCTTCTTCTTCTTCTTCTTCTTCTTCTTCTTCTAGCTTTAAGGGGTAAACTATTGAACATTTTGGACAAAGTGGGACAATTTGCTCCATTTTCTTCTTCTTCTTCTTCTTCTTCTTCTTCTTCTTCTTCAAACTTTGAGGCATAAACTATTGAACATTTTCAACAAAATGGGACAATTTCATCCATTTTGTCCAAAATTATTTTTTTGATCATTACTATGTAGTGATGCCTTTGCAAGCCTTTTGTAAAGCTGAATTCCAAGGTTTTGAGAGGCTTTTACCTAAAATTACAAGGATATCCCTAAAATTACAAGGATATCAATGAGGGTCAAAGGGACAAGATTAATACAACTAATAGAAAGAGTTGGGATTTTAAAAAGAAAATTTTCAAGCGTTGAATTGTCACTTATTGGTTATCCTATTTCAGTGAGCATAAACTCTAATACTATATTTGGGGATGGGGTTCGCAAAGGCAAATTGTAAAACCACATAACCCAAGCCTTAAGACAAAAAGAAATAAGAAATTCTAACATAGTTTGTGAAATTATGTTTTGAGAATTCACAAAGTAATGTGACTTATACCCTCTACAATTTATCATTTTAAATACCTTTCAAACTCAAAAACTTTCTTTAGATAAAAACATGTCACCTATGTGCAAAAATGCACATGTTATTTGCATATCATGTTTTGCAAGTATGTAGACTTCCATAATGAATGTTTAGCAGTCATGTTGGAATTCAAATAAGTTAGAGAGACAAGTAAAACTTCCCTCTCTTGTAGATATAAACATTAATGTAAGATAAACCTACAAAATAAACCATCTATTATACCTCTAGGTGCATATCATATATGTTAATTCTAAGTGATATTATGGAGCTTTCCATGTTTTATGGCTTATAGATTAGAGCTCACACCTCCTAGAAGGTTGTGGGATCCAATTCTATGAGGGGCGTTGCTCAACAAGGTGGCCTATGAGTCCAGGATATGTGCCTAGCTTTGAAATGAGACCATACATCTTGCCATCTTTGTAGCCATCATCTGTAATTTCCATTTTGGTATGTTCGCACCCCGTAGTAGAGGGGACAAGAAGGCATTTCTCGCAACAAACCTCCCTAGTTCCAGACCTAAGAACGATAACCACTTGAGATATCCCCCTAATAGTAGATAGGTCATCCGATTGGTTCGCGGTTCATTATAGCCCGTGCGACTGATTTAACATCTCCTTCTGGTCTCTCTTTAATTTTGTCGTTGCCATAAATTAGCTCCTCTTCCCCTCTTTAGTGATATGGAAGGAAAAGAAGGGTTCCCCTCCTTCTCCTTCTTCTTCTTCTAACTTTAAGGACAAAATGGGACAAATTGCTCCATTTTGTCTATAATTATTTTTCAGATCATCACTACTTTGCAAGGCTTTTGCAAAGTTATTACCAAGTTTTGCGAGGCAGTGCAAGTATATCAATTGATAAGGGTCGAAGTGACAAGAATACAGCTAATAGCAAGGGTTGGGTATTTAGAAAGAAACATTTTGAGTGTTGAATTGTCACATATTAGTTATCCTATATGCTCTAATACTATATTTGGGGATGGGGTTTTCAAAGGAACATTAAAACCAGATAACCTAAACCTTTAAACACAAATAAACAAGAAGTTTGAAAAAAAATGCTAACACAGTTTGTGAAATTATGTTTTGAGTTGACTGAAGGTGAAAAAGAAATTTTTCTAGGCAATTTTTACAATATCTACTCATATTTTTATTCTGTTAAATTATACATAACAATTGAACTCCCATAGCTCTTTTTTTCTATTGGTCACTATATAAAGAATATAACTTATGAAATCACAAAGTAATGTGACTTATACTCTCTATGATTCACCAATTTAAGTACCTTTCAAACTCAAAAACTTGCTTTGGATAAAAACATGTCACCTATACATCAAAACATGCATGTTTTTGAAATTTTTATATATGTTTTGCAAGTATGTATACTTCCATAATGAATGTTTAGCACACTCATGTTGGAAGTCAAACAAATAAGAGACAAGTAAACCTTCCCTCTCTTGTAGATATAAACATTGTAAGATGAACCTACAAAACAAACGATCTATTATACCTCTAGGTGCATATTGTATATGTTAATTCTAAATGTTACCATGGAGCCTTCCATGTATGGGCCCATAGATTAGAGCTCACACCTCCCAATCAAACTGTTGTGGGAACCAATCCTCTGAGGGTCTTTTCTCGCCTCTTGAGAGAGAAGTGAAAAGGTTTTGGGATCCAATCGTACAAGGGGCTTTCCTCTCCTCTCCTCTTGAGATAACCCTTGTAAGAGAGGGGTCACATCGGTGTATTATGTGTCTAAGGAAAGTGAGTTTGGTAGAGCCACTACAACCACATGATGTAATGGGAGACTCACTTAGCAAATGACTTCATCTATGATGATCGTGCAACTCCTCAAGCTTTGTGGTCCTTTTAGTATTGGCGTTAGTAGCCATGGACATCAAAGGCCATGGCTTGTCTTTTGATGTAGGTTTTTCTAACAACTATGCAAGGTGTTTATTCCAACCGGTCAAGTGGGTCATTTGTGCACTACCTTTAGTGGCAAATGTTTGGAAGGATGATCAAGAGGAAAAGTTAAGCCATCTTACTGTCTTAATTTTGCAAGATAACGCTATATGGAGCAATAAAAAGAAAGAAAGAGAAAATGAAAAAGAGTGCAATAAAATGAAAGAGAGAGAGAGAGAGAGAGAGAGAGAGAGAGAGAGAGAGGTATTAACGTCGGTAGAATGCAACACGAGGGAGAGAGAAGAGAGTGAGAGTGAGAGTGTTAAAGAAATAATATTTGAATGATATCACACGGAGTAGGATATGTCAATGGTAGTGGCTATCGTAGTGCATAATTCCAAAATTAAAATTAAGATAGTTTTAAATTTTTTTTAACTCACTGCAATAAAAGAGAAAGAGAGAGAGAGTGGGAGTGTTAAAGAAATAATATTTGAATGATATCACACGGAGTAGGATATGCCAATCAATGGTAGTGGCTATCGTAGTGCATGATTGCAAAGTTAAAATTAAGATAGTTTTAAATTTTTTTTAACTCACTACAAAGCGTAAGTCGTAGTTCAAGTTTCTAACAATGTCATATTCAGCAACACAAGACAATCAAAGCAAGCAAGGTTGCAAATTCAACGCAAAGTCCTGTTCTTTTTGCGAGGGAAGAAGAATTTCATTAGCAACGATGTAACATTAACACGTCTTTTTCATCACCTCCCACCTAGAAATCTGAGGAACACCACGCTTATGTCGTGTTTAATGAGTACGATTATGGCTGATTATTAAGGTTTATCTCCAAGCATGCAAATGCAATTAGCAGAAGGGAGAAGGGAAACTTGCCATTTTGTAGGCTTTCGCTGCCGGTGGCCTCCTGCGATTCTTTGACTTCGGTGTCAATTGCAAGCGAAGAAACTGGCTGAGGCTTCCTCCTTCGCCTATTGTGATCGGCAAGCCGCTTCCTGCAGCTCCTCTTGCCGTCATCGAACTCGGAGAGCACGTGAAATCTGCAGGCGCAAGAGCCAATAGATGATGTGTCTCCAAGTCATCATGCAAAAGAAGAATGCAGTCTCGATGGTACAGTTTTGCGTGCAGCTACCGCAGCTGGAAAAATGGTGGAGAGGAGAAATAGCGTACATGGGTAGCGTTAATTGAGCTTTACCTGCTGCATTGTTGGCAGAAGCGTTGTGTCTGGTCTCCGATGCTGACTGTGGCGGCCTTGGAGTGGTACTCGCACACCTTGTGGCGGCGATGGTAGTGCTTGGCCATGCTAAGGTCGGCCTTGCAGCCCTCTGCTTGGCACAGAGGGGCTTGCATCATGCTTGGTGAGTTGGGCCGCAGCCGCTTCCCGAACCGCCCGAAAGCGAAGTCGTCCGCCGAGAAGTATGTCCGGCCGCCCAAATTCAGCCCTAGCCTGCTGTTGAAGTCATGCGTTGTGTAGAGCTCCCGCTTCACGATGTCCTCCAACCTCCTCTGGTCGAAGCTTGTGAGTCCAAGCACACTCGACCTCGCTGCCAACGGGTCCCCATACAAACCAGCTGTCCCGTTTGCTCCCAAGCTACTGTACCCTCCCATCGCCAAAGCTCCAAGACTGCCGTAATTGTAAGGAGCTGACGAAGCTTGCATTAAAGTGCCTTCGTGCTGCAGCCCTGCAGCTGCTGCTGAACTCCGAGTACCTACCGTGTTTAAAAGCCCCCATGTATTCTGAGCCTGCAAACCCGAAGAGTTCATGTTAACTGAAAGGAGGCCATCGTACTGACGTGAATTGGCAATGGAACCTATGGCCTCTGCCTGCATGATGGTGGGTTTGTAGTCTAGCACTTGATCATACACAGAACAGTTGTTATTGGAGTGCTGAGCCAGAAGCATAGCGTTTTCCCAGTCCAGTATTTGCTGTCTGTTGAGATTGAGGTATCGTGAGTCCAAGCCTGAACAGTGCACAGCAGCACTAGTGGCAGCTTGATCGGGCCATGTATCAGCAGCAGAGTGCCAGCTGAGGTCTCCGGTCTGATGAGCCGTGGAGTTGGCAGAAGGGATCATCCCATCTGCCAGCTCGGTAGAGCGAGGAAACGCTTGAACTCGAGAGGGTTTCTGGGAGCTGTCTTCTACGGCCTCTCTCAAAGGAAGAAAAGCTCTTAGCTCTCCTGCGAGCTGACATGGGCAGAACCAGGGCTCTGGCCTTGCTTGTTGGTAACCCTACAAATGCTTTGGAGAGAGGACATTAGATGTGAAGCACCGAGGGTAGCAGTGGTTATATGAACTGTAGGTAAGACGTTGCATATCCGGCCCTCTGAAGTTCAAAGTAAGGGGTCAGGGTACAAGCTGACTAGGGTGAAGCTTTTGTTTTTGGGGAAGGGCTGGCCAGCATCAGGGTTTGCTTCGGACGTGCAGTTTGCGCACAAAAAACTGTACAATCTCAATGGGAGTGTTTGGCGAGAGATGAAATCAAGTAGACAGAGAGAGAGAGAGAGAGAGAGATATGTGAAAGGTTAGAGTTGAGGGCAGTCGATATGGTATGTGGGTTCGACTACTACTACTATAGCTAGGAGGCTGGCGCAATCGATGGTGATGATAAATGAATGAAGAGAATAAATTGGAGGAGAAGGGGACGAGAGGGGGCGCGGGGAAGGAGAGGAAAGAAGAGCTGGTACGCTGGAGCGAAGTGGAGGGGGTACCAGCAGAGAGGGAGAACTAAAGGGAAGCAGCAGAGTGCAGCACTCTCTGGTAGTCGGTTCAAAGTCTAGAAAAGTGAGAGGGGGACTAGAGGGGTAAGATGAGCCAATCAATCAATGATAAATGGGGAACGCATGGAAGGAGGCCGCGAGGGCACGCCCCACACGCTTACTTTGTTGCGTTGCTATGAGCGTAAGAATTTTGCAATTCTGCCTGGTTTTCGCCCTTGTTTCCAATTTCCAAAGCAAGCCCCACGTTGGGGACGCTGTGCGTGCGAAGTGTCCACACCCCGCCCGGCCCCGGTGCGCCGGTGGTCCTAAATACTAATTAGCTAGTGTAGGAGGCTGTTGCACTAAGTAAGGTGTAACTAGTTACTAGAGCACAGACTCCTTTTCACTGCGGGCCGACCGTCGCCGCGTTGTCGTCGTCGTCGACGTCTCTCTCTTCTCTTTCTGGGCCAATTGGCCCGCGTCCCGCGCGGGCACACACAGCAGCAGCTGGCTCGCATATAAGGCGGGGAAGTTGGCAACGCCTGCAAAGGATGTGGACCCGAAATGATGGGCCCCGCACAGGCAGCGAAGACACGGAAAGGAAGGTACATTGCTACAGTGCACACACTATGGCCGCATTGGCCACTGGCCACTGTTCAGTGCGCTGGGAAGCCTCTTTCTGAAGCTTGGACTTTTTTTCCTGAAAACATCCACCGGGATTCCACCCCCCTCGTCCTCCTCCTTGTGCTCAATACTAATCCTGATTCCTCTCTCTCTCTCTCTCTCTTGTATCGCTGCTACTCTCGCAGGCGTTCACACTTCCTGCATGTTCCCATTTGCTGCGAGCTTTACCAACTCCGCCGTCGTCGCCAGTGCCCAATCACGTACAATGCCAGAGCCTTGAGAGAGACGCACGCCGACGTGTCTCGTCAAGCTCCTGCAAGTAAAGAGACACGTGGCTGGACGGCTGTGCGCTCATGTTAGCATCGCCATTATAGGGTCGTGTCGTATACGGGTACGGAGAGCCTGCAAAAAGGTCGCCTCTGATCGCAAGCCCACGCTACCGCTGCGGCTGGCCGCTGGAGTCTTCCCCTTCTCTCGTGGTGGTGGTTGTTTTGCTGTCGGCCCGCTTGGCTTCATTCTGTCCGGCTGAGCTTCAATCCGTGACTTTTGATGCCCAGATGGCAGATGGACAGGCTAACAGGGAGGGGCCTGGCGACAGGCCATATGTGAATCTGTTGCTTCTTCTTTTTTTTTTTGGCGAAAAATCGCCTCGGATTCGCAACGCTTGCGTCCCCTTTCCCCCGGAGGATCAATCGATCTATGCTCGTATCTTCGGCAGCAGACTCGGTCCCAAACCCATTTTAATAATTGCAGGCTATCCGCAATACCCAAGGCCCTTCTATATAAAAGTATTTTAATAAATTGTTTTTAGGATTTGTGCATACCCTAAGACGAAATAAACAAATATAAAGTGAAATTGATCAATGATAATTTGTCTGGGGCTTGGACCTAATTCACCATCACCTTTGCTTAACCCTAATCAATCTTCTTGCCGCCATGGCCGCAACATACAAACAGGCTGCCAGTGCCAAAATGGAGAATTCAGAAACTCTGCTGACTCAAAGGATTGAATTGGTGTTGAAGCTCTGAACACAAGCTCCCGTACTTTTTCTTTATTTTTTTCTGAGCATCACTAATTCAAAAAACAAGATTTTTTTGCAAAAAAAAAATTCCACAAGAGGCGACGCAGGGCACATGCATGATCCGACCATACACACAGTCCCATTATGAATGACTTCATGTTTGACCATTGAAATTGAGGCATCAAGGACGCAAGGATCTCTCATCTTTATGAATTTTTTATTTGCCCAGCTCCAGCATGTGTTACTACTTACTAGTCTACTAGTACATGCTACAGCGGAGTTTGAATAGAATTTTCAGTTGCTTTTATGCCCTTTGCAACCGGATCAAGCTCTTCCGTAAGGAGGACCTACCCTTAGTTTGTACTTGGACATTTTTCTCATTAAAACGTACTTAAGCTTACGGCTCATGAGTCATGGTCTCATGAGCCATGACCTCTTCCCCCCGACAAATCAAGAGCACATCATTAAAATATACATGTTTTGATGATTTATTTTATCTATTTGCTAGACAAAAATTAAACGGATTTTTTCCCTTGATTCCCCCAATGCGTAACTGCTGGCTGTAGAATAATAAATCAGTCTAGATATACGCAGCAGATTATTTGCCTTGGAGAGGGTTGAAGTTTTGATTATTTATTTTTTCCCCTATTTTTAAAACCCCTTTGAAGTTTGGAGTGCTCACTTTAAAGGGTATATTCGGATAAAAGGTGCGGTTATGAGCTAAGAGTGATGTGAATTACGCTGAAAACGATGTGCTGGGGCTCCCCTTCCTCATCATGAACATCATTTGGGCATGCTGTGCAAATAATATCTTTTGCTCTTTTTTTTACATTTTCAAACGGCGGCATTATTTGCTGAGCCCGTATCCACCCCAATATCTTTGAAGCTCTCCTACCTTTGTGAAAGCTCTGGCCTACAGGTAAATCAAAAAAAAAATCAAGAGGAGAATTTTTTTCTCCTGTTTTTTTTTGGGGGGGGATTTTTAAGGTAGGAAATCGTTCTCAAGCATGGCCATCATCATCGATTCTAACACCCCCAAAATTCCCTCCCTTTAACCAAAGCATTTTACTTTAATCGACGTTCAAGCTCCAAAAGGAAGAAACATGACATCCTCCTCCTTTTCTTGTTAATCGCAATCAATGGATTATGGCCCTGCGAGAAATTCTTTGCATGACGCATCTTCCATGCTCTCTTTTCTCCTAACAGTAATACTTTTCTTAAAGCTTATATCTCACTACCACCCACAATAATAATACTTTTTGCCCTTATATAATTATTTACCCTAATTCAAAACCTTTGATAACATTTTACGCCTTCCCAAATGACCGTTCGTTTGAAAATGGCGTCATCATTCATGCGCTACAGGAGGCTACAGCAGTGCTTTGCAAAGGTGGCAAGATTGTTAGGATTGCAAAGGGCATAAAACAAAGCCGAAATAGCTATAATTAATTCATTAACGTAGCAGAAGATCATTGTTATCTGGCTGTTATCATTATTATCGCATGAAGCCGTGCATATATATATATACTCACAAAATAAGGAAAATTACGCAAATCATGCTCGGAATTTTCCATGAGTGGTGATGGCCCCTATTGTGAAAAAAATAAATATTTAAATTTACGGGCTCCACAGCGCGCTACAGCTTGTATAACTTTTATTTTTTAAAAAAACAAAGCTATGTAGTGTAATTATTCCGTTGAAATTTAGAAATCGCGGTTGCAATTCGGCATTGTTTTTAATTTTAAGGGTATAAAGTTTAGTAATAAATCCTGGTATTTGTATGATTTCTATGATTTCCGGTAATTCTCAAGTCTAAATCCGGGTTAACCCTAATCATTGCCTTTGATGTTAAGGGTTGAAAGAAAAAACATTTTTTTCTAACAGTGGTCACCTTCAAGCTTGCTTGCTTGCACACACATCTGGGGACTCTCCCGCCCTTCATCATTTTTTTGATCCCTCCGTCACACAAACCTAAAACCGTGCCTCTGTAAAATTCTCATGTGTTTTAAATTTTTCAAACAGGCGTTGGAGAATGTGCCAAGGCTTTTTAACCTCCTTCCAAGTCTTACCCTCCCCTCCTTCCCTTGGGTAACTTTCCCCACGTCGTCGTCTCCATTGGTGCTCCTCATTGCATTTATCTATCATGTCACCAACCTCTCTTCAATGGGTACCCAATATTTCTACCTCTGATCCATACATTTCAAACCAACAATTTAAGACTGATATGATGCCAGAGCACGTGGATGCCTTGGCTATTCCCTATATCATGTCACTTCCATACGTTGATTTTGTCTCCCTCTTTTTGTGCTTGCTTCTTAAAGGGAATCAAATGGACTAACTTTTATAAGAAAAAAGTAGAGTTATTGGAACTATATCCATGTATTCAACGATGTGCCTTGCCCCAATGAATCCTCGAACCCAAAATGGAAAAATCTTCATCCCTAGTATATAGCACTCTCTATTATGTGCCTCATCAAAAGGTAATCTCCTAAACCTATGGACAAATGCTACAACACAATACTTAAAATACTTCATCACCATAATCCCATGCCATGATGGTGAATTTTTATTTTTTTTCCCCCTATCTACCATCATTGAGTAAATCACACAACGATGTGGCTCATAGAGTTCTTTAGTGTAAGTGATCATTCATACAAAACTATTTGAAATGGGCTAGTGTTTGTGCAGTATCATCAATGAATTGAACTTTTAAGCAATCATTGTGTATCTTATTGATTGACAATTGGAGAGTATCCAAGAATGACAGTGAACTTGTAATGATATTATGCACTGCATTTCTTATCATATTTGCATGGTAGAGAACAAAAAGTGCAAGGCCAATGTAATTTCTTGATACTATGGAGCCATTGGATACCCAATGAAAGGGCTGCATAGAATTATTTGAAATTTGCCATCCAAAGAACTTCACAAATTTAGTGAAAAAATGTTTTGCACTGCCACATCCCAAATTATGAGCCATTCTTTTGGGAGCTTACACTTTACACAAGAGCTTTTCATAAGTACATGCAGTCCAAAAAAATCCACAAGCAACACCAAGCTAGCAACATTTTTACCGGCATGTTAAAATTTCATGTTCCTAGAAGCATTGCATTATAGAGAAGATGCTAGGGACACGTGCAACATAGATACATCATAGAGAAAGATTCTCATTTGTCACATTATTTGAATATTTCAATTCCCATCCTCCCTTACATTGCATCCCTAGTTTGCATGCAACCATGGAGAGGGTAAGAAGAATCTCAACAAAAACGAATGCTATGCTTTACCAAGACCATCCCATCATCCATGGCACATCCTAGTAAGTGATCATTGCTCCTTTTTTTGTTGTTGTTTCATTTTTGTTTCTTTCTTAACTTTACTCTATTGTAAAATCTAAATTTACTTATGCTCCCAACTTTTAAAGTTGTTCTAAATCTATTGTATTGAAGGTTTTTTAAGGATAGAAATGATATTAGCTCTACTACTAAAACTTAGTAATTCTTAATATCATTAGCCTTGTCCAGTAGTCTAACAATATTGAATCAACAATCTTAACAATATTGTACTTAATAATTCTTAATATCCATAGCCTTGTCAACTAGTCTAACAATATTGTACGTTTTTTATTTTTATTTTATTTTGTAACTTCTTCTTCTTCAAATCCCAAAGAGGTAAGCCCACTTCACTACTTTATATCAGGGTGTGAGCAACACCAAGCTAGCAACATTTTTAGTGGCATGTTAAAGTTTCATGTCCCTAGAAGCATTGCTATAATAAGCATTACATATAGAGAAGATGCTAGGGACACTTGCAACATAGATATATCATAGAGAAAGATCCCCGTATGTCAAATCATTTGAATATTTCAATTCCTATCCTCCCTTGCATGCAACCATGGAGAGGATAAGAACAATCTTAACAACCAATGAATGCTACTACGCTTTACCAAGACCATCTTTCTCATCCATGGCACATCCTAGTGAGAGACCATTGCTCCCTTTTTTGTTGTTATTTCAAATTCTTTTCTTTCTTAACTTTACTCTATTGTAAAATCTAAATTTATTATTGCTTCCAACCTTCAATGCTATCCTAAATCTATTGTATTGAAGGTTTTTTAAGGATATCACTGATATTAGGTCTACTAATAAAACTTAGTAATTCTTAATATCGATAGTCTTATCTATTAGTCTAACAATTTGTATCAATAGTATAACAATGTTATGCTTAGTAATTCTTAATACCAATAGCATAGCCTTGTCTAGTAGTCTGACAATATTGTACATTTTTTGTTTTTTTTTTATTTTGTAACTTCTTCTTCTTCAAATCCCAAAGAGGTAAGCCCACTAAGCTCTGTATTTGTATGGTTTTACTTTTTTTATATTTTTTATAAACTTAATTATTTTTACTATTTTATATGATTTTATTTTATCATATTAAGGTAATGTTTAAGAGCTAGACCTCTAATGCTCTTTCTTTTTAATCTTAATCAAAGAGCTTAAAATTTAAAATACACAAAACAATTTCTATGTTAGAGATATCTACAATGGCCTTTTGACGCTACAAGGTATGGGGGTTATTATGACACTTCAAGAAGCGACACATCGAGTGCATCCCAAAAAGTGTAGTTTAGAGTGTTGTATCCGACATGTCATTAAGAGACACTTATTAAGGCTCGGTTAAATTTTCTAATTGCCACTTAGAGGAATTTTATGGACGTATTATTTCTTAGCGTAATGTCCCTACCTATCCATGACTGATCTTAAAATATGCCGATGGAGTATGCTAGGTACTCCCACTCATCTTTTAGTGACATGTAGCTCAGTTGTAGGTGAGAAAATAAACAAATTTAGTCCCCAAGGCGGTAGCCTAGTGGATAAGACCTTGGACTTTCTATGGGAGGTCTTGGG
This sequence comes from Cibotium barometz, assembly GCF_041138505.1. NCBI lineage: Eukaryota > Viridiplantae > Streptophyta > Polypodiopsida > Cyatheales > Cibotiaceae > Cibotium > Cibotium barometz. The sequence goes on along the minus strand of NC_141089.1, from coordinate 6,726,170 downwards.
TTCAAATCCTCTTGGGGGGACATCTTATACTAAGGGTGTGTTCACGTGCAGGTGGGCACGTAAGCAACCATCCGCACTCCTTAGGCCGTCATCATTCAATCTTCATGGCGATTGCTTCCGCCTTCCTCTTCGGTGATCCTGCGAGTGATAACAGTGTGAAATGCTTTCCCTTCAAGTTCACGCTCTGGATCAAGGACAATGGTTTCCATGGACATCAAAGATCGTGAGTGACAGGACTTACGATGCCTAGTTCTACCAAAGCAATGCAGGGTGCTCACTCCAATTGGCCGAGCAACTAACTTGTGGTGTTCGTCCCCTGGCTTGTCCACTGCCTTTAAAGTGGCTAATATTTAGAAAGAGTGGTACCCCCTTGTTGGACTCAGGGGTGGGTGGGTGGGTGTGTGTGTGTGTGTGTGTGTGTGTGTGTGTATAGCCAAGTGAAATTCTCATGTGCAACTAGGAATGGAATAAGACCTCATGAAAAAAAAAAGAGAAAAAATAATAAAAATACCAAGAAGATAACTATCACCACATAGGATCTTGGTAGGACTCTTGTTTACTAGCACTTGATGGTACGTCCTTAAGACTAATGCCTTGTTTCTTATGTGGTAGGATCTTGTGTCATGAATGAACTAATAAAAGAGAGGCTAAGTCATCGATGTATTAGGAGCTTCTTTGAAATCCTTATATACTCTTGGCAGAGATCTCTTAACCAATTCCTTGGTCTCTGCGGGTTGGTGCCTTATCCCTTAATGAATATCAGCTTGATTTTTGGTGAGACAATCTAGAATATCATTATAGATTCCTAGAGGTAGATATTTGAACTGGCACTCTGTGGCATTACCATCCAAGGAAAATTACAATAAATTTGCTTCATGATGATGGGTGAACAGTATCTTTCCACTAGCCAATTCAACTTGCATGGGCTTAGTAGGCTTTTGACTTACACTAGCTTATGCATACATCCCAATAGTATAGCAATAACAAAAAATAATGAGTGCTAGAATCAACTAAAAGCTTAAAAACACTGTTGCGGACAAAATAGGTAATATTTTCTGAAAACGAGAAACATTTGACATCTTTCAAAGATTCCATCAAAAAAGTTTAGTTTTTTACTTCTTTTTAAAAAGTGGTCTACGCATGCATACAACAGTGCCAAAAAACGATAATATTTTAGGCACTTTACACGTTTCTTCCAAAAATTGACATGAAAAAAAAAAGACTTCATTTTGCTTACTTTTTGAGATTATAATTAAAAATCTAACAATAAGTTTTTAAAAAACATGCCAAAATAGAGACAATGTTTATTATTTCCATCTTCAATCCATTAAAAAAATGATACAACTATAAAAAGAAGCCATTTTCTAAATATATAGCTTATGGCATATGTATGGTTCCTCATAATCACAGCTATACCATCACTAGTCGATGTGCCTTTCCCTGAGAAGGTAGATGAGCCATCCTCTTCTTCACTATCACAAATACAATTTTTTTCTTCTATGTGTACACTTGAAGCTTAGACTCCTTGGGTCATATGCCATGTTAGCATGATTGAGGATGTGCTACAGATTGCAACTATAAAAATTATTTATATAATTATATTACAAAAGCGTTATCTTGATACGAATTATTATCTTAATTATAAAACCCTATTTTGGCTCTCGACGACGATGAGCAGTATTAAAATCCATTTTGAAGCTCTTGAGTATCACAATTTCTTAATTGATAATATATACTTTTTAAAAAAGAGTTCGTTACGTATATATGAATTTTAAAATATTATAAATAAGCTATTTAAAAGTTGTCTAATTTTGAAAAATAATTCCACACTCATTTTTAAATAAGATGTGTCCTTGATGTGATAAAAAAGGGTTAAATGGTAATTTTAGTTATTAAATGAGTTTAAAAAGTATGAAAAAGGTCTCTTAAGAAACAAAAGTTTATACTTTCAAAAGTACTTTTTTGTAAAATATCAAACAGGGACTTAGGTTCGAATCCTACTGGTTACTATACATATAGTAAGGACGTTTTACCTACAACATGTGCGGCCAGCTTAATGCTAAGTAAGAACTTCTCAGCTAAGAGTTGATGTTTTCCATCAACTTGATACAAAACATCAACTTTTATGAAAATTTGATATTTTGCATCAAGTTGATGTAAAACATTAACTTTATATTCAAAACATTAACTCTCTATGCAAAAGATCAACTTTTTTACAATACTTAATGTTTTGTATCAACATTATGCAAAACATCAACTTCCCACAAAACTTGATGTTTTACATTAATTTTGATGCAAAACATCAAGTTTTATGAAAAAACTGATGTTTTGCATAAAATCGATGTAAAACATCAACTTTTTCATAAAACTTGATGTTTTGCATCAACTCGATTGCAAAACATCGAGTTGTGTGGAAAAGTTGATGTTTTGCTAGACTACAAGTTGATGTTTTGCATCAAGTTGATGCAAAACATCAACTTTTCCACACAACTCGATGTTTTGTATCAAAGTTGATGCAAAACATCAACTTTACCATAAAACTTGATGTTTTGCATCAAGTTTCACATGCTTGAGAGAGAAGAAAGTTGGAGGATCAAAGGTCGATTTTTACAAACAGTCTGTTTTAGCGATTCCGTCCGCGATGACATGCTCAGACGACCTATTCCACAAATTTTGAGTACCAACATGGCTATGTTTCGATGTGATGTGCAGACGTCACAAAGCGACTTGCTGCATTCATGACTATGTTTCAATGCTATGTGCAGACGTCACAAAGCGACTTGCTACTGATGCTTTATGATGTCTGCACATCGCATCGAAACATAGTCGTGCTGCTACTCAAAATTTGTGGAATAGGTTTTCTGAGCATGCCAACGTGGATAGAATCGCTAAAACAGGCCGTTTGTAAAAATCGACCTCCGATCCTCTAACTTTCTTCTCTGGAGCATCTGAAACTTGATGCAAAACATCAAGTTTTGTGGTAGAGTTGATGTTTTGCATCAACTTTGATGCAAAACATCGAGTTGTGTGGAAAAGTTAATGTTTTGCATCAAATCGATGCAAAACATCAACTTTTAGCCTAAAAGTTGCAAAACATTAACTTTTCCACACAACTCGATGTTTTGCATCGAGTTGATGCGAAACATCAAGTTTTATGAAAAAGTTGATGTTTTACATCGATTTTATGCAAAACATCATAAAACTTGATGTTTTGCATAGAATTAAAGAAAAAATATACCTAGGATAAGGTGATATAGGTAGAACATAGGTTTATGGCTAAGGACCTGAAAAACACATATGGTTGCAACCTTTGACTACAAATTTGAGAGGAGGTCATTAAAAAAAGTTCTTGTCTATGTAACCATGTAACCTTTGTATTATAAATAATATCGCTACATAGTAGATGCCAAAAATTCATGATAATAGAAGAGCTAGATGAGATAATCCATGATGACCTTTAATCCATTGGTTTTAATCCAAATGTGCAAGGGTCCATTGAATTGTAATACCACGAGTCGATTGATTCGCCAATCTTGATTTTTGTTCTACAATTCAATTTTAAAGCTGAAGAACTATAAGCAAATAGACATGGTGCGACCATCTATGTTGAGGAGGGGGGTGCATGTGAGCCTGGACTCTGCCATGCCTATGTGTAGTAGTATGCCCTCCAGCATAGGGGACCTTGAATCTATCGTCATCGTGAAAGCTCTAAGCTCTTCTTTACCACCATTCCAGAAGCCCTAAGCTCCTCTCTTTTCTCTTTGTACACAAAGACAATGTCGCGAGCAAAGATTGCATCTCTCAGCATCCTTTGCATGTCCTCCAAATAATTATAACCAGAGTTCATTCTAGACTACCCTTAGACATACCATCTTTCAACATCATTCACATGTACTATAAATAATTATAACTAGAGCTCATTTCTACACTACTCTTAGATATACCATCACCTATGTTCATGATAATTGCTATCTGGATCAAACATCAACATATGCATACTATGAATTTTTACCACCACCACATACGTACATGATATAGGCTATAATCTCTTCCCGCCATCCCTATCCATATTGTATAATAAAAATTCCCTTCATGAAAACAAATGCCTATGTGGGTCGAAATTTACATCCATATGCTATATGATGTCTGCCTCTAAGATTGTCGTGCTAAAAAAATATTTTAATTTTATACTCTTTAACATGTTTAGGCTTACTCAGAGCCTCCATAGTTACCATCTTCTACATATATATATATATATGAATACAAGTCTACCTTTGCACACCTATAAGTTGACCTCTTTAAACTCTTAGCATTGGTTATATATCATACCCACTATCTGCTTATAAATAATATAGCAAATAATTATGTCATGCAAACTATCAAGGTAAGTATATACTAAAGGCTTTACTATACGGGTCTAGATATAGACTCAAGGATGTTTGTAGATTTTTTCATAAATTATGGAGCTTATATTATTATGTATTCTAATACTTTTTGAGTGCTTATCAAATAATGTGCATATTTATACATAGTGGTAGAATTTGTCCCAAGAAAATCCATTAAAAAAAGTGTCTTATATTCATAAAATTTATAAAATAAATTTTTATTTGAAAAAGATTGATATTTCTTTAAGTTATGTAGACTCATGTGTCATTTTGTAAGTCAAGTTTATTTTTATGTCACAAACAAAATCAGTTTATAAATCTACAAAGGTCACACGTGTTTTCAATTTTGAAAAAAAATAGTAAATTTCATGTATTTTTTAAATTTATACATGGAATTCTAGATGTGTTTTCAAAAAACTATGTTTTTAAGCCATTTTTTAGATTTCATACATTTTGGGAGGGAATCTTTTTAGGTAACCCTCGTCAGTTACCTATTTTGCTCGCAAACAGTGTTTAAATTGCTTACCTTGAAATTCAATTGGAGTTTGGATAACTGATATTTGTTGATTCTACCCCTTGATGCTCAATGGTTGCATGAATTTGACCTCTTTCATCTTCTACTTAGTCAGCCATAGTGACAGCCTTTATAGAGGACTCTAGTTGAGTAGAAAACCATCCTCTTGAATTGTCATGACTTGGCAAAGGGCCTTGGTTACTCTAGACTGAGATCGGTGGTCTTTGAAACCATGATCCCTAAGTATTTTGGTTAGGTGCAGGAATCCTGGGGTATTTGGATAATCTCCGACCATGTGCCCAAACTAGTGACACCAAAAACACCTATCTTCTTGATGAGCTTGATCATAATATCCCCTTGATTGAGGAGAGAATACTGGTACAAGATGAGCTTGGTCATAATATCCCCTTGATTGAGGAGAGAATACTGGTACAAGGAACAAGGGTAAAATTCTCTCTTAGTCTTAATACTGGTACAAGGAACAAGGGTAAAATTCTCTCTTAGTCTTGATTGTTTACTCTCTTGGATTTTGAGTAACATTATGACTTTTGGTATAAGTGATCTAGGGATTCATCAATCTTTCAAATAAATCTATTAAGAAGTGCTTCCTCATCCATAGCCAAGGCAAAGCAAAGAAGCTTAGTGAAGGTTTGGTGGTAATTTTCAATGGTTCTACCTTGGTGTTCCAGTTCTAAGAACTTATTCATTCAATCCTTATGGAATCCAAGGGGATAGAACTTTGACAAAGGAATTTATTTACATCTCCTCATCCTAGTTGATTTTGGCCATCTCCATTGGATTCACAATGCTTTCTCCATCCTAACCAGGCTACTATAGCTTATGCTATGTATGCATAAGCTCTCAGTATAACCTGCCACATCAAAATATGCATCCATTGACTCAATCCATACTATTATCAGTTCACCTAGGTTCTTTTCATCACCCGTGAATGGACCTGGTTGAGCCTTGTGAAGAGCCTCCCGGACATTATTGCCAAGGGGTTCCTCAATGGGTCTACAATGACATCTTACTCGATTCATGGTTTATGAAATTCATCCAAAATAATTTATTATTCGTCTTACTTAGAAAAAGTTTAGTACACTTAAAAAGATATTTCTTAGATTTATTATAGAGAACTAAAAAAATGTTATCTAGCTATAGAGTAATTTACAAGGATATTCTCCTACGTTTGGGATCCAAACAGTTTGGATTTCTAAAAATACAACTATATCAACTAATCTAGTTTCATAGCTCTATGATGATGATGGACAGAAATACCCTAATACATGATTGTGGGAGCTAGGTGCATGGCCTTCATAGATAAAAAGATACCTTTGGGGGTAGGGAAAGGACACTGGGTGGTTGCAAGATCAGGGTGCCCAGTTTTGTCCACTCAGGCACCCTGTAAACAATAAAAAAACAGACATTTGTTTACCTTTAGTGGCTAATCTCTCCTAGTAAATGAAGGAATTTCGTTTCAAGTTCTTTTGTTGGAACATCATATTCAAAGTTGGAAATATAGTTGCATAATTTGATTAAGCATTAGATAGTCAAAAGTCCTCATTTTCTTAGGTACAAAGTCAATGTATACACCCTGTCCCAAATTTGAACTGATTCCATAAAATGCTAATATCTTTTACATATAAACTCATATGAGATTCCCACTTTGTACCTTAGATCTTCACATAATATGGAGCTTAACTTGATTTTTTAAGAAAATTTTAAGATATTTGTCTATTTTCTTTAAATATTTCAAGGTCTTTAAAGTGTTATAATATGCACCACTTTTTGTACCCACAATAGCTACCACTTAAAATCCTCAATCTTGTAGATCAAAAGAGTGGGTAGATACTAAGACATTAGTAGAATGTGGTGGTTAGTAAAAATTACAAATCTAATGGTTGGATTTTTAATGATCTCTTTTTCAAAATTCTTCCAGACTATCAGAAGGCCTGCAAATATTAATAATCTAATTAATAAAATTACATTTTTGATGTGAATCATCTAAAACCTATAGGGACTAGTGTACTTGTAATGGTGCGTCTATGAAAAAATAAATTGGATCACTCTAAGTATGGAAAGATCATTTGTTTATCATTTCATCATATTTTTTATTAATTTTGATTAATTAGACTAATTTATATTAATTTGAGTTATATTGGGTTAATTTAAGGGCAAGCGTATTTTCTATTATTTGCTTGATCTCATTTTAAGTACCTTGCCCCCCAAACTTTGCTCTCCAAGCACTGTCCCAATCCAGCATAAACTGGATAAAACTGGGCACCCTGATCTTGCAACAACCCCACTGAAGATGGAATATAACCATCTCTGGTTATGAGTCGATGAGTTGTATAATAGCACCTAACCTCAGCATGCATTCTCTTCATATCATGGTAGGTCCATGTGAACAAATCCTTATATTCCTTGAGGAAAACAAAATAGGACATACAGCCCCCATATTATCCCACTATGCATGATAGCAAACAGCGCTTTGCTAATCCATTATTAGAGATAAGAGGGAGAAGAAAAACTAGATCACAGGGATTCAAAAATTCAACAACTTTGTTTAAGTTGACATCATTGCTTTAATTGTGATGGAGTGATTTATCCACATACATAAAAATTAAAACAAGATTAGATGAGCACAGAGAATCTTGATATATCATCACAGTGATTTATCCACACATAAAAAATTAAAACAAGATTAGATGAACATAGAGAATCTTGATATGTAATATATGTCAAAAGAGTACAACTTAGAGTATAACTTCTACTCTGGCAACTCAATAACTCTAGGTTTAACATGAAAGTACATCAAAAATCAAAAAATAGAAAGCAACCTAGGTACTCTAATTTTACTCTATCACTATCTAAATCCACATTAAAAAAAGGGCTATGAGCACAGGCCCTAGCCTGGGCCGTGGCATGTGCATGGACCTCTGCTCTACAGCTTGGGACAAACCAAATCTCAACTATTGCACCGCTGACATGTGCAGTCTCTCCTGGGAGCCCTTATACATCCTTGGTGGTGGTTAGCCTCTCAAAGCACTGCCTCCACAAAGCAAAGTTTTCCAAGACCTGTGCCTCGAACTTTGCTCATGTGTCTACTGCTCCATTTGGTCTTCCAAACTAGGCCCTGCAGTACCACTGGACCTAGCACCTCTAGCCTGCTTATAGACCATGTTCCTACTCTCCTCGATGAGAACTCATGCCAACTTATTGTCATTCCACTCCATCTTGATAGGCTCGTCAAATCCCTCAGGGAGAGTATCAACTATGGCATCTACACAACAAGTCTCTCTAGGCGGCCAATGCGGCTAGTGGTAGAGTAAGCAACCTATCACCATGGTGTTTTGATCTATAAGTTGCATGTTTGGACAGATGTCATCCATGCCTAATGCCCTATATGTGGCCATATTAATAGGTTATCAACAGAGTGGACACTTCACCTCTTACACTAGTGAGACAGTGATGGAACACCTAGGTGGAAGAGATAGGCATGCAAGCATGTAGGCACCTGTCCCATCAATCGACACCATGCAAAGTGGGAAATTCACACGGCATTCTCCAAAGCATGGTTGGCCAACAAGAGGTATCCTCTAACCTCTCCTGCTAGAACCAAGGATAAAGAGCAACATATGGATGAGCAAATGTTGCCAGCATGATCAATGAGCTATCTCTATTCTAGATAATGCTCCGCTTTGTGCTCTACAATTCACGGTTGCATCACCTCATCAAACAAGCTGTTGCCTCCACTACTGCAACAAAATGAGGGTGTAGCAACAAAAATAGCAGTACTTTTATAATTAGAAGGGTAGGGAGATGTCGAGCCCATTTTGCTGCTAAAAAAGCTGCTATTTTTGTTGCAAAATGGGATCGTTGCTCAACAATGAAAATAGCAACTAAACAGTAATATTTCACTATCCACCAGAGCAGGCAAAATTTCACTACTCTTCGCTACTAAGCAACGAAAGAACTGCATGGGAAAAAAAAGTTGGGGCACACTAGGGAGTCTGCAGAGCAGCATAGGACTCCCCAATCTACCCCAGTTCTTTTTTTTATTAAAACAGAGCCATAGTTTTGTGATACAAACATAAACTTGAGAAAGACATAAAATGAGAAGAATGCAAGTGCCCAATATGTATTATATTTTGCAAATTGTCGAGCCTTTGGCTATATATGCAAAAAATAAATGAAAGAATAGGAGGCTACCCAGAATCCTCATCAAATTCTGAGTCCTCATCATCATTGTCTTCGTCCTCCTCTTCACTTCCTTCTCCCATTTCATGCTCGTAATATGGATCTTCCTCTTCTTCCCCTTCATCCGACATACATGCAAACAAGAGCAAGGTAAGTGTAATACAATAAAAAACAATTAGATATGGATAAGAGAAGGTCCATTGCAGTACTTAGCTTGTCTACTTGAGTCCTCAAAATGGACTCGTCCAAGTGTACGCCTCGTATACACATCCACTTCCACAATTGTGGGACGGGGGACTCTATAGCCATGATCATACTCCTCCTTTGTTGGGTCACTCCTTTGTAGAGGGAGGTTGTTGGGTCACACCCAACAACCTCCCTCTACAAAAAACAATTAAGAAAATATATAATTAGTCAAAGAAAATAATATAGTATAAACAAAATGAAAAAGGAGAAGGAAATGATTACTAAAATAGGTACTTATGAAACAAGCAATGAAGGAGGACTTTCCTCTTGAGCCAAAGTGTGAGGCCCCTCACTTCCATAGTCTGGAAGCACTCACCGCTACTTGTTGTTGAAAAGCATGTGGGTGCTTTCTTACAAAGCTTTATACGTGCCTCCACTCCTCCTATAAGAAAACGCTGGGCTTTTCCAAACTGTTCTTTTCTACTCTCTTAATGTTTGCTCTCCTATTAGAGAGAAAAAGCTTTATTCTTTTCTTCATTCACTCCTCCGAGAAGCAAAGGCCCGCATGTGGAACAGTGAACACCACTTTGAGCACATCAATGACATATTATTTTGAGAGCTGGTCTTGTGCTTTCCACTTTTTAAAGGAGTTTGTGAACTCTAGGTTATCAAGCATGTGCATGTGGTTCATGAATTTCTTCCCTCATGTATCCATCACAAGGGCACCATCGACATCCACGTTGTATGGTAGGGTGCGTGGATCAAATGGCGGAATTAGTCTCGTGGTGGTGTGGGGACTGGCTCAAAATGAGCGTATGAAGAGCCCCCCTGTTGGGGAGACAACTCGAGTACATAGTACTACTTTTGCCAAAGCAAAAGCAGTTTGCTCCCGTCCCGCTAGCACATCTACTACCCCCTAGACTCCCTACTACATCATCCTTGTGGTGAAGATGGACGTGAGGGAGCAGGGGTGGGTCTAGTTGACATAGGTGGTGTAGGCTCATCATAGCCATACCACGATGGCCTCTAGCATAGGCCAATATGCACGAGGAAGACCTAGGAATTTGAGAGTAATCGGGAAATAGTTCCAGTCTTCCTCAACAGGGTCAAAGTAGCCGGAGTAGGGAAGAAAAAAAACCTTCCTTGTGCTGCAAAGGGCTGCCCTTCAAAACCTCTGAGGATGTGTCCTCAGAATCAAAATCTACTTGGAAGACACCTCTTCCAAGCAAGCTGGCATCTCGAAAGTGTGGAGCGAGGTCGAAAGGTAGAGCCGCCAGGACCCAATCCCAAGCCTAGAGACAGGAAGGGTGATATCCAAAGATTCTGGCAATGAGGGTCGTTTTGGAGTCTTTCTCGATTTCGGCCGAAGAGGATCACAAGCTCGGCTTCGAAAAAAACAATGGTTCGCCGGTCGAGGGAGAATTATTAGCCATGATGCTAATGGAATAAGAAGGCCGACTTGAACTCGGATGAGGAGCAATCCAAACCAAGGGGAAGAGGCAAGCAAGGAGGCAAAGGAAAGGAAGGGAGGGTGGAAAAGGGAAAAGAAAAAAGAAACGGGAAGCAAGGGGAGGGGAACTGGACACACAGGCGAAGGGATGCACTTCGCAGAGGGATGAGGCAGAGGAATGAGGGTAGGCAGAGGCAGAGGCAGGGGCAAACAGCCGTGGAGGAATGAGGGTAGGCAGAGGCAGGGGCAAACAGCCGTGGAGGAAGGATGGGAGGCGGAGGAAGGATGCGCTGCGCAGAGGGATGAGGCAGAGGAATGAGGAAGGGCACAAGCAAGGGCAAACAGCGGTGGAGGAAGGATCGGAGGCAGAGGAAGGATGGGGGCGAAGGCCAGGGTTCAAGGAGCTACACGGTCCTAAAACCAAAATGTTAAGTTCATGAGCATTAGTGGATTGTCTTGGCTTGGCTATTCTCACCTCTTGCTCCTCATATCTATTTTGACTTACTCTAGTTGCTCTATGTCTCTCTGTTGTGGTGGTTGTGTCTGTGAAAAAAAGGTGGACCACATGGTGTATGGATTATGTGGTAGCATGTACATCTTGGCTAACCTGTGTTCCCAATCTCTATACATTACACATACAAACAAATGTAGTTGTCAGGGGGTCCTACAATGTGCTACTACTACCTACCCCTGTAGCCTCTCCCAGCTCTAGCACTAGGCCTAACACTTGAGTAATCAAACTACCTCCCCAAAACAAACTTTGCATATAACTGCTTCGTGCAAAGTATATAAAAATCTGGGTGGTTGTGTGTGGCAACCTCCCGTAAATGCTCAAGTATCTATTATAAATGTGGGTTACCGTATCTAAGGTCAAGACCACCTAGATATGTGAGCGCTCTTTCAGGGAAAGGCAAGGCTCCTTGTCTATAACCTCCTTTGCATAGCTCTCTCATGGATTTTAAGAATCACATCCACCTCCCTATAGGACAATCTGCCTACTATAGGGCTAATGCATGATCGATGCTTTTGCAACTATTGGTCCACCTCTATGATAGAGTTGATGCTATGAAGAGTCTCCAACATCCTCTCTCAAGGCCAAGTCCACACCAGTGCTACAAATCTTGTCGACCTCCTCTATCAGCTCTCATATAAGGGATGCAATGGTATCTGATCCATTTGAACTGCTAGGAGGAGGGGCACACTTTGATCCACTTAAACTACTTACCTCCATGACCCACACAGAGACCAAGCAAAGGATAACTGATTGAGAGAATAACCATAAATTGACCATGAATTAACCAGAATAAACCACACAAATAGACCACAAATATGGGATTAGCAAGCTTGATGCTTAAAGATTGGGCCTCATCATGGGCGAATACGTTGGAATGGCTAATGTGGGTGTGTGGGAATGAATTCAAAGAAAAGGTGCCGCATGCAGCCATGTGGCGCAAAATGAGAGACCATGATCGTGCTTGAGAAACCATGATCATGCTTTAAAAACCACGATCATGCTCATCAATCACCCTAATCATGGTTTAGAATACCATGATCACGCTTTAAAATTCAACGATAGTGGTTTACAATACAGTGATCATGCTTTAAATAACCATAATACTGCTTTAGAAAAATCACAATTATGGTATTCCTACAATATAGGATTTAACCAGCACGACAATCTTGGTATATATAATTTAGAAAACGGTATTAGAAAAATTAATTTGGAAAAGTTCTAGATCATTGGATATACATTAATCAACAGTTGAGAAGTAGAAATACCATGATCATTGTTTAATATAACACGATCGTGGTATTTCTTTACCACGATCATGTTATTCTATCAACGATCGCGGTATGTTATACCCCAATCGTGATATTCATTACTTTGCCAATCATTTTATGCATCCAATCATCTAGAGCATAGGTTTTAGCTTACCACATATATTTTTTATTTGCCAATATCTTTTCGTAGATATACAATGATCATGGGTGCACATCCTCAATTAATAAACACATTTGGAAAAGTGTGGAAAAAACTAAAGGAGAAGGCTTTGTATGTGTGTAGCACAAACCTAATTAAGGTTTGGCACCCCCAATTGCTCCCAATGGCCTCCCCAAAGCTCCAGTTTAACTCTCCCAATAGAGGCTAATTTTTTATTTTTTCCCCCATTTCCCTAGCCATGGAAATTTCTCAAATGCTTAGGCAGGCTTGATTAATAGTGTTTAAGGGCTTGCATAGTTTCATTTGAGCTTGAAGATGAGTAGGGAATGGCCACTATTTCCTTTGATTAATTTTTTATTGAATCTACCTCAAGAATGGCTTCTCAAGTTTTAAGTATTAATGCAAGGAAAATGGAAGAAAATAGGATGTATAGAGCTTGATAAGTATAAGATATGTCTTGAAGCAATTTCTTTAAGTTTTTCAAATGGATTATGATTAGCCTGAATTTTTCAGTATATTATCTCATGTTCATAGATAACTAAATTAATGATGATAAGTGTCCATGCTATTTCTTCAAAGTATTTTTTAAGAAGAGGCCCATGAATAGTCTCTCCTAAAGCTTGGAGGTGTCTCTCATTTTTCTCAAGATTGAACGCCCATAAGGGCTAATGCTTAATTTAATCTTATAACATCTTGTTTTCACTTTATGAGAAGTTTCTAATTCTTTTTTAAGGTAGTATATTCATGAGTTTAAGTCATCTTAGGAATTATATAAGCTTTTCATAAATGATAGTTAGACAAATGATAATTATTTAACATAACTTGAAGAGGATGTTTAAAGTGAAGGAAGTGTTGATCTTACAAATCTTGTGATGAATGAAGTAATATGCTTAATGGATGAGGTGTCAGTCTTGTTTAGACAATGATGTATGCATAATTAAAGAGTTGATTGTGTATTAGAGAATAAAGTAGTGACTTAGCAAAACATAATATATATAAGAGAGTAATGCATATGCATTAATCTTGCAAGGACAATATGCATAAATAAAGGAAGTGGATAACCTTTCTTTGAAGCGGTTGATCTTACAAGAGGATATGACCTCAAGATTCCTTTCCCTAAGTAATGTTTTGTTTTAGAGTTTATCATTCTTAAAGTTTATGTAACGTCTTATTAAGAGTCATGAAGAAAGGATCATGGAAATTGTAAGTAAGAATCATGAGACTTTTTTTCTATCAAATAGATCACTCTTAAGTTATTGATACTAAGACGTCAACTAAGATCCTTGTAGACCACTCATACAAAGTATATGCATACTGTCCTTGCATTTATCTTGCAAGGACAATATGCATAAATAAAGGAAGTGGATAACCTTTGAAGCGGTTGATCTTACAAGAGTGTATGACCTCGAGATTCCTTTCCATAATAATGTTTTGTTTTAGAGTTTATCATTCTAAAAGTTAATGTAACTTCTTATCAAGGGTCATGAAGAAAAGATCATGGAAATTGTAAGTAAGACTCGTGAGACTCTTCTTTTGTCAAATAGATTACTCTTAAGTTATTGATACTAGATTGCACCTTGTAGACCACTCGTATAAAGTATATGCATATTATTACTGTAATTTCTATGTATATGCATATTATTACTGTAATTTCTATGTGAATGCTCGTGAGGAAATATAAGTGGGACTCATTCTCGGATTAAGATTGTAATCCTCGAAAAGTTCCAACCACCTATGGTCATATTGGTTCTTTTCTTATACTATTGATAATTGCTAAGGATCAAATCCAGCCAGCTAATATGGTGGCTGGCTAATATGGTGGCTGGCTAGAATGGTCATTGCACTGAACTAATACATCTTGTAAAACAGTACAAAATAAAATCATAGTTAAAAGTTATATGAGAAGAAAGGGTCGACTTAGTCTACGTGCCCCCAGTCTCGCAAGGAAATTAATCATGGGGGCTGGGAACAAAGTTTTCCCTAAAAGGTTTCAAAGATTATGAATGAGTCCAAAGGCTAGAGTCTTAGCCCTTTAAAGCATTTGAAAACTCTAGGGGAATTTTGTTATGAAAATGCAATTTGTTAATGTCATAAATATGGAAGCATTGTTTGGAAAAAAAAGGATTGTACTCTAGTGTTTATAAAAATATTGATTGACATAAAAAACTAGAAAGCGTCATAGCTACGAGTCTTTATATGAAGCATATTGGGGGATCTCAATATTTGTTGATCAATGCACTAGTGTGGAAAAACTCCATGTAAAATGCTATCATATAGGTTCATCCTGAGTGGTGCTCATGTAGGCGTCCAACTTTTGAGGTTGTGACCCTCCTCGGAAAGGGCATAGGGGTGTGCTCCTAGCACATCTAAGAGATGAGCATCGAAGTAGATATGCTCCCAGAGATGGATAGGCTCCTATTGAATCCTATGACCTCAGACTCATGTTTAGAGGGAGAGAAAATTTTGAGAAAGGATTCCTCTTTGATCTACCCATTTTTATTCCAAAACTAGATAGGGTAATCCTTTAGAGGCTAGCAACATTGGCCGTGAAATTCAAATATTAAGTAACTAACTTGGATGTTGGACCTAAAGAAACCGGTATGGGACCTAAAGAAATCGATCAGAGATTACTGCATTAGTATAGAGAATTGATGATATTCATAAGGATTTTAAAAAAGTTGAAGTGATTTGCAATGAAAATGGTTCAAAAGTGAATGTTTATTAGATATATTTGTTTTCAATATATGCATGTAACTTTATAAACTGTGCCAACTAGGGGGCATTGGAGCAACCTTCCTTGTACCCAGGCACAAACACCCCAAACCCAAAACAAGAAGGCACATCAGATTATCCACCTAAGTGGTTGGGTTGATTGGCTAACCCTTGGGACTGAAAGGGGTTAGGCTCAAGTGTTAGATCCAATAAACTCCAAAGATAATCTTTCAACAAGAAAAAAATCATGAAAATCATCATGGAGGACTTACCTATGTTCCTTAATGATAAACTCCAAAGATAATCTCATGAAAATCATCATGGAGAACTTACCTGTGTTTCTTAATGATAGGTCTTTCTTAGAAAGATCCTACTATAAAGGACACTTTTTCTAGGTAGCTCACCTTCTTCTAGATAGTGTAGGTAAGGCCCTAAGTAAGTCACCCTACCCTTGTAAGTTTAGTCTTCCAATGTTAACTTTGACCAGTATACCATAGTGAGGGAAGAGAGGAGGTATTACACCTGGTATTAGAGAAAATGTTTAGTTTTCAAATAAATATAAACCAAATTTCTAGATTCTAATACCAAATTGGATATTTTTCTTGATCTAGATGGCCCAATTTGCCACCCCTATCCTCTCCTAGAGGATCAACTTATCGCATTTTTGGTCCATCGTCGAGAGGGGAGTGTCTAATTATCTTCTCTAGATACGTCGAGATGTTCTTCCCCACCACACCCATGATCGACAATTCATGTGGCTCTTCCCAAGACTTCACATAGGCAACTTGTCAGGGATTGCAATCCTGAGATTTGGGTGAAACTTTTAGAATAGTAATTGTGTTTATATCAGAAATAAGCATAACATAAAGCCATAACATAGCTCTAACATCTTTTATTGGATAAATCATAGTAATATATTTACAAGCCATGCATAGCATAAACATACCATCACTCAAAGTTATTACCATAGGTATCCCATTTAGGATTTGTCATTAAATAAATTAAAATACTATTTTAGGCATATCATTATCCATTCATAATTAAAACCAATGTATAGTAGCTATTTTAGGTACATTAAATATTTTTTGACATTTTTATTATTATTTAATAAAGTATAGTAATATTTTTAGGCATAGCAATGCATAGCCATATCATATATTTAGTATTTAAATTTTTAGCTAAATAAAGTATAGTAATATTTTTAGGCATAGCATATAGCAATGCATAGCCATAACATACATTAAATATAGTATAGTAATATTTTTAGGCATAGCATAAAGTAATGCATAGCCATAGATTATGCAATGGTGGTGATGGTCATCACATACATTAAATATAGTATAGTAATATTTTTAGGCATAGCATAAAGCAATGCATAGCCATAGATTACACAATGGTGGTGATGGTCACCATCATCTTCACTATCACCACCATTGCATCCATAGATTCATGATCATGATGTGTTGACCTTGATTGCCATGATTGTTTTGCAATCATCTGCATCCTGGTTTTCATCTTCAACATGCAGGTTTGATGAACTTGTCGGAATTGATCTTGACTTCCATGATCATTTTGCAATCATGTGCATTCTGGATCTCATCTTCAACATGCAGGTTTGATGAACTTGCCGAAATTGAGTCATCTCCTAATTCTTCGATCTCTTTGACTTCATACATTTGTTTTCTTTGGGGAGCAACCGGAATAACATACCTCCAAATTCTATGTGAAGGATGTGGATGGAATATAACCTTATAATAATGAAAATGCATAAAATGGTCACAAATGTATGTGCATAGAGTCGAAAATTGTAAATTGATTATTAAAAATGATGATATGCACATTGTACCTGCTCACATCATGTTGGTAGGACAAATGTGTTGGTGCTATTTGTCCATAGTTTAGTGGAGTCGATCGCCACAGCAAGACTTCTAATTGTAGCCCTAGGCCCATCCTCACCACTTTGAACCACTCCAATCATCAAAGATGAGAACATGTTGAATTCTCTAAAATCTACTTGAATAATCTCTTTAAGTTTTCCACAATCCCATTTCATCTTGAATCATGTTATTATCACTTTCTCGAGCCTTACTTTGTTGCTCAAACATAGCCATTACTTATGAATCACATGTTGCTCTTTGCTTGTCTATATGCTCCATACGAAGATGATGGCCTCCCAACCATAGACCTCTCCAAATGATCAATACTACATTTGAAAAGTATATGTGCATGTACATAAGGACAAAAAGAGTTAAAAAAGGAAGGGGTTAGAGAGTCACGCATGATTATTTATACATATGTTTAGGACAATTATCTTACCTTCATCTCACATCCTTTTTGGAACTCCTCTCCGATAATTGTTATCTCATCCCCTTCCTCTCTTTCCCTCCACCAAGAAGGCATGAAGGTGGGAAGTTCTTAAAGATCAAGTGGGTATGGGAGTCTTCTAGTTCTTGTAGTCTTAAAAGCTCTGCAAAGCATTTCTTCTCTCTATCTAAGAAAGCTTATACCTTTGGACCCACATCTCAAGAGAATTAAGGGTACAGAATTTCATGATCTTCTACCATAAGGTATGATCCATAGTATGCTCCCCACTCTTGCCCACCAACAAGCATGTCATCTTCTTTGTCGGTTCATAGTTGAGGCATCCTAGGATTTGTATGACTAAGAAACTTGGAGATGTAAACCAAGGACTCTTGTACACATGTGTCACATTAAATAAATACATATATAACCTGTAAGAACTTAATTCTAGGACCTCAACCCGTTAAGCTTGTTGTTTTTGGTGAATTCTCCTTTAACGCAGCACATTACACTAGTTAGAGTACAAAAGGATGCAATGACACTAGTTAGAATTCTCCTTTAATGCAGCGTATTACACTAGTTAGAGTACAAAAGGATGCAATGACTTTCTTGACCTTCTTTTCCTCTTGCTTTGAGAGGATCCAAGGAGCCTTTGGTAGGACTACTCTTCCACCATCTTGCAACTGTGACCACATTTCTTCCAAGGAGCCTTTTGTAGGACTACTCTTCCACCGTCTTGCAATTGTGGCCACACTTCTTCCATTTTTTATGCTTCAACTAGGTGTCATGCATTGTCCACATCAGTATGCCCTTAATGATTGAGGATCTATTATCCCACCACTTGGGTTTGTCCCAAATTTTAATTTCTTCCCACAACTTTTATAGGTGTCAACCACTAGTACTCAAAATGCATCCATGTTTCTTACTTTGTGCTTTCCTAGAACAAGTAGAGCTAATAAGATATGCCCCTTTTTTATTGTTAACCATGGGGAAGGTTATAGTTGACTAGTACTATGGGCAACATGCTCCATGTGGTGGAACGTAAGCCAAATGAGCTCACACCATCCATTTTAAGAAATAGGAAAAGGTGGCAAGGAACCTATTTGAATTCATGCTAAAGCTCCTCAATATGCTTCCATGTTGTAGAATAATCTATAGGAGTGTGCAAGACACCATATAAGGATTGATGTGGGTGGAATGCCATGTCATAAATAAGGTAATGGACTTAGACTTAAACATGTGTTAAATCCTTGGGATAATTGGGAAGTGCCTTAATATCTCAGCTAGGATGGTTTTGCCCATTAGGTCTTATCAATATCCACTCGCACCACAATTCGGATAATTTGTGAGGTCACTAACCTCATGTCAAAAAAGGACACAATCATTTGGGCATGCATGTATGCAACTATAATCCATGCCTACATGTATACAAGTATGTTTTTGGCATCATCCCTACTTTGTGGCATCACATTCCCCTCTGGTAGTATGGTCGACTTCAATAACCTATAACATACAAGGATAGATAGGTTAGATAGTAGACATTACTATTACATTAAAATTATTACATGGCATATATAGATTAGATAGGTAGATTAGAAGGGGATTAGATAGAGGCCTATCATTTATACCTAAACAATTCTATGACATTGGCATTGCTTCAACCATATATTGATTGAAGATTAAGGAAGGTAAGGGATGCATTTAGCTTTGACACTTGAGCATTCTCATACAAAGGTATTTTTCCTTCTTTTGTGAGAGCATCAACTACTACATCACGATCCTCAACCATACCATTTATACCTAAACAATTCTTTAACACTAGCATTGCTCCAATCATATATTGATGATTGGAGGTTAAGGAAGGAAAGGCACCCATTTAGCTTTGACACTTCAGCATTCTCAAAAAAAGATGTTTTTGCTTCTTTTGTGAGAGCATCATCTACCACATCATGATTCTTGACCATGGCATGTCTCTATCATCTCCTCAATTACATCATATGTGTGTATTGGCTCTTCCAACTTGGCTTCAAGTTGGTACTCCATATCTTCTAGGTTGTCATCAATGCTTGCAACAAGTTATGCATGTCATTTGGAATGAGATATCACAACTCTCTAATTTGTAGTAGCTACCATAGCATCATGTGTTTACAAAACCAAGTGATTCATGTCCTTCGTGCCATCCTACAAAAAATGACAGAGAAAGTGATTTAGTGAGAGCATGTGAAATTGTTAGATACAGAAAGGGATGGAGAGAGAGAAGGGATCGACAATGATATTGGGGATCTAAGTTACAATATATTGGGAGGGATGGGACCGAGAGAGAGAGAGAGAGAGAGAGAGAGAGAGACTTACAAAGGTTGCCAGCAGGTGGTCAATAATAGAAATATAGACAAATCTAAAGAGAATGTGGGAGAGAGAGAGAGAGAGAGAGAGAGAGAGAGAGAGAGAGAGAGAGAGAGGTTGATTTCCTTGCAAGAAAACACACACGCAAGAGAGTACAAGACACAAGAGAGAGATGGATGGCTGAATTTTCTTCTATCTTCTTCTCTTCTCTACAACCATGTAACTAAAAGATAAGAGTACATACATAAAGAGAAAGTAATCTCCTACAACAACATACAAAATGGTCGGTCTATAGTGTGAACACGACCATATGAATTGGCGCTATAACTATGTCATAACTCTAGTACTCCAGCTTTGGCTGTCAAACAGCCTGTCATCCACTAGAGGCATATCGACCATAATCTCACTAACCATGCTAGTGGCATAAGTGCAGAAGCTATCACCCAGGCGGGTCATCAATGTCCATCGTAGCACTAATTGAGCTCAATATCTCAACACTCCCCCTCAAGCTCAACTCCACACACTACACTCCAAGTAAGCTCCTAAGCCGGTGGAGCTTCTTATGCCTAATGCCTTCCTGAAGATGTCAGCCACCTGATCCTCTGTGTGCTGACATATGCCAAATCTACATCACTTGCTAGAACCTTCTCCCTAACAGAGTGATAGTGCACCTCAATGTGCTTTGTTCTAGCATGGTATACTAGGTTACTAGCCAATTGTATGCTACTCATGTTGTCACAATAAATGACAACTGTCCTATCCACGGGCTCACCCATATCACCAAGTAGCTTCTGAAACCAAGCTACCTCACAAGCTATCATAGTAGCACCCCTATACCTCTATACTCAACAACGCAACTGTTGGCTACTTCTTATTGCTCCAACTCACAACAACACTCCCAAATGAGAACATAAAACCACTAGTAGATCTCATGTCTACAACATGACCAGCCTAATCAACATATGTGTATCCATGTAGTTATATCTCTATGCCAACTTCATAGAAAAGTCCATATTCAATTGTGGACTTTATGTACTTGAGAATCCGTCTAGCTGCATCCAAGTGTGGCTTCCTAAGGGCTTGTATAAACTGACTCACAAGTCCAACAACATAACTCAAGTCTAGCCTAGTAATGGTCATATAGATCACCCACTATGCGCCTGTATGTAGTGGTGTCCTCCAAAGCTCACCTATATCTGTAGAAAGCTTTGTGTTCTACTCCAATGGCAGTGAAATAGGCTTATAGCCTGTCATTCCATACTTGGACAACATGTCCAAACCATATTGCCTTTACAATAACACAATGCCATGAGATGATCTCACAACCTCTATGCCCAAGAAATACCGTAGCTCACCCAAATTCTTCATCTCAAACTTTTGCTTCAAAAGCCTCCTGACATGATATCATGTATGTCAACATCACTATCACCAGTGATAATCAAGTCCTCCACACAGATGACTAATAGCATGATCCCTCTATCTATCTTTTTCACATAAAGTGAAAAATCTGCATTGGATATCTAAAATCCAAAGGTAATAAGATACTCCCTGATCTTGTTTGACCATGCTCTAGGTGCCTACTTCAAGCCATACAAGGCTTTTCATAACCTGCACACAAAATCTCAATGTGCATCAGTCTCATAACCTAGTGGTTGCATCATGTAAACTTCTTCTTGCAAATCACCATGCAAGAAGACACTCTTTACATCCATCTGATATAAATACCAACCCTTTACTGCAGCCATAGCAATGACAACTCTCACAATTGCCATTCTTGCAACCAAGCTAAATGTCTCTTCATATGCAATGCCATAAGTCTACGCATAGGCTTTGGCCCCACCAACCTTGCCTTATACCTTCTTACTAAACCATCAATGTTATGCTTGACTTTATACACCCACTTACACCCAATTGCCTTCTTTTCCTTAGGAAAAGGCACTAACTCCCATGTTGCATTTGTATCCAATGATGTCATCTCCTCATTCATTGCATCTTCCCATTTCTTATTTCCAAGTGCCTACTCAAAACAAGTGGGCTCTAATTCTTGTATTACTTTAACCATGTAAGCATAATGATGGGTTGTATATTCATCATATCTAAGCCTGTCAACAGGGTACCTAACCCTGGTAGACCTGCGTACATCTGGATCACTACCAGGTGTCCTCAAAATAGCCCTCGTTCTCCTTACACCAGGAGTAACCACCACAGATGGAATGCTAAGCTCCTCATCAAGACTCTTCTTGGAGCCGCTAGAGTCACCATCCACATATGAGTGACCTGTTGTACAGATCATGCACAAAAGGTTGATCTACCTTTTCCTTGTCTTTGTGTGATACATGTGTACCTGCATCTGTCCTCAACCTACCTGACCATGGGCTAACATTGGATCCACTGCTAGAGAACTCTCCAAGTCCACTAAGTACCTGTGATTGCTACTCTACATTTGGTGTAGCATCAACACTTCTTACATATGCATATTCTATTGCCTTCACCCACTAGTGCATACCAGCTACTCATCTCATCAAAAACAACATCTCTACTTACTTGCATATGTAAGTACCAGCTACTCATCTTATCAAAAACAACATCTCTACTCATATGTGAGATGAGTAGCTGGTGCATACCAGCTACTCATCTCATCAAAAACAACATCTCTACTTACTTGCATCTCATGATTGGTAGGGTTATAACATCTTTAATCTTTTTGCTCAATATCATAACCAATAAAGATGCGTTTATCTACCTTTGGATCCAACTTTGTTATCACTTCATCTGGAATATACACATATGCAATACACCCAAACACGTTCAAGTGAGACACATCCGATCTTATGCATGTAAACTTCTATTCAGACATCATACCACGAGCTGCTGTAGTGGGTGTCATGTTGCCCAGAAATAATGTGGCATATTCTTTTCAGCCATCAAGGCACATCCACTTCTGCAATGTGACTGTTTTTTCTTTCTACAACACCATTCTATTATGGAGTGTATCTGCATGTAAATTGTCTCTTGATTCCCTGCTTCCTCAGGAAATCAATGAACTCATTGGAGAAATATTCTCCCCCATTATGTGATCTCAGGTATTTTATTTGCATGTCTTTTTCTTTCTTGACCAAGGCTTTAAATCTCTGAAAGTGAGAAAACGCCTCACTTTTCTCCTTCATGAAGTAAACCCACACTTTCCTAGTGTGGTCATCAATAAATGTAACATAATACCTACAACCTACAATTGTTTGTAGTCTTGGCCGGCGGCCCCCATACATCTGAATGTATGACATCTAATAGCCTTGCACTAACATGCTTTTTATGTGGGAAAATATGTTTGGCCTGCTTGCTTACCAAGATGGCATGCTTCACATACTTTGTGCATACCATCAACCTTAAACTTTGGCAAACCTGCAATAATATTTTGGGCCTACATAGACTTCAGTTGTTGTACATTCACATGACCAATGCGCTTGTGCATATGTCAATATCTACAATAACACCTGCTCCATGTGCAAACATGGCTGCCTTTACTTTAGGCATGTTCACATCCAAAGTAAATATCCTGCCATTTCTGTTACCCTTTGCAACCAAGTGACACTGATTTTTGAAGTCTTCCACACTAAACATCCTTGAGGATTAGACCTCACTTGCAAACCCTACTCAACCATCTGTTCAAAAGAAACCAGGTTCTTTGTAATATTTGGAACATAAAGTACATCTTCCAAGTACTTCATTTTGCCATCCTCCATAGACAATGTCACTTTACCAACATGCGCAATGGGATGCGCAATATCATCACATGTTTCTACAAAACTTGGTTTTTCCACTTTTTTGCATGTGTCTAAACCACTCAGCATGACTGGTCATGTGGTTAGAGGTGCCAGAATCCACATACCATGTATCTTGAGATCCTAACACGTCTCCTTTTATGGAACTGAGCATGTGCTGCATCATAAATAGCTGCTCACTCCTGTCCATCACAAACAGTTGCTCACTCATGTCCATCACCTCCCTATTTACTAGATGATGCATAGTTGCATTGCTACAACTTTTCACTTTTAATGTCATTCTTCTTTTTATAGTAGTGATTTCCCATGTGCCCTAGTTTGCCACAATAATAGCACTATATGCTATTTGCATTTTGATTTTTTTGCCGACCACCTTCGCCTCTTTGGCTCCCCTTGCCTCTAGACTGGCCTCTTCCACCTGTGTATGATTGCTGTTTTGTGAATCATTGGACTGTTGTTCAGAATTTTGATTTCCCTGTTGGCCACCACCATGGCCTCGACCACAACCTCTACCTTTGTCTCTATTTGCATTGGAGTAAAAGGCCTATTCTGATGTGTTCTTCCTTTGTGAAGAAGAGTCCTCACCTAAAGACTTTTCTTCTATGAGCAGCATAGACATCAAGTCCCAACAGTTATAAGAATATTCTCCCTGACTATATGGAGGCCTTGAATGGCTTGTACTCTTTGACAAGCCCATTCAAAACAGACACTTACCAAGTCATCATCTTCCATCGATACATTAATAAACCCAAGGGATTTAACAATGTCCTTGATCTTTAAAGCATACTCATTGATAGACACGCTTTTCTTTTCCACAGTATGCAGCTCTTGTTTTAGCTGCAAACGGGCACCACAAATGGAGGAGCTAACAAGTTAACATATAATGGCACAACACCTGCACCTATGGCAAGGGTGGATCAACAATAGTGGGGTGTGCAAAAATGGGTACATGCATTAGACACACACACACACACATAGACAGAGTACACATGCAAAGGTGCTAAATGCACAGAACAAGAAGATCATTATTTCATTTCATGCAATTGCTATATACAAGAAGTTACGGTTGTAACCGCTGCATGCATGGGATGTGTCGCCAAGTGTCAAGCCCTGATCGGGCTTACATCCCAACACTCCCCCTTAAGACCAATCAAGGTCTTGAAGATGGAATGCTGGTTTTATTTGCAATCAAAGGAGATGCACCCCATTTTCCTCTAAGAGGTTTATGGTGCTTCATAACCTACCTAAATGCAATGTAAACTGGATGCTATAATTTGTACAAGCATGCAATGCAATGTTGAGAGCTTCAGTGATACAGCATAATTCCGGATCTAAAGATGCTTTGATGAGACCAGCAACATGAACACCTTTGTCTTCATCTTCATATCTGCAAAAAAAAAGCTTGAAGTCTCCATGAGTATGGCTTCATTTCTCTAGCTTGCAATAGACCCTTAATCTCATCCACATCTGGCATCAAGTTCACAATTAGGATCAGCCAAATCATTGTCATTCTCTGCATCATTGCCATCATCAACCGTATCTCAATCATCACCACCTTGTGCATCAAATGCGCCATCCACATCAACCCAATCTCACCTTGCATCACTCACTGCATGTAGCTTGATAAATTAAAGCATATGAAACTCTAGAAACACAATCAGAGGCGACTATAATCTCAGATTTGGAAACATGAATTCAAGTAGAATGAGTTGCACAATGATCTTCACCAACATCATGTGCATGCCCACATTCCCCAAAATAAAATGGGGTGTTAATTGTGATATAGAGGCACAGTGAGGCCTTCATCTGCCAGAGTGTTCCCTCATGCCTTTCTTGCACAAGCAAAGGGTTCTCTCCTCCATATTAAGCAAGGCCTTGATTGATCTCACTCCTTCCTCGAGAGCTAGTCTTTTCAAATTGAGGATCATCAACGAGGTCTTCATCTCGCTGGAATAATTTGAGTAGGGGCAAGCATGTCGAGAGTGGGCCCCCACAGGCTAGCAGGAAGGCCCGTCTGATGCCATGCAAAAATGGGTGCATGCCTCAGACACAAACACAAAGTATGCATGCAAAGGCACTGAATGCACAAAACACATTATTTCATTTCATGCAATTACTATATACAAAAAGTTACCATGTAACCACTGTATGCATGGGATGTGTCGCCATGTGTCAAGCCCTGATTGGGCTTACATCCCAATAGGGTGGCGGTGTCAGTGGAGGCTACAGAGGGGCAATGCTCATAACTCAAGTGAGAGCCATTAATACATAGATTTGAAGGAGCCTGGAGGCGGAGTTGGTCGACAAGACTAAGTGTCAGTCGATAGGTGGTCGGCGAGACTGGGTGTCAACGTGGGACCTTAAGTGTTAGAATTAGTGCTCGTGTCCACTATACGAGTGTGAATGCCCATCACCAAGTGATGCAAATGAACGGGCGCTTATACTCGTTATAAATGTAACCAATGTCAATCAATATCATATCGGTTCATGATCGAAGCGTATCGTCTCTCCTCGCGCCTCTCCTCCTCCCTCTCGTTTTCCGCATGGTCTCAGAGCTACCTTTTTGGTGCGCCTGTGGGGGGGCGTATCTTGCACGCTTCCCGACCCCAGCCAAGTTGTTGCAACCATAGCACCGCTCATTGGAGCCCACCAACCCGGTCGCCTGCTGCGTAGTGCCTCGTGTCTCTCTCTCTCGCCCACACTGCCAGTCCGTCTGCGTCACATTCCACCTGCACTCCCTACGTGAGCCGGCGCTGAAAGACCTTTGGCATAACATGACCTTCGCAGAACCTTTTCGAAGGCTCCACGTCCAGTGGCTTGGTTCTAACTGCACCCTTCTCTACCACATTAACCTCTACAACAACCATTTCTTCGTCTCCATCCCCGCCTTATGGTTCCAAAACCAGTGTCTGATCCCTACACTGCAAATCCAACGCTCGTTATTATTATTATTATATCGACAAGCCACCTAGCTATTTCTTCCACCCTTTTCTTTCTTTTTATTTTTTTCTTTTAACATAAATAAATACAACTAATCATAATATTTTCAAATGTGTATAGCAACATAGACAACTTTTAATAATTATTATTATTACTTCACATACTAAAAGAAAAAATCAATAATAACAATAAACTTTAACCAAAGTTAATATTTTATTTGTAAGCAATAAAAATTTTTATTTAATAACTCACTCACATCACGAACATGCCTAAACATGCAAGCTATTTGTGAGCGCAAACATGCCTACTCTTTCAGGCTATTTGTGTGCACACACAACATTTTATACAAAAATGATAAAAACTTTTCAAATTATTATTATTATTATTAAAGAAACAAACATACAAAAAATAAAAACAAATAAACAACACAAATAGGCAAAGACCTACCAATGTTGGGCAGTGACCCACAATAGGACCCAAAGAGGTCCGTCCTACAATGGATACTAATATAAGACACGAAAAGTCAGCCCAAAGAGACATCAACCCATTGGAGTGTTGGTCACACCCACGATGTATGAGATTAAAACAAAATTATGGGTGATATAATCGTCCACCCTAAGCACCCAAAGTGACATGAAACAGCAACCCAAACAGGGAATTGTGAATCCCCAAGAGGGAAATAACTATGCCCAAAGAGGCGATTGAGCCCATTGGAGTGTCTGCAAGCAGCACCCATGAGGCCAAAATTAAACATTGGTCTTCGACAAGCTAAAAGCGAATCAGCCTCTCAGCGATGACATTAAAACTTAATTGTACACACACACTAGTAAATAACATCACCTCTCATTTGATATTTATTGATCATAAGTCCCTAGCATTTAAGCCAGAAGAGACTCTCCTATATCATTGCCCAGTCTGCGTGGAGCTTGAGGATCATGCTAGAAGAATGGAACAGGGGCCATAGCTGAAGGCTACAAGGGTTCAAACATGTATGTACTAGCTGCAAGTTGGGGATGCCCCTACCAAGGTCTTTTTCAAATCCTTGAGAACCAAGAAGGATATGAAGTTCATCTCTTCTATCAAAGATGAACATGGAGTGATAATTTCAGATGAAGACAAGATAAGGAACACCTTTGTGAAAGCTTTATCAGGTGTTGTGGGGTCACCTATGGAACTAATGGACAATTACAGTGAAAGAGTTAGAGAGTTTTTGGAACCTATGGAATGTATGGTGGGGAAAGAAACGAGACTTTTGCTAGGTTGTCCTTTTTCCTTACATGAGCTAGATTTTGTGGTTGCTTCACTCAAAAAGGATAAATCACATGGTCCAAATGGGCTACAAGCAGAGGTGCTCCAAGAAATAATGAGATATGCATGTGAAGATTTATGCCAACTACTTTATGCATGTAAGAGAGCTGGCCAATTACCTAAGCAGATGAATTCTGAGCTGATCAAGCTGATTCCTAAGGGGGGGGACAAGCTAGATGTTCAGAGCTACAGACCACTCACAATGTTAAATACAACTTATAAAGTGATGGCCAAGGATCTTACCTTGAGAATCAGGTCATTGGTTAGTCAAAGGGTCCATGCCATGCAATATGGATTTGTTCACGGAAGGAGTATCCATGAGGCTCTCTTGAACACAATCACTGGCATGGATTGGGCTGCTGAGTAAGATGATTAATTTGTCATGATAAACATGGATTTAGATAAGGCTTATGACAGGGTTTGCTGGGGACTTTATCTTAACTGTCATTGAAAGGATGGGGACTTTATCTTAACTGTCATTGAAAGGATGGGGTTTGGGACTATGTTCTGCCATATGGTCAAGACCCTCTTCACTAATGCATTCTCAGCCATTCAAGTCAAATTATGGCTATGTCTCAGAAAGGTTTTAATTGAGAAGGTCAATCAGGCAAGGGTGTCCATTGGCCCCTCTCTTGTTTGCCCTTATTATAGACCCTCCTTTACTGAGGAATGTAGATAGGTTGGTGGGCAGAGAGGAACCATCAAAGGGCTCCCACTCCCAAATGGAGGTACATTCACTTGTTGTCAGCTTTTTGCTAATGTGACAATAGCAATATAGTCAAGTGTGAGAAGGAATGTATACAGGCATTGGTACAAGTATATGAGGACTTCTGTAAAGTGAGTGGCTCAAAGATAGCACATCATAAAACTGAATGTCTCCTTTTAAACTACAACTAGCAGCTGAGTGTGTTGGATCAGTTGGGTCTTAAAAACATTGGGATTGGTAAGTGGTCAGATACCTTGGATGTCCCATTGGTGTTGGTATCACTAGGCATCAGTGCTTTGAGTAGATGTATCAAAAAATCATGCAGAAGGTTCAAAGTAGGTCCCAAGCTTAGTCTTGCAGGTAGACTTATTGCTTTGAACCATATGCTCATGGCTCTGCCTATATACATTGCTACATTGTTTAAATTCTCAAGCTCAGAATGGAAAAAGGTGAAAATAGGTTACAGGAGGTTTCTTTGGTCATTTGCTAAAGATAGGGCTTGGGCATGTGTTTCTTGGGACCAAGTATTCTCTCCAATACAAGAAGGAGGGTGGGGCATCCCCAAGTTAACAGACAAAGCAGAGCAGTTGTTATCAAAGTGGTTAAAATCACTTGAGTCTGGTCATTTGCTACTAAAGATAGGGCTTGGGCATGTGTTTCTTTGGACCAAGTATTCTCTCCAATACAGGAAGGAGGGTGGGGCATGCCCAAGTTAACAGACAAAGTAGAGCAGTTGTTATCAAAGTGGTTAAAATCACTTGAGTCTGCCCAACCATGGGTTGAAATTGTGAGGTGGAGGATTGCTTGTGCCAAGGTAGAAGGAAGGCAGTGGCCTGGTGTTAATTGGATTGACAAGTTAATTGTGTTTGAAAGGATCAAGATTAAAGGCTCTAATTACACACAGCAGCTGGTGGACAGCTAGAAGCAAATGCTGGAATAGGTGTTCACTCACGGGAACACGGATTATGGAAGGAGGCCGAAAGCAATTAATGCGAGAGAGTGAGATTGTAGCCATGGGAACATAAAGACGCACATAATTTTTTCATATTTTTGTGCCGAAGTGCAATGTAAATCATTTTAGGCCAATGTGGGTTCTAAATGAGAGTTCTAAGTGTATTAAGCAAGGCTCACTTATGGGGTTGTCCGCCCATGTATGAAAGAGGTCTAGGGTTAGTGACATCTCTATAAAAGAGATGTTAGCTAAAGAAAGAGGACATTTTTGGCTATTCTCATAAGCTATTGAGTGAAGCTCTTGAGCTATGGCAACTCTCTAACTCTCTCTATTGTACTCTAATGAGCATCAAGCTCCAATGAGTATAGCTCCACTTCTTTCTCTTAATCTGTTTTAGCATCATTGAAGTAGATTAATCTATGATTAGTTGAATGCTTCTTTCTTTCTCTTGTGTATGCATGCTTATAGTGTGTGTGTGTGTAGTCTCCATTGATGCAAGCTCTTGCCCACTTCATTGGCAATGAGTTATTCATGGATAGACTCTCTCTATGAGCTTGTGGGTTTGTGAATGTTACATTCTATGCTTGCTTAAGCTTGTGGGTTAGTAGATGCACGCTTATGGGTTTGCTGGCATTAGGGAAAGCTAAGATTTAATCAATGTTTGAATGGGATTAAGAGATGCCATGCATTGCTTGTTCTCTTGATGAGTGTAGTGGGTTTAAGGGATTGAGAGATTGATTGAGGTGTTGAATGGTTGAATCGTCAAGTGGTGGTTCGTGTATGTGAGCTCTCCCTCAAGGGATAAGCCTTCATGCACTAATCGGGTTGAGTCCTCGGATTGACATTGTGTTTCTCAACACATTTGTTGATCGGTAGTACTCTATGAGCACTATATTGCACGGTAGAGAGAACCGCTCTTCAATGGCGCCGCTACCGGGGAGCGAGTGCCTACATTAGTTGAGCACCATACACACACTACCACTCCTTGTTAAGCTCCAATCAGTTGCAAAACCGTTGGATAGGAGAGCAGGCTTTGGGACTAATTTTGGTACTTATTTAAGACTAATCTGTTGTTAAATTTTCTTTATTGTCTTGCAATTTGAGTGCGATTTGGCTAGCTACGCCTCTCCCTTGAGGTCAAGACAAGGATTCAACACACGGGAAGGATTGGAGGTAGGCGCTAAATCTGCCAATTTCAATTTGTGTGCGAAAGAGAGAGGCCTGATTTGCATTTCTGTCATTCTGTTTGAGGATAATTTTTGCTGTCTGAGGTTATTTTTTACAGTTTTAATTTTTTGCATGTTCGTTTTATTTTTTGTTGTTAGCTTAGTTTAACTTTCTGCATGTTCATTTTATTTTTTGTTCTTAGCTTAGTTTAGTTTTCTACATCTTTAATTTTGTGCATTTTAGTTCTCTGTTAAACCTGCACCTGTAGAGAAACTGCAATCTATACACACACATGAAGATTGAACATTTCAAATTTGCTGCAAATCTCACAGCTGCACACGCATTGAGTTTCCTGCACACGCAATTCGCTGCAAATCTCACAGCTGCACACGCATTGAGTTCACTGCACACGCACTTCAAAAAAAAAAGGCGGCTATGCGTGAACAGCGCACCGCACGAAGAGACCCACACACCGCACCATAAAGACCGCCACCGCACCGGATAAAGGGGTGCCAAAAAAAAAAGGTAAAAACTTTTTCATTTTCTGCCGCAAAAAATTGGGAGGTTTTCTAACTTTTCGAGAGGAGTTAGAAAACACCCATCGTCGAAATTTTGGTCCCGGAACCATTTTCCCATAGTGAGTTCAGTATGGGAAACTGGTAAATTTTAGGCGATTTTTGATCCTGAAAAATACGCTATTTTTTTGGCCTAATGTGTTCGAGGGGGTTCAAAATGGGTTCTAGCAAAGTTTGAGCCAACTTGAAAATTTTTGGATTTTTTTGAAAAAATTAAAAAAAAACAAAAAAACAACCTTAAAATTTGACCTTATGCACTTGCGGTCGGGACGTCATATAGACACTGCCATAGGGTCTAGGGCACCTTCTAGAGTACCTACGCAGGAAAGTGGGACCCAATCGGTAGGAAATTTGGCAGATATTGCTGAAACCTTTTTCGAATCCCAATCTGATACCCTTTCTAGGACAACTAGCTCATTGTCTATGGACAATCTAGGGCCGTCAAATAGTCATCCCTTAGCCCCAAATAGGACACCCACAAGATCTTTTAATCTATTTGAAGCCAACACCATGAAGTTACCACACTCAATGTGAGACTTCAATATGTCTACACGAATGCTCAAAGAGCTGAGATCTTTAGGGATCCACAACAACGGTATCTCGTGAAGATTGCGGACTTTTTCTCAAAGCTTGATAGAGCACCTCTAGTCAATGACCAGGGTAACATGCACATGGTTGGAGATGGTGTTCGCTTCTACGAAGTCACCTATCATCCAGAGAATGTAGACAAATTAGGGGGGCTCTCTAAGAGTGAGTTCTTAGACTTATCAAAGCCTTCTAGAGCAAGGGAGTCGAGATGATTGGCTCATTGAGCCGGACATGCCTGGACCATCCAATGCCCAGTCCTCAAAGCCATCCATAGATGATTTACTTTTTGTAGATCTAAATTGGGAAAGGAACAGGAAAGGCAAGAGCAAAATGGATCAGGGGACTGAGAACCAATGGGAGTTTGTACGACAAGTTCCAGTGACAAAGGTCTTTCAGGATGACCCACTTCAAGAGATCTATAAGGACTCTTTAGAAGGATATTATGCCACAACTAGATTGCCAGAGCTAGATCTTCCTCTAGCACTTGTGGTGGGCCAATGAATACCGAACCTTAGATTGGAAGGAGATTCCTGAGCTCACGTGGAGAGGACAACCATAATTCATGGAAGTGTTCTCAACTAATACAGCTAAACCAGGAGAGACAGCCTTTCTTGGAGAAACTGTTGCTCCTCCCCTACGAGAGTTCACTAGAGAGGGACCCTCAACATCAAAGTGGACCACTGCAAGAAGCCCAACTCTAGCACCAAGATATTATCCTACACCAAAAGTGCGACCACAGATCACACCACAACAACGTTTCTCTCACTATGACAATCGGAGGGTGGGGGAGCCAACTCGGCCTCCCATAAATGCACCTCCTGAAATGTAGGTAACAAGATCTTTAGAGGGGGTTGGTGAGGCAGGTAATAGGGGACCCACACCAATTTGGGATACATATGGACCATCTTACCAAAGAGAGGAACCACTGAGAGTGAGAGGCCGTAGGCTCGATAATGAGTATTCAAGACGAGTAAGGCCATCAACTCTTCAGAAACTGGTAAAGAAGTACGAAGGGTCGGGAGATCCATATGACCATGTAGCAGCATTTAGGCAAGCAGTTCGAACTGAGCAAGTGACTGACAAGCATACGCAAATTGAAGGATTTGGGCTCACTCTTGAGGGAAAGGCCCTTGCTTGGTTTCAGGCACTAGAGGCTTCAGACAAATCTTCTTTACGAGTTTTGGAAGAGAGATTCATTGCTGCTTTTTCCTTGATGGGGATTCAGCATGACACAGTAGCAAACATCTACTCTTTCAAGCAAGGCAAGACTGAGAGTGTTAGAGACTGTGGAAGCAGTACATTAATCATTGCCCAGAAGATGAGAAGCCCACCCAGAGTCGACCCAGAGTCGATTAATTTCTGTCGTCTTAAAAGGACTCAAAAATTCAACACTACGGAGATTAGGACAAACCTATCGCCCACCCATGTAGCCACAACAGCAGCAGTAGCAGCGAATGAGGAGTGAACTACCTACATGTCCTCATCTTTTTGGAGCATGTGGCGATAACCATAAAACCGAAGAATGTAATACCTTTTCTCCTCTAGTCACAAACCAACCCACAAAGAAGTGCTAGGGTATTGTGTAAAACACTTTCCAAAGGATTGTTTACTGAAACCACAACATGAGGAAGGCACCTCTCAACCAAAGGTCTCACTCAACTTTGTAGAGGCAGTTCCATCGCCACCTTCATCAGAGAATGAGGATGTCATGCCACTTAGAGTCATGACTAGATCACAGACACAAAATGCCGAAATGCAGACTAATGAGACACCTCGAACTAGGGATGCAAAGGCAAATCTAGTGGACAAGCCAACATTAGAAACCATACCAGAAGTGTCATCAAGTTGGGAAATGAAAAGTGAGCTGATCTCACATAGCAAGAAGTTTGCACCAATTGACACCCCATTGAAAGAAGGCATTCTGCCACCACCTAGTCTTGCCTTCCCATGCAATGATGAAGTTATTGATGCTAACGAGGACATGGCAAATGAGATGTGGGCAGCAGTTCATGAGAAAGTTAATGAGAATATGTCCTCTATTATTTCACCTCCATTCTCTGAAGTGGATTTTACCAGGGGCACAGAAAACAACTTTAGACGCCCAAGCACCCAGGAGGAAGTTCAAACAATTGTTTCTCCTAGAAGTAAGTATACAATGAAAACCTTACCATCTTATTTGGGAGAATATGAGAACTGTTCTCAAACCTTGAGGATACCCTCCATGCATAGAAGGTTGACAAAGGAGATGGATATGGGTATCGTGCAAGCTATTTTGTCCACACCAGTGGCTTGTACCTTACCTTTGCTTGATTTGATAATGCTTCAACCAGAGTTGTGGAATGATATTGCCACATGTTTGTCAGAGCAGGTATTGCTACAAAAGGGTCACCATCAATGTACTATACACCCTGAGACAAAGCATGTTATGCCAATTCCTATCAACAAAGTAGGAAAATTTTGTGAGGATGATCAGGGAAATGCTACCCTCCCATTAGAAGTGCGAAAAGTAGCTTCAACTGCAATACTTGATAGTGGTGCAGGAGTGGGCATTGTGACAAGGTCCATTTGGGAAAAGTGGGGCAAACCAGCTATTAGGAGTACCAGGATGCGCTTGCAGCTAGCAGATGGAAGCTTAGAACATCCCATTGGGCTGCTAGAGAACGTATTGGTCACCACATGTGGGATTGAATATGAGCACACATTTGCAGTAGTGGATTTTGGAAAGCATCCAAACTATGAAGTGATATTGGGTAGACCATTCATGCGACAATTTCAAATGATTCAAGATTGGGGATACAATTATTTGTACCTCCGACATGATTCTGTCATCACAAGGGTCAACCTAAAGAATCACTCATATCGTGATGTAACAAGGTCTCCAATAGATGAGTTTGATTCTGCTTCATCTGAGGGCTCGAGTTACATTGTCAGATGGGCGAGAAGATCTGTGGATGTTGTTGGAATTAGGGTTGCAGGAATGCACACACAACTTCAAGAAGATGAGGAAGCTTGAGCACAACACAGTAGTGTATTATGAGTGCCAAAAATGAAAGATAACAAGCCCTAGAAGATAATGGGCGTATATACAATGCACGGGGGAAAAAACCTCCTAGTGAGGGAAAAAGTGCCCCGGCGGTCCTAAGTGTGTTCACACACATCACTACTATAATATGGTAACAAATCCCCCCTGGAGTGATGCGGTGAACAAGAGCTAGCACTCATGTATAGGGAAGTGTCTAGCTATGTGGACGAATCCACAAAAGGGAGTAAGCCCAAAGCTTTGCGAAAAACTTCGAACTTCTCACGAGGCAGAGCCTTTGTGAAAAGGTCTGCAAGGTTATCCTGTGTTGGCACATAAGCCAAACTGATCTCTCCTGCAGAGAGTCTCTCCCTGACATAATGGTAGTGCACCTCAATGTGCTTCGTACGAGCATGGAACACTGGGTTCCGCGCAACTGCCAATGCGCTCTGACTGTCAGTGAAGATGGTGGTGGCAGATGGCTGCCCAACACCCAAATCAGCCATAAGGCGTCTGAGCCACACACACTCAACCGTAGCTGTGAAAGCTGCCCTGTACTCAGCTTCACAACTAGAAGTGGCCACAGTAGGCTGCTTCTTGCTCAACCATGATATGCATGAGCTTCCAAGCATGAAGCAAAAACCACTCGTGGACACGCGTGTGTCATAACAACCAGCCCAGTCAGAATCTGAAAAAACATGTAAATCTGGCGGCAATGATCCCCCCTTGGGATAAAACAACCCAAGATGCCGAGTACCACTCAAATAGCGAAAGATACGCTTCACTGCCTGCCAATGCTTAATGCCTGGGCTATGCATAAATCTGCTCACCTGTGAGACTGCAAACTGAATGTCTGGCCTCGTAATGCATACATAAATGAGGCAACCAACAGCTGTCTGATAGAGTGTGACATCAAAGTGATCTCCAGCATCATGAAGACTCAACTTCAAACCTGTCTCCATTGGAGTAGCAATAGGCTTGCAGTCTTCAAGGCCAAATCTCCGCAACAATGTTTCAATATACTTTGTCTGACACAAAGCAATACCTCCATCACACTGCTTAAATTGTATCCCCAAATAATGATGCAAATGCCCCAAATCTGACATCTCAAAAGAGGCATTCAAATCAGCCTTAAAATCAGCAATATGACTCTCATTTGGTCCTGTGAGCAGCATGTCATCGACATAGAGAGCAATGATTAGATGTACACCATCCACACGTTTAACATACAAAGTGCTTTCTGTTGGACTATTCTGAAACCCATGTGCAGTCAAATATGCATGTATTTTTTCATACCAAGCTCGTGGAGCTTGCTTTAAACCATATAAAGCCTTTTTTAACCTGCACACTTTGTTTTCCTGCCCTCTTTGAACAAAACCACGAGGCTGCGATACATACACCTCCTCATGCAAATCTCCATTTAAGAACGCAGTCTTTATGTCCAGCTGATGTACATTCCAACCATTATGAGCTGCTAATGCACAGATGCTACGAACAGTGGTCATACGACATGTGGGAGCAAAAGTCTCATCAAAATCAATGCCCTTCTCTTGAGCATAACCTTTTGCAACAAGCCTAGCCTTATGGCGATCCACTGTGCCATCAGGCTTACGCTTCAATTTGTATACCCACTTAGTGCCAATGGCCTTCTTGCCAGGGGGCAAGTCACATAAAGACCATGTACTATTCTTCATAATAGCATCGTATTCTGCTTGCATAGCAGCCATCCAATTTTCTGAACTTTGTGCCTCATCAAATGAAACAGGCTCACTTTCATCGCACATACTAGAAACAGCCAATGCATAACAATCTGACGCATAAGAGGCACCATGAGAGCCAGAACGAGTGCGACTAGACAAAGGGGCATCCAACTTGCTGTCACGCAAAGTCTGCACCAGCCATCTAGGCATGTTCCTAGAGCCCTCAATCTCTTGTCTCTCATCCTCAAGTGCATCATGCACATCTGCATCAGATATAGGCTGATCTGTGCCATCATTTAAAACCTGCATAGGCTGAAAAACTGCCTCATGAGGTATTGCACTTGACTGTGCACCACTGAAAAGAGGCAACAATGTATCATAGACATCACGTGAGCTGATATCTGTCTCCTTAGTACATGAAACCAAGGGCTGAACTGCATCTTCCACAAATACAACATCACGGCTAACCAAAATGCGCTTTGTCTGTGGATGATACAAACGATAGCCTTTGCTCTCAGCACTATATCCAACAAAAATACATTTGACAGCTTTGTCATCCAATTTTCTGCGATGTTGCACAGGCACTAATGCATATGCCAGGCAACCAAAAACTCGTAAATGGCCAACAGATGGCTTGCGGCTATGCCAAGCCTCATATGGAGTGACAACCTGTAATGCTTTGGTGGGACACCTGTTTAGTACATAAGTGGCACACATGACAGCCTCAAGCCAAAAACCATGTGGTAGACTTTGACTCTTAACCATACATCTTGCCATTTCCATGAGAGACCTGTTTTTTCTCTCAGCCACACCATTTTGCTGTGGTGTATACGGCACTGTACATTGGTGTTTTATCCCACGCTCAGCCAGAAATGCATTAAATTCTGAAGACATATACTCCCCCCCTCGATCTGAACGGAGGGTGCCCATCTTACTTTCTGACACATTTTCAGCCATAACCAAAAACTGTTTGAAGCACAAAAACACTTCGGACTTTGCCTTCAAAGGATATACCCATGCATGCCTGGTAAAATCATCAATGAAAGTCACGAAGTAAACGTAGTTTCCAAATGATGGAGTTTGCATGGGACCACAAACATCACTGTGAACAAGCTGCAATCTGCGTTCAGCTCTCACTGATCCATCTTTGGGAAAGGAAGCACGCTGCATTTTACCCAATATGCAGCCCTCACAAACATGCTTGACAGGTGCCTCAAGCTTAGGCAAAGAAGACACCATTTCAGATTTCTGCAGGCGCAGCAAACTTGCAAAATTCAGATGACCAAAACGTGCATGCCACAGTTTTGCATTTGAAATAGCCTGCGTATCCATAATAGCACATGCTGAATCCTCTACACATTTGCCATCCATATTGAGCTTATACAGCCCTCGACATAGTGAACCAGATGCTACAATGATGTCACCACAAGAGAGATCATGAACAGTACATCTGTCATCCACAAATTTTACAACCAAACCTGTTTTGGCAAATGCGGAGACTGACAGCAGATTCTTTTTGATCCCTGGCACATACAATGCATCAAAAAGTGTAAAGGTGTTGCAATTTGCAACATTCAGCACAATCTGTCCAACTCCTTTAACGGGATAAGAGGAGTTATTGGCACAAGTGACAGTATTCCCTGTGGGAGCAGACTCAAGGAAAGTGAATAAACTGCGCTGCGAGGTGATATGCTTAGTGGCACCACTGTCAAAGTACCATACATCTGAATCTACTGCAGACATACATGTGTCATGCAAAGATGGGTCATAACTGCACTGCGCATTGAATGCCCATTCTGTATCTTGAACAACATTAGCAGATTCATTGTTAGAAGGAGAGGCATCTGCAACAGCCATACCAGCCTCTTTCTTCTTAGCCTCTTTCGCAGCCAGCTTAGGACACGCTTTGATGACATGATCATTTCCCTTACAGTACTTGCAAAATGTCTTCTGTTTGACACCCTTCTTCTCATCTTTGTCTTCCTTCTTTGGTTGCGCAGCATTTGCAGATTTCTGCTTACTAGAAGAAAAGCCAGCTTTACCTTTCCCGCTTCTCTGACTAGCAACGAAAGCTTGATCTGCGACACGCATAATATTCCTGTTTTGCCTTGACTGGTCTTCTTGCAGCAAAACAGAAACTAACTCCTCAAATGATAAGGCATTGGGATTGCCTTTCATCATCAAGCGAAGAGTGGAAGCAAAACCCTGATAAGAATCTGGTAGACCATTCAAAACAGTCTGCACAAGTGAACTGTCTGACAGGATTTCATCTGCAGAAATGAGCTGCTCTTTGAAATCCTTGATCTTTGTCAAAAAGCTATCCATAGAATCACCTTCGTTCATATGCTCACTCTCCAACTGTTTTCGGAGGTAAGCAACACGAGCCTCATTTCTTGCCTGATACAATGTGGCAAGTACATCCCAAGCATCCTTAGAAGTCCTGCAGGAGCGAATATGTGGGATAATGGTACGTTTGAGAGACAGCGCAATCAAGGCATGAGCCTGCGCATCTCTACCATCCCAACGAATCTGCTCTGCTGAAAGTGGTGGTTCTCGAACAGCTGCTACAGCACTTGTGCCTGCACCATCATCAACAGTACCTGTTTCTGATGTGTTTGCAGCATTCCCAGCCACAATAGGACGTGCATCAATACCCTGCACAATGTTCCATAACCCCTTTGCTACCAATACATGTCGCATCATATATGCCCACAATGGATAGTTGGTGCCATCCAACTTATCCTCAGCAGCCAACATGCGGAATACATCATTGTTGTCAGCCATGGCCAATGACTGTACTACTAGATGTAAATGCTGTCTGTAAGAGGTAAACCTGTATAAAATCGACCTGTGCTATGTAGCACAGCCCAAAACAGACGAATGGGCACCTGTCCTGCAGATTTTAATCTTGACAGAAAATCTGCACAGTAGGACGATTTTGCCTGCGCAGTACTTGAAATGCAAAAACGGAGGGCGAAATGACTTCAGATCAAAATTCTGAAACGAACACGCCCTACGGGCTCTCCCACGGCATATACTAACCTGCAGACGCTCGTGAAACCTCGTCGCAATCGGAGGAGATGAAGCGGCAGGTGCCGGTGATGCTACCCGGGAGGAGGAAGCCTGCTCTGATACCAATTGTTGGAATTAGGGTTGCAGGAATGCACACACAACTTCAAGAAGATGAGGAAGCTTGAGCACAACACAGTAGTGTATTATGAGTGCCAAAAATGAAAGATAACAAGCCCTAGAAGATAATGGGCGTATATACAATGCACGGGGGAAAAAACCTCCTAGTGAGGGAAAAAGTGCCCCGGCGGTCCTAAGTGTGTTCACACACATCACTACTATAATATGGTAACAGATGTGTGGAGCCTCATGTAAGGATTTCAACACTGAGAGACTTAAGGGTAATCAAAGTGTATCAAATGAGGCATACATTCCACAACCCTTCCCTGAGCACTTAATTGATCCCCTAGAATGGAGTCATGTCCTTGCAACATTATCGACATGTGCTTTACCTAAGCCAATTCAATTTTGTGACTCAGATGGATATGACATTATTCTTATACGAATGGTACAACCACATGACCTTCTAGATGATTTGTATTATGGGGATGCATCCACAATAGCACTGCATGTAGAGAAAGTCTCAGTGGAGGATTTAACACTCGAATCTGCTAATGATGCTGATAAGGAAGATGGATGGGACTCTGATTTTGATGATGATGTGATAATCCCCGAGAAAGAGTTAGGAAAGGCACGCCTACTCTTGAGAGGAAGGGAGGTTCAAGTAGAGATCCCTCGAAGCCGACCTAAACGTAAATGCTGTAAGAGCTATAAGAGAATCCGTAAACAAGATGAGAGGGAACGATGTGAGAGAATACAAAAAGAAGACGAGGAGTTTAAGAATGAACACTCTCGACCACCACCTCACTTCTCAGGAAAGAATGGATATCTATACTATGTCCAAGCACAAGATAGTATCAAAGACCAAGTAAAACGATCAGATGGATTCCAACCAGGAGAAAAGCTAAAAACTGTTAGCAAAAATCGCAAAAAAAAACAAAGAAAACAAAACAAAAACTCAAGTCTCAAACAGATTCAAAAGAGAGTGTCGGAAGTGCAAAGATAAAGGTTGAACGAAAAACTCTGATGCAAGGTTGCAAAAGAGAGCTCAAAACCGCATGGTCTTCAATTAGTGGACAAGAACAAGGTCTCAATGTTCCCCCCAACTTCACACAGTACACTCTTCAAGATCGGAAGATTGTTCTTCAACAGCCCATGCGACAAAAGCCAAGCATGCCAGGGGTTTCATATGATGGTCCAGAAGATGCAAAAAAATTTGATATCGCTGAGCCAGGAAAAGAGCCTCACTATGTGTGGATTGCCATAGACTTGTCCTTAGATGAGGAGAAGTTATTAATTCAAACAATAAAGGAGTATCGCGATGTTTTTGCTTGGAGTTATAAAGACCTCAAAGGAGTTGATAGCATATGTCAACATACAATTCCATTGTGAGAGGATGCAAAGCCTTCCAAGCAACGTCCTTATACTTACAATGAGAATTTTGCACGAAAGATAAAAGAAGAAATAGACAAGCTCTTAGAGACAAAATTTATCTATGAGATTGAACATACTGAATGAGTCTCCCCTATTATAGTGGTGCCCAAGAAAAATGGAAAACTTCGAGTATGTGTAAACCTCAAGAAGGTAAATGCAGCTAAGTATGTACGTGATCATTACCCACTTCCAATCACGGATCGTGTTTTGGAACGTGTTGCAGGGAAAAAGGCATATAGTTTCTTGGATGGATTCTCCGATTACAATCAAGTATCAATTGATCCAAAGGATCAACACAAGACAGCCTTTGCTACTGAAGATGGCATCTTTGCCTATCGTGTTATGCCATTTAGTCTAACAAATGCACCAGCAACCTTTCAGCCGGTTAATAAGTCATGTATTCAAGGAGTACCTTAGGCTATTTCTTGAGATCTTCATGGATGATTTATGTGTTCACTCACAAGAGTGTGATGATCATATAGAACACCTCAGACTTGTGTTTCAAAAGTGTCAAGTTTATCGTATATGCTTGAATCCTGACAAGTGCAAATTCATGGTAAGACAAGGGAAAATTTTGGGCCATATTGTTTCTCGCAATGGCATTTCAACAGACATGGATAAAATTGATGTCATTGTCTCATTACCTCGGCCTATCAACCCTAAAGGGGTACAAATATTCATGGGACATTGTGGCTATTATCGTCGATTCATCTACATGTACGTTGTCCTAGCCAGACCATTATATGCTCTTCTTGTAAAGTTTAATTGGACTGACATGTGAGGAATCCTTTGAAAAGTTGAAGTAAGCATTAGTGTCTGCACC
This sequence comes from Cibotium barometz, assembly GCF_041138505.1. Taxonomy (NCBI): domain Eukaryota; kingdom Viridiplantae; phylum Streptophyta; class Polypodiopsida; order Cyatheales; family Cibotiaceae; genus Cibotium; species Cibotium barometz. Next base: position 6,684,017 of record NC_141089.1, on the reverse strand, counting down.
CATCTTACGGGCACCAAATTGGAACTAAATCTTTCATGTCCATATTGATGCTTCAAACTTTGCAATTGGATGTATTTTGGCTCAATCGGGAGAACATAATAAGGACTTCCCAATCTCATATGCTAGTCGACAGTTAAACAATGCTGAGAAGAATTATACCACAACAGAAAGGGAAGGTTTGTCCATGATATATAGAGTGAAAAAGTTTTGCCATTACCTTTTGGCAAACAAATTTATATTTTTTGTGGACCATCAAGTACTGCTATATTTGGTGAATAAGCCTTGTGCAACTCGAAGGATTGTGATGTGGTTTGTCATCCTTCTTGAGTTTGATTTTGAAGTGGCAGTCCGAAAAGGAACAACTCATCTTAGGGCAGATCATTTGTCTCGAATCACCTCTGGAGAAGCTCCTATGGGTGTGGATGATGATATGTTAGATTCAACACTTTTCCTTGTAGAGACAGCTCCTAAATGGTCTGAACCCATCTTAGAAATTTTGACAAGTGGGCAGATACAACTAGCGGGTCCTAATGTGGACCTATGGCGACCATTCAAGTTAATCTCAGGGAGATTATATCGTCAGGGTAATGATGGAGTGTTGCGGCTTATACCTAACCCTGACCAATATGAGGAAATCTTGGAATGGGCACATGAGGGTATTGGTGGAATCCATGCATCAGCTACTACTTGTGTGCGACGTATAACTCAGGATGGGCAATGGTGGCCTTCCATGCATGCGGATGCTAAAAAATTTGTTCATAAATGTGCTTCATGTCATATTCAACAACCAATTCATAATGTCACATTATTTCAAATTTCAACTACACCAAGTTGGAGTAAGTATATTGTGGACTATCTTCAGCATGGTCATACTAATCGAACAATTCCTAAATATCGAAAGCATGCTATTGAAGTTGAAGCGGCCAACTATATGTTGATAGAGGGCCAACTCTACAAGAGCGGCAAGGATGGCAACTTGCGCATGTGTGTATGTGAAGCTGACTACTTGAAAATCTTGACTCATGCACATGCAGGTGTTGGGGGTGGACACTTTTCGAGCAATACCACATCTAAGTTGATTAGGTGGTCTGGGCTTTGGTGGGGCCAACCTTACAAATGGATGCCGAAGAATATGTAAAATGTTGTGACGATTGTCAAAGGGCCAAACCTCCCATCACAAAGGACAATATGCCATTGCGGCCTATGTTAAGCACACGTACTTTTGCCAAATGGAGTATTGATTTTCTCGGTCCCATTAAACCTCTAGTTCGTCACATGCATGCCGAATATATTATAGTCACAACTGACTATTTGACCAAATGGGTAGAGGCAAAGGCTACAGTCAAAAATGATGCCAGAACCATAGCCAAGTTCTTGTATGAGTACGTAATGCTACGGCTTACCTATTGAAATTGTTAGTGATCAAGGTGTGCACTTTGTGAATGAGGTCATAGAGTTTTTACTTCAAGAATTTCTGGTAATTCACAAGCGTTCTGCACCATATCATCCCCAGACCAATGGTCAAGCTGAGAGTACTAACAAGATTCTTTGCACAGCACTCACAAAGATTGTTGAGGGACATAGGACTGATTGGGAGCAAAAGTTGCACTCAGTTCTTTCGGCATATAGAACAGCCTATAAAACATCTATGGGCACAACCCCATTTGAGCTTGCTTTTGGGCTAGATGCAATTCTTCCCATTGAATTTCTTGTACCTACTCTACGAGTTGCTAAACAATTGGACTGGACTGGTCATGAGCTTTCTCAACGCATTGATGAATTGGAAAATCTTGATGAGACCCGCTTATTGGCGGTAATGGGGATGTATGCCGAGAAGAGGAGACAAAAGCAATGGTATGATCAAAATGTAACAACTGGTCGATTCAAAAAAGGGGACCTTGTTCTCTTGTACACACTTAAGAAGCATAAGCGAAAGCTCAAGAAGACCAAATCAACGTAGATTACAAAGGTTCAAGCACAACAATGGAGGGATACATGCATAAATGACTTGCAACCACCTATCTTGCAAGCCCTTCTTCCCCCAGCCTCAACATGTCAATTTTGGATCACTATGAGCACCTATATTGAGCAATTCCAAAATCGGAATTGTCTGCTTAACCTTCCCATAAAACCAATGCCATATTTTAGCTGTAAGATTCCTCCCCCAACCCCCTTTTTGATGTCTAGTATCTTCCCCTGTAATCAATCCCTCTTCAGAAATATAAAGACCTTGTTTCTAACTGTTTTAACCTAGAGAGAGAAAATATTCTAGAGAGAGAATATTTAGATTTTTAATATTTTTGGATAGAAAATTATCTCATCTTATTAAAATAAGTTCCCCTGAAACTGAAATTCAAAAAGAACTTTTCAATGTGTAATTAGAATTTATTGGAAATGGGTATAAAGGACCTTAGCCTAAGGGTCTAGATTTTCAGAAATTTTTGGATTATGGTCCAATTAAGGTTCCTATGGGCCAATAGCATCAATCCATGTGTAGGGAGGAGATAAATCCAAATTGTAAAAGAAGATACCCAAAAATGAGTAAATGCTCACATAAGATGAAGAGTTGAAAATGTACAAGGTTTATTAGTAAAAAACTATGAGCAATATTAAAAATATGAGATATTTTGGGTATCCAAAATGAGTAAATGCTCACATAAGATGAAGAGTTGAAAATGTACAAGGTTTATTAATAAAAAACTATGAGCAATATTAAAAATATGAGATATTTTGGGTATAATGATTCCATTTTGACACATATGTAAGGAAGGGGAGTTCTTTAAAGGAGGTGCATATTTCACATAAGATGAAGAGTTGAAAATGTACAAGGTTTATTACTAAAAAACTATGAGCAATATTAAAAATATGAGATATTTTGGGTATAATGATTCCGTTTTGACACATATGTAAGGAAGGGGAGTTCTTTAAAGGAGGTGCATATTTCACATGCTTGAATGAGTTTTAAACTCATAAAAATTGAGATATTTCATCTCTCCTCTCTCCTCATTCAAGTCTAGTTCCAAAAAGTTAGCTTAACTGATCTAAAAATGGTCAAAAAGTGACCAAACTGACTTGGAAAATTCTAGAATCAGTTTGTTTGGTTAGGAGCTCAATTTTTCCTATAAATAGAAGCCTTCCCTTGTTGAAAAAAATATAGTGTCTTATACTTTGTTACTCTACTCCACCTAAGCCAAGAACTGTGAATTCTTTAATAATTCACTAGTTTTTGACACTTCTCCCTTTCTTCAATCCCCATTGGTGGCTCCATCAACATACTAAACCAATTGATTGGTTGGGGGCCTCTACCGTGAACAAAGAATCAAGCAAATTGTAAGGTAAGTATGGTGAATTTTGATCTTTTCTATAATTTCTCAATGTTTCTCTCTTCTCAACCCCTCTCAAGCTTGAGAAGCTTAATTGGTATGGTTTTTGAAATGCTATTGAAGTTAATTAATTAATGATAGTAAAGAATTACATAAATTTTTATTTATGTTTAATTCCAATGGTTTTATCTCTCTCTCACTTAAGAAATGGTCATACTCATGACCCATTCTCAATCCAAATGAAGCTTTTCATAAAGCTTTTTCTTAATCCAAGATTAATCTATGCTTGAGAATAAATTAATAGTTTTTTTTATCTATGCTTTTAGTTTATGATAATTTTGATTTAATCCATTAAGGGTTAATGATCCAATTAGGGATCATTCTAATCATTCCCTTAAAGATAACCTATCTTTTAAAATAATTGAGATTTATTAGTTATAGTAGCGGAGCTATGGCAAAATTTTATAAAAATTTACACATACAATAACTTCGTTTCAAAGCATGAAAAGAGGATTTCCTACCATATTCTAGGAATTATCATCCTAGATTAATTGAAAGAATTTCATAGTAATCATGGAAAAATTAAATTTTTATATTATGCATAAAAGATAAATATATTATTATAAAAGTGTTACTTTTAACATAATTGAATTTTATGCATAGAGGTATGCATAAAAGATGAATATTTTATTATAAAAGAGTTACTTTTAGCATAATTGATTTTCATGCATAGAGGTATGCATAGGAGATGAATATTTTATTATAAAAGAGTTACTTTTAGCATAATTGAAATTCATGCATAGAGGTATGCATAAGAGATTAATATTTTATTATAAAAGAGTTACTTTTAGCATAATTGAAATTCATGCATAGAGGTATGCATAAGAGATGAATATTTTATTATAAAAGAGTTACTTTTAGCATAATTGAAATTCATGCATAGAGGTATGCATAATTGAAATTCATGCATAGAGGTATGCATAAGAGATGAATATTTTATTATAAAAGAGTTACTTTTAGCATAATTGATTTTCATGCATAGAGGTATGCATAAGAGATTAATATTTTATTATAAAAGAGTTACTTTTAGCATAATTGAAATTCTTGCATAGAGGTATGCATAAGAGATGAATATTTTATTATGAAAGAGTTACTTTTAGCATAATTGAAATTCATGCATAGAGGTATGCATAAGAGATGAATATTTTATTATAAAAGAGTTACTTTTAGCATAATTGAATTTCATGCATAGAGGTATGCATAAGAGATGAGTTAGGATGTGATAAGATGAGTTAAGAAGTGATAGGATGTGTATGGGATGAGGTAAGAAGTGTATGTGATGGGATAAGATGTATATGGGTTGTGATAGGGTGAGAATATGGATATAAATGTGGATGTGTATGTATGGATGTATGCATGTAGATGTGAGTGTGAATGTGGATGTATGGATGTAAATGAGTATGTCGATGTAGATGCATGGATGGGATGTGGATGTATGCATGTAGATGTGAATGTAAGCATATAGATGTGGATGTATGGATGTGAATGAGCATGTAGATGTGGATGTATGGATGAGGATGCATGAATGTGCATGTAGATGTGGATGTGAAAATAGATGCATGGATGTAGATGTGGATGTGGATATATGTATGGATGTGAATATATGATATGTGATGTGAAGGAATCTGAAGTGATGAGATGGAAAATGATGTGATGGGATGAGTACACATATAACTGGAAAATGATGTGATGGGATGAGTACACATATAACTGGAATGTGGAATAAGCAATGTGGATTGATGAGGGATAATGTGGAAAAATGAGAGTTAATATAGAAACTGTATTTTGTGACTGTTTGTAAATGCTGTTTGTAAATGACTGTTTTATGTCAAGAATGCTGGGAAAGCATTTTGACCATCTTGTGATTAAGGTCGTGGAGACCTAACTGATAAAGTTGCAACTGCTGAGACGGAGAGTCAATGGAGGACGTCTCGCGTAGCAAGGTCGGCCCAGGTCTTGACCAGCCTCGGTGCGATTAAAATGGTGAGCTTCCGGTACGGTGGATGAGGGGCCAAGGAAGCGGCCTATGAGTGAAGCGCTAGGTCACCTGCGAAGGATCCTAGAGGGTGCTGACCATACGGTGCTCGGGCTCTGGGTCGCCCAGGATACCCACGCGTGCATCGAGGAAGATATTGGAACAAGGAGTAAGAGTTGTTTTCTGAAACCGGGCATGGATCTGGTTGACTGACCTTGCTGGTCCTCAACGGATGAGTCCATGGCTCTTTATATGGATCTTTTGGTTGATCTTGCTGATCTTCAACGAGAGTCCATCTTGATAAGTGATTATATTGCCGAGTATTATGGGCTAGGAACTATTGAAACGGCCCCTGAGTGGACAGGTGGTGAGCGTTCTAGTTGCCAATGATGCCATAGATACTCTGATGAAGGAATGATGGAAAATTGAATCAACCGGATAATTTGCAAGATGGTGATCAGTGATACTATGGTTTTATTAAAGGATTGTTTTAAAACTAGTTGAATCTGTGACAAGGCAATTTCATATTGGGTGTGTAAGTGGTGTGACTAGTTTTATTTTGCATGAACTTCTGGCTAGGGGGCCTTGGAACTCTTTTCCTTGGTACCCGGGACAAAACCTAACCAAATTCTTAATTGGATCCCATCACTACAGTGGTTGGGCGGTTGGCTAACCCATGGGACTGGTGGATGGGGTTAGGCTGGATTGATGGATCCGTAAATCGAGACTCAAATTCTGTTACTACGATAGATAAAGCAAATCCCGGATAGTAATTGTTCTATGGATAGGAATCAACGGCTGTGCCTCTTGATGGGAAAAAAAGCGTTGATTCCAATGATCCAAGTGCAAGTTTCTTCCTTGATCTGACCAAGTATCTTTATAGATGCAGTCGGATCTGTTTGATCAGTAAGGGTTTGACTACGTTAGAGTAAAAGTTTTCATGGTGGAATCACCCGTGCTTTCCGGTAAAGGAAGTTTTTCCGGGTTCGGTTTTGGAACAACCGACGGATTAGTCTCTTATCTGGATATCCGTGGGTGAGGCCTCGAATGTGGGACCCCTGTCCCACGCGAGAAGTGCTACTTCCGCTGCCAGTATCCTGAATCTGTTGCTCGGTGGGAACAGGGGGATCTTACAGTTGGTATCAAAGCAAATTGAAATAAAGATCAATTGAGAAGCCAAAGATATCAAAAATTTATCAAGAAGCACAAAAAGGTTATAATTGTGTGATATAATTCATACAATTTGATATTCAAACTGAAATTCGTAATTTGGTAATTGGGTCTTCAGATGGAAGTACCGCAATTATATAGAATCCCTGACTTGCTTGAGGCCTAGACATGATGGTATTTACCTTATAATTCCAAGGGCCGTGACTACCGTATATACCGAGAGTATAACTGTAGCTCTTTACTGACAGTATATACGAGTAAATCTAAGACTTGAAATTATAAGCGTTAATGCTATCCAGATGATGATTTCGAATGTGATTGATATGATTTTTAATTCTGTTTGAGAATTGATGAATTGATTTGGATTCTGATTGAAAATTCTGATTGAAAAATGATGATTTCTAAAATTTAGTTGAAATATAATGAAACCACAATGAGGAGGAATGGGACGAGTCCCTGTGATGATATTCATAACTAGAATGATGATAATGAATTCAGCAAATCACTACGAGATTAGTGGGTTGTGCTGTCAAATTGTTACTGTTAACACTTGATCGGTAGATCAAGTTAAGGGATGACAAATTGAGAACTTGCTTGACTGAAATTCCCGTGGAGGAATGTTCAGAAGGAAATTTTTCGGTCTAATGGACCATTATCATGTTAAAGATATGAATGATAAGATCTGAATGAATTGTTATTTAATTATGAGTTCTATATAAGGGATATTTATCCCAGTATTCTGTTGGGTTGACCAGAATATAAGGAACCCCAGAATAAAATTGGATCTTAAGAAAGAGTTGTCCTCTACCTTGCGAGATGAGGACATCTCGCACTTTTTTAAGTGGGGTAGAATGTAAGATTCCTCCCCAGCCTTCGAGATATACAAGAGTAAGAATCTCCCTTTTTGATCTTATAATTATTTCCTCTCTAATATAAAAGAAAGATTCTGTTTAAAAAAGGGACCCTTTCCCTAGAATACTTCTCAGGAGTTCCACCTATTTTAAGGATTCAGAACAATGAGTTCAGAAGTAAAAATCAGTGTTTTGGATACCAAGGTTTTGGTCTTCATTCGAGTATGGCCCAAAAGAAGTTCTTTATCTATTGGGGAGTTTAAGAAGTTATCCCCCAGATATTGTGAGCCTTATCTGAATTCAAAGAAAGTAAGTGACTTAGCTTACGAGCTTCTTTTATCTCCTCATCTCAATGTTCTTAATGCCTTCTATAGAAAATTGTGCCAAACCCAAATCATGGAAAGACGGTAAAACTTCAGTGGCAAGTTACCGTTGGCTTCTAAGTTACGCTAGCTCCTTCCTTTATATAAGTCGTAACTTTTACTTGTCGCTCACAGTAATCTTACTCCCATCGATCTCCTTCTTTCTTAATCTCCTTCATGGCTTGGCACAAGAATTAGTTTTATCCATGATGATTTCTCACCTTCAAGACGCAAGAGAGTCTGTGAAGAAAGATTTTATAGAACAGTATGAGCGCTCACTTTTTCCTCACCTAGGACCTATCAAAACATAACTAGGGTAACACCCTGGGGTCAGCAGCACTTTTGTAACAATGTCCACTTGGCCATGGTTATTGAAGCTTTGGGTTTGGGTCCCCGATACTACTGCGTCATGAGATCAAGACATCTTGGGTTTTCTGAGCGGGTCTTCTTACTGGCGTGTTTTCTTCCTCATGAGAAGATATGCCTTTACCCCGTTTTTGGCTTACCTCTCAGTGGTCCTTTTGTTAGATCACCTCATACCACTGAGATAGGTGCGACAATAACCAACAGAATTATTTCCATAGATGAGTTACCTTATACATGCGCAGCTTGTGAGTGCTGCTTTTGTGATCACATGATGGACGGGCTTATGGAAGTGTAAAGAGTTCTTCTATCTTTACTGTATAAGTTCCGAGAATGAATAAAGTTTAAATCTTGTTTCTATTTTGAATCTTGCTCTCCTTCAGACTTTTCTTGGTGGTTAATCTTTATTCGTGCATCTTGCGAAATTATCCCAAGTTGCGAGATGAGGACATCTCGCGTTTTTTAAGTGGGGTAGAATGTAAGATTCCTCCCCCAACCCCCTTTTTGATGTGTAGTATCTTCCCCTGTAATCAATCCCTCTTCAGAAATATAAAGACCTTGTTTCTAACTGTTTTAACCTAGAGAGAGAATATTCTAGAGAGAGAATATTCAGATTTTTAATATTTTTGGATAGAAAATTTTCTCATCTTATTAAAATAAGTTCCCCTGAAACTGAAATTCAAAAAGAACTTTCCAATGTGCAATTAGAATTTATTGAAAATGGGTATAAAGGACCTTAGCCTAAGGGTCTAGATTTTCAGAAATTTTTGGATTATGGTCCAATTAAGGTTCCTATGGGCCAATAGCATCAATCCATGTGTAGGGAGAAGATAAATCCAAATTATAAAAGAAGATACCCAAAAATGAGCAAATGCTCACATAAGATGAAGAGTTGAAAATGTACAAGGTTTATTAGTAAAAAACTATGAGCAATATTAAAAATATGAGATATTTTGGATATCCAAAATGAGTAAATGCTCACATAAGATGAAGAGTTGAAAATGTACAAGGTTTATTAATAAAAAACTATGAGCAATATTAAAAATATGAGATATTTTGGGTATAATGATTCCATTTTGACACATATGTAAGGAAGGGGAGTTCTTTAAAGGAGGTGCATATTTCACATAAGATGAAGAGTTGAAAATGTACAAGGTTTATTAGTAAAAAACTATGAGCAATATTAAAAATATGAGATATTTTGGGTATAATGATTCCATTTTGACACATATGTAAGGAAGGGGAGTTCTTTAAAGGAGGTGCATATTTTACATGCTTGAATGAGTTTTAAACTCATAAAAATTGAGATATTTCATCTCTCCTCTCTCATTCAAGTCTAGTTCCAAAAAGTTAGCTTAACTGACCTAAAAATGGTCAAAAAGTGACCAAACTGACTTGGAAAATTCTAGAATCAGTTTGTTTGGTTAGGAGCTCAATTTTTCCTATAAATAGAAGCCTTCCCTTGTTAAAAAAAATATAGTGTCTTATGCTTTGTTACTCTACTCCACCTAAGCCAAGAACTGTGAATTCTTTAATAATTCACTAGTTTTTGACACTTCTCCCTTTCTTCAATCCCCATTGGTGGCTCCATCAACATACTAAACCAATTTATTGGTTGGGGGCCTCTACCGTGAATAAAGAATCAAGCAAATTGTAAGGTAAGTATGGTGAATTTTGATCTTTTCTATAATTTCTCAATGTTTCTCTCTTCTCAACCCCTCTCAAGCTTGAGAAGCTTAATTGGTATGGTTTTTGAAATGCTATTGAAGTTAATTAATTAATGATAGTAAAGAATTACATAAATTTTTATTTATGTTTAATTCTAATGGTTTTATCTCTCTCACACTTAAGAAATGGTCATACTCATGACCCATTCTCAATCCAAATGAAGCTTTTCATAAAGCTTTTTCTTAATCCAAGATTAATCTATGCTTGAGAATAAAGTAATAGTTTTTTTTATCTATGCTTTTAGTTTATGATAATTTTGATTTAATCCATTTTAAGGGTTAATAATCCAATTAGGGATCATTCTAATCGTTCCCTTAAAGATAACCTATCTTTTAAAATAATTGAGATTTATTAGTTATAGTAGCAGAGCTATGGCAAAATTTTATAAAAATTTACACATAAAATAATTTCATTTCAAAGCATGAAAAGAGGATTTCCTACCATATTCTAGGAATTATCATCCTAGATTAATTGAAAGAATTTCATAGTAATCATGGAAAAATTAAATTTTTATATTATGCATAAAAGATAAATATATTATTATAAAAGTGTTACTTTTAACATAATTGAATTTTATGCATAGAGGTATGCATAAAAGATGAATATTTTATTATAAAAGAGTTACTTTTAGCATAATTAATTTTCATACATAGAGGTATGCATAGGAGATGAATATTTTATTATAAAAGAGTTACTTTTAGCATAATTGAAATTCATGCATAGAGGTATGCATAAGAGATGAATATTTTATTATAAAAGAGTTACTTTTAGCATAATTTAAATTCATGCATAGAGGTATGCATAAGAGATGAATATTTTATTATAAAAGAGTTACTTTTAGCATAATTGATTTTCATGCATAGAGGTATGCATAAGAGATGAATATTTTATTATAAAAGAGTTACTTTTAGCATAATTGAAATTCATGCATAGAGGTATGCATAAGAGATGAATATTTTATTATAAAAGAGTTACTTTTAGCATAATTGAAATTCATGCATAGAGGTATGCATAAGAGATTAATATTTTATTATAAAAGAGTTACTTTTAGCATAATTGAATTTCATGCATAGAGGTATGCATAAGAGATGAGTTAGGATGTGATAAGATGAGTTAAGAAGTGATAGGATGTGTATGGGATGAGGTAAGAAGTGTATGTGATGGGATAAGATGTATATGGGTTGTGATAGGGTGAGAATATGGATGTAAATGTGGATGTGTATGTATGGATGTATGCATGTAGATGTGAGTGTGAATGTGGATGTATGGATGTAAATGAGAATGTCGATGTAGATGCATGGATGGGATGTGGATGTATGCATGTAGATGTGAATGTAAGCATATAGATGTGGATGTATGGATGTGAATGAGCATGTAGACGTGGATGTATGGATAAGGATGCATGAATGTGCATGTAGATGTGGATGTGAAAATAGATGCATGGATGTAGATGTGGATGTATGGATGTGGATGTGGATATATGTATGGATGTGAATATATGATATGTAATGTGAAGGAATCTGAAGTGATGAGATGGAAAATGATGTGATGGGATGAGTACACATATAACTGGAATGTGGAATAAGCAATGTGGATTGATGAGGGATAATGTGGAAAAATGAGAGTTAATATAGAAACTGTATTTTGTGACTGTTTGTAAATGCTGTTTGTAAATGACTGTTTTATGTCAAGAATGCTGGGAAAGCATTTTGACCATCTTGTGATTAAGGTCGTGGAGACCTAACTGATAAAGTTGCAACTGCTGATGGAGAGTCAATGGAGGACGTCTCGCGTAGCAAGGTCGGCCGAGGTCTTGACCAGCCTCGGTGCGATTAAAATGGTGAGCTTCCGGTACGGTGGATGAGGGGCCAAGGAAGCGGCCTATGAGTGAAGCGCTAGGTCACCTGCGAAGGATCCTAGAGGGTGCTGACCATACAGTGCTCGGGCTCTGGGTCGCCCAAGATACCCACGCGTGCATCGAGGAAGATATTGGAACAAGGAGTAAGAGTTGTTTTCTGAAACCGGGCATGGATCTGGTTGACTGACCTTGCTGGTCCTCAACGGATGAGTCCATGGCTCTTTATATCGATCTGTTGGTTGATCTTGCTGATCTTCAATGAGAGTCCATCTTGATAAGTGATTATATTGCCGAGTATTATGGGCTAGGAACTATTGAAACGGCCCCTGAGTGGACAGGTGGTGAGCGTTCTAGTTGCCAATGATACCATAGATACTCTGATGAAGGAATGATGGGAAATTGAATCAACCGGATAATTTGGAAGATGGTGATCAGTGATACTATGGTTTTATTAAAGGATTGTTTTAAAACTAGTTGAATCTGTGACAAGGCAATTTCATATTGGGTGTGTAAGTGGTGTGACTAGTTTTATTTTGCATGAACTTCCGGCTAGGGGGACTTGGAACTCTTTTCCTTGGTACCCGGGACAAAACCTAACCAAATTCTTAATTGGATCCCATCACTACAGTGGTTGGGCGGTTGGTTAACCCATGGGACTGGATGGGGTTAGGCTGGACTGATGGATCGGTAAATCGAGACTCAAATTCTGTTACTACGATAGATAAAGCAAATTCCGGATAGTAATTGTTCTATGGATAGGAATCAACGGCTGTGCCTCTTGATGGGAAAAAAAGCGTTGATTCCAATGATCCAAGTGCAAGTTTCTTCCTTGATCTGACCAAGTATCTTTATAGATGCAGTCGGATCTGTTTGATCAGTAAGGGTTTGACTACGTTAGAGTAAAAGTTTTCATGGTGGAATCACCCGTGCTTTCCGGTAAAGGAAGTTTTTCCGGGTTCGGTTTTGGAACAACCGACGGATTAGTCTCTTATCCGGATATCCGTGGGTGAGGCCTCGAATGTGGGACCCCTGTCCTACGCGGGAAGTGCTACTTCCGCTGCCAGTATCCTGAATTCGTTGCTCGGTGGGAACAGGGGGATCTTACATTAGCGAGGAAGCACTCCTTCCTCTACCACCTTCTCCAGAGGCCGGCTTTTGTACAGGGTTGTCCTTGCATCCTGAAGTGATTGATACCATCTTTCCAGCAGAAGTGGACACGGATCCACGGCCAGTGCAAAAGGGTAAGCTCATCAACTCCACAATAAGATCAATAAGCCAGGGCACTTTTCTCCCACTGGGTTTTTCCCCTCGGCTATATTCGGTGATTGGCACCAATAACAAATTTTATTCTTTTCTTTTCTTGTTTGTTAATAAGACGTTTTGCAGAGATCTCAGCTAAACAAGAGCATACAAACATGCTCCAACAGTCCACCTACCGTGCACACAAATTAGGAAGGGGGGAGACATGCAATGCCTACAAAGAGCAAAGAGAAGCACTCTGCACATCAGCAATGCATCACGACAAACGCAAAACATCAACGAGAACTACAACAGGTGTATTCAAATCATAATCTTTTGTTCTTTATGTGCTTTTCACTTTTGCATATATTGTTTGCATGTTCACACACAGTTGTTGGTTGGTTTAAGTCTTAAATTAGTTGTTACTATGTGGTAAGTGATTTCTAGATTCTCAGAGGACTTAGTAGAAGGTATTTCTATTTGAAGACGGTGTAAGATATATGCCAACGGAGTATGCCAAGTTCTTATGCTCTCGAAGTATATTAGTTATGCCTAGTGGTAGCTACCTCTTAAGTATGGGCTTAGGTATGGGCTAGGTACTACGATTAATAAAAAATTTTACGAAACACATGCCCTAAATAATATATAGAAGTGACTTGAGACATGATGTGTCTACGGCCATGTGGAATGCTTGGTAGGACCTTGGGTTGTTTTAGCACCTTGGGGCCGATGCCTTGGTTTCCATGGGGTAAACACTGACATCTAAAAGATTAAGAAGAAGACCTACAAGGACTCTATCACCTTGATAGATGCTGGTAGGACTCTTGGGTACATTATGGGCCCTCGAGACCGATGCCCTCATCTTCATGGGGTACTCCTTATGTCAAAAGAAAAGAAAAGGGTCTGTCGACCTTGAGATACTTAGCGGCCTTTAGATTCTCTTGGGGCGGAGGTCTCTTGGCCATTGCTTGGGTCTCATTGGGATGGAACCTTCCTCTTTATCAAGTTAAAAATAATAATTCTCTTTAATCTTCTGCTCTTTACACACACACACAAAAAAAAAGGTCCAATCACCATGGCTTATATTTAGGAGTAGGGTTGTCACTTAGGAATAACTTAAACACTTGTAGGACATTGAGACTGCGGTCATAACCTATGGTGTACAAGCACATTTGCCTTTGCATAGCACTATCTACCACTTAGTCTCACTTTGACTAGTCTTTACTCGCTTCTTTTAGCACGCTTTAAAACTCTAATTGGCCTTTCACTTGCATGCTCACATGTGAGATAGTCATTGTTGCTGGTTTTTTTTTCAATAAAAGACTTTACTTGTCTTCCATTATTTTTTGCAGCTTTTGTTTCTACCACGCCCAAGGACGTGTGCGATTTAGGAAGGGGGGAATGTTCACTCACGGGAACACGGATTATGGAAGGAGGCCGGAAGCAATTAATGCGAGAGAGCGGGATTGTAGCCATGGGAACATAAAGACGCACATAATTTTTTCATATTTTTGTGCCGAAGTGCAATGTAAATCGTTTTAAGCCAATGTGGATTCTAAATGAGAGTTCTAAGTGTATTAAGCAAGGCTCACTTATGGTGGGGTTGTCCGTCCATGTGTGAAACAGGTCTAGGGTTAGTGACATCTCTATAAAAGAGATGTTAGCTAAAGAAAGATGACGTTTTTTGCCATTCTCATAAGCTATTGAGTGAAGCTCTTGGCTCTCAAGCTATGACAACTCTCTAACTCTCTCTATTGTACTCTAATGAGCATCAAGCTCCAATGAGTATAGCTCCACTTCTTTCTCTTAATCTGTTTTAGCATCATTGAAGTAGATTAATCTATGATTAGTTGAATGCTTCTTTCTTTCTCTTGTGTATGCATGCTGTGTGTGTAGTCTCCATTGATGCAAGCTCTTGCCCAGTTCATTGGCAATGAGTTATTCATGGATAGACTCTCTCTATGAGCTTGTGGATTTGTGAATGTTACATTCTATGCTTGCTTAAGCTTGTGGGTTAGTAGATGCACGCTTATGGGTTTGCTGGCATTAGGGAAAGCTAAGATTTAATCAATGTTTGAATGGGATTAAGAGATGCCATGCATTGCTTGTTCTCTTGATTAGTGTAGTGGGTTTAAGGAATTGAGAGATTGATTGAGGTGTTGAATGGTTGAATCGTCAAGTGGTGGTTCGTGTATGTGAGCTCTCCCTCAAGGGATAAGCCTTCATGCACTAATCGGGTCGAATCCTCGGATTGACATTGTGTTTCTCAACACATTTGTTGATCGGTAGTACTCTATGAGTACTATATTGCACGGTAGAGAGAACTGCTCTTCAATAGGCCAATTGGAAGGGGTATCCAAGAGTAGACTCCTCTCTTGAATAGTGCATTTGGCTCAGTAAACCTGCCTATACTGATGGAAAACCAGCAGGACTGCACAATTGGAGGTTGTCTAAGCAGTGCCATGACAAGAGTTTAAGGTTTTTTTAAGGACATGTGGAAGAGTGAGGCTCAGCAATGGATGATCCCTTGGGAAATCTGGCAAAGTTGCAGTAGGAAGGAAAGGGAATTTCTATCTCAAGTAATTTCTAGGATCAAGCCCACATGGCCATCAACACCATTTATCTCAAGTGAGCAATCACTGAAGGAATGGGAAGTAAATGGGAGAAGACTAGGCAGCAAATTGAGACTCAAAAGGCACAACTCTAAGTGGATTCAGAGGATGATAGACACGTGGGAAAAGATGGATTGCATGCTATATTTTGGATATTGTAAAAGGTTGTCCAAGAAAATCTGGAAATCTTCAGAGTAAAGTAGGTTAGACATACTACTTTGGAGGATCATGCATTACAAACTGCCTGTGAGAGAGGTAACTTCAAAATGGGGAGATGGTAATCCTCTATGTCCTTGGTGTCAAAGCCAAAAGGAAACTATGAGGCATGCTCTATGGGAGTGCAAGGCAGTTCACCCCATATGGAGGAAGGTTGAGAAGCTTCTTTCAAATTGTGGAGTGATAGATAAGTTGTATTGGAAGCAAGCTTTACTTGGCTTTAAAGGTAGGATGAATCCAGCCTGTTACAAAGTATGGCACACTTTGAGGGCCTTTGTTTTAAATGAGTTATGGGAGTCCAGGAATGCTCTAGTTCATAAAAGGCTTGGAAAGGATATGACTTTCAACTCAGAGAGAGTGAGATATTTTAGTTCAAGCTTGCAAGCCTGCTAGGTCAAAGGGTGGAAGAATTAGAATCTCTGCAGCTAATATGCTGAGTAGGTCTTTATCGGGATCTAAGTTGTAACATGTGGGTGTTGTATCTTCTCTAATACTAATAGAAACTTTATTTTTACATTAAAAAAGTAGTCCAGGCATATCCAAACTAGGTATAAGCAATTCTTATGGTTGGGCCATAAAGGAGAGAGGGAGCCTTGTAAAGACCTAACCAGAGCACTAGCTGGGGTTTGGTCTTCAATTGGAGGAGTTCCTTATGGTGCCCACCTCCCACATTCCAATAGCTACCCTGTGAAGAAATTCTTACTATCCAAGGCACATACCCTATGGTGCCCACCTCCCACATTCCAATAGCTACCCTGTGAAGAAATTCTTACTATCCAAGGCACATACCCTAACCAGAGCACTAGCTGGGGTTTGGTCTTCAATTGGAGGAGTTCCTTATGGTGCCCACCTCCCACATTCCAATAGCTACCCTGTGAAGAAATTCTTACTATCCAAGGCACATACCCTAGCTAACGCTTTAGCCAAGTCTTGCAGTGCTCCCTCTCTCCTTCATGGCCCCCACTAGCCAACCATTATGGTCACAAAACCATCATTAGCTAACTATACTAAATATGCTAAAAATACTGTTCCTTTGAAACAAAATATTTTTGGGTCCACTAAATCTTCTAGCCATACACAATCTCATTTGGTAGCTACATGGGCTACTAACCTTAAGGCTTCACGTCCACTCTCTTGGTAGTAGCACTCGTACTT
This sequence comes from Cibotium barometz, assembly GCF_041138505.1. Taxonomy (NCBI): domain Eukaryota; kingdom Viridiplantae; phylum Streptophyta; class Polypodiopsida; order Cyatheales; family Cibotiaceae; genus Cibotium; species Cibotium barometz. Next base: position 6,667,105 of record NC_141089.1, on the reverse strand, counting down.
GCTTTCAAGAACTACATAGAGACTGCAATAATTCGAGATGAGAGGGGTGTTAATCAAGTGGATCTTACAACCCATACTGGTGTTATGGAGGTTTCTATGCATGAGCTGGGTGCACATTTCAATCCTAAAGAGGACACAATTTATCTGCATCAGATTCTTAGTGATCAATCTAATGGTCTATCTTTTGAAATTCCACCTATTCTAAGAGAAGAAGAAGTTATGTTTCATTTAGATACTCAATTTGGGAGATCATTTGTGGTCCTACATGATGGCAATAGGCAAGCTAGCCATGTTTTGATAATACCAATTGAAGAAGACAAGTCCTTTTGTCATGCAAGAGGCAAAGGAGAAAGGTAAGCCAATTTAAACATCTACTATCAGCATAGGAGAAACCAATGCTTTTAGTGTAGTTGACATGCAGAGAAATCTACCACATAATAATTCTTTGAGGGTAAGTTTAACCCTAGTTACAGAGATAAGGAAGGTTGAGGAATTGCCATAGAAGTATGATGGAAACATACTATTTAAGCTACCTAATGCAGACCCTACTATAAGGACTACACGATTAGATAACAAGTTTGATGGTAGCCACATATGGACAAGTGGAATAAAAAGCAATATCTCTAGGTTTGAGGGGGTTGTGAGATATGGAAAATGTGGAGGGCACTTGCAGTGCTTGAACAACCTATGTTCAAGGGTGCAAAGAACAAAAGAAAAGATTGAAAATTTTTGGGTGGGTTTCCTATCTAGAGTATGTCCAATTTAATCTAGTACACATGGCTATGGAAGCTTGAAATGTTTGTATTGTTTTTCACCATCATCTTGCATCTCTAAATGTCCTTGTAAGCTAGTTCTCTGCTTGCCCTCAGAGATTAGTGGTAAGAGAATAACTAGAGATTATTGATCTTGGCTATCACTTGCACCTTGTGGGCTAAGGGTGTGACAAAACAAACAATGTTGGAGGTCCAAGCAAGAGTAAAGGACATGATATCTAAAGATTTCCAAGGCAGGCCCCAATCACTTCAACAAAAACTAGCAAAGGAAATAGTAATGGAGTCAGCAGTTTTTAGAGATCACGTTGGACGATGTCAAGCTGTCTGACAAGGAATTGGGTGAGGTGCTAGCAAAATTGGCACCCATAGTTGACAAAAGAAGAGTGTCACATTAGAGGAAAGTAGCACAAGTGGAGGCACGCCAACCGACTAGTGACTATGATGCAATCTTTTAGCTTAAAAAATACTTGCTTTTTACTACTTCCAAAGCATGGCCTTTCCTAGATAGTTAAAGTTCTCCAGCTTTGAAAGGTGTCATGTATTCAAAATATCAACCCAAGGACTAGGTAATGGTGTGGATCTTGTCAATAAAATGAGCCCAAGTGGTGAATTAGGGAGCTATTAGGTTTTCTTTGACTTTGTTATTATGAGGATGCAAGAATGGACAACAATGGCTTGCCATGTTTATAGCCCCTTATGTCCAAGAGATGTAAACCATAACAATTGGAGACTTCAAGGTGGAGGACACAAAAGCATAAACTCTTTTTTGGACCCTATTGAATATAATCATGGAGAGGGAGGGTTACAAAATGGTAAAATTTAAGGGATTTATGGTTGATGATACTCAAGCAAACTAGCAAGCTATGAGGACAGTTTTCGATGGGGGCCGTGATGTTATGGTAGGATAAACTCTTTTTTGGAACCTATTGAATAGATTCATGGAAAGGGAGGGTTACAAAAAGCTAAAATTTAAGGGATTTATGGAAATGGGGGCCCTGAAAATGTTATGGTAGGACAAGAAAGATCTTTCTCATTCCATTAGGAACAAAGCATGTAGGCAGCACACAAAACAAATGTCTTCCTCCCCCACCGCTAAGAGGAGTTCAAATTGAGGTGTCATGCATGGAAAGCATCACCCTCTAAAGAGGCTACTGAAGTAGAATTGGACAACCTACAAAAGTGGTTGAGAAAAGGACATGCAGAGACAGTGACTAAGAATGGATTGTGTGGTGGCATGCTAGAGTTACACATTGGGGTGACTACATGATCAAGGTAAGTCAACTAGTTCCTAAGAGCAAATTATATGAAAATAATCTCAATTGAAACAATTTAATATATGTTAAACATTTGTTGTAGGATTTGGAGGGAAGTGATAAGTACCTGATTCCACAAGCAAACTTAATAGAGTATGTGCATGGCAATATGTGCATGGCAACTGGTTGGCCTCCAATGATGATGGGGTTAAATATATTTCTCTATATAGTGCCTACTATGGTGATCTTATGACAACTCTTATACAACAATCAAAATATGATTCCTATCTTAAGGGTGGACACACCTTGGCAAGCATTGAGAAAATTTAAAAAAGACGGGCTTCAATAAGTGCAATTCCACCAGCACCTAGACATGTGGTGGACCTTACTAATTAGGTAGTTGTGGAGCTTAATGCTGCCACCAACAACCAACAGAAGGCTTTCAGCAGATGGTGATGCAAGGATAGTGAGGTAAAAGCAACAAGGGGGGTTTTAGACTCTTATTAGGGATGGAGATTCACATCGTCCTCAATTTGAGCATGTTACACAAAGTGCATGCCAACCAAGCCCTCATCATAGCTTGTATGGAAGAAGAGCCAAGGTGGAGGTGGATATTCACCCCACAAGGTGGGCTATTTAAAGGACAAAACTAGGTAGTGTGGAGTGTAGTGCCATGGGTACTTATATAAATGAGAAAAGAAAATACAATGAGCTAATTGATAAAAAGGGTAGAGGGGGATTATTAGGGGTGTCAGTGCCCTGTTTTGAGGGTCTCATTGAGATCCCATTCAGGCCCTTAAAAATAATATGTGTGGTTTTGTGGTAGCAACATTGACCATACATGGGAGTGGGAAAAAATTGTGAAGGAGAGACCAATAAGATGTCCTAATTGATGGGGCCGATTGCAATTGGGACATCCTTGGATTTTGTAGAGATAGAAACATTTTGGGATGCAAGCTTTGATCTATAGAATAGTGAAACCAAACCATAACAATAGGCAATGATGGTTGCATTACACACTGTTGGCATGCACCCCATGTGCCACCGAAATGGTAGGGTAGTGGTGGTGACTAGGGTGGTGACTAAAGACATGGAGGCAAGAATCAATAAGGCTATAGATGTGATGTGCATAATTCATGGCTATAATTTGGTGGCTCAAAATGAGCATGTGGAATTAACTTTATCAACTAAAGGAAGCAAGAAAAATGAAGAGACCTATTTGGTAGTCGTGTCTACTTTTCCTTCCTGCACTTGTGAGAACTTTTAGAAGTGTGTTAAAGAAGGAAAAAATATATGCCTTGCAAAAATCTTTACTTGTCTACACAAAAGAGCTTGGGTTAGATGTGGTCTACCAAAAAGTTTATTCACCAAAAGTGGCATAGAATAAAAGAGAGCTCCATCAAGCACTTAGGCTTATAGGTTGAAATTTTGATCATTTTATCTTTTGATGAAATTTATTGTCTGAGCACAATTGGGTGTTTAGTCCTACTGCATTATATTTATTAATTACAAGAATTATATTTTTGGGCTGCAAAACATCTTTGGCTGCTATTAAAGCTTCAAAATATACGGAGAAACTTTGCATTTGGGGCACTTTTTCCCTCTTTAGGAGGTTTTTTCCCCCGGCTTGTATATACGCCCATGATTCTAGGGCTAACTAATCTTTTGTACATTGACACAATCTAATACATTATGTGTTGTGTGCATTCTTGCTTCTTCTTCTCCAAGCTTTGTGTGCTTTCCTGCAATCCTAATTCCAACAATTGGTATCAGAGCAGGCATCGGCTCCCAGGGCTACGCCGCAAGCAACCTCCGACTCACGTTCTCCGATTGAGGTGAGCTTTCACGAGCGCTTGCAGGTCCCTATACTCTGCAGATAAACCCGTAAGGCTTTGTGTTCTCACAAAAAGAGGTCGTTTCGGGCTCCGTTTTTGCATTACAAGTTCTATACAGGTGTTTTCGCCATTTTGTGTAGAAATTTTGACAGTGCAGTTTTCTGCAAAACAGGCATACGTATTCTATTGTGGACCGTGCTACATAGCACGAGTTGTTTTCTATTCAGTCTTTGCTTCATTACAGGTAGCTTTTGCATCAGTTTCAATCGGTGGCCATGGCTGATAACAGCAATGATGTATTTCGCATGTTGTCTGGCTGATGACAAATTGGATGGAGACAACAACTACCCACTTTGGGAATACATGATGCAGCATGTTTTGGTTGCAAAAGGAGTGTGGAACATTGTGCAGGGTATGGATGTACATCCAGGTTCTGTGGATGTAGGATCTGTTGAGGATGTTGCAGGTTCAAGCAGCTCTACTGTTGCTGCTGTTTTACCCACTGCTGAACAAGCTCGTTGGGATGGTAAAGATGCGCAGGCTCATGCCTAGATTGCACTTTCTGTCAAACGTAACATTACTCCACATATTCGTTCAGCTAAAACAGCAAAACAAGCTTGGGATATTCTAGCTGGTTTGTATGCAGGTCGTAAAACGAGGCAAAAATCTCTTACCTGCGTAAAGAGCTAGAATCAAAGATTATGCAGGAAGATGATGACATGAATGTTTTTCTTGCTGAGATTAAAGATCTCAAGGAACAGTTGATTTTTGCAGGTGAGATTATTCCTGATCATTCTCTTGTGCAGACTATTCTTGATGCTTTACCTGAGTCATATTAGACTTTTGCTTCCACGTGGAGACTTGTTTTACTGAGGACAGACCTGATGTTGTCAAGTATGATACTTTAGTCAACAAGCTCTTACAAAACAGGGCTAGGCAGCGTGCAGTTGATCAGGCATTTGTTGCTGTTGCCCAACAGAGAAGAAGTGGTAAGGCAGCCCCTTCCACTGTTTCTTCTCCTATTAATAGGTCTGCAACTTCTTCTCCTTCCATAGGTAGCAACAATAGGTCTGAGAAGGCTCTTGATAAAGGCAAGAAAAAGATCAGGTGCAACTATTGTAAAGCAACTGATCATGTCATTAAGAATTGCCCTAAGCTAAAGGCTAAAGAGGCAAAGAAGAAAGAGTCAAATGCAGCCACAATAGCGGATGCTTCTACAAATGCAGATTCTACAAATGTTGTGCAGGATACAGAATGGGCGTTTAGCGTGTATTGCCAGTTTGACCCATCTGTACATGATGCATGTTTGGCAGTTTCTGTTGACTCTGATGTATGGTATTTTGACAGTGGTGCTACAAAGCACATTACCTCGCATCGTGATATGTTCACTTGTCTTGAGGCTGTCCCTAATGGGAATACTGTCACATGTGCCAATAATGCTTCTTACCCAGTGAAGGGCGTTGGTAAAATTATGCTTTACTGCTGCAAATGGCAGCGCTTTCACACTTTCAAATGCTTTGTATGTGCCAGAGATAAAGAAGAATCTATTGTCTGTCTCTGCGCTTGCTAGACTTAGACTTGTAGTCAAATTTGTGGATGACAGATGTACTGTTCATGATTTGACTTCTAGTGATACGATTATTGTATCTGGCACCTTGTTTCGTGGGCTGTATAGGCTCAATTCTTATGACAAGTGTGTGGAAGATGTAGCAAATGCAGTTTCTGATGAAAAGGCAGTTTCAGATGCAAAACTATGGCATGCTCGTTTTGGTCATCTGAACTTTGCTAGTTTGCTGCGTTTTTGCAAAAATTTGATATGGTTGCTTCATTGCCCCCTCTTGAGGCACCATTGAAACATGTTTGTGAAGGCTATATTTTGGGCAAAATGCAGCGTTTTGCATTTCCAAAGGATGGTTCTGTGCGGGCCACTCGCAAATTGCAACTTGTACATAGTGATGTATGTGGGCCTATGCAAACTCCGTCATTTGGTAAACACTTATACTTCGTGACTTTCATTGATGATTACTCAAGGCATGGATGGGTATATCCACTGAAGGCAAAGTCCGAAGGGTTTTGTGCTTCAAAGAGTTTTTGCTTATGGTTGAAAATGCATCCAATTGTACTGTGAGCACCCTCCGTTCTGATCGAGAGGCGGAGTACATGTCTAAAGAGTTTGATGCATTTCTAGCTAGTCGTGGGATAAAACACCAATATAGAATGCCGTATACCCCTCAGCAAAATGGTGTTGCTGAGAGGAAAAACACGTCACTTATGGAGATGGCACGATGTATGGTCAAGAGCCAAGCTTTGCCACATGCGTTTTGGCTTGAGGCTGTCATGTGTGCTTAATCATTGCTCTCTATGTCGATGGCATGCTGCTCACAGGACCAAATGAGAGTCATATTGCTGATTTTAAGGCTGATTTGAATGCCTCTTTTGAGATGTCAGATTTGGGACATTTGCATCATTATTTGGGGATACAATTTAAGCAGTGTGATGGAGGTATTGCTTTGTGTCAGACAAAGTATATTGAGACATTGTTGCGGAGATTTGGCCTTGAAGACTGCAAGCCTATTGCTACTCCAATGGAGACAGGTTTGAAGTTGAGTCTTCATGATGCTGGAGATCACTTTGATGTCACACTCTATCAGACAGTATTGGTTGCCTCATTTATGTATGCATTACGAGGCCGGACATTCAGTTTGCAGTCTCACAGGTGAGCAGGTTTATGCATAGCCCAGGGTCTCAGCATTGGAAGGCAGTTAAATGCATCTTTCGCTACTTGAGTGGCACCATACATCTTGGGTTGTTGTATCCCAAGGGGGGATCGTTGCCGCCAGATTTACATGCTTTTTCGGACTGAGATTGGGCTGGTTGCTATGACAGAGTGTCCACAAGTGGTTTTTGTTTCATGCTCGGTAGCTCATGCATATCTTGGTTGAGCAAGAAGCAACCTACTGTGGCCACTTCTAGTTGTTGTGAAGCTGAGTACAGGGCAGCTTTCACAGCTACGGTTGAGTGTGTGTGGCTCAAACAGCTTATGGTGGCTGACTTGGGTGTTGGACAGGAGTCTGCCACCTCTATCTACACTGATAGTCAGCGTGCATTGGCAGTTGCGAGAAACCCAGTTTTTCATGCTCACACAAAGCACATTGAGGTGCATTATCACTATGTCAGGGAGAGACTCTCAGCAGGAGAGATCAGCTTGGCCTATGTGCCAACATAGGACACCTCGCCGATCTTTTCACAAAGGCGCTTCCTCGTGAGAAGTTCGAAGCTTTCCGCAAAGCTTTGGGCTTGCTCCCCTTTGTGGACTGATCTACTTCGGGCATGGCACTTCCCTATACATAAGTGCCAGCTCTCGTTCACACCATCACTCCCAAGGGGGATTTGTTGCCATATATATAGGCAGTGATGTGTGTGAACACACTTAGGACGGCCGAGGCACTTTTTCCCTCTTTAGGAGGTTTTTTTCCCCGGCTTGTATTTACGCCCATGATTCTAGGGCTAACTAATCTTTTGTACATTGACACAATCTAATACATTGTGTGTTGTGTGCATTCTTGCTTCTTCTTCTCCAAGCTTTGTGTGCTTTCTTGCAACCCTAATTCCAACATTTTCTTAGTGAAATATATTTTGGTTAATGCTTACTTTTTGGTGTTTTTTTTTAAGTGACTAGTGAAATGGTTGTCCACCTTTTGCAACAAGGACAAAGAATTCTCTCAAAAAGAAAATATCCTTGTGCTTATATCGAGGCTCCATCCCCCTCCCTTGTTGTTGACATAGATTGATCTTGTTAACAATGAAGCTCGAGTCTTAAATACCATTATAATCAATGTCGAAGAAACTATCGAGAATATGTTAGAATGGTCTGTCAAAAAAGGAAAACCATCTGCAAATGATTACCAAGATCACGATACACTCATACTATGATCATGATTACCACAATCATGATTATCATTATCATTATCATTATCAGCCATATAATTGAGTGAGAGTACCTTATGTTGCTTCACCCCCTTAGACTATCTATGTTATTATCTAAAGTTAAGTCCAAAGAATCTATCTTAGTTTGAGGATCAGTCACCCTTTCTACAGTACATGTCTATTTAAAAGGAAACTAGATGGTTGTAGGGATCTTCCATTCCATTAAACTTAAATCTAGAGGGTATTATCCTAGGATGACACTCTGTTTCCTCCCTCAATCCCTTGGTTGGTCTAATTAGTCCCAAAACAGCATCGTTTTTTCTTCTTGTTTCTAGGGTTATGTGATTTTTAAACTTGGTGCCTATTAGTTCTATAACTGGCTCAAGGGCAATTATATCCATGTGCCTAGGTTCCATTTAGGGAGTACCTAAGTATTTGATGGTCCCACATGTCTATAGGCTACTAAAGGTCCCATATATCTATGTGCCTACATTCCATTCTAGGGGTACCTGAGTATTGGATGGTCCCATATATCTATAGGCTCTTGGTGTTCCAAAAGATGCTTCTCTTGGTTTCTCAAGCATACAAAGCCTAAATGCATCATTGGGTACCCATATACTAGTGATTTTTGAGCTTTTTAGTAGTAGGCTTAATCCTCTATAATCTTCGCTCTCAATACTTGCAGTTATGTGCCCTATAACTGAATTAGCACTACTAGTTCAAGTAGGGTTACCGACTTGGTTCTTTCAAAAGGCTCTCGCCTAACGGTTCTTATCCTTGTGGAAGTTAAATGTTCCTCTCTTATTAGATCTAGGGTCTGCGGTTTGTTTCCCTTGTGAGGTAAAAAGAAAATTCTCCCCCTAGTATGTTTCCTCATCTTGAGGTGATTTCCTAAGGAGAGGTCATCACTTCACTTTGCATTGAAGTCCAATGTTCTAGGTCTATGTTTGGATGGGAAAACTCCCCCTACCCAAACCTTTCCATCCTTCTTACTTCCTCAGCCACTCTTTGGATGTGTGTGTTACTATTCTCATCTGCATATGTCGTTCGTTCACTAGCAAGATGATAACACTTATTACTGACTAGAGGTGTGTTAAGCAACTTATGGTTTCTCTTCGCATCCCTCTATGTGTTGGTGATGTTGAATAGGTTTCCATGGGCATTCTCATACTAGCCTTTATCATCTTGATTGATTCTAACTCTCCTCTCATAAAGAATCTATATATCACATTATTTGGAGGTTGAGTCACAATTGGCTTCATGCAAGCTCTTAAACTCTCAAGGACTCTATGAGTTCCTTATGCCCCTATTGGCACACCAAACAGTCAAATACTAGAGGAATCTTGTAGAGGGATGTACATATTTCCCTCTGGGTCTACATAAAACTCATGTTAATTTTGTGTGAAGTTCCATCAGGACAATCTCTACCATGTGTTTCCCCTCATTCTAAATGCATATCAATCATCATCTAATGTTAACACAAGTTTTGTCTCACCATGATTCTTCAAAAAACTAGGGTCATGATTCATAACACCTGCAAAATCACAAAGGTTGAAACTCACTCAAATGTGCAACATGGACACAATGTTTTCTCATCATGTTTCCAATCTAAGAAATCATTCTTCGACACTTTCTTGAAGTTAAACCATCGTGATTCTCAGAATCACACCTATTGATCATTCCTAAAGAAGAATAGTCTTCAACAAGCCAATCATCCTTATCATTCCTAAAGAATAATAGTCTTCAACAAGCCAATCATCCTTATCATTCCTAAAGAAGAATAGTATTAAACAAGCCAATCATCCTTATCTACCATAATCAAAAGAAGTAGCTGCACAGTGAGTACACTTTTACTCACCCATTGGTGGGGAAACCTCATCATCGGCACCTTCCTTGTACATATCTAGATGGGGGGACAATGGTGGGTGTATACCTAACCCATGGTACAACCCATCGCCTAGAATTCCTTAAACTTTAGCCTCCCACCACCAGTAGTAGCCAATGAACTCGTCTAAATAGCCTCTAACCCTTTACAAAAAATGGCTCCACAACCTCACAAGTTGACTAAATTCTTTCAAATCCTCTCCAAATGTTTCGACAAAATAGCTCCAACTAAATTTTAAAGAGTCAACTTTTTTGTACTTCATGGTATATCAACTTTACCAATGGTCAAAGAGCACCTAATTGTTCTTAATGGATAAAAAGCACACAGGAAGAAACAAGTCAAGTCAACACAAACTCCTCTCATAGCCTACAAGGGACACATTAACAAACAAGATGTGTGTATAAAAGCTTGTTTCTTAATGTTCCTCAAGCCCTCTGTCTCTCTTCTTCCATTACTAACAGCCATAGAATCCCACTAACCTCAATAAAACATTGTAACCTTGCATGTGATTGCCAAAATACCCCTAAAAAAAGGAAAAAACAGAAGCAATCCCATGCAATTAGGATCCTATTTGTTATTAACTTTTTCATTTGCTAACTAGCTTCTTCATCCCTCTAGAGAAACAAAGACATGCAACATCTACTTATTAGCACCACACATACATCTACTGCTTGACAAAGTCTTCAATCGATCACCAAAGAGGATGCGATCAACATCAAGAAAGGGGAAATATTAACCCCATTTTAGGCTTAACAAGGTTTGCCACACCTAATTATGTATTAAAAGCATGAGTAATCTACATCAAATGTTAAGGATGGACTTGCCAAACTTATGCACAAACAAGCCATGAAGAAATGGTGTCTAAATATCAAACTTGCATGGGCGCTCACAAAATTTTGACGGATAATCAATGGTGCTTCCCACTCCAAGAGTATGTGGCAGTGAGCTAGGATATGCTCCCTAGTGTTGTAATGTATCAACGTATTATGAGGTGAGGCAATGTACAAGTAATAGGCCATCTAGAAGCTTTGGTTGCATGCCTAGCTAGAGTTTAAGTGTGTGTGAACACTTATGGCCATGTATATAAGGCAATTTCTCTCATAATGCAAGAACACTATCCCATTGTGCAATTGAGCTTTTTGTCTTGCTAAACCTCTCTCTAATCTTCTCTCTAGTGCATGCTAGTGAGGGTGTGTGAGTGATTTGATGTGAGAGGGAATAGTGCCCATAGTGCAACACAACTGTGTGACAATGCTCACAAGAGAAGGTGAATGGTAAGCTACTCATGGTAGTGTTAAGCTTGGAGACCTCAAAGATTATAAGTTCGGTCATCGAAAAGATCCCCACGAGTTCGGTCATCGGAAAGATCTCCACAACATGTTGAGGAGAGTAGAGATGAGTGGTTCCGTCTTTGCTAACTCTTAGCCTTAACACGTGGGGGGATAATGAATGTAAGGGGGAATGAGGCGTGGGTTAATAAAGGTGTAAGAATGGGCAGGGTTTAATGGGCTTATAAGAGACGACAAGGGGTGGATTAAATGGGGGTATAAGAGGGTGGAAATGGGAGGGATTTCGTTGCTAATTAAAAAAAGGTAGCTGAAAGGAGGAGGCTGAGAGAGGGGGGGAAAAAACAAAGGGGCAGGAATGGCCGTTCAAGTGCGAGGAGGTGGATAGTGGGTCGCCTTCTCCAAGCACCTGCTGCAGATTGTCACCCCACTAATCAAATCAAAGCTGCCTCCTCTCTCCAGGGCTTTGCCATAACATCTGCATCTACCTTCTTTCCTTGTGCTGCACTCTATCAAACTACCTTCTCTCTACACTAGGCCACATTACCATCACTGCCTCCTTCTCTTCTCTGAATGACTCTCAGAGCCTGCGCCACCTACGATGTCTGGCCAGTGATCCGCCTTTAGCTTTTTTGCTCTGCTTTGATTACTACTAGCCACTTGGACACCACTGCGTGCTGAGCTTTAGAAAAAGATTTAAGGGTTGAGCCTTGCTGACTTGCTTACCTCATCTTCTCCCTCACTTGCTACATCGCATGTGACATGCTTAATCTATCACGTCACCGGGGTGCTACCACATGACAACAACTTGCTTTTTTGCTAGTGCATTGCCTTGCTTGTTACGCCTACCACCTCTTCATATGGTAGCCATGTCCTTGCATTGTATGTGGCACGTCTATAGTGAATTTTCCTCTGCTAACGATGGCCAAGGCCATAGGCCTCATGAATGGCACTTCTTGCTTGTGCCTTGCAAACAAAAGCCCACCAAATTCCACATGCATGCTTTGCAACAAAAGCCTGCCACCCCGCAACCGTCCTCGTCGCCGTCAGAGCCTACTTACTTATTTCTATATAGATATGGCGTGTCACCTCCTCCAAGCACCTATCTGAGACTTCTCAAAAAAGGAAGCTTGATTTTTGAGACAAAAAGATTGGGTTACTAGCAAGAAGCAGCAACAACTATACAACAAGTAGTTGAGGGAGGTATACCCACACCATCAAATAATACTATGCAAGGTCTCTTGGACCTTCATAGTATGGGGTAGGAAGTCCAAATTTTCAAGGACACCTCTCATCACAGGAATCCCAATTCAAGGTACCTATCCCCTTCTCCCAACATACATAACATCTGAAGTGGGGTGACATCCACTAGGACTTCTGTATTTCCAAGCAGGTTAGAGGCAAGATATTGTTGAGATGTCAATCTCAACACGAGCTGACACTTATGATATGCTTGGGTAACTGTTTTCTCCACTTACGTCATTGGCATGTTTGGTAGGATGCTGACATGATAGATTATCTTCGTCAGTGATTCTACAGTTGGACTACACCAGCTACTACTAGTCTACCATTGAGTTATGGCATACTTATCTTGCCAGCTCACTCACTTAGCGTGTTCACATTATGGATCGAATGTACATAGTACTTTAGTACTTATGTTGTATTTCTCTTATCTTTTGGTAGAACCCTTTTATGGAGAAGAAGAACAATAATTTTCAGCCTCTCATCTTGTGTGTTCTCTTCTAGGGTTTTGTGTGAGTGTGTGAGTGCTTACAAGAGCTTAAGCTCTCTTCCTCCATATATCTTTTCATGGTATCAGAGCCTTGTTCATGCTAAGAAACTGAGCAGCAAGCAAGAGAAGCATAGGAAGTGGTACGAGAGTAAAAGCTTCACCTACTCTTCTCCCTTTGTGCTGGCTACTACACCCTTGTCCGCGGGAGCTCTTTGGGAGGCACCGGTAAACAAGCTTTGATTGAGGAGATTTTTTCATGGGAGAGAAGATGCATGGCAACTATAGTGCCCTTGGATGAAATTTTTACGTCGAAAAATACGTTTCGAGCTCGTTTGGACCTCCGTTTTTCAATTCACAGGCGTTCACATGCACTGCGGGTAAGTTTCGATTCTCTAGAGAATATGGTTTTTGGAACTACAGGAAGGGCATTTGGTCGTGCAGACACTGTGTGTACTACAAAGAGGTCTTACAGGTTCTATTGGGTGTATGTATGCAAGTTGAGGTCATTGGTTGTGACAATTTGGGATACAGTATACTATCGAATAGAGAATACAGCAGTTTGTGTAGGTCAAACAAGAGTGTTTTTTTTGTGAGTTTGTATTGTAGACAAGATGTCAAATGATAGAATTAACTAGATTGTTATAGAGAATCTTGACAAGAATAACTTCCATGCTTGGAGGTTTAGATTAACAAATTTTCTAAGGAAAAATGCTACTGGGACTACATTGAAGGTGAACATGAGGAAGCACCAACGATACCTGAGATTAATCCAACTGCAGAAGTAAAAGAATACAAGGATTGGAATCAAGGAGCAAGGAAAGTCATGTATTGGCTTTCTATTAGCATATAGGATACCATGATTAGGCATATATAGGATTCCAAGTCACCCAAGGAGGCATGGGACACCTTGGTGAAGCTGTATGAAACTAACACCAAGGCACAAAAGATTCAGTTGAAGAATAAGCTTCATACTATGGAGAAGAAAAACATATTTGTAAATAATTATGCCTTGAAGATCAAGGGCATTGTGGAATCCCTTACATCTAGTGGTGTTTCTATTGAGATGATGATGATAAGGTGGAAGTATATCTACGTGGTTTCGGACCACAATACAAGGCATTCAAGACGTCTATTCAGACTCAAGAGAACATTCCCAACTTTACAGATTTGGTGTCAATATTGATCATTGAAGAAAAGAGTTTGGTTGAGGACCAATCTTCACAAAACAAAGGCAATTCGAAGCAACAGGCCTTCTACATAAGTACAAGTAGAGGACGAGGTAGAGGCCGAGGCCATGGCCAAGGTGGTGGCCAAACATGTAATCAAAATTTTGGTCAACAACAACAGTCCCATGAATCACAACAATAACACATGTGGAAGAGACCAGTTCAGAGGTAGGGGGAGTCAAAGATGTCGTGGAAATTTGCAAAGGTAGCAAAATTATACATGAGGTTGTTTTTACTATGGTAAATCTGGGCATGTGCAGGCAGACTGCCTATAAGAAGAAAAATGACATGAGAAGTGGAAAAGTTTAGTAAAATAATTATGTGTCCTCTAGCCAAAGTAATGAGGATAATGAAAGGTTATTTGTTATGCGACATGCGCTTAATGTTTTGTCAAAAAATAATGTATCCACATGTAATGATGATTTATGGTATGTGGATTTAGGTGCTTCAAACCACATGACCAGTCATGGGCGAGTGGTTTCAAAGATATGAAAAATCATGAAAAGTAAAGTTTTGTTGAAATTGAAGATGATACTACTCATCCAATTGCCCATGTTAGAAATGTGCCATTGTCTACGTAGAATGGTTAGATGAAGTATCTTGCAAGTGTACTTCACGTTCCAAATATTACAAAGAAACTGGTTTCAGTTGGCTAGATGATTGAGCAGAGTTTGTAGGTGTGCTTTAACCATGATGGTTGTTATGTCAAAGACTTTAAAGACAAGTGCAGGTTGGATACAAAAGGCAATAGAGTGGGCAGAATGTTTACACTAGATGTAAATATGCCTAAAGTGAAAGCTGTAATGTTTGCACAGGGTTCAAGAGTTGTAGATACAGACATTTAGCATGAGAGAATTGGGCATGTAAATGTGCAAAGAATGAAGTCTACGCAGACTAAAGAAATTATGATAGGCTGCCTAAGTTTAAAGTTGATGGTATGCAAAAAGTATGTCAAGCATGTCAATTTGGGAAGCAGACAAAGCATGTGTTTCCACATGATAGAAATGTGAGCAGAAGTGTACTAGAAGTGGTGCATTCAAATGTATGGGGTCCTACAAAAACTACATCTATGGGTTACTGCAAGTATTATGTAACATTCATTGATGATCACATGAGGAAAGTGTGGGTGTATTTCATGAAGGACAAGAGTGAAGTTTTCACTCTTTTTCAGAATTTTAGAGTGATGGCTGAAAAGCAGACAGGAAAGCATGTGAAGTGCCTAAGGTCAGATGGAGGAGGAGAGTACTTCTCCAATGAGTTCTTTGATTTTTATGGAAGAATGGCATTTAGAGACAATTTACATGTAGATACACTCCGCAGCAAAATGGAGTTACTGAGCAGAAAAATAGGCACATTGCAAAGATAGCATGAGCATTGATGTGACAAAGAAGAATATGCCACATAGCTATTGAAGCTGTTTCTACAACAGTTTATTTCGTGAACAGGACTCCTACTGCAGCCATACACGATGTAACACCAGAGGAGAAATTCAGTGGCAAGAAACCTAATTTGTCTGACTTGAAAGTTTTTAGATGTATTGCCTATGTGCATGTGCTAGATGAGTTGCGTACAATGTTGGATCTAAAGGTAGAAAAATGTGTGTTTATTGGACATTCCCTTGAGTAAAAGGGATATAGATACTATAACCCTACTACAAGTGAGCTGAGGGTAAACATATATGTTATGCTTGATGAAATGAGTAGGTGGTATACTATTGAGAAGGAGGTTGTTGGGGTTGATGTAATTGGAAATGTGATTACACAAAATGCAAGTTAGCAATCACAGTCATTGAGTGGACCTAGAGAGTCCTCTTATGTTGGGTCTATTGATAGACCATGGAGTGGCATGCTGTGTCAAAATAGAAGTCGTGAAAATGTAGTTGGTACATCACGAAAATGCAAAGAGAAGGTTAGTGAGCCTCTTGGTATGCCCAACATTTTTGCCAAACATTCTTATGTTAATGGAGAGTCTAGTGGCTTGGAGCAAAGTCTTGATGATGAGCTTGGGATTCCAGCTATTAGAACACCTAGTATAAGAAAGGCAAGAGAAGCTTTAAAAATACTAGGTAGTGATCATGGCCAACGCAAGTAAGGGAGATTCAGAAAACCTGTTGACAAGTTGACATATGATGGTTATGTCACTCATTATTATGCGTATATGGCTGAAGTTGTGCAGGATGTTGAACCCACATGTTTTTTAGAAGTTGTTAGGAATTTAGACTAGGAGAAATCCATGGATAAAGAAATGGCTGCATTGAATGCAAATGATACTTGGGACTTGGCGCCATTGCCTAAGGACAAGAAGGCTACTCAATGCAAGTGGGTGTACAAATAAAGCACAACTCAAATGGAAGTATTAGATGGTATAAAGCAAGTTTGGTTGCCAAAGGTTATGATCAAACTTATGGCATTGATTATAAGGAGACATTCAACCCCATTGCCAATCATGAGAGCTGTTATTGCGGTGGCTACATCAAAAGGATGGGTTTTACAGCAAATCGATGTTAAGAATGCATTCTTGCATGGTGATTTGTAAGAAGAAGTGTATATGGATCAGCCACCAGGTTATGAAAATGTCGGTCACCCTGATTTTGTATGCAAGTTGCATAAAGCCTTTTATGGCTTTGGCATCGAGAGCATGGCATGATAAGATAGCACAATATCTTATCACCATTGGCTTTCATGTGGCAGATGTTGATCATTCACTCTATGTGTGAAAGAGTGATAGGGGCCTTGTGGTCATCTCGCAATCTATGTAGATGACTTGAGGGGGGGTGATAGTGGAGAGGAAGTTAAGAGTGTGAAATGTCTCCTCAAGCAAAAATTTGACATGAAGGATTTGGGTGAGCTGATGTACGTCCTTGGCATTGAGGTTATTAGGGCAGCCAAAGGCATATCACAGAGGCAGTAAGCTTTGAACATGCTGTCCAAATATGGTATGGCTGGTTGTAAACCAATTTCTATGCCATTAGATTCAAATGGCAAGTTGAGTGCTTTACTAGTGATTATATAGCTGGACTACACCAGCTACTAGTCCACCATTAAGTTATGGCATACTTATCTTGCGAGCTCACTCACTTAGCATGTTCACACTATGGACCCCATGTACATAGCACTTTAGTACTTATGTTGTATTTCTCTTATCTTTTGGTAGAACCCTTTTGTGGAGAAGAAGAAGAACAACAATTTTTACCCTCTCAACCAAAGGTAGGATATCGGGTCTTGAGAGTACTAACATCCTCCCAAGCTGAACCTTCTTCCAGTCTATCCTTCCACCTAACTAAACACTGTTGTCTAATTCTGTGTGACGAGTTTGCTTCTCTTGAAAATACAAGATGTGCTCTGGCTCGTGTGTGGTAACATCGGAGGCTCAATTAAATCTACAAGAACACATGTATCTCTTCACCTAGTCGTTTCACGCAGATGACTAACATGAAAAACTGGGTGAACCTTAGAATGTTCTAGCAGAGCTAACTTGTAGGCAACTTTACCTACACACTTAAGTATTGTGAAAGGTCCACAATACCTTGGTGATAACTTTGGCACTTTTCCCGTCTTCAAAGTTTCCGAAGTTCGGGGAACTTTTAGAAATACTTGGTCACCTTTTTCAAATGTGACCACTCTGTGGTCTTCATCCACATAATGCTTGTAATGATCTTGGGTTCATTTAACATTTTCCTTAGCGATCTTTAGCATATCATGATGATCTTGCAAAAAATCTTTAACCTTCAGAATTCTTTCAGTAGCTAACCCTACAGCTATTGGAGATCGGGGTTGAAAGCTTCAGCTTCTTAGCATGAACCAAGCTTTGATACCATGAAAAGATGCAGGGAGGAGGAGAGCTTAAGCTCTTGCAAGCACACACACACTCACACAAAACCTAGAAGAGAACTCACAAGATGAGAGGCTGAAAATTATTCTTCTTCTTCTTCATAACAAAAAGGGTTCTAACAAAAGATAAGGAAAATACAACATAAGTACTAAAGTACTATGTACATGCGGTCCATAATGTGAACATGCTAAGTGGAGTGGGTAGGTGTGGACTAGTCAATGTAGTTCATCTGTAGAATCTCTGTCGAAGATATGTCAGTGCCAGCTACCAATCCCACCAGTGATGTAATGTCAAACGGTCACGCAGGCACCTCGTGAGTGTCAACTCATGTTGAGCTTGACATCTCAATAAGAGCAAAGAGCTAGTAGACCTGGTGAAGTGGATTTCCAAAGACCAAAAGAAAGGGAAGGCCGAGGATGCAACTGCCTCAACAAAAGATAAAGGGCATATGTCCCCAAATATAGTTCGACCAGACAAAAACATTTTGTATCTACAGAGCAGGCACTGATCAGGAGGACCCTAGCCACCTACGCTAAGATAGAACACGATCTAGAAAAGCCTCTTAGACTAAGTACAAGTCAAGGATACAAAGGATGGACTCTATCCCTTGAGTGTGCTAGGTGTTAGCAAGTGAACCATCTCTAAGGATTCACCAATTGACAAATTGCCAACTCAGCTCTAATGGCTACCCCATCAATGTCGTGATGTCCCATCATGATGAGGAGTTCTTATCAAATAATATTTTTTCCTTACAACTATCTTGAGGCATAATGGGTAGTACCCATTCATATCTTGAGGGACAATGGGTAGTACCCATTCATATATGGAGAACAATAAAGCATGTATTGGGACAAGGGGAAGAGTGTGTAGATTTGTGTATGGATACTATAGCCTTGCATTGTACTGAGTAGATAGACTTAGTTGGTTTTGTATGAATATAATTCAGAGAAGTTCCTTGTAATGTATGGCTTGTTGTGTTCTAGAAAGTGAACATTTTACTATGTTGTTCTGTGTACTAGACCTCTTGAGAATTTTCTATAATATTCATGCTTATGAACTCTCTCTCTCTCTCTCTCTCTCTCTCTCTCTCTCTCTCTCTCTCTCTCTCTCTCTCTCTCTCTCTCTCTCTCTCTCTTTGTACTTAAGAGTTGTAGCATGTTGCTATGTGTTTTGCACTTCCATCTCTCATCTCTCGTCCGATGATGTCTTATGTCTAAACTCTAGTCTAGTCTAGACATAAGAAAGCTGAATGAGATAGGTCCAATAGACTATTGTGGTGCCATGTACCACACCTTATTACATTATTGGGCTCAGTCAAACATCATGGCTAGAAGATGCTAGCAAGGTGGTCCAAAACTATTGAAGTGTCGCGGGTTTGACTAGATGACTTGTTGTGTTCTAGAAAGTGAACATTTTACTATGTTGTTCTGTGTAATAAACCTCTTGAGCATTTTCTATAATATTCATGCTTATGAACTCTCTCTCTCTCTCTCTCTTTGTACTTAAGAGCTATAGCATGTTACTATGTATTTTGCACTTCCATCTCTTGTCTCGTCAGTATAGTCCGACGATATCTTATGTCTAAACTCTAGTCTAGACATAAGAAAGCTAAATGAGATAGCTCCAATAGATTATTGTGGTGCCATGCACCACACCTTATTGCATTATTGGGCATAGTCAAATAGCATGGCTAGAAGATGAAGGCACGGTGGTCCAAAACCATTGAAGTGTCACGGGTTTGACTAGATGGTGATAGTGTGTCAAGAAATGCCCTCAACCTCGTGAGTTTGCATTTATTCTTTTCTTGATTTGATGATGTACTAGGCAATCTGACTCTAGTTGTGTGATCTAATTCTAGGACTTTGCAATCTGATCCAAGGACTATGTGATCTAACAATTCAAGGACTATGCAATCCGATCCAAGGATTATGTGATCTGACGATCCAAGGACTATACAAGATCCAAGGATTGCATGTGATGTGACGATTCTCCTCCTCGATCCAATTCAAGTTCTGGATGATTCACCTTAATGCTTGAGATGATCTAACATTTGTGATTAAACAATATCTACCAGTGGTTTTATGCTCTCATTTGGGAGTGTTGCTATGAGTTGGAGCAGTAAGAAGTAGCCAACAGTTGCCTTGTCAAGTACAAGGATGTTGCTATGGAGCAGCTTGTGAGATAGCTTGGTTTCAAATTCTACTTAGTGATATAGCCGAGCCTATGGATAGGACAGATGTCATTTATTGTGACAACATGAGTAGCATAGAGTTGGCTAGTAACCCATTATACCATGCGAGTGAGGTGCATTATCACTTTGTGACGGAGAAGGTTCTAGCACAGCAGGTGATGTAGATCTAGTATATGTCAACACAGAGGATCATGTGGCTGACATCTTCACGAAGGCACTAGACACAAAGAAGCTCCATAGGTTTAGGAGATTACTTGGAGTACAGTGTGTCATTATTGAAAAATGGGACTCATTACTGGGCCTTTTAGAGAAAGGAAAAATAGGCACCCAACCAATGAGCGCGAAGGCTACATAACGTAGAAATTCCTCAAAAAAAAGTAAAAAAATTTTGAAAAAGATCAAATTTGTTGCTCCCAAAAAAAAAAGGAAAATGATATTCTCTCTCTTCTTTTTCCTCCCATATTGAAGTTTGATGCTAGTTTGAAGCAATAAATTTGCCTTTCCTGCCCATTGCATACATTTGGGAACACACCCAATCTCTTCTCTTTTTTGCACACACCCAATTTCTTCTCTTTCTCAGGCTTTCCTCGCGGCGACAACATACCATCTCACCATGATTTCTCAATTTTTTGCTCTCTCGTCACCAGCAAACAACCCTCCGACTGAAATGTCGACGCGCCCCAGGAGGCCATCTTCAACAAATCCAATCTATTATTATTCATAACACACTAGATGCACAAAGCGCATGGAATCCTCTGACGGTTTTGTAGTAGGGGAGTTGGATATTCCTACAACCGTCACACGGAAGAGAAAGCAAAGAGCAGCAAATAATTTTATATCATGCTGGAAAGGAAGCATCCATGGATTTAGACACGGAAGCAACAAATCAAGTGTCAAAGAGGTGCTTGTCCAACATGTGTATTTGCATAACGAGTTAATGGATGATTGGCCATATGATCTTCCACGACACATACCAAATTGTAAGCTTCTAATTCATTGTAGCTTCATTTTAAACTTAACATAGCTTTTTCAATAGATTGTTTGATTAATTTTTCAGATGTATATCCTTCAACATATATTGAATGGAAACCAGTGGAATCAATAATTAGCATCCTTGATGTTTTACATGCATATATTGGAGAGCAACAATACAAACGTCGCTCTCCAAGATCATTGGTTGAGGCAGGTATATTTTTTTACGACCACTATTTCCAAATTCATAATGAACAATAGCTTTTGGCACATTGAGTAAGGCTCCTCTGCCCAAATTCACAAGTCCAGAGTGGGAATTACCAAGTGCGGCGATAAGTGAAAGTTATCGAGCAAAAAGTTTCCAGGAGGTGCAATGTAATCTTAAACCATATATCTCTACAAGACTTGTTCGAGTAGCATTCGCAACAACAAATAACCGGTAACGGTATTTGTGGATTTGTTTGCAAAGTCAAGAATACGGGTTACAAAAACAATGTTTATCTATGAAAACATGTAAAACATGGATATGCTTGAAATCCTTGACAAAGGATGGGATCTAAAGGAAGAGAGAAATGTAATTTGCTCTGTGGTGGTAATGAAGACAATGTGTTGCAAGTATGTCATTCGTAGTCAGAACTACATCATGTCTTTCTACTACATACGTATACATAGAGTACATAACAAATTAGTGCCAATGGATCAAGACATGGATGAGATCGATGGGAATGCTCTTATTGAAATTGCAATTAAACTCAATGATAGAGTGATTTCAACAGTAACTATTGGTGAAAACTGTAGTCTACAACAATTAAACGACAAGATATCATGGATGAGAGCCAAACAGAACTGCATTTTGACTTCCGTTTAAGAGTGAGCAACAAGCAAGTAAAAAATCCAATGCTCTCAAAATGCATAATGTGATGATTCCTAAAATAATTTTCTTTACTGTATAGGTGTCATCAAGACATGAGCAACGCATATACTGTAAAGACCCATAGGACAAACAGGTGACACTAACATGTAAGTGACCTTGGTTATTATTATTTTACGGTGTTTTGACTTTGAGTGCATTTCAAAATAGTTATTAGAAGACCGAGGAGGGCAACCAGACAAAATTGCAAGACACACTTTAAACAAAGAAGACAACAACAACGCGATATTGGTTGTTTAGGAGTTGGGTTCTATGTCATATCGTGTTGCTGTGATCGTTTGTTGAATTACGTTCAAACAAATTGAAACACACACTTCAAGAGCTAAACCACCATAACAACACGATATTGGTCGTTAGGAGTTGGATTTTATCCCATATCGCATTGTTCTGGTCGTCTGATGAAACAAATTGAAACTTGCATAAACGACCACAACAACGCGAGGGGAGGGCATTCTACCGATAACTATGTGTCGTATCGCGTTGTTGAGGTCGTCTTGGTGTTAAAGAAAAATGCAAGAGGAGAAGTCCTTTCCATCCCCCAAAACTACCACCACAACATGATACTAGGTCATTCTACGGGCAAGTATAACCCGTATCGCATTATTGTGATCGTTTTAGGGGTGGTCAAGGAAAATGCACTTTATAGCACATAATCACACCATTAAAACTATGTTTGCCCTGTCTTACGTTTGAATGAAGACGTTTGAATGCAAAATCTTCTTTTCGATAAACGATCACAACAAAGCAATATGGGACATTCTACATGGACTTTCGACCCACATCGCGTTATTGTGGTTGTTTTGTGTCTATAATTGTTTTGTCATTTGAACTATATTCAACAGAAATTTTTCCAAAAATTAACCATACTTTCTTTATGCAAGAAGAGATATGGACTCAGGTGCCAAGTTTGAGCTATCTACGCTAATTTTTCGAAGAATGTTGCTCCATGGGGTGAGATGGTTTGCTGTCACAAAGAGCGAAGCGATGTGGCTGTTGTGTTGCCCTCCTCGAATCGCTATCTAGGCAACGTAGCCATCGTTCATAATTCAAGGTCATAGTTGTTTTATGCAATGACCTCATCACTTCTCCTTGATGGAGAGTTTGTAACAAACTTTTTATGCGTATATAGTGATATTTCAATTATGATTTGTCACAAATTGGAAGAGATACGCTAAATGTGATTACATAAATATCTCAATGTAAGAAAAAGAAAAAGCAAAGTGAGACCTTGAGTACAACACATTGAAAACTTAAGAAGAAAAGTAAAAATTACAAAGGAAGATAGGATTTATTATGATCGCATTTATACATCAAGCCTTCTCTTTTTTGAGGAGGAAGGCAGCTCTTCAATAGTGAGGGGAGAGAGCTCTTCTACAGTGGGGGTAGGGGGCTCTTGTGTAGTTGGTTGAGGGAGCGCTCCTGAAACGGGTTGCCGAAACGGAGAAGCTCTTTTTTTCCATAAGGGGGAAGCATCCTGGGATTCTTCAGCCCACAACCTAGTGCATACAGCTGCATAGGCTAAATAATAATTACTTCTTAAAAAAAGGTAATAGGGGCCCTATGCAAAGGTCCACAGAGAAAATTCCCTATCCAAAAGAAAAGCTTTGTCTGCGTTCCACCTCAATGGATATCCCCCTAGATACCTTGAAAGAATCTCCAATACATTAAGCATAGAAGTAACGTTCTCCTGCGAGAACCTTGAATGGTAGACCAACACCACCTGGGGATATCTGAGGGACTTCAAGTAATTGCCCAACGAGGAGTCCTTTCCTAGTCCTGCCTCATGACGAGCTCGAGAGGCACGAAGGATAAACGGATCCGACTCCACATACAACTCAAAGACAAAATTT
Organism: Cibotium barometz; assembly: GCF_041138505.1. Taxonomy (NCBI): domain Eukaryota; kingdom Viridiplantae; phylum Streptophyta; class Polypodiopsida; order Cyatheales; family Cibotiaceae; genus Cibotium; species Cibotium barometz. The sequence goes on along the minus strand of NC_141089.1, from coordinate 6,643,413 downwards.
AGAAATGATTTAAACTTGTCAAACTGAATCGCTATAAATCAATAGAGATACTAGCAATGCATACCTTTTGATTTTTGTCGCCAACAACAATGTATGGTTTCCATAGATTGACACTTGTGTTATTAACCGCACAACTCAATGTGGCAACATCCATTCCCATAATACGGGAAATGTTCAGCCTCTCCCGGATAACCCTAAACTCGTCGTCGAAGGGCAGAGTGGACTCGTAAGCAGTCAAAACTTGAAAAAATTGACAAACGTTATCTGCCACAGATAAGAACTCCCTTTCCTCATGTTTCCTATCTATTTGGAGGTATTTGTCGTCTCCATGCTCGACAAACCCTTCATCTTCGTCGAGATGCTGGGCAATGATGGTGGCAAGGCAGTAGTCCTACCACAAATTGAATAGAGCCTGTATGTCTATCAAGAGGACATAATGCCTGCCTTCAAGTGGACACGAGGGTAAAATTGACAAGGGAACATCCCCAACGTCCTCGTCTGCATGATGGTGTGTGTCCTTCTCGCGATGGGAATGATGGTGTCACAACGAAGAGCCTCTATGTCCACATTCTGGGCCTCCCTCCTCTCCTCCTCCCAATCAATATCATCCTCTATTTTCGGAGCTTCCTAAGCTCCATCTTGGAGAAGACCACCCTCACCTTGAGGTCCATGTGAATCCTCGGATTTCTCATCCAGTTTGCAGATAGAGGTAGACGATGAATCCCTCATAAAAGCGAACAAAGCTACATTTTCTTTTGCGGACTGGATGGCAATCTTCTAAGAATACGTCTAACCTTTCGTACGACTTCCTTGGTCCGCTTTAGGTCAAGGGAATGAACGAACGGAACACCTTCAAATTCCACTTGACCAGCAAAAGTAACATTTATGAACTTAAGGTGTTGAGGAGCAAGCTGGGAATCAAGGGACCTCGGCATGTCTACAAAGAACAAACTCGACGTTGAAAATCTTTGAATCTCTGGCTGGCGATGGTGCTATTTGACTTTGTAGATAAATTCAAACAGGCTGACTTCAAGTGTCTCAGCAACAGTTTCATCTTCCTCCTCCACAACTGCGAAGTTACTAGAGCCAGCCTATATTCATTCAAAAACCAACAGTAGTAGCAAACAAGCCGTCAATGAGCACTAAAGTCGAACAATGTGAAAAATTTATTGGCAAACATCGATAAAATAGAAACGACCATAACAACGTGAAGGGAGCGTGTCGTATGCGAAGAAATAGCTCTCATCGCGTTGTTATGGTTGTTTCTTCAACTAAGTAAATAACCCTCTCAATGATGGCAAAAAGCAAGATTTATCGACATTACACCTTAGAACGACCACAACAGCTCGAAGCTTAAGCAAACAAGAACATGACAAAAAGCTGAGCGTAGTAGACATTCTCTTAAAAAATGACCACAACAATGAGACGAGAGTTCATCTTAATGGAAAGAATATGCCTCCTCGCATTGTTATGGTCGTTTTGGTGTAATATGCATAATTTAAGGCAGAATTCCAAACAAAGAGAAACATGAGGAAATTGGAAGGTAGAAACACATAAAAGGGTAAGAGTTACCTCCATAATGGACGACAAGGAAGGATCCAGGGTTTGACGAAGGCGTAGTGAAGGACCTAGACGAAGACAAAGGTGCAATGGACAAGAAAACGACAAAAAAAAGAATGAGAGTGGAAATGTTGGGTAGGTTCACGTAAAGGGTTCGAAGACCGAGACTTTTTCCATGTGGCCCAAGATTGACAAAAAGTGCATGATGTGGCCCAAGATTGACGTCCTCGAAGGCCTCCCGACCGAGACTTTTTCCACGTGGCACATGCAATGCCAATTAATTCTATATTTATAATTTTGCATACCATCACTTTCATCATCGTGGGCCTCCCGACCTCTGTTGCTTATGTGTCTTTGTCGTCGTCTTCGTCTTCATCCTCACGACTACGTTGTTCTGTGGTGGTTGATTCGACGACCTCGCACAGGTACTACAGTGACGTGCATTGGCTTTTTGGAAATAGCAACCACTTCAAGATTAGATCGCGCCATTCCATAGTTTTCAGATTTCTGTGTCATTATTTGCTATTAGGGTCGCCTTCCAATTTTTGTGTCATTTTCGTGTTTCTCTGAGATACGATCTTTGCATAGGTGCTCGTCTAATGTAGGTAGCTCAGAAAATATTCTATCCCCCACAATGAACACAACAACATGAGGGAAGGTCATCCCATCGGTAACTTTACTCTGTATTACGCTGTTGTGGTCGCTTTGGGGATAAAAAAATTTAGAGGTGAGGCCCCTTCTATCTACAAAAACTACCACAATAATGCGAGGGGAGGGCATTGAGTATGTGTCATATCGCATTGTTGTGGTTGTCTTGGTATTAAAGAGAAATGCAAGATGGGAAGTCCTTTCCATTCCCCAGAATGCAAGACGGAGAAGAGTGCAGGAAAGAAGAGATCAAGAATGAAGGGAGAAGTAGAAGTTAGCTTCCGAGCTTCGTGCAACAAACTCGCAGGCCCTCGAATATCTGAGGCCGTACTTCGAAGTCCGGGTCTCGATTCGCAATGTCGACTACTTTTTCCGAGTCAGCGCGTCGGACGAAGTAACTATTCTATCTGACTCGGACAGGGAGGTCAACAACAATTTGATGTCCCTCATTCTCAGGTTGGTGGCATTCTAATGTATCTTTTTGCTTAAGGGGTCCATTGTAATTTTCTCCAATTTCATGTTTGGCTTGTGTTTACAACCTCGTCATTTCAAGACTACCAGCAAATCACCAATCGTCGGTGTATATGGTGAATTCTCTAGTCTGAGTGGTCCTTGCATCCGAGGTCACCAGCATGATTGATGTCTATGTGACTGGTTCTACACCTGCGTCATCAATCTGATGCAAATCGTGTTCTTTTCATACCACGAGGAGTAAGTTGCTTAATTTCTTTCATTCCTACTGTTCATGGTTTGGATTCGTTTTTCTTATACATAATTCTCAATCCATCCTTTTGCTACTTGTAGTTCCCATTGGAGTTTGGTGATGTACCACCTGCCTACCAAGAAATGTTACTTGGTCAAATCCACCGGTGGCACTCATGCTAACATTATGCTGTGAGTACATGCAATAAAGACAACTCAATTTTTTGGTTATCATATGGACATTGTATTTATATTATTATTATTATTGAGATGCAGATCCTTGAGGAAATTCATTGTAGCCCTAGAGGTTGTCACCCAAGAAGATTTTATAAGTTGTACAATAATGTAGGGTTCCACGTCAACCAGATGGCAGCTCCTATGATTGGCGTGTCGCATTCCATGCCTTCTTGTTGATGCACTCTCTGCTTGAAATACCATCAGAGGTACAGTTTTGTACATCACATTCTAAATATCTTTCTCAGAGTCTTTTGTTTAATGTCTAGTATTCATCCTTGACCTTTCTTTTTTGTTTTTTACAGAAACCCCCCACTGAATGCTTACGAGGAGGACTACGGGATTTTTCAGAGCAAGCCAAACAGATAATCAACCAAGTTAGTATTACACCTTGGAACGCCCCCTATCCTTTCGCGCCACCGGCCCCACGACATCCCCACCCCCCTTGAGCCGATGCTGAGGGAACTACCCACCTTAATAGTCTCGATCATCCTCCTCCCGATCGTGTGGAGTCCCCTCCTAACAGTTCCGATCCTCCACCACCCCAAACATTATAGGGGCTTTGTAATTTTTACCTCTGTAGTAACGAAATTTATCAAAGAAATATACATTCTCTGTACGCGTCATCTTTCAAGACAGGACTATCCCCTATCGTATTGTTGTGGTCTTTTTGTAAAATAAACATCTCTTGTGTAGACAAGGAAAAAATGATAATCAACTTCCTTAAATGTAAAAGTGAATTCTAACATGAAATACTAAACATGATTTTTTAGTATCATCATGCACTAGACACTATTTTTGTGAACGACCATAACAACGCGATACGGGTCATCTTTCAACACAAGATTACCCCATGTCACGTTGTTGTGGTCTTTTGTAATAAACATGTCTTATCAATAGCACCGTGTTATAGACAAGGACAAAATGAAGTGAATGCAAACATGAGGTACTAAACATGATTTTTTCGTATCATCATGTACTAAACACGATTTTTGTGAACGACCACAACAACGCGATACGGTTTATCTTTCAAGATAGGATTACCCCCTGTCGCGTTATTGCGGTCTTTTATAATAAACATGTCTTTTTAATAGCACCTTCTTATAGACAAGGACAAAATGATAATCAACTTCCTTAGTTGTAAGAGTGAATGCAAACATGAGATACTATACATGATTTTTTCGTATCATTATGTAGTAAACACGATGTTTGTGAGCGACCATAACAACGCGATACAGGTTCTCTTTCAACACAGGACTACCCCCTGTCACATTGTTATGGTCTTTTGTAATAAACATGTCTTGTTAATAGAATCGTGTTATAGACAAGGAAAAAGATGATGATGAACTTTCTTAGTATTATCTCCATCCAGATACAAAAGGCTTGTACATACCTCCTCTTACTATTTTAATGTACAAAAAAAATTCAAAAGAGTAGCTTCATTTTGTGCAATCTACTCAACGTTGATTGATGCACACTTTCTATGATCGCCACTCTGAGTGTCTTTGTGCAATATTTGACCCTCTGTATGCTTGTTGTTTTTTTGCTTTTTATGCTGCTCAATGTGCTCTATAAGACCTCATGCGCTCCAATTCGCTTTTTATTCGTAAGTTCTATAGAATTCTCCAGTAGAACAATTGGAATACTTCATGTAGAGTGTTTGCTCTCACTTTCCCTCTTGCATGTCTGGTGTAGCGAAAGTATGTGTTTCTTGCTTGATAGTGAGACTTCTCCATTCCTTGTATTAACCATAGTGATGGGGTTCCATACTCTTTCACACACTATGGTAGATGGTTGTATATTATGTGCTCCAGAAAGACAATTATGAATGAAATGAGTTCTTACCTTATAATGCATGATGAATGAAATGAGTTCTTGTTGAATGAATGAAATGAATTCTACCATATAATGCATGATTTTTAATTCGCTCCATGCATCTTTCATTGATTTTCAAAATTTCTCGATGGTGACTTCGAAGATGTTAAGGTCATTCTTGTCCTAAAGTTTCTTCTCAGAAATGGAAGATCTTGTCTATGGATTTCCACACATCTTCCTTCTTTGCTCTTGCATTGCCATCATCCCAATGATCCTTTACTGCATTATGCAATGCCTTCCATTTCTCATACGACATTGTAGTGCTCCTCCTCCATGTTCCTACATTCTATCTATTTTTGAAAAGAAAGCCCCTTGCTTTCACTCGACCAATTGATGGCTTTGATGGTACTTGGACACTCTTTGTTGACCTCTTTTCATCAATTGTTATCTTGACGTTTCCCCCATGCAGGCCAATGTCAGATAGAACTTTTTCCAAGACTATGATAGCCCTTTTGCTCCTACATATAAGCAAGAGCTTCTAAGCAAATCCAATGTGTACATGAATACGAGTTTCTCAATTATCTTGCACAGTGCGTGCAATGTGCAGATATGTACTCTTGCAAGAGAAATATCTAGCACAGGTCGAAAGTTTGGATCTTTCTCATGCCTATTAGGGACCCGTGACCAATTTCTTTTGTCCATCGTACTTGCATGTTCCATGCAGTATAGGCAGGGTCACTTTACATTTTCCGCCTTTTGAAATATTGTACATGCACTTGAGTGTTTTCAAGTCTCTTGAAATATAAAAGGAAAAAAATTATTAAATGTTTCTTGCTCAGAAGAACTGTTTTGGAATGCTTTTTGTGTCATTCTCTTAATACAAACCATACCTACCATATGCCATTCCATAGTGAAAATTCATATATCTTCTACATGAAGCATTTCTCCTTCATTTTGCCTCCTAATTATGTTAGGTAGGTCTGTATTATGGAACACCCAATGGGGTCCTCCGTCACAACCTACATGATAAAATTCAAAGTGAGATTTCTTTAATGACAAAGTTCATGAAACCAAAAATAAAAAGAATAAATTCATACCTCAAATGACCCAAGCCACCAAATATTATTCTCTGATTGCACACTAAAATATCTGGGATCTTTTTTTTGTATTGTGTTTTCCAATGCCCTATTCATTAATGTGATTGTTATTCTCTTTGTTTTTCTTTGCTTCACAACTTCACGTTCATCAAAGTTGATAACAAACTTAAAAACTCCTCTAGTCTCTACCAAAGTCATTCCAAAAAATTGGACCATTTCCTTTTGTAATATTTTCAAATCAAATTGGTCTTATCATATCTTATTTCTTCATTCGTTATTAAGGAAGGTGTCTTCGATGTAAAAAGGCTAACCAAGCCAAGTTCTGATTCACTCAATGAATGCCACACGTTCTCTGCTAGCACGATATGGTTTTAGAAGAAGTATAGCCCGAATTCCATTTTCTTTGTATTTTGAGTATATTACCTTGAAAATCTCGGAATACCCCTTTCTCTCTATGCCAACATCATCAAGACATTTTTGTATATCAAGAGCAGACACCTGGCTTTTCTTTGTAAACTGTTCTATGAATGTTCGTCATACTTTCTTATACTTCTTCTCCTTGAGCATTTGGCCTGCCATCTTTGAAGATAAAAGCATGGAATATTGTCTGGCTGCTGCTGAATCCAAATCCATGTTTTCTTTATTTGAATGTAGGAGACACCTGAAATGAGTTCGTCTTGTTATAAATTTACAAGCTACATGCACTAAATGTTGTATCATAGAAATATAGAAGTTTATTACCTTACAGCTTGTATTCTTTTCTTGACGACTCCACCACTTGGATTAAGTTTCTCTATGTTCCTCAGATTCCTTTTTCTTGCTCTCATGCCAATGCTTGTTGCTTTTACACGTGCAACCTGTAATTTCTTGTCAAACTCCTGTATTGTTTTAGATTGAGACACTATTTTACACAAGAGCTGTGAACTTCTTTCTTGAAGAGAGATGTACATTTGTTGCAAATGACTATACTCCAACTGTGTTGCACAAGTCAAGTCTTTTAGAACTCTATTCGATTGGCTTAGTGCATTGCAATAGCCAAGCAGTCCTTGGTAACCATCGCCAACATATCTAATCAATGAGGTTGGATTTGAGAATGAGGACGTGCTTGAGGTTAGAGGATTATTTAGATACATAGATCCATCACACCATAGGTATATATGCTTTGAGCCTGAAGCTCTCATCTCGTCCATTGATTGAAAGCTGGGGCTGATTTCTTTTCTTCAAAGGTGTATATTCTTCTTCAAGATCAATATGCATATGATATGGCTTCCTCTTCTCTCCCATATCAACTTGATGCAACTAAGTCACAATGTGGCACAATGATGAGCTCACAATAGCATGAGTTCACGAGAAATGCACTTGAATGTCTAAAATGGAAGAGAAAAGTCACTAGAAAGAAAATCCTTCGCCAAAGAAGAAATAAACACGCTCAAAAAGTGCATTAATGAGAGCTCATTTAACTATAGATACATATTGCGCCTTTATTCCTTTGATATTATGCACCCATAGGACGACGGTATATTCTCTTTGTTCTTGAGCATTTAAAAAGTCCTTGACCATCGTGTTGATTATCTCTCTCTACAAAAATACACAAAAGTGTCAAAAATCCTTCCTTTTTTCAATTTTTGGGCCACAAAAAATAGGGTGACGTGGATTATCTTACAAGGCCACAAAATGAGTCTCGATTTTTCCTAATGGGAGTTAAGCTCGAGGAGGAGTGTTGAGATATCGAGCTCTAGTGCTATAGCGCGGGCGAACATTGATGACCCGCCTAGGTGACAACTTAAGCACTTATGCTACTGGCATGGTTGGTGAGATTATGGTCGATATGCCGCCAGTGGATAACAGGCTGTGTGACAGCCACTTTATGGGGCTTCTTCTTCGAGTCTTGTCATAATCGCGCACTCTCCCACCCTAGCCACTTTGGAGTACTAGAGTTATGGCATAGTTATAGCACCAGCTTATATAGTCAGGTTCACACTATAGACCAACCACTTTGTATGTTGTAGGAGAGTACTTTCCCTTTATGTATGTACTATTATCTTTTAGTTATATGGAGAAGATAAAAAGATAGAAGAAAATTCAACCATGCATCTCTCTCGTGTGTCTTGCACTCTCTTGTGTGTGGGCATGTTTGCTTGCAAGGAACTCAAGCTCTCTTTCTCCCCCACATTCTCTTTACTTTTTCTATGTCATTTCTCCTCTCTAGCTTGTGTGCAGAAGCTGCTTCTTGTTGCCATACCTTGCTTTGTGTTGCTTTTGTCTTGGCTGCTAGTGGCGACCAGCCAATCCTTCTATCTTTCCGATTGTGGATTATATTACAAGGCCACAAAATGAGTCTCGATTTTTCCTAATGGGAGTTGAGCTCGAGGAGGAGTGTTGAGATATCGAGCTCAACTAGTGCTATAGCCGGCAGACATTGATGACCCACCTAGGTGATAGCTTCCGCACTTATGCCACTGGCATGGTTGGTGAGATTATGGTCGATATGCCGCCAGTGGATGACAGACTATGTGACAGCCACTTTGGAGTACTAGAGTTATGGCATAGTTATAGCACCAGCTCATATAGTCGAGTTCACACTATAGACCAACCACTTTGTATGTTGTAGGAGAGTACTTTTCCTTTATGTATGTGCTCTTATCTTTTAGTGTTGTGGAGAAGAGAAGAAGATAGAAGAAAATTCAGCCATCCATCTCTCTCTTGTGTCTTGCACTCTCTTATGTGTGGCCATGTTTGCTTGCAAGGAACTCAAGCTCTCTCCCTCCCCCACATTCTCTTTACTTTTTATTTGTCATTTCTCTTCTCTAGCTTGTGTACACAAGCTTCTTCTTGCTTTCATACCTTGCTTTTGTTGCTTTTGTCTTGGCTGCTGGGGCGACCAACTAATCCTTCTATCTTCCCTTCGCTTTGGTTGGGGTGTGCTTCTCCTTCTTGCTACCATCTTCGTTAATTACAATTGCTATACTTGACAATCTCTCCCAAATGAGCTCAAAAACACAACTCTCTTTGCTGTGAAATTCTTTGCGTCTTCAAGACCTCCAAGTTGAGGTCTTCCATGACCATTGGCATGGCCTTCATGAGTTCCAAATTTGCATGCTTTTCCTTCAATGCATGTATCCATTCACAGGTGCTTTTCACATGGTCTCTCAAATGAAACCACAAAAGTGCATAAACCAGAAAAATAAATGCTCCAATAGCATCCACAACTAGCTCATCTCTCATAAGCAAATCAGTGAGCACAATCAACTCCACCTGGGCAATTTCTTGTTTTCACATGAACAAGCATGCACCTCACATCCTTGCCAAATTGCAAGGTACCAAGGGATTCACATATCCCAAAACAGCAACCCTTCCATACTCAACATTCTTCCATGCCCAAACACCAAAAGCGAGATAAAATCCACCAAATGTTACCTTCTTGAGACTTCATAACTTCCATGGCAGCTTCTTGATGATGACGGCGTCTCCTATGATGCAAACCTCTCTTGCATCCTTCAATGGCGGCTTCAATGCAACCTAGATGTTGCAAAACTCCACTCCAACTTGATAATGGTAGCTCCTTAATCTTTCTCAAATCCAAATTCAAATGATAATGATGAGTGTGCTTAATTTTTTCTTAAATAAAATGCTAAAACATAATATAAATGCTTAATAAAAATCAAATACTAATGTACATAATTAAGCACCATGATCAAGAGTCCACCTTAGCTCTGATACCATGTTGACAATCTTAATATGAAATTGATCATGGTGGATAAACATAGATTAAGCATAAACACTAAGGTGGATTAAACCACACAAGAAACTCCATGACTAGAGAGAGAGAGAGAGAGAGAGAGAGAGAGAGATTGCACACTCAACAATAGCTCTTTTCATATGCTTGTAAACCATACAATGATATAGGCTTTCCAGCCTTTACATATCATCATGCCATGTGGCACTCCGTTTTTCACATTCTTTTATGTGGCTCTCAACATTCACACCACACAATATTATCTTGCATCTCTAAGATGTGTTCACATACTCAATCACACGATTCACTCTCACATTTTACATTGCACATCTCAACACCCCTCCTCAATGTAAACTTGGATATGTGCATACAATCTCTCCAATCAATTTGATCAATTCACCTCTCACCCCCATCAATTTGGCATTGGCAATTTCAACACATTGTGGATGGAGAACTCACAAAGGCATGGAGCTTAGGCAACTCGCTATGCCAAGGCTACCCCTTGAGTGCGTAACTATATATACCATTGCCTGCTTTTACATATGGATCACCTTCTCGCCACACATACTTGCATGGGCTGGTTTTGCAATCAAGTGAACAATTTTTGGGATAGACATGCAGATGATTCCTTCTTTTTGCCTAGTAATGATTCGGATGATCTCAAGTCCGTAATGGAAGCACTTGACCTCTTCGCGTGTGCAACAGGCCTCAAAGTTAATTTTAGGAAATCCAAACTCTTACCAATGAAATTTGAAGCTTGGCATGCTCATATATGGCTAGGGCAAATAATTGAGCCTTCACAAATTGTGCGTCATTTGGGATACCTGCTAGCATAAAACACTACTGCTAATGCACAGGCAGACTCGATATTGCAACGCATAAAAGGAAAATTGTACTACTCGAAGCTTTCCACTTGGCCTCTATGTGTGTGCTTGAGAATCGTGCAATCCATACTCATTGCATGTATTCACTTCTTTTTACCTCTTCTATTTTGGCCAAGGGATCGGATTGATGCCTTTATGTCGAAAATATTAGAGTTCTTCTAAAAATCAACACACCATAAGAAAGCACTCACGCTATTGTCAATGGCAAAGCTTAGTCCCTATATGCATGGTGGACTGAACATCCTAAACATACATATACATGTCCTTGCGCGAAAAGCTTTCCTATTGTCGAATTTCGTGACACAGTGACAGCCTTGGTCACTGATGCTAGCGGCTGTGTGTGTTAGAATGAGATCCTCAGGCTTTGGTGACTAGACTACTACACACTGGGAGGTGGTATTTGGTCGTTTTGTTGGAAAGATACCCGACCGCCCATATAACACGCACCTCGTTCAAGACTGGAAGAAAGTATTACAGCATGTGACATGGAATGGCCGTGACATGGTGCAAGGGAATTCGTTGAGGGCTGAAAGCATACATTAGATTAGACTATAGCTCTTGCCCGTCCATTGGCTTTCTAACAACCAAGGAAAGCTTTCTTCTTAGCAAAAAAGAGATTAATTGAAATCCATGATGTGGTGGACCAGGCTGGAAACATGAAGTCCTTCCCTATGGCTCGACGTAGTTTTAAATTGGAAATGCATTATAGACCTTTGTGGCGTGAGATATATGAGTTGTTGTCCCCCTTTGCACCAATACCACCGCTTCATATGCATGACTGCATGGCTAACTAGAAAGTCTTGGAGGTGCCTTTGAAGAATTTATATGTGAGGCTCGAACCACCGCCATGGGTTACACTTGTATGTAATGATATGTGGCACTTACAAAAACCATTACTATGGTGGACGAAATGTTTAAGAGGGATCTGGAGGAGCACCTTGCCATTGAAAGAATGCATGTTCCTCTGGAGATGCATGCTTGGAGTTCTCCAAGTGGGGGTGTGCTTCTGCACTCATGGCATATCTATGCCTCGTCATGCCGTCGTCGTAGTGCGCAAACTAAGACGATGTTGCACCTTCTTTGGACATGCATATTCCAGAGTACTCCTAGAGGGGGTTTCAGCTTGCTTGCGCATTAGATCTCCCGCACACTTTTTTGGGAAACAATTTTGGATATTTGAGTGTTGACCGTTGCACTCTGGCCTTATGCTGTGTTCTTCTCTTGGGTATGGCTCTGGACTCTGGACAATTTGGACCAATCAGAACCGATTCATGTTCGGAGAGCATATGCCTAGACACCTCCTCCTTCAGGCTATCCTTGCAACAGACACTGCTACAAACTTTCTCACTTTTCTTAGATTGTTTCTGAGAAACTCTAGTATGGGTCCTTCTTGAACTCACCATTGTACAGTGCATATTCCTACGTGGGTTTTCACCTCGCACTGAGGTTTCCCACCACTACTAATATATCATTACTAAAAAAAGCGTATGTGTGTGTTTACTTAATATAAATATACATGTACACATATAACATATATACCTGTATATATATATATATATATATATATGCAAGTGTGTGTGTGTGTGTGCGCGCGCGCGCGCGTTAAATACACCACCTTATTCTAGTTTGAATAGTATAAAATGTGTATACAGGCAGGATGGGAAAGCATATGGAATGCATGGATGAGCACTAATAAGGGATAAGGCAAACAAGTACTTCAAAATAGATATAGAATTTTGTGCATTTTGTACAACGTACTGATGCCTGCTCAATATGTGTGCATGGAACATTCGAAACGCTCTTTGGATCACGAGGATGAGAACAAGTACGGAAGGCAACTATGACACATGTATATGTGTATATAAATACATTCACACACACACACATAACACACAACATATATTCCCCACCAGTATATATATATATTTTTCTATCACTTCTCTGGAGGTGAAGGGCAGACTCAGCGGTGATGAAGGCCAGCACTAAAGAGTTACACGTGCACACACAGGGTAACTGGTTGCTCAGTTGCACACCACTTTGGAAAGAAAGAATCGATATCAGTCAACTGGCTGCAAATTAAAAAGAATTCTGCATGCCAGAGTACGGGTAGAAAAATATACCAATAGAAAGATCAGGTTATTTCCCAAACTCGGGAAAAAACTGAAGTGTAATCTCAACTTTTATGAGAGTCTACTCGCAAACCTTTAAATCAGCAACTCCATCATCCATAGCATAGACTACGTGCTGTGACATGTCCACTCATGTCATTAGCGCCCAAGAGTAGATAACATACTCTTCCATAATGTTGCTCTTCAAGTGGTCACATTGAGGCCAAAGGTAAGAATCAATAGCTACAACCTCATATGTACAAATGAAATAGGATCATATACAAGGTTGAATTGCTCTGTGATTCATTGCGCAACATGTCTTGCCCAAATCTTCTTGCATAAAGCTGGTGAGCCTAGAGATCGACCTGCTTGGTGCAACATTTTGTATCTTCATAGAGCCAAGGAAGACAGGCATCTTGCTGAGGAAGCCCATAATCTTGTTATGTGTTAAGGCATTGCCAGAAGTTTGTCGTGCGCACTCCCAAGGCATAGTGCCTTCTCAAATGCTATCATCCCCCATTAGCCGCATTTTGTGCATAGCAGCAAATTTTATTTGCCTTACTCTTTCTTTGGATACACCCAGCCTGTAGAAGAACAAGAGAACAAGTGATAAAACATAACTTCCGGGGAGGCTTCAAACAATCAGCCCACCACCCTCTTCAAAAAGTGAGGCGTCTTGCAGATCCAACTCCGACAATGCTGTACTAGTACAAAGGCTGGGCGGCATTTTGATCCCCCAATTTGCAGGAGGCCAAGATGGGTGGACTCACGCTAAAAGCTTTCTAGTATTAACATGGCAAATGGAAAAAAAAATGATGGCACCAAAAGCACATACTTTTCACCCACTGACGCCAGACTCGAGCAAGCACCACCTTCCGTATCGATACCGAAAAGCCACCGAATTATCTTCTGCTCTTTTGGTGTCAATAGTGCCATCCGGTTCCTTATGTTGCCCTGAAAGAGGTTATTGGGATTCAGCTTAAGTAGGCCAGACTGCTCCGATCATCACTTCAGCCAACTCATCGTCTTGAAATAAACTACCTTATACTCAGTTTTCTTGGTTAACCTGCATCCCTACTTACTGCAAATCATACGGTAAACTATGGGAAAAATGAAGAAAATTTACCATCATATGTTCTTCATAAAGCGAGTCCCAAGGTTGATTCTCACTGTTTTGATCAGGAACAAACTGCAAACAGACCACAACCCATAACTGAATTCAGAGACAAGTACACACCTGAACATTGTGGGCGATATCAAACAAAATTTTAAACGATCACAACCTTTACTCACTCACAAAAAAATAATAGTCTGAGTTTCCATGTAGCACTTTCCCACAATTCTCATTTGCAAATTGCCCTTCATCGATTTGTTGTTTAAAAAAAGCCAAGCCTTACATCAACATTGATATTTGGTCACACCCTAAATGAGTTCCGCATGCCTAGGGGGAAAAAAGGGCTAAAACCAGCAAAATGTGTTCATACAGGCTTATAAAATGCCCAGTTTCTGGCCAGAGACCACAGACAACATGCCTAGCCTGGTCTGCAGGTGTGCTCAAAAGCTGTCAAGCCTGCCCCTAAACCATCGACACTGCTCCAGGCTGATTCTTGCACCAAAACAGGGGTCACAAATCAGCTCTTGTCACAGCCTGGTAATCACATAAGCCTGTTGCCTCCATGCAATGATATCTCCCATCACGTGACAGAAGCAGCCAGCTACTCTACCCTGGTGCATGCCCATTCCCCACGCTCATTAGCGTTGTCACTCTACCTTAGCGATTCCCTACACTCATTGACCTTGTCCCTCTATAGATGAGGATCTGTTCCTTCCAAATATATACCCAGTACATGGCTCCAATAGTCATACATCAATCTATTACCATAGAAAGTATCGCAAGTCCACTGCATGGATAAGCAATGGTCAAAAGCGATCCTCCTAAGGCTGCCTATGGGCTGAACAACACCAAACCAGAACACCACTTGTCAAGTGCTAAAATCTCTGCCAATAGAAGTCTCTATTCACGGCTGGCCTAGGGCTTCCAATGGGCTGTAAAACATGCCCCAATCAGTACACCACTTGTCACATGTGAAAATCTGTTCCTCCACTCGTGTCAAATCCGGCTCCAGTTACTCCCTCCATGCTCAGCCTCATAGGCCTGTGCCTAAGGGACTTTTCACATTATCCACAAATATGCATCCCTTATCCTCAGTCACTCTAGCTAAGCACTCATATGATGTATGTGGCTTATCATGGAAAATTCTTGCCTTTTTCCTGTTGCTACACAGCTTGTGTTGCCTCAAAAAAGGGCTTCCCAAAGTTCTCTCTCTCTTGTGCTTGTGCTGGAGCACCCCCCTGCGAACCTCTCCGCTGCCTGTGCCCCCTCCCAACGCTGCTGCCTCTTCTCGCCGTCTACCCTCCTTCCCTTCCACGGGGCATGATTGGTATCTTGGTGGGCACTACTTTCTCTGATCATGCTTCGATTATTGTCCTGGAGCACTTGAGTACTAGGATTCCAGACAGCTTCATAAAGGACAATGAGGTTTGCAAACAAGATAGAGCAAATTTGGGAGAGACTGGATTTTCTCTCAGGTTCTGCCACGCGCACCTTAGATGCAGGCCTTGGCGAGATTAGCAACTTATTGCAGGAGGCAGCACAGAGTAGTTTGGCAGGATTCCGTGAGCAGGAGAGGAGCATTCGACAGGGTCTTGCTTCTCTCCAACGACTTCACGAGAGTTCCCCAAATAGCCTGTGGATTGAGAGTCAGCTAGCTGCTGCCCATACAGAGCTCAGATCCATAGAGGAGAGGAGGGTGGAGTCCAGATACCATGCTAGAGCTTCCTTCTAGACCCAGGCCGGAGATAGAGTCACTGGGATTTCTTTGAGATTGCCGGTCCCTACATGCGGAGAGATGGTATTCAAAAGCTCCGAGGCCAGGATGGTGTAACTCGCGGCGGTGCCCGGGGGACTAGGACCTTTGACACACTTGTTGATACCATCAATGCATATTAAAACATTTAAACATGGCCACAGCCTTAACACATATCCATCATCACTTTGCATGAAACATAAAAGCTGGATAAAATATCCACAAATGCTGAAAATGGAGCTTGCACATGTGACACCGCATAGAGGCCGGAATGGGCCGACCCCCCCCCCCCCCCCCCCCCCTTGTAGTATTTTATTACCCAAGGAGAATAATATCATGTACAAGCTTTGAGGGCTTTACTCTCCCCACGGGAGATGCCGGATTATCCATATACAAATGCCATAACACAGTCCAACACGAGGCAACCAAGCCGGAATATAGGCTGTAGAAATGCCAAGCCAATAATATAATCCATATACCTCTGTGTAGGTACTGATTCTTCCCCAAAAACCACGGGTCTTCATGCAATAGAGCTGGTACCAAGGTGGTTCCAAACGTAGTGAACGATACGTTTAGTACGTTTAGAAAACGAGCTGAAAAGATTCCAAACATAGTGAACATTGCCCCCGATATATATGTATACAAAATTTATAGTTTACTTATAAACTTTTGAAATATGAAGTTAGAAGATTCATCAATGAACATTAAAGCACTTACTAATACTATACAAACTTTAATTTCAATTTTGCACAACTTACAAGTCACAAGTGACAATGGCAAATGCAAATATCAAATAAAATAATTAAACAACGAACATAAATGAAAGTGAGATGGATCATGGATAAATCATAAATCATAAGACTGTGGACATATGTCATACATGATACATCATACTACAGAGAATATGATTTCAATTCTGATTCCTAGGCACCTGAGCCCCTCAAACTAAGAGACTGGGCCTGACAAACAAATAATAGCAGCTAGCTACTCATCTAAACCAGATGATGACTCTGAAGAAACATCTCCATCCGTCAACATGTTGCCATCCGAGTCATAGTCAAGCTCTCTGACCACCAGCACTATAGCAATGGCGTCACCCGTATCTATGGGCCCCTTATCTAAGGGATCATCATCATCATCATCATGTACAAGAGACTTGCGCTGCTGAGCTATTTGAGCACGGTCTCGCCCTCGACCTCGCCCACCACAACAGCCCCGACCACCTGGACTGCTAGTAGAAGCTCCATGATCATCAGCATCTACAATACTCATAGCTCGTAATCGAGCACGTATAACCCTGCGATCTATGCTCTCAAGCTCTCTGTGGAGCTCTCGGTATATCTCGTCCTACTCGTCTCGCGACCGGTCACTCGTGATCATGGGTGTTGGGTGTGCCTTGAATGATGGTGTGCCTTGCCCATACGGAACTCGGTGCACGAGGCATCTATGGCATATGCACGAAAAGCAATCAAGAAAATGGAGAAATGTCAAGACAAGTCACAACTCGAGAGTTATAATATATATTTCAAAATTCAAGCACAATACGAATAAAATTTCAGCTTGTGTGTAGGGATCCGGGGAGGTGCGAGAGAGAGAGAGAGAGAGAGAGAGAGAGAGAGAGAGAGAGAGAGACTTGCAATGAGAGAGAGGAGAGAGAGGAGAGAGAGACTTGCAATGAGAGAGGAGAGAGAGAGAGACTTGCAATGAGAGAGAGAGAGAGAGAGAGAGAGAGAGAGAGAGAGAAAGAAAGAAAGAAAGATTTTATTAACGTCTTCCAAAAGACCGAACTTGGCCTATGAGACAAATCGGTGTACCTGTATGGGATATCCTCTGTCATCCCAACAAAATGAAAAAGTACTGAACTAAAAAGCTGAATCTCGGTGTGCAATAAGTACAATAAGTGGTGGAGGGGATGGAGCTCTACTACTAGGAGAATGCAAAGCTATATGCATGGAGTATACAATCATGATATGCAACCTAGCTAGCTCCATCCTGTACCATACTGGGGGTATAAAATGGTATACATCAATGAAGGGAGTGTCCACAGCTCCCTGAAGAACATGCCTGGGTGTGCTCTAAAGCGAGCCAGTCGCTCTGCACCCTCTCTGTGAAACTGAGCTCTGATCTCTGTTATCTCTCTCTAGTATAGGCGTGGTGTCCGAAAGCCAGGTGTCCTCTGTCTCCTGCGGACCCTGAGTGTCTCTGCTCTCTGGAGAGTAATTTCTTGCCGTGTAGGGACTGGGAGTGGGATGGATCTCTGAAAAAATGTAATCTGTGTCTGTCGTCCCCCCTCTGGAGCTGTCTGAGCCTGTAGTGATGTCTCTCTGTGGCGCTGTATGTCTAGAATGAATCTCCCCAGTATGCGATGGTCTGCTGCCCCAAAGATCTGGCGTAGGGAATGAGGCTCTCTGAATAAAATGGGATATCTCTCTCTGATGGCTGTATATGCTCTGCATCTGCATACATAATGCTCCTCAGTCTCCACCTCCTCTCTGCACAATCTGCATACCCTCTCCTCTCGGGGGATCCGAGCTGTTCTGCCAGTCTCAATCTCCAATCGGTGTGATGAAACTCTAAGCTGACCAATAGCCACTCGGGAGCCGTGTGGTAAAAAGCCCTCCATGTATCTAGGCCTCTAAAAATCCATCATCAGTGATACTCATGAAGTGATCTCCGTAGTATAGCATCTTCAATGGAAGAGGCTGTGTAGGCGATATCCATGTCTCTCGTGTATAGAGCTGCCATAGATCCTGTCTCAATACTCTGTTCCTCTCACTATGAGAGACGGATATGTGGTGCATCCCTGTCATACTGGAATGGTGATAGATGATCCATGTCTACGCCATGATGTGAGAACCAATGTGTGACCTGTGCATACCATGATCCTCTGTCTCCTACCTCAGCTAGCTGTCTAGATGCCTCAAAAGCTCTGTATGGCAATCTGTCCTGTGGCATCTCTCTGAATCTGTCTAGCAGGCATATAGTCTGAAATATGGCCTCTACCATCATAGGAGATGCAGCAAACTCTGCTCGGATAATGTCATGGGGTACTGACGGTTTGCTGCGTATCATGCGTGCCATCATGAGGGCCTGTGGTCTCTCTATCTGTGTCCACCAATGGGTAGCAAGGCCTGGTGCCCATACCGCTGCTCCATACATCAATGCCGATGTGACTAATGTGTTAAATAGCCACCCCTTCGTCCAGGGCTCCTAAAAATGTGCCTGGTGGCACTGTCTCTCTAGCATAGCCAATGCTGCATATCCCCGTGTCAATCTAGCTCTGGTTGCTAAACCCATGGTGAAGCGTGTGGCTGCTGCAGAGAAGGTAACCCCTAGGTACACGTATGATGTCACCACCTCCACCTGGCATCCTACGAGAGTGAATGTCAGCTGACTCCTGCCCTGTCTCGATGTATGAAAGACCATAACCTTGGTTTTCCCAAGGTTCACAGTAAGACCGCTCTATGTGCAGAAATCATCGAGTGCATGTAGATGCTGTTGTAGACCACCTGGAGACTCAGACACTAATACAATATCATCAGCATAAAGCATAATATGTACTGAGGTACCTGCTAAATCAACTCCATCTCCGCCTCCCCGTGTAATGAAGTCAGCCACCTCATCAATGTATAACCCAAATAGCGTGGGGGAAAGTGGGCATCCTTGCTTCACACCAATGGTGCTAGCAATAGTGTCGAACATACCTCCTGGACGTCTGACTCGCCCAAAAACCTGCTCATATAATGCATAGATGCCCCATGTCATATCTGCTGGTATGCCAAGAGACTTCAGGCGTTGAAAGAGCCTCTCTCGTGGTACTGTGTCAAATGCCTTGCGAAAATCCACAAAGCAGCAATAGAGCTTTCTCTTCCTCACTCTGGCCTGATCAATCATACATCTTAAAGTGAATACATGGTCAGTGGTAGAGAAAGCTCTCCTGAAGCCTGCCTGCCCTGATGAGCGTAAACTTGCTCGCTCAGCATATAAGCTAAGCTGTCTGGTCCAGTGTCCTCTGATGCCCGACTAGCCCCTATCTCCTCTGGATCCACAGGATGGAGGATCTCCATGTCATCATAGTCATACACCTCGCACTGTCTGCTCTGTGTGTGGGCATTGAAGTCGCCCGTAAGAAATACTTCCCCTAGTGTAGAATAATGCATAATCTCCTCTGACAGACAAGTGTATGGCGAGGCTCCTGTCTCCTCCTCCTGTGGCATGTCCTCTGTAATGACATAGGAGAATCCTGATGGAGAAAAGTAACATAGAGCTATGTATATAACCCTGTCTTGTGACAGCTGTAAGCTGATCCACATGTATCTGGCCTCTGGATCTTGTGCTACCACTCTCAGTCTCCCCTGTAGCTCTCGTCTAAATAGAACTGCTACTCCCCCCGACCCTCTCGAGGTACCCTGGCGTGTGGTCCTCCTGTATGCTGACTCCCACTGGAATCCCTCTACTCGAGGTAGCCCTCTCTCTGGGCTCTGATGTGTCTCTGTCAGAAATATAATGTCTCTCCCCACCATAACATGCTCCAATCGTCCAGGCTGCACCCATAGTGAACCATTACAGTTCCATACTGCCATGTGTATCTCTGTCAGTGGCCTGGTCTGTGTCCCATAGGCCCCAAACCGCTAATCCATGGGCTGGCCATCAATGATGACCCGACCATCTCGATAGAAGGCCTTCTTGCCTTCTCTCCTCGCGTGTACGACTCGTGGCATGCAAGCTCTCCTATGCTCAAGCTGCATCCTCGTGAGATCATCATCCAAGAAAATAGAAGCTCCCTCTAAACCCCGTAGTATGACCCTCTTCCTCATGAAGGTGACCCTCTCCGTCTCTCCTATAAACTGTAGAATGAGGGCTCGCTTGCGTGTTGAGTCTTTCCCGGCTCTCCATGCTTTGGTGAAGGGAAGAGGGTGCTCTTCCTTATAGCCGAGCTTCATGCATAGAAGCTGTCCATCTTTCTCGGGAGTGGAGTCAGGTGTCTCGGCTATACCTGTGACTCGAATGTTGAGGCGGCGGGCATGCCTCATCTTCTCCTCCTCAATGGTGGTGTGAATGATTTGGTGTTCTTCCCTTTGAGTCTCCTCCCTCACGTCTTTACAGATGTTCTTCTTTACCACCTCAACCCATCCTGACTGCTTGGCTTCGAGTTTTCCCTCCATGTCCTCTGTGATCTCCTTGGAGATCTCTTCTTTGATGGCCGTGAGAGTATTGTCATTGATCTCCCCTTCTTCCTTCTCAGTATTCTTGATAGCTACCATTTCCACTTTCAATGCACTCACCTCCTCCTTGAGTGGCGTCTTCTCTTGTTCGAGGATCATGACCCGTGCTTCGAGAGCCATGATGTGCCGGTGTAGTTTGTTCTCCACCTCATTGAGGTTGGAATCGGATGTCTTCTTGTTCTCCTTGATTAGTGCCTTCATTGCCGTCTCAAGGGCCTCGAGTTTCTCTTGGAGACTCGGCGCGATTCCTCCAGATCACTCTGCAGTCCTTCCCACAGGCAGGGAGGAGAGAGAGAGAGAGAGAGAGAGAGAGAGTTATGTTGCTGCCTTGGGGGCCTGAGCAAGGGTGGGTGGGAAAAGAGAGACAGCCAGCGCAGCGCACAGTAGCAGCGCAATGGGAGAGAGCAGTGCGGGCAGCGCACAGGGCGGCTGTGCAAGCGGGCGACGAACAGGGCGGCAACGAACAGAGAACAGAGAACAGTGCGGGTAGCGCACAGTAGCAGCGCGATGGGAGAGAGCAGTGCAGGGCGGCAGCAACGAACAGGGCAGGGAAGTGCCTGTGGAAGAGAGAGAGAGAGAGAGAGAGAGAGAGAGAGAGAGAGAGAGAGAGAGAGAGAGTTCAGCGGCCAGCCGCGAGCGTGTGTGGAAGAGAGAGAGAGAGAGAGAGAGAGAGAGAGAGAGAAATGAAATGAAATTAAATGTTATATTAACGTCTTCAAAAGACCAAAGAGAGAGAGAGTGAGAGACTGACTCGAGTGACTTGGGCAATGAGCGCAGCACGACCAGAGAAGACCAGCACAACCAACCCACGAGCACCCGCCGCCAAAGAGAGAGAGAGCCGCATCCACGTAAGAAACACGAAAAAAAAACTTAATGTTGACGTGCGTGGGTTTTTTAACCTACATTAATCAAAATCCCAAGGACCCACATTCACTAACGTTTCCAAACATTAGTGAGCGTTTCAATCGTTCCAAACGTTTGGATCAGATCCAAACGGCGTTTCGATGCAACCTTGGCTGGTACAACAAGTACAACGCTCCATTCAGCCGGTACAAGTACAATGGCTGGTACAATTGGTACAACGGCTGGTACAAGTACAGTGGCTGGTACAACAAGTACAAATGATGATACACCAAGTACAATGGTTGGTACAGTTGACACAATGGCTGGTACAAGCAAGTACAGCAAGTACAAGGACTGGTATAGCCAGTGCAATGGCTGGTACAACAGGTACAAGGGCTGGTACAACAAGTACAATGGCTAAAAATCATAATAAATAATTGAATACCCTTGCCTTCAGTATTTCTTCGCAATGGAAGCCTCCAAAACAGTCCCCAACAGTTGGTATTCTTCATGGGCAGCCTTCAAGAGAGAGAGAAAGAGAGTAGCCGTCATTAGGGCAGTCTGTAACGGTGGTAGAGGCTAGTGTGCAGCAAGAGAGAGAGTAGCCGTCATTAGGGCAGTCTGTAACGGTGGTAGAGGCTAGTGTGCAGCAAGAGAGCCTCTATTAATGAAGAGAGAGGGCTCCAATTTATAGATTTGGGCCTCCCATGAGCTAAAATGGCAAGAGAAGGCTACGATGACAAGTGGAGAGCCACACAATAGCTAAAGTGACAAGTGTGAGGCCACTTGTCTCACTTTGATCCACTTTCTAACAAGTGTCAGGCCACTTGTCTCACTTTGGTCCACTTTCTTGCCACATGGCCCAATCTAAGAGATGGATCCTTCCATAAACTTTCTCTCTAGGAATATCCCAACTGGTAGACATTCTGTCATAGGCACTCTGCCAACTCTTGGTATCTGCTCAATTCGAGATATAATGATGCGAACAAATTTTCCATCGGAGTCGGGCCAAAAATAGCAACTCTCCTAAATTTTAGAAGTGTGGTCCTTTGTATTCTAGGATAATCCCCATTCCCAAAGCTTGTACTTTCCAAATATTTAGACATATGGAGTCCACCAGAGCCCTTTCATACTGGAAAATGTCCAGACCGATGACAGATGGAGCTATCATTTCTCTCACATTCCCTCCTCCCCCCCAAAACATGCGGATAGATGGTATTTGCAAGATACGAGGCCAAGATAGAGCATTCTGGATAACATCTTCAATTTCTAGGAGGCGACAGCTTCCGCAAGGATGCGACAACACGACCTCATTGTGCTCCTTCAGGATTTTGAGAAAGCCTACGATAGACTTGACTGGGGCTTTCTGGAGGGCACGATGTACCGGATGGGGTTCCCAATGGAGTGGATCTGTGGTATTTCAGGACTTTACTCGGCCTCTCACAGTCAGGTTCTCATTTAGGGAGCCAGAGGTGACATATTTTCCCTTTCTCGCTCAGTCTGAGAAGGTTGTCCACTGGCACCATACCTTTTTCTATTTGTCGCCGAGGCCATAAGTAGTTCTCTCTCAACTCAAGAGACTGGGCTCCAAGAATTGCGTCTCCCCATCTATACTCACGAGGAGCTACTGGACTCACGCCTCACCCTGTTCTCTGCTCCCCAAGGATACGGGTTGTTGATTGCGCTTGACCGGCACCTCTAGTACGACACATCTTTCAGAATACGAGCGAATGCTCGGATCAGTATTTCTTAATGATTCGAGCTCCTTATTCGATTGAGAAGTACGTGGGGCCAGAATGTATGCGAACCGTTCGACTATGACCTCGTTTCCTGAGCCAGAGGGGGAACCGCGAAATGGGCTGGCAAGAGCAGACAGCAACTCGTTTCACTCTCGTAATTCGGGGGAGAGAAAATTCCCAGGGATTCGAACCCTCAACTTTTGCCTGCTTTTAGAGATGACACAACAACATACATATCTGGAGATGTGGGGAATCTTCAGAGATTCACAGAGGCGATAAAGATCTTCTGTCACGCATCAGGAGCACAGATCAACTGGCACAAGTCATATGGTTTTTGGGTAGGCTCTCCACCCACCCCAACTTGGTGTCCAGTTGAGGCTTTCCAATTGATCCCAAGGGACACTCCAATCCACTATCTTGGATGCCAGGTGGGCATCGATATCTCCCCAGAGCAACACCTAGCTCCTCTTCTTCAAAGCATTCAAAAGAATGCTTTTGTACTAGAGTTTTGCAAGGCTTTCCTTAGCCGGCCGAGTGGTGGTGGTGAACCAAGTTCTTCTTGCCACCGTGTGGTATACTACTTCTTGTTGGCCCTTCTCCCGAGCCTGCATTGGTCAGGTATAGCGGTTGATCCGTAATTTTTTGCAGGCCGGCAGCAATGGGAGACCTGCCAGGGCCAAGTGGCCTGGAGAATGATCATTCAGCTGCGACACAGAGGGGGCCTAGGCATCATCGACCCCACCATTCAGAGCCGCGTAAATTGATTGTTAGAGGACTTCTCCTAGGTAGTGAGCCTTGGAAGGACTTCCTCTTGTTAGGATTTCAGCCCGTCCTCTGAGCCTGGGAAGCCCTTGGTCGTAGAGCACTAGATGGATCTTCACAGAGATGCCAGCCCTCAGCTTAGTCCACCTTTGTACATGAGATACAAGGGGAATACTATCACCGTCTTCCCTAGCATCAATCACATGCTCTCGGCCTTTATGCATGAAGGTGATTCTGTTGGTCTTGTAAGCAGGCGGCCTAGGCATCATCGACCCCACCATTCAGAGCCGCGCAAATTGATTGTTAGAGGACTTCTCCTAGGTAGTGAGCCTTGGAAGGACTTCCTCTTGTTAGGATATATGGTTGTCCACTATTTTTGTAAGTCCAACAATGCTTGTAACAGATGCAACCACGTGTCCAAGAGTTATAGAGATAGAGAGAGAGGAGGGAGAGAAAGAGGAACAACGGGATTTTGCACAGTACACTTCCTATAGTCACAGCTTACATGTAACCTCGAGAAAAACTAGAACCTGTTCACATGAATCCAAAGGCATGCTTTCCACACGAAACCAAAGACCTGTATTTGATAAACCATAGACCTGTATCCATAAACCATAGGCCTGTATCCTCGATACCAAAGTCCTGTTTTCTTCTCAAAAAACCAATGTTCTTTTTCCATGACAGATAAATCCACATATGCACCATCAAATCATGGTGCCAAAATCCTAGAGAGAGAAAGATAGAGGATGTGTCAAGCCGTCCCTGAATACACATAAGTCCAAGACGAAGAACAACACACATCTCTTCCAATAACATCATCCTGTGCTTCTTAACTTGATTCTCCGCATCCCAATCTCGTAAAATAAAACCTACTTGGAGAGAGAAAGAGAGAGAGAGAGAGAGAGAGAGAGAGACCCCTTGGCTGTTACCCCCTCGGTGCCTCCTTCAGCTCACCTTCATCAAGAGAGATAGAGAGAGACCCGCACTGACTGCTTCCTCACATGCAACCACCTAGCGTAGAGGGCATCCCATCTGACACCCGTCTGGCTGCCCGACTGGCTGCAGAGAAACTCCTGACTGACGCCTACCTGGCTACCCCTTGCTGGTTGCCCGTATGGTTGCCCGCTTGGCTGCCCCATGCTACCCATTGCTACTCGGCTGTAGTCCATACGCAGCAGCAGCACCTGGCGGCCAACAACAGCAACCCCATGTGCAGCAGCGCCCAGCAGCGCCCAGCAGCGCCAGCAGCTGCACTCGGCTGCGGCAACAGCAGCAGCAGCGCCCAACGACGACGGCAGCCCCCCTGCGCAGCAGCGCCCATCAGTAGCCTGTGGTACGCGCAGCAACGCACGTACATACCATGTGCCAGCTTGCGCTCAAGGAGTTGCGCACGTAAACCATCCGACGACTCCCTTGCTCTCGAATCCGCCACCCTTCGATTTACAAGGAGGCGATGCGCTTTTCATCAAAAACGCCAAAAAGCAACTACAAAACGCATGCTTATAAATATATATTAATATTTTTAGCCATCAAAGGTTTAAAAACCTTGTAACCTTATAAATCTCTTTTTGTCCCCTTTCACACTTGGGCTAGCCACACTTATGAGTTTTCCTTTTACATTCAAACGGATGCCTGTCCACACTGTCCATCCCGCGCCGGTGCCCACTTGCTTGTTGTCCAAAGGGAAAAACACAGGGTTGTAACAATTTTCAGTCTCCAAAAATCTGCTTGAAGCTCAAACTCATCCAAGAGATACAATGCCATGTGTAGAGCTGAATTGACAAGTGTGAGAACACTTGTCTCACTTTTATCCTCTTATCTGCCACATGTTCCAAATCCAAAGGCCAAAAATTCCACAATCTTCAGCTCTAAAAATATCCCAGAAGATAGCGTATTTCACAATGGCGCTTTGGCAATACTCGATCTTTGTCAAATTCCAAAGGTAATGACGCGAACGGAAGTTTCCTCAGAGATTGCTAAATCTGCTTGAAGCTCAAACTCACCCAAGAGATAACTCTCTCATGTTAAAATAAACAAGAAAATGCTACAATGCCATGTGTAGAGCTGAATTGACAAGTGTGAGGACACTTGTCTCACTTTTATGCTCTTATCTACCACATGTTCCAAATCCAAAGGCCAAAAATTCCACTATCTTCAGCTCTAAAAATATCCCAGATGATAGCGTATTTCACAATGGCGCTTTGGAAATACTCGATCTTTGTCAAATTCCAAAGGTAATGACGCGAACAGAAATTCCATCAAAGATTGCTAAAAATAGCAACTTTTCCTAAAATTTAGGAGATGATCTCTTTTTGTTCCACCACATGAGAAATACATGTAAGCACCATGTAGAAACCTGTTTCATTCCTTGATCTCTCCCAAATCCTCAAGAGTTCGCCATATACATACTTGAGTTCGCCATATACATACTTGAGTTCGCCTCAAGAGTTCGCCATATACATACTTTCCACTTGACACTTGAGCTCCAAAGCCCATTTCTGTGTCCAAGAAACTGTCTGGAGTGCATGGACCATGCTACAAACACTTGGTCCTCTGTACTGGATAATCCCGCACTCCCAAAGCTTGTACATTCTTCATCTTTTCGGCATCCAAAGCCCTTCCACGCATAAATTCTTGAGATGCCCAAAATGGTGACAGTTTCCATGCTTTCATCAATATGTCCATGTGTCCGAGCATGAGTTCCATTATGTGAAAAAGAGCTAGGAGGGCCAAATAGTTACATCCGTCGCTCTTATATCACAATTGTCCTCAACTGCGGACTACAAGTGTTCCAAGCACATCCATATGTTCCATGTATATCTTGGAACAGATTTTAGAATGGAAATTTTGTGACTTTTCTTGCTATCAAGAAAGATTCTTTTATGAAGTAAACCCGTTTATGTGAAACAAAGGATTTGAGGCCAAAAGTGAACAAGAAAACGTAGGACAAAGAAGCATACTGACTACAAATTAAGCTTTGGAAAGCTGCTTTTATTGGCCTCGTACAAGAAAGAACATTGAGTTATATGTTCAAGAATGTTCGGTTTGTTAGAAGATCACAAACACCAGCAAGATTTGTTAAACTCATTACCTGTTTTCTATGGGAGAGTATTGTTATGGATTTATCTTTGGATTGCCAAAGTCAGAGAATGATGGTATTTGGACCTTTTTCAAGATACCAAGAAGATCAATCATGTATGGCATCGGTTGGACCTTTCAGATCATTGGAGGACACATAATGCCTTTCATGACAATTTATTGAAACCATGTACATGTTACCTCCAGAGGAGCCTATTTTGGAGGATCCACCAAGGGTGGAAGAGCCAGAACAATTTGTGTTCTATTCTATGGGAAAAAGAGGAAAGACAGTGGTTAAAAAGTTCCTCTTGGAAATGGATGCCAGAGAAGTACTTCAAGGACTATCCAGATATACTACGAGCTTATGAGAAAGTGGTTGGTCTAGATGTATTTGAACTACAGATTGTACATCTTGCGATCAAGACAAATTCAAGAGGGAGGGATCTGCATATATAATGATTATTTAGACATGCTCTAGTTTGGGTGGCAACGATGCCCAATAGCCCAAGGAGAAAGATTTGTATATGGGAGGCAACGATGCCAGATGACCCATTGGACGGCAACGATGCCAGAACGAGATTTGTGTATGGGAGGCAACGATACCAGATGACCAATTGGAAGGCAACGATGCCAGATATCTTGGACTTCATAGTCAAGCGGTCATTGTTGTGACTAGATGGCCTAGATAAACTCTCCGGCGGTCTTAGTGACCAAATGGCCTTGAGCGAATTCTCAAGCAATCCTAGTGACCAGATGGCCTTGAGCGAACTCTTGGGCGGTCTTAATGACCAGAGCAATAGTCTGCGCAGTGTCCCTCATGAGCCCAATAGCGCAGCATGGTTTCAATGAAACCAGGCAGGACAATCCATGAACAGGAGAATCATTACTTGTATATTGCATACTGATGTATATTTGAATTTCTTTGACTTTGTGTGCTATTTTTGATGTGTGGACAATGCTTGGATTTGTGGCATGTGATAGTCCATTGGGCTCCAGACTACCTAGTGTCATGACCCTGTGAAAGTGGAACAACATAAGTGTCAGCATGGTGGTTCGTGAGCAAGATAAATGTAAGGTAAATTTTTAAAGATGCAAACTTGGGAGTCCGGACAAAAGAAATATGTGTGGACAGCCCCAAGTATGAATGGGGACCAAGGTTTTTAACTTTCTAAGGTTAACAAATCTTGGGTGGCCCTTAGAAAGTTTAATAGACTTTAAAGGGGTCACTAGCATAATATTGGAGGAGGCTACTCTACTTTTAGAGTACACGCCTTCCTCTCCATTTTTTCTCTCTTGCTTTTTGAAGAAAAGAGACTAGTCGGTTGGTTGTGTGGGGAGAACACGTATGGTCTAGCTGCGTGGAGAGGAAGCTGTAACGGGACGCCGGAAGAAGAACTGTACGGTACAGGTGCTGCAGGCGGGTACTGTACGGACAGATCAGTCCTGTTGCAACAGGCTTTCTGACGCAGGTGGCTGCAGGTCATCTGACGCAGACAGGTACAGGCTGGTACGATTGCTGCAGGCTTTCTGACGCAGGCGGCTGCAGGTCCACTAACGCAGGCGGGTACTGTACGGACAGTCCTGTCCACCAGGTACAGGTGGCGTATCACAAAGGTGCTGCAGGTACATGCGGGTGCTGTACGGACAATCCTGTCCAGCAGATACAGGCGACGCATCATAAGGGTGCTGCAGGTACATTTGGTACGGACAGGTACAGGTGGCTGCTGAAGATTTGCTGACACTAGCGGCTACAAGTACAGTCTAGTACAATCAAGTTGACTAGTGCAAAACTGTGTAGACTCTAGAGCAGTTTGAATACATTGAACATATCTTTCTCTCTTTCTTTCCACTAGCTTATGTCTGCTACAGATTTGTTTCTTCTGGCCCTTTGTGAGAGGAGGGGTATGGCAGTTTGAAGGGTGGAAACAGAGTTGGACAATGGATTTGTACTGGGGCTGAGTTTGAAGCCATGAACATGGAACAGCCAGACGTGTGCTCAAGACTGCCCTGTTGTATTGTCTTCGTTGATTAGAGAAGACCACAGTGTGTTGCTTTTCTGGGACACAGATCTAAGAGGTCTTGAGGGCTGCCAGATTGGACATGCAGGTTTACTTTTCCTGATTGGCTTTGTTGTACTCAGTTAAACTTTCCATTGAATGTGAATAAACAAATACCGAAAGGAGCGTCAAGCTTTGGGGCCAACAGGTGTCGTTTTCCTTTTTGTTCTGGAGCATTCTAGCTCCTGTTCATTTGTTATTTGTCTGGATTACAATTGGATAGGTGACTGCTAGTCTACCGCACTTTGGTTTCTACCAGAGACCGGTACCGCCGTATCGCGTTAGTGCAGCCCAACAAGAAAAAATTATGAGTCAGGTACAGGAGTTGTTGAATAAAGGATTGATCCAGCCTAGCTCATCACTCTTTTGCTCACCTGTGCTCTTAGTACAAAAGAAAGATGGTTCTTGACCCATGTGTATAGATTACAGGGCGCTAAACAAGAATACCATCAAGAATCGATTTCCTATTTCGAGGATCGATGACATATTGGACCGCTTCCAGGACTCAACAATCTTTAGTCGGATAGACTTGAAAAGCTGGTATCATCAGATACGCATTAGACCCGAGGATGTGCACAAGACAGCATTTCGGATCACTTTTGAGCTATATGAGTTCTTAGTTATGCCCTTTGCTTTGACAAATGCTCCTGCGACATTTAATAGGATGATGGACAAGATTTTCCGGCCTCAGAGAGCGTTTGTGGACACATTCTTTGATGATATGATTGTGCATTCACACACAGGGGAGGAGCATAGGAAGCATTTGGCCATTGTGTTTGAAGAACTTCGGAAGCATAGGCTGGTCATTAATGGCAAAAAGAGAGAGTTCTTCTTGGAAGAGATACACTTCTTGGGACATATTGTGTCTGAGCATGGAGTCCGTATGAATCCTTCGAAAGTGGAAGCAATTCTCAATTGGCCAGATTTGAGGACCGTGCATGATGTACGCAGCTTTTTGGGATTATGTTCCTATTACACGCGGTACATACGGTATTTTACTGAGATTGCTTCGCCCCTTCATGCTTTAACAAAGAAGGCAACTCCGTTTAGATAGGCTGATCAGGAAATTGCAACCTTTAAAAAGCTTAAAGAAAAGCTTACTTCGGATCCCGTATTGGTATTACGGGATCTTCGAAAGGCTTTTGTTGTCCAGTGTGATGCATGTGGAAACAGCATTGGGACAGTTCTCATGCAGGAAGGACATGTGATAGTCTATGAGAGTCGTATATTACAGAATGCCGAGTGCAGACAGATCATCAGACCTTGCGTTATCTCCTCACGCAAACTAAACTTTCTAAGAAGCATATGCGATGGGCCAACTTTTTGTCTATGTTCCACTTCCAGATTGTACATGTGGAAAGCAAAAAGAATGTTGTGGCAGATGCTTTGTCATAAAAGCCACAGGTCTCAGCAGTTTCACTTGCTTATCATCATGAGCTTGATGAGATGAAAGAGCAGTATGCCCATGATGAGGATTTTAAAAGCCTCTATGATCAGATGTCTGAGGGTCATCGACATGATCATTATACTCTCAGGGATGGTTTTTTCTTGATGCATGGTAGATTGTGTGTTACCAGGCATTTACGACTCAAGGTTATGATTGAAAGTCATGTTCCACCGTATGTAGGTCATAGAGGTATTGACGCTACGGTAAAGGCAGTTGAGACTTTCTTTTATTGGTCGACCTTGAGAAGAGATATTGATGCTTTTGTTAGGCAATTGTGCGCTCTTGCCGCACGTGTCGGAGCTGGGAACTTGCCAGGCACCGTATGCGAGCCACGAATGGCTGCAAGCACACAACCAGAAACCAGCAAGCTCAAACAGGGAGCAATGGTGTGTCACTCACCACTCAGACCGCCATCGTGAAGGATTCTCGCGCCGAGATCAAGAAGGAGCCGCCGCCGCCGCTCTACCGCCGTGCCGCCACGCAATGCTCGATCGCTACCCTCTCTCTCTCTCTCTCTCTCTCTCTCACACGCAGGAGAAGGGGATGGAGAAGATAAAGCAAGAGCACTCCTTGTATTCAACACATTGAGAATAAGAGGTTTTAGGTTACATTTGACTCTTATATGTGACCTAGTCGTTCACACATGGACGCCCACACATAGCCGGCCGATCCTATCCCTTATCCTGATGAAATTCGAGGCGCGCCTCTCATCGGCGATCACCCAATCCCTTTATCCTTTACATGTGGTGTCGACAAGCCGGGCCATGACTCAGAATACGTAAAATAATTATATGACGTAAAAAGTAATACGTCTCAATGTCCGCCATAGGTTAACATGTCCCCTTTCTTGATGTAGATTCCGTCCTCAGAAGCTATGGTATGGCAAGCTCGACAGGGTTTGTTGTGGTAGACTGTATCTGCAAAACACGGAAGTAGAGTGAAAGTATGCTGGAATTCAAAAGATATAGAGTTAATAAAATCAAGCATGTTAGACCACAATGGAAGTTTGTCATGAGAGCTTAGTTTAAGGGGTCACATGAATGAGCTAGCATAGCAAACTGACAGGAGTTTAAAATTATTGAAAGTAATTCAAGAGTTAGCAAGGTGTCGAAGGTTAATCAAGGTCTATAACTAGCCTAAGTCAAGGAAAATTACCAAGCTTAATAAATAAGCAGATGACCACAATGTGTCTACTCTAAGAACAAGCTAATCCCAAGAGCCTAGGGACACAAGAAACATCAGAGTCATAGTAGCCTTTTGCCTTTATTTCTTTTATACACGTGACAATTTTTACAAACAATGGCGACCTCTCTAAGGCAAAACTAGCATCGATCCTGATGCCATGTTTAACACAAGGCCTTCTCCAGGAATCTATTAGCTCACCTTAGGCAAGGCTACCCCCTACCAACCCAGGGCATCGATTTGGAGTGGAATACTCCTTGCCTACCAAGTGTCAATAGGACGATAGGCCGACTTGAAAGCACATAATATACTTACATTGCTATTTTTTGTAGGCCTTTCTTTTTATTTCATTTATCTCTTTGGATTTTCGCTCCTGAATTATAATGTGTTCTTACATCCTTTCGACAAAGGGGTAAAAGCTATGTCTTAGAGATCAACACACACGGCCAGGTTGTTCAAACATTAAGATGGTTTTAATCCTAGACCTAAGACAACCATATTCCAAGGTTAACTAAAGACTTCATACATTCCCAAGAATTTCTAATATAAAGTTAAACTCATTAATGATTTACACTAACACGTTAGGCAACTTCAAAAACTAAGTAGTGCTTTGACAAATTCCATGTGGTCATGCATTATAGTTCATGCAATTAATTGAACAGTAAAAATGAAAGAGAGTGGGCATGGAAGAATTACACCTGTATTTTGGAGATCTCCTTGATTCGATGAGAAACGCCCGCAATTTGATGTAGATATTTATGTATGAACATTGCGGCAGTCTCACGACTTAAAGGCGAACCCACCTCAAACTTTTCAACCTGTACAATTAACTAACAAGCACTATACCTCGAGAGACGCATCAGTGGGAAAAAATAAGGACTCGTTTAACAACACAAAACTAGAAACAACTTGAAAATACTAACCTACCTACCAGTCACCACACTAATACTGAGGATCAAGGTAAGAGGATGTTGTAGAGTTATGGCTCTAGCCCTAAGACTAAGCCTCTATCTGCATCATCCAAATAAATAAAATCAACCTCGGTAGTGCCATGAGTTTCATCCGTCCATTCATCGTCAGATATATCTTCTTCGTTTTCCCATCCACATAAACTCGTCAAGAATGTAACTATACGAGGATAGTCATCCTGTTGGAAAAGGAAAGTCTTGGGCTATCGGTGATACGTCCTCTACGGAGTAGAGATCAGTCGTGGTCAATAGGCGAATTAGCCATTCTAATTCCTCAACATTTCTCTCTCTGGCTAGTACATCTATATGATCCAATTCTGTTTTTAATTACAGGATAGCACATGTGAAATATCTGCGAAAGGTATAGAGTGAAATATCTGCGAAAGGTATAGATGATACCTCTCACTAAAGGTGGGAGTGGATGAAGTGTGTGATACTCGTGCATTTGCCATATCTCCAAACACAAATATAGCATCAGTAGGTTTATGAAGACATGTCAATCTAGTTCCTAATTGTGTGCGGATATTTCTCCTCTTAATGTGCTCTTACTCTTTTTATTATTTTTTGTTTTTCTTTTCTTTTCTTTTTTGTGTATGAAGCTATATATATACATTCCCTCGAATTTGGGAGTTACATGGTCAGGGGAGAAGGTTAGGGAGGAAGCAATAGAATGTCGAGAACGTGAGTACATGCTCTCCCCTTCCTTGGATAGATCATATTTTTTGCAACGATGTTGTAGCCCCTTGGAACCAATTTGTCCAGTGGGTTATAGGTGGTGATGTGGGCAGATAGCTTTTTATGACCCTTGTGGCCACATCAAATTGCAGAGATGGTAGTGTACGCTCCCATGAACGTACGGAGGAAATGGCTTCCGACGATACTTTTACAAGGGAAGACGTAAACTCATTGGTTTCTTGGTGGGTATTGACAAGGGTAGGTGTAGAGCGTGCAGAAACTTCTATATCAACGTGTGCCTGACATGAGGAGCTAGAAGCTTCATGTGGCTCCCCCCTTCCTGAGCTAGGTGGTATCGATCGATATCGTTTGGGAATCCAAACTAGCTCTGGAAGAAGTGGTGTGGAGCACTCCGTTACCTTTCCCTTACCACGGTCTTAAATTGTCGTTGGGGTGGCAACATTTGGTTTACAAGGTTTTACAGGCGATGTAGAGGGATTCAATTTATGTTTAGGGACCCAAATCTGGTCATTCCCTTCGTAGTATCCTTGGGCTGCTAATAATATTTTAGGAATTCAACGTGATCTTACGTTGTCTTCTCTCGGGCGGATAGCTGCTTTCCTACTACGAGGCTTCTTGTCTGAATGAGATTGAGCAGTGGAGGTAGCCATTAACGAAGCTTTTGGGACCCATTTGTATGTACTCTTTGGTAAAGTAAGCGGAGCCTTGGAGACCACACTGCCTGTTTCCACTCTTAGCGTTGAAGCGTTGGGTGGCAAACAATCAAAGATGGTGTGGCTACTTGACTTTGTGATTTTTCGTTATCTAGTGTTTTGTCCAGAGTTGATGGCTTAGGTGCGAGACCCTGAGCGATCAGACTGAGAGCTGGTTCTTGCGCTGTAACTCGCCTGGTTGCCCAATCAATATTGCACTTGGTGGCTAACATCCATTTGCGCCCTAAGTTTACAGTTCCCTCCATGGTACGAGCAGGCATAACCCAAAAGCTTTGAATTACAGTCTCCTTGTCATAGGCAACAGGATTGTGCAGAATTCTTGAGACAGTGGTTTTCTTCTTATTGATACCCTTAATTTGGAAAGCACTCTTGGATAAAGGTGGTTTTCCAAGTTGACACCACACTCCATATGACAGCAAATTGTGTTGAGCTCCCGTATCCAATAATGCATTATATAGCACCTCCCCGTAAGGACTCCGTAGCTCAATTGGGTATCGTAGAGGCGGGTCAGATTCCAGTGAATCCTCCTCTGCCTCCTCGAAAAATGCTTGCATAATCCCCAAGTTGGCTTCTCGTTGGCGCCTAACACGCTGCTGACGTTCTTTGGCGTCAACTCTCACTTGTATCTTCTGAAGCTCAGCTTGTTCTTTAGCTACCTTCTTCTGATGAATTGCATGTAACTTCTCTTGGCTTAGGGGGTCATAGTATCTTTTGAATTTTCTCTCATTGAGGAATCCAATGGTTTCAACTCCGTCAAGAGTCTCCACTCGGATGGTATCTTGCGGGGTAATTTCACATACTTTGTACGATCCCTTACCAGCATATTTTAGCTGCTTCTTTTCGTTACGCACTCTATACATCAGGACTTTATCCCCAACTTTGATGTCCTTGTCTTTCAGGTGGCGATCAGACCATTTCTTCCTTCTATCCTTCTCCACAAGGGCATTATACACCGCCAATTGTCTTTCTTCGTTTAGCCGCTCAAGGATATACAAACGCTCTACTAAGGGATTACCATCCCAACCCTCTTGAGTAGCAACACGAAGACTAGGAATGACAAATTCCCACGGCATGACTGTTTCTTGGCCATATACCATCATGAATGGTGTGCGATTAGTAGGCACTTTGTACGCAGTACGATAGGCCCATAAAGCTGACATAAGCTTTAGTTCCCAATCCGTGCGATGAGCCTCAACTGTCTTTGTCAGAATAGAGATTAAGGTCTTGTTGGTACTCTCGGCTTGCCCATTCGCTTGTGGATAATAAGGAGTAGATTTATAATGGGATATCATGAAATTTGTTGTGAGCTCCTTAATCACTTCATTTATAAAATGCGTACCATTATCGCTCACAAGTTTAAAAGGACAACCGAAGCGTGTGATTATATTTTCAAAGAGAAACTTGGCTGTTGTCCTCGCATCTGCCTTGCGTGTCGCTTTCGCTTCAGCCCATTTGGTCACATAGTCAGTGGCTACAATAATACAGCGAGATTGTGTGTTGCGGGCCGCTGGGCTAATTGGACCTACAAAGTCTAAACCCCACTTTTCAAATGGTTGGTTTACTTTAATTGGATGTAGGAGTATCTGATCTTTCCGCTGGGGTTTCTTGTAGCGTTGGCATTCATCACAACCCTTCACAAAAAGTGATGCATCTTGGAACATAGTGGATCACTAATACCCTGATTGTAAGATCTTTCGCGCAGTTAAGGCTCCTAAGAAGTAACCACCGGCTACGCCCATATGTACCTCTTGCAAAATATATAGATACTCATCCTCTCGGGCACAACGCCTAAGAACGTCATCCTTTCCTCTTTTATAAAGAGTCCCGGCCATCACGCAATAGGGTTCGCATTCCTTGATCAACTTTCGAGCTAGATCTTTACGAAGCTCTTTGAGTGGAAAGCCATTAACCAAAAAGTTAACAATCTTCTCACTCCATTCAGGCATTGTCTCCACCATGAACAAGGAAGTGTCAGGTAAGTCATCCTCAACTCCCGTAGGAGCTTCACCATTAGGTATGCAAGAGAAATGATCAGCCATGACATGTTTTTTGCCAGGTCTCACAACAACAGTGAAATCAAACTCAAGAAGAATCAATAACCATCGTGTGATTCTTCCTGTGGAGCATGGTTTGTTCACCAGATACAACAATGCTTGATGATCCACATAGAAAACAAACTTGGTGGCAAGAAGGTAATAATGAAATTTCCTTACTGCATATATCATCGCCAACCCACCTCGCTCCGTAGTGCTGTAGTTCATTTCAGCATCGTTCAACTGGCGACTGGCAAAGCTAATGGGGTAGTCTAGTTTATGTTCTCCAGGTTGAGTTAGTACACACCCAATAGCAAGATTGGAGCACTCGCCAGGGCCTTCTTTAATAGCTCATATGCACGGTCACAATCTTCGGTCCAAATAAACTCGATGAAAAGCTTGTACAATGGTCGAGCTATCTCAACGAAGAATAAAATAAATCTTCAATAATAACCAACATGGCCCATAAAGCGTTGGACTCCCTTATAGTTGGTGGGTGGGGGCAATTCCAGAATGACCTTGATTTTACTTTCGTCGGTGGAAATCTCATTTTTGGACACTATATGCCCTAGAATAACTCCGTGTTTAACCCAGAATTTGCATTTGAAAGGATTCAATGAGATGCGATATAATCTACACCTTTCAAATATTTTTCGTAAACACATCAAGTGCTCGTCCCAAGAGGAATGAACACAGAGATCATCTAAGAAAGGTTCATAAAATTCCCTTAAATTCCTTAAAGGCTGTGTTTATCAATCGTTGGAATGTTGCAGGTGCATTGGTTAAGCCAAAGGCCATGACGCGAAAGGCAAACACTCCAAACTCCGTTATAAAAGCTGTTTTAGCTTGGTCCTCTACTGCAATTATGATCTGATTATAACCAGAGTACCCGTCTAAAAAGCTATAAGCCTCCTTGTCTGCAACTCTTTCAAGCACATGTTCAGAATACGGCAAGGAGTAATGATCTCTTCTGGTGGCTGCATTAACCTTTTTGAGATCAACGCACACTCTGAGTTTTCCATTCTTCTTTGGTACAATGACTATCGGAGAAACCCATTCTGAGTGCTCAATAGGGTATATGAATCCACATTTTATAAGCTTTTCAATTTCCTCTTGTACAATCTTTGCATACTTAGGATTCATTGGGTAGGGACGTTGCTAGACTGGTTTAGCAGTGCTAATCATTGGAATTGTGTGTTGCACCACAGAGGGTGGAACACCCTTCATATCATGGTATGTCCAAGCAAATATGTCCTTGAATTCTTTAAGAAGCCTCTTAAGTGTAGCTTCTTCCGTCTTGGTGAGGTCTTGAGCAATAAAAACTGGCTTAGACTCCTCACTGGATCTGCTAGTTCTATCTCCTTAACTACCGCCAGGCCATCGTAGACACCGCTACTCCCATTGGTAGGCGTTCGTTGGGCTTGTGTAGACGACTTTACGTTTCCCCGTGGTAAATGATTTGAAATACTCGGGTGCGGGGTGTAAGTCTACCGGTTCTTGTTGTGCCATGCTTTTTTCTTTTAATTCCGCATTCTTTTGTTGCTGAGCTAACTCTCGGTTTTGACGCCTTCTCGCAGTACGACTTAGTTTCGGCTTCTCTTCGATTTCTAATTGGGCGATGTCATGAGGTTGCGGAATACACCACATGACACTTTGGAGGTATCGTCCTCAATTACCCGCTAACTTCCGATGAGCGTCATATGCTCCTACATAACTAAGCCATTCTGCAGTGGATCTCTCTTTGTTTATTCTAGTTCGTACATTAGCTCAATAGCGTTGTCGCTTATGTCTTGTCTTCTTCTTACCTAGTTTTTGATTTTTGTTTATATCAGATTCAGACTCACTTGATCGATCTTCACTTGTGTCCCCCTCACTCTCGGATGAAGTGCAAGAGGTTACTGTCCTAGGCCTTGAGCACGTGGCTTCCACACTTGGGTGAATATTCGATTCATACCCCCTATCAAGCTCAGAGTTAGTTTCTTCTTGAGATTCAGACTTGGAGTCGCATTGGTCAGATTCTTCGGTACTTTCAGTGTCAAGGGAGTTTCCCACTTTCTTGCCATCAGGAGTCAAGTGCATAACACCTAGCATCTTCATTGGCACTAATGGTGGCATATCTTGCCCCTCAGGCGTTACCCAACTTGTGCCTCTATTTCCCCATGTGTCTATGGTTGCCGCTAGGTGTACCCAATCCACGTTATCTGACTCAGTCATGCCCGGTAGGACATCCATATAAGGAGAATCTTTCCCATCATCAGTCTCTTTTTTGCATGTATAGCAATACTTTAATGGGGCTAAGTGAATAGTGGTATCCAATCGATTATCAATGATAACCTTGCTTCCTAAAGAATGCGCGCGACCATTCTCAAGATCAACTCGAATGACAAGAGTTCTGGAATTGTAGGTAGACATGGTTTTTGGACCAGTCATGCACCATTTGTGCTTCCCTCATGAAGGGACGTCCTAAGATCATTTGATATGACATAGGATGCTTAGAGAAATCCATTACAATGAAGGTATGTCTTACCTTGTATCCCAGAACCTTGATCTTAAGGTCCCTTAGCATTCCAATAGGTTTAGCTATAGTTCCGTTTGCCATCTTAACCACTATGTTTGTGACTTCTAGGTGAGGTCTTCCCATAGATTCCCAGTAGTTTTGAGTCACAATGCTCACCCCAGCACCACCATCAAGGATTCTCTTTAGAGTTAATCCCTTGGTAGTAATGGGGAGGGTTGCATTAGATTCGTCACCTTCAAAGTACTGTCCCAACTTGTTAACTAGTATTTCAACGACCGAGTCTTCATCTAGGTTGGGCTGTAAATCCAAATGTTCCTCCTCATCTTGAAGCGTGTCGGGTCTATCCATATTTGCAAATTGTGGTAACCCCGCCTTCAGTTCTCCATTGAGAAATGCCTGAAGAGCTAAGAATAGCTCAGGATCTCCGTATAACTTGGATATGATCGTGGTTCTGATTTCAGAGCACATGAAATCCATTAGTTTGGACACATTCAACGGTACTTTTCGAGATATCGGCCCCTGACTAGGGGTTGGTGAAGATGGAATCGCTTCCTCTTCGATGGGGTCAGGCATTCCCTCACTAAACATTCTTTCAAGCAAGAAGGGTGTCTGCCCACTTCCTGATGTCCTATCCTCACTTTCTTCCCGAATGATACTAGGTGTAGCTAACGGTTTATGGCTCCTGTGAGGCTGAACTTGTGTAGGAAACACTGTGTCTGGAATTTTGATTCTTCTAGGGTCTACTGGCTCCAGTTCTCTTTGTGTTTCTTCCACCAAACCCCTTAAGTGTTGCACTCGTTCAATCTCCTCTACTGGTGGGTTTGGGTAAGCTCCAATCTTTTTCTTGAGGGTTTTTGGCCCACGTTGTCGTGCCATGGCACGTCTATGGTGTGAAACCATGCATGTGAGGCCATTAAATGCAAATCCAGATGCATGGGATTAAGTGCCACAGTGTACATGATGTATATATGCCTTTACGCGTAACAGGGCTTTTTTTTTGTTCATGTTTGTGTACATATGGATGCATGGCGTGTGTGGAGAGTTTTGCTATGGAATGCGTTGCCAGGTGTACAGGGTGGATGGATTTATTTTGGGTTTGTTACAGGCTTGTCCGGAGTAAGGTCAGCTACTACTACAGATGATATCAGCTGCTCGGTTGTTGGAAGTGTGTGCGCGTCCCAAGTACAGCGGGCACTGGAAGCTGCATTTGAAGAGTATGTGGAGCATGGGAGCATAAAAGATTATGGGGCCAATGTTGCCTTTAAATTGGTGAAATGGAAGAGAGAGAGCGGCTACATGTGGATAGGGATGGCACAAAATCATTGGTGTGAAATGAAGGAATGTTGAGGCGGCCATCTTGCAAGCCTTAAAAGAAATAAAAAATGATATTAACGTGGCCCGCCACTTGGCTATTTGCCTAGATGCCAACGTGCTGCCAGCGCGGACGTTCAGGAAGCTCCAGAAGGTTGGCGAAGCAACGTGTGGGAGCGCGTGGAGAGTCGGGGGCAGCGGGAGACAAAAGGGAAGGCGGCCGTTTTGTTTAGGGAAAGGGGGCTCTGATTGAATGGCAGAGAAGAAGGCTCTGGAGTGATTCAGCAGAGAGAGGGAGAACTGGGTGCAGGCAAGAGGAAGACCACCGTGTGATGCACCGGGAGGCTCTCGGGCGTAGCTGCAGGTACACACACAGGGAAGCCGCCTAGATGGAGCTGGTGAGTGCGCAGGCAAGGGGCAGTAGCTGCTGGCAGCTTCAACAAAGGTGACAAGCGCAGCGGGCTGGGGATTCGGCAGTCCACGCAAACGGCGAGAGGAGCCAACGTGAGGAAGGTGGCCTATGCAGGTTTGGAGGTCTCTCAGGCGAAGTGTGGAGAGCAAACAAAGGCGCCTTGTAGAGAGCTGGCTGAGGATTCGATGGGACCAGAAACAAAATAAAGGTGACCGCCTCTCTGGCGAGAAGGCTCTCAAGTAAGTGAAGGTTATGGTTTGGTGAAAGTGGCCAGGCGTGAAGAGAGTTGGCCGCCGTGTGTACAAGGAAGAGAAGGCTGGCGCAGAGCAGCAGTAGCTGAAGGCACTGGGAGCCGCCTGTGTGAGTGTGGAGTCGGGGTGTAGATGAGCGAGGGAGATCGCTTGCAGAGAAGAGGCTCATGAGTCTGCAGAGGCGAGAGAGAGTGAAGCCCCGGGTTCTGCAAACAGGCGAAGAAGTTATAATGTTATCAACCTTGGATTTTGGTTTGAACCATGATGCTTATGATGGTTTTTGGTACAACTCATATGTCTTGCTGAGATTTGGTATGTAAATATTATGGTTCCAGTTTCTGCAGGTGGTGCCCCTTGAAGAAATATATATTTTGTTTCCTTGTTGGGATTTGAAACGACTCTCACAGCCAGAAGTCTCGCACTTGCCCAACGATACCGCCCACGTCACGACAGCTTTGGTGAACCCGACGTGAAACTGCTGGGGCGAGAGTTAGTGGTGAAATACACAGTGCAAGCTATGGCTGAGAATCCTGAGGGATAGGGGGTTCATTTTGACCCCGGGGTTATGTAAATGTTTCAGATATTTACTATGTATATGCAACAGCGGCAAGCGGCTGAGAGGGGGCAAATTTCCACGACTAAAGCATTGCAGTCAATCGTGAAGAAGGTGGATCAATTTGATGGTAAAGACATCACAAAGTACCTGCGCAATTACACAAAGGAAATGGAGCTAAACAGGGTGACTGAGGAGGATATGGTTCGAAGCTTTGAGCTGGTATGTGTCCCGAAATAAGAGAGCGCATAAGAGGATTACAGGCAGCACATGGTGGCAGAAATTGGGAGGAGTTTAAGCTTGCTTTAAAGGATGATTATTTCATGGAGGATTCCGAGCGGGTGACCAAGCGAACTTTCTTGGAGTGGGTTACAAAACCCAAAATTGGAATTTCTGCCACAGAGTTGCTAAGAGAGTTCGAGACGCGCTATGCCCAGCTGTCAAGGATAGAGCGCACAACTTTAGCCAGTGAAAAATAGAGCTCTTCTTACAAGCAGCTGGGAAAGATCTCCAAGAAAAACTGGAAATTCTCCTTGAGGATAAGGATACGGAGCAGGGGTTAAAGAATGATTGGAATGATGTCGAGGATGCGGTCACCATGCTAGCAAAGCGGAAGCGAAGGAGGGATAAAATGGTGATGAGCTCAGCAACTCCTATAACTGTTACCCCTGAGAATCTACCACAACCTGCTGCTGCAATCCCAAAGGTAGAAGGGCCGATGGATGAGCTTATTAAGGAGGGCATGCGAGACCTAAAACTGAAGATGTCCAGGATTAAGGAAAAAGGGCTACCATTAGGGCAGGCTTCTATGCAAAGGCCTCAAAGCAAAGAAGGGTTTACATTCAGATGTATATGGTGTGATGACCCAGAACATGCGAAGAAAGACTGTGCCACTTATAAGGAAGCTCTCAGAAACCAACTTGTATTTTTCAAAGATGGAAAAATCCACCTTACAGAGACTGGTCTTCCGTTAAGCACAAACTTTGGGAAAGGAGGGATGAAAAAGCTGATTGAGGATATGGCTGCTAGCCATGCCATCTCTATGGTTGAGGCAGCAACCTATGGGTTAAAAGCCGGACTATCACAACAGGAATCTAAGAAGGATGAAGACTATGAGAATGAAGATTTTTGGCCATCAACAATGGACTTAATTGCATCAAAGAAGGTGTCTAAGCAGGCTTTGCATGAGGCAGGAGACTGTATACGTCTTGAGACTGGCTGGGAAGAACCTGTGGATTCTTTATCTGTTCATGCCTACATTGCAAAATGCCAGAATAATGAGGCACAGGTAGAGGAAAAGCGTAAGAGGGAAAATGAGGAAGGAGGGTCATCAAAAAGGGTCACTCGTGATAGTGGAAAGAAGGACCCTGGGCCATCACATGTGCCTCCGCCACATAACCAACCTCCACAGGAAGTATCAATGGAAGAAGCACCAGCAAAGATGAAGCATGAGAAGGAGAAGGGTAAAGGGAAAAGTCCGCTCTACAAGCTCCAATCCAATATTGAAGCCGCAACGGACCTCAAAAAGGTGCTAGAAGAGAGGATTCTAAACAGTAGGGTGGAATTTACACTAGGGGAAGTCTTGGGGATTGCAAAGAAAGAATTCCATGATAAGATAATTGATATTATACGAAGGAAAAGGCAGTCCATAATTGAATCTATTCCATCACAGGGGGAGACAAGCACTTCCAAGACTCAGGAGTACAGGTACAGCAAAAGGAAGAGAGAGAGAATGTGGTGGAATGCAGTCACTCTACTGGAGGGGCACGACAAATGCGCTTTGTGGATGAGGGTGATGAAAAAGAAGTTCTTGCAAAAAGTCATTACTCCAGGAACC
Organism: Cibotium barometz; assembly: GCF_041138505.1. Classification (NCBI taxonomy): domain Eukaryota; kingdom Viridiplantae; phylum Streptophyta; class Polypodiopsida; order Cyatheales; family Cibotiaceae; genus Cibotium; species Cibotium barometz. Next base: position 6,600,137 of record NC_141089.1, on the reverse strand, counting down.
ATTGGGCAAGGTCCACCACTGAAACCCTTGTCAAGATAGGAGACTTGGAAGAGCCGTATGTTGCCTTAATCGATCATGGGTCTGAAATAAATCTTATGGCTAAAAACCTCTACAACAAATGTAAGTGGCCAATGGATGTAGATCATGGGTGGATGATTAAGGCGGCTAATAACTCATCTGGAGAGCTCTATGCAGCCTGTCCAAATGTAAGGATAACTATAGGGGATGTGAAAGATGATCAGAACTTCTTCGTCCAGGAGATGTCATCGTATCCCCTCATCCTTCGGGGGGGGGGCCCTTTTTACGAGCGTAAAGTGTCGAGCGTGGCGAGCGAAGGAAAAAAACAAGGGGCCATCATCATTGCAATATCCAAACTATGAACCTCAAGGAAGCTTGTATTTCCCTATGAATAAAGATAAAAATTGCACATCAAAGAAAAAATTGAAATTTAAATCCATTACAAACATGACTTTAAAGAAGATCCCAAAAAGAAATACATTATAAGTTTCATTGCAGTATGAATAAAGACAAAGGAAGCTTATATTTCCCTATGAATACAAGTAAAAAGTGCACATCAAAGAAAAATTGAAATTTAAATCTCTTAAAGTAAAAATTACATCGTCAAGCCACTAGCAGCAATGCTTGCTACAACTCATTGCAATTTGCAAACAACACCAAAAATTAAATACATTGAAGGAGTTCCAACATGGACTATGCGCAATACCAAAAAGTAAAAATTACATCATCAAGCAGCTAGTCGCAAAGCTTGCTGCAACTCTCTTTTAGTGAGGGCTGCTTGGTGAATAAACTTTTGGTGATCCACATTCAAGTCCAGCTCATGCATATAAATAAAGTAAAGGTGTTTGCAAGGCATGTATCTTTTGCCTTTGCGATCCCGATTTTGAAAGTCATCGCATGTGCAAGAAGGAAAAGCTGAAACAGTAACCAAGTAGTTTTGTCCTTTCTTGATGCTTCCTTCAGTCGATAAAGTGTATTCAACATGCTCCTTTGGCACAACAACCCTACACCCATGAACAGTGCAAATAAGCTCTGCAGCCCTTTTGATTCTATCCCGCATTTCTTTGTTCACCACCCTGGCAACAATCACTAGCTTTCCATTGCGGTTCATGGGTCGCACATCAGCATCATCATGACTTGCAAGAGGAGTCCCTACTTGTTGATGTGCCTCTGCACTAATGTTCTTCAAATCAAAGCCTGCCTTTGACAATGCAGATATTTCTGTAGAATCCAATGAAGTTCCAATTGCAACGGGCCACACAGCAGGTCTAGTACTTGGTTTCTCGATTACATTGTGAGAGGGCTCCCAGGTATGGTCAACATTACTTCCACAAAACCATACAAATTGTTTCCTGGTTCCAGAGGGGATTTCAATGAGTCCCTCAAAACATGGTGCTGGCACTCCTAGTAATCCTGCCCTACCTTTTTTATCAGTAAGTTCATTACATTTTCGTTTCTCATTTCTCAAGTATCCTTGGCACCGCACCTTACTCCCTGGTGTTGTCCTTCTGATTGCCCACCTTGTTGAATGTATTTCCACCTCTCCCTCATTATGTACTTCCTGCAAAACATTGGGTGCACCGTGATGTTGTGTGTTGTAAGTGACATACTCATACTCTGGTCGGTGTGAATCTCCCTCTTTGATAGGATTCTTTAATACACCTCATCTTTTTCGCCGAACAGACCTAGAATCACCATCTGCGGAGAGAGACCTATTGGCAGCCTCCAGCTCTACAGCAGCCTCATTTGTGAGATCAACAATTTCTCTTGCCGCAGGTGGGATTGCACTTGTTGAGGCCCGTCTCTTAAGTTTCTCCAATCCAGGACCGTTTAATTCGGGTAAATGACAGAACGCTCTAGATGACAGAACGCTCTAGAGAGAGTATGCTTGGCAGAGATGTACAGAGCGAACGAGTGCTCGATAGGGAGCCTACAAAGTATTAAGGCTAAATAATATCTCCGGAGAGACAGAGAGAGAGAGAGCCCATAGAAAGGAATTAAGGCTAGAGATTGATGGACGCGAGTGTGGGAGACCCTGGAAAGTGAACTCGGATTAGAGAGAGAGAGAGTTAGAGAGAGTTAGAGAGCCTTTTATTTGGGTAGGTGTGTGTGAGTTAGAGCGCCTTTTACTCGGGTGAGACCCTGGAAAGTGAACTCGGATTAGAGAGTTAGAGAGAGTTAGAGAGCCTTTAATTTGGGTAGGTGTGTGTGAGTCAGAGAGCCTTTAATTTGGGTGTGTGTGAGTTTGTTGACTCTAGTTCGTTGCATCTCCCCCTGAGCAATCTCTTCAGCAAGTTCGTTCATCTGCGCCCGAGCAAGTTCGCTCTCCCGAACATTGCCTTCAGCCTCTGCGCCCGAGCATTGTCTTCCGCCTCTGCGCCCGAGCATTCTCCCGAGCATTGCCTTCAGCCTCTGCGTGGGACGAGGAGATCAGTGGGCAGCACACATGAAGCGTGGGACAAGGAGATCAGTGGGCAGCAGCAAGGTATTTCGAGTCCATTTCGCCAGCGAAATAGTGTGTGTGTGTTTGTGAGAAAGGCGAAGAATATTAGTGTGTGTGTGTGTTTGTGCGCTCGCCTCCTTCTGTCATGCCCTACCGTTCATCTATGGCGTAGACAACTCATGTATGGTAGAGATATGGTGGGACAACAATGCGTATAGATATGGTGATCAACCAAAAACACACACCCACACTATTTCGCCAGCGAAATAGTGTTTGTGTGTGTTTTTGTGGTAACCAAAACTCACACACACACTATTTCGCCAGCGAAATAGTGTGTGTGAGTGTGTTTGTGTAGACAACATGCACTTTTGATGCGAGTCTAAACCTTGTGAGCCTAAACTTTGGTCACTTTCCTCTCATCTGATCAAGAATAAGAAAAGAACCTATGAGATAAATCTTGATTCCACCACTCAAGTCACAACAGCCATAAACTAGGTTAATAAAACTTCATGAGAGGGAAATGTGAGCCATAAGACCATTCGATTGAGCAAGGCATTTGTCAACAGTTTGTTGGGTGATGAATCGCAGAGCACATGAATTGAGTTTTTATAGACTTATTGGACATGTAGTTACATGGTGTATTTAAGACTCACTAGCATGGAAAGCTAGTCCATGCCTTGGGAATTCAAATACACGTGTAGCCTGTGTAGGGGCTCATTGAATCTATGATACTAGAGACAGACAAGCTAAGGATAGAGTTAACTCTAATCTTCACCTTGTTGGATGATGATAAATGACCATATGAAAGATGGCTCAAGAGGGGTAAAATTGGCAAAGAGAAATCAGAGTGTGCTCAGGCGTGCATGACACAATAAGGACCATACATGCATGAGCATTGGAGGGATAGCTGATAGCTCATGAGGGCAAGTAGGAGCAAGATATGGCACAAGAGCAGTAAGTAACTGGCTACTCGGGAGGCGACTGCCTTCCCTATATTATGAGGGAAGGACTGCCTTATCTACGGACACTCACCAGAGCTATAGGAGTACAATTGTCAGAAAAGTTTGGACAATCAGAACTACACACACACACACACACAGACACACACACACACATGCCTTTCCTCCCCTATGTCTACCCTAGAGTGTCCGCCGACTGTGATGATGGGTTCTGCTAAGAACAGAAACTGGAGGATATACACTACAGGAAACCAAAAACACACACCCACACTATTTCGCCAGCGAAATAGTGTTTGTGTGTGTTTTTGTGGTAACGAAAACTCTCACACCCACACTATTTCGCCAGCGAAATAGTGTGTGTGAGTGTGTTTGTGCGCTCGCATTTTCGTCCCGAGGCGTAGACAGCCTGCACTTTTGATGCAATAGAGGTGTGGCGGATCCAAATTACATACAATCAAAAACACACACCCACACTATTTCGCCAGCGAAATAGTGTTTGTGTGTGTTTTTGTGGTAACGAAAACTCACACACCCACACTATTTCGCCAGCGAAATAGTGTGTGTGAGTGTGTTTGTGCGCTCGCATTTTCGTCCCGAGGCGTAGACAGCCTACACTTTTGATGCAATAGAGGTGTGGCGGATCCAAATTACAGACAATCAAAAACACACACCCACACTATTTCGCCAGCGAAATAGTGTTTGTGTGTGTTTTTGTGGTAGCCAAAACTCATACACACTATTTCGCCTTTTCATAGTTGCAGGATTATGTCGTGATGGCCAAGCTCAGAAGATTATCAAAAACACACACACACACTCATTGCAGATTATCAAAAACACACACACACACACTATTTCGCCAGCGAAATAGTGTTTGTGTGTGTTTTTGTGGTAACTAAAACACACACATACACTATTTCGCCAGCGAAATAGTGTATGTGTGTGTTCTTGTGAGCATACCTATCTATCCTCCACTCAATGCAATGTGGAAACCTTCCCAACTTGGAGTACACATCCATCCTCCACTCAATGCAATGTGGAAAGGTATTTGTGATGAAGACTTTTTCGATTTGAATTGAAGGGCATGTGTAGAGCGGTGATGATGAAGACGAGAGAGGCAAAATATTTGCCTTAGGTAAACACTATTTCGCCAGCGAAATAGTATGTGTGTGTGTGTGTTTGTGAACAGGGCGAAGACTATTTCGCATGTATGTGTTATGAAATTTTTCTTATGCCTTGAAATTTCCTCGTTTTGGTTAATTGAGGTGCATGAATGCCTTGAAATTTGTGAATTTGTCTTATGCAACTCTGAATGCATGTAATGTCAAGTGTTTTTCCATCCTTATGTATTTCGCTGGCGAAATAGTGTTGCAAAGAACAATGTCTTGTATAATCACTTGCTCTTAATGTCTTTTGTAGTCACCTGCTCTTGGAAAAAGGAAGACATCAACGGCCAAGAATGTGGGAAGAAAGCGAAAATCTCCACCTAGTGATGGCAGTGAAAAGACCATTGAAATGGCAGAGAGTGGTCAAGGGAGTCACATTCAAAAGGAAGTTAGCAAAGAAGCTGGAGACAAAGTTCTAACTGAGCCTTTCATACCGATTCAACAACAGGTTGATGCTTCTAGTGACAAGGATGAGAAAGATGTGGATGATCTTATTCCACAATCCATCATCAAGCCACATGGGTCTGAGTTCATAGACAGCTTGGCACTTAATCAGGGTTCCATGCCTCTCCATTGATCCCTCTGTGTAGATGCTTGGTCAACGAGAGGGTGCGAGAGCTTCGAAAAGATCTCTCATTGTTAAAGAAGGTTTTTGAAGAGGAAGGATATTTGATGATGAAAGGTATGTTTGTTCTCTCCATAAATCTACCAGATGGCAGCACAAAGGATGTGGATGAAGATATCATGAAGACATGGGACAAAAACTGGCAGCTTATCAATGAAGAGTTTGAGGAGGAGATTGCATCTAAAGATGAGTGGTCTATGTTAAGTGGAAAGATGTTTTATGTTTGGGAGGGAAATCACAGGACCGCTTCTTGGCTTGAGAGCATCAAGGAGATGTATCGTAATGATAAGAAGAAACATGTTCGAGTTATGGCGCAATTCATTGTGCCTAATCAACAAGATGAGATGAGGCTTATCGCTGCACTTCAAAGAATAAACATGTGAGTATTACACATTTTGTATATTCAACATTGTATTTATGGTTGTTTTGATTAGTTCTTATGGTTGTTTCTATTTATTTCATGAAGAATGAATGAAGAGGCTATTGTAAAGACAAACCTCAAAGATTACTTATTCCATACAAGCACGGTTTGCTCTCTTGATCCATCTAATTTCACTGACTCCTTCACGGAAGAAGATAAGAGGTCCATGGAGAAGGCCAGGTCTAGGGAGGCACAATCTGGAAGGCGAGTTTGGTATCCTCTCACTCAAGCTATTCTTGGACCCATTGTATATGGGGTAAGTACTTAATAAAGGTGGTTAAGAATGTTACTTTGCTATCTTTGTCATTAAGTGTTTTTTTAATGGCTGTTATTTTTTGAAGAATAAATGGAAATCAGATTTAGAATTGGCAATTAAGAAGATTCCCTCAAGCTTGGCAAAGGATGAGCGTATTAAGGCTGAGACACTAGCTAGGAGGAGTATCGTTAAATCCTATAATAGAAGGATGACACGGGTTTGTATCTTCTGCTTTTGGTTCTTTGGCATCACAAGCATTTCTTCTTCTAATTCTTTTCTGTTGGTGGCACAGAATCTTTCGGTGGTAAATCCATCTAATTCAGAGGAGTGGTTCAATGTATTATGGAAGCTGCCCTTTGAGGATGAGAAGTTTAAGATCTCAATTGAGAAACTTTATGCCATTTCTAGTGTTGCTTGTTCCCAAAATCTCAAGCTGAAAATGTTAAAGATGTTAGGTGCAGATGAGAATTTTCGGCAGAGCTATGGTATGCCACTTGGAGATCACCACTACATTCCTTGGCTTGCAAAGGAGGTTTGGATGGATCAGGTATTGGAGGATGCCACACGGCTTCTACACCAAGTGGTAGATTCTACTCAGGGGGTGAATAAGGTGGAGCTACCTGCCGATGTGCACATAGAGACTTATTTTGCAGATATTGTAAACCGTTATAGAGGAGTGCTGTTTTATGAACAACAGAAAGAGATGAGTGTGGCAACTCCGCCGGCCAAGCATGTGGATCTGAAAAACTCCTCAAGACGGTTGGTTTATAGGTAATTCTCTTTTTGCATTGTTTCTTGAAATCTTATGAACCGTGTTTATTTTTTAGTTGATTTATTATATCTCTTTTGTAGGTTTTTAATGCATCTAATAGCCAAGAAAACAATCAATGGTCTGCCTGACATATGCAAGGCTTGGGTTGTGATTTCTCCTCCAACCTATAGTATGTATACCTCTTCCATCTTTCGTGAAGGTAAAGATCCTAATGGAGTGTTTATCTTGACGGATTGGGAGAGAAAGCATTGCCCTTGGTGGATTGACATGAAGAAAGGAGAGTGCCTAGAGGAGGAGAAGGAGAGATACCTTCAACATTTAAAAGGAGAATGCAAATCTGATTCTGGGTCATCAGGCGAGATGTCAGAGGAGCAAAGGAAGAAAATGGAGGCAGAGTTGAAATCTATCAAAGAGAGAGAAGAGCTAGAGATGCATGCTTTGGGAAAAAACAAGGGGCGTCCCTCTCAAAAAAAGGGAGATGTAATAAAAGGTAACATTGGGTTCTTCTGGATTGTATTTAAATATTTGTTTTTAATAGTTTTCTGGATTTTATTAATTTGTTTTTTTGTTGGACATACTATCTATAGACACCCGTAATTTGGAGAGTCCTATAGCACACAAGACAAGTACCAAGGGAGCTATGGTGTATGCTCCACTTTCTAGCTTTTTGTTCGTGGAGAAGCATGGAGTCAAAAATCATTCCAAGGTTTGGATTTACGATTACATAGTGCTTGGAAAAGAGTTTGCATCCGGAAACTTCAATGAGGGGTTTGCTTTTATGAGGGAGTTTTATGTGCGTTTGGGTGGAGGTCCAAAGATGAGAAATTCCAAGCCAAGTAGTTGGAGTGTTGACCTTACTTTCATTGATCTTCCTACTGGTAAAACTTTTTTAATGTATACTCCTTTTTTGTGATGGTGTTTGTGTAAAAGGAACTTGCTGACATACATGATTAATATGCAGGTTTGCCTATTCATGGGTTTCAAGGTATTCCACAATGGAATGTCCTTACAGATGACCACATGAAGTTCTCTCTATTGGCGGCATCATGTGTTATGGATGATATGGGATGGGTCTTAGTGTTTTGCTTGAGTTCTTCTCTTGTTTCTGTGGAGCGCTTTGCAAAGCGTACAGGCTTGGAGCTAGGTTTCAGATGGATTATGGAGAGCTCTGAGTCATTATCTCTGCTACAAAAGCATGGACATATGCAAAAGGTTTAAGACTATTCACTTGAATGTTAATTCTTGCTATTTGTCATCTAATATTGTGTTGTTTTTTCTTTGTTGCCTGTATAGGTGAATGTATTTTATGCTTTGGCATTCCACAAGAGGGGAAAGGATCCTCCTTTCAATAGTGAGAGTGCATTAAAAATTGAATGACACTTTCAGTACTTATTAGGAGTGCATTGAATTTAAATGATTGGAGGTTACTTTTGAATGTGATCACTTAATACTATGTGTATTTCAATTTGTAGGTGGGAAATATTTTGCAGCAGGACCTCTCTTGTGAGATTATTGGTCATTACTTACCTTCAAGCAATAGAGCACGACGTGGTGGAAAAAGTGGTAGTTGGCGAGGGATTCTAGAGAGGAGTCCCTCTCATATGCTTATGTTTACTGAGGCTCTTTGCCCACGAACAGGTACAATATTGGAGTTGGGGGTTGGGACGGGCCTATATTAAAGACATCTATGCACACCGGTCGTGGTTGCTTGGTCATTGATAATGATGAGGAGATATGCAAGGATTACCTTTCACCATATATAGAGGAGATCTATGGCACAAAAAAGGTGGCAGACCTTGGAGAAAGTGACACATCCTCTGGTGATTATGAAGTGTATGATGCACCATCCGACTAGTAAGTAAAACATGCATGTCTTTCTATTACATTTTTCTTTTCTCTTTTTCTTTGATGTTGTCATGGAAGTTTAAAGTGAGTTACCATGTTATGCAGAGGCAATGGCAATACACATGACAAGCACCACTGTGGATGATCGATCATTGGGACGGGAGAAACGTAGGAGAAGGTGTATTTTTCTTGATGATGAAGCAAATGAGAAGTAGTCTTTTGCATAGCGCTATTTTTGGATTATGTGGATTCATGCTTTCCTGTCCCCCCACACAGACTCATAGCTTCATTTTTTGAGCTTGATAGATGATGTATTACTTGACTCTTGTATTAGGTGGATTGCAGGTCTATGTCATAAAGGATTCACAAGCCATTCTCTTGTTTTGTTGGTACTTTTTGTAGCTTGATGATTAATGTTTTTCTGTAGCTTCATAAGATACATGAGTATGTTTGAGGCTAGAGATGTTAGAACCCTGAAATCATGCACATCGCATGAATTTGGTTCTCACTTGAACTAAAGAACAATGAACCTTCTTGTTGGCAACTTAGATGATTTAATATCACATTCATGGACCTTTACTAAAATTGCACATAGTCCTAGACATGATGAAATTTGCCCAATATATCTCTTAAATCCATCTATAATACTTTTGTTGATGATGCGTTTTTCAAAATTTTTCTCTGTATTGACTAGAAACTTGTAACAAGGACCTAATTGTTTGCCTATTGATTTCCTTTGATGCATCTTCCATGTGCACCTTGGTTGAGGGTGTCACACTTTGCACTAGCTCCATCTTTTCATGCATTGGATCATGTTGCTCTCTTGGACAATCCTATAGCCCCCTCTTCCCCCTTGGACTAGTCCATCACGTAGACTCACAAATTGGACTACCCTCTTTTTGAAGCTTCTTGTTTGTGCCACCTTACACTTTCTTATTGTCTTAAATACATATGACCTTAATTATTGATAGATGATGTCTTCTTCTTAAATTCAAACCCTCCTTATCATTCATAGTAAAACTCAGCTTTTATCTTCTCATGAAGGAGCACTTCTTGAGTTTGGATATATGCAAGCTTTATGCATAAGTCTACCTATATGTGTGAGTAAGGTGTATATGTGAGATCCCATGTATCTAAGAATATTTAAAATGATGCTTTGGACAATCTTTAACAAACTAACCTTGTTGCATTCCAGTTCTATGTCATGACATGCCATTTTGCATTCTTCTTTATTGTTATTAAACAACTCCAAGCAGCCAACCAGTTAAAGCATATTCTTGTGGCTCCTCTTTCAGGAGGTATTGTATTTCATAGGGAAATAAGGTTTTATTATTATCTCGGAATTGTTGCTCATAAAATACCCTTGCTCGCAACGCTCATTGGTTTACGCTCATTGTATTGACGCACCCATCCTTCGGCAACCCTATATTACAGCTATGAGGATGGAGACAAAAGTCTTAGATGATGGCTCAGCATATGCAAGAATAAGGAGCAAAGATGGCAAGAAAGCTGTTCAGTTCTTGACAGTTTGCATTAACCATGAAAGGAACCGCGAGTCTCTTCGAGAACAATCACTCCCAAAGATAAACAGAGAATTCATGAACTACAGGGAGATGAGGGATTTTGGCCAGGTGCCATTGTAAAGCGGGATTGCAATGGTACAAGGGGCAATGAGTTCTCGCAGGACTCAATCAATGTAAATAACTTTTCAGCAAACTTTCAGAGATTCTCTAGCTATGGGTCAATAGTCTTTGTAAAAAGCAAGGATTTGAAGCGTGGTATACGTCAATATGTACAAAATGTACAAAAAAGTCTTGAGCAATGTGGTCTTTTGGAGAAAAATGAGTTTATTTCAGGTGTGCTTGACGAGGTGTCATTTGTGGATACTATGGGTGAGCTTTTTGCCATGGAAAGCGCATGCTTACAAGGTGGGAATGAGATGGTAAAAGTGTGTCATCTGTGGGGATGTATGATATAATCCAGGAATTTGAGGGAATGGAATGTAAAAACATGTATTGTGAGATGGATGCTCGTGTTGATACAAAGTATAAAACGGTTGCAAAGAAGGTGAAACCAGTTGCCTTGCCCCTGCCACCAGAAAGCAAGGAGAAGATAGATGAAGCCTCTATGCAACCGAATCTCAGAGATCCGAAGAAAATTGGGCATAAGTTTACACAGGAAACCCTAATAGAGCTGAAGATCGGTGACAAGGATTTCCTGTTACCAGTTGAAAAGGAATGCTTTGAGGAGATGCTTGTAAAACATGGGAAGGCCTTTGCTTTTCAGCCCATGAGATAGGCTGTGTTGATCCAAGCGTAATAGCGCCAATGGTTATCTTCATTGTTCCACATGTGCCCTGGAACTTGCGGCCGATTCCAGTACCAAAAGCTCTCTTGCCAAAGCTGATGGAATTACTAAAAGAAAAGATCAGGATGGGAATTTTGGAGCCATCATGCGCTCCATACTCCAACAGATGGTTTACCGTGCCAAAGAAAAATGAAGCATTGCGCTTCATTCAAGACATGCAACCTGTAAACAAGGTCACAATCAGGAATGTGGGAGCAGGTCCGATTGTGGACGAGTTTGCAGAAGCATTTGCAGGGAAAGCTATATACTCTATGGGTGATCTGTATTCGGGATATGATCAGTTCCAGCTGGATATACAAAGCAGGGACATGACCACAATGAAAACTCCTTTGGGTTTGGTAAGGATGTGCACCTTACCACAGGAAGCCACCAACTCAGTGGCGCATATGATGAATGGAATGAATAAAGTCTTACGAGACTTCATACCACAAATAACTATGCCTTTTCTGGATGATGTGCCCATAAAAGGCTGTGATGAAAAAGATAAAGATGGGGATTTGGATTCGAAAGGGTGCCGCAAGTTTGTGGCAAATCATATAAAAGATTGTGATAAAATTCTATCCAGGCTTGAAGAGGTGAATCTTACTTTGTCTGGATTGAAATCAGTGTTTGGGGTTGGTGAAGTACTAATCGTGGGACATCTTTGTAGTACTAATGGGCGCAGACCTTATCCAGCCAAGATAGATGCGATACAAAGAATGAAAGAGATATGCATTAATGTTACAGAGGTGAGGAGATTTCTTGGTGCATGTGTCTTTTATGTTATATGGATCCCACATTATGCACATGTAGCAGATCCTCTCTACCAACTTTTGAGGAAAAATCAGAGATTTTTATGGAGTGCTGCATATATTAAAGCTATGCGGAAGCTGAAATGTCTGCTCCAATCATCACCTACTCTAAGGAAGGTAGATTATGAGTGTGGCAGGCCTGTGATTGTAACAGTTGATACTAGTCCTACTGGGATAGGATGGGCAGTAGGGCAAGATAAAGAGGATGATCACAGGTATGTAATCAGGTTTGGAGCAAAGGTACTGAGCATTCGCCAGCGAAATTATCCGCAGATCAAGAGGGAGTTATTGGGAGTAGTCACTGCTCTAAAATGTGAAAAAGAATATCTTATTGGAGCATCCGTGCTTGTGGAAACTGATTGCTTGCCACTCCTTGGGATGATTGCAAGCTGCACCACTCCAGATATCGCTATGCTCAGGTGGATTGCCTATATCAAGTCACTAAATCCTGAGTTTAAGCATATTGCAGGAAAGGACAACCCAGTTGCAGATATGCTATCAAGAGCCAGGTATGAAAATGAAGAAGGGATGATTAGTGACATTGATGATGTAGGCACAAAGTTCTATACTACTGCACATGCAAAAGGAGACCATGCTTGCTTATCAAATGCACTTGAGTCTTTTACTGAGGAAATGTATGAAGGAGATTGGTTGCTTATTGGCCAATACTTGAGTACCTTAACAAGGCAGGAAAATTGGTCTGACTTAGAATTCAAGAGGATTCGCAGAAAGGCATATGGGTATTTTCTAAAGAATGGGTACCTGTGGAAGCATCCTAAGCAGAGGAATGCTATGCCACAAAGAGTTATATGTGATAAAGAGACTCAAGGGAAGCTCATGAAAGAATTCCATGAGAGTCTCTGGGCTGGACATCGAAGTGTGTGGGCCACCTTTACCAAAATAAAGGAAAGATATTGGTGGAAAGGAATGTACAAGGATGTATCCCAATATGTGGAAACATGCATGGTATGTCAAATGTACTCGAATGTGCGACATCGTGATGGCCTGCAACCAACCTACCCACCTGCCATGCACTACAAATGGGTAGTGGATCTAGTTACAATGCCCTTGGGAATCTGGCAAATGCGGTACGTAGTACTTGCAAGAGAAGACCTGACAAATCAGGTGGAAGGGCGTGCTCTTAGAACAAAGAGCACGGAAACAGTATGCAAATTTCTCTTGGAAGATGTGATTTGCCGGTATGGTTGTGTTGGGAAAATAACAGCTGACAGGGGTGAGCTAGATGCTGAAGAAGCAAGGGAATTCTTTTCTAGAATTGGCATCAAATTGGCCCTAACATGTGCTTACAACCCTGAGAGCAATGGTAAAAGCGAGCGAGGACATCCTCTAATCATTAAAGCTTTGGCTAAGGCATGCAGAGGAAGAATGTGGGAGTGGCCAAGGCTGCTACCATATGCTTTATGGACTGACCGTACAACTCATAGCTCAGTGACAGGATACATGCCTGCAGAATTAATGTATGGTCAGAAGCCGGTAATGCCAGTTGAAGAAGTAGTCCCAACTTGGAATGTATTACCCTGGGTGGAAGAATTGAACAGAGAAGACCTCCTTGCATTGCGAATGAGGCGGTTGGAGAGAAGGCCTGAAGATGTAGAGCTTGCTAAAGCTCGTTTGAAAGATGCAAGGTTGAAAAATAAAGAAAGATTTGATAGAAGACACAGACTCCGGCCAAAAACCATTGAAGAAGGTGATTGGGTCCTAATGTATGATAGTAGTCTTGACAACCAGTTCACTGTGCAAAGGAAGTTTGCAAAAAGATGGTTTGGCCCTTACATTGTCAAGCATGTGCATGGAAATGCCACGTATACCCTGTGTGAGCTTGATGGAACAGAGATAAAGAATCTTGTAGCACGCAAAAGGATCAAGATGTTTAAAAGAAGGCATGACAGTGATCCTTTTGATTCGCAGGGAACTCAAGATGAGAGGCTTGATAGTGATAGCATGGATATGGTTGAAGAGGAAGAGGATGATCTTCCTGGTAATGTAGAAGATGAAGACAACATCCAGATATATGTGGATCTTAATGATGACTTGGCACATATCGGAGGATGTGCAGGTTTAGAAGGGGTGGATGTCGTGCCATGGCACGTCTATGGTGTGAAACCATGCATGTGAGGCCATTAAATGCAAATCCAGATGCATTCGCTGCAGGTACACTATTCGTGGATCTTGGGTTGCACTTCCTTGGGTTCCAACTGAAGGCCAAGATGCTAACGTGGAGGCATGGTGTGAGCTTGCGTAAAACTGAAACGCTTTCTAGTTGCTCAGACTCTAGCACCCGACTAGAGCGTAGATGCATGTGACGTGGGTATCCTACGGGCGTTGGTAACTACCCTTGAAGCCCACACAAGTGGTTTCTCAGGTGTTTCGCACCCCGTTTTTACTTGTTTTTGTCTTGTTTCAACCCGTTTTTATCCCCTTACTTATGGTCGAAACTGGACTAAGGCGTGTGATAGCTCAAGACAAGCGTATCGTCCAAGGGGTCCTAGCGTGCTTTACAGCACAATAATCGCCTATCCGGAGCTCCCATGGTCCTCAGAACACTCTATTTGTGTCTAGGTGTGAGGCCTAATTTAAAAGTCCAAGGGTGCCTTTGGGGGAAAAGATGAAGGCTTTGTCCCACATGTCCACTCCACTCCTTGGGGGGTAGACTACATATAGAGCTTCACTCCCCTTAAGCTTTCACTTGAAAGAAAGCTATGGAGGCTCACTCTCCTATATATATATATATCAAAAGATCGAGACCGAGACCGAGACCGCGACCGAGATCGAGGCCGGGGTCGAGGCCGGGTGGGGGGGAGGGGGGGTTTCTTTTCAATTTTTTTCAAATAAAAAATTTCTTTCCACTCCACGCGGGTTTCTTTTTTTTTTTTACGGAAAATATTAACAAACATGTTTTAGGGCCGGCCGCGGCGCCTTGCGCGGCATTGCTACTGTTCTGCCCTCTGTGTACACACACACACACAGCGCGCAGAACTGAGAAATGATTAGATAAAACAGAATCCAAAAAACAAACGAAAGTCAACAGCATACACACAATCACGTCTCTCTTTGCCTTTGCCTTTGACTTTAAATAGCAGCCCGAGATGCATTTGGAGCTTGGTGTAGGGCATGTCCCCGGCAAACGGCGCCAAAAATGTGCGCTCTTGCCGCACGTGTCGGAGCTGGGGACTTGCCAGCCACCGTATGCGAGCCACGAATGGGTGCAAGCACACAACCAAAAACCAGCAAGCTCAAACAGGGAGCAATGGTGTGTCACTCACCACTCAGACCGCCGTCGTGAAGGATTCTTGCGCCGAGATGAAGAAGGAGCCGCGCCGCCGCTCTACCGCCGTGCCACCACGCAATGCGCTATTATGGACCTTTTCAGGTATTGGAAAAGATTGGTGAGGTGGACTATCGCTTGAAGCTACCAGATCACTGGAGGATTCACAATGCATTTCATTGGAGTCTACTTAGACCTTTCCATCAGGATGTGCCTGAGGATGTATCAGATGAGGCTCAGCCGGAAGTTGAGGAACTTGATGAGATTCTTATTCCAGAGCATATACTGGCACATAAGAAAAGAAAGATACGAGGTAAAGTTTCCCGTCGCTATCTTGTGAAGTTCAAGAACTGTTCACCGATGGATGCGAAGTGGATGAAGGAAGGTGACTTAACAGATTCACCTCAGGTTTTGCAGCTTTAACTCGATGCCTTTGAGTTGGAGCCGACTTTTGTTACGGCTCATTCAGGTTCAGCAAAGCATGAGTCTAGAGCATTGCCTGACGCTCAAGAGGGGGGAGTAGCACCTCCACTCCCTTGATACAAACAGGCTTAGATCACATCTAGAGGTCGCTTGGTGCAGATTTTGTCTCACCCGAAGGTACTGATGGCTGACAGTACATCTGTTTATGGGACTTCTATGATATATGTGTACTAGTCACATCGGGTGTTGTGGTTATGTATGGTTCACAGTGGTATACAACTTGGACTCCTACTACACCATTAGTTTGCAGTGAATGTTGTTACATATGCATGGCTTAGAGAGATTGGGACGCTGATCTTGCCATATTGTACTTTTCACTTTGGATATTTTGCTGTATCACCAGATTGCAATCGAGGATGCTTGCCATTTCTCAAGAGGGGGGTATGTCATGACCCTGTGAAAGTGGAACAGCATAAGTGTCAGCGTGGTGGTTGGTGAGCAAGATAAATGTAAGGTAAATTTTTAAAGATGCAAACTTGGGAGTCCGGACAAAAGAAATATGTGTGGACAGCCCCAAGTATCAATGGGGACCAAGGTTTTTAACTTTCTAAGGTTAACAAATCTTGGGTGGCCGCGGCGCATCACAAGGGTGCTGCAGGTACATATTGGTACGGACAGGTACAGGTGGCTGCTGCAGATTTGCTGACGCTAGCGGCTACAAGTACAATCTAGTACGATCAAGTCGACTAGTGCAAAACTGTGCAGAGCAGTTTGAATACATTGAACATATCTTTCTCTCTTTCTTTCCACTGGCTTATGTCTGCTACAGAGTTGTTTCTTCTGGCCCTTTGTGAGAGGAGGGGTATGGCAGTTTGAAGGGTGGAAACAGACTTGGTCAGTGGATTTGTACTGGGGCTGAGTTTGAAGCCATGAACATGGAACAGCCAGACGTGTGCTCAAGGCTGCCCTGTTGTATTGTCTTGGTTGATTAGAGGAGACCACAATGTGTTGCTTTTGTGGGACACAGATCTGTATGTGAATCCTCTATGCTAAGAGGTCTTGAGGGCTGCCAGATTGGACATGCAGGTTTACTTTCCTTGACTGGCTTTGTTGTACTCAGTTAAACTTTCCATTGAATGTGAATAAAGAAATACCGAAAGGGGCGCCAAGCTTTGGGACCAACAGGTGTCGTTTTCCTTTTTTTTCTCGAGCATTCTAGCTCCTGTTCATTTGTTATTTGTCTGGATTACAATTGGATAGGTGACTGCTAGTCTACTGCACTTTGGTTTCTACCAGAGGCCGGTTTCAACCTAGCCAGTACCTGGAGTACCCAGGTAGACAGTAGACACGAATTATGCATACTTGTTTGTTGACTAGCTTCTGTCTAGTTTTTGCAGAGGGTAAGTATGCATTTATTATATCTAACACATGTGACAGGCCCTGAAGAAGTACCATCAAGAACAAAGACATTGGTCAAAGATAAGGCATAGAGATATTGCCAAATGCCCAGATGACACCACATATATGCAGAAAGACCAAATGCACAAGCTCACCCGACAGGACTAGTACTAGAAAATATTTGAAACATACAGATGTACTTAATGTCACATGTAGAATCCTAGAAATGCTCATCAGAGACTTTCATAGGCCACAACATGGCCCTCATGGTACAAGACTGCTCCAATGCAATCTCCTCTTGAGAAACTTCTTGGCACAATGTCAATCTGATGATCTTCTAATCTGTCTGGCTTCTTGCTTTAGCTTGTCAGGACAATTTGCAGCTATATGTCCCTTGTTTCCACATTGGAAACACTTCCCATCGTTGGCGTATTCCTCACGTTGCTTGAGGGACAATCTTCTTCGAAAGAGTGAACGTTTGTCCTCACTCCGGTCCTTGAGACTCGGTTCTTGATGGGGATCGGTCTTTAAACTTCTTCCTTCGAGGTGGATCCCGGCTATCGTTCTTTGTCGTGCCGTCCATCCAAGGCATGTACAAGGCCTCGGCTTGTAAAGCCTTGTCTTGGGCTTCTTCCAAATTGCTTACATAAGCTCAAGTTGCAATACATTTACAAACTTACGCATCTCCATTAGTGGTGGAATGGGAGTATATGAAGTAAACTTCAAGGAAATTGTTGAAACTTTGTTAAGGTAAGATGTCACATTCTCACCAACTTTCTGCTTTACCTCATCCCATTCCTTCTGCACATCTGCTTCAAAGTTTGCGGATAGGAACTTCTTGTTGATAGTCTTGAAGTCAGCCCATGTCTTCAACTCAGTCCCTTCCTATACCACTTTAAGCCACCAATTCAAGGCGACATCCTTCAAATGCATACGAACCATTCGAAGCTTTGACTTTTTGGAGTAGTCGTCTCCTCCAAAAGCGGCATCAAACTGTAAAAGATAATGCTTTTTGTGTACCCACGTTCCATGAAAAGCATCAAACTTGACGCTCTTCTCACCCGGTTTGAAGTCCATCTTGCCGGTTGATGAAGGCTCCTTTGCCTTCCTTTCCTTTACTTGTCCCGAAGAAGCTACCTCCAAGAGAGTGGGCCTAGGGATAGCCTCCCTGTTTCTTCCACAAGAAATAGACCAGGTAGCTTTGGATCCTTCTGCAATGGTGATTGCTTTGGCCGAAGATAAGCTTTAGCAACAGCTTCAACTCCTTCGGCTTCAATGGCTCAATCCTTGATGAAATCTTCAAACATTCAAGCCCTTCTTTGGTCCTATTCCTTCTTGTCTCTCCAAGCTACAAATTCTTCATCTTGGAGAAACTGTCTAAGTTGCTGAAAATCTCGGTACTCTAACGATGTCATGGCTGTTGTCTCATGAGACGGACTGTCAGTCTTGGTTTCCATCTTGAAGTCTTGGATCGGCCTCATAGTTGTTCCCTTCATTAGGCCCTTGGTCTCCCTCTGCTCTCGACATGGCTCTATCACCCCAAGAAAGTTTCTTCAACAGAAATCTTGCTCTGATACCACTGTAAGCGCCACGGGGCGTGCAGTGACAGACTCAACCACGTGTCCAAGAGTTATAGAGAGAAATGAAATGAAATGAAATGTTATATAAACGTCTTCAAAAGGCCAAAGTGACCTATGAGACCAAAGTTACAACCATGTGACATCTGATACACTGTCTGGAAAAGAAAAGAGAGAGAGAGAGAGAGAGAGAGAGAGAGAGAGAGAAGAAAGAAAGAAAGATATATTAACGTCTACAGGAGGCCAAAGTGGCCTATGAGACAAAAGTACCAATACATCCAAAACTCAAGGAAACTAAATGTCCCGAGTAGAAAATGAAAAGCATAAACTGAAAGACAACTAGCTATAACATGTGGCCAAAGAGGAACTAGTGGCCTGATACAACTTCCAGAAAAAGGCATATCTGATAGAAGTGTGGAACTGGAAAAATGATAGGCTATGGGAAGCTACTGAGATAGACTCATCCCATAATGTCTCGCGCATAGGTAGATCCAGCATAGACAAGCTGAAGCGCCGAGATCATGCCGCACGACGTCGTGCCAATATCACCTATATCCTTTGATAATGTCTCGGCTGGGGCCACCGCCCAACGAGTCGTGGGCGCCGTGCGCTACATAGCTCTCCAACCCTGTCCAAGGTGAATCCTCGAGGTGACTGTGTGGGCCCAGTCGACTCGTTGTCAACGGTGCATGGGGTCGCTGGTGCTCTGAAGAAGTCGGTAAGGGTGCACTGACCTGTGTCTCGGACATGTCCCCCTGTATGGAGCATAGGATATGGTCTCAGTGTCTGGGCACTTCAAGGAGAAAAAGCCCAAGGCAACGCTGGTCCGAGTAGTCCATCACTTTGGACAATGGCCCAAATCCATCTCGGAAGAGGCAATGAAAGCGCCCCTGAATCTCGTAGTACACTGGACACCGAGATTTTGCACAGTACACCACATGAGCAGGGAGCAGGCCCCGCGCCCTTAAAGGAATTTATTCAAGCACAATCCACGAGCACACTGGCCAGGATCAATACAATCAATGAATACCAAACAAACAAATATGCCGATGTAGGATATCCAAGTTGATGTCGATGTGAAGGCACGAGATCTTTGATGCCAAGCACACCATGGGGATGACCCATAAGCATCTCTCACCGGGCTAGTACTAAATCCAATATCCAAATCCAAATCCAATGAATCCAAGTCAAATGAATCCAACTCCAAATTCCAATATCCAAGTCCAAATCCAAATCCAAGTAAACTCAATGCCCAATGTCCAAATCCATTCCAAAAAAACTTAAGACGTTGCTGTCTACAACAAGAAATTTCTGCTTTCCTGAAACACACTCAGAAAAACACACATGCTCCTTGCACTTTCATGCGAGGGTGAGCTTGCTTAACAAGCCAAAAATTCCAAGTATATACATGTATCGCTGGAACCAAAAAGTACAACTTACAAATAAGGTAGTATTTAACCAAAAAGGAAGCGTAACCATCAAAGGATTTGCCAAAATGCATAGCTCGGACTATGACAAAAGTATCCTCAAGTAAAAGAATTACTCCACAAAAAATCCTTGATCATAATAGCCGATCTCAAAGCTCCTAAGACCCAACTTCATACTCATCTGGATCGAAGCAAGTGTGCCTTGTTTGAGTTCGTTGCTTAGACTTATCCTCCAAATCACTCAAAATTATCAATTTTAAGCAATGAAGTGATTCATGGTCACGGAGACCACAATATTCACAAACACGAGAAGACGGTGATGGCTCTGTAAATTGTGGGGACAAAGAACCTGATCAAGCTGAAACCCAACACCGTATTTAACTCTGTACTTTGGTTTTGTTTTCTTTGGAGAGCCATCCTCAAAGCCAGAAGGAAGATCAGGAGTCCTCTCCATATCCTCGTGTCTAACCAGATGCATCATCGAAGAGAATCTAGATCTCCTCTCTTCGTAGCAGGAGTTTCTGTCCAAACCCTCTGGTTGTTGATTCATGTATTGTAGAGGAGGATCTGGGATGACATGTGCACTAGTAGGATTAACATCGATATCCCCGTTCTCCACAGATATCTATAAGCTAGATCTCTGGGGTTTTCTGCATATACCTGAGCAAGATCCCCAAAGATGTCCATAACATCTCGATCTCGAGCCACTCTGCCCTGGAGAAGCCTATTAACATAAGGATCCCTTCTATAGAGTGTCAATAAGGCTTCTTTGTCAGCCAATCGCTTCAAAAGCTTATCCAATTCCTCACAAAAGGACTGTTGCTAGCTATCGAGAGTCTTTTGAAATATAGCAAACGTTTGCTCAAAAAGCTTGTCTGGATCGTAACCCAACAAAATTGACCTGTCCATGATATGGCAGCTATCAAACCTAGTTTCCACCAAGATCTCTTCCTTTCTAAAGAGTTAATGACAAGCCTGCTCTGCTAGAAAGGCTGGGCTCTGATACCAATGAAACCGATCCGAGAAACTCGAGACTCTTGCAATTCGCTTGCGATTAGAACTCCTACAAGATAGTCTTAACAAAGTGAAGGTAATTGTTAACCACTTTTTATCAAAAGAAAAAACGTAAGCATGACATACACACATGCAACATATGCACAACAACACAAAAGGTCTTAATGAAGGGAAAATAATCTCATCACTCACATGTGCAGAGATTCCATGGTGGGACCATGTCATTGGGGAAACCATAAATAGAGCCTCCTGTGGACAACCTCATTACAATACAATCACATGTTGTATTTGTATTCACAATCACACGCTGTGTTTGTATTGACACCTTTAACAATAAAGGTCCTGTCTCCCACGTTGGCCTTCATCAACATATTAAAGACATGTTCTAGCTCCAATGGACACTGCTGGTTCAGAAGTGGACGGCCTATCTTCAAAGCATCCCCAACACATGCCATCATCTATGTAGAATGATGTCCTACCACACCATGTTGAGTAGAGTCATACAAACACTTTAATACCAGACACAAACTTTAAAACACCGCGGAAGAACCACAAACAATATCAAAACGCAACACTGAGCCGAAACGGCCGGCCCCTCAGAGTAGAAGCTTTTACAACAAACAAGGTGTGGGTGCAAACTTGCACCAAATTTTCCACATCACTTCAGCAAAGACTCTTGCTCAAGAGCAAGATACAAACAGCACCAAGTGTAACTATTTGACCCTCCTAGCTCTATTTCACATGGTGAAACCCATGCTAGGACACCAGATAGGTGAAAGAAGACATGGGGACGGGGTCCATAAGGTTTGACTAAGAAAAAGCACCATTCTTGGTCAAAAAGCAAGAAAAAGCAAAAAAGTCAAACAAGGTTGACCGCGAGCCAAGGACACCACTACAAAGAGAAGATTGAGCCGGACCAAAAAGCTAAAAGGCGCTTTCTCAAAAAGCAACTCTAAGGCCAAAAAGCAAGGCCTTAAAGCTAGAAAAGCAAAGCACCAAAAGTTGAGTAATATTTTATTAATAAAAGTAAAAAGAGCAAAAGCAAAGGCAAAAAGGAAAAAACAAAGCATAAAAAGGCAAAGCAATAGCATGGACAAGCTTTTGGCAAAAAGCAAAGCCCTTTTCAAGTATAAAAAGGCTTGAACCTCTCTTGTTGCATCCTGAAGGAGATCGTAGAGTGTGTGTGGGCATCATTATGATCATGGAGAGCTTCTTCTTCGCCATCAACACCTTCTCCTACTTGCTTTTTAGATGTATGATCAGCCCTTGACTTGTATGGGCATATGCATGAGCGACACGGACACGTGTACGGAGCTGTGCGGATAGAAAATATCAAAAATCCTAAAATTGCTCAAAAAAAACCCTAAAAACTACTTTTTTGAGGTTTTTATCGCCCGAAAACCATTAAAACAGGTTTTATATCAGTTTTCTTGCCAAAAAGAGCTTTTCTAGGGTTTTCTTCATCAACAAGGCTATAGGAGTTGTGGAGATTATTCATGGGATGAGCAAGTGGATTTAGAGCTTGAACATGGAGCTTGGGCATGGAACTTGGACATAGAGCTTGGACATAAACATGAAGCTTGGACATGAACATGGAACCTAGACATATAGCTTGGGCATGAAGCTTGGACATGAACATGGAGCTTGGACATGAACATAGAGCTTGGACATGGAACATAGAACTTAGACATGGAGCTTGGATTTTGGACTTGGATCTAGATTTGGATCTGGAACTAGAATTTGGATACGAACTTAGACTTGGATATGAACTTGGATTTGGATATTGGATCTGGTACTAGCCCGGTGAGAGATACTGGTGGGTCATCCCCGTGGTGTGCTCGACATCAAAGATCTTGTGCCTCGACATCGACGCGACATCGACATCAACATCGACTTGGATATCCTACATCGGCATATCTATTTGTTTTGTATTCATTGATTGTTTTGATCCTGGCCAGTGTGCCCGTGGATTGTTCCGGTATAAATTCTTGAAAGGGGGCAGGGCATGTTCCCCGCTCAATGTGGTGTGCTCTACAAGATCCCTATTCCCTTCTCTCTCCTCTCTCTCCCCTCTCTCTCTACATATCTCTATCTCTTGGACACATGGTTGAGTCTGTCACAGCACGCCCCGTTGGGGTTACACCAAGAAGCTTTCCAAGCGCTGCAATCAGCACTGTACGACGGCCAAGTGAACAGTCGGCTACCCTGTTGTACGGCTAGAGAGAGAAATGAAATGAAATGTTATATTAACGTTTCAAAAGGCCAAAGTGACCTATGAGACCAAAGTTACAACCATGTGACATCTGATACACTGTCTAGAAAAGAAAAGAAAGAACTGAAGATAAGTATCTAGCCTTACAATACATCAGTAGGGAGCATCCAGAAGCAGCAACTAAGGAGAGTGGGAAGCTAATGCTACTACTCAAAATGGGGTGCATGAGTACATGGATACATGAATACATGAATATGGGGGAGTACAAAAGTGACAATGAGTACAACAGTATATGGATGGAGTGGTAATCATCCTAGGAGCTCTAGCATGGATCTCTGCCGGATGGCCTAGATATCAGCACTGTACGGCCAAGTGAACAATCGGCTACCTTGTTTACAGCTAGAGAGAGAAATGAAATGAAATGTTATATTAACGTCTTCAAAAGGCCAAAGTGACCTATGAGACCAAAGTTACAACCATGTGACATCTGATACACTGTTTGGAAAAGAAAAGAAAGAACTGAAGGTAAGTATCTAACCCTACAATACATCAGTAGGGAGCATCCGGAAGCAGCAACTAGGGAGAGTGGGAAGCTAATGCTACTAGTCAAAATGGGAAACATGAGTACATGGATACATGAATATGGGGGCGTACAAAAGTGACAATGAGTACAACAGTATATGGCTGGAGTGGTAATCATCCTAGGAGCTCTAGCATGGATCTGTGCAGGATGGCTTGGATATCTGCCATAGTGAGATGCCTAGTCGGACGAGCCCGATGCCTCGCAATGATGCTCTGAATCCTCCGGTGTAGGCACCGTCTCCGATGTGAGGATCCGCAAACCCTCCAGCGTCTAGATCTGCCCAACTGGATAGCTCACTCAACTAGAGTCCCACGGGGTGCCCACTGCTGGGGGCTGTCGACTGTGTGTCCTCCCGGGTAGTCCCTCTAAAGAAGTCAGTAATCTGTCTCTGTGTGGACTCCCTGCCAGTCGAGCGTCTGCTCTTGATAATGGACTCTCTGAGCTTGCGGATCTCCATGAGATAAAAACCCAAGCATCGCTGATCACAATAGTCCATGACTCTAGCCAGTGGTCCAAATCCCTCTCTGAAAAGGCAATGGTAGCGCCCTTGAATCTCATAATATGCTGTGCAGCGACAGATGTAGTGCTCCTCCGTCTCTCGCTCTATCCAACAAATCCGACAAATCCTGTCCCCTGGAGGTATGCCTCTAAATCTGCCCCTCTCTATCTCTAACTGATGTGAAGAGGTGCGGATCTGCCCAATGGCGCACCTCAATCCATGAGACAGATGGGTATCCATGTAGCTCGGTCTAAGTATAAAGCCATCCTCAGTGGTGCGGAGAATCTATAGAAAGCCATCTTCATCCCCAACTCCTGTGAGGACTCTAGCCATGTCCTTCTAGAGAGAGAGAGAGAGAGAGAGAGAGAGAATGAGAAAGAAAGAAAGAAAGAAAGATTTTATTAACGCCTTCCAAAAGACCGAACTCGGCCTATGAGACAAATCAGTGTACCTGTATGGGTATCCTCTGTCATCTCAACAAAATGAAAAAGTACTGAACTAAAAAGCTAAATCTGGGTGTGCAATAAGTACAATGAGTGGGGGAGGGGATAGAGCTCTACTACTAGGAGAATGCAAAGCTATATGCATGGAGTATACAATCATGATATGCAACCTAGCTAGCTCCATCCTGTACCATACTGGGCGTATAAAATGGTATACATCAATGAAGGGGGTGTCCACACCTCCCTCAAGAACATGCCTGGGTCTGCTCTAAAGCGAGCCAGGCGCTCCGCACCCTCTCTGTGAAACTGAGCTCTGAGCTCTGATCTCTGTCATCTCTCTCTGGTATAGGCGTGGTGTCCGAAAGCCAGGTGTCCTCTGTCTCCTGCGGGCTCTGAGTGTCTCTGCTCTCTTGAGAGTAATTCCCTGCCGTGTAGGGGCTGGGAGTGGGATGGATCTCTGAAAAAATGTAATAATCTCTGTCTGTCGCCCCCCTTCTGGAGCTGTCTGAGCCTGTAATGATGTCTCTCTGTGACGCTGTATGTCTAGAATGAATCTCCCCAGTATGCGCTGGTCTGCTACCTCAAAGATCTGGCGTAGGGAATGTGGCTCTCTGAATAAAATGGGATCTCTCTCTCTGATGGCTGTATATGCTCTGCATCTGCATACATAATGCTCCTCACTCTCCACCTCCTCTCTGCACAATCTGCATACCCTCTCCTCTCGGGGGATCCGTGCTGCTCTGCCAGTCTCGATCTCCAATCGATGTGATGAAACTCTAAGCTGACCAATAGCCACTCGGGAGCCGTGTGGTAAAAAGCCCTCCATGTATCTAGGCCTCTAAAAATCCATCATCAGTGATACTCATGAAGTGATCTCCGTAGTATAGCATCTTCAATGGAAGAGGCTGTGTAGGCGATATCCATGTCTCTCGTGTATAGAGCTGCCATAGGTCATGTCTCAATACTCTATTCCTCTCACTATGAGAGAGACAGATATGTGGCGCATCCCTGTCATACTGGAATGGTGGTAGATGATCCATGTCTAGGCCATGCTGTGAGAACCAATGTGTGACCTGTGCATACCATGATCCTCTGTCTCCTGCCTCAGCCAGCTGTCTAGATGCCTCAAAAGCACTGTATGACAATCTGTCCTGTGGCATCTCTCTGAATCTGTCTAGCAAGCATATAGTCTGGAATATGGCCTCTACCATCATAGGAGGCGCAGCAAACTCTGCTCAGATAATGTCATGAGGTACTGACGATTTGCTGCGTATCATGCATGCCATCATGAGGGCCTGTGGTCTCTCTATCTGTGTCCACCAATGGGTAGCAAGGCCTGGCGCCCATACCGCTGCTCCATACATCAGTGCCGGTGTGACTAATGTGTCAAATAGCCACCCCTTCGTCCGCGGCTCCTGAAAAATGCGCCTGGTGGCACTGTCTCTCTAGCATAGCCAATGCTGCATATCCCCGTGTCAATCTAGCTCTAGCTGCTGAACCCATGGTGAAGCGTGTGGCTGCTACAGAGAAGGTAACCCCTAGGTGTGTGTACGGCCAGTGCACAGAGGGATCCTGTAATCAGCTACTGCAGTTGAGTACGGCCAGCACACAGGGGAGAGAGAGAACCAGTCGGCTGCCCTGCTATACTGCGACAAAGAGAGAAAAAGAAGAAACCGTCTGCTCCTACTGTGTACGCCCACAGCAATGTACGACCAGATCTGAAGGAGAGAGTTCAACAATTGTTGTCTGCCTGTGTCTCATGCGCATCCTCCTCCAAAGAGAGTCCCTCCTCCTACTTTTCATGGAGTCGACCAACCCATAATAGTTGTGCTCTTCCTTTTGTGCCAAAAGTAACTGAGTTGGCCAAAATATCAACTTTTATGCTTTTCCCAAGTAAGTTTCCTCTAGGCACCTCCTTCTGTCCACATATGCATGCCTAGAAGGTAATAATTCCGGCCAGTCTTTATCGATGTGTGAACCTGTTGACTTATAAACCTTATAAGTCACACAAACAAATAAAATCCCATGTTGCTCATGCTCTGTAGCCATTTTTCACACCAAAATATGCCAATGAATGCTTCAGCTTTCTTCTGTGGAAAATCCTCGTTCACACCTTGGCTTTGTTCAGTGTGTGAAACACTAATCAAGACTGATGAAAGGACCAAATGGTGACACGATGCACGTCCCATGAGGCTAAAGCTAAACATAGAGCCTCTACAACAAGCGCTTCTTGAGGGCTGGAAAAGAGTGCACTACAACAGGGGTTATCTAGGCATGCTCCCTCCAAGTTTTTTCACCTTTAAATAAATCTCTCAATGTGGCAAATATGACTGACATACACCCACAATAGACCGAACTTCATATGCAATGGCGGCGAGAAGCTCCCAATTGAGGATTTCCTATACCTTGGCCGGGTCCAAACGGATGCCCTCTAAACTAGTAATGTGACCAAGGTAGACAGCTTCAGATAGAAAAAAAACCTTCTCTTGTTGATGAAGAGCTCGTTAACATCTAATAAATGGAAAACTTCCTCTACATCACGCTCATGCTACTTGAGCATAGGTGAAACGACAGGTATGTTGTCCAAAAAGACAAACACGCTTACCAATTAAGAGTCAAAACACTCGCATCATCTTGTTAAATGTGGTCAATCCAAAAGACATGACCATAAACTCATAGTGAGCCCGCTGAGTCCTAAATGCAATCTTGAAAATGTATGTCTCCACAATTCAAACCTGATGGTACCCACTCTTTAGGTCAATTTTCGGGGAAAGACCTTAGCACCATTCAGCCACTCAAGAATATAGTCGACGCAGGGCATTGAAAACTTACTCTTAATCGTCAACTTATTCACTACATGACAATCCGCGCATAATCGTGACGATCCATCTTTCTTGTGGACAAATAAAATCGGAGCTCCAAAAGGCAACAAACTAGGACATGCTGCGCATGAAGCCTGACCTAAGCAACTCATCTAACCAGTGACCTCCCTGGATTTACTGAGGTAATAACGAAATTTTTAAGGGGGGGGCGGGGGGGGTCCAAGCCAAGTAGAAGATCAATCCTATGATTCTTTGATTGAGCCAGTGGAAGTTAGGGTGGTAAACTATCCTTCAAAAATAACTTTTAAAAATGGCTAAATAAGGTTGCATATCGGCCTTTGTAACAGCACTCTGGACATAGACCATTGCACACTGTGCACCTTTTCTAATCTCCCGCTTTGCTTGAAGACTAGAGATTAAGGTAGAGTTGGGAGTACCGGGCTCATAATTGATCCGGATCGGAGGATTTGATATGTTCCTTAACTTGTGTTTCGCCTAATTCGAATTTGGATGGAACTTGTGAAACCATTTTATTCCCAAGATTATGTCAACTCAATCTCGCACAAATTTGGGGTGTGAATGAGCAACTTATCTCCACAGGCTTTGTCTTGAACCGTGGTACTCGTACCAATGCCAAAACCCTCTACTTTCTCATTAATGGAACAACTCCAAACCATAGTTGAGGGAAACTAAGAATACTTGACTGAGTGTGGCATGTGCCTCCCATTTGTGTGAAGAAGTGCATGTTACTGCCCAGCATGAAGCCTGTTTCAGTTGCAGGATCCAATGCCCAGTCAACGCATTAGATCCCAGTGTGAAGAGGATTCCCAGGCTGCTCAGCTCTGAAACTCCTCAGTTAGCAAGCTAGTTGCAACAGCCATGCCAACAGTTCAAGCAGTTTAGCCAAGTCTTCAATTGAGAAACATAACCGTGTCCATTTTTTCAAGAAATACAAGTGAGCCCTTAGAACACTTTTCTACATCAAAATGTGGAGAATTGGTTTTAAAAACACACAAGTACTAGCATGCATGGGTCACAAGCTCAAGAGTTCATGATCTAAAACCAGCATAAGACCCTTGATCACAATTAACTAAATCTCAATTTGCTATAGCAAACAACACTGATACAAATTAACGAATTCTTTTGGGAAAAAGAAAAAAAAACATGCATGCAAATATCACCTCATGTAGCCCGTTGAATTCCCTCTTCAGTCCATATGAGAAGCTGGTTTTGTCTATAGATGTGATTTTGTTTTTAGCCTGCAAAACCACCATCAAGCTCCATAAAACACTTCAAGATCCTACATTAAGCATAAATAGTAACTTTTATTCACCTGCAGTGCCCTCTCTATTTTGTTGCTTGGAACATTTAGCAGTAGTGAGAGGTTCTGCATGTACAAGGTGACACCAGATTAATAATGTGATTAAAACATGTATTCCCATTGGAAACTTTACAAGCATAACATGCATGTTCCTTGCTAAGCCCTAATTCTCAGGCATAAGATAGACTGCATTTTACAAACTTTGAATGGCACAGATCACATAGAACACATGGGCTGCTTCATACTTCTCGACTTCCCAGCCACAGCTCAGTCTTTAAGCATGCTTTTCTCTTTCCTCCTAACCTCTCTTGATGCTTCTTCAGCCCAGCCTTTGACTGAGTCCCCCTTACCAAGTGGCTGCCATGTGGCCCCAAGATTCCTAAGGTTCAAACCCAGGGAATTCCTTCTTTACTTAATCTGATTGCTGTCATGATCCACTCCCTCAGCATTCTTCTTTCACATTGACAACCGCAACCACTTTCTAAGCCCTCCACAATTCTTGAATCCCAACACATGTTCCGCCCTTCAGGATTTCCATCATGACAACATGTAACACTTCCAAATCTTCTGGTTTTCATCTTTCAAAGCATGCACAGCTCCATATATAAAGCCCAAGCTGGAAGAACTGACCATCAGCAATCTGCTAGAAACAGAGTGAACAAGTGACAATGGTCAACACCAGTCTAAGATTAAGCAAAGACCAAGGGGTTACATGAGCAACCACTTGGGGTTTTATCAGATACTGCCCTTAGGCAGCAGCTCCGACATTCATGCACCCCATTACAACAACATACTTCTCACATGCACCCTGCACTGGAGTGCTATGTGACACACTAGCTCTACATCAATAGGATTTACCTTTTTAGGAATATTTTGTCGCATGCCGTGGCCCCATTGTGAGCCCCAATTTGGGACATGTCATGCACGAGCGACATAGGTCAATCTCCATAGCCATAGAGAGTCCGCATGGGTCCGTCCTCTTACCCACTTGGAGAATTCGTCAGTTAATGCATGTAGAAGTCAAGCCATAGCGGTAGATTTGCATTAGTGCATGTAGTTGCATAGTAGATAGGCGTATGGGCCAGCCAAAGGCCAGCCCATGGCCACAAGCTTCAGTTGGCAACTTGTGTGGGGTTGTTTACAGCCCTGTGCCATGGTGAGAACCAGCCAACAGCATTAGATGCTTCATAGCATCAGCAGACAGCAATAGATGCTTAATAGCATCAGCTAACAGCACTAGGTGTCTAGTAACACCCAGTCGGCCAGCATCAAGGTCACCCAATTCAGGTCGGGCAGCAACAGTCAGTCAGCCATATCACACGGGCAGCATGGAGAAATGTGCAGCATTAAATGCTGCATTAAAGCATTTTTTGTCCAACATCTGCTGGCCGACAGCTGTTCCCTGGACCGACCAACAGCCATCCATCATATATAAAAAGTGCTTTATATTCAGCATTTTCATCCATTCCCAAATCAGATCACAACAGTCCCAAGCAGTTCTAGCATCATCCCCAAGTCCTCCACGAAGAGCATCTTCAGCATTCAGCCAGCATATGTGCATCCCTCAGTTTTGGGATTGCATGGTGGTCATTGAAGAGCAATTCAACACAGCTTGGACAGCATCTAGATCAGCCTGCATTTGGTCTACATCATCCTTGTGTCTACATCATCCTTGCGTCTGGTAGTCCTCAGTCATCATTCATTTTCATTGTACGTTCTTCAAAGAAATATAAGCAAATACTCCTGCTTGCAAGGGGGGGGGGGGCGGCTTTCAGTGGGTAAATTGGGACCCAATACTGTGTCAACTCTGATCTGCTTTCTCTCTCTAAGTGGGATTGCACCCTCACGGGTATAAAGAAGGCTTTGTTGTGTGTTACGACGATCAACCTATTGCATGCTACACTACTGAGGCCGAGTATGAGGCAAATTAGATGAGAGGCAGACCATTGCGAGACCTGTTTGCTAAAGGGGCAAGGACACTGCATAAAGGGGCTGCACATGGACAGAGTTGGGATGCATGCCTATAAAGGGATAATCAGTAACCAAAGCCTGCATTGGCCTACGAGAATGAGCAGAACAGGAACAAATGAACAACAAAAGACCGGAGTTAGACACCAAGAATGGGGCAAAATCAGAATCAAAGAGCAAGGTGCAGGTTTGGGGAAGATTTTGGGACTTTGGCCGGCCTAGATGCAGGCCAATGGCCACCCACACACCAAAGGGATCAACCAGGGCTTTGCAGTGTGAGAAGCTCACTTGGGTTATGAATAGTGATCCCAGCCCTCATCAGCGAGTGCAATGCAGCCCAAATCTGTAGCAAAAGAAGACCATATCTTCAGAGGCTTGGTAAAATGACCTGTTGGAAACAAAGAAAAAGAGGCACACGGTTGCTTGGTTCTTCAGTTTTTAGCCAGTCCACTATTTTTTCCCCTCTTTGAAATCTTTGCTATATTCCACCCATGCTTATCCATTGCTATATTCCACCTATGCTTATCCATTGCACCCTGCACACCACACAACCACCCCCCCCAAAAAAGAAAAACAAAACCCAAAATCCCCCCTAGTTCATTCGCACTAGATGCCGTTCTTCCTCGCCCACTTGGAACTACCATACAAAACAAATGCTAACTCAGCCTAACAATTGCAACCAAAGAAAAGGTTTACAATATTAGAGATACCTCCACTGTAACAGGTTTTCCTTCATGTATCAATTGAGCTTTTCCTCTCTTAACCGCGAACATGATCTCATGTAGGTAGGCAGGAACTCGCATCATCCTTGAGTGATCTGCAATTGCTCTTGTAACACCCTGCCATTAACAGCATCCTATCACACAGCAAGCACAACCCAAACCCAGGAAGGTTCAGTTTATCAATGCCGGCTTACCTGCCGAATCCACCAATGTACATATGTTGAAAGCTTGTAGCCTCTTCGATGATCGAATCTCTCCAACCCACGGAGGAGACCCTTTGAACCTTCCTGCAATGAAAAATGATCTAAGCAGAAAATTGTAAGATATGCCAATTCTAGCCATAAAAATGTAGGAAACCTCTCACCAGATGCCAAACAATGAAAGCTAAAAAAAGCTAAAAGAAAACACGTAAATACAATTGTGACCCCAGTATAGGACCCGATAAACCCCTACAAGTAATACTTGCTTTGCTCCACTGGAGCCTGATCAGGCTGAAAGCCATTGTACATGCTGTGAAATAATGTCTTGTCATGCCCCAATTCACAATGGCAAGAAGTTAACTGACTGCACATTTTTCTGCTGATCTGCAGGTGACTTCATGACAGCTGTACACAACAACGACACCAATCTTGGGTCAAACCAAGTAGGCAACAATTGACAAGGGACTTGATGTGTACCGTTTCCTTCCTCTTTTCTCCTGGCTGCTTTTGCAGTTTCAAGAGGCCCTTTGCTTCTGCTCAGTTTGTTGTGAGTAAGATTGTAAGAAAAAAAATGCTGTCTGATGTCATCTGTGTTCTCTCTCCAAATAGCCTTACAATGGCAACAAATCTGCCTTGTATCGTATCCTCACATGATAGGTCGTCTACACGGGACTCATCAATCTGTCTTGTTTCCTTCCTTGTCTCTTCTTGAAAAGCGTGCTTATGAAGCTACACTCTAATCTTCCTTTCTCCTAGCCTCTCATCGATTATTTCATATTAGAAATGGTGAATGCACACACTCAGCTTCTTTACATTTCAGTTTATGGCATTAATGAATTGAATATTTGAATATTTATAGGGCAATCCAACCATTGTGCATACTAATCCATGCTCAAGGAGGTGAAAAATAACAGTCTTGGAAAAAAACAACAATTATGCTGTTGATAAAATATGTGCATTCCACATTCTAATTACGGGCATTGCTGAAGGGGATAAGCACCGTGCATTTGGGCATGAGGTGCAACTTAATTTCCCCAAGCTTCAGAATGGAAACCAGGTGAATTGACTTGGTCTCACATAACCTTCATGGTCTTACTTCTTGTAATTGTTCACCCCAAGGACTGAAAAATGGTTGTACAAGTGGTCTTTTCATGTTTAGTCAACTATACATGCATGCCTTAACACGTGTAAGGTAGCTTCACTCTCCTAGACATGCCACACTCATGAGCCTGCATATTCTATTGGAAGGTCATGGCATGGTTGCCTACATCCCACATGCATAGAGTCCCAAACAATGGGATCATCTATATAAGTAATAGAAGACTAGGGCCATTCTCATCCCTCCACCAATTTTCGTGGCTTCGAAGGGATTAGGGTGGTAGCGGTTAAGCGCGCACATGCGTGAACACTACTCGGTTGGATGACCTCCCAAGAAGTGGCCCCCAAATTCCAACATGGTATCAGAGCCAAGGAGGGCATGTTGGGATGTTGTTAGTGAAGCTAGTCGACTTGCCTATTCCTGTCGACGGAGCTGAACGAAGGCCGAACGCGTGTATGAGCGGATGGACAAGCTTGCTCACATGCCGGGTGTAATCACGGGCCAAAAAGAAGGCCGTGTGGGTAAAATCCTAAGGTTATGATGGGGAGAAACCTGTAATTAGGGTTTAGAGTTCATTCATGGGAGACATACACAGAGAAGCAAGGGAGAGAGAGAGAGAGAGTTGTGGGGATAAGTCAACTCATGAGGCATGAGTGTGTGACTCCCCTATCACACATGTATATTGCACTAGTACACATAGTGCACTTAGTACATTAAAAGTACTAAGTGTACTATGTACTATAACTTATGGGCTTGTACACACTATAAGGGTGGGCATAACGCCTTTACCCCAACAACCTCCCACTTAAAGGCAAAGTGCCCTTAAGTAAAGGAAAAGAAAAATCAGCATGTACATGATAATATACAAGGCCATATCAAGGCTGAAAATGGCCTCATCCAATGCCCATCAAGTGTCTGCAATGAGCAAACCGCTCCGGAGGCAAACTCTTCGTCAACAGATCAGCCGGGTTGTCATCCGTGTGAATCTTAACAAGCTGAATTTGCTTGTTCTCTATCACCTCTCTGATGAAGTGATACTTCACATCCACATGCTTCGTCTTTGCATGAAAGACAGGGTTCTTTGCCAACTGGATGGCACTCTGACTGTCACAATGCAACAATGGAATATCCCCTGTATAACCCAAATCAACCACTAACCGAGATAGCCATAATGCCTCCTTGCAAGCCTCTGTGGCTGCAATATACTCGGCCTCTGTAGTAGATAAGGCTGTGCACTTCTGCATCCTGGATATCCATGACACAGCACCTCCTGTGAATGTAAATACATAACCGGTAGTAGACTTCCGGTTATCTGGATGACCGGCATAATCCGAATCCGTGTAACCATGCACTAATGCATCCTGTTTGCCAAAGCAAATGCACAAATCCTGTGTGCCCTTCAGGTATCTCATGACACCTTTCACTGCTTCCCAATGCTTCTTGCCAGGGTTGGCCATGTATCTAGAAACCACTCCCACTGCAAATGCAATGTCCGGCCTAGTAGCAACCATGGCATACATGAGACTGCCACAAGCTGAAGCATACGGAATCTTGGCCATATCAGCCCTGTCACTATCCGACTGTGGGCTGTCCATAGCACTGAGTTTCACATATGGAGGCAAAGGAGTACTAGCTTTCTTCCCCCCGTCCATATTGAACCTCTGCAAGACTTTGCCAATGTATTCCTTCTGAGACAAATACAACACATGCTGATTTCTGTCCCGAAGTATCCGCATACCCAAGATGTGATTTGCATCACCCAAATCCTTCATATCAAAGGTTTCATGCAGCCTCTTCTTCAAAGCATCCATCTCTTTACGAGATTTCCCGGCAATCAACATATCATCAACATACAAAATGAGAATCAAGAGACTGCCATCCAAAGCTTTCTTGGTGTACAAGCAGTGATCTATGTCACTTCTCCTGAATTTCTGAGTTTTCATGAATGTATCAAATTTATGATACCATTCTCTTGGTGCCTGTTTGAGCCCATAAAGACTCTTTTTCAGCTTGCATACAAGCTTCTCCTTTCCACTCACTGCATAACCCTCTGGCTGCTGCATATATATCTCCTCATGGAGATCACCGTGAAGAAAAGCAGTCTTCACATCCATCTGAATCAAGTCCAGATCATCATGCGCAACCAAAGCCAACACAGCTCTAAGTGTGGTCATTTTGACCACTGGAGAGAAGATCTCATCAAAGTCCACACCATATTCTTGCTTGAAGCCCTTAGCCACTAACCTGGCTTTGTATCTTGGCTTTGCATCTGATGCAACTTTGAGCCTGTATACCCACTTGCATGGCAAAACCTTCTTGCCTGCAGGCAAAGGCACCAACTTCCATGTTCCATTTTTATGCAGAGAATCCATCTCTGACTTCATGGCACGCTCCCATAGAGCCTTGTCTGCCCTCTGTAAAGCCTCTTTATAACATGAGGGCTCCCCACAGTCAGTAAGCATCAAATAGTCAACCCCTGGAACAAACCTGTCAGGGGCTCTGGAGGGTCTAGTGGACCTCCGTACCCAATGACCATCATTTGCAGGTTGCTGTCCAGCCTGCATATCACCCATTGGTGGCTCCTGTTCCATGCCATAAGGCTGAAAAATCATGCCCGGTATCTCCTCCAACTGTGGTATATCCATAGGGATATCTTCTGCCATCTCTGGCTGTCCATTTGGACCATTTTCAGCACCATTTAAGGGCTGGTTTTCCTGCTGTAATGGCTGATTTACAGCCCTTTGTTGTTGTCCATGATGTCCATCATCATCAAAGATGACTCTGCTAGGCTCCTGTTGCCTTGCAGGCTC
The DNA here is from genome assembly GCF_041138505.1 of Cibotium barometz. Taxonomy (NCBI): domain Eukaryota; kingdom Viridiplantae; phylum Streptophyta; class Polypodiopsida; order Cyatheales; family Cibotiaceae; genus Cibotium; species Cibotium barometz. The sequence continues at coordinate 6,564,673 of NC_141089.1, read as the reverse complement.
CTTATACATGCATGTTTCATCAAAAATGACATCATTGCTGCGTATGATCTTTCTATTCATGGGATCCCAAAGTCTATACCCCATTTCACCTCTGTCACCATATCCTAGGAATATGCATTTATGAGACTTAGGATCAAGTTTGGTGCGCATTTCCCTGCGTATGTGCACGTACGCAACGCAACCAAACACTCTCAAGTGCTTGTATGACGGAGGCTTCCCTGTCCATACTTCTTCTGGCACTTTCCCACCAAGCCTCGTGTTAGGTGACCTATTTATAAGGTGTACGGCTGTCATAACAGCTTCAGCCCAAAAACCATGAGGTAATGCAGCATGTGACAACATAGAACGGACCTTCTCCTGTATGGTCCTGTTCATCCTCTCTGCTGTCCCGTTTTGTGGAGGATCATAAGGAGTAGAAAGCTCCCTCTTGATGCCTTTAGCATCACAAAAGTCCTGAAACTGTTTGGACATATACTCTCCACCATTGTCGGAACGCAAAGCCTTCAGTGTTTTGCCAGTTTGATTCTCAACAAGAGCAACAAACTTCTCAAACACTGAGAATGTATCACTCTTCAAACGAAGAGGATAGACCCACACCTTGCGTGTGGCATCATCAATAAAAGACACAAAATATTTTGCCCCTCCCAAAGAAAGCTGAGGCATCTCACATACATCTGTATGCACAAGCTCTAACTGAGCATCTTTCTGTCCAAGAGCTTTCTTGTGGGGGCACTGTAGTTGCCTACCATATATACAATGCTCACAAAACTGAAAACTTGAAAACTTTAGAGAAGGCAAGTAACCCAAACGAGACAATTGCTCCATTCCTTTGACACTCATGTGTCCCAACCGGCTATGCCACATAGAGATTTCCGGCAGCTCGGTTGCATTTACATTAGCATGGTGACAAACACCTGCATGCATGAAATAAAGAGTGTCCACCTTAGAGCCTCTGGCAACAACCAGTGAGCCCTTACTAATCTTCCACTTTCCACTACCAAATGTGGTAACATAATCAGCATCATCAAGCTGTCCAGTAGAAAGCAGATTCTTCTTGATCTCAGGCACATGCCTGACATCATGGAGCATAAGCTGTGAGCCATCTGAAAATACAAGCCTTACATCACCTCTGCCAAGAATCTTGCATGCATGGTTATCACCCAAATAAACCACTCCTTCATTGCCAGCAGTGTACCTGACAAACAAGTCTCTGCAACCTGTGACATGAAAGGAGGCACCTGAATCAATGATCCATGAGTGCATACCATGACCACCTGTAAGAAGTGAATGGGCATCAAGTGAAGAAGTAAAGAGGACCTCATCCTCACTGCCACCTGCATGTGACACATTGATTTCTTCGATCTTGACTCCACTTTTGCCCTTTGGCTTTACATCTTTGGCTTCATCCTTCTCTTTGTCTTTGCCTTTTCCCTTTTCTTTCTGATCATTTTTCCATTTGTAGCATTGCTTTTTAATGTGTCCCTTCTTGCCACAATAATGGCATTCCAAATCCTTTTTGGAGCGAGACTTGCTCCTTCCCCTTTCTTGGCTTTTCCCCCTTTGCTGGGATCTCCCACGTGCATTCATTGCATTAGACTTGCCAACAGAGTTGTTTTTCCTGTTCATCTCTTCTTGAAGAAGAGCACCCTCAACATCTGCATATGACAGCATAGCATTCGAATTGCTAGTGGCTGTCCTGAATGTGTCCCAACTCTCTGGCAAAGTGCATAACAAAAAGGTGGCTTTGAACTCATCGTCCATTGCCAACTTTTGATTTATGACCTGGCTGACAATACCATTAAACTCATTGAGATGGGCTGTCATAGAAGCCCCTTCCTTCATCTGAAGGCCTATGAGTTTCTTCAACCAATACACTTTGCTTGAGGCACTTTGTTGGGCATACAAGTCCTGCAATCTCTGCCACATTCCCCAAGCTGTCTTCTCTTCACGAATGCTGAAAAGTAATGAGTCTGACACAGACAACATGATAGTAGATCTTGCCAGCTCATCCATATCTTCCCACTCTTCAGCTGTAAGAGAAGCGGGCATCACACCCCTTTCTTTGATAGGCTTGTGCTGCTTTTTCTGAAGCAACACATTGTAGCACTGGGTTTGCCAAATGTCATAATTCTGCGAGCCTTCAAGCTTCTTGATGTGAAGCAATGAAGAGCTCTCACCTGTGGTTGCCATAGCAATATGCAACCTTTAATGCCTGACTCCCTGCAAATGTGCAAACACTGCACCCTAAGCACACAAAGTGCTTACAAATGTTCTCCCAAGCTTTATCTCCCACTGCGGAAGCAAGAATGCAACTTTTCTCCCACTTTTTGTGATGAAAACACCAAAATCTGGTTGCTGCAGATTTTGGACAGCACCTTAAATGTCCTCTTTTGCCCTTCCAAAGTACTGTACAGCAGTACTAAGCGCTCTCCAATGATGTACCAAACCTGTACCGGCAATTTCAGCAGCTGAATTTGAACCTTTTGATCACTCAAAACAGTGTACAGCCATGCCCAAACATGCACAAAGCTGTGCCAAATCTGTACCAGCAGGTACAATAGCAATAAATGCTCTCCTGGCTGTCCAAATGAGTGAAAATCAGATTTTTTACAGTCACGAACACTGCATAAAACAGTCCCGAACAGAAATTGGGCAAAAGCCCCTTGACTGCAAGCTGATTTTTGAGGATTCAAGGCATAAAAGTCTCGCCTGCTGCTTTGCCAAGCTCAACAAGCATACAAACTTGAAAAGCCCTTTGATTTGAGATCAATTTCTGATCATGCATGGTACATTGGCGCACATGAAGGCATCCAGAGTGTTCACGATGCTTCCCCCTGGCCACATATACATCAAATACGTGAAAGCCCCTTGATTTACAGGCACATTGGGTGCTTGTAACGCATCAGCACATTAACCACAGCATAAAATGCGATCGCCTGCATGCAAATCAACCAAATCGGCACAAAAGCCCCTTGATTTGCACTGCAATTTGCTGCAATTTGCTGCGATTTTGCCCAAATGTACAATTTTTCACATCATACAGCATGTATGAGTGCTTAATTGCACAATTACATCAAAAGCCCCAAATTTCGACATCCAATTTCCTGCAAATTGATCCTGATTTGACCAATTTCCTGCAAATTTATCCTGATTGTGACCAATGTCACCCGATTTTGCCAATTTTGCTCAAAATTGAGCAATTGGGCACCTGTACCTGCTCAATTGATAATTGTACCTGCTCAATTGCAAGTCCCAAAAAAAAATTGAAGCAAAATACCTCTGAATTTGCAGGTGGATTTCTGTTGCAGGAGGGGGGTTTGCTGATGTTGATGCTGCTGCAGTTCTGTGCAGGTGGGGGAGACTGCTGCGAGCGCTGATCCTTGGTGGAAGTAAAAGCAGGTGCGAAGATGGTACCCAGCGCTAATACGATTGCAGTCGACGGCTCGGGTGGCGCACCAGGAAGGGGGGCGAACCTTCAACAAAAGCCCCTTGACGCACTCTTCACAGCCACGCGTCAGTGCCTGCAGCAAACGAGGCGGTTCTTGCTTCGACGCAAAGGGGGGGAGCGCTGACGTGGAGCGAAGCACCTTTCGCCTTCGCCTGGCTGCACACCAGGTTGCGTTGGAGTCTTCGCCGGCTGTGCGCTGGAACTCCCCGCGCGTATGCTGCCTTTTGTTTGTGTTTGCCTGCTTCGACTAGCGCCTTCTTCTTCGCTCCACGCTTGATGCCACGCTAGACTGCTGTAGGCGCCTGGCTGCTGTGATTCAGCACAGAAGTGGCTTCCGCCACCTTCTCCTTACGCCCACCAATCTACTACAGCTGCCCACGCAATGAAGATGTGTCTGGCCTCTTCACACACAGGCTGCGCCCAACCTGCTGGTCGCTTTTGGCTTGACTGGAGACTCTGAAGACAACAAAGGACCAGGGAACAATCTGCTTGCACTGAATGGCTCTGATACCAGTTGATGGGGAGAAACCTGTAATTAGGGTTTAGAGTTCATTCATGGGAGACATACACAGAGAAGCAAGGGAGAGAGAGATTGAGAGTTGTGGGGATAAGTCAACTCATGAGGCATGAGTGTGTGACTCCCCTATCACACATGTATATTGCACTAGTACACATAGTGCACTTAGTACATTAAAAGTACTAAGTGTACTATGTACTATAACTTATGGGCTTGTACACACTATAAGGGTGGGCATAACGCCTTTACCCCAACAGGTTACCAACCGTGACATTACTAACATTGCGAGAAGCCTCTGAGCCCCGTATCATCAGACTTTGGGTGCCCTACATCCTGGCCGCCGAGGGAGGGTGTTGGAAGGTCGTGGCTTGGCCGCCTACATCCCACATGCCTAGAGTCCCAAGCAATGGGATCATCGATAAGTAATAGAAGACTAGGTCCATTCTCATCCCTCCACCAATTTTCGTGGCTTGGAAGGGATTAGAGTGGTGGAGGTTAAGCGCGCAGTGGCGTGAACACTACTGGGATGGGTGACCTCCCGAGAAGTTGCCCCCAATTTCTAACATATACTAAACTAACAACCAAGACAAGTCATCTTCCTTTTCATCTACACAATCCTTAGATACCAAAAGATAGCACCACCAGCTAGAATCTATATATTTTAAGATGTGACTTTGTTACAAATCATGTAGCTTAGCATAAACTATTTAGTAGTGAAATGAAATTATTCACCTTTTTCATGTAAAAAGTGTGCTCAAATTTACTTTAATGTGGTTAGCCATAAGTTATCCTCTTATGCTAGCCCCTTAAGTCGGACACCTAATATTAATATTTATTTCATGCATAAAATGGAAAACGCATGTACTTGCAAGTTTCATATGTTGCCATGGCAGGATACAAGCTTACGAATGAACGAAGGGTCATAAGTGACCACAGGATATTAATTTATCCCCAAGAAGAAGGTGTAGATTTAATCTTGCCTTAAGAAATAAGGGGTGGTCAAGTAAGAAACGGATTGAAACTTTCTGGCATTGGCTAGAGTTATGACAGTCCAATCAATGGGCTAGGGTTTTCTCATAAACCAATTATTGTATATAAAGAGTTCACCAATTCATTGTGAAAGAGTCGAAGCCTCATTCTCAAGGGCATTCTCAGCCATATCTATCCCAACCTCCTTCTACCTTCACCACAAGCTTCAACCCTGTTTCTAACCTTTTCTAGGGCTGATTTGAAACCTTAAATCAGCCCCCCTTGCGTATAAAAGCTTCAGCACAGTTTCAATCCTCTTCTTGGGCTGATTTGAAACCCTAATCAAGCCCCGTTGCTTACATGAGCTTCGGCCCTCTTTTAACTCTAATCTTGAGCTTGCTTGCAACCCTAAATCAGGCCCCTGCTTACCACATTAACATAACTATAAGATCTAGTACAAATCAACAATACAAGTTGAAGTGGTGGTACTCCTACGGGAGGGATTGATTGTAACCTCTTGACAAATCAACAAAGTTCCTCAATGGGGTGGGTTCCCCAATTGGCCCTAGTGTTAGCCTCTTTTGTCTTGTCCCTTCTATCTCTTGTCTATTGCTTCAATTTCATCATATCAAAAACCCATTCTACTATGGACACCTCCTCATTTCAAACCCATGAATATTTTCTTTCCAACATAAAACATGATGTTTTATGTTAATTGTTTAAGTTATTATTGAACCTTGTTCTCTTGGTTGCCAAAGAGAACATGTTTATTTTTTGCCTCTTGTCTCTTCTGTCTCTTGTCTATTGCTTATTTTTGTTCATCTTTGATGCATTGCTTCTAGTTAATCATGGCAAAAACCCATTCTACTATGGGCACCTCCTCATCTCAAGCCCCATGCATATTCTCTTTCCCAACATAATATATTATGTTTAATGTTAATTGTTTAAGTTATTATTAAAGCTTGTTCTCTTAGTTAACAAAGAAAATGTATGAATGGTTGATGATTTAGTAATTGAATATATTAAATGGCCAGAGGAGTTTTTCGTCTTCCGCCTTCCCGAATCCACCTACATGAGCGAGGGATGGTGACGCTTCCCTATAGGGATTCTTAAAAAGGGCTTGATTAGTGGACCAATTACTCGAATGGATATCCATTCCTGCCATCCAAAATCCCCTACATGAGCGAGGGATGGTGAAAACTCCTTGCGGTGTTCTTAAAAAGGGATCAATCTTAATTAGTCACGCGCATAAGAACTTAAATTTACCACGAAATGTAATATAGTTGCTTCCAAAGTTCAAAGTAAAACATCTCTTCTTGTCTTGCTATTTTGCAGACACAATGCAAAAAGCACCAGACGTAAGGACACTTTAAGATTATGTGACTAGACTAATGTCGTGCATCTTACCTCAAAACAAACATTAGTTCAATAAACACAGGACCAAAGTAAAGCATAGCATGGAGTCATCCATGACCAAAGTGATGAATTGCATAGAAGCATTTTCGTGAAAAACTAGGCAAACTCGACAAAAATTTGACCATTTCTGGGCCTTGCTTATTGCTAACTAACCTGAATAAGGTCGACCATGTCCACTCCCAGGTTTTGATAATGCTTTGCAACAGAAACAACCAGCCGTAGATGGGATATGAGCATCTTGTTCCTTGCAACCTCACCCTCAGCCACCATCGAAAGCAGCTCTCCAGTTGATACTTGAACGGACTGCGCCCAAAGCTCATATGGTGGTTCATAGCCAAGTTTCTTCTCTAACCTAATTATCAAGGCCAGACAATTCTTTGATCTTAAAACTGATATTCACAACTTGCAAAACAAACGCCTTTATCCCAGTCAGTGGGCTTGTTGCTGGTCAGATCTGCAAATGCTACGTGAATAGGCTCTTTTTACAAGCCATTATCGCAGCCAGAGGGCTTGTTGTTGGTCAGATCTGTAAATGCTATGTGGATAGGCTCTACGTGCAAGCACAGCATTGTGTAGCATGTGAATAGCAGCCATGTCATTATTATGCATGCCCAAGCGAGTTGACAGCATCCAAGAATGGTCCAGTGCAAGCAGATGCAACTTGTAAGCATTCAAATCTTCACACACGAGCCACTGTGCTGAGTTTCTAGCACATCGCCTAACGCAAAGAGTTGAACTTGATGTGAACATCAACCATCATCACACTCACACACAGACTTACCTGCTTTTGGCCTTCTCAAGGCTTTGGCGAATTCTCATCTGTCTAGTGAAACCTTGCTCTTCATCCTTGGTATACATTCCGCATCCAGCAGTTGGTCTGAGGAAAGAAGAGACAAAGTCATGCAGCGGCTCGACTTTAACCTTGCCCCTCCTTCTCTTGCGCTGGACCTCTGGTGTCTCTCCAGGCACAGTAAAATGCAAAGCTCTCAAGTCCATCTCGCTAAAGTTAGAACCCACAGCATTTGCTCTCGGCCTGGCACTTAACCTACGATGTCTTGCAGATGGATGACCCGACCTCACAACAG